>NC_054467.1:138370344-139803469 GCF_017639515.1 Carcharodon carcharias | reverse complement strand
AGAAGACAACCTTCACCCTGATGGAACAGGCAGCCAAGGTTTACCCGTGGTTGTCTAACTGACCATCACCCTCATTTTTTTTGCCTCCAGATCCTTCCAGGGCTCTGCCAGAGAAATATCTGGGATTTTTCAACTGACAGCCCACAAATGCATAGGACAGGTCACTGATGGTTTGTTGGCTAGAGCTGGCAATTACCTGACCAATGTCTGCAAGGACATCAGCGAACATCCACACCTCTGACTTTATGCTGGAAGGCCAATGATGAAGCCATTGAAGATAGTTGGGCTTACCCTAAGGAACTCTGGCAGTGATATTCAGGGCTGAGATGATTGGCCTCCAACAACCACAACCATCTTTCTGCTAGATAGGACTTCAACCAGTGGAATGATTGTCCTCTGATTCCCATTGCTAAGGTCTCTAGATGCCACACTTGATGTCAAGGGCAGTCACTCTCACCTCATTCCTGGAATTCAGCTCTTTTGCCCATGTTTGGGATAAGGCTGTGATGAAATGGCCCCAAAAGAACTCAAACTGGACAACAATAAGTTATTGCTGAGTAAGTGCTACTTGATAGCACTGTAGACGCTACCTTCCATCACTGATGATTGAGAATAGACTGATGGGGCTGTAATTGACCAGATTGGGTTTGTCCTGCTTTTTATGGACAGGGCCCCTTAAAATCTACCTCTTTAACCAACATTTTGGTCACCTGCCCTAACGTTTTCTTACCTGGTTCTGTGTCATATTTTGCTATATAATACCTCTGTGGAGCACCTAGAGATGTTTCATTATGTAAAAGGTGCCATACAAATACAAGTAGGTGAACTTGGGAGTTCTCTTGTTTCAGACCCGTACCTTTAAAGAATATTGAAGTTACAAAATAGAATATTTTGTCAAATGCAAAATTTTGCTGTCTAATTTTAGTATAGCATCTGTGGAGTTAATACCAGTTTTACTTTAAGAAAATACTGAGATTTGGCTGTACTTTAAGCTATGTGATGAAATAGATGGAATGAGAAAATTGGGAGTTTCGAGTTTAATATGAACATGCGAATATGTGTCCATTGCAAAGTTATTTGGATTGATACCATCAGTTGCAATTTTAATACAATAAATTTCCAGAAGGCGATCTAGAATGTTTATTATCTTAGAAACTAATATAGGAATGAGGTAAAAGGAACAGTCTGATAAATATAGAATAATAAAGCCCTTCTATCTTTTAGGTGGAACAGATCTAAAGATTAGGCATCAGGCTGGAGATATTGGCATAGTGGCAATATCACCAGATAAGCAATCCATAGACCAGGCTGATGCTCTGGGACACAGGTTCAAATCCCAACGTGGCAACTGGTAGAATTTAAATTCAATCAGTAAAAATCTGGAATTGAAAGTTAGTCAAATAGTGACCATGAAATCATTGTTGATTGTCATAAAAACTCATCTGGTTCACTAATGTCTTTTAGGGAAGGAAATCTGCTGTCTTTACCTGGCGTGGCCTACTTGTGACTCCAGACCAACAGCAATGTGGTTGACCCTTAACTGCCCTCTGAAACAGCCTAGCAAGCCACTCAGTTCAAAGGCAATTAGGGATGGGCAACAAATTCTGGCCTTGCCAGTAACACCTATATCTCATAGGCAGAATTTTACGAGTCGGCGAGTGGAGGTGGAGCCCGCTCGCCGATGCATAAAATGACACGTGATGTCGTGGGGAACTCCGTGCGCCCGCCGACCTGTCAATGGCCAATTAAGGCCATTGACAGAGTCAATTAAGCAATTAAAAGACCTACCTGTCCAACCTTAATGTTGGCGGGCAGGCCAGGAGCCCCGGCAGGATCTAGAAAAAACATGAAACCTCATCCACTGACAGAATGAGGTTTCATGTAGGCTTTAAAAATTAATAAAGATTATGTAAAAATTATGGACATTTCCCAACTGTCACATGATGGGACATGTAAGGGAAATTTTATTTTTCTACTTTTGTCTTTTTTATATTTACAGACGATCTCCCTGAGGCTGCACTTAGCCTCAGGGAGATGAGTGCACTCTTTCGTGCGCATGCATGAAAGAGCGCACCATCGATTTTGGGATTCCCCCCGCCTGCACAGGGAGCACATAGCGCTTCCCTGCAGACATCACTCTGGGCAGGCCTTAATTGGCCTGCCCACGTAAAATGGCGCCACGCCGATCGGAAGTGCACCCATATGCGCCCGCCCATCAACTTCCCCTCTAATGGGGGGAAAGTTCAGCCTCATGAGAAGAATACAATAAATTTTACTTTTATCAGATCAGTGTATGTATTAACATTACATTCCAGCAGTACTGTAAAACTTTAGATACATGTACCTTCAGATTAATTGCGAATAGGAAATGGCCCAAAATTATCCAGCAATATACCTACATGAAAATTTTTTTAATAAATCATTAATAAATATGACAGACTTCAAAAACAAACATCACAAATCCAAACAGTTCCTTTCAGCAGGTGCTCATGATGAATTAACCAATGTATGAAAGAACCTGTAACCATTCTGCTTATTTAACTTTGTAATACTTGACTGCACCTACAACAAACATGTCCAAACTTGTTCTGGTTTCTAGCCACAAATGAAACCTTTTTGTGTGGATCAAAATAGATGGATAACAGAATATCTAGATATGTCTGATGAAAAACTTTCAGCACAATGTTGATAAATTCCACACCAGATGGACTGCAACGGTTCAAGAAGGCAGCTCACCACCACCTCCTCAAAGGTAAATAGGAATGGCCAATAAATGCTGGGCTTGTTGTGATACTCAGGTCTCATGAAAGAATTTCAAAAAATCTAGCAAATGTCCCATAGAATTGCTGGAAAGTAGTCTTGAACCTCAATCATAACCTCGTGTCAACAGTAACAACCTCTATTTATATAGCACCTTTAACAATAAAACATGCCAAGGTGCTTCACAGCAGCATTATAAAACTAAGTATGACACTGAGACATAAAGAGATATTAGATCTGATGACCAAAGCTTGGTCATATGTGTAGGTTTTACGGAGTGTTGTGGGGCTGGAGGAGATGACAGTGATGGGTGGAGGGTTGGGGGGTGGGGGGCATGCTCATGGAAGGATTTGAAAACAGGGATGAGAATTTTAAAGGCAAGGTATTGCTTGACTGGGAGCCAATGTAGATCAGCAAACACAAGAGTGAAATGTGAAGAGGACCTGGTGGGTGTTAAGGCATGGGCAAAAGTTTTGAATGACCTCAAGTTTACGAAAGGTAGAATGTGAGAGACCAGCCAGGAATGCATTGGAATAGTCAAATCCGGAGGTAATGAAAGCATGAAGTCAATTCAGTACCTCTGAGATATAGTCATTGTTGTAATGTGGAAGCAGCAGCAAATTTGTACACAAACGGAAAGGAAATAACTGTGAGAGTATTTGTTGTTTTTGGTGATGTTGGTTGAATGTAAGCATTGTTCAGCTCACCAGGGGGAATTTTCTGCTCTTCTTCGAAATTGTGTGGGATCCTTTCCATCCATCTGAGAGGGCAGGGACCTCAGTTTAACATCTCATCTGAAAGTCTACACTGACAGCACAGCATTGTCCAGATGTCAGCCTCGATTATGCACTTAGGTCTCTGGAGTGGGACTTGAACCCACAACCCACAGGCTCAGAGGTGAGATGCTACCACTGAGGCACAACTGATACCAATTATGAATCTCAGATTAACAGGCAATGGCTAGTGAGGTACCCCACTGAAGGGCATTAGGATTACTTCCATTGTTCCTTCCATTTTGAAATGGGCGGGCTGTCCTAGGCATTGCCTGTCCCACGCGGACAGGTCAGGGGCAGGTGTGAAGGCCATTTGGGGAATTTTACAAGCACCCCGCCTGCAAAGCAACTAGCAGAGGACAGAAAACCCTGCCCTATCATTTGCAGTTTAGTTCTTCACAGTAAGAGGAACATAATGGTTCCAGAGAAAGGGTAATCCAAGTTTATCAGGATGATATCAGGGTAAGGGGTATTTATAAATTGGTTTTGTGTCTAATACTGACAAGTCTGGATTTACTGCCCATCTCCAGTTGCCCCAGGGACCATATAACATTACGTGTATGCCAGAGCAGGTTCTGGTGACAGATTCCCTTCCTTTAACGAAGCGTGCCAGCTGTTTGTCATTTTCTGGTGCCAGCATTCAAAGCAACAAATTCATTTAATTCAAGTGCACACCTTGCCATGATTGGATTTAAAATCCTGGCCTGTGGACTATTAGTTTTGTGTCATAATCATTTGTAACAACACCGATTTTATAGCTTTGCTCAGGCACTAAGCATTTAGCAACTTATTAACCTGTCTTGGTATCAATAAATACCTCAACCCGTTGCGATCAATGCATGAGTCCTCCCCTCAAGTTAGGGGCACAGGAAGATTAAAACAGAGATTGAAGTACTGAATGACAGATTTTTAAATAGACAGCTGTAAGGCAAAACTTTTCCCAGACTTCGGACGCAGCATTCAAGCCGGTAGAAGGTGAAAGTCAACCCAATGATATGCAGAAGTGCAGCACACACATTATTTTGAATTATTACATAAGGACAAGTTGTACTGAACAAACTGTTGCTCTGAAATGGCCACCTGCAGTGAAATAAAGCAGATCAACGATTCACATCTGACCTCAAGTGCTTTCTCATTTCACTTTCAAAATGATTGAAAAGATGCCATGTGCCAAAAGACACAAATATCCAATTCAAATTAATATCATTACATCCCTGGATTATATTATCAGATAGTTGCATATTGAGCAGTAGAGGCACAGGCATAATAGGATGCACAAACCGCTTAAAGGAGTGCCTGTGATGATGTGCTCAAGAGAATATCTGACACAAGACCATCAGCTCAATAACTACATCATTAGATAGATGATGGCACATTTCACTTTCCTGCCTAGCAATCATAGAGGGGGCTGAATGAAGCAATAATTTAGAACTGCACTCTTTCACTTGCAGGTGGTAGGAACTTGGTGTTTACTCCACAAGACCTTTCCAACCAGAGGGAGGGAGGGGATTTAGATTCCATTGGTTAAGACTGGTTTCAAACTTAACTTAAAATACTCAGTCCTCCATGTTGAACACCACTTGGAAGAAGCACTGAGGATGGCAAGGGCACAGAATGTACTCTGGGTGGGGGACTTTTACATCCATCACCAAGAGTGGCTCGGTAGCAGTGCTACTGACCAAGCTGGCTGAGTCCTATCGGACACAGCCGCTAGGCTGGGTCTGCGGCAGATGGTGTGGGATCCAACAAGAGGGAAAAACATGCTTGACCTCGCCCTCACCAACCTGCCTGCCACAGATGCATCTGTCCTTGATAGTATCTGTAGGAGTGACCACTGCATAGCCCGTGCGGAGATGAAGTCTTGTCTCCACATTGAGGATATCCTCCATATCCAGCTTCACCTGCTCCACCCCCCTTAAATAGTATAAATTTCATCACATTTTTACTTCACTTTAGCTCTGAAGAAGAGTCATACGGACTCGAAACATTAACTCTGTCTTTCTCTCCACAGATGCTGTTAGACCTGCTGAGTTTTTTTAGCATTTTCTGTGTTCTGGTCTTATATCCTCCATCGTGTTATGTGGCACTACCACAGTGTTAAATGGGAAAGATTTCAACCAGATCTAGCAACTCAAGACTGGGCATCCTTGAGGCACTCTGTGGGACATCAGCAGCAGCAGAATTGTACTCAAACACAATCCGTAAACCTCATGGCCAGTATATTCCTCATTCTACCATTACCACCAAGCCAGGGGATCAACCTGGTTCAATGAAGATCGCAAGAGGGCATGCCAGGAGCAGCACCAAGCATACCTAAAAATGAGGTATCAACCTGGTGAAGCTACAACACAGAATCACAGAATTGTTACAGTGTAGAAGGAGGCCATTGGGTCCATAGTGACTGCACTGGCTCTCTGAGCATTTTAACTTAGTGCCAATCTCCTGCTTTTGACCCATAGCCCTGCACATTGCTTCTATTTAAATAATCATCCAATGCCCTCTTGAATGCCTCAATTGAACCTGCCTCCACCACACTTCCATGCAGTGCATTCCAAACCCTGACTACTCGCTGTGTGAAAAAGTTATTTCTCACTCGCATTTGCTTCTTTTACAAAACACTTTAAAACTGTGCCCTCTGGTTCTCAATTCATTTACGAGTGGGAATAGTTTCTCCCTATCTACTCTGTCCAGACCCCTCATGATTTTAAAAGCTTCTATCAAGTCTGCTCTTAGCCTTCTCCTCTCCAAGGAAAACAGTCAAAGCTTCTCCAATCTTTCCTCATAACTGAAGTGTCTCATCCCTGGAACCATTCTCATAAACCTCTCCTGCACTCTGTCCAATGTGTTCACATCCTTTCTATAGTGTGGCACCCAGAACTGTACACAATACTCCAGCTGAGGTCTAACCAGTGTCGTATATAGGTTCATCATAACCTCCCTGCTCTTGTACTCTATGTCCCTATTAATGAAGCCTAGAATACTGTATGCTTTAGAAACAGCTCTATTACCTGTCCTGCCACCTTTAATAACTTATGTACATATACACCCAGGTCTCTCTGCTCCTGCACACCTTTTAGAATAGTATCCTTTATTTTATACTGTCTCTCCATGTTCTCTGTAACAAAGTGTATCACCTCACTTCTCTGCACTGAACTTCATCTGCCACCTATCTGCCCACTCCGCCAATGTATCAATGTCCTTTTGAAGTTCTACATTGTCCTCCTCACAGTTTACAATTCTCCCAAGTTCTGTGTCATCTACAAACTTTGAAATTGTCCCCTGCACACATAAATCTAGACCATTTATATATGTCAGGAAAAGCAAGGGTCCCAATACTGACCCCTGGGGAACTCCACTACAAACCGTCTTCCAGCCCAAAAAATGCCCATGAACCATTACTCTCTGTTTCCTATCTCTCAGCCAATTTTATATCCACGTTGCTACTGTCCCTTTTATTCCATGGCATATAACTTTCCTCACAAGTCTGTTGTGTGCCACTGTATCGAATGCCTTTTGGAAGTCCATATACAGCACATCGATGGCCTTACCCTCATCAACCACCTCTGTTACCTCTTCAAAAAGCTCCAGCAAGTTAGTTAGACACGATTTTCCCATAACAAATCCATGCTGACTCTGGCGAATCAATCCACATTTGTCTATGTGACTATTAATTCTATCCCAAATAATTGTTTCTAGAAATTTCCCCACCACCGAAGTTAAACTGACTGGTCTGTAATTGCAGGGCAGATCTTTACAACCTTTTCTGAACAAGGGCGTAATGTTTGCAATTCTCCAGTCCTCCGGCACCTCCCCCAAATCCAGGGAATTGAAAGATTATTGCCAGTGTCCCTGCAATTTCCACCCTCACTTCCTTCAATATTCTTGGATGCATCTCAACTAGTCCCGGTGCCTTATCGACTTTAAGTACCGGCAGCTTATCCAATATCTCCTCCTTATCAATTTTAAACCCTTTTGGCAACTAGAAAATTGCCCAGGTATGTCTTGTACACAAAAAGCAGGACAAATCCAACCTAGCCAATTACTGCCCCATCAGTCTACTCTCCATCATTAGTAAAGTAATGGAAGGGATCATTAACTGGGTTATCAAGCGGCATTTGCTTAGCAATAACCTATTCACTGATGCTCAGTTTGGGTTCCGTCAGGATCACTCAGCTTCTGACCTCATTACAGCCTTGGTTCAAACATGGACAAAAAAGCTGAACTCCCGAAGTGAAATGAGAGTGACTGCCCTTGACACCAAGTCAACATTTGACCGGGTGTGGCATCAAGGAGCCATAGCAAAACTGCGGTTAATGGGAATCGGGGGAAAACTATCCGCTGGTTGGAGTCATACCTAGAACAAAGGAAGATTGTTGTCCAGAACATCACTGCAGGAGTTCCTCAGGGTAGTGTCCTGGGCACAACCATCTTCAGCTGTTTCATCAATGACTTTCCTTCCATTATAAAGTCAGAAGTGGGGATTTTCGCTGATGATTACACAATGTTCAGCATCATTCATGACTCCTCTGACACTGAAGCAGTCCATGTCCAAATGCAGCAAGACCTGGACAATATCAAGGCTTGGGCTGACAAGTGGCAAGTAACATTCATGCCACACATGTGCCAGGCAATGACCATCTCCAATAAGAGAATCTAACCATCACCCCTTGACATTCAATGGCATTATCATCACTGAATCCCTCCCTATCAACATCCTGGAGGTTACCATTGACCAGATACTGGACTGTCTACCATCTACAAGACACAAGTCAGGAGTGTCATGGAATACTCTCCACTTGCCTGGATGAGTGCAGCTCCAACAACACTCAAGAAGCTTGACACCATCCAGAACAAAGCAGCCCACTTGATTCGCACCACATTCACTCTCTCCACCACTGACACACAGTAACAGCAGTGTGTACGGTCTACAAGATGCACTGCAGAAATTCACCAAGGCTCCTTAGGCAGCACCTTCCAAACCTATGACCACTACCATCTACAAGAGCAGCAGATACATGGGGACACAATCACCTGGAAGTTCTCCTCCAAGCCACTCACCATCCTGACATGGAACTATATCACTTCACTGTCGTTGGGTCAAAATCCTGGAACTCCCTCCCTAACAGCACTGTGGGTGTACCTATACCACAAGGGCTCCAGCGGTTCAAGAAGGCAGCTCACCACCACCTTCTCAATGGCAATTAGGGATAGGCAATAAATGTGGCGCCCACATCCCAGGAATGAATA
Source organism: Carcharodon carcharias (assembly GCF_017639515.1). Classification (NCBI taxonomy): domain Eukaryota; kingdom Metazoa; phylum Chordata; class Chondrichthyes; order Lamniformes; family Lamnidae; genus Carcharodon; species Carcharodon carcharias. The sequence continues at coordinate 139,794,689 of NC_054467.1, read as the reverse complement.
AAAAATGAAATTCTAAAAAGACTGATTGAAACACAAAATATTGCTTCTTGTTACTCTGTCAACAACCTAAGTGCATGTTTTGTCTCTAGAATTTATCTTTTCTTGTGTGCATGTGTCTGTGTTTGAGGGAGTGAGTTTTTCATTGCGTTTACATTCCATGTGTTGTGTGAATAAATGTTTATATTTTCTTTTGATTTAAACTTACCAGGAAGCCTGTTTCATGTATATTCTTTAAAATCACAACAATCAAAGAGTTCAAAACTCTCCCTCTAAAATATACATCTTGTGGCAAACAACTGAGAGGTGAGGGAAAAGGGCGAAAGTATTTACACCAACTCTCCCTGTCGCTAACAGTATAAACATTGTGAGGGGGGAAACATTAAGGGGTTCAGCATCTTTGAAAGTGATTAAATTGCCCAGCCTGAATGAAATCTATCCCAGGCTGCTAAGGAAAACAAGGGAAGAAATAGTGGAGGCTTTGACCCTCGTTTTCCAATTCTCTCTGACTACAGGCATGCTGCGGAGGATTGAAGGACTGCTAATTGTACAACCATTTATAAACGGAGGAAGGGATGGACCAAGTAATTATTAGTCAGCCAGCCTAACCTTGGCGGTGAGCAAAACATTGTAAGAAATTCTGAGGAACAGAGAGGCACGGGAGAGTCAGTATGGATTTGTTATGGGAAGGCTGTATCTGACTGACTTGATTGACCATTCTTCTTGCCTCCTCAAAAATTTCAATGAGGGTCATCTATATGGATTTTAGCAAGGTCCCACCCACATGGCAGACGGGCCAGAAAAATAAGATTCCACAGAACCCAAGGGTAAGTGACAAGTTGGATTCAAAATTGACACAGTGGCAGGAAGCAAAGGGCAATGGTCGATGTGTGTTTTTCTGACTGGAAGGTTGTTTCCAGTAGCATTCCACAGGACTTAAAACTCACTATTACATATCTAATTATTTGATAAAGTGCTACATAACAGCCTTGTCAACAAAATTAGAGTCCATGTAATAAAAGGGACAGTAGCAGCATGGACACAAAGTTGCTGAGTGACAGGAAGCAAAGTATTAGTGAACAGTTGTTTTTCAGGCTGGACGAAAGTATACAGATGGGTTCCCCAGGCATCAGTGTTAGGACCTTTGCTTTTCTTGACATGTATTAGCCACCTGGACTTCAGTGTATGGGGTGCAGTTTCAAAATTTGCAGAAGACATAATACTTGGAAGTATTGTGAATTATGAGGAGGAAAGCAATAAACTTCAAGAGGACATCGAAGGGCTAGTGGAATGGATGAAAAATTGGCCAATGGAATTTAATGCAGAGAAGTGTGAAGTGATTCATTTCACTAGGAAGAACAAGGAGAGACAATATAAAATAATGGGTACAATTCCAAAGGGGCTGAAGGAGCAGAGGGACCTGGGGGTACATATGCATAAATCATTAGCGATCGCAGGTCAGGTTGAGAAAGCAGTTAATAAGGAACATGGGATCCTGTGCTTTATAAATAGTGGCATAGGGAACAAAAGCAAGTTATAATAAAGCTTTATAAAATACTGGTTCAGCCTCAGCTGGACTTTTGTGTCCAATTCTGGCACCACACTGTAGGAAAGATATGAAGGCATTAGAGAGTGAGCAGACAAGATTTATCAGAATGGTCCCAAGGATGTGCAATTTCAGTTATGTGGACAGATTGGAGCAGCTGGAGCTGTTCTTCTTAGAGGAGAGAAGATTGAGAGGAGATTTGAAAGACGAGTTCAAAATCATGAGAGATCTGGATAGGGATAAACAGTTCCTGTCAGTAGAAGGACCAAGAACCATAGGACACTGATTTAAGGTAACTGGCAAAAGAAACAACGGCAACATGAGGGTTTTTGTTACATATGCAAGAAGTGGTTAGGATTTTGAATGCACAGTCTAAGAGTGAGGTGGAGGCAGATTCAATCAGTGCCTTCAACAGAGAATTGGCTCATTATCTGAAGAGCAAATATTTGCAGGATGACAGGGAAAAGGTGGGGTGGGGGGGTGGGGGGGTGGGGGGCACTAGGGTGAATTGCTCTTGCAATGAGCCAGCACAGTCCTTCTGTGGTGTAACCAGAATACAATTTTACAATTTATTTGCAGATGATACAAAAATTAGTTTTGCAGCTGATGGTGAGGAAGAAAGCTATAGGCTACGGGAGTATATAAATGGACTGATCAGGTGGGGAGAAAAGGGGTTCAATCTAGAGAAGTGTGAAGTCATACATTTGAGAGGCAAGGTGCACACAATAAATGACTTGATCCTGAGAAATATGAGGAACAGAGGGTCCTTGGAGATGATGCCCAAATATCACATAACATAACAGGACAAATAAATAAGGTAATTAAGAAGGTACATGGAATAGTTCATTTTATTAGTCGAGGCAGAGAATATAAAAGCAGTGAGGTTATGTGGGAACTCTATAAATCACTAATTAAACCAAAGCTTAAGTACTACATATGACTCCGGTCACTAGAGAGTGCGCAGAGGAGATGTACAAAGATTTTTTCAGGAATGAAGACTTTTAGCTATGAGGAAAGATTGCATATGTTGGGATTATTCACTTTGGAACAGAGGAGGCTGAGGGGAGATTTAACTCAGGTGTGGTATGAGGAAAGAGCTAGCTAAGGTTGGTTGGGTAAATAGATTGAAAGGTATGGTGGTGAATAAAAGTGAGAACCTTTTACAAGAAACAATTCAATATATGTTCAACAAAAATACATTCTATTCTAAAACAAAAACTCAACAAGAACGACCCATCCACCACTTACTAAGGAAGTTAAGGATAGCATTAGATTAAAAGAATGTGGTAAAGTGCAGTGGGAGGCCTGAGAATTGGTAATATTTTACGAAATAGCAAAGGTGACCAAAAAGTTGAAAGAGAAAAATAGAATTTGAGTAAACCAGCCAGAAATATAAAAACAGATTATAACAGCTTTTACATGTATATAAAGAGGGAGAGTAGCTAAAATGAACAATGTTCCCTTACAGGCAGAGACAGGGGTGGGATTCCAAGGAGAGGCGATGGCGTAGTGGTATTGCCGCTGGACTAATGATTCAGAGACCCAGGGTAATGCGTAGGGATCTTGGGTTTGAATCCCACCAAGGCAGATGGTGGAACTTGAGTTCAATAAAAATCTGAAATTAAAAGCCTAATGATGACCATGAAACCATTGTCAATTGTTATAAAAAAACCTTTCTGGTTCACTAATGTCCTTTAAGCAAGAAAATCTGTCGTCCTTACCTGGTCTGGCCTACATGTGACTCCAGGCCAACAGCATTGGCCTAGCAAGCCACTCAGTTGTAACAAACAAACGGCTAAAAGTCACAAAAGAGGAATGAAACCAGACGGACCACCCAGCATTGACCTAGGCACTGGAAACGACAATGACAATCTCAACCTTGCCGATCCTGCAAAGTCCTCCTTTCTAATGTCTGGGGGCTAATACCAAAATTGAGACAGTTGTCTCACAGACTAGTCAAGCAACAGCCTGACATAGTCATCCTCATGGAATCATACCTTACAGATAATGTCCCAGACTCCACTATCACCATCCCTGGTTATGAACTGTCCCACGGGCAGGACAACCCAGCAGAGGTAGCAGCATGGTGGTACACAGTCGTGAGGGAGTTGCTCTGGGAGTCCTCAACATGGACTCCAGACCCCATGAAGTCTTGTGGCATCAAGTCAAATATGGGCAAGGAAACCTCCTCAAACACACTCCGTAAACCTCATGGCCTGGCATATCCCCCACTCTACGATTACCATCAAGCCAGGTGATCAACTCTGGTTCAATGAAGAGTGCAGGGATACATGCCAGGAGCAACACCAGGCATATCTAATAATGAGGTGTCAACCTGGTGAAGCTATAACGCAGGACTAGTTGCATGCCAAGCAGCAAGCGATCTTACAACCAATGGATCAGATCTAAGCTCTGCAGTCCTGCCACATCCAGTTGTGAATGGTGGTGGACAATTAAACAACTCACTGGAGGAGGAGGCACCACAAATATCTCCATCCTCAATGATGGAGGAGCCTAGCAAATCAGTGCTAAAGATAAGGCTGAAGCATTTGCTACAATCTTCAGCCAGAACTGTCGAGTGGATGATCCATCTCGGCCTCTTCCAGAGGTGCCCAGCATCACTGATGCCAGTCTTCAGCCAATTCGATTCACTCCACCTGATATCAAGAAACGGCTGAAGGCACTGGATATTGCAAAGACTATGGGCCCTGGCAATAGTACAGAAGACTAGTGCTTCAGAACTTGTCGCGCTCCTGGCCAAGCTGTTCTAGTATAGCTACAACACTGGCATCTACCTGGCTATATGGAAAATTGCCCAGGTCTGTCCTGCACACAAAAAGCAGGACAAATCCAACCCGGCCAATTACCACCCCATCAATCTACTCTCGATTATCAGTAAAGTGATGGAAGGGGTTATCAACAGTGCTATCAAGCAGCACTTGCTTAGTAACAACCTGCTCACTGATGCCCAGTTTGGGTTCTGCCAGGGCCACTCAGCTCCTGACCTCAATGCAGCCTTGGTTCAAACATGGACAAAAGAGCTGAACTCCCGAGGTGAGGTGAGAGTGACTGCCCTTGACATCAAGGCAGCATTTGACAGAGTGTGGCAACAAGGAGCCCTAACAAAATTGGAGTCAATGGGAATCAGGGGAAAACTCTCTACCGATTGAAGTCATACCAAGCACAAAGGAAGATGGTTGTGGTTGTAGGAGGTCAGTCATCTCAGCTCAAGGACATCACTGCAGAAGTTCCTCACATTAGTGTCCTCAGCCCAACAATCTTCAGATGCTTCATCAATGACCTTCCTTTCATCATAAGGTCAGAAGTGGGGATGATCGCTGTTGATTGCACAATATTCAGCACCATTCGCGACTCCTCAGATACTGAAGCAGTCCATGTCCAAATGCAGCAAGACCTGGACAACATCCAGGCTTGGGCTGACAAATGGCAAGTAACATTTGCACCACACAAGTGTTAGGCAATGACCGTCTCCAACAAGAGAGAATCCAAGCATTGCCCTTTGATGTTCAAAGGCATTACCATCACTGAATCCCCCACTATCAACATTCTGGAGGTTACCATTGACCAGAAACTGAACTGGACTAGCCATTTAAATACTGTGGCTACAAGAGCAGGTCAGAGGCTAGGAATCTTGCAATGGTAAACTCACCTCTTGACTCCCCAATGCCTGTCCACCATCTACAAGGCACAAGTCAGGAGTATGGTGGAATACTCCGCACTTGCCTGCAGCTCCCACATCACTCAAGAAGCTTGATACCATCTAGGACAAAGCAGCCCGCTTGATTGGCACCACATCCACAAACATTCACTCACTCCACCACCAACGCACAGTAGCAGCAGTGTGTACCATCTACAAGATGTACTGCAGAAATTCACCAAGGCTCCTTCGAAAGCACCTTCCAAACCCATGACCACTACCATCTAGAAGGACAAGGGTAGCAGATAGATGGGAACACCACAACCTGGAAGCTCCCCTCCAAGTCACTCACCATCCTGACTTGGAAATATACCACCATTCTTTCACTGTTGCTGGGTCAAAATCCTGGAACTCCCTTTCTAACAGCACTGTGAGTGTACCTATACCACATGGATTGCAGCGGTTCAAGAAGGGAGCTCACCACCACCTTCTCAAAGGTAATTAGGGATGGGCAATAAATGCAGCCCAGCCAGCATTCTTTCTTTCTTTCACCATTAGCTTTCTCTCACCATTTATTACTCTGTTTGAAGTGCATGGAGCACGAGATTATAATGTGTGTGCAAGCAACACTGCATTTTTATCTCATTCTCTCACTCAGACACACAAATAAATGCACAGACCCACACACAAGCAACCTCTTTTTTATCTCAGAAATGTATCCTCTTATATATCTAAATTACTTGAAGGAAAGCTATGGGGTAGAAAATGATAAAGAATATCGCCTCAGTGCTGACGTATCCACGGAAATTAAATTCACTACAAACGCTTAGACTGAACAATTCAAGTTCAGCTCAGAGTCACAGCTCTGGGCACAAATATCAAGCACAAACCCAGGCTTCTGGGAGTAGATGACCCCTTTCAGTGAATGCAGCATTAAAAGTCACAAAAGACAATACAATCAGTAAATATTATTATTATTATTCTTTGTGCAATTGCTAATTTAAAAATGTTTCACTCTTTTTCTCTCCACAGGCATTGCCTGGCTTGCTGAGTATTTCTAACATTTTCATTTATGTTTCAGATTTCCATCACCCACAATATTTTGTATAGAATAAACTGCTTAATTTTCCATACTATTGTTTTTAGGATATAATCAGAAATGGGTCTGGAAAGCAGAAAAGTCTGCAGCTGGGAGATAATAGTGAAGTCAGGAATACTCAAAACATGTAGAACCAGCACGAGGTTGGGCCCAAAGTTAGATTAAGCCTTGTGCCTGGACTTAACACTCCCCCACAGGTGGGTTTGAAGGCAGTGGGGGGCTTGTTAAGTCGAGTGGGTGGCCAGCCTTTATACCAATGACAGGATGTTGGATGGCCCTCCCGCCAGTGGACCAATTGAGGCCATTAAGTGGGCAACAAATCATCCCACCACCACAGGGATTTAACCAGCAATGGGGAGGCCCAGGCCAAGCAGCCAGTCCAGTGAGTTTACCTGCGTGGGCTGGTGGCAGGCATGGGGTGCATGCCTCCTTAACGGGCCCCCTGGGCCAAGTGGTGGGCTCCCAACAAGGGTTTTACTCCCCCAGCTTTGACTCACACCCAAACCCTGCTATGGCCTCTCAAAACCCAGCCCCCATCCCCTTGCTCAGACCTGCCAGCTTGGCAACCAGCGTAGTTCCACGAACTGACCCAAATCCTGGATTCAGTGCCACAAGCCTCTGTCCTGAAGAGCTGGAGTTCTGGCCTCTGTTCAATGAGGCAGGGTTTCCTGATCCATACAGATGGAAATCATGCTTCCAAACTGGCCATTAAATGGCTGCGGAGTAGTTGGTGTTCCACTTAGCCAGCTTGCACCTCCCCTTCCTCCACAACCAAATGTTTTAGCTTTGGTTGGGGGTGGGGGTCTGTTGGCTCTCCAGTTGGCGGGCAACAACACCCTCATCTCCACAAAATTCCACCCATAGATACTGACTGTAGTTGACGAAGAAGGAATACATTATTTGATAGTACAAATTGCATATCACTTAAATAATGGAAGACTCAGCTGAGTTCCAGACCAGCTTATACAAGCACTCACTTTATGTAATTACAACAAATAAAATGATATAGACAGCAAAGGTCTCAACTGCAATAATGTCCTGGAGTTTGTGCTGGTTAGGAAAGTAGAGCCATCAGTGTTCATTGTCATCACTCCTCTGAAACTGACAGCAACCTCTGGAGCATGCACATACACATTCAAACATTTATTTACAATATATATTAATGATTTGGATTATTTACAAAATATATTAATGACTTGGATGAGGGCAGTGAATTTACTATCGTCAAGTTTGCGGAAGACACAAAAATAGTTGGGAAGGCAAATGGTGAGGATGACACAAAGAGTCTACAGAGAGCTAGAGAAAGGTTTAGTGAGGGGGCATAAACTTGGCAGATGGAATATAATGTGGGAAAATGTGAGGTTTGCACTTTGACAAGAAGTATAGAGGAGCTGAATATTACTTAAATGGAGAATGTGCTGCAGCTTTCTGTAGTCTGAGGGATTTGGGGGTCGTCAGGCATAAATCACAAAAAGCTAACATACAAGTTCAACAGGTAATTGGGAAGGCAAATGGAATGTTGACCTTTATTTCAAATGGAATGCAGTATAAAAATAGGGAAGCCTTGCTAAAACTATACATGGCACCAGTTAGACCACACCTAGAACAGTTGTGGACAGTTTTGGTCCCCTTATCTAAGGAAAGATATACTGGCATTGGAGGCAGTCCAGAGAAGGTTCACTAGCTTGATCCCGGGTATGGAGGGATTTTCTTATGAGGAAAGGTTGAGTAGATTGGGAGTAATGGAGTTTAGAAGAATGAGAGGCAACTCTATTGAAATACATAAGATTCTTAACGGACTTGACAGAGTAGATGCTGAGAGTTTGTTTCCCCTTGTGGGAGAACCTAGGACCAGAGGGCATAATCTCAGAGTAAGGGGTCGCCCACTTAACACAGAGATGAGGAGGAATTTCTTCTCTCAGAGGGTAGTAAATCTGTGGAATTCTGTACCACAGAGGGCTGTACAGGCTGGGTCGTTAAGTATATTTAAGGCTGAGAAAGACAGATTTTTAATCAATAAGGAAATCAAGGATTATGGGGAAAAGGCAGAAAAGTGGAGTTGAGGATTATCAGATCAGCCATGATCTCATTGAATGGTGGAGCAGACTTGATGGGCCAAATGACCTACTTCTGCTCCTATGTCTTTTGGCCTTATGGTCTAACACGGAATCTATAAGTTGCTGTCAGTGATTCTAGACTTCTCCATAGGGTGTGCTGTTGAAGCCTCCGCAGGTGGAAATCAATTAGGAACCACTATTCTGACAAGAACTTGCCCTTTTACTCAGTATTATGGTTTTAAAAACTTTTGAAACAGTTAGACCTTGTAAATCATGAGCACCTACTACTGCTGAAGTATCTCTCTGGCCTTAAAGGACAAATTTCATATTTATGAAAAGTCAAACTTTTTCCATTATAACAATTCCAGATTTTTAATATTAAAAAATGTTAATGATATTTCAGCTTCTAATGAGTATGCCGAAAGATTTATTTTGCTCACTGTAAAATTTAAAAAATTGAAGGATAATCAGTGCATTTCGCTTCCCGGGTTTGTAGTCTATGAGAATTCTTTAACGTGATTCGCCGCTCCTTCCCTTTGATGACATCACTGCTGCTGGACGCCTTGACTTGGCATCAGATACAAATTAACATCAGGAAAGGTGAAATCTTTGGCAAAAAGATTTCCAGATCTTTGTGGAACGTTCTGTTCAAGGTCAGCAGCGCGCGATATTATTTTGTCGCAGACTGCAAAATACAGGCCCATGTGCCAGAGTTAAAATCCACAAATGTGGTTAGCCACTGCAAATTTATTAAGCAATAAATAATAGCTTTTTGATGGGAAATGCAATCACTATATACTGCAACTAATTTTATGCTGTTAATAATGAAGCACTTCTCATGCCAATAAGGTTACTAATGTGTATGTCCTACCTTTGTGCTATGGATTTTGCCTTTCCTGATGTTAATTTGTATGTGATGCCAAGTAAAGATGTAAAGGTATCCAGGACTAGTGATGTCTTCAAGCAGGGTAAGCAGCCAATTTCACAATTCCAATGATATTCCTTGAAAAAAAATTTCCACTAACAAGATGCTACCATCAGTCCAAAAAGATGTTCTGTCTATCACACAATTGAGCAATGTCGTGTACGAATTTCAGGGTGACGGTGCAGTGACAGGTACACAGGCCACATGTCCCAATGCTTGGCTGATCAAATCAAACAGCATGTGCCTTCAGTTGTTCATAATAGGCAGAGCACAGCCTGAATTCAACGCTTCTGCGCTTTCAAAACCCAAAACAAAATGTCTACTCTTAGATGTGATTCTGTAATTGGGCAGCACTTTCTGAAAAATCCTGAGTGTGCCATTAGATCCACTAACAAGAAGAAGTGACATACATTCATACTCAAAGACCCGTTCTCTGTGAACAAAGGAATATGTACAAGCCTTTACATTTTTTGAGTTAATCGGACCTTGAAGAGCCTTTCGTTTCTCACTGCTTTCTCCATGGCAATGCCTTGGCCAGAGTTGACTTCCCAACCGATTAGTACCCTTTCCTCCTGTGGTATAAATTGTGGTGATAGTTTGTAATTTTGCATTCTTGTGCTTGTCCAGCAGAGTGCAAGATGAAAAGCTTCGGCAACATGTCTCTCTTTTCAGCAATATTCAAAATAAACATTTCAAACAAATTTATAAGTAAAATCATTCCATACTGCTTACAAAAGTCAATGAATCACCCATGGCAATTCTTTTAAAGCCCATTTTCCATGTACCTTTGTCTGTCCTAGTGTTCCTACACAGTGCTACCTCAGTGGTTGCAACCTGGCTGCTGACTTTCAGTGGAAATAATTTTTTAAAAACTCAGATGTCTCATGGAAAACACTTGTGCTGCAATGAAAGAAGAGACATTGGCTATCAGATGCTGCTGCATCATGGTTTGGTCCACAGGATCTGGCCACCAATTTCACACTAGAAAAAATTGGCTCCAAGTTCTATGGAAATCCCAGTGCCAAGTTAGTGGCAGACTCCTCTAGCCTTGGACTGCCTGACCAGTTTGCCCTTCTTTGGTGTCCAAAAGGGGAGAGGCACATCAGTAAGGTTGTGATGGGGGGGGGTGGGGGGAGGTGGAATAACAGCTGCATTTCTACACCATCTGCAGCTTGTAAAATAGAAGGGGGGAGGTAAGATATAAGGAGGATTAGATATGAGGACATTGTCATCCTGGATGGTTTCACCCCTGCTGCTGGCCACAGCCTCAATAGTTGATTGATTTGATAAGGTGCCACATCAAAGATTATTACAGAAAATAAAAGCGCGTGGTGTAGGGGGTAACGTATTAGCATGGACAGAAGATTGGCTGACTTGCAGACAGCATAAAATTTGCATAAATGGGTCTTTTTCAGGTTGGCAGGATGTGACGTGGAGTCCTACAGGGGTCTGTACTGGGGCCTCAACTTTTTATGATTTACATCAATGACTTAGATGAGGGGAGTGAAGACATGGTAGCTAAATTTGCAGATGACACAAAGTTAGGTAACAAAGAGGACATGAGAAGGTTGCAGATGGATATAGATAGGTTGAGTGAGTGGGCAAAGATCTGGCAAATGGAATTTAATGTGGGAAAAAGTGAAGTTGTTCTCTTTAGCAGGAAGAAAAAAAAAGCAGAGTATTACTTAGTTGGAGAACGACTGCATAATTCTGAGGTGCAGAGGGATCTAGGCTTTCTAGTACATGAGTCACAAAAAGTTAGTATGCAGGTACAGCAAGTAATTTAGAAGACTAATGGAATGCTATCCTTTATTACGAGAGGGATTGAACACAAAAGTAAGGATGTTATGCTTCATTTACACAGGGCATTGGTGAGACCGCACCTCGAATACTGTGTGCAGTTTTGGTCTCCATATTTAAGGAAGGATGTAAATGGAGGCGGTTCAAAGGAGGTTTACTAGATTGATGCCTGGAATGAGTAGGTTATCTTATGAGAAAAGGTTGGGCTTGTTTCCACTGGAGTGTAGAAGAATGAATGGGTGGTTTGATTGAAGTATACAAGATACTGAACAGCCTTGACAAGGTGGACTTCAAAATGATATGTCATCTTGTGGGTGAGTCCAGAACTAGCAAGCACTGTTTTAAAATTAGGGGTTGCCCTTTTAGGACAGAGATGAGGGGAATTTTTTTTCTCTCAGAGGGTTGTGGGACTTTGGAACTCTCTGCCTCAGGAGGTAGTGGAGGCAGGGTCACTGAATATTTTCAAGGCAGAGGTAGATAGATTCTTGTTCGGGAAGGAAATCCAAGGGCATCGGGGTTAGACGGGAATGTGGAAATCGAAACACAAGAAAATCAGCCATGATCTTATTGAATGATGGAGCAGGTTCGAGGGGCCAAATGGTCTACTCCTGTTCCTATTTCTTATGTTCATATAGTGGGCATCCCAATAAGGGCCACTGTCTCCTCCACATAGGTAAGGATGGGCAAGTACACCTGTCCCTTCTGGTTAGCTCCTGTTTCCTCTGGTTGTGCATCTTGTCCTGAAAGAGAGGGAAGTGGGTCAGTGAGTGATATACAATTTGTTTATCTAATGTGACCTTCATGGTTGAATAGCTGACATTGTGTGATGTGGGAGTGCAGCTTGCTAAATGTGTGAAGGTGTGCTGTAGCATATGAATGTGAGGTATGAATCTTTGTTGATGGATATCATTGGTAGTTGTGCGATGTCGTGGGGTACATTGAACAGTATCTGAGGCTAGTGATGCAGTTTGTAGGATATGGCATTTGATGATGTGTTTACTGATCTTGACCACTCATGCGAAGTCATTAAACTTCTTGCGATACTGCATCCAGGTCCTCAAGCCTCGACTCCTGCTGTTGACCTCTAGGACATCTACTCCCACTGCCTCTGAATACATGTCTGGATATCCCCTTGCGGATACTGGACATCAATTTTCCATTGCACTTCCTCCACCATGGCCTCCAGTGCAGTGTTCAAAAACCTTGGAGCCCACCCTCTCATATATTGTACCATTCTTCTGTCTTTCTCAAGTCAGATTCAACTCCCACTGCACTGCCAGCACCTGTTCTGTTGCATTGTGTGCTTCCCTTTTAAAAGGTGTAGGCTAGCTTTAACTGATGCTAGTCACTCATGATATTGGCATCCTGTTCAGGCATCCAGCCAATCAACAGCATGGTTAGTACTTCCTGGACACCAAATCATTTAAAACAGCAGGCAGCTCAAGCATCACAATCCCTGCACCCTGTTTAGACGGCTATCAAATTTAGTCTGGTATAACTTTTAGTGAACAAAGACACAGTCTGTCTGTACTAATTAAGTGGATAATTAGAGGATTGACTAATCTGCCATTTTTATTTTGCCTGTAGATGTGTATGCGATACTCGGCATATTAAATTAAATTTTAATGAAATTAGAACCTGTCTAACAATCCACAGCAGGAGAATAAGGCCATTCACTGGAGATTTTTTCTTCAACACAGGTCAGTCTTCCTTTTGAAAGCATGTTGATATACTTGTGCCAGTAGCTTAAGTGATTGAAGAATGCATGACTTCAATGACAAGGTCTTTATAGTTTTAGTATGATGGGCTGCCTGTTTCTCAAACTAAAATTATGTTTTTCTTCAATAGGAGGAGTTTTTATAGTTCTCATGCTCTGCCTTAAAGGAGTAGTGGGAAAACTGGCCACTGGTCCGCTCGCCTCTCAAATCATCTAAATACAAACCAGAGGTAGGACTTGGTACTTTTATCCTATCTGACCTTCCTCAGTAAATGAAACCAATCCTGGAGACCACGTTGACCACGACATATATTACTTAGCACCTACCTCTTGTATGACAAGATCTCTGCCCCAGTTCAGCTCTCTTTTGAAGGAAACAGCAAGTCAGCAAACTGTCAATATGTTCATTTATCTACTATTTTCTGAGAAAAGAATCACTTAACATCTAATGCAGTTTCACCCCTGTGCAAGTTATAAACATCACTCCAGTTGTCCCTTAACAATTTAATTGAAATTATTTGTTAAGGTGAACGTAGACTTCTAGAGGCTGCACTCAAATCACCGAGTCTTCACTCTTCTAAAGACTACATGCTCAGCTTTTATGCTTAGCTGAGTAACAAAGGTATTTTGAACTTGAAATCAATCTTGGGGCCTATATTTGAAACTCTTCCAAACCCTCAATATCAAAGGCCAGACGAAAGGACCAAAAGTGGACACTATTCTTAAGGAGGCCTAACCAAGGTCTTGTAAGGGAACAAAATATAACCATGTATAAATAGATAAATAATAGATCTACTCACTGTTCCATCAAGTCTGTCCCATATAGTGGGGTGCATGTCCATATGGATCATGTTACAGACACACCCTACACACTTGGAACCATGTAATCTACTTGTAGAGGCAATAAAACAGAAAAACCCAGGACAATTAGAGGACAGAAAAAGTGGAAAATTCCTCTTTGATCTCTTTAAGGGATTAAAACTAGCGCATGAGACCACTTTGACCCTGATTTGTGCTACAAGATGTGTGCCTATTGTACAAGATGACATCTGCCTCAACCAGAAATAGGTTCAGCTTTCTCTTAAGCAATACAGCAAATCAGTGTACACTGCACAAGCCAAAAACTTGTGCCACAGGTCTACCATTCACTGAGAAAAGAAGACTAGTCTAACACCCAACCTAGTTCTGCCCTCACATAATCTAAGGGTGATCCTTGGATCCCTCCCTAATCTTTCCAGTTAAGGTTTGTCCACATAAACACAATCTAGTCCCTTTATTATTTTATAAACCTCAATCAACTCATCCATGAGTCTACACTTCTCTAAAGGTGATACTCTTACCTGTTTCAGTGTCTTCAATTTTGTGGGCCTCAGTTCAACTTATTGCTGATAGTTGAGAAGTCTTCAAGAGTAAAGATTGATGCAAAATAATTAAAGATTCTATCGTACCCTGCAAATCTAATCAAATCTATCTTGGGAACTCTTCAGTGAATTTATACAGTCTTTAACAGTCCTCCAACTTCTATGTAGAAAGGATTTTTCCATTGCTATTGCAACTATCCACTATCCTCCACTGCTCTTTTAGCTCTGATAGCTGCTTTTAGTTCCTTGAATTGTGCATAATAATACATTTCAGTGTTTTTCTGAGAATTATGTTCTTACAATCTGTGAAAAGATTTTTAAGACTAATTTGCCCATGCACATGATCTTTCAGCCTCCGGACCAGCTATTGAAGACCTCTGGGAGGACTAGGCAGTGCATCACCCTCCCATTATCCTAATTAGTCAACGCCAGACAGCTTGGGAATTTGCAGCAGTGCCTGGCTTTGCTTACATCCAGGGAATCATAAGCTGCACAGCATGCCTTAAAGGGTACTGGAAAACTGACAAGTTGTATCCATCACCGGGGTTACATCTTTATTGGTTTCCATTCACAGAAACGGGGTCATGCAAAACAACTGGCCCCAAGTCTAAACCAACTTATCTGCAATTCCCACCATGAAAGCATAAACTGAGAGCCAGTTTAGAGACAACAGACCAAATGGCCTCCTTCTGTGCTTCAACTGTGCTATGATTCCCATGCAGGGCACTATTATGACACAGCCGGTGGTAAAGACTAAGGTGTTCAAATCCCAGAGGGAAACTTGAAACAACTGTCATAATCCATTCTTGCAATTTGTAAGTTTGAGATGCAAACTTTGAATTCAGTAGGAATAAGATCACCCAGTCTCATGGTTTTTATATAAAACTAAAGTAAACATTTATTAATTTAACAACAAATTAAACACATACACATGGCTACAAATTACTACTATAATAACATTTAACAAATCCACAAATTAATCACCCCCAGGTAAACCTCCATTAAGGCAACAGTAACCCATAGACTTTAAATAGACACCAGACAAAGCACATTTGACCTTACAAATTCCAAATGAGGTTCCTTTGCAAGTTGGTTGTAGGCATACAAGCTGGTTAGGTATTAAATGCCTCAACCTACACACACAAGCTCCTTTCATTATATAGCTAGCTTTCCCTTTGAATGTAAATTTTCCATTGCATCACTAGGTCTTTTGAACTTCAGCTCTTCTCACACTTTCATAGCACCAATTTTATTAGCAAGATGAAAAAATAAACACATTGTTTGGCTTCTTCTATCTAGGTACAAGATTTTGCCCACAGTCTTGAATGGTTTATTCAACAAACGAACACTTTACCTTACTGTTCTCCCTACTGTTCACCCAATTAACATCTCAAAGCTACTATACATCAAAGCGCCCAGACTAGCAGGCTTTAATCCAATTAAGACACACAGACACAGCTAGACACAGACCCCCACTAGAATTCTATTAAAAAATTAATTTCCAATAACGATATACACATTAATATCTCTTCATAACAGGCACAGCAACATTCAGGAATTGCAGGAAATCAGGGAAGCTGGGAGCAGAATTGAAAATAACATAAGAATAGAAGAAAGAGAAGCAGGGGGAAAATCATTAGGCTCATTGAGCCTGCTCCATCATTCAATACAATCATGACTGATTTCAGACTTCAACTCACTTTCCCACTTGTTGCCCAGGTCCATACAAAATTAAAAATCTGTCCATCCCAGCCTTAAATATATTCACCAATGGAGAATCCGCAACCCTCTGGGGTAGAGAATTCAAAAGATTCACAACCTTTTGAGTGAAATAATTTCTCCTCATCGCAGAGCAAAATGTATGGCCCCTTATCCTGAGATTGTGCCTTTGTTTTTTAGATTCCCTGACCAGCTGAAAAAAAATCTCTCAATGTCTACCCTATCAAGAATCTTGTATGCTTCAATGAGATCACCTCTCATTCTTCTAAACTCTGCTGAATATAGGCCCAATTTACTCAGCTTTTCATCATAGGTCAACCCTCTCATCCCAGGACCAATCTAGTGAATTGCACTACCTCCAAGCAAGTGTATCCTTCCTTAAATATATGGAGACAAAATTTCACTCATTATTCCAGATGTAGTCTCACCAAAGCTGTGTACAACTGTAGCAAGACTTCTTTATTCCTGTGCGCCAATCTCCTTACAATAAAGGCCATCATGCTATTTGCTTTCCTAATTGCTTGCAGTACCTACACTGCTAATTTTCTGCATTCCTTGTTGAGCATACCCAAGTCTCTCTAAACACCAATACTTACAAGTCTCACACCTTTCAAGAAATATTCTGCTTTTCTACTCATGACTAAAGTGAATAACCTCACAGTTAACCACATTATACTCCATCTGCTATTAACTGCCCACTCTGTTATCTCGCTGCTCACTCACTTAACCTGTCTGTGGCCAGAATTTTTCGCTCGGCGAGCTGGCATGTGTCCAACATGCTTCAGCGTAAAATGACCCACGATGACATCAGATGAACAACTCAACATCATTGCGCACTCGTGACATATTTCGGTCGGCGGGCGTACACAGGAGTCAGCAGCGTGCCTGCCAACCATTAACAGGCCTATTAAGGGCATTAAAGTAATAATTAAATGCAATTTTTCGCTGCCCGTCCAACCTTACCATTGGCGGGCAGGCGAATCGGCCAGGCGGTCTTTGGATTTTTTATGAAACATCTCCATGGGAGGGATGAATTTTCCAACAGGAATTAGAAATAAAATAAAAATGTTGAAATCTCATTTATAACATGTCCCTGTTCATGCAACAGAGTCACATGAGGGGACATGTTTTTAACATTTTTAAATTCTTTATTTATGTTTTTAAAAATCTTCAGCTCCCTGAGGTAGCTCTGTGCCTTCAGGGAGCTTTCAGTGTTATGCACCCGTGCGTATGTGCAAAGGCACAACTTGCCCACCTCCTGCCCCCACCCTGGCGGCACTCAGTGTTGCAGCGCATGATTTACGCTGGCTGGCCATTAATTGGACAGACAGCATGAAATCACGGTTGGGGCCCAATCGCAGGGGGCAGTCAGTTTCGCAACCGTTCCTGGGCCCACCTGCCCGATGTGCTAAAAATCCTGCCCTATGTTTCTTTGCAGCCTCTTTGTATCCTTCTCAAAGCTTACATTTCCACCTAAAAGGTAATTTAATGTGCCTCATGCCATCAACATAGTTTAACAGAAATATTCAAATATAATGTCTGGATTGATGTTGACTCTTGAAGATATGAACTATGAAGTAGGAGAAAGGAATAAGAAATAAATATGAAAGCGAGCCCATAAAAAATACTGCTAAAAGTAATTTCAGCTGTGCCAATTAAAACAATTTGGATGTTGTTCATAATTACAATCATTGTCATATTAACCCTGCTTGAAAATCATAGAATCGTTCAGCCAATTATGCTTGTGCTGGCACTTTGAAATAGCTATGGAATTAATCCCACTCCTCTCATCTTTCTCCAAGCCCTGCAAATTCAACATGTGTACAATTCAGAGCCTCTCTTCTGGTAGAGGCCTCAAGTTTCTGGTTCTTGAAGAACATTAGTTGGGCAGCTCAAGGTCTGGCACAAAGGGAGGGCATTGCATGGCACAAGCTCCACTGATTTGTACCTGAATATTACAGCGTGATCAACAACCAGCGTAGGACCCAATAAATTTGCATTGTAAGAAACTATCCTGTCACAGGATTCTGTGCCTTCTAGCTGCAAATACATTTAACTTTGAAAACGTTTTATGGTCTTTTCTGAGCAGTCTCCAATAATTTCTTTAAGAACCACTGGCCACTGGGTCACTCAAAAACCTGACATATGCACATGAATCTTAGAACTGTGTCCCATAGTAAGTGCAGTGGTTGAACTCTGTTGGATCAGACCAAGTGTTCCCTCTAAATTCTTTCCACCAAATTCTGCTACTTGCCAAAAACATGCACATAAAATTCAGCATGCAGTCCATGCGGTGTTTTGTACAACTGAGTGGTTTGCTAGGCCATTTCAGAGGACAGTTAAGAGTCAAAAACATCGTTCTGGGACAAAAAGTCAGGCATAGGGTAAGGGTGGCAGGTCTACTTCCTTAAAAGGAAGGACACAAGCGAACCCGTTAAAATTATATAACAATCCAACAGCTTCATGGTCTCTTTTACTGACACCAACTTTTGTTTCCAGATATTTTAAAATGAATTCAAATTCCCACTCTGCCACGGTGGAATTCTGTCCTTCATTCCAGAACAGAAAGTAGATATTAAGTAACCTCACCTTATCAGCACCAAAAGACTTCTACTTCCATGTAATATTCCAATGAATACAGGAAACATTGTAAGTTGAGTTATTAAAATGAGTAAAAACCACAACATTTTCTTTAAAGAGTAAGATAGATACTTTTTGGGCAGGTAGTGTAGCAATTCCACTTTTTGTTCAAAAAAAGAGTCTTTATAAAAATTATGAATCAATGGAAGAATGAATCCTGTCTGGGCAATTAGCACCTATCATCACTTCTGCTTGTTGCTGTTGGTGAATTCAGCCTAGGTAGCAAATTAGATGATGAATTTGAGAGAAAGGCTTAATTTTTTTTTGAAAAATATACCTTATTCTTATTGAAAAATATCTGGAAGAACATTATAAACATGTCAAAATCACCATCACAAAAGTACAATCAGATTCAACTTTTGCACATGGATCACGAGGTGCATCAATACAATCAATGAATATTACAATCATTTCAATATGGTTAGACAATGGTATTGGAGTTATCAACATACATCATGTTGCACTCTGAGGTGCTTCAATACAATTATAATACAACTATTATTCAATGCATACATTCATTTTGAGCTGTACAGCCTGAGAGGCTCTAAACAATTCCCAGCCAATCGGTGCGCTATGGCAGAAAGGTCTCAGACAGTGATCTTTCCCCATTGCGCCTTTGTGGCGGCTGCCCCAAGCTTTAGTGCATCCCTCAGCAAGTAGTCCTGGACCTTGGAATGTGCCAGTCTGCAACACTCGGTTGGGGACAACTATTTGTGTTGGATGACCAACAAGTTTCGGGCAGACCAAAGAGCATCTTTCACCGAGTTGATGATCCTCCAGCTGCAGTTGATGTTTGTCTCGGTGTGTGTCCCTGGGGACAGCCCATAGAGCACAGAGTCCTGTGTCACAGAACTGCTCGGAGTGAACCTCGACAGAAACCACTGCATCTCTCTCCAGACCTTTACAAAGGTACAATCCACAAGGAGATGAACAACGGTCTCGTCCCCATCACAGCCACCTCGAGGGTAACGTGCAGAGGGGTGGTGAGACTCCTGACGTGTTGGAAGGATCTGACGGGGAGGGCTTTTCTCACCACCAGCCAAGCTACATCTTGGTGCTTGTTGGAAAGTTCTGGTGATGAGGCATTCTGTCAAATGACTTTGACAGTCTGTTAGGGGAAACATCCGACAGGATCCACCCTCTCCTTTTCCCATAGGGCTTCTAAGACGTTACGTGCCGACCACTGCCTGATGGACATGTGGTCAAAGGTGTTTCTCTGCATAAATTTTTCCACGAGTGACAGGTGGTACAGCACGGTCCAACTACTTGGAACGTTCCGCGGTAGCGTGGCCAGACCCATCCTTTGCAATACCGGGGACAGGTAGAACCTCAGCACGTTGTGACACTTGGTGTTTGTGTACAGAGGGTCTACGCACAGCTTGATGCGGCTGCACGCAAAGGTGGCCATCAGTATGAGGGCGATGTTGGGCACATTTTTCCCCCCCTTATCTAGAGGCTTGTACATCACGTCCCTGTGGACACGATTCATTTTCGACTTCCAGATAAAGCGAAAGATGGCTCGGGTGATCGCCATCGCGCAGGAGTATGGAATGGGCCAGACCTGCGCCACGTACAGCAACAGCGAGAGTGCCTCACACCTGATGACCAGGTTCTTACCCGCAATGGAGAGGGAGCGTCGCTCCCACATGCCCAGGTTTCTTTGCACCATAAACACTCGCTCCTTCCAGTTTCTAACACATGCACCGGTCCTTCCGAACCATATCCCCAGTACCTTCAGACCTCAGCCCTGACGGTGAAGGGGACAAAGGATCAGACAGCCCAGTTCCCAAAGAACATGGCCTCGCTCTTCCACGATTTACCTTGGTTCCCGAGGCCAGTTTGAACTGGTCGCAGATGTGGATCAGTTTGCACACAGACAGCGGATCTGAGCAGAAGACGGCGACATCGTCCATGTACAGGGAGGATTTGACCTGAGAGCCTTCACTGCCTGGGATCATCACTCCTCTTATGCCCGGGTCCTTCCTGATGGACTCAGCAAAGGGTTCTATGCAACACACAAAAAGGACAGGGGAGAGAAGGCAGCCCTGCCTGACTCCAAATTTAATAAGAAAGCTATCTGATTCCCACCCATTGATTGAGACTGCACTACTGATGTTAGTGTACAGCAATTGGATCCAATTGCAAATTCCCTCCCCAAACCCCATTTTGGAGAGCACATCCACCATGTAGGTGTGCAATATTCTATCAAAGGCCTTCTCCTGATCCAGCCTGATGAGGCAGGTATCCACACCCCTGTCCTGTACATAGGCAATTGTAGCCCTGAGTAGCGCGAGGCTGTCAGAGATCTTCCTGCCGGGCACAGCGCAGGTCTGGTCAGGGTGGATCACCAATTCCAGAGTGGACTTGACCCGATTGGCGATGACCTTGGACAGAATCTTATAGTCCACATTCAACAGTGAAATGGGTCACCAATTTCTAATTTCCTCCCTGTCCCCCTTGTGCTTGTAGATGAGGGTGATGATGCCTTTCCTCGTGGATTCTGACATGCTGCCAGCCAGAAGCATACTCTCGTACACTTCTATCAGGTCTGGGCCAATCCTGTCCCACAGAGTAGAATACAACTCAGCCGGCAAGCCATCACTTCCAGGAGTTTTACTCTTCTCGAAGGACTCAAGGGCCTTAGTCAGTTTGTCAGGAGTTAACGGTTTGTCCAGGCTCTCCCGTGTACTGTCGTCTAAGACCTCCATGATAGAGGACAGGAAGGATTGGGAGGCTGTGCTGTCTGTGGGCTTCACGTCATAAAATCCGGCATAAAAGGATTTGCTGATTCTCAAAATGTCGGACTGTGATGACTTTACTGAGTCGTCTTCTTCCTTCAGGCTACTGATCACAGAGCTCTCTCTGTGTATCTTTTGGAAGAAATGTGAGCATGTCTCATCCTGCTCCACGGAGCGGACTCTGGAATGGAAGATGACCTTAGAGGCCTCCGAGGCAAAGAGCGAGGCTTGCTGGCTCTTCAGCTCTTGGAATTCCTCCTTGACATCGACCCCCATCGACTGCAGGCGCAGCAGGTTCTGCATGTTTTTCTGGAGTTGGGACATTTCTCTCTGTTCCTTTCTAGCTCTCTGGACGCCTTTGAGGATGAAAAACCTCTTCATGTTTCCCTTGATCGCTTCCCATCAGTGTGTCAGGGACTCAAAGAGGGGTTTCACGGTTCTCCAACCTTTGTAATCCCTCTTGAGCTCCTCAATGTTCTCTGAGGTCAGCAGTTGCACATTTAGCTTCCTTGCCCCCCTGCCAACCCTCTGGTCTTCCTCTAAGTGGCAATCAGCCAGTAGGAGGCAGTGGTCAGAGAAGAATACCGGCTTGACGTCAGTGGATCTGAATGCGAACGCACGGGACAAAAACAGGAAGTCTATCCTGGAATGGATGGACCCGTCTGGCCGTGACCAGGTGTATCTACGCAGGGTTGCTGAAGATGTCGTGCGGCTTGGCATCCTTCACTGTTTCCATCAGAGATCTGGATGTAGCGTCCAATCTGCTGTCGGCCCCACCGGATCATCCAGCCACATCGATGATGCAGCTGAAGTCACCGCCCAGAATGACCGGCCTGGAGGTCGCCAGCAGCAGTGGGAGCTGCTGAAAGACCGCCAGCCGCTCGCCCTTTTGTGCTGGGGTGAACACATTAATTAACTGGAGTGGAGTATTCTTGTACATTACATCTGCTAGGAGGAGGCGCCCGCCCACCACCTCCTTAACCTGGGAGACGGTGAAGTTGCCTCCCCGCAGCAGGACACCCAGGCCGGAGGAACGAGAGTCGTTTCCTCCCGACCTGATCGATGGCCCATGGGACCACCATCGTGACCATTGCCTGTAGGAGCTGAGGTGTGGAATTGCACACTCCTGCAGAAACAACAGGTCAGCTTTGACCTTGGCAAGGTAGTCCAAGGTCGCAACACATCGCGTAGTAGATTTAATGCTATGCACATTTATGGATACAATCTTTACACCCATTTTAAAGCATTTAGTCTCTTACCAAACCTGTTGTCTTTGAGAGTTGGTCTGCTCCTGCATACCCGTAGTGTTCACAAATTGCCTCACTTTGGATGGGCTGAGGAAACTGTCCTGAACCACCCCACTGGAGATGTTCCACTCAGGTGGCATCTGGGGGTTCATGCAAGGAACAAGATTTGAAATGTTCTCTGTTGGAGAAGTCTCTCCGATCCTCTCCCCCTCAGGGGCGTTGCTGCTCCCGGCTTCCCAGATTCCTGGGGTTGGGGTGCGCTGGCCTCTTCGAGTTGTGGGCAAAGTTGGGGTGCACTGCTCTCCTCATTGTCTCCAATGTTCTGGAGCTCGGGTGTCTCGTCCTCCAACTCCCTAGAGCTTTGCCGCTTCTTCTGTAGGTGCTGCCCTTGCCCTTCTTTGTCCGAAGAGCAGCTGCCCTTGTCATCCGTGTCAGATGGGAGATGCCTCTTGCCACTTGTCTGGGAAGTGGCTTGGTCCCTTCTTAGCTCGTTCTTCCTTTTCTCTTCACCAGCTGCCACTCCCCCTGCTGATTTTCCCCTGCTTCCTCCTACATTGATTCGCTCTCCTGAGGAGTGGGAGGTTCAGGGGGCAGTGCTGTTGATTGGCTGTCTGCTGCCTCAATATTTTCCTCCACCTTGTCTCTCTCTGTGCCCTCCTTTGTCCCATTGTTCTCACTGGGGACCTAGGCAGTTGGAGGGTTGCAAGGGTCCTTGGTAATAGTGACACGAAGCATTTCATCTGCTTCCCCCTCATTGGCTTTGGCTGCCTGTGCATAAGTGAGGCAGTGTTTGGGGCAGGTCCTGTAGAGGTGGCCTGCCTTGCCTCACAGGTTGCAGCACTTAGTCTGTTTGCAGCCCTTTGTCTGTTGCCCTTCCTGCTTGCAGTTCTTGCAGAGGGCGGTGCGGCAACTGGCCGCCACATAACCAGATTTGCCGCATGAGCAACAAAGTTTGGGCTGCCCAGTGTAGACAAGGTAGCCATGGCTTCCCCCGATAGCGAAGCTGGAAGGAGGGTGGAGGCTGGCTCCCTTACCATTGGCCTTTAGTGTGACCTTGATCTGGCGTTTGCTTGTCCAAATCCCGAAGCCATCTCTAACCTCGGTGCGGCTCCCAACCTTGTCGACGTACCTGGCGAGGAAGGTGAGCACATCGGCAGCAGGGACGTGGGGGGCTGTAGAGATGCACAGTCACCACACGGTCCTGTTGCAAAGGATCTTTATCTCCGGCTGGTCTCTCTTCTCCTCAAACACCTTCAGGAACTTGACGCAAGCTGCTACACTCCTGAAGGTCACGTCGAAATATCCAGCACTGGGGAAGTCTTGCAGGGAGTAGATCTCCGCAGCTTCAAATCCACATGACTCCCAAATAGGATCCGTTTGATGAAGAAGGCCCGATCCATGTGTGCTCGTCCTTCGCTGTCCTTCACCGCCACCCGACCCCATGGTATGGGGCTCGACTGTTTATAGCCACCGCTTCACAACTACACTTGATCTTAGCCAAAAGGCCGAGAAGCGATGCTTAACATGTCTAAGTACCTAATTAAAGCAATACAGTACAATTCAAAGGAAGTCATACTGAAACTGTATAGGGCATTATCTGAACCACACCTTGAATTCCAGTGATGAGAAGCAAAGAAATGCAAATCCTGGGTGCAGTTCAGAGAAAAACCAGTGACTCATTCAATGATTGTCAGTGCGTCAAAAATCTTTTCCCTAGTTTCCTTTTGTATTCTGGAGTAAATACCATCTACCACTGTCGATTAATTTGCATCAAGTCCTTTTACTATCCCTCCTTTGGCCTCTGCTACTGGGTTTCCAGCCTTACCCATACTAAAAGCATCAAAATAAATATCATCAATGGAGAATGTGAGGGAAACCCAGGCTATTTGATGTTCAGTACAGCAGGAAGGCTGAGGGATAAGGGGCTCTCACGGAAAAGCTAAGGATTTGAGAGTGCAATTAATAATGAAAAATTATTTCTAATGTATTCATGAAAGAAATAAGATTCATTCTAGAAGCATAAAGGGGAAGATTAGAAGAAATTTCCTGACGCAGAGTGATTGGAATACAAAATGCAAGGAAGTGGCCATTGTAGCTAAAGCAACCAATCATGACGTTTAATACAAAATTAGATAATATTTAATATTTATTGAAGTGCTTGTGGGAAAGTGGATTAGAATAGACAATTCATGCTGAAATTTTATAGCGCCTTATCATGTCTCTCAGAAACATCTCAAAATGTTTAACGTGCAAATGAATTAATTTGAAATGCAGTGAACATTATGTAGGTAAATAAAACAATTAACTATCTGTTTTGTTAATTTAGATAGATGTTCAAGATTCCATGCCACTATTTTGAAAAGTGAATAAGGAGTTTCTCCCCCAACCCATCACCCAATTAATCAAACAACAATGCTGCATCAACCATAACTACCAAAAATAGATTAACTGGTCGTTTAGCTCTTGGCAGTTTGTAAGATCTTTTGTGCACGAATGGCTGCTGTGCTCACCCCAAAAGGTAACCGCACTTCAAAATAATTTGTTGTATGCATCATTTTTTGAAGACAATCTTAAAATTCATTCTGTTCACCACAAATTATCTCCACTAACCATCCATTCCAGTAAAGTTATGATGCTGGCATTGATCCGATAAAATTGGAAATTACCCAGGTATGCCCTATTCAAAAAATACAGTGAATTATCATGCCATAAGCCTGATCCTAATCATCAAAGTGACGGAAAGAGTCATCGACAGTGCTATTAGGCTATATGTACTCATCTGGAACTATGAAACTTCAAATCTCTTCACAGCCTTGATCCAGATGCAAATAGATGAGGAGAGGTGGGTGTAACAATCCTCAACAACAGGACAGCATTTAACAGAACTTGGTAGTGAGGAGCTCAAGCAAAACTGGGATTAATGGGATTAAGGGAGATACGTATTCATTGCCTGACTGAGGAACAACCTGCATTTATATAGTGCTTTTAATGCAATAAAACATCCCAAGAAATATCACAAGAACATTTTATAATGCAAAATTTGGCACCAAGCTGCATAAGGGAATGTTAGGGGAGATGACCAAAACTTGGTTAAAGATGTAAGTTTTAAGGAGCATATTTAAAGACGAAACAGAGATCGAGGCAGATGGCTTTTGAGGAGTAATTTCAGAACTTAGGGCCTTAACAGCGGGTGAGATGGCCAGCAATGGTGAAGCAATTAAAATCAGAGATGCTGAAGAAGTCAGGGTTAGTGCAGTGTAGATATCTCAGATGGCTGTGGGACTGGAGGAGATCACGGAGATAGGGAGGTATAAAACCATGGAAAGATTTAAAAACAAGGATGAGAATTTTAAAAACTGATGCATTGCTTTACTGAGAGGCAATATAAATCTGCAAACACAAGGGTGATTGGTGAATGACGCTTGGTGCAAGTAAGGACACTGACAGCAGAACTTTGAATGACCTCAAGTTTACAGAGGGCAGGATCTTCAGGTTGGTGTGCATGGTCGGGCGTGCGTCCCGCGCGTCATTCTGATCATCAGTTCGGCGGGCACGCACCAGAGTCGGCTGAGCTCCCGCTGACCTGTCAAAGGCCTATTAAGGCTATTTAAACACCAATTAAAATATACTAACAGAGATGTCCGTCCAACCTTAAGGTTGGCGGGCAGGCAAAGATCCCATGCGGCCTTTGCATTTACCATGAAACCTCATCCACAGGCGGGATGAGGTTTCATGAAGCGTTTATAAATTGAATGAAAGCTTTTATTAAAGTTCATTAACATGTCCCAGCTCATGTGACACTGTCACATGAGGAGGCAAGTCTTAAAAATTTTTTCATTAAAATCTTTTAAATATCAAACTAATCTCCCTAAGGCAACTCTATGCCTCAGAGAGATTTCTGCGCTCTTCCGCATGCATGTGCGAAAGAGCGCAGGCCCCAACTCAGCCTACTCCACCCGCCTGCAGAGGGAGTGCTCAGCGCTTCTGAGTGCGCGTCACGCTGGGCAGGCCTTAATTGGCTCGCCCACGTAAAATGGCAGTGTGCAGCCAATCCTGGGCGGCGACCAGCTGCGCGCCCGCTCCCATCCAACACCCCCCAACAGGGAGAAAATTCTCCCTAGAGAGTAGCCAAGAGTCCTTTGGAATAGTCAAGTCTAGAGTTAAAAGCATGGATAAGCTGAGACAGGGCGAAGTTGGACAATGTTACGGAGGTGGAAATAGGCAGTGATAATGATGGCACAGATGTGTGATCAGAAGCTCATCTCCGGTTGAATATGACATCAAGGTTGTGAACAGTCTGGTTCAGCTTCAGAGAGTTGTCAGCGAGAGGAATGGAGTCAATGATTAGGGAACAGAGTTAGAGGAGGGACCAAAGACAATGGATTTGGTTATTCCAGTGTTTAATTGAAGGAACTTTCAGCTCACCCAGTGCTGGATATTGAACAAGCAGTCAAATAATTTAGAGGTGGCAAAGGACTCAAGAGATATGGTGGTGAAGTACGCTGGGTGTCATCAATGTACATATGAAAACTGACACTTTGCAGATGATGTTGCCAAAGGTTTTTGCATGTCAGAAATAGGAGGGGCCAAGGATAGATACTTGGGAGATACCAGAGCAGCGGGAACAGAAGGCGCTGCAGGCGATTCGCTGGCTTCTCTAATTCTGGACTGTCTGGATAAGATAGATAAGAATAGCACCAGGCGAGTGTTGGCCCACCCAACTGGACAATAGTGAGAGATGTTGGAGGGAGATGGTGTAGTTAACCATTTAAAAGCCGCAGACAGGCTGGCAAAGTTGAGGATGGTTATTTTACTTTTGTCACAGACACATGGGACATAATTTGTGACTTTGATAAGAGCCATTTTGGTACTATGGTGAAAGATAGGGCGGGAGAGCAGGCAAGAGTGTGAGTGCGTGTGAGAGAGCGAGTGTGTGTGACAGAGCGAGAGCAAGCCAGGGAGAGAAAGAAAGCGAGTCCGTGAAAGACTGAGAGATGAGTAAAAGGGAGAGGGTGTGAGGGAGAGGGTGTGTGTGAATGTGTGAGAGAGAGTGTGAGTATAAGTGAAAGAGTGTGAGTGTGAGTGAGAGGGTGTGAGAGAGAATGTGAGAGAGAGTGAGAGAGAAAGAGTGAGAGACAGTGTGAAAGAGAGTGTGAAAGAGAATGTGAGAGTGAAGAGAAAGTGCAAGAGAGAGTGTGAGACAATGTCAGAGAGTGAAAGTGTGAGAGAGTGAAGAGTGCGAGATAGTGTGAGAGAGAGTGTGAGAGAGTGTGTGAGGGAGAGTGAGAGAGAGTGAGAGAGAGAGTGAGAGAGAGAGTGAGAGAGAGAGTGAGGGATAGATAGTGTGAGATAGTGTGAGAGAGTGTGAGAGAGAGAGTATGTATGTATCTGGCTTACTCTCAGTCTGTGTTCTCACTCACCCTCTCCACCAACACATACACACACAGTGGGCGAGGGTGCATGAATTGGCACCCTGAGGCTGGGGGCAGAATTTTGCCCTTGGTTGGCAGGCGGGCCCCACCAGCTCGGCAGTGGGCAGGCAACTGAACTCCGCCGCCGAAGCAGGCCCCGCCGCCATCTCAGGGAGATTACTGACAGTGCTTCAAAGTGTCAAAATAGAAAAATAAAATAAATATTAACATGTCTCCCTCATGTGACAATGTCACACAATATGGGACATGTTAATAAATCTCACATAAAGATTTAAGATTTTTAAAATGGACATGAAACCTCATCCTGCCAGTGGATGAGGTTTCATGTTTTATCAGAAGCCGCAGCGGCTCTTGGCCTGCCCGCCAGCCTTAAGATTGGACGGGCAGGGCCATTAATTACCTTAATTACTCTGTCAATGGCCTCAGTTGGCCACTGACAGGTCGGCAGGCGGACAGCTGATTTCGCTGTCCGCCCGCCTTCCTGAATATTTAAATAGAGCAGGATGACATCGGGGGTTCCTCCCGATGTCATCCCGTGTCATTTTCCCTTCAGCGAGCAGGCCCCACCCCCAAATCGCCGACGGGAAAATTCAGGCCCGGGAGTGGGCCAGACACATACATTCTGACCCTCTCACACTTTAATGGTTAGCTTTGTTAATTACTCTTTTTAAATTATGAATTTATTGCTTTGACATTGCTATATTTTTGCTCAATTAGTTGTTTCTTTTCTTCATTCTCAACTTTTTCTTTGAAATTCATATTTAATGTTGTGCCAATCTTATTGTTCTGATATTTGTTCATTGGCCCCTTGAGTGAAGAAAAATAGAAATGTGCCCCCACTCCTCCCCGCAACCCCATGCAAGTAGGTTGGACAAGCCTGCTCTACACAGTTAAAGTAAATAAAATAAGCATGAATTAATCTTCCTTCAGAGGAAAATAAAGTTCTCAGCAATTCTTTCCCCTTTGTACCTAACAGCAATGGTTCTTTGCTAAGGTATAATTTCATGGGTTCCAGCTTTTTTCCAATATCTAATCCAAATAGCTATTCTTCATTTGTGAATCTGTGAACAAGATTTATGGGTATTATCTCAACAGTTGAATAGCCCACCAATGAAACTGAACTAAAACCCAATGCCTACATACACACATTCCAGTACAGGTTGCAGGGTAACTATAGCAACAAAGCTGTTGTGCTACTAATTGATTAGTTGTAAATTCCATCCATGATCTGGTGTGTACAGCTTGATGCTGCAGTCACTAACTAGGTCATCAGAAGAGGCAAAGTTATTTCAAAAGTGCAACTGATCTTGCTTGGATTTTAAACATCACATTACAATGTTCGAAGATGTATATGTCTTGCAAGAAAAGCTTCAGAAAAGCTACTTACAATTTGCTGAGTTGGGTAAAAACAGCTATTAATCAATATTTCTTCTAAGACATCTTGATCTGTTAAAAAGGAAACAATGACAAACAAGATCATGTGGATATGATGGTATAAAGTTTAGCAAGTCCAAAACAACTCATCTCACAATTCTGAAAGCAAAGCTAATTTTTTGATTTGCAATTTACTGTAATACATTTAGAAAGCCAACTCTTGGGGCTGGATTTTCATCTCCCAATGGATGTGTATGCTGAACATAGCTTTTTTTTTGCTGGAAAAGCACTTTTTCTCTGCCTTCCCAATCCCATGTCATTTTTGTGTGGCCTTTTCACAGGCTGAGAAGGCCTTGGATATATGCATTCACTTCTTTAAAGGTCGGCGTCCCCACTGAAGGACCAAAGGAAAACTGTATTTCTTCCCACATACAATTTCTATGTGCTGGTGTGGGTTTTGTAAGCCCTAAAAAAAACACTCCCTTGGAGAATTTGTGGCTACTGGGGGAAGTCTGCTGAAGAGTCAACAAAATTCTGAAAGGTGAGTGTAAAATGTTTTCATAGAATGGTTACAGCACAGGAGGAGGCCATTTGGCCTGTTGTGTCAGAGCTGCCCCTCTGAAGCAGCAATTCACCTACTGTCGCTCCCTTGCCTTTTCCCCATAGCCTTGAAAATCTTTCCTTTCCAGATAATGATCCAATTCTGTTTTGAAAGCCTAATTCCTTTGGGTTTAAGGTACAAAAAGACCCAGCTCCTCAGTGGCATTTGGCAAGGTGTGCTTACAGGTGTGAGTAAAGTCTAACAATTTACCTTAACAGTAGAGCTAAACAGGCTCAGTGCAAGCCTTGGGCTGCAAGACTGTTCAGCATTGGCAAATATTTCACATACACTGTCAATACAAAGTTGTACTTTGGTTTGTGAATCTGCTAAGGGTCCTTCCCCAACATCTCCCCCACCCCCCGACCCAAAATGGTGCATTCTGAAACATTCAAGGCAAACAGGCAACATAAATGAAGTGGTAGTGGCTGAGAAAGCGAAATTAGCACCCAAAACCTTCACAAATGGGGTAGCAGCAAGGAGGGAGGGAAAATACCCACGTGATTTGCTAACTTAGATCAAGAGGGTGGAAGTCATTCTGGTAGGGTTCTTCTCTGATTTGCCACACATAGAATTTTACACTAATGGCACATGTGAAATATTTACTGCTGTTGAATCCACATCAGTGTCTAAATGAGAGCCAACTCAATTATGAATTTCTTCCAAAGAGCCATAAGGTGTTTTTAGTCTCCTAGAGCAAGGTGAGTCAATCCCAATGAAAATGCAGCTGATTTATTGAAATAAATTCTGTACATCTCCACAGGCATATTAAATGTCACAAAATATATATAGGCAAGTGGGTGGAGTTATAGCAAATGAAATGTAATGTGGACAAGTATGGAATACTGCACATAGGAAGCAAGAAAATAGATGGCATAAGCATTCCATGAAAGGGGTTGAACCATGGATCTCGGGATTCTAGCAAATTTGAAGCTCAATATGTCCAGTTATTCTGGAGCAGCAAACAGAATGTTAAACTATATCATCATTGCAGAGTACAAATTAGAAGTTATAGTTAAACTGAACAGTGCTCTGACCCCCACATATTCAGTAGTATAGTTGGTTGGGGTCACTAAGAGACAAGAATGATATTCAAATTTCAGAGAGAGTTCGGAGAAGAGCAGAGACATTAACTCAAGGGTAACAGGGCTGCATAATGAAGAAAGACTACATGGGTTTTTCTAACTTGAAAGGCGGTTTCTGGGAGATGGCTTTAGAGGTATACAGTCAAGTTATTGTATAGAATAGATAAATCCAAAACACTATATCAGATTAACAGAACAAGCAGACGTCAATTCAAATTACTAAAAGGCAAATTTATGACTTAGGTCAGGAATTGATTGTTTTGTAATTTAAAAAAGTGATCAAGCGTGGATTAAATAGTTGAATGCTCAATTGCAAGGAGCTGCTGCAAAGGCCAAGGTACATTACCAAAGGACATATGCTTTCCTTGTGTTCTACCTTGAGATCATTATCAGCAAAAATAGTATCACCTGGAGGAAGCCAATATGAACCTCAAATATGACTAATCATTTTCTTTGTACAGGGGAAAGACAGGGAAACAAGAAAAATGAAAAGGAGGGTGCAAATTCAGGTCTCCAACACTTTATCTGCAAATATTGTCACATCTCATACAATGAATCTTTACTGACTTGAATGCTCCAGCAAATGATTTGTGCAATTTTATCCTAGTTGGTTCTACGTAAAATACGATGCAACTAAAATTTACCCCAATAACTAAAGGAGTAAAAATTCTACTGCATGCTGCAAACATAAAAATGCATTACTGCAATAAAATGCTACATTCCCAATACAGACACATATTTCCAGTGTTCTTGAAAGCTGGTTGGCTTCATGAGGACATCAACAAAACACATTGCGAAAAGGCATTACTTATGTATAATAAGAGATGGTTTTACTGATCACTAAGTCTAATGGGTGCATTTTTACTTTCCAAACCCATCTCTAATTGTGCCATATGTATTCCCTTACTTTATCAATGTTTTCTTTTTGGTGTTAAGGTCATATAGAAGTGATTGGCAGGCTGTGACTAGTGGGGCACTGCAGGGGCCTCAGCTGTTCACAATATATATCAATGATTTGGATGTGGGGATCAAATGTAATATTTCCAAGTCTATCACCAGAGACTGAGACAGGGAGGTCAAGGAAGGGAAGGGAAGTGTCAGAGATGGACCACGTGAAAATGATGGAGGATGGAGATTAGAAGCAAAATTAATAAATTTTTCCAAGTCCCGACGAGAGCATGAAGCAGCACAGAAGTAATCATCGATGTCCTGGAGAAAGAGTTGTGGAAGGGGGCCGGAGTAGGACTGGAACAAGGAATGTTCCACATACCCCATAAAGAGACAGGCGTAGCTGGAGCCCTTGCGGGTACCCATAGCCACACCTTTTATTTGGAGGAAGTAAGAGGAGTTGAAGGAGAAATTGTTCAGTGTGAGAACAAGTTCAGCCAGACAGAGGAGAGTAGTGGTGGATGGGGATTGTTCGGGCCTCTGTTCGAGGAAGAAGCTAAGGGCCCTCAGACTATCCTGGTGGGGGATGGAGGTGTAGAGGGATTGGACGTCCATGGTGAAGAGGAAGCGGTTGGGGCCAGGGAACTGGAAATTGTTGATGTGACGTAAGGTGTCAGAGGAATCACGGATGTAGGTGGGAAGGAACTGGACAAGGGGAGAGAGAAGGGAGTCAAAATGATGAGAAATGAGTTCCATGGGGCAGGAGCAAGCTGACACGATCGGTCTACCGGGACAGTTCTGTTTGTGAATTTTGGGTAGGAGGTAGAAGCGGGCCGTCCAAGGTTGGTCAACTATCAGGTTGGAAGCTGTGAGAGGAAGATCTCCAGAGGAGATGAGGTCAGTGATAGTCCTGGAAACAATGGCTTGATGTTCAGTCGTGGGGTCATGGTCCAGGGAGAGGTAGGAGGAAGTGTCTGCGACTTGACTGGCACAACGTGGTGCCAGTGCTAATGGGACAAGCTGCTCAGCAGGAAAAATGAGGGAGGCAGTGGCATGGTAGTAATGTTACTGGACTAGTAATCCAGAAACCCAGGCTAATGCCCTGGGGGTGTAGGTTCAAATCCCACCATGGCAGCTAGTGGAATTTAAATTCAACTAATCAATTTGTAATTAAAAGCTGATCTCAGTAATGGTGACCATGATTGTGATAAAAACCCATCTGGTTCACTAATGCTCACTAGGGTAGGAAATCTGCCATCCTTACCTGGTTTGGCCTACATGTAACTCCAGACCCACAGCAATGTGACTGACACTTAACAGCCCTCTGAAATGCACCTTGCAAGCCATTCAGTTCAAGGACAATTCGGGGTGGGAAACAAATGCTGGCCTTGCCAGTTATGCGTACATCACATACAAAGCATAAAGAAAAAGAAGTCCAGAATTTACCAGCGCTCTAGAAACATGGAGCAGGAGTAGGCCATTCGGCCCTTCGAGCCTGCTCCGCCATTCATTATGATGGCTGATCATCCAACTCAAAAGCCTGCTCCCGCTTTTTCCCCATTCCCCTTGATCCCTTTCACCCCAAGAGCTATGTCTAACTCCTTCTTGAAAACATACAATGTTTTGGTCTCGACTACTTTCTGTGGTAGCGAATTCCACACTCTCTGGGTGAAGAAATTTCTCCTCATCTCAGTCCTAAGTGGTCTACCCCATATCCTTAGACTGTGATCCCTGGTTCTGGACTCCCCCACCATCAGGAACATCCTTCCTGCATCTACCCTGTCTAGTCCTGTTAGAATTTTGTAGGTTTCTATGAGATACCCCCTTATTCTTCTGTAAAGCAAAGTATGTGGTTTCTACCTGAAGATCAGAGCGCACGGTCTAGGTTCAAAAGGCAGGGACAGTGCGTCAAGAGGTTCAGCGCCAGGCAATACTCAGTCGGGAAAGATGCACTGTTGGGAGAGGGCTGGATCGACCATGAGCAAAGGAGAAACGGAAATCGGGCACAATAAGGTTGCCAAAATGATAGGTGAAATCAAGGGTTGATACTAGCTGGAAAAGCCTCTATTGTAGCGAAGGGGAGAAAGATACTGGGAAGTGTATCACAGCGAGGGGGAAAACGACACTGGGATCTGTATCGCAGTGAGGGGGAAAACGACACTGGGATCTGTATTGCAGTGAGGGGGAAAACGACACTGGGAACTGTATCACAGCAAGGGAGAAAACGACACTGGGAACTGTATCGCAGTGATGGGGAAAACAACACTGGGAACTGTATCACAGCGAGGGGGAAAACAACACTGGGAACTGAATCACAGCAATGGGGAAAACAACACTAGGAACTATTTCACAGCGATGGGGAAAACAACACTGGGAACTGTATCGCCTCTATTTGTTTTGTGGAGAACCATGATGCATTCCCGCCACAGATCAGCTTCATAGGTGGAAATTCTGAAACACGCTCACAAGCGGCTACAGGGCCACTCATCCTAAGTGCTAGAGCAGCAGTGGAATACGCTGTGGTGAGTAAAAGAATTACACACTGATACGCTACAGTGAGTTTAAAGTGTTCACACCAGAATGACTGGTTTTATTTACACTCTAGCACACAGAATTACCGAGCCATTAGATGCTGAAAGCTTCACAGTCATGGGTTTCGCCATATCTATCTAGTCCTGTAGGTACATTGCGTGTAGAAGTGTGCTGGCACATGTCCCTGTGTCTATTTTTGCCAATAGTGAGTGTTTACCAACTTTGAGGAAAGATGATCTGAATTGTGGCAAATTGAAAAGGAAGGTTCAACACATCCAGGCTCAGGGAAGAAGTCCAAAAAGATCCAAAAAAGATTTGGACAACTTAATTAGAAGACCAATTCAGAGTTAAACTGAATTTCCGTGTTGATCGCCTGGAATTTATGTCATACCGTCAACAGCCTAAGGAATCTGTCGATCATTTTATCAGTCGACGTAGAGAAAAGGGTGCCTACTGTGATTTTTCAGAAGCCGAGCTGGCAGACAGAATTACCAAATTAGTGATTGCTTCTACTCCATTAGACATATTTCAAAAAGAACTGCACGACAAACCCAAAAGCTACACTGTCAATGAGCTACTCAAAGTATGAGGTGATTATTGCAGGTTGACAAAGTTTACAGGTCCTATATGCAACCCCAACCATCAACAAAGTGACTAAAATAGCCATACCCGGGAAGACATAAGGAAGGTGCAGACTTCTATGTGCACCGAAGATGATTTCTGCACGGCGCAAAAAGAGGGTCCCGGGCAGCAGCAGTGCAAAAGAACGAAGGCCAAAGAAGCTATGAAAAGTCATACAAAGGCACAAGCAGACTGCAAACAGGCAGCAACAATGACCATACCAGATCCCATAGGAAAATCATACACAATGTGGAGGGCAAAATGGGCACGATGATGACAATCAAGATGGTGCAAGGTGCAGTGAGGACAGGTTCCACACCATTCATGTCGCAGAACACAAAGATGCCATTACTCCATCATAATTCAGATTGTCTCTCCTCAGAAAGTTGGTAAACACTCACTATCGGCAAAAATAGACACAGGGACAAGTGCCAACATATTGCCTCTGAGAGTTCTACATGGAATATACCCACAGAACAGAATGTATATGGCGAAATCCATGACTGCGAAGCTTTCAACATCTAATGGCTTGGTAATTCCATGTGTAAGATAGAAAATAGGAGCAGGAGTACATCAAAAGGCCCTTTGATCCTGCTCCGCCATTCAACATGATAATGACTGATCCTCTATCTCAACGCCATACCCCTGCTCTCTTCCCACATCCCTTGACACCTTTAAAATCTAGAAATGTTTTTCCTTCTTAAATAAATTCAGTGACTTGGCCTCCACAGCCTTCTGTGGTAGAGAATTCCATAGGTTCACCACCCTCTGACTGAAGAAGTTTCTCCTCATCTCAGTCCTAAATGGTCAACCCCGAATCCTGAGACTGTGACCCCTTGTTCCAGAACCCCCAGTCAGAGGAAACATCATCCCTGCATCCAGTCTGTCAGAATTCCATAGAGTAGAGTAAATACAATCAGTAATCCAGGGTGTAACAGATATTCTACGTGGCCCAGAGATTGCAAGTCTACTGGCATGTTGAGATCTCACATTGGAACCATCCATGGATCAGCCAGATAACACAAGGCGGATCAGCATCAGTAGGTACACCCATCACTTCAGTTAGTGATTTGACACCGCAATATCCAAATGTTTCCTTAGAATCAGCAATTTTCAGAGAGATACAATGTTACACTTGAGAAAGGATGCCCTATCGTCAATTGATCCACCAGGCAAGTACAGCATCCACCTACAGGCCAAGTTGAAGGTCAAGCTGGATAAAATGGAAACAGATGAGATCATTTGGAAGGTACAAGGGCATACAAACTGGGGCAGCTCCATCATGTGTGTCCTAAAGGAGGACAAAGGTCACTACAAGTTGGCCTCAATCAGAGACCTTTGAACAACGCTCTAAAGCATTGTCCACATAAAATCCCTTCTTTGGAAGAGCTCAATCCAGAACTGGTGGGAGCAAAGCTCTCTTCAAAACCTGACGCCAAGCACGGGTATTGGTCAGTGCATCTAGCAGAGAAATCCCAGTAGCTGACTACATTTTGTAATGCCATGCCCAGAGAAGGCATGTCCTGTTCATAACTTCAAACATGGACTGCTCTTTACATAAAATTAATTACCTCAAGCTGGTTTCTGTTTCATGACCAGTACTAGTATCGTCCAACCAGAATGGTTTGGAAGTCCAAAGCCATCACTTACAATCAGAGAAATATAGTGGTCTTTCAGACTTAACTTGTGGATAACTGTTCTCATCAGCTCTCTTTTGTTAAATTGGAAGCTTAATTGGAAGCTTCTGGAACTGTCTTTAATGTTTCGAAATGAACACTCACAAGATGATCAAGACATATGCCAAGGGTCAGGTGACCTTTGCTTATTCAACACTTACTATCTTAAACTTCTGGAAAGTTCTAATTGAATAAGCCTGGGTGGAGGCCTCTCCCTTGAATGTACATGCCTAGACAGCACCCCTTTGTGGAATTCACACCTGCCATTGTTCAAAAATTTGCTTCAAACACA
The DNA here is from genome assembly GCF_017639515.1 of Carcharodon carcharias. Taxonomy (NCBI): domain Eukaryota; kingdom Metazoa; phylum Chordata; class Chondrichthyes; order Lamniformes; family Lamnidae; genus Carcharodon; species Carcharodon carcharias. The sequence goes on along the minus strand of NC_054467.1, from coordinate 139,757,687 downwards.
GAATCAATGGAGCTCAAGACTCTATATCTTTAAGCTTACAATTTAACAAAAGAGAGCTGATGAGAACAGTTATCCACAAGTTAAGTCTGAAAGACCACTATATTTCTCCGATTGTAAGTGATGGCTTTGGACTTCCAAACCATTCTGGTTGGACAATACTAGTACTGGTCATGAAACAGAAACCAGCTTGAAGTAATTAATTTTATGTAAAGAGCTAGAAAGAGACCTGTGCACTCTGGAGAAAAGCAGCAAAAAGATAACAGCTTATAAGGCAGCGTTATCTTCGTCTTTTAAGAATCTGGAGCCTATAACGTCTTTAAAAGCCTTCCAGCCTGATTCCTAAAGCAAGTCCGCCTGTAAAGAAATTGAATCTCCTGATATAAAAGCTACAAGTGCTTAAGTTCATGACCTGCTGAACATTCATCTCATCAAGGGAATCCTACAATAATCCTGATATCCGACTCCAGCTGAGTTCATCCAAACCATAAGTCAAGAGTGGAAATGATTTCACTCTTCATCAGACTTGCAAAGACTGTTTTCCTACAGCAAGCTCAATATGTGAGCTATGAACTATTCTTTTGTTTACAACTTGTAAAATTGCTCTATTCTCTTTAACTCTATTTTTTTCCTCAAGTGTCTGCATTCATTCTGAACGATTGACATAGCGATTAGACTCGGGCCGAGAGTGTGAATAAATCATTTTCTTTCTTATTAAACCCACAAAAGTCTGCTGCTGGACCTTTGGATTGCCCACATGCGAAAGGAGGTTTAGAAACACCCATATCTACATTTCCAAAACAGCCACACTGATTGGGGACAGTAAGGGAATATAGTTGGGGATTTCAGTTTATCTAACACAAATGTTATTGCTTTCAGTGACTTCCTTTTGGGCTATCCATTAGCCAGGGTCTCTTTTAGCTGCACATGGATCACATTACCTGCATGATATGGATTGTGGATGATATGGCCTTCATGAGAAGGACAAAACGGGGGGTATGATCAGAATTTACATTTGCTGATTGAAGTGGCACATTGAGAAGGGCTGGTGTTTAATAGTTACAAATGTAACTTTAATGTGTGACAAATCAATTTCTTTGGGTCCATTTAGTTGAGTGCTGGCATCTGTCCTGATCCGAGCAAACTATCTATGCAAAGCCAATACCCCAACCACCGACTAGCGCACCACCAATGCTGCAACATCTGCTAGTAAAGATAGAGGGCTATGACTGTGAGGTTTAGTATAAACCTGGTAACTTGACAGTCACATCCGATATGTTCAGCAGGTAGCCCAGTCCAGTGAAGCCCATAAATGTGTCCATATTCTATAGTTCGACCTGACCGACATTGAACTCGAAGGTGTACTACATGTTGACCTGATAAATTTCACATATCAGAAGTGTCAGCAACCATTGGAGGAGATAGTGAAAGACTCTATAATGCAGGAATTCTGAAAAACGATTATCAAAGGATGGCCAGACTCCATTCAGCATGTCCATGAACATGGGACAGTTTGGGGATTATCGATACGAGTAAGGCATAGTAAGACACGAGTAAGGGGAGTCATCTTTAAGGGCAAACAGATGATCATACCGGGATCATTGTGACAAGACATACTACAGCAACTTCATGAGCACAGATTGTATGAGGAGGTTTGCAAGAGAGACAGTCTATTTGCTGGGTATGAACAATGACATTGATGTCACATTTAAGAAGTGCAAGGTATGTCAGTGAAACATGCCAAATCAGCCCAAGGATCATCTTTGAGCCAAAATTCCTTCCAACCTCTTTCACATCCACAGAAATGATTTCGTAGTTGTCACTGATTACTTTCCTAAGTATCTGATCACCCATCAATTGCATAATACATCAAGCATAACTGAAGCACACTCTATTATCGGTTTATTTGGGGCACAAAGAGAGGTAATCTCAGATAAAAGTCCTCAATTTACTGGTAATCCATTCAGGGACATGTATGAGAAGTGGGGAATAGATCACCCTACTTCTTCTCTGCATTACCCCATTTGTAACTGCATGGCTGAAATCATATGGTGAAATATTTAATTCTAAAGTGCACATAGACCAAACAAGATGTACACATTGCAAGGCTATACCTTCGAATAACACCTCTAAGTACAAACATTCCATCACCAGAGAAACTCACATTTGGCAGACCAGTGGGAACAAATCTATCTATTTTTCATCATCTTTCAGAAGCCAGAGAAGAACTTTTGAAAAAGACAGGGTAGGGTGAAAGACGTGCATGACAGGAATGCAGGCGAAGAGTTGCCAAGTTTAAAGATAGAACAACATGTTCAGATTCAGCATCCCACAGAGGGCACATAGCAACCAGCCAAAGTGACAAGGATCTGTCCAGAGTGGAAGTCATTTGAGTTCATCATACTTAATGGTGCAACTGTGAGACGAAACAGAGGATAAATCAGGGAAGTACCAAATCCTCAAACACTGTGTAAATCCATTGTATCCAGGGTAAGATCCAAGGCAAAATCCAAAGCAACATCCAAGTGTGATACTCCCATAGACACTGTGAGAAAATTCAACAACTTCAAACTAACATTAAAGTTACTAAGTCAGGCATATAAGCAGACTATGACTATGATTCAGGGACCTAAGTTTATGAGTTTCTTAGCTAGCGATGTGCAAATAAGCATTTCCAGTGTATTGTAAACAGCTATGGTTATTTATAAGGGGGGTTATTTATTTTAAAAAGGTGGGTGTTATGGTACACCTTTAAATGGGTATGATTATGTTTTACATACAAACATTTGAATTAGGACCAGGAGTACACCACTCAGCCTCTCAAGTCTGCTCGACCATTCAATAAGACCATGGATGATCTGAGTAACCTCAACTCCACATTCCCACCTATCCTCGATAACCTTTCAACCCCTTGCTTAACAAGAGTCTATCTAGCTCTGCCTTAAAAATATCCAAAGACCCTAGGTGGGATTTTGCGGTGCTGTCTACCAGTGGGATCTTCCAATGGACTTTTGGCTGGCTCGTCGCATGGGCAGCGGCAGGGCAGGAAAATCCCAGGGTCTGCTTCCATTGCCTTTGAGGAAGAGAGTTCCAAAGATTCACGGCCCTCAGAGAGAAAAGAAAGTCTCCTCATCTCTGTCTTAAATGAGTGACCCCTTATTTTTAAACCGTGACACATAGTTCCAGAATCTCCCACAAGAAAAAACATCCTTTCCTCATCCACCCTAACAAGGTCCCTCAGGATCTCATTTGTTTCAACTAAGTTGCCTCTTACTCTTCTAAACTCCAGCAATCACAAGCCTATCCTGTCCAATCTTTCCTCATAACACAACGCGCCCATTCCAGGTACTAGTCTAACAAACCTTCTCTGAACTGCTTCCAAAGCATTCACGTCCCTCCTTAAATAAGGAGACCAATATTGTACACGGTACTCCAGATGTGGTCTCACCAATACCCTGTATAGCTGAAGCATAACCTCACTACTTTTGTATTCAATTCCCCTTGCAATAAATGATAACATTCTGTTAGCTTTCCAAATCACTTGCTGTACCTACATACTAACCTTTTGTAATTCATGCACTAGGGCACCCAGGTCCCTTTGCATCTCAGAGCCCTGCAGTTTCTCGCCATTTAGATAATATGCTTCTTTTTTATTCTTCCTGCCAAAATGGACAATTTTACATTTTCCCACATTTTACTCCATTTGCCGGATCTTTGCCCACTCATCTAACCCATCTATAGTCCCTTTATAGCCTCCTTGTGTCCTCTTCACAACTTGCTTTCCTACCTATCTTTGTATCATCAGCAAATTTAGCAAACATAGGTTTGGTCTCTTCATCCAAATCATTTAGATAAATTGTAAAAAATTGAGGCCCCTGTGGCACACCACTTGTTACATTTTGCCATCCAGAAAATGACCCATATATGCCAATTCTCTGTCTCCTCTATAGTGAAGGCCTATGCAAAATACCTGTTTGATTCTGTATATATCACTCAAAGAGAAATGATGCAATATATCATATGATTCAGCCTTGTCTCAGTTAGTTCTGAGGAGGCTACCAATTCAGACATGTGTACAAATTCTCCAATTGTGTAATACTGCTATCAACTTCTCAAATGCTTAGTACATGAGCCTACATATTTTTGTATTAACCAATACCTCACGTGTCATTGACACTTGGTGTTTATCTGCTAAGTAAGAAAGGAGAAGAAAAACGCATCTTGTATTTCCTCTTTTGTAACATTTTGTTAATTTTCTTTCCTCTTGTTCTTATTGACACAGCACTGTCCATGATACGCTAATAACCAACTTTGTCATTAATCTTCAGTTAGCAAATATAGAATCGGATATTCTGGTAGAGGTCATCAACCCCTTTAAGCCCTAACTGGAACTATCTAATCTCAAAGTCATTATCCTGCTCCTTCTCTGTGTAATTGAATATTTTTCCTGCAGATGTTTATGAAATTTCCTCTTAATGTTCATGACTGATTGACCTTCAACAGCTACTTGGGGCTATTTATTCCATCTCTGAATCCTTTGTATGAAAAAACTCTCCCTTTATGCTTCTGGTGCTATAACAATATTTATGTCCCCCTGTCACCCTTCATTTTTTAGTCTCAAATATTGCATAATATTGAATGCATGTATTAGATCTCCCCGCAGCCTCCTCTGGTCCAATGAATGCAGTTCTGACTGGGAACTATAATCGCCATTCCTTCACTATCGCTGGATCAAAATCCTGGAACTCCCTTCCTAACAGCACCATGGAAGTACCTGCACCAGATGGACTGCAGCGGTTCAGGAAGATAGCTCACCACCACCTTCTCAAGGGCAATTAGGTGTGGGCAACAAATGCTAGCCATGCCAGCGATACCCACATCCCATGAAAGAATTAAAAAAAATTTTTCTTTTTTTTAAAATAAGAAAAAACCCTCATCAAGGTATTCTATTTCATCCATTACATCATCCCAGTGATTCTAAATTGTATTTCTTTTGTGGTTGCAGCTGAACCAATGTTCTGTGTATAGGTCTAGAGGTTCTTTTACCAATTGCACTATTTTCCTTTTCCTCTTCGTAATTTTATTTCCTTTCATTTTTACTTCCTAACCATGTCTTTTCTGGTATTTTTGAACCTTTTTAATCTATCCACTTGTTTACTTACATTTCAGAGCACTGAAGGCTAACTCATACACCCAGCGTTGGAATTTCTCATCTTTGATTTCTGGGATGGTCAATTCTGGATCTTTTTCATAGTTTATAAGCCTTCTAGAAGGTGGTTTTTCAACATGTATACTCTGAAATATGTCAGCAGAAACCTTGTAGATGTAATCAGGGTAGCCACTCTTTTCACCTTGCAATGCCACATCCTTCTCACTGGTATGTGTCTTATGCGTGACGGTCAATTCGTCAAGATTTGAGATCTCAGATGTAATTTCAATTAAAGAATCTGTTTCCCATCTTGCATGAGGCATTTCTGGATTCCCTTGTAGTTGGATAACAGACTGAAATATTCAAACAAGTTCCAGTTACCCTGCAGAAATCAAAATGTAAATTCAAATTATCTAAATTAAAACTAAAACCACTTAAGACCTCAATACCATACCAACCTGAGTAATTCAGGTATGAAAACTTAACTTTCCAAAAACTGCCCATAAATAATGAGCTGTCACACCAGAAAAGTTTATTCTCTATAGTTAACTTTTCACTTCCACAATGGATTACTGCTTCAGTTTTTATTGCTTATTTCCTTTTGAAATTTACCCTCCCGCATATCTCACCAATTTTATCTGCTAGATTTTCTTCTCTCCTCTCCTACAGGCATTTTTGATTAAAGTGTTGCCCCATTGGTGCTAATCATGCTCCTGTATCTTGACCGTGCAACCATTATTCATGAGAAATCTGGCAATACCAACAGGTTATTTGACTGCAAAGCAAAAAGCTCATTCTAACCTCATCCAACATCTGTGCATACCCACTAACAGCAACATTCAATGGACACTAATTAGGACTGAAACAGTAGCCAACTTTACCATCCCTAATTTGTGAATACTGAATCCAACTGCAATGTAACAACTGTCTCCACAACTCAAACCAAATGGCTCATCTATTCAGTGTATAGTGCCAGCCTTGGCTCAGTGCTACCACTTTCAACCACAGGTGTTAGGTTCAAGTCTCCCTCCAGGCTCTTGAGCATATAATCCAAGTTGACACTTTCCTGCAGTGCTAAGGAAATGCAACACTATAGGAGGTCTTGTCTTTCAGATGAGATGTTAAACCAAGGCCCCATTATCACCCTCAGGTCAATATCAAAAAATCCCATGGTGCTATATCAAGGAAGAGCAAGGGTGTCCTGCCAGGATTCCTGGCCAATATTTATCTCTCTCCCTCTACCAACGTCACAAAAACTGATTATCTGCTGTTCATCCCACTGCTGCTGGTGCAGCCTTGATGTGCGTAAATTAACTGCTGCTTTTCCTACACTTCAAAATAACATCATCAGCTGTAAAGTGCTTTGGGACAACCTCAGGTCTTGAAAGATGCAATATAAATGCTTTATAAGATGTAATATATCTCCTTTCTTTTTGTCTTTGCATAAACTCAAGTATGTAGGCAACTTGTGTTTTATGCTTTTTAAAGGCATTCATTCCTGTTATTTCATCACCTTCATATAATTTAAAAGGGGTGCAGGGGCAAAGGGACCTGCGGATATTTGTGTGCAAATCATTGAAGGTGGCAGGGCAAATTGAGAAAGTGGTTTTCAGGCATTCAGGATCACAGGCTTTATACACGTATAGAGAATAAAGGAAAGCATGGAAAACTTTTATAAAACTGAAGTATTTAGTCTAATTCTGGGCACCATACTTTACAGGTGCATTGCATTGGCAAGGGTCCAGAAAAGATTCACAAAAATAGTCCCAGGGATGAGGGACCAGATATGAGGATAAATTGAAGAAGCTGGGGTTGTTCACTTTAGAAAAGAGAAGGTTGAGAAGAGATTTGACTGAAGTGCTCAAGATGATAAAGGGTCTGTGTAGAGCAGATAGAGAGAAACTCTCCCCATTAACAGAAGGGCCAAGAACCAAACGACACACAGATTTAAGATGATTGCCAAAAGAACCAAAGAAACATGAGGATAAGTTATTTTTGCGCAATAAGTGATTGCAATCTGGAATGCATTGCCTGAGGGTGAGGTAGATTCAACAGTGGCTTTGAAAGGGTATTGGGTATTTATCCACAGAGGAAAAAAAATGCAGGGCTATGGTGAAAAGGCAGGGGGAGGGGGACTAGCTGAGTTGCTTTTGCAGAGAGCTGGCACAGACATGACAAACTGAATGGCCACCTTCTGAAAGATGTAACCATTTTATAATTCTAAGTTCACATGTTCACAGTTAGATTTTTAAAAAATATTTATTGACAAAACTTGACAATACATAAGTTGCCTACCTTGTTTGAATTATCAGGAAAATTACCAATTTACTCCATAAACTTCAATTTATATTGCAAGTTGTGCATTTTATCTCAAAAACTACTACTGAAACTAAAAAAAAACTTAATGCCTTAGCTACTTTCATTGAAGCCTCTGGACCCTGCTCAAAAGTTGAAGTTGAAAGTAAAAATATTTAGCGCTCTAATTACTTTCACTGTATCCTCATTCTGTTTACATTTTCATTAATGTGGTTTGTGGTTTTCAATACATCAGAACTGTTTTTTATTAAAATAGCTATAAAAAAATTTCCCATGAAACCTCAGTTTGTCTATGAGGTCACAATAGCCACTTTCAGTAGCAGTTTTTCCATTACATCACCAGTCATTAACCAGCTAACATTTCATTGTTTTACATATTTAAAAAAGTCAGAGAAACAGAGATAGAAGAGGTTGTGCAACTGGAGGATGTTAGAGGTAGAAAGGTAGAAGAAAGTTTTAAAAAGAGGTATTCAGAGACTGTAACTCAGTGTAAGGCAGCAACAGCAAGGATGATCGATAAGCAGGACTTGCTGCAAAATAGGAAGACAGACAGGATGAGCTGAAATTAATGGAGCATGGAGGATGGGAGGCCAGCCATGAAAATTTGGTAGCGTCTGGAGGCAACAAATGCATGCAGGCAATGTTGCAGAGCTAGGGGTTGGGATAGTCTTTGGGAAAGACAATATAGGTGTCAGAAGTTCAGTGCAGGGTTTAATAAAAATAGAGGTTACAGTCTGGTTCACTCTTAAGGCAGTAGCAAAATTTAAGGAGAGGAGAGGAACAATGAAATCAATGGCTAAGGTTTGAAGCGTGAAGAGCCACAGACAAATACTTCAATATTTCTAATCTTCAGATAGATAAAATTGGGCATATCCAAAATTGGGTGTCAGACAAGCAGCTCGGCAGTAAGTGGGGATATCAAAAGTGAGGATGGCAAGGTAGAGTTTCTGGGTATCTTTTAGTATGCACGTCTAAGCTGACCCCAAGGGATAGTATTTAGGGGGATGTGACCGGGGATGGATTCTTGAGGGACTACTGACGTGATGGTGCAGGACAGGAAGAGAAGCCTTTGGCAGAGTTCTTCTGTCAAGAACTGGTAAAAGGAGAACCGAGCAAGAGCAATTACACCAAGTTGGACAACCCAGGAGCGGTGTTGAAGGAGGCTAGTATAACTGAGCTCAAGGACGGTTAATACACCCTCACAGTCATAATGTTACTTCTGATTAAAATGCAAAATACTACAGATCCTGGAAATCTGAAATAACAGAAAATGTTGGAAATATTCAGCAGGTCAGGCAGCATCCCTGGAAAGAGAAGTGGGGAAGTTCTTTACCCTCCTCCCCACAACCCCTCACCTTTGCACGCCTCTGAACTTGTTTAAAACCTGTTGCATCTCTAACTTGATCCAATTCTGATTAAATGTCATTGATCTAAATGAAACACTATTTCTGTTACTTTCCATAGATCCTACCTTACCTCCAGAAAAATTCTCGTAACTTTTGTTTTTTTTCGTCATTTCTGATTTTGGTTCGGGTTGGGAGGGTGAGAAATATGAATGGAGAGATTCAAACTAGAGTTCGATACTGATCGGAGATCGTTCGACGTCTGAGAAGTAACAAAGTTGGAGGTGAAGCAATAGTTAGAAGACGGATCGAGGATGGGTCTAACCTTAATGTCACAAGTATAAGAATTGAGCAGCTATTGTGGGCAGTGGGAGGAGGAGGAGGAACAGAATTTTGGAGACATCCACCGCCGAAGACAAAATCAAATCCCCACCAAGTTCACGCACTTCTTAGGTAATCATTTGCATTTACGCATTAAACTTTTGCCACATCGATTTAACACTAAACCTTGTGTAAAAATTGTACATTTACTTTCAAAGTAAAATGCTAGTTTTATAGAAGAGTAAATGCTTCTACCCCACCTCTTCTTTTGAAGCAGTAACAGCAGAGTAACCTTCCCTTCGAGTTAATTGTTGAGGCTGTAGTTAGCGATGCACAGTCGCTGAAATCCTGACTATGTCCAGGCTCCGCCAAATCTCGAGATGTTTGCGAGCCACAGCGATGTGAATTGGGCAAAGGAGGGGAAAGCAGAGCTAAGCTGTATCCTGCTCTGTGCGGCAGTCTCCTTCACTCTGTGCTCTGTCGCAATCCGTGCTATTCTGAGTTAATGCTCTCTCCTGCACTCTTTGTGCTGGATTAATGCTCTCTCCTGCACTTGCCCTACTGAGTCAATGCTCTCTCCTGTACTCTCTGTACTGGGTTAATGCTCTCTCCTGTACACTGTACTGAGTTAATGCTCTCTCTCTGTACTTTTATTGAACTGAGTTAATGCTCTCTCCTGTACACTGTACTAAGTTAATGCTTTCTCCAGTATTCTTTGTTCTGAGTTAATGTTCTCTCCTGTACTCTTTGTACTGAGTTAATGTTCTCTCCTGTACTCTCTGTACTGAGTTAATGCTCTCTCCTGTACACTGTGCTGAGTTAATACTCTCTTCTGTACACTGTGCTATGTTAATGCTCTCTCCTGTACTCTTTGTACTGAGTTAATGTTCCCTCCTGTTCTCTCTGTACTGATTAAATGCTCTCTCCTGCACACTGTGCTGAGTTAATACTCTCTCCTTTACACTGTGCTGAGTTAATGCTCTCTCCTGTATACTGTGCTGAGTTAATACTCTCTCCTGTACATTATGCTGAGTTAATGCTCTCTCCTGTACTCTCTGTACTGAGTTAATGCTCTCTTCTCTACTCTGTACTGAGTTAATGCTCTCTTCTGAACTCTGTGCTGAGTTAATTCTCTCTCTCTGCTGAGTTGATTCTCTCTCTCTGTGCTGAGTTAATGCTCTTCTATACTCTGTACTGAGTTAATGCTCTCTCCTATACTTTCTGTACTGAGTTAATGCTCTCTCCTACACTTTCTGTACTGAGTTAATGCTCTCTCTTATAGTCTCTGTGCTGAATAATGCCCTCTCCCAAACTGTCTGTACTGAGCAGCTTGGCTCTAGGCACTGCCTCCTCTGGTATAATTCAAATATGGACTGCCCCACTGCACTAATAGGATGAGTCAAAGTGCAGACATTTCGCTCACAGACAACTCCGAATAGCTCGCCCTCCCCCCATCAAGCACCATAACTTTTTTCAATCATAAAAATCAAGACAGGTTCTCACATATGTTGTTTGATGGGTAATAGTGAGATCTACTGCCTATCCCTTTGCTGCACACCCCTCCTCCCGCACGGCAGCGGCCGGCCGGGGGTAGCGGTCTCTATGGTAACGGGACTGGCGGCTGGTGGGTGGAGTTACAGTAGACACATGGCGAGTTCTACCCATTCACTCTTGATACGGACTTGTATTTTTCTGTTTACATTGGGTCATTTTCTGAGTTCAGATCTATTTAAATGGTAACTTGGCCACTGGTGATTTCAGACCAGCTCAGTATGAGATCTGCGATTACAGTGATTACAGCTTCTCCCCCCACCTTAAACCAGCTTATATTTCACTCCTCTCCTATTTTTACTCCGTTCTGTTGAAGGGTCATAAGAATTCGAAACGTCAACTTTGTTCTTCTCCGCCGATGCTGCCAGACCTGCTGAGTTATTCCAGGTATTTCTGTTTTTGTTTTGGATTTCCAGCATCCGCAGTTTTTTGTTTTTATCTCTAGGTTACAGTGATTATTTCCTTCTCTCTGGTGAGCGCGCAAGCGCAGTGCACTCAGGGTAACATTCCTCTTCGTTACATTAGAATTTAGATTTTCCTTTTTCACACACTTCAAAACGTTGGAAAATGTACCAATAAAAAGTCAGACTTTCCTGGAGCACACCCCCAGGCCAGGTTTGTGAAATAAATGTTATATCATCACACCCCTCTTCAAAAAAATTCTAAATTAATTCACTAATTCAGTGATGAGAAAACTTCTAGTAAACAATAATTCAGGATAAGATTCATACTCACAAGGGTTAATTAAGGAAAGCCAGCACTAGCCATTACCATCTAGAAGGACAAGGGCAGCAGATAGATGGTATCACCACCACCTGGATGTTCCCCTCCATGTCACTCACCAACCTGACCTGGAAATATAACGCCATTCCTTCACTGTCGCTGGGTCAAAATCCTGGAACTTCCTAACAGCACTGTGGGTGTACCTACACCACATGGACTGCAGCAGTTCAAGAAGGCAGCTCACCACCACCTTCTCAAGGTCAACCAGGGATGGGCAATAAATACTGGCCCAGCCACTGAAGTCCATATTCCATGAATGAATAAGAAAAGGGAAAATCATATTTAACTAAATTGAGTTTTTTGATGAGATAATGGAGAAGTTTAATGAGGGCAATTCTGTTCATGTGGTGTACAAGAATTTCCAAAAGGTATTTGATACAATGTTGCTCAATAGATTTGTGAGCTAAATTATAGCTTATGGGATAAAAGGGGCAGTAGCAACTTGGAAACAAAATTGGCTGAGCGACAGGAAATGAAGAGTAGTGGTGAATGGATGTTTTTTGGGCTGGAGGAAGGTTTGTAATGGAGTTCCCCATGTGTCAAAGTTGGGACTCTTGCTTTTCCTGATATATATTAATAACCTAGAGCTTGATGTACAGTATTAGGGTCATTGCAGAGGATATGAAACTTGGAAGCATGAGAACTGTGAGGAGGATAGTGTAGAACTTCCAGGTGAGTGTCTGTAACTGTTTCTATCTAGCCAGCCCCTGATGCAACCATTTGCTAGGAAACTCCTCCCCTAGAATTTATTCTCCCACACTAGCTACACATTGATTGAATGAATCACGTGACCCCTATTCAGTTGAACTGATCTCAAAGTGACAGTCATCACAATGAGAGAAAAAATTCACACAGCGAGTGGTTAAGGCCTGGAATGCACTGCCTGAGACTGTGCAATCCCTGCCACAGAGGCAAAGGACAAGCAGGATTGGGCCAGTAACAAAGGCAGCACCTGACTCAGAAGAAGAAAATATACAAGCTGTGCCAAGACACCCTCACAATAACCAGAAAAATGTGGAATGGAAGTTGGAACGTATGAAACCAAGAAGCAAATTTCAGGCATGCTGCAGCAATCCTGGGCAAATTGGAACTTGATCCAGATCCAAAAAAGGGGTGCTCTTTACTGGCAAAAAATCAATTCCCAAATGCACAAATCTTGACACCAGAAATTAATTTCAGTGAATCCACTTATAAAAACAGACACAATCCAAGAGTTAAATTAATCCATCCAGGATGGCCCTGCATGCGTGCCTGCCATTATTTAAGGGGCCAGTTAAGGCCCTTGAGACAACAATTGTCTCTGACTTTACATAGCCGGTGTGATTTTTAGGCCATCGCATGGGCAGAACGGGCAGGCCACAATTTGCAAAACCTCATCCCTGGGTGGGATAAGAGGGGTCAGTGGCCTTGTCAATGTGATTAGTGAGGAGTGCAAGATATCATTTGCTGCTTGTTATTTCTGTGAACAGCACAGCTTCATCTCGCTTCAGAGCTGCAGTCAGAGACTTTCGAGGCTTCAGTTCAGGACTCAGTGGTGTTTTCCAGGCCCCCGGAGGATTCACACTGCGTGGGCCCTTCCAGGTATCAGGCAGCCTTCCCTTACCCTGGTAATGAGGATTGTCTCTGCTGGAGGCACCTCCTCTGAGAAGGCACAGAGGGGCAGAAGGGAGAGGAGGCCAGGTGTCTCTATGCCGCTTCCACAGGAGCCACCTGTGGGAGGAGAGGTGCAGGCACAAGGGGCACAGGGCCAGCTGGCAGTCCAAGGTAGAATGGGCCGCAGAAGATTCCACTATCCTGCTGCGAGGATTTACAGGCGGCGATGCAGCTACCTCAATATATCCAAGGTGCAACGCTGAAGGAGGATCTATCTCTCAAGGGAAACAATGACCTCCATTTTCCAGATGATTGGGCCTGAGATCAGCTCTGACTGCATAGATGGACACCCCAGTCAGTGGTGCTGAAGGTCACAATGGCCCTCAACTTCTATGCCTCCGGCTCTTCCCAGGGGTCAGCTGGAGATCTGTGTGGAGTCTCCCAATCAGCTGTCCACAGTTGCATAAAGCTAGTGACAAAAGCTCTGTTCAGGCATGCATTGATTTTCATTCATTACGAGGCTAGCCAGGCAGAGTGAGCCAGAGGCTTCACGGGCATTGCTGGCTTCCCCCTGTGTCCAGAGTGCAATAGATGCACACATGTGGCCATCAAAGCACCAGCAGGTGAGCCCAGTGCCTTCATCAATAGGAAGGGCTTCCACTCCATGAACGTGTAGAAAGTGTGTAACCACAGGATGCTGATTCTACAAGTCTGTGCAAGGTACCCAGGCAGCTCCCATGATGCCTACATCCTCAGACACTCCCAGGTGCTGAGGCTCTTCAGCGCTCAGACTGGATGGATGGCTGTTGGGTGACAAGGGTTAGGGCTATGGAGACAGCCTGCTCACTCTGCTGTCTTGTTGACCTTGATGACCTTGGCAGGTGCCCTCTGGCCTGTGGAGCCTGTGCTGGGAGGGAGCGGCCAGTGCCATGGCTGGTATCTTCCCAGTTGCCATAGCCTCATCAGATGCCACGGTCACGGCAGAGGGGCAGAAGAGCTGCTGCCATCATTCGGAGTGCCCTGAGAGGAGCCCACATAGGCAACAGGCAGCTGGTGCGCCAACAGGAGGTCACTCTGGACCTCGCTGCTCACCATTGATGGCCCTAGCTGGGATACTGGGTGTCCAATCCATCTCCCACACTGACACTGACCAGCTGAGGTCACTGCCAGTGTGAGGGCTTGCAGGTATGAGCGCATCTCAAGGAACCCTCGTCTTTGGATTATCAATGGGGATTCCAGGTTCAAGGCTCATATCAATATAGAGACTACACTGAAATGGTTGCAATAATGGACATTCTCACTTCAGTGCACTGCTCTCTTACCTTCCTCTGGCACCCTAGCCTCTCCATGGCTGTTTGACCGAGGTGCATTGCGCCTCTCCAGCCCCAGGGCCTTCTACTCATAGTGGATAAGGATGAGGAGGTTTGGGGGTCCCCCACCAGTCCGCGACGTCTCAATATTGTTATGGGATGTCTTCTCCTGAAAGGACAGAGGAACTTTGATTAGTCCACTCTCTACCTGCAGCACCACTGCAGCCTGGCCAACCCCACCTGAGGAACACCTTGCAGGGCACAGCCAATTCGTGACCCTGGAGCCACAAGGCACTCAGTCCAAGCAGCCAAGGCTCACCCCCTTGACCAGATCCTGCCTCATTTACAATTGCTACTCACACTCTAAAACCTCTGAAGTCCAAGGGGGCATGGGCAGCTCTTACCTGTTCTGCAAAGTGACCCATGCCAACACTACTCACCCTTCCCGATCGCACGAGATCGTTAAACCGCTTCCGGCACTGTACCCATGTGCACCTCACCATTTCGTGGCTGCTGACCCTGGATCGAACTCCTCCCAGGCCTTTTTGGTGAGGTGGAGAGGCCTCCTCCTCTCGTCTCTGGGGACAAGTGTTTCTCTTCTCCCTGCCAGCTCCTCCAGGAAGGCTGCAAGGCATTCATTCAAGAAATGCGGGGCCGACTGCCCCACCGACCTGCATTCCTGCCTGCCGTGCCCACCTGCAATGCTTTCCATTGTGCAGACTTCTGCGTCCTTCCATGGCAGCCGTCCAGGGGCTGCCAAGCCTGCTTTTGAATTGGCTGCCAGGTCGCCATTGGACCCGGCGGACATCATGCCCCCGCCCCCGCCCACCCCTTCTTGATCATTCAGAAGCTCCGTATTAATTGGCCCGCTAGCATAAATTTGCGGAGTGCTGCCAATCACGGGTGGCGGTTGGCTTCCCGAACACCGCCACTCACCTACCGCCGATCCTGCACATCAAGGGAAAAATTCTGCTCTAGCAAATTATACGCCAGTCAGTCTAAACTCGGTGATGGGCAAGTTACTAGAAAGAATTCTGAGGGACAGAATATATCTGCACTTGGAGAGACACCGATTAATCAGAGATAGTCAGCATGAGCTTGTTAAGGGAAGGTCGTTGGCAAACTTGATCGAATTTTTTGAGGAGGGAACCAGGAGGCTAATCCATTTGATGTGGTCTACATGGACTTTAGCAAGGCTTTTGATAAGGTCGTTGATGGCAGACTGGTCAAGATGCAAAATTGGCTGAGAGGCAGGAAGCAGAGGGTGATGGTAGAGGGATGTTTCTGCGACTGGAAGTCTGTTTCCAGTGTGGTTTTGCAGGGCTTGGTGCTGGGGCCCTTGCTGTTTGTGATGTACATAAATGATTTGGACTTAAATGTAGGGAGTATGATCAAGGAGTTTGGGGATGACACGAAAATTGGTAGGGTGGTAAATAGTGAGGATAATAGCCGTAAACTGCAGAAGGATATCATTGGACTGGTCAGGTGGGCAGAGTAGTGGCAAATGGAATTCAACCCAGAAAAGTGTGAGGCAATGCACTTGGGGCAAGCTAACAAGGCAAAGGATTACACTATGAACGGTAGGACCCAGGAAAGGACTGAAGATCAAAGGGACCTTGGTGTGCATATCCACTGATCCCTGAAGGTAGCAGGGCAGGTAGATAAGGTGGTTTAGAAAGCATATGGGATACTTGCCTTTATTAGCTGAGGCATAGGATAAAAGAGCAGGGAGGTTGTACTGGAACTGTATAAAACACCAATTAGGCCACAATTGGAGTACAGCGTGCAGTTCTGGTCACCACATTATAGGAAGGATGCGATTGCACTGGAGAAGGCGCAGAGGAGATTTACCAGGATGCTGCCTGGGCTGGAGGGTCTGAGCTATAATGAAAGACTGGCTAGGCTGGGGTTGTTTTCCTTGGAGCAGCAAAGGTTGAGAGGGGACCTGATAGGCGTATAAGATTATGAGGGGTATAGATAGGGTGGATAGGAAGGTACTTTTTCCATTAGTAGAGGGAACAATAACCAGAGGGCTTAGCTTTAAAGCAAGACAAAGAAGGTAAGATAAGAGGTAGAAGGTTAAGAGGGAAGTTGGGGAAAAATGTTTTCACCCAGAGGGTGGTGGGAGTCCAGAATTCACTGCCTGAAAGGGTAGTTGAGTCAGAAGCTCTTGCAACATTTAAGAAGTATTTATATATTCACTTGCGTTGCCATAGCCTCCAGGGCTATGGGCCAAGCGCTGGAAAATGGGATCTTTGTTGACCGGTGTGGACATGATGGGCTGAATGGCCTCCTTCTGTGCTGTAAACATCTATGAGCCTATAAGTCTATAAGACTTTCCTTTATATAGCACCTTTCATAACCACAGAATGTCCCAAAGTACTTCTGAAGTGTACTCACTTTTCTAATGTACGAAACACAGCAATCGATTTATGCACAAGATCCTGCAAACAAAAAGACGACAATGACCAAATAATCTATAAATGTTGACCAGGATACTGGGGGCAACCATTGCGGCACCCCCACACCCCTGCCTTCACTCCACAACCTGACCCCACACTGCCCTCTTCAAAATAGTGCCTTGGGATCTTTTAAGTCCAACTGAGAGATCAGAGAAGTCCTTGGTTTAACACATCATCTGAAAGGCCACACCTCTGATAACACAACACTTCCTCAGTACTGCATCAGAATGTTTGCCTAGATTTTTGAGCTCAACTCTCTATGAACACACAACCTTCTAACTCAGAGCCAAGTGTGCTACCAACAGAGCCATGACTGACACTGTTGTTAACACACGTGTCACATCTGTACATACCAAAGAGCAAATTCAGGGAAACAAACAGATTTTACAGAAAAATAAAACGGATTGCTTTAATTCCCCACTAACAGACAAGTAACATTCCACACCATCAGAATGGACTCCAGAAAATAACCTAATGAACACTGAAATCTTAATTTCATTAAGAAAAACAATCAGAAATAGAAAAAGAACACAACAATTAAAATATAACTTTACAGGAAATTAAAGAATTGAATTGACAGAACTAAGAAATTACACTTCATCATAAAACCAACAGAAAAGGGCAGAAGTATAGTTATAATGGACAGACAGCATGCTTAATTAAAGCAAATAGACAACTAAGTAATAATAGCTGCTCCACTAAGTTAATAAAATCAGTCTATGAAGAAATATGTGCATGCTCATGTTCAGTAAACATTATTATCTGAGGACAGTGAAGAAAAGGAAGAACTTGCATTTATGTTGTGCTTTTACATCCTCAGAACATCCTGAAATGCTTCAGAGTCAATGAAGTACTTTTGAAATGCAGTCACTGTTGTAGACACGGCACCAGTTTGCACACAGCAACATCCTAAAACAGTAATTAGATAAATCTGTATTTAATGGCTTTGGTTAATGCATAAATGTTGACCAGAACATCATGAGGACACATAGGGCCTTCTTCAAATAGTACTATGGGATCATCACATCCACCAGAGGGCCCCAGTTTAATGTCTCAACCATAAGTTAATATCTCTGACAGTATAATGTTCCCTTATTGCTGCACTGGAGTGTCAGCCTAGATTATGCAATCCCATCCTAGAACGGTTCTTGAATCTACAAACTGCTGACCTGGATAAAATAAGCATTGTCACTTTGGGTACAAATTAACAAATGGTGATGCTTCTGGTGCTGGAAGATTGCTCCTGAGTGATAGATTTGAAAAAAATATATCCTATGATATGATCGGCGGAGAAGAACAAAGTTGACGTTTCGAATCCTCATGACCCTTCAACAGAACATAAGATGTTGAAGGGCCACGAGGACTCAAAACGTCAACTTTGTCCTTCTCCGCCGATGCTGCCAGACCTGCTGAGTTTTTCCAGGTAATTCTGTTTTTGTTTTGGATTTCCAGCATCCGCAGTTTTTTGTTTTTATATCCTATGACATGTTTGGTGATATGATTACCGAGGCAGACAAATTCATAGTTCTCCTAGGTGCAGTTGATAATTCACACCTATCCTTTTCACTTCTGGTATCTGGATGGGTTTATCCATCAATAGGTAATTTAATTCTTTGACAAAAACAGTTTTCACTTGGAGAGCTCAGAGGTAAGTGAACGTAGGGTGATTAGTAAGCAGCTGACGAGAAGTTTTTTTGTCTAAATCGGGGCAAGCTTTAAGTTTATTTTTAATAACTTTAGCTAGTTGGTGAGTAAATAGAGGCATGACAGGACAACTCAGTCCATCAAATGCACATCCTGCGCCATGTGAGAACCCCAGGTACTTCTCATGTCCTGGGCAATCACCTGTGAAATATGAGTTTTGGAGCTTGAGCCACAGCTAGCTTCACTGCAGTGCATCTGTAAGGCTGAGAGCTACATTGATAGCATGTTACAGGAGGTGGTCACCCTGTAGCTTAAGGGGTGATTGCAAGACAAAGAAGACCTGGCAGGTAGTGCAGGACTCCCTTGAGTGCATCTCACTCTCTAACTTGTAATCAGTTCTACGTGCTGGTGAGGGTGATAGTTTCTCTGGGAGTTCAGCCAGAGCCAAAGCCACAGCACCATGGGTGGCTCAGCTGTACATGCAGGGATGAGAAAGATCAGTAAAGCAATAGTAATAAGGGATTCTATAGTAAGGGGAATAAACGGATGTTTCTATGGCTGCAGATGTGATTCCAAGATGGTATATTATCTCTCTGGTATATCAGTGAGCAGCTGAAGAACATTCTGTTAGGAGAGGGTGAACAGCCAGAGGTCATGGTCTGTATCAATAGTAATGATATATCAATAAGGTCCTGCTAGTGAATACAGCATATGAGATTAGGACAAAGTAAATGTGGGAATCTTATATCAGGTACCAAGAGCGCAATACTGCAGAAAGCCTAGAGGAATGTAGAGGGCTTTGCAGGGTCAACAGGGCTGGGTGTGCCATTGTCGTTTCCAGTGCCTAGGTTCGTCATTAGTACTGAAGAATTGTGCTCCAGAACCTGCCGCACCCCTCACCAAGTTGTTCCAGTATAACTACAACACTGGCATCTATCTGGCTGTGTGGAAAATTCCCCATTTATGTCCTGCATGACCACAAGAAACAGGACAAATCCAAACCAACCAATTACCGCCCTACACTTGATCATCAGCAAAGCATTGGAAATTGTCGTCGACGGTGCTATCAAGTGGCACTTACTCAGCTTATCCTTCTCACTGGCATTTTGTTTGGGTTCCACCAGGGCCACTCAGCTCCTGACCTCATTACAGCCTTGGTCCAAACATTGACAAAAGAGCTGAACTCCCGAGGTGAGGTGAGAGTGACTGCCCTTGACATCAAGGCAGCACTTGACCGAGTGTGGCATCAAGGAGCCCTAGCAAAACTGAAGTCAATGGGAATCGGGGGAAAATTCTCCACGGTTGGAGTCATTCCTACACAAAGGAAGTTGGTTATGGTTGTTGGAAGTCAATCACCTCAGTCCTAGGATATTGCTGCAGGAATTCCTCAGGGTAGTGTCCAAGGCCCAATTATCTTCATCTGCTTCATCAATGACATTCCCTCTATCAAAAGGTCAGAAGTAGGGATGTTCACACATGATTGCACAATGTTCAGCACCATTCACGACTACTCAGATACTGAAGCAGTCCATGTCCAAATGAAGCAAGACCTGGACAATATTTGGGCTTGAGCTGATAAGTGGCAAATAACATTCGCACCATACAAATGTCAGGCAATGACCATGTCCAACAAGAGAGAATCTAACCCTAATATTCAACGGCATTACCACGGCTGAATCCCCCACTATCAACATCCTGGGGGTTACCATTGTCCAGAAGCTGAACTGGACTAGCCATATAAACACTATGGTTGCAAAATCAGGTCAGAGGCTGGGAATTCTGCGAAGAGTAACCCTCCTCCAGGCTCCCCAAAGCCTGTCCATCATCTACAAGGCACACATCAGGAATGTGATGGAACACTTTCCACTTGCCTGGGTGAGTGCAGCTCCAACA
This sequence comes from Carcharodon carcharias, assembly GCF_017639515.1. NCBI lineage: Eukaryota > Metazoa > Chordata > Chondrichthyes > Lamniformes > Lamnidae > Carcharodon > Carcharodon carcharias. The sequence continues at coordinate 139,737,325 of NC_054467.1, read as the reverse complement.
ACAGACATAAATCTCGACACCGTCCAAGGAAAAACAGTCCAATTGTTTGGCACGCCATCCACCACCTTCAACATTCACTCCCTCCGACATTGATGCACTGTGGCAGCAGTGTGTACCATCTACAACATGCACTGTAGCAGCTCACCAAGGTGCCTTTGACAGCACTTTTCAAACCCATCAGCTCTACCACCTAGAAGGGCAAAGGCTACAGATGCATGGGAACACCACCACCTGCAAGTTCTCCTCCAGATCACACACCATCCTGTCGCTGAATCAAAATCCCTTCCTAATGTGGGTGTTCCTACAACACATGGACTGCAGTTGCTCAAGAAGACAGCTCACCACCACCTTCTCAAGGGCAAGTAGCAATGGGCAATAAATGATGGCCTAGCCAACAATGCCCAGATCATATGAATGAATAAAAAAAATTAGCCAAGGCATAGAACTGGATTTTACACGGCGCTGTGTTTCCTGTCCCCTCCCTCCCCTGGCTAAAAAATCGATCAGCAGCCTGGTCACGAAAAGCCAGCTGCTCTGCAGCCACGTTATTCTTGGCAGAGCATTAATTGGCTCAGGGTAAGACTTCCTCCCGCCTCAGAGAGCTCCCAGTCGATTGATTTGAGCACCGGTCACTGCTGGGTCTACAGGCAGTCCCCATAAAAGAGAAGGTTATGGAGGCAAGACTGAAGGTAAGTCAGGCCCCAGCGAGGCAGTTGAGTGGTCTAGATTTGAGAGGCCGTGGGAGATTGCAGAGGGTGTAGGACTTTGGGGGAGTGAACCCCCAAAGGAGGATAATCCCCCCTTTCCTGATACCATCTAGCCCAGTAAAAACTGCCAGACTACCCGCCTGGGGTGGGCCTCCCCTACGCGGGTGAAATAGCGATGGGGGTGAGATGAAGCAATTAAGCAGCTGTTAATTGGCTGCTTATGAGGCTAATAGGCCCAGGGGCAGATGGCCATCTCACACCTCCCTCACCTCCCATAAAATTGGAAACAGGTCAGGAGTGGGCTTGAAGGCACTGGGCAGGTCATGCACTGCATTTTATGTAACCCCCCTCTGCTCCACCTTAAAACACACCAGCAGCAGAACACGAAGTCCAGCCCATAGCAGATATGGACATGGAAGTTATGCTAGAACAATGTTAAGCACTAATTAAGGCACAACTAGAGCACTGTTTACAGTTCTAATCACCACATTTCAGGAAGGATATGACCAAAGAGGATACGTGTAAAGGAGATTTACAAGAATATTTTCAGTCTTCCTCCTTTGTGTTCTGGGGAACTTGTCCTTGTGTGGCTAAGGCAAATGGGTGCAGCTGAGGAACTGACTGTATAACTGAGAGTTTGGTGAGTGGGAGAGTTCAGTGAAGAGAGGAAAGAAGTGTTCCTTTGCCTTTTTCAAACTTTCTCACCTTATAGGAATTGGTTCTTACTCTACTATAGGGGAAAAAGCTAGCAGTTTGGTATCTATCTGGTAAGCGGTTAAGGTCAATTCCAGTCCTAATGTTTAAAATAGTGTACAAATTGGTGGTATAATTAATAAAATATACAAAAAATGAGTGAATAATATAATTAAGTAATTAATTAAAACATATTAAGGATGGAAGGACAGGTGATGTATCTTGTAGGAGCTCCTGGATGCCAGTGTGACCCAGGGTAAACATGTCTGCAGTAAGTGTTCGCGACTCGAGGAGCTTTGGTTCAGAGTCATCAAACTGCAGGCCGAGCTGCAGATATTGTGACACATCAGGGACGGGAAGTTACCTGGATGCTTTGTATCAGGAGGCAGTCACACTACTAGGATAGGGTCTTCTGATTTGGAAGATGGTCAGGGACAGGAGGATGTGACAGAGAGTGAGGCAACTAAGGGGACCCAGAGGTCAGGAGTGCAACCCTCTGCCATTGTCCAATAGATCTGAGATTCTCTCAGATTGTTTGGATGAGAGCAGGGGCTGCAAGGTGAATGAACAAACTGACCATGGCGCCATAGTACAGGAAGCCATTCAAGTGGGGGGAGCAAAAAGGAATGTAGTGATAGTAGGGGACAGTATAGTGAAGGGGATTGACACTGTTCTACAACAAAAAGTGAGAGTCCCGATGGCTGTGTTGCCTGCCCGGTGCCAGGGCTTGGGACATCTGCTCATTGCTGGAGAGGAACTTGTAGTGGGAGGGGTAGGTTCCAATTGTCATAGTCCATGCAGATACCAACGACATAGGTAGAATGAGGTAAGAGTTTCTGCATTGAGAATATGAGGAGCTAGACACTAAATTGGAAAGCAGAACCTCAAAGATTATAATCTCTGGATTCTTAACTTAGTCACGTTTTGGCATAGAGTACATAAAATTAGGGAGATGAATGCATGGCTCAAAGACTGGTATGGGAGAAGTGGGTTTGGTGGGACACTGGCACCGGTACTGGGAAAGTGGGATCTGTACCGTTGGGATGGTCTACACCTGAACCATCCTGGAACCAGTGTTCTTGCGAACCCCATAACTAGGGAAGTAGAGAGGGTTTTAAACTAAATAGTGGGGAAAAGGGATCAAATGTGGGCAAGTGCAGTATATCAAAGAGTAGAGACAAGGTAAGAGGGGAAAGTATTAATATGGGAAAGGATAAACTGACCATGACAAGAAGGGACCAAGAGTCCAAATCCAAGAGTAAATCAACAGATAAGACTAGAGGTTACTGAAAGAATAAAAGGACAAAGCTTAAGGTTCTGTATCTGAATGCACATAGCATTCAAAACAAAACAGATGAACTGATAATGCAAATAGAGATGAATAAATATGATCTAATAGCCATTACAGAGATATGGCTGCAGGATGGCATAGATTGGGACCTGAATGTTGGAGCATATGTGACTTTTAGGAAGTTAGGTAAAGACGGAGGAGGTGGTGAGGGGAAGTGTTAATTAAAGAAGACATTAACACAATAGAAAGGGATGATCTAAGTTCAGGAAACAAGGATGTAGAAGCGATTTGGGTAGAGATGAAGAATGATAAAGGCAAGAAGTCACCTGTGGGAGTGCTGTACAGGCCTCCTAAATTGTAACTACATATTAGGACAGGGTATCAGAGAAGAAATAGTGGAAACTTGTCAGAAAAGTATGGGTATTATCATGGGGAATTTTAATCTATGTATAGACTAGAATAATCAGAAAGGCAAAGGTAGCATAGATGACGAATTCATAAAATGTTTTCAGAATAATTTCTTGGTTCAGCAAGTTCTGGAGCCAACCAGGGATTAGGCTGTATTAGACTTGGTATTGTGCAATTAGCTAGGATTAATTAATGACCTCAAAGTGAAGGCACCCCTCGGTAGCAGTGATCATAATATGATTGAATTTTACATTCAGTTTGAGGGAGAGAAGAGTAGTTCTAAGACTAGTATTTTAAACATTAATAAGGGCAATTATGAAAGCAGAGCTAGCGAAAGTGAACTGGCAATTTATGTTAAAGGATAGGTCAATAGAGGTGCAATGGCAGACATTTAAAGGGATATTTCAGAATACACAGAATAGACACATTCCAATGAGAAAGAAAAATTCCAAGGGGAGGACCCACCATCCATGGTTAACTAAAAAAGTTAAAGAGAGTATCAAACTTAAAGGAAAAGCACATAATTGCATAAAGATGGATGGCAGGTCAGAAGATTGGACAGAATATGAAAAACAGCAAATAATTACTAAAAGGTTAATAAGGATTGAAAAATTACAGTACGCAAGAAAGCTAGCTAGAAAAATAAACACAGAGAGTAAGAGTTTCTATAGATATTTTAAAAATAAAAGAGTTAACAAAGTGAGCATTTGTCTTATAGAAAGTGAGTCTAGGAAAATCAGGAAATGGTACATGAATTGAACAGGTATTTTGCATCGGTCTTCACTATAGAGGACACATCTCAGAAATGGCTGTAAATCAGGAAATGGAAGGGAGGGAGGAACTCAATAAAATTACAATCGCCAGGAAATTGATACTTAGCAAATTTTTAGTACAATGAGTTGACAAGTCCCTGCATCCTGATGGATTCCATCCTACGGTCTTAAAAGAAGTGCCTAGTGCAATAGTTGATGTATTAATTTTAATTTTCCAAAATTCACTAGATTTGGGGAAGGTTTCATTCAATTAGAAAATAGTGAATGTAACTCCTTTATTCAAAAAGGGAGCAAGATGGGAAGCAAGAAACTACAGGCCAGTTAGCTTAACATCTGTCACAGGAAAATGTTAGAAGCTATTGTTAAAGACGTTACAACAGGACAGTTAGAAGAATTCAATGTGATCAGGCAGAGTCAACATGTTTTTTTGAAAAGGAAATTATGTTTAACAAATTTATTGGAGTTCTTTGAAGAAGTAACAGGTGCTGTGGATAAAGGGAAACCTGTGTATGTACTATACATTTGACAAGGTGCCTCAACAAAGGTTATTGCGGAAAATAAAACCTCATGGTGTAGGTGGTAACATATTGGCATGGGTAGAAGATTGGTTAGCTAACAGGAAACAGAGAGCAGGCATAAATGGGTCATGTTCTAGTTGGCAGAATGTGACAAGTGATGTGTCATAGGGATCCATGCTGGGCCCTCAACTCTTTTCAATTTAAATAAATGATTTGGATGAAAGGACTGATGGCATGATTGCTAAACTTGCTGATGACACAAAGATAGGTAGGAAAGTAAGTTGTGAAGAGGACACAAAGAGGAGGGCACAAAAGGATATAGATAGGCTAGGTGAGTGGGCAAAGGTCTGGCAAATGGAGTATAATGTGGGAAAATGTAAGGTTGTCCATTTTGGCAGGATGAATAAAAAAGAAGCAAATTATTTAAATGGTGAGGGATTACAGAGCTCTGAGATGCAGAGGGATTTGGCTGGCCTAGTGCATGAGTCACAAAAGGTTAGTACCCAGGTGCAGGAAGTAACTAGCAAAGCTAATAGAATGCTATTGTTTATAGCAAGGGGAATTGAATGCAAAAGGAGGAGGTTATGCTTCAGTTATACAGGGCATTGGTGAGACCACATCTGGAATATTGTGTACAGTACTGGTCTCTTTATTTATGGAAAGATGTAAATGCTTTGAAAGCAGTTCAGAGAAGATTAATCAATACCTGGAATGAATGGGTTGTCTTATGAAGAAAGGCTGGACAGACTAAGCTTGAATCGCTGGAGTTTAGAAGAGTAAGTGGCAACTTGATTAAAACATATAAGATCCTGAAGGGACTTAACAAGGTGGATGCAGGAAGGATGTTTCCTCTTGTAAAACTAGAGGCCACTTTTTAAAAATAAGGGGTTGCCCATTTAAGACAGAGATAAGGATTTTTTTCTCTCAGAGGGTTGTGAGAGTTTGGAATTCTCTTCCGCAAGAAGTTGTTGAGGTAGAGTCTTTGAATATCTTTAATGCAGAAGTAGATAGATTCTTGATAAGCAAAAGGGTGAAAAGTTATTGAGGGTGGACAGGAATGTGAAGTTGAGGTTAAAATTAGCTCAAACATGATCTTATTGAATGGTGGAGTAGACTCGAAGGGCCACTTGGCCTGTTCCTGCTCCTAATTCATATGTTCATATGTTGTGCAGGTTCCCTCTTTGGCGGGTTCTGTGAGAGCTATAAGAGAGTATGATGATGACAGATCATCACAGTCAACAGATACCACATTGCTAAAAATTATGAGATGGCAACTCAGTGCATGGGGAGCACTGCCATGCATTGCCTGAGCCTGCAGATGCTGAAATGTTTTCACCCTGTCTACAGCAGATCCCTGTTTTTCCATCCCCAATGGCCCTGTGGCTTAACAGTCTGGCCACATAAAGGGCTAGCTCCTCAAAGTGTGTCAGTGAGACAAGCTGTGGCAAACCATCATCCAAGTGTGCCCTCTCATCCCCTGGCATTCAATTCCCATTTGGCCTGCCAGGTGAAAAAAGATCTAGTAACGACAATGCCTTTCTCTTCCTCATCACTTGCAGCTTTGATTTGCATACGCTGCTGCAGTCTGCACCCCAATCTCCTGTCCTTGACCTCAGCTTATGGCTGCTGAGCACACACCTTTCTCATGATCAGTAGACCGCTATGTGCCCTCAGGATGCCCTTATTATCTGCATTCTGGTGACCAAGAGGCATGTCTTCTGGGTCGATAACAAAAACAGAAACAGAAATATCTGGAAAAACTCAGCAAATCTGGCAGCGTCAGCGGAGAAGAGTACAGTTGATGTTTCGAGGATTTCCCCAGCGCTGGTTTCTTTGGTGTGACCTTCAAGCACGTGGCAGCTTGTGTCAAACTCCTGAAGGTGTTTGAGGAAAAGAAAGACCTGCCAGAAATGAAGATCCTGACGGCGGAGCCGCTCTTTGTTCTACCGTTGCATCGTGAACGGATTGCGACTGTGCATCTGTACAACCCCTACATCCCTATCGCTGACGTGCTCACCTTCCTTACCAGGTACTTTGATAAGATTGGGAGCTGCACTGAAGTTAAAGATAATTTGGGGATCTGGACATGTAAACGCCAGGTTAAGGTAACGCTCAAGACCGAAGGTAAGGGAGCCGTTTTCCACCCCCCTTCCAGATCCGCTATCGGGGGAAGCCGTGGGTACCTTGTCTACGCTGGGCAACCCAAACTTTGTCGCTCATGCGGTAATTCTGATCATGTGGCGGCCAACTGCAGCGCCGTCCTCTGCAAGAACTGCAAAAAGGAAGGGCACCAGACAAAAGATTGTAAACAGGCTAAGTGCTGCAACCTGTGTGGCGAGGCAAGTCACCTCTACAAGACCTGCCCCAAACGTTGCCGTACTTATGCACAGGCAACTAAAGCCAATGAGGGGGAAGCAGAAGAAATGCCTCGTGTCACTCCAACCACCAAGGCCCCCAGGGAGAACAACGGGACAAAGGAGGACACAGAGAGAGACAAGGTGGAGGAAAAGATTGGGGCAACAGACAGCCAACCAACAGCACTGCCCCCTGATCCTCCCACTCCTCAGGAGAGCAAATCAATGGAGGAGGAGGAGGCAGCAGTGGGAAAGCAGCAGGGGGAATGGCAGCTGGTGAAGAGAGCCAAAAGGAAGAAGGGGCTAAAAAAAAAACCAAGCCACTTCCCAGATAAGAGTCAAGAGGCGTCTCCTATCCAAAACGGATAACAAGAGCAGCAGCTCTTCAGACGAAGAATTGCCAGGGCGGCGCCAACAGAAGAAGCGGCAAAACGCTAGGGAGTTGGAGGACGAGACACCCAAGCTCCAGAACATTGGAGACAATGAGGAGACCAGCGCACCCCAACTTGGCCCATAACCCAAAGAGGCCAGTGCACCACAACCCCAGGAATCTGGGAGCAGTGAGGCGCTCAGCGCACCCCAGCTCTGGGAAGCTGGGAGCAGCAACGCCCCAGAGGGGGAGAGGATTGGAGAAGCTTCTCCAACAGAGGACATTTCAAACCCCGCTCTCTGCACGGACCCCCAGATGCCACCCGAGCAGAACACCGCCAATGGGGAGGTTCAGGACGCTTTCCTCATCCCATCCCAAGTGAAGCAATTTGAGCACACTACGGGCATGAAGGAACTCTCAGAGACAACAGGTTTGGTAAGCGACTAGCTGCTTTAAAATGGGTGTAAAGATTGTATCCATAAATGTGCGTAGCATTAAATCTACTACGCGATGTATTGCGACCTTGGACTACCTTGCCAAGGTCAAAGCTGACCTGTTGTTTCTGCAGGAGTGTGCGATACCGCACCTCAGCTCCTACAGGCAATGGTCACGATGGTGGTCCCATGGGCCATCGATCTGGTCAGGAGGAAACGACTCTCGTTCCTCCGGCCTGGGTATTCTGCTGCGGGGAGGCAGCTTCACCGTCTCCCAGGTTAAGGAGGTGGTGGGCAGGCGCCTCCTCGTAGCAGACGTAATGTACAAGAAAGCTCCACTCCATTTAATTAACATCTACGCCCCGTCACAAGGGGCTGAGCGGCTGGAGATTTTTCAGCAGCTCCCACTGGTGCAGGCGACCTCCAGACCGGTCATTCTGGGCGGTGACTTCAACTGCATCATCGATGCGGCTGGACGATCCGGCAGGGCCGACAGCAGATTGGACGCTACGTCCAGATCCCTGATGGAAACAGTAAAGGATGCCAAGCTGCACGATGTCTTCAGCAACCCTGCAGATGGAGCGCAGCGTAGATACACTTGGTCGCGCCCTGACAGGTCCGTCTGTTCCAGGATAGATTTCCTGTTTGTGTCCCGTGCATTCGCAGTCAGATCCACCGACGTCAAGCCGGTGTTCTTCTCTGACCACTGCCTCCTACTGGCTGACTGTCACTTAGAGAAGGACCAGAGGGTTGGCAGGGGGGCATGGAAGCTAAACGTGCAACTGCTGACCCCAGAAAACATTGAGGAGCTCAAGAGGGATTACAAAGGTTGGAGAACCATGAAACACCACTTTGAGTCACTGACACACTGGTGGGAAGCGATCAAGGGAAACATCAAGAGGTTTTTTGTCCTCAAAGGCACCCAGAAAGCTAGAAAGGAACAGAGGGAAATGTCCCGACTCCAGGAAAACATGCAGAATCTGCTCTGGCTGCGGTCGATGGAGGTCGATATCAAGGAGGAACTCCAAGAGGTGAAGAGCCAGCAAGCCTCGCTCTTTGTCTTGGAGGCCTCCAAGATCATCTTCTGTTCCAGAGTCTGCTCCGTGGAGCAGGATGAGATGTGCTCACGTTTCTTCTTCCAAAAGGTACACAGAGAGAGTTCTGTGATCAGCAGCCTGAAGGAAGAAGACGGCTCAGTAAAGTCATTGCAATCTGATATTTTGAGTATTAGCAAATCCTTCTATGCCGGATTATATGACGTGAAGCCCACAGACAGCACGGCCTCCCAGTCCTTCCTGTCCTCTATCACGGAGGTCTTAGATGACAGTACACGGGAGAGTCTGGACAAAGCGCTAACTCCTGACGAACTGACTGAGGCCCTTGAGTCCTTCAAGAAGAGTAAAACTCCCGGAAGCGACGGCTTGCCGGCGGAGTTGTATTTGGCTCTGTGGGACTGGATCAGCCCAGACCTGCTAGAAGTGTACGAGAGTATGCTCCTGGCCGGCAGTATGTCAGAATCCATGAGGAAAGGCATTATCACCCTCATCTACAAGCACAAGGGGGAAAGGGAGGAAATTAGAAATTGGCGACCCATTGCACTATTGAATGTGGACTATAAAATTCTGTCCAAGGTCATCGCCAATCGGGTCAAATCCTCTCTGGAATTGGTGATCCACCCTGACCAGACCTGCACTCTGCCGGGCAGGAAGATCTCTGACAGCCTTGTGCTGCTCAGGGATACGATTGCCTATGTACAGGACAGGGATGTGGATACCTGCCTCATCAGCCTGGATCAGGAGAAGGCCTTTGACAGAATGTCGCACACCTATATGGTGGATGTGCTCTCCAAAATGGGGTTTGGGGAGGGAATTCGCAATTGGATCCAACTGCTCTACACTAACATCAGTAGTGCAGTCTCAATCAATGGGTGGGAATCAGATAGCTTTCCTATTAAATCTGGAGTCAGGGAGGGCTGCCCTCTCTCGCCTGTTCTTTTCATGTGTTGCATAGAACCCTTTGCTGAGTCCATCAGGAAGGATCCGGGCATAAGAGGAGTGACGATCCCAGGTAGTGAAGGCACTCAGATCAAAGTGTCCCTTTACATGGACGATGTCGCCGTCTTCTGCTCGGATCCGCTGTCGGTGCACAGACTTATCCACATCTGCGACCGTTTCGAACTGGCCTCGGGAGCCAAGGTTAATCGTGGGAAGAGCAAGACCATGTTCTTTGGGAAATGGGCTGACAGATCCTTTGTCCCCTTCACTGTCAGGGCTGATGATCTGAAGGTGCTGGGGATATGGTTCGGAGGGACCAGGGCACGCGTTAGAAACTGGAAGGAGCGAGTGTCTATGGTGAAAAGGAAACTGGGCATGTGGGAGCGACGCTCCCTCTCCATTGCGGGTAAGAACCTGGTCATCAGGTGTGAGGCACTCTCGCTGTTGCTGTACGTGGCGCAGGTCTGGCCCATTCCACAATCCTGTGTGGTGGCGATCACCCAAGCCATCTTCCGCTTTATTTGGAGGTCGAAAATGGATCGTGTCCGCAGGGACACAATGTACAAGCCTCTAGATAAAGGGGGAAACAACGTGCCCAACATCGCCCTCATACTGATGGCCACCTTTGTGTGCGGCTGCATCAAGCGGTGCGTAGACCCTCAGTACGCAAACACCAAGTGTCACTACATGCTGATGTTCTACCTGTCCCCGGTGTTGCGAAGGATGGGTCTGGCCACGCTGCCGCGGAACGCTCCAAGTAGTTGGACCGTGCCGTACCACCTGTCCCTCGTGGGAAAATTTATGCAGAGAAATACCTTCGACCACAAGTCCTTCAGGCAGTGGTCGGCACGTAATGTCTTAAAGGCCCTGAGGGAAAAGGAGAGGGTGGATCCTGTGGGATGGTTCCCTGAGCAGACTGACAAACTCATTTTGCAGAATGCCTCATCACCAGAACTTTCCAACAAGCACCAAGATGTAGCTTGGCTGGTGGTGAAAAAGGCCCTCCCTGTAAGATCCTTCCTACACGCCAGGAGTCTCACCCCCTCTGCACGTTGCCCTCGAGGTGGCTGTGGTGGGGAAGAGACCGTTGTTCACCTCCTTGTAGATTGTGTCGTTGCAAAGAAGGTCTGGAGAGAGATGCAGTGGTTGCTGTCGAGGTTCATCACGAACAGTTCTGTGACAGAGGACTCTGTGCTCTACGGGCTGTTCCCAGGGACACACACCGAGACAAACATCAACTGCAGCTGGAGGATCATCAACTCGGTGAAAGACGCTCTTTGGTCTGCCTGAAACTTGTTGGTTTTCCAGCGCAAAGAGTTGTCCCCGACCGAGTGTTGCAGACTGGCACTTTCCAAGGTCCAGGACTACGTGCTGAGGGACATAGTTAAGCTTGGGTCAGCCGCCGCAAAGGCGCAATGGGGAAGGGTCGCTGCCTAAGACCTTTCTGCCACAGTGCACTGAGGGGCTGGGAACTGTAAAGAGCCCCTCAGGCTGTACAGATTAAAATGAATGTCTGCCAATGATTGAAATATTCATTGTTTTTTCTGATACACCTTGTGTTTCATGTTGTAAAAGTTGAACCTGTTTGTATTTTTGTAATGGTGATTTGAAATGGTTCGAAATGTTTTTGAAGATTTATGAATAAAGTATATTTTTGCAAAAAAAAGTACAGTTGATGTTTCGAGTCCTCAAACATCAACGGTACTCTTCTCCGCCGATGCTGCCAGATCTGCTGAGTTTTTCCAGGTATTTCTGTTTCTGTTTTTGTTTTGGATTTCCAGCATCCGCAGTTTTTTGTTTTTATCTTCAGGGCCCATCTTTGGACTCACCATTTCAGACATGAGAAGCTCATTGAAGCGCTTCTGGCAATGCATCCAGTTCCTCCTAACCACTCCTCTGTTGCGGGCCTCATGTGCCACCTTCAATCATGCCCTCTTGGTAAGCCCTGCAGGCTTTATGTTGCCACTACGTGCAAGGCAACTGTATGTTTCTGCACCCAGTTACCGCCGCCAGCAGCATCTCCAGGGAGGCATCCAAAAACAGGGGGCTTCCCTGGCACAAGGAGCCTTCCTGTTCTCTTCCCTCTGCTGTGCCCCTTCTTCAATCCCTTGGACAAAGAGAAATTTTATAGAGTTAATTTTCCAGGCAACTTTTCTTGGTGGACACATTTAAATTTATTTGCAAGACAGCAGCAGCAACTACATGTGTGCATCAAACTCTATAACCAAAGAAGAACTCTCCCTCAGAGGTTCCTTGTGTTGTCAACTCATTAGTTTACACAGATCATGTGATCTTACAACACAGGATTATTCTTAAAGCTACAGTTCTATGTTTATCAAAACCATAATTACTTCGGGAAACCTCTACAATGGTTGCTGCCCACCCTTTAAATTGAGCCCTTTAAATTAGGCAGCAAACTCCCCTCCAGGTAATTTAGCTTCTTAACATGTTGAAATCGCAATGATTGTGTGTTGCGGACCTGGTGCGGGGTCAGGATCCAGAGTCACTGTGAATTCTTGTTTCTGAGCCCAGAATGGAAATCCCGCCCATTAATCCATTGTAGTGCCCATCAGATTGATATTATTACTATTCATTCACAGAGAACTCATCCAAGGATAATAGGCTGTGCCTCACAAACCACTCAAGCTAGACTTGTGGAAAACTAGGTAGAGTTCCTCAAGAACAGTGTGCTGTACCTTGTATGATTATTCATGTAAGACAAGCAAAACATTTCTATGGGCAGGATTCCCCCCCCCCCACCTCCTGTCTTTTCCATTGGAAGTTAAAGAACAATTTCACCCCCTTAATGTCTTCATTACAACTGGAGATCAGCAATAAGTATGGTCTGCATCCTAAAAACAAAAATAATGAAAAGTAAAGGTAATTGCAATATTGGTGCTTTGCTAGTGATTGACACTAATATTTCTACTGTTTACTATAATTAACTGTTTGTTATGATGTTCTGTTTATTGTAGTTCTTGTAAAGACTAGCTAATTACTTGTTATCCAAAAGTTCTTGTTAATTATAGATTATACTCTCTTATTCATCCTATTAACTGACTCACTCATGCAAGAGATTGTGTGAGGGAGCATTTATTCAGTCTTTTATAAGAGTATAATTGTATAAGATATATAAGGCTCATAATTGTAAAGAAGGACTTGCATGGCACATTTTCACCCCATTACAAATATTGCAAAGCACATTGAACTGATCAATGCGTACTCTTGATTTAGGGATCCACCCCCCACCTGCACAGGCAGCGCATAGCGCTTAATTGGCCGCCCATGTAAAATGATGCCACACCCCCAATCGGGGGCGCCGATCAGAGTCAAAACAAGTGAAAATTGTGTTCATCAAGCAAGCTCGATGTGAAATTGCACAACACCCAAAGCTGACACATTCTGAAGGCATTCCATTTCTTTCCATGTTATAACTGGTCCAGCATTTAAAAGTTAATGGCCTGAATTTTTCCCTCATTGGGCGTGCCCGGGAGGATCCGGGAAACAGGCCCCTGACCGTGATTTCACGTGTGAAATGCGCACTGAAAAGCTCAGCGCTGCCATGGTGGGGGTGGGAAGAGGGCAGGCATTGACAACACCAAGGCGCAGGTGAGCGCTTCGAGAGAGCTCCCCGAAGGCAGACAGCTGCCTCAGGGAGCTGCAGGCCTGCAAATAATGAAATGAGGCACTAAAAAGCTTCAAAAAAATGTCCATGCTTCACAATCAAGCGCCTGAAAGCATACCTCATAAAAATGCTGTTCCCAGATATTTATTTTTATTTTATTTCTGAATGGAGACTTCATCCCACCCTTATGAGGTTTCAGGAAAATTGTACAGGCTGCCTGGCTGATTTGCCTGTCCGCCAACCATAAGTTTGGACAGGCCATGAAAAATCGCAGACAATTGCGCCGTTAATGAAGTTCATGAAATGGATTTTATCCAGCTCCCAACTCCAAATATCCACCAACCTGCACTCTGAAAAGATACTTCTTCTCATTCATAGAAGGGCTCAAGTTAGGATAACAGGGTTGGGTGTTCAGGGCTGGACTCCACTGCTCTCTAGGATAGAGAATTCCAAAGAGACCCTCTGAGAGAAGAAATTCCTCCTCTTCCCCATCTTGGATTGGAGACCTGTTATTTGAAACTATGCCCCTTAATTCTAGATTCCCCCACAAGGGAAACATATTCTCAGCATCTGCTCTGTCAAGCGCCCTCAGAATCTTACTGTAAATTGTAGTGTATATGACAACCCAGTGCATAAGGTGACCCCATTTTCTGGCCCCAGGAATCATGTTTTTGCATATACTCAGAATATAAATCAACCCTTCCTCCCACACCCAACCCACCACATTTTCAGCCATCACACGCTATACTCCCATTAGTAATCAGCTTCAATTTCTCAGCCCAGAAATGCATCTTGTATTACCAGTACCTTATAACTGGGCACAAGGGATTGAGCAGGCAATACGGGTTGTGTTGAGAGGATGCACAGAGTTTAAGACACATCCACTTTTTGCACTGGATGCTGAAGACATTTCAAAATGGTGATCATGCACACCCACGCTGGCAATTCATTTCTATACTTGATGAATAATTCAACCCCATTTTATGGAGCAATTTTTGAGGCTTCAAAGATTGACTTATATGTTGATATCTATGGTACATCTTCCAATAAGATCGCCTCCCATTCTTCTAAACTCCAATAAGGATAGGCCCAACCTGCTCAATCTTTCCACACAAAACAGCCCATTCATCCCAGGAATTAACCTAGTGAAACTTCTCTGAACTGCCAACGCCAATATATTCATCCTTAAATCAGGAGACCAAAACTATATGCTGTACTCTAGATGTGACCTCACCAATGCCCTGTACAGATGTAGCAAGACCTCCCTACTTTTATACTCCAACCTCCTTGCAATAAAAGCCAACATTCCATTTCCCTTAATTATTTGCTGTACCTGCGTTCTAACTTTTTGTGATTCATGGATGAGGATACTCAGGTTCCTTCGCACAGCAGCGTTCTGTGGTCTCTCTCTATATTTTGATTGTCTGACTGCTAGAAAAAAATTGTTTGAATTTTAAAGAAAATATCTTAATAACAGCAGAACATGTTCTACTGCCCTTCACCTTTCTATTCACTGTTTTACTGTAAGGATTGGATGGATAGAACATCAGAAAGAGAACTTGCCAAGAGAAGCTGAGAGAATTTATTTATTTTGAACAGTCATTCAGTATGTTCAGTGCGTTTAATTACTGCACAGTATTTTGCTAAATGTCATTTAGTGTGTGTCTACTATGTTACTTGTGTCTATATCTAGGCATTAATACTGGCCTGTTCACTACTCTCATGGTACGACATTTTCTGACTGATTACAGGAGAACATAATGAACATTCCATGTATTTTGAGCAATTTAGCACTGTCCAGGGCTAATTATTAGACCAGGAATCTATTATTAACTCAAACACAACAGAGAATAAGACATTGGTTTCAAGGCTTAGGTGGAATTTTCCATTCTGGGACTAGGTCCCATGGTGCGGGCAGGATCGGGGAGGGTTGCCCACCAAGGAGGCCACTGCAAATTCACATGGCATCGTGCAAGCCCTACTTCATTAATTATGCAGTCAGAGGTTTCTCGACGTATCACGTGGCAGGGCATGCACCCCACCATCATATCTGGGTGCCATTTTTTAAAAAACTATCAACTGACCCACTGTTGGAGATGGAAGATGGATCTCCTGGAAGGTCCTGAAAATGGAAGATGGACCTCCTGGAAGATCCAGATGATCAGCATCGTAGTTGCTCCAGTCACCCACTGTTGCACACAGTGTTCCAGGATCTGGTCACTAGAGGCCTCCATCTTCTCTTCTGCGAGCTGCCTCAGGCCTTCTTCAGATAAGTGATGACATGTACACACAAAGTTGGTCCAGGCATGTTCTGGTCCAATGTAATTTCCTGCTGACATCAGATGATTGGGTGCAGGGGGAGGTGTAGTAGGTGTGGATGATGGCAACTTTGGAGCAGGTTACTCTCCTATTAAGGCACAGGTCCAATTGCATTGTGTGGCAGTAGCAGAGTAAGTCATTTGAGACTTCCCAGACCCATTGGACCTGGTAGCAAATATTCAGTGACATCAGGAGATCTGCCAAGGTAAGTGCATCCAACTTCACATGTATTCCTAATCTTTGGTAACAGAAGGCATAGAACATTTAAAATATTCAGATGTGCAGCCAGTGAAGGTGTTAAACTGGTTACAGGGATGATATTTAAAGTAAGAACCAGTCATGCTGTATCACTAATAAATTGAGGAGATATTCCAAAAATCTGTGGAGAATGTTGATCAGGGCAAATTTTGAGGCATAGTGTGACCACCTCACAAATACTTTTCTTTTAGTATGACCCTTCTTACACTGATTCATGTTCTTAATCAGCATGGCAGAGCAAACTTTGCTCAGCAAATGCATGGCTCACACAATACCTTATAATCTTACTTCAGTTGGAAGTTTTGTATTGGGACACATTGTGGGCTGGATTTCCCTCAATTACAGTAAGTAATTGTTAGCCACACATTACAACATCAATCTACCTTTCAATTGTGGTTCAATGGTAGCACCCTTGCTTCTAAGTCAGAAGGTGGTATGTTCCTAGACCCACTGCATAGACCTGAACACGTAATCTAGGCTGACACTTCAATTCGGTGCTGAGGGAATGCTGCATTGCATTGCCTGAGGTGCCTTATTTGGGATGAGGTATTAAACTGAAACCCCAGTTTGAGGTGGAGGTAAAAGATTCCATTGCAATATTTCAAAGAGCAGTTGAGTTCCCCTTAGTGTTCTGACTAATTTTTAACCCTCAATCAACAACAGGAAAACAGATTAATTAACCTGTCATTGTCACATTGATGTATGCATTCCTACATTAGCTCAGTGAATACATCTTATTGGCTGAAAAGCGCTTTGGAATGTCCTGAGGTGGTGAAAGGTGCAAGTTAAATGTAAAATCTTCCTATCTCTCTCTTGCACACGCTCTCTTGCTCTCTCACACACTTGCACACTCTTGTGTGCTCAGTCTTGCACTCATGTGGTCTCTCTTTTTCTCACTCTCATTCGCTCTTGCAAACTCTGTCTCATGTTCTCCTTGTCAACCTCATCCACTTCATGTGGGCCTGCTGCACTTCTATTCCTCACAAAATGCTGCAAAATGCGGCAATTATGATTTTTGGAGACCTGGACTGAAATTTTGCTGCCCTGTTTCAGGACTGTACAGAGTTGGGATTTGGAAAAAAATGGCTGTTGAGTGGCAAAAACTGAATCCTTCCTCCCTTTCTGGCCATTTTTAGTGGAGTGGGAAAGGGCATGAGTCAGGAAGCCCGCACAATGCGATTTAGAAGTTTCCAGCATAATTGTAGAAGTGGGCGTTTCAGAACTTCCAGAATTTTCATTGAGGCTGCTGTATTTTGGAAGTCTTCCTAAACCACACATGCAGGGTGAAGGTGTGAACCATGGATTGGAAATGGGAAGAGTATACAAGGAGAGTAAAAATAGTGTTACTTCCTTTACAGTTCATCATGAAATGTTGCAGCCTAAGTTATATCTATGATTACTAAAGTGAGTGATGACAGTGCTGTGATTAGAAAATGTAAGTGGTCATTAAATAATGTAGTTGCCAGATTGTTATTTCTGACAATTGAGAAGCTGTCAAGTGAAAAAACAGCAGCATAAAAGTGGAAAAGTCTTCAGATGTATTAGAATAGATTATATTGGCAAAAATGCTATTCTGTATTGTACAATATTGAAAGGCTATCCCACTGTGAGATCCAGAGCTAATTGTTTACATTCTCTCCATTGCTTTCATTCATTCTTTGCTGATCAGCTCAGCCATCTATTTGGCTGTTTGAAAGTTTTGACAATGGATATGCATTTAGTAGCTTTCAAAAGCACTAATGGATTCTGGAGTGCAGAATTTGTTTATTCAGCTGTCTTTGGGAATGTGGGTTTGATGGCTTTGACAGATTTCCAAGCTTCTGAAGTGTAAAATGGCTTTGCAGTGTCTATTCAAGTGATATTTGTTTACCTTGACAGATTTATGGGCAGGATTTTCCCATCGACGAGTGGGGGGCGGGACCCACTCGGCAACACGTAATATGACGCATGGTGACATTGGGTGGAACTCCAGACATAACCGCCCCCCTCATTAAATTTTCAGGTAGATGGGGGCACAGCAAAATCAATGGACCTGTCTGTCCAACCTTAAGCTTGGGGGGCAGGCCAGGAACCCTGGCGGGAATTAGATAAAGCATCAAACCTCATCCATGGCGGGATGAGTTTTCATGTACATTTTTAAAAATTTTATTAAAGTTTTAAAAGAATTGTGGACATGTCCCAACTCATGTGACAGTGCCACATGAAGGGACATGTCAGGAATTTTTTTTTTCTCTATTTTGAATATTTTTGACACAACAGCCGATCTCCCTGAGGCAGCACTTAGCCTCAGGGAGATGAAGGCGCTCTTTTGTGCGCATGCGCAAAAGAGTGCACTGTTGGGTCCAGGGATTCTCCCCCACCCGCACAGGGAACGCATAGCGCTTCTGTGCGGACGTCACACTGGGCGGGCTTTAACTGGCGTAAAATGGCATCGCACTCCCAACTGGGGGCGCCGATCGGAGTCGCGTTAGTGCACGCCCGCTATTCAACTTCGCCCCTGATGGGGGGAAAATCCTGCCCTATGAGCTGTACAAGAGCTTCCAATTTTTTTTATAGGGCTTGTGAGTTCCACCCATAACTACACTTCAAAGATACTTAATTGACTATAAAATACTTTGAGATAGCTGCTGTTCATGAAAGGTGCAATATAACTGCAAATCTTTCTTTGTTTCTTCTTATCTGCTCTAGCCTGACAACCCTCCAAGACATCTATGCTCCACTAATTTTGACATCTTGAACATCCCCAATTTTAATAGCTCCACCTTTGGTGACTTTCAGCTGCCTGGGCTCTAAGCTCTGGAAAACATCCTGTAAAGCTCTCCACCTCTCTACCTTGCTTCCCTCCTTTAAGTCACTCCTTAAAGCTTGAATCTGTTCATGGAATGTGAAGATTTGACTGCATTAAAAAAATATTGGATGTGGAATGCTTTGGGACATATGGAGGATATGATAAAGCACTATATAAATTCAAGTTCTGACTGAGGGACTCTGGCTTTGTGCAGATCCTTCACTGAATTAATTAGAGATCTGGTACTGAACTTGAAACAAAGGCAAGTCAAGTGAATAAATACTATTTTCAGACTGCTGATAAAATTAATTTCCAAGACATTTGGAATGAAATGGACATATTGGCACAGGAATAATAGGTCCAAAACATTAGAACCTGTGCTCACAAATGTTAATAATAGAGGTTAAATGTATGTTAATTAATCTTACAGCTTTCCACCATTTCTCTGAGAACATGGCAGCACAGATTATTAACAAAATTGAATCACCCTCTCTCCCAAACATGCACTAATCAGCTAGTGCATACTTTTGGTGCACTTGGTTGAAATGATGAGCCTACCTGGATCTCTGGATTCAGGTCATTTAAATAGGTTAGACATTCCCCTGATGCATGTCTGCTCCAGCCAGGACTTATCATCAGAAAGTAGGGCAGAGTTAATCTCTGCTGCAGGCTTAAGATGTTTGCAGTAGTGATAATGCCTGTAGGCTCCACAGCCTCTGGCAATTGTCTAAAGCCAACACTTAGAAGTCCCTATAGACCAGATTCTGTTCTTAATGGATTCTGTTCTATCACTGCTTGTTTGTCCCTACAACCACACCAACCCCCTCCACTTCTCTCTCTTTCTCCCCCCCTCCACCCCACACACACACCTTAAACCAGCTTATATTTCAACTCTTTCTTGGACTCGAACTCAAGTTCTGTCGAAGGGTCATGAGGACTCGAAACGTCAACTCTTTTCTTCTCCGCTGATGCTGCCAGACCTGCTGAGTTTTTCCAGGTAATTCTGTTTTTGTTTTGGATTTCCAGCATCCGCAGTTTTTTTGTTTTTATCTCTGCTCTTAATGGTACTGATAAAGAATGTATTTACCTTTTGCTGTGACACTTTATCAAGCTCCTTTTGAAAGCCCATGTACACCTATCAACTGCATTACCCTCTTTGACTCTCTCTGTGACCTCATCAAAATATTTTTTCATACAATTTCCACAGGATTATTTTAAACTTTTCATCTCATTACTGCTCTGTTCATATTTAAATGATGAAACATTTATATTTTAACTTAAACCTGGTTTCAGTTCCATAACATTTCACCAGCTTGCAATGAATGCTATTAAGAGTGATGACAAGAAAAAAATCATATGGTTGAAAAGTGCATTGATCAACTGTACTGTAAAGTGACTCAATCACTGTGACCAAGCTGTATTGCAAACCAGGCTGAATTGGTCAGACAGCTCTGAGTTAAAGTGACTCACTGGAGATCAAACAGCACTGTGAGCTGAAATTATTCAACAGATTTATGTTGCACTAGAATTAATGAGAAGCAGGAAAAGCTTGGTCCCTGCCATTTCAAGTTTCTGGATAATTGCCTCTTGAATATATGTAACATTACCTCAGCCAAAGCAGTGAGGCCATTAGCTAAAAGGATTGACACATTTTCAACTTCATGTCTCATTTGATAAATGGAGGCCAGGCAATTGAAAATAGGTGGGCGATGGAAGTGGAAGGGAGCACCACTGTCACGCAATTCTCATCTGAGACAGATCTGCAAATTGACATGCAGTGCTCTGCCTGAAATGGGGCCAGGAAACATCTTAAATATGCACATCAGGGTTCTACTCTGTTCAAAGTACCCCAATTGTAGTTCTTTTGCTTTTAACTCTTAGTATAAGGGCCATTCTCAATATCAGTTAATATATTACCCTCACAAATATCAAACTATTTACTGATACATAGGTCATTAGTGTGTTGAGCACTTTCATTTTTTTTCCCATTGAATAACAACACAAGAATGAAATTGTTGACAAATGTCACTTTCCTGCAGTCTTTCTCAAAATAAAAGTTTGTAACCTATTGTATGGGGTTAATGCTAACTAACCACAATTCATTTTACCCAGCAGAAATGGTGCACGAGAGGGGTTAAGATCAGGCCCAGTATCTAGGGCCACACTGATGTCACCTCCTTAAGACCATAAGACGTAGGAGCAGAAGTAGGCTATATGACCCATTGAGTCTGCTCCGCCATTCAATGAGATCATGGCTGATCTGATAATCCTCAGCTCCACTTTCTTGCCTTTTCCCCAGAACTTTTGATTCGCTTACTGATTAAAAATTTGTCTACCTCCGCCTTGAATATGCTTAATTTCCCAGCTTCTACAGCCCTCTGCGGTAAAGAATTCCACAGATTGACTACCCTCTGAGAGAAGAAATCCTCCTCATCTCTGTTTTAAATGGGTGACTCCTTACACTGAGATGATGCCTTCTGGTCCTAGACCCTCCCACAAGGGGAAACAACCTCTCAGCATCTACCCTGTCAAACCCCCTAAGAATCTTATATGTTTTAACAAAGTTGCCTCTCATTCTTCTAAACACCAATGAGTACAGGCCCAACTGACTCAACCTCTCCTCATAAGAAAATCCTTCCATACCCAGAATCAACTGAGGGAACCTTCTCTGGATTGCCTGCAATGCCAGTATATCTTTCCTTAGATAAGTGGACCAAAACTGTTCACAGTATTCTAGATGTGGTCTAACTAATGCCTTGTATAGTTTTAGCAAGACTTCCCTACTTTTATACTCCATTCTCTTTGAAATAAAGGCCAACGTTCCATTTGCCTTCTCTATTACCTGTTAAACTTGTAATTTAGCTTTTTGGGATTCCTGCACAAGGACTTCCAAATCCTTCTGTGCTGCAGTCTTGTGTAGTCTTTCTCCATTTAAATAATATTCAGCTTCTCTATTCTTCCTGCCAAAGTGCATAACTTCACATTTTCTCACATTATATTCCATCTGCCACTTTTTTGCCCACTCACTTAACCTATCTATATCCCTCTGTAGACTCCTTGTGTCATCCTCACCACTTGCCTTCCCACCTACTTTTGTATCATCTGCAAATTTGGCAAAAGTACATTCACTTCCCTTATCCAAGTCATTAATAAATAGTGTAAATAATTGAGGCCCCAGCACTGATCCCTGTGGCACTCCAATAGTTACAGGTTGTCATCCTGAAAATGCCCCATTTATCCCAACTCTCTGTCTTCTATTAGTTAGCCAATATACTATCCCCAACACTATGGGCTCTTATCTTATTAAGTAACCTTACATGTGGTAACTTATCAAACGCCTTTTGGAACTCCAAATATAGTACAGCTACTGGTTCCCCTTTATCTATCCTGTTAGTTACCTCCTCAAAGAATTCTAATAAATTTGTCAGCCATTTCTTGATATTACGTGGAGTAATTCAAATTGGCTGAAGACTGCCATCTGTGATGCTGGGGACCGCTGGGGGAGGCCAAGATGGATCATCCACTCGGCACTTCTGGCTGAAGATTGTAGCAAATCTTCAGCCTTATCTTTTGCACTGAGGTGCTGGGCTCCTCCATCATTGAGGATGGGGATATTTGTGGAGCCTTCTCCTCCAGTGAATTGTTTAATTTTCCACCACCATTCACGACTGGATGTGGCAGGACTGCAGAGCTTAGATCTGATCCGTTGGTTGTGGGATCACTTAGACCTGTCTATCATTTGCTGCTTATGCTCTTTGGTGCACAAGTAGTCCTGTGTTATAGCTTCACCAAGTTGACACCTCATTTTTAGGTATACCTAATGAATCAGGAAAAGGCCCAACCAGTTCAAAACTACCAAAGAAACCTGACAGAATCTAGCAGAGTGACCAGAAGTGGCCAAGATAAATAACATTTTATTTGTTCTGGAACAGGGAGAAATTCCCAGACTTCTCTGGCTGTAGTCCTCCCTCTTTGCACAGGCATTCACCCCTGTCCCCATCACACTTACCTTATGTTGAGGCTAGTTCCCTTAAGTGGCAGCTGGCTCCTGCTGCAATTTCTGCTTTGGGAGGGCAGCCAAAGGAGTGCAGCTGTACTAACTGAGTGAAGATTTGGAGTTTAGTGAAAGGGGAGTTAGGTGGGAGAAGGACATGTTTGTTTCCTTTTTCTATCTTTCTCATCCCATAGAAATTGGGGCTTGCTCTACTCCAGGGAAAGGAGCTAGCTTTTTGGTGAGGATCTGGTAAGTGGTTAAGTTTTATTCTATCCCTAAGGTTTGAAACAGTGCACAAATTTGTTGGTAGGGCTAGTAGGGGGAGGAGGCCAGGAATGTACATTCAGCCTTCAGGGAAGCCACCTTTAGGAGGACAGGCACAGGCACAAGGGGCGCAGGGCCATCAGGTAGTCCAAGGCGGAAGGGGCCGAAGGAGATGCCACTATCCTGTTGCCAGGGTACACAGGCAGCAAAGCAGCTACCAGGCAAGTCAGCACAGCGAGCTAGAGACTTTGCAGCAATTGCTGGCCTCCCCCGCATCCAGAGTGCAATAGACGCACACATGTGGCCATCAAGGCGCCAGCAGGTGAGCCCGGTGCCTTCATCAACAGGAAGGGCTTCCACTCCATGAACATGCAGATAGTGTGTGATCACAGGATGCAGATTCTGCAAGCCTGTGCAAGGTACCCAGACAGCTCCCACGCTGCCTACATCCTCAGACACTCCCAGGTGCCGGGATTCTTCAGTGTTCTGGCTCGGCTGGATGGTTGGCTGCTGGGTGACAAGGGCTATCCCCTCAGAAGATGGCTCATGACGCCTCTCCATCATCCAAGAACAGAAGCTGAGCAGCGGTACAAAAGGAGCCAGGGTACCACGAGGGCTGTGGTGGAGAGAACCATCGGTTTTCTCAAGATGTCAGGAGAGGGAAGGGGAATAGACAGAAAGAGCAGAGCACCCCTGTGGCCGTTCCCATCAACAATAGGTATACCGTTTTGGATACTGTTGGTGGGGATGACCTATCAGGACAAGTTGTAGCGATCGCGTCTCTGACACCGAGGCTGGACCCTCAGCTCAGAAAGGAGGGAGGGAAAAGAGGAGAGCAGTAGTGATAGGGGATTTGATAGTTAGGGGGACAGATAGGAGATTCTGTGGGAGAGATCGAGAATCCCAGATGGTCTGTTGCCTCCCTGGTGCCAGGGTCCAGAACTCAGATCGAGTTCTCAGTATTCTCAGGAGGGAGGGTGAGCAGCCAGATGTCATGGTCCATGTAGGGATCAATGACGTGGATAGGAAGGAGGAGGAGGTCCTGCAAAGAGAGTTTAGGGAGTTAGGTGCAAAGTTGAAGGACAGGACCTCCAGGGTTACGATCTCAGGAGTGCTACCCGTGTCACATGCTAGTGAGGATAGAAATAGGAGGATAATGCAGCTAAATACGTGGCTAAGGAGATGGTGCGGGAGGGAGGGCTTCGTGTTTCTTGACAATTGGGCTCTGTTCCAAGGAAGGTGGGACCTGTTCCGACGGGACGGTTTGCACCTGAACTGGAGGGGGACTAACATCCTTGCGGGTAGGTTTCCTAGTGCTGCTCCAGGGCATTTAAACTAGATTTGCAGGGGGAGGGGAACCAGAGTGTTAGAGCAGATAGTGAGGTGGAGGAGGATAAAGGTCAAGCGAGGAATGCATGTATAGACAGAAATCAAGGGTCCGTATGTGATAGAAATGTTCTCAGGTGCATCTATTTCAATGCAAGGAGTTTGTCGGAAAGGCAGATGAGTTTAGGGCGTGGATTGGCACCTGGGATTACGACATTATTGCTATTAGTGAGACTTGGTTGCAGGAGGGGCAGGACTGGCAGCTCAATGTTCCGAGGTTCCGTTGTTTCAGACGTGATAGAAGGGGAGGGATGAAAGGGGGAGGAGTGGCATTACAAGTCAGGGAAAATATCACAGCTGTGCGTAAGCAGGACAGCCCGGAGGGCTCGTCCACAGTGGCCATTTGTGTGGAGCTGAGGAACCGAAAAGGTGTGACCACACTAATAGGGTTGTATTATAGACCGCCCAATAGTCAGAGAGAATTGGAGGAGCAAATCTGTAGAGAGATAGCAGACCGATGTAAGAAACAGAAAGTTGTGATAGTAGGAGATTTTAACTTTCCACATATTGACTGGGACTCCCATACTGTAAAAGGGCTGGATGGTTTGGAGTTTGTCAAATGTGTTCAGGAAAGCTTTCTAAATCAATATATAGAGGTACCAACGAGAGAGGATGCAATACTTGATCTCCTATTAGGGAACCAGACAGGTCAGTTGACAGAAGTATGTGTAGGCAAACATTTTGGGTCCAGTGACCACAATGTCATTAGTTTTAAGCTAATTATGGATAAGGATAGGTCTGGTCCTCGAGTTGAGATTCTATATTGGAGAAAGGCCAATTTTGTGGAAATGAGAAAGGATCTAGGAAGAGTGGATTGGCATAAGTTGTTTTCTGGCAAGGATGTGTTCAATAAGTGGAAGGCATTCAAAGGTGAAATTTTGAGAGTGCAGAGTTTGCATGTTCCTGGCAAAGTTAACAGGCATAGGGAACCTTGGTTTTCAAGGGATATTGGTGATCTGGTTAAGAAGAAGAGAGAGGTGTATAGCAGGTATAGGCAACAAGAAGCAAATGAGGTACATGTAGGGTATAGAAAATGTAAGAAAATACTAAAAAATGAAATCAGGAAGGCAAAAAGAAGACATGAGGTTGCTTTGGCAGATAAAGTGAAGGTAAACCCGAAGGGTTTCTACAAGTATATTAAGAGTAAAAGGATAGTAAGGGATACAATCGGTCCCCTTGAAGATCAGAGTGGTCATCTATGTGTGGAGCCTCATGGGATGGGGGAGATCTTAAACAGTTTTTTTGCATCAGTATTTACTCAGGAAACTGGCATAGTGTATAAGGAAGGAAGGGAAACAAGCAGTAGTGTCATGGAACATATAGAGATTAAAGAGGAAGAGGTGCTTGCTGCCTTACAGCAAATAAAGGTAGATAAATCCCCCGGGCCTGACATGATATTCCCTCGGACCTTGAGGGAAACTAGTGTAGAAATTGCAGGGGCCCTGGCAGAAATATTTAAAATGTCCTTAGCCACAGATGAGGTGCCGGAGGATTGGAGGGTAGCTCATGTTGTTCCGTTGTTTAAAAAAGGCTCCAAAAGTAAACCAGGTAATTACAGGCCAGTGAGCCTGACGTCAGTAGTAGGTAAATTATTGGAAGGTATTCTGAGAGATCAGATATATAATTATTTGGACAGCCAAGGGCTGATTAAGGATCATCAGCACGGCTTTGTGCGTGGTAGGTCGTGTTTAACAAACTTTGTAGAGTTTTTCGAGGAGGTTACCAAGAAAGTAGATGAAGGAAAGGCTGTGGATGTTGTCTACATGGACTTTAGTAAGGCCTTTGACAAGGTCCCACATGGGAGGTTAGTTCAGAGAAGGTTCAGACACTTGGTATCCATGGAGAGGTTGTAAACTGGATTCGAAATTGGCTGTGTGGGAGAAGACAGAGAGTGGTAGTGGATGATTGCTTCTCAGACTGGAGGTCTGTGACTAGTGGTGTGCCTCAGGGATCTGTGCTGGGACCATTGTTGTTTGCTGTCTATATCAATGATTTGGATGATAATGTGGTGAACTGGATCAGCAAGTTTGCTGATGACACTAAGATTGGAGGCGTTGTGGACAGCGAGGAAGGCTTTCAAAGCTTGCAGAGAGATCTGGACCAACTGGAAAAATGGGCCAGAAAATGGCAGATGGAATTTAACGCGGAAAAGTGTGAGGTGTTACATTTTGGATGGTCAAACCAAGGTAGGACATACACAGTAAATGGTAGGGCACTGAGGAGTGCGGAGGAACAAAGGGATCTGGGAGTTCAGATACATAATTCCGTAAAAGTGGCGTCACAGGTAGACAAGGTTGTAAAGAAAGCTTTTGGCATACTGGCCTTCATAAATCAAAGTATTGAGTATAGGAGTTGGGATGTTATGGTGAGGTTGTATTTGACATTGGTGAGGCCAACTTTGGAGTATTGTGTACAGTTCTGGTCGCCTAACAACAGGAAGGATATCAGTAAGATTGAGAGAGTGCAGAGAAGATTTACTAGGATGTTGCCGGGTCTTAAGGAATTGAGTTACAGGGAAAGATTAAACAAGTTAGGACTTTATTCCTTGGAGCGTAGAAGAATGAGGAGAGATATGATAGAAGTTTACAAAATTATGAGGGGTATAGACAGAGTAAATGCGAATAGGCTCTTTCCACTTAGATTAGGAGAAATAAACACGAGAGGACATGGCTTTAGGGTGAAAGGGGAAAGGTTTAGGGGGAACATTAGGGGGAACTTCTTCACTCAGAGAGTGATGAGAGTGTGGAACGAGCTACCATCTGACGTGGTAAGTACGGGCTCACTCTTAAGTTTTAAGAATAAATTAGATAGATACATGGATGGGAGAGGTCTGGAGGGTTATGGACTAGGTGCAGGTCAATGGGACTAGCGGAATAATATTTTGGCACAGACTATAAGGTCCGAATGGCCTGTTTTCTGTGCTGTAGTGTTCTATGGTTCTATGGTTCTATGCGCTTCCGGAGCTTGGACCACTCAAGCGGAGCACTCCACTACCCCCCAGATCATGTGTCGCTGATAGTCGTTGCATGCTGCGCTCTGCACAATCTTGCGCTGGAAAGGGAGGATGCAGTGGACGATTAAGACGTCAACGCAGTGTCTGCGGCTGCACACGATGAGTTCAGCAGTGATTCTGAGGGTAAGCAGGCACAGGGAATTGCTGAGGGGTAGACACTGAGCTGGGCATACTCCAGGGAGACAGGTGCATCCGGGATGCTTTAATCCAATGAACCTTCAGCTATCACACCACAGATGGATCACCAGGACAAGCCTGGGCTGCCGCCTCAATACTCGACACCTAAGTGCAAAATCTGCCAGATCAGCAGCACTAAGTAAGGGCCTTATACATAAAGCTGAATGTCCAACAAATCACTCATTACAGTTTTGTCAATGATACACATGCAGAAGAAACAAGGCACTCTCAGCCATTGTCACACATCTGCATTTAATGTGTGAAGCAAAAAAACTTATCACAAAGAGAAAACAATAGTGCTAACATTCAAAAAGAAATCATAAGGACCTCATCTCGAGCCAACACAAAAGCACCAGTGATAAACCCGTGGAGTGCCTAAGGTGCCTTATGCTTTCGTTTATGGGTGCTACGTCTTGGAGTGGCATCTGAGACAGCCTGTTCACTCTGCTGTCCTGTTGGCCTCGATGACCTTGGCGATCGTCCTGTGGCCCGTGGAGCCTGTGCAGACCTCGCCTGGGAGGGAGCTGCCAGTTCCACAGCTGGCATCTCCCCAGTCATCGCAGCCTCACCAGATGCTACGGTCACTGGGAAGGGGCATAGGAGCTGCCACCCTCATCCAGAAATGTGCCCGCAGAGACGACAGGCAGCTGCTGTGCTGACATGAGGTCGCTTTGGACCCCCCTGCTCACTGGATTGATGGGCACCGAACTGGGAAGCTTGATGCCCACACCATCTTCCACACTGGCACTGACCAACTGACATCATTGCCAATGTGAGGGCTTGCTGGCATCCCCAGGAAGCCCTGGCAGGTCACTTGGAGTAGAGTCTCCACGAGAGTCGCCACTCTCTCTATGGAGGACACCTGGCGCTCGGACATGTGGCTCATTGCTTTGGCAAGCATCCACGTAGACTCCTCCACCACGGAGACCATGCCAAGTATAGCCTCATGTATCTCCCACAGATGCTCCCACACACCCTGCCACATTTCCCGCAACTGCTGTGTCGCAGATGACTCCAGAGGCACATCATCAGGCACTGACTGAGCATAAGCCTTGTTCTCTGCAGTCCCCTGACTGCTGGCACCATGGGCACTTTCTGTCTCTGCCAGTTCCTCCAGCGACTGTGAAGTGCCCTCACTGCCGTGCCCTGGGACACTAGCCATTGTTCTAATTCCCCCCCAGGTGCTAGTATCTGCGCTGGTGCCTGCCTCGCAGAGATAGTGTGACACTGGTGAGACTTCAGGCCCCTCAGGTGTGAGAGGGGGCCTCTGCTGCTCCTCCTCCCAGCTGTGCTCTGATGATGCTGAAAGGAAGAATGAGGACACTGGATCAGTTACCGTGCACACACTGACAAACTTCATCCCTGTCCCACCGGCTCATTATGCGCTCAAACTTCTATAACCAATGGTCCAGCAATGTTGCAACATTAGCTAATTTAACAATCATCAGTGCTAAGGCTGTTGGGAGGACAATGCTGACCTCACTGATGGTCTTAAATACCTGGCCGTGGCACCCCAGCCTCACCGACACCAATAGACCTGGGTGCATGGCACCTCTCCAGTTCAAGGGCCACCTGCTCGAAGTGGCTTAGTATGGAAAACTGTGCCTAGCCGCTTCCAGTCCTCATACATTCGGCCGCGTTCTGCGCATTCTTCTCCTGTAAAAGAGAGAAAAGCATTGATTAGGGCAAATTGCACATGGACTCTGTTCGCGCAAGGCACATCCCAACCAGCGTGGGACATATCAGGCCTCCAGTGCCTCCTCACCCCACTGCTGCCGATCACTCAGACAAAAATACTAGGCCTGCTCCCCAAACCCCACCGCCCCCTTGGACACGTGCTGCCTGCATCACATTAGGCACCACATGGTATATCCTCCAATGACAAGGAGGCACAAGCGTGTGCAGCATAGAGGGCAGCAGATGGTTCATTGCCACGCCACCTTGAAGCTCCACTTCCACCATCTCATCACCCTGAGTAGGACTTGTCCTGGAGTTCTGAGTCTGCGCCTAGGTGCAACCCCACCAGGTTGCCCCCAAACCAGTCATGTGGGACTCAGATCAACACATGCTGCGGGGGAAAACTCATCTTCTCATGACCCACTCAGGCTGACCTCAGCATGGGCACTACCTGCTTGGCACCCAGTAAAGGAAAAATGCCGTCAATGATTCAATGCGGATTCAGTTCACGACACTGAGACTTGAGGCGGGGGGTGGGGAAGCAGAGGGTAAGGCTACCTGCTGGGTTAAATGCCCAATTGCAACATGGTAATTGCAACACGCTGCCGGAGCGCAAGAAATTGTTGAAGCGCTTGTGGCACCGGATTCAGGTGCGCCACACCACGTCACGAGAGCTCACCAACTCCACCACCTCTTCCCAGGCATGTTTTGTCATGTGGGGGGGACTGCTCCTCCCATCCTAGGGGGACCAGCACCTCCCACTGTGCTGCCACCTCCTCGGAGGGCAGCAAAGCAGTCATCAGAAAAATGAGGGGCGCACTGGCCCCCCACTGGTCTACCCTCCAGCCTGGCCTGCTCACCCGAACCCCTCTGCTGTGGCCTAGCACTGGCCATTGTGAGCAATCTGTAAAAGGCTGCCTGGTCTTCTTTTAAACAGACTGCCGGATCGCCATTGGACCCAGCGGTCTGTGCATGCCCGCCGGTGCCCGCACACTCCCGCTATCCTCAGGAGTTGGGAAAAACGCTGGGTGGGCCCTTTATTGACCCGCCTGCATAAAATGGCGGTGAGGATCCTATCACGGGTGGCGATCGGGTCTGTGCCTACCAAACCCGCTTCCTCTCTGCCCCCCTGCCAAACTGAAAATTCTGCCCTCAGAGTCATTGAGCTGGAGGCTGAGCTGCAGACACTGTGACACATCAGGAAGCGGGGAGGTTACCTGGATGTTTTGTACCAGGAGGCAGTCACATAACTTAGGGTAGGGTCTTCTGATTTGGTCAGTGGCCAGGGACAGGAAGGTGTGACTGCGAGTGAGGCAGGTAAGGGGACCCAGTGGGCAGGAGTGCAGGAACGTGACCCTCTGCCATTGTCCAATAGGTTTGAGTTTCTCTCAGCTTGTTTGGATGAGAGCAGGGGCTGCAGGTTGGATGAGCAAACTGACCATGGCACCGTGGTACTGGAAGCCATTCAAGTCAGGGGAGTAAAAAGGGATGTAGTGATAGTACGGAAGAGTATATGAGGAGGATTGACACTGTTCTCTGTAGCAAAAAACGAGCGCCCAGATGGCTGTGTTGCCTGCCTGGTGCCACAGTTCAGGACATCTGCTCAGGGCTGGAGAGGAACTTGCAATGGGAGCGGGAGGATCCAGTGGTTATAGTCCATGAAGGCACCAACAACGTAGGAAGAATATAGAAGCGGTTTGGGTTGAGATAAGAAATGACAAAGGCAAGAAGTCACTTGTAGGAGTGGTGTACAGACCTCCTAATTGTAACTACGTTGTAGGGCAGAGTATAATAGAAGAGATAATGGGAGCTTGCCAGAAAGGTACAGCAATAATTAAGGAGATTTTAATCTACATAGAGACTGGAAAAATCAGTTGGGCAAAGGTAGCATAGATGAGGAGGTCATAGGGAAGAATTCTTCGCTCGGCATGCGGGCGTGCGCCCAACCCACTCGAGCATGAAATCGCGCGTGATGACATCGGGTGAGCATCCTGACGTCATCGTGCACTCGCACAATATTTCGGTCGGTGGGGCATGCGAGAGTTGGCAGCGCGCCCACATACAATTAAAAGGCCTACTAAGGCCATTAACATAATAATCAACAGTGATTTTTCGTTGCCTATCCCATGTTACGGTTGGCGGGTGGGCAGATTGGCCTGGTGACTTTTGCTTCTTTGAGGAAACCTCATCCAAGGGCGGGAAGAGGCTTCTGATATTCATTTTAAAAAACATAAAAATGTTTGGGCAGAATTTACATCAGCCATATGTTCAGGTGACTGAACCTGATGCGTGAATGTTTTTTTTTCGGAATTTGGAAATCTTTTTTTATGGCTTTTGAAAGCTTCAGCTCCCTGAGGTAGCTCTATGCCTTCAGGGAGCTTTCATTGTGCGCTCCCCTGAGCCAACGCTGACTTCAGCGCTCACCCTCCTCCTGCCCCAACCCCAACAGCGCTGAGCATTTCAGCGCGCCTTTCACGCTCATGGTCACGGGCCGATCGTGGGTAGCAGCCCGTTTTCTGGCTGCTCCCGGGCCTGCTGACTGCGCCCGAATGCATAGAATGTTTTTGGGATAGTTTCTAGTTCTGGAGCCAACCAGAGAGCAGGCTATACTAGACCTGGTCTTGAGCAACAAGATAGGATTAATTGGTAACCTCATAGTGAAGGTGGCAGCGATTATAATATGATTGAATTTTACATTCATTTTGAGGGAAAAATTAGTGCATCCAAAACTAGTATTTTAAACTTAAATTATGGCAATTATGAGGGCATGAAAGTGGAGCTAGCTAAAGTGAACTGGCAAATGAAGTTAAGGGATAGATCAATAGAGGATCAGTGACAGACATTTAAAGGGATATTTCAGAATACACAGAATATATACTTTCCAATGAGAAAGAAAAATTCCAAGGGGAGGGCCCACCATCCGTGGTTAACTAAAAAAGTTAAAGACAGTATCAAACTTAAAGAAAAAGCTTATAATTACGCAAAGATGGGTGGCAGATTAGAAGATTTGAAAGAATATAAACAACAGCAAAGAATGACAAAAAGATTAATAAGGAGGGAAAAATTAGACTGTGAGAGAATGCCAGCTAGTAATAGAAAGATAGATAGTAATAATTTCTATAGATATTTAAATAAGAAAGGAGTTAACAAAGTGAGCATTGGTCCTATAGAAAGTGCGCCTGAGAATTGATGATGCAAAGTATGGAGATGGTGGATGAATTAAACATGTATTTTGCTTTGGTCTCCACTATAGAGGACACAAGTAACATCCCGGAAATTGCTGTAAATCAGGAAATGAAAGGGAGGGAGGTACTCGGGAAAATTACAATCACCAGGGAAGTGGTATTGAACAAATCTTTGGGGCTGCGGGCTGACAAATCCCCAGGTCCGGATGGGCTTCACCCTAAGATCTTGAAAGGAGTGGCTAGTGAGAGAGTTAATGCATGGGTTTTAATTTTCCAAAATTCCCTAAATTCGGGAAGTTTCCATTAGATTGGAAAATAGCTAATGTAATTCCTATATTCAAAAAGGGAGGGAGGCAAAAAGAAGGAAACTACAGGCCAGTTAGCCTAGCATCTATCATAGGGAAAATGTTATAAGCTTTTGTTAAAAATGTTATAGCAGGGCACTTTGAAAAATTCAAAGCAATCAGGCAGAGTCAACATGGTTTTGTAATAGGGAAATGATGTTTAACCAGTTAATTGGAGTTCTTTGAAGGAGTCACATGTGCTGTGGATAAAGGGGAATTGGTGGATGTACTGTACTTAGATTTCCAGAAGGCATTTGGTAAAGTGCCACATCAAAGGTTATAGCAGAAAATAAAAGCTCATTTTATAGGGGATAACATATTGGCATGGAAAGAAGATTGGCTAGCTAACAGGAAGCAGAGAGTTGGCATAAATGGGTCCTTTTCTGGTTGGCAGGATGTGACAAGTGGTGTGCTACAGGGATCTGTGCTGGGGCCTAAACTTTTTACAATTTATATAAATGACTTGGATGAAGGGACCAAAGGAATGGTTGCTCAAATTTGCAACAGAAAGATAGGTAGGAAAGTAAATTGTGAAAAGGATGTAAGGAGGCTACAAAGTAAAATAGATAGGCTAAGTGAGTGGGCAAAGATCTGGCAAATAAAGTAGAATGTGGGGAAAATGTGAAATCATGAAATGTGAATAAAAAAGAAGCTTATTATCTTAAAGGTGATAGTTCGCAGAGTTCTAAGATTCAGAAGGATATGGGTGTCCTAGTGCATGAATCACAAAAGGTTACTATGCAAATACAGCAAGTAATTAGGAAAGGTAATAGAATATTATCATTTATTGTGAGTGAAATTGATTACAAAAGTATGGAGGCTATGCTTCAGTTGTACAGGACACTGGTGAGACCACTTCTGGAAAGTTGTGTACAGTACTGGTCTCCTTATATAAAGAAAGACGTAAATGCATTGAGGCAGTTCAGAGAAGGTTTACTAGATTAATACCAGGAATGGGTGGGTTGTCTTATGAGGAAAGGCTGGACAGTATAGGCTTGTATCCACTGGAATTTAAAAGAGTAAGAGGTGACTTAGAGCTAGGTAGATTCTTGATTAACAAGGGGGTGACAGGTTATCGTGGGTAGGTAGGAATGTGGGATTGAGGTTACATTCAGATCAGCCATAATCTTATTGAATGGTGGAACAGGCTTGAGGGGCCTAATTTGTATGTCAGTATGTCCTACTGCCAGCCACATAATGGAACTGGCTGAGCTCGGATGGATTGCCATGAAAATCTATTCAAATGATACCTGGCCATTAAGATCAGCTGTGTCTCCATGTCCCTGGATTTAGTGCCTCACTGGCTTTGGGACTCATGCACCCTCCCCCACCTTTAAAATTAGGAGGCCTGTTGTGTCAAAAAGAAAGAAATAATTACAGTTTTATAGTGCTTTATCAGATCAAACATCTCAACAACTAACTGGTATATACATTGCATCTTTAATATAGTAAAATTGCGTTTTGTGACACTACCGCCATGCTAAATGGAACACATTCAGAACAGCCCCAGCAGCTCAAAACTGGTCATCCATGAGGTGCTATGGGTTATCAGTCACAGCAGAATTGTATTCCGCCATAATCCATATCTTCCAGGCCTGGCATATTCCTCACTTACCATCAAGCCAGGGGACCAACCCTGGTTCAATGAGGTCAGAAGAAGAGCATGTCAGGAGCAGCATAAGTCATACCTAAAAGTGAGGTGCCAAGCTAGTGAAGCTACACCACAGAACCACAGATGCATGCTAAACAGTGGAAACAACATTCTATAGACAGAGCTAAATGCTCCCAGAACCAGCAGATCAGATAAAAGCAATATCCAGTCATCAATGGTGGTGGACAATTAACTAATGGAAGAAGAATATTTCATGAACATTTCCATCCTCAGCCAATTTGATCTATGTGATGTAGAGAAATAGCTAAGTAGACTTGGGCCAGAATTTTATGCTCTCCCATCCCCTCCTCAGCAGGTTCTGAGGTGGTGGTGGTGGCGGGGGTTGGGGGGGGGGGGGGGGGGGGGGGGGGGTGGGGAGCAGAATGGGTGAGGGGGCGGGAGGGCGAGAAATTGCATGGACAGGATTCCCCCTAGGATCCCGCCCTTCCCGAACTGATCACGATTTTATGTCGGGGTGGGCAGGACCTCAGATAGGAAGTCTGTCCTTGCCCCAATTAATGCCTTGGGCCTTTTCCTGCCCAGCCTCAATTTTTATACTGGCGGGTGGATAACAGATCAGGAGGGAAACCCAAAATTGAACAAAGTTCAATCTAGGGTGGGAAAGGGGGTGGGGCACCTCCATCAGAAGCTCCCTTCTTATTGGGGGTGCCCCCCACTTAGTGACCTTCGGACCTTCATCCCTGCCAAATATTCCCCGAGACCCAAATCACCTCCCTGCAAACCCCAGGCCTCCCTTATACTCCCCCCACCCTTAACCCCTGCCATTTACCTCTCCTCCGGTTCCCAGCATTTAGTTCCAGGCAACTAGCTGCAGTGCCTTTTCCAGCCACAACAGCACTGTTCCTGGAATGACTGAAGAGCTGCCAGCCAATCTGATTGGCTAGCAGCTCTCCAAGGAAGGACTTCCTCCTGGTAATGGGTGGAAGTCCATGGTGCTGAAAAGGATATGGGCCCTGAAAACATCCTGGCAGTAGTGCTGCAGACTCATGCTCCAGAACTTACATACCCCCTTAGCCAAGCTGTTGCAGTATAGCTACAACACTGTCATTCTACCTAACAAAGTGGAAAATTGACTAGGTATGTAAAAAAAAATGGACAACTCTGCTCAATTACTGCCGCATCAGTCTAGTGATCAGCAAAGCGATGGAAGTGCTATCAAGCGGCACTTATTAAGTGCAACAGTGCTATCAAGCGGCACTTATTCAGCAATAAACTGCTCACTGATGCCCAGTTTGTGTTCCACCACTTGGTTCCAGACCTCATTTTAGCCTTGGCCCAAACACATGCAAAAGAACTAAATACAGGAGGTGAGGTGAGAGTGACTGCCCTTGACATCAAAGTAGCATTTTATCAAATGTGGCATCAATTCACCCTAGCAAACTGATGTCAATGGGAATTAGGGAAAACTCTCCATTGGCTGGGGACATACCTACTACAAAGGAAGATGGTTATGTTTGTTGGAGGGTAATCATCTTATCCCAGGATATCACTGCAGGAGTTCCTCAGGGCAGTGTCCTAGGCCCAACCATCTTCAGATGTTTATGGAAGCATAGAAATTTACAGCCATTAGCACCAGTACTGGCTGCTGGAAAGGGCAGTTGTGCTTAGTCCCACATTCCCGTGATTTGTCTGTAAACCAAAATATTTTTCATCCTCAAGTACCTGTCCAACTCCCTTTTAAAATTATTAATAGAATCAGCTTCCACTACCTTTTCAGTTAGGATGTTCCAGATCCTGGCAACTCTGAGTAAAAAAAACTCCTGATCTCCCCTCTAGATCTTTTATCTGATGATTTTGAATCTATGTCCTCCAGTTATTGATCCAGTTGCCAGAGGGAATGTATTTTCCTTATTTATCAAAATCTCTCATTATTTTGAAAACCTCTATTAGGTCATGTCTTCTCCTTCTCTGTTCCAAGAAGAACAGTGCTAACTTTTCCAAATTTTCCTCATAATTGAAGTCCTTCACCCCAACAACATCCTTGAAAACCTTTCAAAGGCCTTTAC
This sequence comes from Carcharodon carcharias, assembly GCF_017639515.1. Classification (NCBI taxonomy): domain Eukaryota; kingdom Metazoa; phylum Chordata; class Chondrichthyes; order Lamniformes; family Lamnidae; genus Carcharodon; species Carcharodon carcharias. Next base: position 139,701,075 of record NC_054467.1, on the reverse strand, counting down.
ATTTTTCCTGGAAATGTGGTGCCCAGAATTGTCCACAAAACACCAGCTGAGGCCTAATCAGTGATTTATAAAGTTCTATCTCTTTATTCTAAACCCAATTAACCCATATGTACCTCTGGTGTGTACAGGGCACCTTCTCCCAAGGGATGTGCCCCTTTCCTTCCCGCCTTTTCAACACAGTTGATTTAAAAAACTCCCTTGACTCTCTCACCTGCCACTGCAATGGGGGTGGATTGAGCACCTTAAGTGGGCAATAATTGCCTACTTAAGGCCCTCAATAGGCCTAAGGGTGAGAGGACTACCCCACCTCCCCACCCCGGTGTATTCTGGAGACCAGGTTGGGGTGGGCTAGCCACCTGACATGTTTTATGTGTCTCTCCACCACCCAGCAGGGGACCATAATATCCCATAGTGGTCAATTCTATTGGAAATCCTCACAATGAAGCAGTCCATGCCTGCAGGCAGCAAGTCCTGGATAACACTTAGCTTTGAGCTGATAATTGGTAGGTAACATATGTGCTGCAAAAGTGCCAGGGTCACCATTAACCAGAACTATAACTGGACTAGCCACTTAAATACTATGACTACAAAAGCAGGTCAGAGGCTAGATATTTTGCAGTGAATGACCCAGCTGGCTTCCCAAAGCTTTTCCATGACCTACATGGCACCAGAGAGGAATAGGATGGAATATTTTCCACTTGCCTGCACAAGTGCAGCTCCAACACCACTAAAGACACTCAACACCATCTAGCACAAAGTAGTTCACTTGATTAGCATCCCATCCACTGCTTTAAAAAGCATTCACCCCCTCCACCATCAATGCACCAGAGCTGCAGCGTGTACCATCTACAAGTTGCACTGGAGCAACCCAGCAAATCTTTTTCAACAGCATCTTCCAACCCACAACCGCTACCACCTAGAAGGACAAGGGCAGCAATTGCATGGGAACACCACCACTTACAAGTTCTCCATGAATCTCATGCCATCCTGACTTGGAAATATATTGCCTTTTCGTCATCATTGCTGGATCAAAATCCTAAGCTCTCTACCTAACAGGACTATGAGAGTACTTTCACCACACAGGTTCCAGTAGCTCAAGAAGGGAGTTCACCACCACTGTTTCAAAAGCAATTAGGGATGGGCAATAAAAGCTGGCCTTGCCAGAAATGCCCACTTTGCATGATGAATAAAGAAAAAATCCAAAGGTAATAAAGGCCTGGATGAGAGTTTCAGCAATACATAGTTCTTAATTCTCACCGTGAATTACTTTTCTGGGTGCAGTGAATGGGGTAATGTTACCAAAGACACTGCCAGCAGCAACCAACAAACACCAAAAGTGAGATGAAAAAACTCAGTTTGTTCACAAAACATCCCTAGTTCAGTCTGTGTTCTCACAGGCTGCCAAAATTTCTTTAGATTATTTCCTACACTACAGCCACACAATTTTCTTTTTTTGCTTAGTACTGCTCCATATTGAAATGCTTTTTGAAATCATCTAAGGTATGGTTGTTTTATTGCCTTGACTTCCACATGCATAAAACCGCTTAGAAATTATTAGTTTCAAATTAAAATTGTTAACATCTAATTGAACAGCTCAAAACATGCATGGTGAGAAATTGGACCCATTAGTGCCCTTGGGCCCCAAAATGATAATCGATGGTGTGTAGAAAACCATATCTGCCCAGAGTGTTCTCCTACCTGAGCCTCAGTGAGGAACAGTGTGTGAGATGGCTGAGCCTGAATAAGGACATGCTCACTGAAATCAGCCATTTGAAATTGAAACCTCAGAACGGAGCAGGGACTAAATTGCCAGTGGCCATGAAGGTGAACTTTTAAGTGCCTGGCTTCTTCAGGATTGGTCATGGAGATATTGACAACATCTGACAATTTACCATCCTCTGTTGTATGAGGAAAGTCACTGATACTTTCTATTCAGAGAGAGCTAACTACATTTCATTCTTAGGGCAGAATTTTACATCTCGCAGGTGGGTGTCCAACCCGATCTGGCGTAAAGTAGCGCGCAATGATGTCAGGCGAGCGTCCCAATGTCATGGTGCACTCGCACGATATTTCAGTCACCCTCTCGCGTGCACACCCGCCGACAATTAAGAGGCCTATTAAGGCCATTAATGTATTAATTAAGTGTGATTTTTTTGTCTGCCTGTCTAACATTACGGTTGGCGGGTGGGTGAATGGGCCAGATGATCTGTGGATTGTTGAGGAAAGCTCATCCACGGGTGGGATGAGGTTTCCGATTTTAACTAAAAAGAATGAAAATGTTTTGACAGAATTTTTATAATCTATATGTTCATGTGAGGGAGTCTGATGTGTGGACATTTTTTCCTGCATTTCTAAATCCTCATTTCATGGTTTATAATTCTTCAGCTCCCTGAGGCAGTTTTCATTGCATGCTCCTCCGCGCCTACGCTGACTTCAGCGCTCGCCCTCCTCCTGCCCCAACCCCAGCCGTGCTTAGCCTTTCAGCATGCGTTTCACACTGGCTGGCTATTAATTGACCAGCCTGCGCGAAATCACGGTCGTGGGGTAATCGTGGGCGGCAGACCATTTCCCAGCTGCCCCCAGGCCCGCCTACCGCATCCTCCCGATGACCCGAAAATCCTGCCCTTTAGAGACAAGCAGAGAATGGAAGAATGTGACTTTGCTAGGATTTCAGACATCCCCATGGTATCTGGTGTCGTTGGCTGCAGGCACATCACTTTGCAGATGCCCTGGGTGGAGTCTTCCTCTCCCACCAGTGGCGTGTGGAGGCAGAAGATGTGGCCGGAGGTCAAAAATCAGTTTCCCGATGTCAGTCGGGATCTTCCTCAGCCAACTTTCATGGCGGGTTAATGGCAGGCTTTCCCACTGATAGAAGTTGGGAACCCATTTTGCATCTCATGAATGCTCATTAACGGGCAGCAGACTGGAATTTTGCGGCCTCATCAAATCTTCTGCCCTGCCAGTGGTTTTCACACCATTTTGTTTCCCATTCTGGAAAACCTTGTGTGCACCTGGCAATGGAGAACTTCTCTCACTTATCTGATACTGGACATCGCCTTTCCCGTCTGTCCCACTCTTCTCCTGGGAGCCGGGAGTCTCCTGTGCAGCAGATGATATGAATGCAAGGGGCTGGGAGAGGGGTATGTGAGTGGGTTGGAAGGCATGAAGAAAGGGGGGTGGAAAGCATGAGGGGGGGAAGAAGCTGGTCTGCAAAGCGGGGTGGGATGGGCTGGGGGGGAGCATAGTGTGTTATAGGGCAGGTTGGATTTAGTTGATGTTGAAGTCCTGGGGGGCAAATTGAGGGTGCTGGTTGTGAGAGGGGACAGTTATAGTGATGGGGGAAGTGGGATGTGGTGGGGTGGGAGGACGAAGGTACATATCTCTTGGGTGTAGTGCTAGTCAGAAGGGTCAAGGAGGGAACAAGAAACATTGCATGGTGCAAGTGAACATATATTTACAAGATCAAAAGCTATATACAATGATTGTACACTTGTGCCACCAGTGTGCATTTAGGAATTCTTAATTTTTTTAACCCTAACATTATATTGAGGTATATCCCCAATATCTGCAGCAGGGGTGGAGGCAGCATGCAGACTTCTATGCCCTCCTGTCTGTGATGACTTTGGAGAGCATTCTTTGGAGGTCCGAGGCCTGGAGGGCCCTGGCCTAATTTGGGTCCCTTGCTCAGGGTCAGGTGTACCCTTCTCAGACTGAGCAGCTGGAGCTGATCGGGTCACAGGTAGAGGGATTGGAAACACCTGGACAGCCTTGGAGTGTCCAGACTGGATACCCCCTAGGTGTCCAGCTGACACTCCTCCTCACTGTGAGTGACCAAAGGCCCCTCCTTGCCTCCTTGAAGAGAAAGGGCACCTGAAAGGAGGTTGAGATGCCCTTTCCCCTCTCGCCTAGCCACTGATAGAATGCAGCCACGGCTACAGCGATGGTGTACAGATCCACACGCAGAGCCGGCAGAAACTCCTTGGCTTCCACTGCTCTCCCCACAGAGACCACCATGCACTCACATGTCGGAGCCACTACATCAGAGAGCATGCGCATGGACTCATCAACCTCACATGCATTCTGTTGGGAGCCTCTGCCACCTCTGACTGATGTTCCCGTAAGTCTCTTTGAATCTACAGCGAGTTCTCTTCGGCTGCTTCCAGAGACTCGCCCTCTCACTCTGACCTAGAAGGTGTATGTTCTCCAGCAGTCCTCTGAGCACCAGAGACTTTGACTGTCCCTGCCTCCACCTGCTCTGGACACATATGTGTTTTGTGACCACCAGGGTGTGATCCCGAGCCTAAACTACATCTTTGAACCACTGAAGTGTGTGTCTCTTTGTGCTGGTGGAGGTGCTGGTGAACACTGTGACAGGTGTCATCACACATCTCATCGTCATTGTCTTCCACTGAGGTGGCCTGGGACCTGGGGCTTTCTTCTGAGGTGGACGATACCCTTCCCCTGTTCCTGCTGGCACCTGCAATGGAGAAACAAGAGAATGTGAGTGCCTGGGCTGGCTTGTACATTGCACGCATCAATGATCTTGACTTTCATACATTTTCGCAATAGTGGGTGCTTCCTCACTGGATTCCTTGCCACAAGCACGGTCGAGAGCCTTCCCTGCCAGCTCTGCTGCCTGCTGCTCGAATTGAGGCAGGGGTTGCAGCTCTGGCGTCCCACCTCCTGTCTTCTCTCTCTCCCTTCTGTTTTGTGTTGTCTTCTCCTGCATAAAGACAGATAGCTGGATTGTGAGCATGTTTGGTGAAAGGTCAGGCCATAGCTGCTAATTCTGTGACTAATAACTGACCTCCTGTCTCCCCAAAGCCTGACCACCATATACAAGGCACAAGTCAGGAGTGTGACTACTTGCCTGCGTGAGTGCAGCTCCAGAAAGACTAAAGAAGTCAGACAGCTTCCAAGACAAAGCAGCCTGCTTGATTAGCACCCCATCCACCACCTTCAACATTCAGTCCAGCCACCACCGACCTGAGTGGCAGCAGTGCGTACCATGTGGAGGATGCATTGCAGCAGCTCACCAAGGCTCCTTTGAAACCCTTTCAAACCCGGGAACACTACCAGCTAAATGGGCAAGGGCAGCAGGCGCATGGGAACAGCAGCACATGTAAGTTGCCCTCCACTCTGCACTGTATGGTTGTCCTTTCACTGTGGCTGGGTTAAAATCCTGCAGTTGCTTCCCAAACAGCACAGCACATGGACTGCAGCATTTCACCACCTTCTCAAGGGCATTCAGCTGTGGGCAACAAAAATGCCGACCTGGACAGTGATGCCAACGTTCCATGACAGAATCACAAAAAAAAAATGAGTGCTGATGTGAGTTTGTGAGTGGAATGTTCACTTTTTAAAAATTCATTCATGGGATGTGGGCTCTGTTGGCTGGGCCAGCATTTATTGCCCATCCCCAGTTGCCCTTGAAAAGGTGGTGGTGAGCTGCCTTCTTAAACCGCTGCAGTGCATGTGGTGTAGGTGCACCCACAGTGCTGTTAGAAAGGGAACTCCAGGATTTTGACTCAGCGACAGTGAAGGGACGGCGATACATTTACAAGTCAGGCTTGGAGGGGAACTTCCAGGTGGTGGTGTTCCCATCCATCTACTGCACTTGTCCTTCTAGGTGGCGGTGGTCATGGGTTTAGAAGGTGGTGTCTAAAGAGCCTTGGTGAATTCCTGCAGTGCATCTTGTAGATGGTACACACTGCTGCTACTGTGGTGGTGGGGGAAGTGAATGTTTGTACATGTGGTGCCAATCAAGTGGACTGCTTTGTCCTGGACGGTGTCCAGCTTCTTCAGTGTTGTAGGAGCTGCACTCAACCAGGCAGGCAGGGAATATTGCATTACATTGTGCCTTGTGCACTGTAGATGGTGGACAGGCTTTGGGGAGTCAGAAGGTGAATTACTCGTCACACAATTCCTAGCCTCTGACCTGCTCTTGTTGCCACAATATTTATATGGCTAGTCCAGTTCAGTTTCTAGTCAATGGTAATCCCCAGCATTTTGATAGTGGGGAATTCAGTGATGATAATGCCATTGAACATCAAGGGGCGATGGTTGGATTCTCTCTTGTTAGAGATGGTCATTGCCTGACACTTGTGTAGCACGAATGTTACTTGCCACTTGGATATTGTCCAGGTCTTGCTGTATTTGGACATGGACTGCTTCAGTATCTGAGGAGTCACAAATGGTGAACATTGTGCAATCATCAGCGAACATCCCCACTTCTGACCTTGTGATAGGAGTTCTAGCGAAAAGTGTAAATAGGGTGGTCAACAGGACTTTAACATAGAAAATGGGGAGGGAGGGAAGGGTAAAACTCCAAGAAGCATGACTAACGGGAAACAAAGCAGCAGATTAGCGTGTGAGGGGGTGGATTCAACTTCATGGGAAATTATGAAAAAAACTGAACAGAAAGGAGGGCCCAGGAGAGGCTGTTAAATTCTCCAGAGCACAAAACAGGAGAGTGTTTGGAAAGGGCTAGGAATCTAACTTCAAGCACATCAGATAAAGGGATGACATTGAGAAAGGGGACGGGAAATACAGGACTGAAGGTGTTGTATCTGAATGCACGCAGTATACGAAATAAGGTAAATGAGCTTGTGGCACAGATTGAAATTGGCAGGTATGATGTGGTGGGCATTACTGAGACATGGCTGCAAGGGGATCAGGACTGGGAGCTAAATATCCAAGTTTATACATCCTATCGAAAAGATAGGCAGATTGGCAGAGGGGTTGGGGTTGCTTTGTCAGTAAGAAATGAAATTAAATCGATAGCAAGAAATGACGTAGGGTCAGATGATGTAGAATCTGTGTGGGTAGAGTTGAGGAACCGCAAAGGTCAAAAAACCATAATGGGAGTTATGTACAGGCCTCCGAACAGTAGTCAGGATGTGGGGCACAAGATACACCAGGAGATAGAAAAGGTGTGTAAGAAAGGCAAGATTACAGTGATCATGGGGGATTTCAATATGCAGGTAGACTGGGAAAATCAGGTTGGTAGTGGATCCCAAGAAAAGGAATTTGTGGAATGTCTACGAGATGGCTTTTTGGAGCAGCTTGTGGTGGAGCCCACTAGGGAACAGGCAATTCTAGATTTAGCGATGTGTAATGAGGCAGATTTGATAAGGGAGCTTAAGGTGAAGGAACCCTTAGGAGGAAGTGACCATAATATGATAGAATTTACCCTGCAATTTGAGAGGAAAAATCTGGAATCAGATGTAACGGTATTACAGTTGAATAAAGGCAACTACAGAGGCATGAGGGAGGAGCTGACCAGAATTGACTGGGAGATGAGCCTAGCAGGAAAGACAGTGGAACAGCAATGGCAGGAGTTTCTGGGAGTAATTTGGGAGACACAGCAAAAATTCATCCCTAGGAAGAAGAAGCGTACTAAAGGGAGGACGAGGCAACCATGGCTGACAAGGGAAGTCAGGGACAGCATAAACGCTAAAGAGAAAGCATACAATGCGGCGAAGAGCAGTGGGAAACCAGGGGATTGGGAAGCCTACAAAGGCCAACAGAGGACAACTAAAAAAGAAATAAGGAGGGAGAAGATTAAATATGAGGGTAAACTAGCCAGTAATATAAAAGAAGATTACAAGAGTTTTTTTAGATATATAAAGGGTAAGAGGGAGGCAAAAGGGGACATCGGGCCGCAGGAAAATGACGCTGGAGAAGTAGTAGTGGGGAACAAAGAAATGGCGGAGGAACTGACTAGGTACTTTGCGTCAGTCTTCACAGTGGAAGACACGAGTGACATCCCCAAAGTTCAAGAGAGGTTGGGGGGCAGAGGTGAGTATGGTGGCCATTACCAAGGAGAAGGTGCTAGGAAAATTGAAAGGTCTGAAGGTGGATAAACCACCTTCCACTGGACCAGATGGATTACACCCCAGAGTTCTGAAAGAGATAGCTGAAGAGATAGTGGAGGCGTTAGTGGTGATCTTTCAGGAATCACTGGAGTCAGGGAGGGTCCCAGAGGACTGGAAAATCGCTAATGTAACCCCCCTGTTTAAGAAGGGAGTGAGGCAAAAGATGGGAAATTACAGGCCGATTAGCCTGACGTCGGTCATTGGTAAGATTTTAGAGTCCATTATTAAGGATGAGATTTCAGAATGCTTGGAAGTGCATGGTAAAATCGGGCAAAGTCAGCAATGGTTTCATCAAGGGGAGGTCATGCCTGACAAATCTGTTAGAATTCTCTAAGGAGGTAACGAGTGGGTTAGACAAAGGAGAGCCAATGGATGTTATCTACTTGGACTTCCAGAAGGCCTTTGACAATGTGCTGCAGAGGAGGCTGCTCAGTAAGATAAGAGCCCATGGTATTAGATGCAAGGTATTAGCATGGATAGAAGATTGGCTGTCTGGCAGGAGGCAGAGTGGGGATAAGGGGGTCCTTCTCAGGATGGCGGTCGGTGACTAGTAGAGTTCCGCAGGGGTCAGTGTTGGAACCACAACTTTTCACTTTATACATTAATGATCTAGATGAAAGAACTGAGGACATCCTGGCTAATTTTGCAGATGATACAAAGATAGGTGGAGGAACAGGTAGTATTGAGGAGGTGGGGAGGCTGCAGAAGGATTTGGACAGGTTAGGAGAATGGGCAAAGAAGTGGCAGATAGATTACAACGTGGGGAAGTGTGAGGTCATGCACTTTGGTAGGAAAACTAGAGGCATGGACTATTTTCTAAATGGGGAGAGAATTCAGAAATCTGGAGTGCAAAGGGACTTGGGAGTCCTGGTCCAGGATCCTCTTAAGGTTAACTTGCAGGTTGAGTTGGTAGCTAGAAAGGCAAATGCAATGTAGGCATTTATTTCGAGAGGACTAGAATATAAAAGCAGGGATGTGCTACTGAGGCTTTATAAGACTCTGGTCAGACCACATTTAGAATATTGTGAACAATTTTGGGCCCCGTATCTCAAGAAGGATGTGCTGGCCCTGGATAGGGTCCAGAGGAGGTTCACAAGAATGATCCCAGGAATGAAAGGCTTAACATATGTGGAACGTTTGAGGACTCTGGGTCTATACTCGATGGAGTTTAGAAGGATGAGGGGGGATCTGATTGAAATTTACAGCATACTGAAAGGCCTGGATAGATTGGATGTGGGGAAGATGTTTCCATTAGTAGGAGAGACTAGGACCCGAGGGCACAGCCTCAGAGTAAAGGAAAGACCTTTTAGAACAGAGATGAGGAAAAACTTCTTTAGCCAGAGAGTGGTGAATCTATGGAATTCATTGCTACAGAAGGCTGTGGAGGCCAGGTCACTGAGTGTATTTAAGACTGAGATAGATAGGTTCTTGATTGGTAAGGGGATCAAAGGTTATGGGGAGAAGGCGGGAGAATGGGGTTGAGAAACTTATCAGCCATGATTGAATGGCGGAGCAGACTTGATGGGCTGATTGGCCTAACTTCTGCTCCTATGTCTTATGGTCTTATGGTCTTAGGAGGAACGTCATTGATGAAGCAGCTGAAGATGGTTGGGCCTAGGATACCACCCTGAGGAACTCCTGCAGTGATGTCCTGGAGCTAAGATGACTGACCTCCAACAACCACAACCATCTTCCTTTGTGCTAGGTATGACTCTAAGCTTTGGAGAGTTTTCCCTCTGATTCCCATTAACTCCAGTTTTGCTAGGGCTCCTTGATGCTATACTCAGTCAGATGTGGCCTTGATGTCAAGGGCAGTCACTCTCACCTCATCTCGGGAGTTTAACTCTTTTGCCCATGTTTGAACCCGCATTGAGCAGGTTATTGCTAAGCAAGTGCTGCTCGATAGCACTGTTGATGACCCCTTCCATTACTTTACTGATGATCAAGAGTAGACTGATGGGGCAGTAATTAGCTGGGTTGGATTTGTTCTGTTTTTTGTGTACAGGACAGACCTGGGCAATTTTCCACATAGCTGGGTAGATGCCAAAGTTGTAGCTGTACTGGAACGGCTTGGCTAGGGGCACAGCAAGTTCTGGAGCACAAGTCTTCAATCCTATTGCGGAATATTGTCAGGGCTCATAGCCTTTGCAGTATCCAATGCCTTCAGCCATTTCTTGATATCACATAGAGTGTATTGAATTGGCTGAAGACTGGCATCTGTGATGGTGGGGGCCTTCAGAGGAGGTCGAGATGGATCATTCGCTCGGCACTTCTGGCTGAAGATTGTTGCAAATGCTTCAGCCTTATATTTTGCACTGCTGTGCTGGGCTCCTCCATCATTGAGGATGGGGATATTTGTGGAGTCTCCTCCTCCATTGAATTGTTTAATTGTCCACCACCAATCACAACTGTATGTGGCTGGACTGCAGATCTTAGATCTGATCCATTGGTTGTGGGATCAATTAGCTCTTTCTCTCACTTGCTGCTTATGCTGTTTGGCACTCAAGTAGCCCTGTTTTATTACTTCACCAGGTTGACACCTCATTTTTAGGTATGCCTGGTGCTGCTCCTGGCATGCCCTACTGCATTCTTCATTGAACCAGGCTTGATCTCCTGGCTTGATGGCAATGGCAGAGTGGGGGATATGCTGGGCCATGAGGTTACAGATTGTGGTTGAGTAGAATTCTGCTGCTGCTGATGGCCAACAGCGCTTCACATGGATGCTCAGTCTTGAATTGCTAGATCTCTTCAAAATCTATCCATTTAGCACGGTGCTAGTGCCAAACAACACAATGGAGGGATTCCTCAATGTGATGACGGGACTTCGTCTCCACAATGACTGTGCAGTGGTCACTCCTATCGATAATGTCATGGACAGATGCATCTGCCGCAGGCAGGTTGGTGAGGATGAGGTCAAGTATGTTTTTCCCTCTTGTTGGTTCCCTCACCATCTGCTGCAGACCCAGTCTAGCAGCTATGTCCTTTAGGATTTGGCCAGCTCGGTCAGTAATGGTGCTACCGAGCCACTCTCGGTGCTGGACATTGAATTCCCCCACCCAGAGTACATTCTGTGCTCTTGCCACCCTCAGTGCTTCCTCCAAGCGGTGTTCAACATGGAGGAGCACTGATTCATCAGCTGAGGAAGGGCGGTACATGGTAATCAGCAGAAGGTTTCCTTGCCCATGTTTGACCTGATGCCAGGAGACTTCATGGGGTCTGCAGTCAATTTTATGGACTCCCAGGGCAACTCCCTCCCAACTGTATACCTATCTGCTGGGCCCATCCCGCCAGTAGGACAGGGATGGTGCTGGTGGTGTCTGGGACATTATCTGTCAGGTATGATTCCGTGAGGATGACTATGTCAGGCTGTTGCTTGACTATTCTGTGAGACAGTTCTCTATATTTTGGCACTAGCCCCCAGATGTTAGTAAGGAGGGCTTTGCAGGGTTGAAAGGGCTGCGATTGCTGTCTTCTGTAGCCTGTCCCATCAAAGTGCCCATCTGAGTCTTCTGCAGTAAAACCCATTGGTAATCTTGTCTTTAGGCAAGCTGGCAACTGCACTAACCTCGCCCCCACCCTGGCTGCAGCTCACTCATGCCCAGTAGCTTAGCATGTGTAGATCCTGCCTCTAGTATACCGTCTAAGATATCGACAGTATACATGCCTGAGTTGGTGCCTGCAAGTATGAAATCAAATGGTTGTGGTGTGTCTTCATCAAAACTATCTTCTTGGTGTTTCTTTGCTGCCTGGCCAGGTTGCGTCTCTTGTGTATCTTGAGGAAAAAAGGCACAAGAGTAAGGTTGTAGCACAGGATGTGGGTGAACATTTAAGGTACATGCTCACACCCTCTGCAGCTTGTAAATCAGAAAAGAGTGTGGGCAGTGGAGGAAGTGGGATGTGGGAAGGAGGATTAGGTAGGAGGATTTCAGCTCCACTGCTGTACACGGATACAGCAATTTGCATCCCAATAATGGCTGGTACCATTTCCCTCTGGTTAATCCCTGCTTTCTCTGGTTAAATTCCAGGATAGGGCTAGCTTACTCAATCATTCCCCATATGACAGTCCCCTCATCCTAGGCACCAGTCTAGCGAACCTTCGCCACACTTCCTCGAGGGCAAATATGTCCTTCCTTGGGTAAGAAGACTAAAATTGCAGTCAGTAGTCTTGGTGTGGTCTCACCAAGGCTCTGTATAACTGTAGTAAAACCTTTATTCCAATTGCTTGGTAACGAAACCTAACTAAAAACCATTTGGAGAACATTTTCCCACCATAACATTCCTCTGTTAGAGACCTTCACAGGATTCTCTTCACCACAATCCTAAAAAAAAATACGCCACAGAACAAGCATTCCAAAACATCTTTATCCAACAATACATACTATACTTTATGCAATACTCAACTAATCACCATTACGCATTACCTTAGTGCCCGTCTTGCGGGTGCCTGTGCCTGCAGTGCTGCTCCACAGTGCTACACCAGTAGCTGGTAGAATGTTGCTGACTTTCAGTAGACAGGTTGCAGCTGGCATCATGTACCAAATTTGGGTGTTATCTAATTTAGCTCACATAGACTCCCAAAAGGCTTTGAAGGGCTTTTTAAGAACTTAACAGTGAAAAGCATGCAAGTGATTGTAAACTGTGACACATTTGCTTTTACTGAGTTCAGAATTAAGAACCATATATTTTACAACATGGAGCTTAATGTTCTCATTTCTTTATCTAATATCTCAAATGTAGAATTTTGTTTACAACATGTTACCATGTTACAAACACAACACAAGAAACACAGCATATAGCACAAATGATGACTAATTCATGGTTTAAACAATATCGAGCTGTCAAACGGGTAAAGTACATTTCAGAGGTCAGCATGACCAGCTTTATATCTGCTGCTCCTTTTTGAAGTTGCCCCCAGGAAACTGCTGCGAAATTAAGACACCTTTGGTCGCAACACAATGCTTCAATGAGCAAATGCATTGCCTGCTGTAGGACCAAACCATATAAACTGGGAAGATCCTAGGTTCCATTATGCTATATGCAGAGTTGGTTGATCTCAGTTAGGGTGATGATGAAGCTCTGAAAGGCAAGGAACGAGACGGGTCTGTCTCGTGTTTATAACAGGTAAAGGATGGCATTAAGTATTGGCGTCTTCATCATAGCAGATAAAGAAAGATGATAGCATTTTATACAAGAAGAGTATGTATATATGGTAACTTTGATCAACACAAAGTAAAGTAGGATTTCCCTAGTGAAAGTTTACTGACAAGTTTAGAACTATTAAATGTAGTATAAGACTGCTTGTTGACAGAATGTGGGCAAATTGCATGCAAGTTTGGTTCTTTCAAAAAATTAGGATGGCATTCACAATATAGAAGTATAAAAGCCTCTGGGTATAAGTGACCTGGTAATTAGCTCCATAGCAGAGAAATATGTGCACTGATAATAACTCCAAGGTGCATTGGAAGTGGGGATGTGGAGGAGGCAGGATCTGATATCATGTGGGTGGAAACCTGAAAGTAGGCTCAAATCATCTGTCTGTGACATTTCAACGCAAGCACCTCATTAGAATTTTACAGCCGTGTTTTGCATTGATTGCGCAGCAATGGTCATGGTGGGGCCCCACATAATCTCAATCTCACACGCAATCTCAACTCCAGGATTTAAAGGGCCAATATAGAGATGCAATTTGGAGGAGTTGGGAGTTGGAAGAAAGAGAGGAAGCACTTTGACAATGGATTCAGGACAATCAAGAGCTACACACCACTTTAATGATGCCTCCCTGCAACTCGCAACCCCACCCCCCTCTCCCCCACCTTATGTGCTGCTGAGGGCAGTGGGGAGCAGGAATGGAAGGAACAATCTGCAACTAATACAGGGAAGGAATGGTTGCAGGTGGCCCAGAAGATCAGCAGCAGCAACATTGTGCCACACTCCTCTCTTTAATGCTGGATGCAGGGCAGAAAACATGAGTACAGTTTTGCATTCACCTTCACCCTGCTGTGTGCATCATCCCATCCCCTCACTTTGCCTTATCAAGGCTACTCCATCACATCACCACTCACCCCCATTTACTTTGCAAGCACATCCATCATTCTCTTTCTCTGCACTTTGTCACATCCTCATTTATCCACCCACCACTGCCACTCACCCTCATTCTTAGGCAATTTGATACATCTTTTTGATAGTCACTCTCACCAAGTGCCTTCCATCGACTGGGTGAACACATACAGCCACTTACAAGTCTACTCTTTCCCTTCTTGTAGAAGAGGGTGCAAAACACAAAGGAGACAGCAAGATCCAGAGGTGAGTTTCCACTGAACTTATAGCTGACAACTACAGAGGAGAAAGCACTGGAAATCAATAAATGTTTTGGCATCCTTGGCCTTTGGAGGTGGCTACCTGGTGACAGAACAAAATATGTCATATTGACTTGATTTCAACAGTGAGTGAAATATGATTGTCTTCATAATGATAAATTGCAACGTTATTACCTTGCCAGTACTAATTCACATCTATTCTCTCTGCCAGCATCTTTATATGCGCAGCAAGTGTTGATGGACTTCACGAATGACAAAGCCTCAGAGGAATGAGTCCTTTTGATGCAGCCCACTGCTGATAATTAACTAAACCACAAATTAATAAGGGTATACCTAGCATGCTGGGCAGCTATTTGAGCAGCTGGTGCAGCATTGCCATATCACTTTGCTCCTCTTCGGAGTCATTCACAGGCGATATGTACTCTGCACCTTGTTTTTCCAGCTCCTCAAAATGCAGTGCATCAGGACCTGATATTCTAAAAGAGAAAGCTGCAGATGTAGTGAATGCACTGGCTATGATTTTCCAAAATTCCTTAGATTCGGGATTGGCCCATCAGACTGGAAGTTAGCAATATAACACTGCTATTCAGGTAAGGAGGAAGAGAGAAAATAAGGAACTATTGGCCAGTTAGTCTGACATCAGTCATTGGGAAAGTACTGGAATCTATTATTAAGGAAATCTTAACAATGCATTTAGAAATGCATAGTTTGATTAGAACAAGGCAACATCAGAAGGAAAATCCTGTTTGATAAATTTCTTAGAGTTTTTTGAGATTGTAACTAGTAGGGTAGGTAAAGGAGAAACAGTAGATGTAGTACACTTGGATTTCCAAAAGGTATTCGATAAGGTGCAACACAAAAGGTTCATACCCAAGATAAGGGTTCTTGGAGTTGAGGGTGATTTTTAAAAATTCTTTTAAGGGATGTGGGCGTCATTGGCAAGGCCAGCATTTATTGACCATCCCTAATTGTCCTTGCGGAGATGATGGTGAGCCACCAATTTGTACTGCTGCAGTCCATGTGGTGTAGGTACAGCTACAATGTCCCAGTATTTGGAGTCAGCAACAGTGAAGGAATGGCGATATAGTTCCAAGTCAGGATGGTGTGTTTCTTGGAGGGGAACCTGCAGGTGGTGGTATTCCCATGCATCTGCTGCCCTTGTCTTCCTAGGTGATAGAGGTCACAGGTTTGGAAGGTGCTGTCGAAGGAGCCTTGGAGAGTTGTTGCAGTGCATCTTCTAGATGGTGCACAGTGCTGCCACTATGCATTGGTGGTGGAAGGAGTGAATGTCTGTGGATGGGATACCAATCAAGGAGGCTTCTTTCTCCTGGATGGTGTCAAGCTTCTTGAATGTTGTTGGCACTGTAATCATCCAGGCAAGTGGACAGTATTCCATCACTCTCCAGACTTGTGCCTTGTAGATGGTGCACAGGCTTTGGGGAGTCAGGAGGTGAGTTACTCACCTCAGAATTTCAAGCATCTGACCTGCTCTTGTAGCCACAGTATTTATATGGCAATTCCAGTTTAGTTTCTGGTCAATGGTAACCCCCAGGATGTTGATAGTGAGGGATTCAGTGATGGTAATACCTTTGCATGTCAAGGGAAGTTGGTTAGATTCTCTCTTGTTGGAGATGTCATTGCCTGGCACTTGTGTGGTGCGAATGTTACTTGTCACTTTTCAGCCCAAGCCTGACTATTGTCCAGGTCTTGCTGCATATGGACATGGACTATTTAATCTCAGAGTGGACAGTGGATTGGTCAATGGACAGGAGGCAAACAGTAGAGATAAATGGGGAATTTTCAAGTTGGCAGGCTGTGACAAGTGGAGAGCTGCAAGGATCAGTGCTGGGGCCTCAGCCATTTACAATCTATCTTAACAGAGAGTAATGTATCTAAGTTTGCTGATAATACAAAGCTAGAAGCGGAATGCAAGCTGTGAGGAGGACACAGAGAGGATGCTAAGAGATACAGACAGGTTAACTGGATGGGCAACAAGGTGGCAAATAGAATGTAATGTGAGGAAGTGTGAAGTTATTCACTTTGTTTATTAGAATAGAAAAGCAGAATTTTTTTTAAAGACATGAAACATATTAATGTTTGTGTTCAGAGAAACTTGGGTGTACTTATACAAGGAACACAAATAGCATGCAGGTACGGCAAGCAATTAGGAAAGCAAATGGCATGTCAGCCTTTTTTGCAAGGGGATTGGAGTACAAGAATAAAGATGTCTTGCTATAATTGTATGAGGCTTTTGTGAGACCACACCTGGAATACTGTGTGCAATTTTGGTCTCCATATTTAAGGAAGGATATGCTTGCACTGGAGGAAATACCGTGCAGGTTCACTAGATTGGTGCCTGTGATAAGAGGGCTCTCCTGTGATGAGAGGCTGTGTAAATTGGGACTATATTCTCTGGAGTTTAGAAGAATGAAAGGTGATCTCATTGAAACATTCAAGGTTATGAAGTGGCTTGACAGGGTAGATACTGAGATGTTGTTCAATGTGGCTGGGGAACCTGCAATACAGAGGCACAGTCTCAGGAAAAGGCATGATCATTTAGGACTGAAATAAGGAGAAATTTCTTCAGTCAAAGAGTTGTGAATTTTTGGAATTCTCTACCCCAGAGGGTTGTGAATGCTCCATCATTGACCATATTTAAGGTCGAGAGAGGCAGATTTTAGGCTCATCAAGGAATCAGGGGAATGGACGGGAAAGTGGAGTTGATGTCCAAGATTAGCCATGATCATATTGAATGGCAGAACAGGCTCAACAGGCTGTATGATCTACTCCTGCTCCTATTTCTTCTGGTCTTACCTCATCTTTTCTGGACACCTTGGCTGTTATCTACTGAAGAGTGTTTTTGGATCTGTTCAGGCACTGATGGCTTGCTCAATGATGCACAGAAAAGAGATTTGTATTTATATAGTGCTTTTCACAACCACTGGATGTCCCAAAACATAGCCAATGAAGTACTTTTGAAGTGCAGTCACTGTTTTAATGTAGGTAGCACAGCAACTAATTGGAGCACAGTAAACTTCCAAAAACTGCAATAGGATAATGTCCAGCTTTTGTCCATAAATCCTGTTTTACAGCTAAACCTCCTGTGAGCAGCATCTCTCTGCTGCTCCCCTCTGTGCTCGCCCCAGCAGCAGTCTGTTGGCTGCAGTCTTTTGCTGCTATTGATGTTCATTTTGCTCCTTGTCTGAGGTCCAGTCAGGTGGTCAAGGCAACATCCATTCTGATCAGATTTAGAAAACTTCTAAAGTGTAGACAGTAAACCCTCAGGAAAAGTATGGTGAACAAACCCTTTCCCACTTTCCCACTGATAGGTGGGAACTCTATGCCCCTATTAATAAAGCCCAGGATACTGTGTGCTTTATTAATCGCTCTCTCAACCTGTCCTGCCAGCTTCAATGATTTATGCACATGTACACCCAGGTCCCTCTGCTCCTCCATCCCCTTTAGAGATGTAAGTCAGGCAGTTGGAACTCCTTCCTGGTGTACTTGCATTTTTGCCAGCTTTAACTCCTTATCCAAAACTCAACCCAAACTTCCACCATGATTTCAAGCAGGAAACTTCAATGGAATGAAACAACAAACTGAACAAAAGTGGCTGCATTGCTAAGAGATAGCTCAGTTAAGGAAAAATGGAAACCTTTAAAAGGTATTAGGGAAGAAGGATGTAGTTAACGATTTGTGGAAGGGTTTAGGACACTCACGCAATTGGATAGGCAAATGCAAAATTAAATATATCAAAAATATAATTTATTGAGAAAAATGAACGTGAAATAAATAATTTTAACTTGAGGTTTGGGAGTTGGGATTAACTGTTATCACTTTCAATGGAAAGACAATGTAGAAAAATAATTATAAAAGCAAGTTGAATATTGGGATATATTGCCAGAACTGTCGAGTAGAAGACTGAAGAAGTTATGCCGAGATTTTAAGATGTATTGATCAGATCTCACTTGGTTTACAGTTCCTTGCAGAGAAGGTGCAATGTAAGAGGAGGAACTGTTGGGACATATTAAAGAAACTTAAATCTATAGTCAAGAGAGAAGATGGTTCAGGGAGAATCTCCCTGAAAGAACACAAAGTATTGAATGGGAGAGGTAAATCCTACTTAGAATATTACTTCATGGTAAGTCAGACCAATAAGACACTAAGCTTTACCAGTAAAATAAATTTCAACAGACACTAGAAAAAAAACTCCTTATCTAAAGATAATAAACTTTTAGAGTGATGTAAGGTGGGTATGACAAAGACATTGTTGAAAGTGCAGCTGTATGTTAAACTGAGTATGTTAGAGAGCTAGAAGGATGCATTTTGATGAAATGGAGCTCTCACACCCTTGCTTTGTTTTTGCATTCTTAATTGGTCTCAGGAAGAGAAAAAATTAGCCAAGTTTTCCTCTTCTGTTGACTCCTGTTAGAAAGTGTGGAAATATGGATATCCATTGAAAAGTCTGCCAAAAGTCTCTGTCTGGGCTCACACATGAAGAATGGATACTTGGATGAGATATCGGAAGACCATTGGCACCTTTTGAACTGGAGCCCATCACAAGTCAGGTAAGAGAAAAACTATGACAAAAATATTTAATTATATCAAAAAATTATAGTAAATTTCTCTGGATACATCCATCTCCAGCTATCAGAAGAAAACTGTTTTTAAATTAGGCAGCAGATTTTGTCTAAACTCAACAAGGAGATCCATTTCAGAATCACAAGGAATGATTTTAACCCCTACTCGCCCAGCATGAACTGAACATGTTGCCATGTGACTTCCTGCTGATTTCTGCCTGGACCCCTTCACCCTCAATTTTAACCTGCTGTTCTGAGCAGGCAGCAAATGTGACTACCTGAAGCCAGGGAGAAGTCTTCTTTAAATATTGGGGCTGATGATGTCTTTAGACCCCAGTTAGAATTTTAACTTTGCTCATGCTGAAACCGCTGCTGTTTTCCTGCCCAGTGAGGACAGCAGGAAGAGGGTCCAGGACCAAAAGAAGCCACTTAAGATATGTTTTTGTCCTTTTCTTGTGGATCCAGGATAAGAACTGAGCGTTAAAATCATCTGGGCCTTATGCTGTTGAGGTTGGGCCCCTAAGACACTCAACCTGTTCACCCAATCCCATCCACAGTTAATATTTGCCTCCAGAAATTTAGGGTTGATGCAAAACTTGAAAGCAGATCAGTCAAGCCACTGAACAAGTATCATAGCTCAAACAGAAGGAATTGTAGGGGAAGACAGAGTCTTACAGGTCATGAAACAAAAACAAAAATAGCTGGAAAAACTCAGCAGGTCTGACAGCATCTGCGGAGAGGAATACAGTTAACATTTCGAGTCCGTATGACTCTTCATCAGAGCTAAGGAAAAATAGAAATGAGATGAAATATAAGCTGGTTGAGGGGGGTAGGACAGGTAGAGCTGGATAGAGGACCAGTGATAGGTGGAGGCAAAGAGATTGCCAAAGATGTCATAGACAAAAGGACAAAGGGATGTTGACGGTGGTGATATTAGCTATGGAAGGTGCTAATGGTGACATTAAGGGTAGAAAGCAGGACGAGAAAGTGACAGATAGCTCTAGTGGGGGTGGGGTAAGGGGAAGGGATCGAAATAGGCTAAAAGGTAGAGATAAAACAATGAATGAAAATACATTTAAAAATGATAGAAATAGGTGGGAAGAGAAAATATATATATTTTTAAAAAATATACTTTTATATATTAAAAATATACAAATTATTGGAAAAAGGGGACTTGGAAAGGGGGTGGGGATGGAGGAGAGAGTTCATGATCTGAAGTTGTTGAACTCAATGTTAAGTCCGGAAGACTGAAAAGTGCCTAATCGAAAGCTGAGGTGCTACGCCTCCAGTTTGCGTTGAGTTTCATTGGAACAACAGGTCATTCTGGACTTGAGAGCTTTTTCTTTAATTCATGACAATCTTTAGCATAACTGTTGCTGATTATTTGATAGGGGATTCAATTATGGAAAGTAAAATATGAATAAGTTACTCAATATATAGCCTCAAAGATGCCAGCCACTTGTATCCTACCTCATGTCCTGGACACCATTTGGTATGATAACAGGTGAGTTTGGCTCACTGCCATGTTAAGAATGTTAGGTGCCAAGTTTAGATAGAGTAAGAGGCAGGAAGGCAGAGCAAAAGAGTTTCTTCTATAATCATTTCAGCATGAGCTTTGAAATATGTTTTCTTAAAACAATCCAAAGATGAAAAATGAGGTTACATTAAATTAACCTATTTTATTTGTTAAATTGAACATCTTAAATCCTCAGCCTCACCTCCAAAAACATGTGAAAAGAGTTAATGGGCTTTGCTACTAAGATTCAAACCATCAGATCAACTACTTCTCCCACTTCCCTCCATTCCTTATCCCATTAGGTCAAACTTCCTCTTACAACCCCCCTGCCTCCAGTCTTGAACTTGGATATGGCATGGCAGGAAATAGGAGAGAAAGTAGAAAATGATCCAAGTTCACCTTGTTCATGAGACCCATCCCCTGCTCCCTTGACCCAATTTCCACTAAACATCCCTTCCTGGCTCCCAGGTTATCTGATATTATTAATGGTTCTCTCTCTTCAGGTTCTGTATCCCTGTCCTTCAAATCTGTCATCATCACCCCTCTCCTCAAAATATCAATCTTTGATCCCTCCATCCTTAAAAGTGCTATCTCAACCTCCCTTTCCCCTCTAAAGTCCTTGAGCATGCTGTTGTCAAATCTGTTCTTATCTTTTCCAGGATCCCATGTCTGAATCACTCCAGACAAATTTCTGCCCCTGCCTAGTACCAAAACAGCTCTTACCAAAGTCACAGATGACATCCTTTGTGACTGTGACAAATCCCTTTTCATCCTTCTCAACCTGCCTTTAGCCTTTGACACAGTTCACCACACTACGCTCCTTCTAGCCCTCTCTACCATCATCCAGCTGGGTGGGGCTGCTGCAATAGCTGGTTTCATTCTTATCTATTTAGCCACAGCCAAATAATCACCTGCAATGGCTTCTCTTTCTGCTCCTGCACTATAAACTCAGGTGGACCAAGGACCTCCTATTCTCATCTACATGCTGCCCCTTGGTGACATGGTCTGAAAATATTGCATCAGTTTGCACATGTACACTGACAATAGCTGACTTTATCTCACTCCCACCTCTTTGACCCCTTCACTAACTCTAAATTGTCAGATTGCTCATTTGATATCCAGTGTGGGGTGAACAAAAACTTCCTCCAACTAAATATTGGGGAGGCCAAAGTCATTGTCTTTGGTCCCTGCCAGAACTCTGTTCCTACACCCATCCACTCTTCCTGGCAACTATCTGAGGCTAAACCAGATTGTTCATATCTTGGTGTCATATTTGACACCAAAAAGAGGTTTCAATCATATATCCATACCATTACCGAGGCTATGCATTTCCACCTCTGTAATACAGTCTGACTTCTCCCTTGCTTCAGCTCATTTGCTGCTTAATCCCTCATCCATGCCTTTGCTACCTCTAGACTTGACTCTTCCAGTGCAAATCTCACTAATCTCCCATTTTACCCTCTTAAACTTGAGGTCCTTCAAAACTCTGCTATCGGTGTCCTTACTCACACCATGTGTACTGTTCTCCCATCGTCCCTACGCTTGCTGACCTACACTGGCAAAAGATTAAGCAATTCCTCAATTTTAAAATTCTCATCTATATTTTCAAATCCCTCCAAAGCTCTACTCCTCCCTATCTCTGTAATCTCCTCCACAGAATCACAGAATCTTTACAGTGCAGAAAGAAGCCATTCAGCCCATTGAGTCTACATTGGCTCTCTGAAAAAGCATTCCACCTAATCCCACTCCCCTGCCTTATCCGCATAACCTTGCACATTATTTCTTTTCAGGTAGCAATCAAATTTCCTTTTGAATACCTCAATGCCTCCCCTACCCTCTCAGAAAGCTCATTCCAGACTCCAATCACCCTTTGGCTGAAACATTTTTACCTCACATCACTATTACTCCTTTTGCCAATTATTTTGAATCTGTGCCCCCTAGTTCTTGATGCTCCTTTTAGTGGAAATAGTTTCTCACTATCTACCCTGTCCATACCTCTTAGGATCTTGAATACCTCTATCAAATATCCTGTCAGCCTTCTTTACTCCGAGGAAAACAGTCCCAACCTCTCCAGTCTATCCTCATAGCTATAGTTCTTTATCCCTGGAATCATTGTGAATCTTCTCTGTACTCTCTCCAACACCTTCACATCCTTCCTCAAGTATGGTGCCCCAGAATTGGATGCAGTACTCCAGATGAGGCCTCACTAGTGGCTTATACAAATTCAACATGACCTCCTTACTCTTGTACTCAATGCCCCTATTTGTAAGGCCTAAGATACTATATGCTTTATTAACTGCTCTCTCAACATGTCCTGTCATCCTCAATAATTTATGTACATGTACATCAAGGTCCCTCTGTTCCTGCATCTCCTTTAGAGGCTCTCCCTTTATTTTATACTGTCTCACCATATTCTTCCTGCCAAAATCAACCACTTCACACTTCTCTGCATTAAACTTCATCTGCCACTTGTCTGCCCAATTCACCAACATGTCTACGTCCTTTTGAAGTTCAAGACTATCCTCATCATAGTTGACAATGTTTCCAATCTTCGTATCATTGGCAAATTTTGAAATCATGCCCTGAACACCATAGACTAGGTCATTAATATATATCGGGAAGAGCAAGGGTCCCAACACTGACCCCTGAGGAACTCCACTACAAACCTTCCTCCAATCTGAAAAACAACCATTTATCACTACTATCTGTTTCCTGTCACTCAGCAAATTTCTTATTCAAGTGCTTACTTTCCTTTCAGCCCTACATTTTTCCACAATATCTGAGCTCCTCAATTCTGACCTCTTGAGCATTCCCATTTTTACTTGCTTCACCATTAACGGCAGTGCCTTCAGCTGAGAAGGCCCTAATTTCTGGAATGCCCTCCCTGAACCTCTCCGCCTCTCAACCTTGCTTTTCTTCTTTAAAATGCCCTTTAAGCGCTCTCCTCTTTAGCTAAGCTTTAGGTCATCTGCATTAATATCTCTTTATGTAGTTCAGTGTCAAATTCTGAGGCACTTTCAGATGTTTTATCATGTTAAAGGTGCTATTTTAATACAAGTTGTTGCTATGAAATAAATAATATGTATAGTTCTTCTGGAGAAGACAGTAATTATGGGTGCATACAAGTAATGATAAATAGTCACCCATGAAGTTGTTTTTTTTTAAACCATTCCTGCCTTTTACTTAACCCTAGCACAGAGCCCTACAATTTCCTGAAGTGGGGAAATTGGCAAGTTATACCAATATTTACTTTGATCTTCTCATCAACAAGTTATGTCAAAATTTTCTGAGAATCTTATTAACATAGCTGTGCATTGTGATATTTTAATAACTTATGAAAAAATAATGGGAGTTTCAAGTTCAGTAAATGGTGCACGTTATTTTTCAGATATGCCGTTCTAATTATTTGATTGCAATTGGCGTTGAATGATCTTATATACTCACATCTCTCCAAAAGGTATATTATTACCATTCAGTACATTTTGCATCATCACATTCAGCTGAATGCATAGTCGCCATTCAGTGAAATTTGAACAGCCAGGTGCTGAATTCATTGAACAACCCTAAATGCAGAATCCTTACAAACATTTTGTGACAAAGAATCTGCTGAAAAATTACAGAAAAATGCAGATTTACACACCAACAAATGATTTGATATTATTCAGTGAGCAAAGAGAACAAATTCATACAAGGAATTGGTTGTAATGAGAAAATGGACATCAAAGTATCAGTACCTTGTCCTTAAGGTCCATGAATGACCACTCTATATATAATACGATCCAGACTAGAATAGCTGAAACTAATTTTAAATGAAAAGCTAACATTTCTTCAAATTAATGTTATGTGCTGTCACTTACTTTGTCACTCCATGACATAACTTGTCATACAATTTGGTCAGAGGATGTTTCTTAAATAAAAAATTAAATTAATTAATTAATTAAATAGTGAAAAAGCTTATAAATTTACACCCCTGATAATCTTACAGCAATAGTATAATAAATAATAAATAATTAAGGTGAATTCTCATATAATAATATTATTTAGTTACAGTGAATTCCTGTAGTTAGTGAATTTTGAAATAATAATTATTACATAATCACTTGAAAATCCCATATAAGTAACAATTCTTATATAAGTAATTTCACTAAGTTACAACAAGGCATTATATGGGAAATATTAAGTTTGGGTGGTGCAGGTGGTCTTCCACTGGAATTACAGTCAGAGAGCTGCCACACCCCTGCAGATTTTAAAGCCCATTGTATGTCTTAAACAAAAACAGAATTACCTGGAAAAACTCAGCAGGTCTGGCAGCATCGGCAGAGAAGAAAAGAGTTGACGTTTCGAGTCCTCATGACCCTTCGACAGAACTTGAGTTCGAGTCCAAGAAAGAGTTGAAATATAAGCTGGTTTAAGGTGTGTGTCTGGGGGGCGGAGAGATAGAGAGAGAGAGAGGTGGAGGGGGGTGGTGTGGTTGTAGGGACAAACAATCAGCGATAGAAGCAGATCATCAAAAGATGTCAACGACAATAGTACAATAGAACACATAGGTGTTAAAGTTAAAGTTGGTGATATTATCTAAACGAATGTGCTAATTCTTAATTCTTAATTAGCACATTCGTTTAGATAATATCACCAACTTTAACTTTAACACCTATGTGTTCTATTGTACTATTGTCGTTGACATCTTTTGATGATCTGCTTCTATCGCTGCTTGTTTGTCCCTACAACCGCACCCCCCCCCACCCCTCCACCTCTCTCTCTCTCTATCTCTCCGCCCCCCACACACACACCTTAAACCAGCTTATATTTCAACTCTTTCTTGGACTCGAACTCAAGTTCTGTCGAAGGGTCATGAGGACTCGAAACGTCAACTCTTTTCTTCTCCGCCAATGCTGCCAGACCTGCTGAGTTTTTCCAGGTAATTCTGTTTTTGTTTTGGATTTCCAGCATCCGCAGTTTTTTTGTTTTTACCATTGTATGTCTTGTTGCACTTGCAATGTTTTCATAAGTTATGGGGACCCCTTGTGTTCTCTCTCAAGCATGACACAGGTCACATACTCAGTACTTTGATTAATTCATTCTGCAGTTTTCCATTTTTGTCCATATTTTTGTGTGTCGGGAGGTGGGGGAGGGGGTGGCAGGGCAATTGTGGGTTGGGGGAGGGGGTAGTGTTGTTGCTATAAGTCCTGAAAGACTTCTGAAGATCCTAATTTTTCTAAAAAGCCTTCTACACAAAGGAAGAATGTGACATTATTGCAACAGTGGCCCAGAGTGTCCGACTTCTGAGCGGTCGTACCCCAGAGGTACCTCAGAATATGCGTTGGGGGACTGCCTGGAAGTCCCCATGCAAGGGCTGCACCGGAATTGCCCAGGAAGTTCAAACACCCAATGGGCAATTATCCTGTACTGGGAACATTCCAACTTAAATTGGAGACTTTGGACTCTTCTGACTCAGCAGAATAATTACACATGAAAAGTTAGAGGAATTAAACTACTTTGGATCCCGGGTAACTATAGTACTGAACCCCAACCCTCCCCCCACCACCCCCCCCACCCCCACCCCCCCACCCCCGCTGGATCCCCTGACTACAACTTCAACCCCTCCAATGTACTACCTCCTAACCCTCAACTACCCACCCAATCTCCCAATGACCTCCCAACCCCTAAACTACCCTCCAGGTGGCCCAACTAACCCCCAAATGCCTCCGACTACACCCCACCTCCTGACTACTCTCTTCACCACCCAGCTAACTTCCAGACCCCCCAACCATCCTACCGAACACCCGGCTACCCCGCAAATCCAACTACCTTCTTGACCCAGAGACTACCCCCTGACTACTCCCCACCCCTGACCACCCTCCCAATACCCACAACTACCTCCCGACCCCTGACTATCCTCCCGACACCCCGACCCAATCTACTCCCCGATTGATCACTCAACCAACCCCCCAACCCACCCAATCTCCTCCTTACTCATCCTACCCTCCATGAACCATCCTAACCCTGCCATACTAACCCCCACGGCCCATCCTACCCCCCCTCCGACCTATCCTACCCCACCCACCCTAACCCCCCTACTGTCCTATCCTACCCCACCCATTATATCCCCCCGACCCATCCTAACCCCCCGACTGACCACGTGACCCTCCCCACCCCCAATTGACCACCCAACCATTACTTTCTCCCTGGCTTCTCAAAGTGCCGACACCTTCAAACCTACCTGCTTTACAGCAGCTGGTGCTGTAAAAAGTAGGTGTGGCTTCCTGTCCTCTGCTACACTAGACTGAAGGACTCAGGAATCTGCTGCCCTGCACATTTCTGAAGATCGGGCATGAAACTTGCAGCTCCCGACTAAGGTAGTAAAAAGGAGTGGAGTGGCAATCCGATGGTGATTGCCACTCCTCAGGAGTTCTCATCCAGTGTTTCTTTTCATATAAAGAAGAGATAAGATTCTAGGAAGTAAACATGTAAATCCACAATATTAATCCAAATTTTCTGAGTTTGGACTGTGGCAGAGGGTGAGCTCCCATGCTTGGCACCAGCACATTCTTGATAATTGCAGCTGTACTGACCACAATTTCTAATACACACTTGGAATGAGTAGGCTACCTCTCTATCAGTCTGAGCATGGGAAAATTTACCCTGAGAGGGCAATATAGAGTCAGAATCTGCATGTGATGTGCTACCAGGTGCAAATGGGCTGCAACTAGGCTAGGGAGGAAGGATAGTTTGTGTGCCAGCTCGCCAGACAGCAAAGTTGCAGATGAGTTCTGCTGTAGGGGCTTCAGGTGAGGGCTTCAAAGGGTAGCATACAAGAAAAGTTAAGTCTTTTCTCTGCCTCCCTCACCAGAAATAAACAAATAATAACTTTATAGAGCATAAACTGATGAACAAAATTAGCTTAAAATGTTAAGTTAATACTTTGGACTTTGCCATGTTTTGACACAAATAAAATCCAAATTCACTTTGTCTTCAAACTTCATGGTTCCAATCTTTGCTCTGTCAACACTGTTCAATGATTTAGAAAGAAAGATATTAGACCAATGTTGAATTTTTCCAGATATTTTTGTTTTTGTTACAGAGAGCAAGTTTGGTCAAGTCCTCCTGTTAAATGTGAAAAAATCCAAACTTTCTGGAAATACGCATCACAGACCTCAAATTAATCCTCTCTCTTGTTTTCAAATAAATTGGAAAAACCATGTTATTGCATAATGCAAAGTAGATTTGAAGTTGTATACAAAATCACTGTTATGACCCAGCAGTTGGTAAAGCTGAGTTATTTTAAAATCCCAGAGGGAAACTTTAAACAACTGTCATAACCTATATTTTAAGTGGTATGTCTGAGATGCAACTCTAAATTCAGGAATCAGACCACCAGTTCTCAAGAGGTTTTATATCAAAATACATGAGACATTTATTAATTTACCCAAGTTAAATATATACACATGGCTACAAATTACTACTATCATAACTTGTAACAAAATCCCAAACTAACCTCCATTATGGTGACAGCAACCTATAGTCTTTCCGCAAATACCAGGCAAAACATTTTCACCTTACAAATTCAAAATGAGGTTCCTTTCACTTTAGTTCCTGTGGAAACAGTTGTAGTCTTACAGCTGCTTTGATCTTACATTGTCTCTGCCCTGCACACACAAAACTGCTGTCTGTTATTTCCAGCACAGCTCATTGAATGTAAATTCTTGTATCACCAGCCTCTTTAAACTCCACCTCATCTTTACCTTAAATGAAATATTGAGTTACCTTCCAAGCAAGAATCATCATGATTTGGAAAATCTATTGTAGCCACACAAACCTATTTGTGGAAATAAGTTGGGAAAGACATGTTTAGCTTTACGTGATATTTTGGTACAAATTTCATCTTCAATAAGGCAACAACCTGATAGATTAAATCTGGCAAAGTTATCATAAGTACAAAACTAAATTGATTTCATGCTTCAAAATAATATAATTGAGTCTAGTTGCAGTAACTGGAATTTGCCTATTGTACAGGTACTGAAACCAGATGGAGCACAAAGATAGTGTGGACTGTCGAAAGGTGAATGCGGTGACAAAAGCAGATTCATATCCCATTTAAGGTAAACCATATCTTGTAAAAAAATGTAATTAACTCCTCCACAATCTTCTTAGTTGTAATATTCCTTAAAAGTATCACTGCAGGAAACCTGGTAGACACATCCATTAGTGTCAGTAAATGCTGATTTCCACTTTTAGTCTTAGGGAGGGGTCCTACACAATCAATCATGACCCTAGAAAAAGGTTCTTCAAATGCTGATATTGGAATTAAAGGTGCCGGCTTAATCACTGTTTGTGGTTTTCCTGTTATTTGACATGTATAACAGGTTCTACAGAATTTGACCACATCCCTATGCAATCCTGGCCAAAAGGAATACCTCTGTACCTTTTCCTGGGTTTTGCTAATTCCTAAATATCCCCCCATTGGAATTTCATGAGCAATCCTCAGAATCTCATTTTCATCCCTTAATGGGATAACAATCTGATGCACCTCCAGCTTTCATTTACTGGGACATGATCCGATCTCCACTTTCTCATCTTCTTTCCCAAAGATAATAACATACTGGAGTATATTTTACTTCTGTTTCTGAATAAGCTTTCTGATGTAACTGTTTTAATTGCAAATCATTTTCTGTAACTCCACCATCCTCTTTGAGTTAAACATTTCAGCTGAACTGTCCTGTATTCCTTCCTTCTCTTCTTGCACAGATCAACATGCGCCACCCACCCCCCCCCCCCCCCCCCCCCCCCCCCCCCACCCCACCACCACACACACACACCCTGGGATACCCTCCTTCCCCAGTAAAGCTGACATCCTGCAGCCTCTTCCCTTGCCTGAGGCCACTTCTCCCCCTTCCCCAAGCAAGACCTTTCTCCAACCCGGTTATCTCTTCTACTCTTAGATGAGTCTTAGCAATTGCTAAGGCCATCTTGCAGTCTCACCACTTCTAAAATACCTCACCAACTGCTGAACTCAATGTGCTTCTCACACTTGTAATCTTAAGATTCACCAATTCCAAACCAATCAAGGAATTAGAAATATTTTTATCCTGCTAGAGCAACCAATTGTAATGACCCAGCAGTTGGTAAAGCTGAGTTATTTTAAAATCCCAGAGGAAATCTTTATACAACTGTCATAACCTATATTTTTAAGTGGTATGTCTGAGATGCAACTCTAAATTCAGGAATCAGACCACCAGTTCTCAAGAGGTTTTATATCAAAATACATGAGACATTTATTAATTTACCCAAGTTAACTATATACACATGGCTACAAATTACTACTATCATAACTTTTAACACATTCTCAAACTAATCTCCATTAAGGCAATAGCAACCCATAGACTTAACCAGACACCAGGCAAAGCATTTTCACTTTACGAATTCAAAATGAGGTTCCTTTCATTTTGGTTCCTATGGAGACAGTTGTAGGCTTACAGCTGCTTTGATCTTACATTGCCTCTGTAATGCACACATAGAACTGCTGTCTGTTATACCTAGCACAGCTCATTGAATATAAATTCTCATTGTATCACCAGCCCCTTTGAACTCCACCTCTTCTAACAATAAAACTCCTTTCAGAGTACCAATTTTATTAGTAATATAAACATATCGCTTGGTCTCTGCTAGCTAGATGCCAGAATTCACTCCCCTTCTTGAATGCTCTATTCGACAAAATGGAAATGCACTCTACCTCTATTACATCTCAAAACTAGTACACATCAAAGCACCTCAACTAGCTGGCTTTAATCCAATTAGACACACCCACAGACTAAACCTTTATTTTTAAAAGCAAAATAATTTCCAATAATATATATATAGCTTCATGACAGTCACTTGTGCATTGTTTCAAAATCTGTAAGTACTCATGCTTTGGCATCATTAGAATTGCAAAGCCTTCTGTAACTAGTAATTCCTTTCAATTCATTGAGTTATAATTGTGGAGAAAATATCAACTGTAAGCCCAGGCTTTGGAGAGTGGCTGAGGCCTTAAGATAAAAATATTAAAGGCTGAATTTAATACACTCAAAGACTTAAAAGAAAATTTCATAGATTAGTTTAATTAGAACATTATGAAATTTGCAAGATTTAATTATGCTAGGAACCTTAGAACCATAGAAAGGTTACGGTGCAGAAAGAGGTCATTTAGCCCATCATGCCTGCGCCAGCCAAAAAGAGAAAAAAGAAACTAGCCGCTCCTCTTAATCTCACTTTCCAGCACCTGGTCCATAGCCTTGCAGATTACAGCACTTCAGATGTAGATGCAGGTACCTTTTAAATATGTTGAGCATTTCAGCCTCAACCACCAACTTAGGCAGTGAATTCCAGATGCCCAGCACCCTCTGGGTGAAAATGATTTTCCTCATGTACCCTCTAATCCTGCCCACATCTTCTGCATCAACCCACAAGTTACCATGTACATCTCTGATACGCCCTCCTTAGTCATTCTCTTGCTCTTAATTTACTGGTAAGTCATCTTGGGATTTTCTTTGATTTTACCTGCCAATATTTTTTCATATCCTCTTCTAGAACCATAGAACACTACAGCACAGAAAACAGGCCATTCAGCCCTTCTAGTCTGCGCCAAAATATTATTCCGCTAGTCCCATTGACCTGCACCTAGTCCATAACCCTCCAGACCTCTCCCATCCATGTATCTATCTAATTTATTCTTAAAACTTAAGAGTGAACCCACATTTACCACATCAGATGGTAGCTCGTTCCACACTCTCACCACTCTCTGAGTGAAGAAGTTCCCCCTAATGTTCCCCCTAAACCTTTCCCCTTTCACCCTAAAGCCATGTCCTCTCGTGTTTATTTCTCCTAATCTAAGTGGAAAGAGCCTACTCGCATTTACTCTGTCTATACCCCTCATAATTTTGTAAACTTCTATCATATCTCCCCTCATTCTTCTACACTCCAAGGAATAAAGTCCTAACCTGTTTAATCTTACGCTGTAACTCAACTCCTTAAGACCCGGCAACATCCTAGTAAATCTTCTCTACACTCTCTCAATCTTACTGATATCCTTCCTGTAGTTAGGCGACCAGAATTGCACACAATACTCCAAAGTTGGCCTCACCAATGTCTTATACAACCTCACAATAACATCTCAACTCCTATACTCAATACTTTGTTTTATGAAGGCCAGTATGCCAAAAGCTTTCTTTATAACCTTGTCTACCTGTGACGCCATTTTCAGGGAACTATGTATCTGAACTCCCAGATCCCTTTGTTCCTCCACACTCCTCAGTGCCCTACCATTTACTGTGTATGTCCTACCTTGGTTTGACCTTCCAAAATGTAACACCTCACACTTTTCTGCATTAAATTCCATCTGCCATTTTCTGGCCAATTTTTCCAGTTGGTCCAGATCTCTCTGCAAGCTTTGAAAGCCTTCCTCGCTGTCCACAACGCCTCCACTGTTAGTGTCAGCAGCAAACTTGCTGATCCAATTCATCACATTATCATCCAAATCATTGATATAGACAACAAACAACAATGGTCCCAGCACAGATCCCTGAGGCACACCACTAGTCACAGACCTCCAGTCTGAGAAGCAATCATCCACTACCACTCTCTGTCTTCTCCCACACAGCCAATTTCGAATCCAGTTTACAACCTCTCCATGGATACCAAGTGTCTGAACCTTCTGAACTAACCTCCCATGTGGGACCTTGTTAAAGGTCTTACTAAAGTCCATGTAGACAACATCCACAGCCTTTCCTTCATCTACTTTCTTGGTAACCTCCTCGAAAAACTCTACAAGTTTCATTAAACACGACCTACCACGCACAAAGCCATGCTGATGATCCTTAATCAGCCCCTGGCTGTCCAAATAATTATATATCCGATCTCTCAGAACACCTTCCAATAATTTACCTACTACTGACGTCAGGCTCACTGGCCTGTAATTACCTGGTTACTTTTGGAGCCTTTTTTAAACAACGGAACAACATGAGCTACCCTCCAATCCTCCAGCTAAGGACATTTTAAATATTTCTGCCAGGGCCCCTGCAACTTCTACACTAGTCTCCCTCAAGGTCCAAGGGAATATCATGTCAGGCCCAGGAGATTTATCTACCTTTATTCGCTGTAAGGCAGCAAGCACCTCCTCCTCTTTAATCTCTATATGTTCCATGAAAGCACTGCTTGTTTCCCTTCCTTCCTTCCTTATACACTATGCCAGTTTCCTGAGTAAATACTGATGCAAAAAAACTGTTTAAGATCTCCCCCATCTCGTGAGGCTCCACACATAGATGACCACTCTGATCTTCAAGGGGACCAATTGTGTCCCTTACTATCCTTTTACTCTTAATATACTTGTAGAAACCCTTTGGGTTTACCTTCACATTATCTTCTTTCCTAATTTCTATTTTTACTTCACCCTGTACTTTCTATACTCTAGGCCTTCTACACTATTAAGACTTTTCTGACTGTCTGTTATGACTGATGCAGTTGGTACAGCTGAGTTACTTAAAAATCTCAGAGGGAAACTTTAAACAACTGTTATAACCGATAATTTTAAGTGTTATGTTTGAGATGCAACTCTAAATTCAGAAATTAGACCACCAGTTCTCGAGGTTTCACATTAAACTAAATGAAACATTTTATTAATTTACACTGGTTAAAATACATATTCATTTGGCTTCAAATTACTACTGTCATAACTTTTAACAAATTCCCAAACTAATCTCCATTAAAGCAACAGCAACTCATAGACTTAATGAAATACCAGGCAAAGCATTTTCAACTTACAAATACAAAATGTGTTTTTTTTCACTTTGGTTCCTGTGGAGACAGTTGGAGGCTTACAGCTGTCTTTTGATCTTACATTGCCTCTGCTTATCACACCTGAAAACTGCTGAAGTTATACCTAGCACTGCGCATTAAATGTAAATTCTCATTGTATCACCAGCTTCTTCTAACAATAAAACCCCTTTCATAGTACTAATTTTATTAGTAATATAAACATATTGCTTGGTATCACTCCAATTCTTGAATGCTCTATTCAAAAAATGCAAATACACTCTATCTCTCTTACATATCAAAACTAGTACATAAAGCACCCAGACTAGCTGGCTATAATCTAATTAAGACACACCCACAGACTAAACATCATTTTTAAAAGAAAAATATTTTCCAATAATACTAAATACCTTAATAGCTTCATGACTCTGTCATAAGCTTTCTTTTTCTGCTTTTTCTTGGCCTGTATGCTCCTGGATAACCAGGGGGCTCTAGATTTGACAATACCTCCCTTTTTCTTTGGAGGGAAATGTCTACACGGTGCCCATAGAATCTTACCTTTGAATACCCCCCACTGATTTAACACAGTTGTTCCTTCTAATAGCTGTATCCAGTCCACTCTCGCCAGCTCACCTCTCAGCTTTGTAAAATTTGCCTTCCCCCAATTTAGAACTTTTACTCCTGTTCTATCTTTGTCCTTTTCCATAATGAAGCTAAATGTAACTACGTTGTGGTCACCATCTCCAAAATTGTGCCCCACTGCTACTTCATCCACTTGCCCAGCTTCATTTCCTAAGACTGAATCTAGAATTGCTTTGGGCTTGTTATGTGCTGGCTAAAAATGTTCTCTTGAATGCAGTTCAAGAATTTTTCACCCTCTGTGTCCTTCACACTGTTCATATCCTAATTGACAGTTTAAGTCCCCAATGATTAATGCCCTAATGTTTTTGCACTCAGAAATCTGCCTACATATTTGCACTTCTAACTCCCTTTCACTATATTGGGGTCTATAGTACGCTCCTAGCAGTGTAGCTTCCCTTTTTCTATTTCTTAGTTCAACTCATATGGCCTCATTTGATGCTTCATGTTGTATATCATCCCTCCTCACAGCTGTAATTGATTCTTTAATAAAATAATGCTACATCCCTCACCTTTTTTATCTCCCTATCCTGCCTGAAAACTCTATATCCAGGGGTGTTGAGCTGCCATTTTTGCCCCCCCTTAAGCCCAGTTTCCATTATAGTGATGATATCATGCTGCCATGTGTCTAATCTGTGCCCTGAGCTCATCAGCTTTATTTACTATGCTCCTTGCATTTACATATATACCTGTTAACACTGCCAAATTCCTGTGCTGTACACTTTTTAATCTGTGCTGCTTCTGTCTTTCAGAGCCATTCACTACTTCGTCATCTCCTGTTCCCTGCTCTGAATTTTCCCTCAGGTTCCCAGCCCCCTGCCAATCTTGTTTAAACCCCCCACCAACAGCACTAGCAAATCTCCCTGTGAGAATATTCATCCCAGTCCTGTTCAGGTATAGACTGTCTGGCTTGTACAGGTCCCACTTTCCCCAGAGCCGGTCCCAATGTCCAGAAATCTGATGCCTTCCCTCCTACACCAGCTTTCCAGTCACATGGTTATTTGCTCAGTTCTCATATTTCTATACTCATTTGCATGTGGGAATTTAAGTAACCCTGAGATTACTGCTTTTGAGGTCCTGCTTTCAATCTCCTTCCTAGCTCCCTAAAGTCTGCTTTCAGCACCTCATCCCCTTTCCTACCTAATTCATTGGTACCAACGTGAACCACGGCCTCTGGCTGATCACCCTCCCCTAGAAGAATGTCCTGTAGCTGCTCCGTAACATCCTTACCCTGGCACCAGGGAGGTGACAGTCCATCCTGGAGTCACGTCCATGGCTACAGAAACGCCTGTCTGTTCCCCTAACTAATGAATCCCCTATTACTACTGCTCTTCTCTTCTTTCTCCCCTCCTGTACAGAAGAGCTATCTGTCGTGCTACAAGCTTGGCTCTGACTGCACTCCTCCGAGGAACCAATACCCTCACTGGTAACGAAAACAGGAAATGGACTGGTAAGCAGGAGCACAGGGGACTCCTGCAATACCTGCCTAATTTTCTTAGACCACCTGGCGGTCACCCATTTTCTTTCTGCCTCCAGGTTCCTAAGCTGCGGTGTGACCACCTCTCTGAATGAGCTATCATCATAGCTCTCAGCTTTGCAGATGCACCAGTGACTCCAGCCGCCACTTGAGTTCTGAAACCTGGAGCTCAAGGTTCTGCAGCTGGTGACACTTCTTGCACATGTGGTCATCTAGGACACTGGTAGCATCTACAACTTTCCTCATATTACAAGACACGCATTCTACCCAACCAAGCTCTCCTGCCATGGCTTTTATTTTGGTTTACTTATGCCGCTTTATTTTACCTGGCCTCGACTTAACTTTATTTCCCTATAGCTTGTGTTTGTTACTTAAATGTAACTAGCCCCTTCTTTTAAAAAGAATGTGGTTTTCTAATTCTTAGCTACTTGATGACACTCCCTTACAGTGGTTTCTCACCAACCAATGAACTTATGTTTCTCCTGTGATGTTAGGTGCTGCTGATGCCTAGCTCAGGGTCTGCCTTTTGCATTCTCCTCTAGATGTTGCTGACTATCTGGCTCAGGGTACCCCTCTCGCACTCTCCTGTGGGTGTTGCTGACTGCCTAGTTTGGGGTCCTCATCTCATAGTGTCTCCTTATTTTGACTCAATGGTTGTCAGGATTGAGGGGAACAATGGCAGAAGAAAATATTTCAAAAGCATTTTGAGCAACTAGATTCTCCAACAAATCTGCAAACAACTAAATTATAATTCATAAAATCAGTTCACAATTAATAGATTAACAGATACATTTGGTTGTTCACTAATATGAATCAAGGAGAGACAATCTGGTTAGTGTGACTCAAAAAATTGCCTCAGGTAATGTAGCCAGGAATTTCCACCTGATTTTTAAATAGCAGGGGAAAGGGAAATGGTGCGATGATCCTTTAGTTTGGAATTATGCCCAGTTGAGCACACACCCAGTTTTCCACCAGTATTTCCAGCAGATATGGAATTAGAAGGAATAACAGAAAATTGTGAACGAATATATAAAAAAGATACATTCCAAGTGACTTGAGACATTCATTATTCATTAAGTTACCTAAGAAACCTAAAGCAATGGAGTGCAAGCATTTTAGAACTTAATGAATCATCTCATGTAAGTGATCTTGAAATCATAATAGAAAGAAATAGTAAGACATTCGAAACAGGAATTGGTGAAAGGCAGTCTGGATTTAGGCCTGGGGAAGAAAGAAGTGAGGGAATATAGTTAACCTAAGAACAATTTTCGATAAATATCTAGAAGTAAACAAGAACATCTCCATATGTTTCATAGGCTAAGATCATGTTTATCAACAAGGGGAAGATTTTCTCCCCTTTGGGGAGGCTGAGCAGGAGCGGGCATGGGCAGATGCGCAACTGGTCACCGCCCACGATCAGCTGCGTACCGTCATTTTACGTGGGTGGGCCAATTAAGGTAAGCCAAATTGCATCCAACATCCAACAAAGAGCAATGAGATCCTGACCAGATAATGGGCAGAATTTTCCCAGAAGTTCACTAAGTGTGGTAGTGGATGGGTAAAATGGGGTCCTACCCGCTGACGAAAATGGCGGGTTTTCACGCCGTATCGTCCCAAGCCCGCCTCATTATTTATGCACTCCCGCAAAACACACTGTTTCCATGGTGAGTGGGTTCTAATTTGCCTGCCCATTACCCCACTGTTGCATCACGCCAGTTGCCATCTTTAAAAGGCAGCTGCCAGCAAAGCACTCATCACCACCAGCTCACACTCACTGCCCGGGAGACATGGCCAAAGGAAAAAATACTGCAGCGTCCTGCTTGACCGACAGTCCCTCGAGCGACTCCTGATGTTGTGGAGGCCCGCTGGGATTGCTCCACCCCCCGCTCTGGCCGCAGGGTGGGCAGCAAAGTCACCAACCCAGCTTGGGAGGCGGTAGCAAAGGTGGACAGTGCAAATTCCCTTCAGAAGAGGACAGCCACCCAGTGCCGCAAAAGGATGAATGATCTCCTCCATTCCACCAGGGTAAGTTACTCTTTTCATCACTCCCAACTCACACTCACAAACCCATCACACACCCACAGGGCCCTCACTCACTGCCAGTTCAAGGGACATCACTATTCACTCCCTCAGATGCACCGTCATTGTCCTCATCCTGTCCATGAGAGCACTCACCACCCACACAGGCCAGGCACACTTATCATCTAGACCAGCAGGCATCTTGATACACTCTCTTCATCTCTATCCATACAGGACAAACTGGCTCACAACAGGAGGGAAAGTGCACAGACAGGTGGAGGGATGCCAGAGATCAAAGTTCTGACAGAATTTGAAAACTGAACCATCCAGCTGGCCGGCGATGACAGGGACCGGTCCTGTGCTGAAGGGTGAGGTCGGCGCTGCTCTACCAAGTGAGGATCCAGCAGTGCAACATCCATCAGACAACCATGTTGTGAGTGATGTGTCCTCCTTCACAGGCCAATGCCCTGTGCTAATTATCTCCTCTTGCTTTCGCAGGCACATCTGCCAAACAGCAGATGGAGACCATGACCCAGAGCCTCCAATCAAGCCCCAAAGAAACCTCTGAAGAGGAACCTGAAGTCACCCTCTCTGAAGTCCTGTCACAGCGCTCACCCACACCCTCCACCAGTGCAGAGACACACACCTCGGTGGGACCTGGATCTAGAGTAGCCCCGGGATCACAATCTGGTCAGCACATCGCACTTTCTGGTTCACAGCAGGTGGAGGCAGGGCCTTCCCAGGTCCCCAGCACTTGGAGGACTGCTGGAGGCCAGAACATTCTGAGTCCGAGTCAGATGGGGAGCTTCTGGACTCAGTCATGTCACAGTTGCTGGGGCTGCAAAGGCAAGCTCGAGAACATCAGGAAGGGATGTCTGCTGCACTCAGATTGCAAGGCACGATGGAGGAGTCTGTCCACCTTCAGGCTGAGATGATAGCGCCAGCGTTGCAATGCACCGGGGTCAACACTGGCAGGATGGCGGCTGCCATGGAGACCTTGGTCCAGGACGTCATTCCTGCACTGCTGCGCAGGCTCAACTCCATCACTGATGCCATAGTTGGCCTCCAACAGTGTGTACGCGAGATGGGTACTAGGCAGTTCAATCTCACTCCAGCTACCCCTTCTGCTCACAGAATCAGCCAGGGGCCCTCGGGCACCCACAGGGAGGAGGATCAGCAGGTGCACACTTCAGGGCCATCCACCCAGGTGAATCTGGGAGTGACCGGCCCAGCTGACTCCCCTCTTCCTGCAACCTCTGCAGCTCCAGCTTCACAGGCCGAGGAGGGTGTCACTGCCACACTGGAGGACCCGGAAAGCAGGCCGGAGCCCTTCAAGTCTCGGTCCTCCAGAGGACGCCCGCCAAAGTCATCACAGAGTGTCACAGTCAGCAGGCTGCTTCCACCTCCACTTTGGATGTCTGAGGAGCAACAAGTCGTAGCAGCAGGGTTAGGAAAATTAGGTAAAAGTAGTTGCAAAGCCTGGGCATGGGTGTTGATCACTTGTACATACAGTTCACTATTGTCAATAAACTCCTAAGAACTTCTCCCTCCCTGTGGCTCCTTGTTCTAGTGAGCAGTGTTCTTGTCACTCAGATGTGAAACCATTCTGGACAAGATAAAAGGCAGGTGTCTCAGTCCAGGTTCCTCTTCCCTGCACCCAGTGCAACCTTCAGACCACAGTGATGGTGCAGCCTCACACTCCCTGGAAACATTACTGATGCCTGCGCCTTGGTGGTGCTGGTCATTGCTGCCAGAATGTAGTGGGCAGGCACCACAGAGTTCTCTCATACTCTGTGTGCTCTCAGCACCTTTAAGGTGGGGCTGGCCCCCATCACTCCAGCAATTGCGACCAGTGATGCTGTGCACCAGCTCCTGAGGTGCTGAAGGCTGACACAGCATCAGGCGAGTCTAAAGTTTCATGGCTGTGTCTCAGAGATGGCCATGATCATGGAGCACAAATGAGCTGCCCTCAGCCAGACAGGAGTCAGACGTTCTCAGCGGCTATGTGAAGATCTATGGAGCATCCTCATTGCATGCTGTCATCATCTTCCCGTGATCAAGGGACTATTAGGGCCTTCACTGCATCTCCATGACAGGAGCATTCTCACAGAGGGTATTGGCTCTGCCGTAAGCCAGACTGGAGTCAAATGTTCACACCTCTGATGTGAGGACCTATGGGGACACCTCACTCCAGGTCATCATCATCCCCCATAAATCTGACAGCCAGGAGGGCCTCCTGAGCGCACCTGCCTCGTCTAGCCAGTGCGAGAGCCTCATCCCCGTCATCGTCACCGCCGAGGACCCCCTCACACTCATCTGTGTTGGCGTCTTCCTCATCGGAGGAGACGTGCAGCTCCTCCATCTCTTCCTCAGCCAGCTCCTCTCCCTGTTGCAGTGCCAGGTTGTAAAGGGCACAGCAGATGACGATGACGCATGACACCCTCTGTGGGCTGTATTGTAGGGCTCCACCAGACCGGTCCAGGCACCGGAACTTCATCTTCAGCATCCCGATGGTCTGCTCTACCAAGTTGCGACCTGCTGCATGGGCCTCATTATAGCGTCGCTGTGCTGCAGTCTGAGGCCACCGCATGGGTGTCATCAGCCACGGCCTCTACGAGTAGCCCTTGTCCCCAAGGACCCAACCCTGTAGTCCTTGTGGACCCTGGAAGACTGCAGGGATCTGCAAGTGACTCGGGATGTAGGTGTCGTGTACACTCCCTGGAAACCCTGTGCACAAACCTACAGGATGCGTTTCTGTTAGTCGCATACCAGCTGCGCTTTCAGTGAGTGGAAGCCTTTGCGGTTGATGAACTCCGCTGAGTGTAGCGATGGAGACCTGAGTGCAATCGCACTCTGCACCTGTGGGAATCCTGAGATCAGGGCGAATCCAATGGCTGTTGTACCTCAGCTGTCCCGGTCCCGGGCAAAATGCACGAAGTTGTGTGCCATGGAGAAGATGGTATCCGTGACCTAATGGATGTACTTGTGAGTGGCGGATTGTGAAATCCCACAGTGGTCACCTGTGAAGCCCTGAAAGGAGCCACTGGCATAGAAATTGAGCATCACGGTCACTTTCACAGCCACTGGCAGTGGATGCCCTCCATGTCCCCTTGGTGTCAAATCCTGTCGTAAGTGACAGATGTGAGCCACCAGATCCCTAGACATGCACAACCATCGGCGACACTGGTTCTCAGTCATCTGCAGGAATGGCAGGCAGTATCTATAGACCCTGGGTGTCGCAAGGCACCAATCAGCCATGGCTCGCTGTGGCTCCTGGGCAGTGTGTGTGGGAACCCCTGCTGCCCCTTCTTCATGAGGTTGCTGCTCCTGCCTTTGCACAGCGAGGAGCCTCAGTCACTCTCTCCTCCATCTTCCACGGGATCTGTAAGCCATCAGGCATACAGCTAGGTCACCAGGATCCATGATCCTGACGTGGTCTTCCTGCGGCATGAAAGAGAGAGGTTATCATGGCTGTATTTAGCACCTTTCCTGGCCCCGTGTGACCACAGCTTAATGCTTCCTGGAGAGTGCTGGTCGCCCCTTGGATGGCCAGAGATAAGTGCGCTGCATGGACCCGAGGTCTGTGCCGGGGGGATTGGGGTGTGGGGGTGGTGGTAAGTTTTTGAGTGCTTGCTGGCCCTTTGGTGCCTCTGCGTTGCTTCCATGGGTGGGCAGGCTAGGAGCCTGACCCCAATCATAGCACTGCGGCTGCATCTGATCTGTCTTAGTTGCAGAGGCATGGTCAGTTTACACAGGTATCCCTAATGCATGGCCACTTCTCTCACTTACCTTGCCCCTCACCTTGATTGCCTGTGCACAGGATGCAATGCCAGGGCAGCACTTGACCCCCCCCCCACCACCACCAATGACATTTGCCTCCGAGCATGGCCAACACTTGACCCCGGCCACCACCACCCCCTTCAGCAGTTGCCTCCGGAGCCAGACATCAGTTCCACCCACTCCAGAGGCCCGTAAACAACAGGCGAGCTGTGGAGAACGCTGCTGCTCACTCAAATCAGTTTCCCCAAAGTGCAGGCTGCCAAGTGCATGTCGCCTGCATGTTGTTGTGAAACACGTCGGCCTGCTTTCCCCTTGGCATGGACGGATGATATGGCGAGGTTCCAAGAGACTTGCGAGATGGCATTTTAATTATATGATGGCATTTTAATTGTATGCTGATGTATTATAATTAGCTTCCCGCCAACCGATGGTGGGAAACGCAGCCCGCCTTTGGCAGCTGATCAGACAATCACGACCTGCCTTCACGTCACTGTGAAGCAGGTTGTGCCATATTTTCTGTGCACACCACCTATCATGCCCACCACCAGCGGGCTTGGAAAATTCCACCCAATGTGCTTCAATGACGTTGACTGAGGTTTCAATATTGGCCACAGCACAAAGAGAAACAGAGAAACTAGAAAATCTGTGACATTCAGGAATGGGCAATAAATGCTGGCCTAGCCAGCAACACCCACATTCAATGAATGAATAAAAAAAAACAGAAGGAGTCCATCTGGCCCATCGTGCTTATGCCAGCTGAAAAAGCTAATGCCACCTTCCAACTCTTGGTCCGTAGCCCTGTAGATTACAGCACTTCAAGTGATTATCCAAATATTTTTAAAATGCAATTAGAGTTTCTGCTTCTATTGCCATTTCAGGCAGTGAATTCCAGATTCCTACCGTCCTCTGGGTGAAATGAGTTCTCAACTTCCCTCTAGCCCTTTTGTCAATTATTTCAAATCTA
Source organism: Carcharodon carcharias (assembly GCF_017639515.1). Taxonomy (NCBI): domain Eukaryota; kingdom Metazoa; phylum Chordata; class Chondrichthyes; order Lamniformes; family Lamnidae; genus Carcharodon; species Carcharodon carcharias. The sequence continues at coordinate 139,659,120 of NC_054467.1, read as the reverse complement.
TGCCCCCTGGTTACTGATCTCTCTGCTAAGGGAATTAAGTCCTTCCTATCAACATTATCTAGCCACCCCTTATTTTTATACGCCTCAATTAAACCTCCCCTCAGCCTCAGCCTCCTCTGTTCAAAAGAAAACAGCCTATCCAACATTTCCTCATGGTTGAAATTCTCCATTCCTGGCAAGATCCTCCCCTGCAGCCTCTCTATTGCAATCACATCCTTCCTGAATTACAGTGACCAGAACTGTATGCAATATTCTAGGTGTGGCCTAACAAGTCTTTGAACCCCTCTGGCCTTCTTCAAATGGTTTTATCCACTTAAGAAGGTAAACTTGGTTTAATTTCTCATCAGATTATGTTATTTCAAGTCTTTGGAGGGGAGTTTGAACCAACAACCTCTGACCTGGAGGCAAGAGGCATTGAACTAAGGCTGAAGTTAATACAGTGGCCGGATTATGGGTGTTTAATCAATCACTGTAATGTGTTGTCACTGATTTGCCAGAGAGTGATTGAATAGTCAGATGTGTTGCAGTATTAAAATTAATGTGTAATTTGCCTATTTGAGATAATCCAGCCATGCAATACCCGAAATCCTGAACTTTGTCCTGCTGCTAGTTAAATCAAAATTAATTAACATTATGGATCAGTCTTATATAGTGAAGAATAATATTTAGATGTCTGAAAAATGTTAAAGAAATGAATATCTTAGCATTGGGTTTCCTACACCTGCAGACCACCTTCCACTGAAGTATACCCGAGGTCAAGTGACTCTGCAGTTGTTTTAACAGCCATTGGAAAGCAAGCCCACTAAGGACTGCACCTTCAGTTAACTCAGTAGAGGGACTATACTTTCCCCTGTACCAGCAGGGCTCTCATCAACATTTGCTAGTGTTACCCTCTCATCATCAGGAGTGATGTTTTATCATATATCTCATAATCAGCATCACAACGATCTTCTGTCATGCGTGTGCTTGAATTAAGCCTAGTGAAGGTGGTAACAGGCATAGCTAAGGTGATTTTGAGTGTACATGCTCAAAGAGAGCACATGGGATATTACGAATACACAAACACTTTATATACTGTATTGCAATTACCTAAACCACTGAGTTTGTGCATAATCCATGTGTGTGGGCGTACTAACGTAACATGTCATGGGCTAAATTTTCCTGGCCCACTGGAGATGGTTTGGAGGCCAATTAAGGCCCCAATTAAGGGCTATTTTCCTCAGTGCTGCAACTTTCCATATCGCCTGGGCCCCCCACTGCTGTGTTGGAAGTCTGGCAATGCTGCAGAGGCACCCTCTTGCCGGGAGGTCATCAGGCCATGGGTGGCTGAATTAATTGGCAGCATTAGGGGACTGCAATGCCCACAGGGGTTCAGGAATAGCTGCAAGCACTCTTCTGGAGGTGTCAACACTTTACCCTGAGGCCCCTCCCAGTTCTTCATCATCTTTTTCACCACTAAGAGGGAGGCCTTTGTGAGCACTTCCATTTCTGAAATGGGACTTGAACCCAGAACCTTCTGACTTAGAAGGAAAGAGTGCTTCCAGTTAAGCCATGGCTGAAACTAAGCTGGCTCATGATTGTGACGTCAGGATCACGATATTCACAGGAAAATTCAGTCCCATATGTTTAATATTGTACATATGTGCACTCTCAATCGTCAAAATTCCACCAGCTGCCAGATTCTATGACATAAATAAATCAACAATTATTTCATACCATGCAGTCTAACACCTGTTCCAAGTTTTGCCTCCTGCCATGTCTGAAATTTGCCTTCAACCATAAGCACAGTGGATTGAGACAGGGTAATTTGTCCCATGGGAAATTCTTCCTGCAGTATATGCTTTTCCCCATCATTGCATATATAATGGAGTTTGCAGAAGTCTGCTAATTGCACTTCTGCTGTTATTCACCATATTAGCGCTAACATTCCTCCTCTATGTTTTTGGCATACACCTTTAACAATCATAACATCCTGTCATGTCCATCTCTGCCCTACACCATCACTTTACAGTGATATTTGCACCTTACCTTTGTGCTCTTCTTTAAATATTACAACTTCTTCTGAATATCCACTAAGATTAGATAGATGACATTAGTGCTCAATTTTCAGCAACGTAGGTCTACTTAAGGGCCATTTCCAACAAAATTCTGCTTTTGATTTACCTTAACAGACATTGCCAGCACATTCAGGGCCTGTTCAGAAACTTGTGGTACAAAATTCAATAGTTCCTGAAAATGGTGTGGAAAATGTAAAGCGGCTGTTGCTTCCAGTGCAGGCAGCAGACAAACTTCATGCTGCCTGCTCATTTAAATGTTTGTAGCAGGCAGCCAGTGCTAATTGTGCTGGAGAGTGGCTGCACACCTGAGCAGGGAGTGTAAAATTGAGAGAGGCTAGCATGAGTTTGTAGTAATTATGGTTATATTTAGTATGTAATGTACCTTTAAGAATAGTAACTGGTTAGGCAAAATCACATGATCTGTAGTAACTATTGGAGAGTAGCGCAGGCTACCTCAGCAGTCAGTGTAGAGATAGATTTGGAGCTGAAAGCACATGTGTAGTTGCTGCTGAGTATATTGTAAATAAACTTACTCTTTCCACCCAAGAAGTGTCTGCAGATCAACTCTTATCATGATTAGCACAACTCAGCTACACTACAACAAACTGGCAACAAAGATAAAACAGAATTAAACAGAAGAAATCAAGTTAAAAAGAAATCAGCACTGTACCTCACTCAGTGACTGTAAGTAGCAAGTTCCGTTAGAATTGAAGAAGTTATCCTCTCTCAAAATGCCAGTTTGGGAAAATTGATCCTTTGAACCAGCCATAGACAATTGGTCTCCAAACATAGAATGCCTCATATTCTATTTTCAAGCAAGCGAGACTATGGGAGAAGTGAAGAGGCAAGCAATCCTCTTAAGTACTTGTGGTAGCAAAACCTACAATCTGATTCAAAGTTTGATGGCACCCAGTGCCTCAGATTCAAAAAATTTTGATGAATCGGATGACCCCTTGAAGGATCATTTTCAACCAAAGCCCTCAGTCACAATGCAAAGGTTCAGGCTTAATTCATGAAATAGAGCCCCGGATGAGACAATTGCATGCTATGTGGCAAATTTGAATTAAAAATTAATGGAACATTGTGAGTTCAGTACAACTCTGAATGATAAGCTCAGAGATCGTTTAGTATGCGGTGTGAAAGAGGATACTTCAGAAAAGATTATTGTCCGAAGTGAATCTAGATTTCAAAAAGGGGCTAGAGATAGCACTGGCCATGGAAAGGGCAGTAAGAGATTCAAAAGCCATACAGGGTGCACAAAACAGCACCATCCTCCACATCGGGTGGGAAACCTCAGCCGAAAGTGGTGCGATAAAGCAAGTCTCTCCCGAGAATTGGGAAGCTAGACGAAGAATAAAGAAAAATAACTTGCAGTGAAATCGAAGAATAATTTTGATAGAGGGTGAAACAAGCAGTCTTTTAGTGATTGGCAGTTTAAAAAAAAATCAAATGCTAATATTGTCACAGAAATGGACATATGATGAGACAGTGCAAGGAAAGATTCAAGCAGGCTTGTAAATAAAAGAAGAATCCTAATGAAATCTACAATGTAGAAGAGCCTGAAACAACAAATTCAGACATTTACTCATTTTTCAATCTGAAAGTTGGAAAGACAGAACCAATATTCGGTGAAAGTAAATGGCAAACCTGTTAGACTGGAAGTGGACATGCGAGCTTCCACTTCAGTAACTGGGGAACATACCTTCGGATATTTGCATAACGGTGAACATCAATTAAGTTTAGAAGAAACAGCCGCCAACATAAAAACATACACGGGTGAAGACATTCAAGTAAAAGGCATATGCTGAATAACTGTCCATTATGGAAGCCAATTGGCAAAGCTACCCTTGATGGTGGTAGCAGATGAAGGGCCAATCCTCCTGGGGTGAAATTGGATAAAGGAGATTAAGTTAGAATGGGCTAAAATTTTCCAATTGAGAGCAAATGGACTACCGGAGCTACTTAGAAAGTGCACCACTGTCTACAAGGATGAACTGGGGAAAATCCAGGGCCTGCAGGCCAGGATTCATGTCGATCCAGAAGCAAACCCTCACTTCATGAAACATAGAAAGTAGGAGTAGGCCATTCGGCCCTTTAAGCCTGCTCCGCCATTCATTATGTTCATGGCTGATCATCCAACTCAATAGCCTGCTCCCGCTTTCTCCCCATACCCTTTGATCCCTTTCACCCCAAGAGCCATATCTAACTCCCTCTTGAAAACATACAATGTCTTGGTCTCACCTACTTTCTGTGGTAACGAATTCCACAGGCTCACCACTCCCTGGGTGAAGAAATTTCTCCTCATCTCATTCCTAAATGGTCCACCCCATATCCTTAGACTGTGACCCCTGATTCTAGACTCCCCCACCATTGGGAACATCCTTCCTACATCTACCCTGTTTAGTCCTGTTAGAATTTTATAGGTTTCTATGAGATCCCCCCTCATTCTTCTGAACTCCAGCAAATATAATCCTAATTGACTCAATCTCTCCTCATAGGTCAGTCCTGCCATCCCAGGAATCAGTCAGGTAAACCTTCGCTGCACTCCCTCTATAGCAAGTACATCCTTCCTCAGATAAGGAGACCAAAACTGCACACAATATTCCAGGTGTGGTCTCACCAAGGCCCTGTACAATTACAGCAAGACATCCCTGTTCCAGTACTCGAATCCTCTCGCTATGAAGGCCAACATACCATTTGCCTTCTTTACCACCTGCTGCACCTGCAAGCTTACCTTCAGCGACTGGTGTACGAGGACACCCAGGTCTCGTTGCACATTCCCCTCTCTCAATTTATAGCCATTCAGATAATAATCTGCCTTCCTGTTCTTGCTACCAAAATGGATAACTTCACATTTATCCACATTATACTGCATCTGCCATGCATTTGCCCACTCACTCAGCTTGTCCAAATCACACTGAAGCATCTCTGCATCCTCCACACAGCTCACCCTCTCACCCAGCTTTGAGTCATCTGCAAATTTGGAAATATTACATTTAATTCCCTCATCTAAATCATTAATATATATTGTGAATAACTGGGGTCCCAGCACCGATCCCTGCGGTACCCCACTAATCATTGCCTACCATTCGGAAAAACACCCATTTATTCCTACTCTTTGTTTCCTGTCTGCCAACCAGTTTTTTATCCAACTCAATATGCTACCTCCAATCCCATGCGCTTTAATTTTACACACCAATCTCTTATGTGGGACTTTGTCGAAAGCCTTCTGAAAGTCCAAATAAACCACATCCACTGGCTCCCCCTCATCAACTCTACTAGTTACATCCTCGAAAAATTCCAGTAGATTTGTCAAGCATGATTTCCCTTTCATAAATCCATGCTGACTCTGTCCAATTCTGCCACTGTTTTCCACGTGCTCAGCTATTAAATCTTTTATAATGGATTCTAGAATTTTCCCCACTACCGACATCAGGCTGACTGGTCTATAATTCCCTGTTTTCTCTCTGCCTCCCTTTTTAATTAGTGGGATTACATTAGCTACCCTCCAATCTGTAGGAACTGTTCCAGAGTCTATAGAATCTCAGAAGATGACCACCAATGCATTCACTATTTCTAGGGCTACTTCCTTAAGTACTCTGGGATGTAGATTATCAGGCCCCGGCGGTTTATTGGCCTTCAACCCCATCAATTTCCCCAACACCATTTCCCTTCTAATACTGATTTCTTTCAGTTCCTCCCTCTCACTAAACCCTGTGTTCCCCAACATTTCTGGTATGGTATTAGTGTCCTCCTTTGTGAAGACAGAACCAAAGTATGTATTTAGTTGGTCAGCCATTTCTTTGTTCCCCATTATGAAGGCAAGGCTGGTACCATATGTCCTGCGAGAAAAAGTCATCATTGAACTGAACAGACTAGAGAAACCGGACATTATACAACCTGTTTAGTTCTCAGAGTGGGCAGCACCCATAGTCCCCGTCCTTAAACCTGACCAAAGTGTCCAAATTTGTGGAGACAACAAATTAATGGTTAATAAAGTAGCTAAGCTAGACAGGCACCCCATTCCAAAAATCGAAGACCTGTATGCCAAGCTCGCAGGAGAGACAACGTACAGGAAGCTTGACATGAGTCATGCTTATAAACAACTAGAGTTGGATAATGCTTCCTGGGAATTTGTCACAATTAATACACACAAAGTGTTGCAATCAATATACACCTTTCAGTGTCTCCTCTGCTTGTGCCATCTTTCAGAGACCATAAGACCATATGACACAGGAGCAGAAGTAGGCCATTCGGCCCATCGAGTCTGCTCCGCCATTCAATGAGATCATGGTTGATCTGATAATCCTGCCTTTTCCCCATAGCCCTTGATTCCCTGACTGATTAAAAATCCATCTATCTCAGCCTTGAATATACTTAATGGCCCAGCCTCTATGGTAAAGAATTTCACAGATTCACCACCCTCAGAGAAGAAATTCCTCCTCATCTGTATTAAATGGGTGACACCTTACTCTGAGATTATGTCTTCTGGTCCTAGACTCTCCCACAAGGGGAAACAACCTCTCCGCATCAACCCTGTCAAGCCCCCTAAGAAGGTCGCCTTTCATTCTTCTAAACTCCAGTGAGTACAGGCCCAACCTACTTAACCTCTCCTCATAAGAAAATCCCTCCATTCCCTGGATCAACCTAGTGAATCTTCTCTGGACTGCCTCCAATGCCAGTATATCTTTCCTTAGATAAGGGGACCAAAACTGTTCACAGTATCCTAGAGAACAATAGAAAGCTTACTGCAGGGATGGCCCCAGGTTGTAGCCTAGTTAGGCTATGTTTTGGTGACAGGATTCACTGAAAAAGAGCATTTGGCACACTTAGAAGAAGTCTTAAAACGTTCCTTGCAAGCCTGAACGCATTTTTTTTTAAAAGTGCACATTTCAAGCAAGGGTGGTAATCTATTTGGGTCACTGGATAGATTCACAGGGCCACCACCTGGTTAAGGAGAAAGTGAGAGCCATAAGAGAGGTACCTACATCAAAGAATGCCTCATAGCTCAAATCATTCCAAAAAATGATCAACTGTTATGGGCGGTTCTTACACAATTTGTCTACAGTGCTGGTCCCCCTGCATTCTCTACTCAGAAAGAACCAATATTGGTCTTGGGAGGTGCCCCACAAAGAAGTTTTCATAAAGATGAAACAATTGTTACACTCATCCAATCTAATAGTGCATTATGACCAGACAAAATAATTGACATGGGATGCATCTCCCTACGAAATGGGAGCAGTGCTCTCTCATCAATGGATGACGGTATGGAACGGCCAATAGGTTATGTATCAAGAATGCTCACCACAACGGAAAAGGGATACTCGCAGACAGAAAAAGAAAGCCTGTCCATCATTTTTGGTGTTAAGAAATTTCACCAGTATGTACACAGCTGCCATTTCACAATCGTTTCAGACCACAAACCATTGCTAAGATTGTTTGGAGAGGACAAGGCTATACCACCCATAGCCTCAGCAAGAATACAATGATGGGCTCTAATTCTGGCAGCATACGAATACACTTTCGTACATGGGCCTGGCAATCATATTATAAACGCCGATGCCCTTAGTCATTTGCCTTTCCAAGAAAATGATGAGAACATCCCAGTTCCACAGGAACTTACTTTAATGTTAAATTTCTTAAATTCTTCGCTGGTATGTACGTGACAGATCAGAGACTGGACAAGTAGGGACCCAGTCCTATCTCAAGCATGAGATCAAGTGCTACATGGCTGGTCACAGGAACTCGTATCTGATGAAATGAAACCGTACTTCAACAGACGCTATGAAATAACCAGCCAGGAAGGCATCTTATTGCGGCAAGCACAAGTGATAATACCTCCAAAGGGAAGGGAGCCACTTTAAATTGAGCTACACATTGCCCATCCAGGAATTTCCCGAATGAAATCCATAGCACACAGCTACCTATGGTGGCCAGGGATAGATGGCAAAATAGAGAGTTTAGTAAAGCACTGTGTACAATGTCAGCAACTGCAAAAGTGACAGCTCAGTTACAGTTGTGACACAGTTGATAAAGGCTGAGTTATTTAAATCTCAGAGGGAAGCTTGAACAAGTGTCATAATCTATATTTTCAACTGGTATGTTTGAGACATAGCTCTGAATTCAGAAATAAAACCTCAAGAGGTTTTTATATAAAAACATTTATTAATTTAACAACTAATTAAACACATAACATGTCTACAAATTGCTACCATAATAACTTTTAAACAAATCCCCAAATTAATCACCCCCAGGTAAAATCTTCACCAAGGCAACAATAACCCATAGACTTTAAAACGACACCAGGTAAAACACATTTGACCTTACGAATTCAAAATGAGGTTCCTTTCAATTTGGTTCCTTTGCAGACACAGTCCTAGGCTAACAGGCTGGTTAGATTTTACATGCCTCTGTCTCACACACACAAACTCCTCTCGGTTTGTACCTAGCTTTCCCTTGGAATGCAAATTTTTCATTGTGTTACTAGGTTTTTAATTTTACCTCTCCTAACAGTAATCCTTTCATTCCACCAATTTTATTTGTGATATAAACACATTGCTTGGTGTCTCCTAGCCAGGTGCAAGATTTTACCCATTCTTTTGAATGATTTATTCAATGAATGCAAATTTACTCTTTACCTTCTATCCTTATGTTTATCTAATTAACATCTGAAACTACTATACATCAAAGCACCCAGACTAGCTGGCTTTAATCCAATTAAGCCACACACAGACACACACATAGACACAGACCCCACTACAAGTCCAATTTAAAAATAATTTCCAGTAACATTATAGACATTAATATCTCTTCATGACAGTTACAACCATGGGAGCGGCCAGGTACACATTGACTACGTTGGACATTTCCTGGGAACAATGTTTCTGCTCATTGTTGATGTCCATTCAAAATGGATGGATGTATATGAGGTGAAGTTACTAATGTTCGCTGCTACAATTGAGAAACTACATTAGAGTTTTGCCATTCACGGATTACAGAAATAGCCATTTCCGATAACAGCATGGCATTTATGAATGCTGAATTGCAACTGTTTGTCAGCCTCAATGGTATCACTCGTGAAAAGTGCACCGTATCACCCTTCCTCAAACGGATTGGCCAAAAGGGTGGTTCCTACGTTCAAGACAGGCATGAAAAAGCTCATCCGCCCTCACACCTTCTCCTCCCTCCCAGAAACATGATAGGGTCCCCCTTGTCCTCACTTATCACCCCACCAGCCTCCGCATTCAAAGGATCATCCTCCGCCATTTCCGCCAACCCCAGCATGATGCCACCACCAAACACATCTTCCCTTCACCCCCCCCCCCGGCGGCATTCCATAGGGATCGTTCCCTCTGGGACACCCTGGTCCACTCCTCCATCACCCCCTATTCCTCAACCTCCACCTATCGCACCTCCTCATGCCCAAGCAAATGATGCAACACCTGCCCCTTCACTTCCCCTCTTCTCACCGTCCAAAGGCCCAAACACACCTTTCAAGTGAAGCAGCATTCCACTTGCATTTCCCCCAACTTAGTCCACTGCATTCGTTGCTCCCAATGTGGTCTCCTCTACATTGGAGAGACCAAACGTAAACTGGGCGACCGCTTTGCAGAACACCTGCGGTCTGTCCGCAAGAATGACCCAAACCTCCCTATCGCTTGCCATTTTAACACTCCACCCTGCTCTCTTGCCCACATGTCTGTCCTTGGCTTGCTGCATTGTTCCAGTGAAGCCCAATGCAAACTGGAGGAACAGCACCTCATCTTCTGACTAGGCACTTTACAGCCTTCCGGACTGAATATTGAATTAAACAACTTTAAATCTTGAACTCCCTTCTCCATCCCCACCCCCTTTCTATTTCTTCCCCCTTCCTTTTGTTTTTTTCCAATAATTTATATAGATTTTTCTTTTCCCTCCTATTTCCATTATTTTTAAATCTTTTATGCCCCGCTAGTCTTTCCACCCCACCCCCACTAGAGCTGTAACTTGAGTGCCCTACCATCCATTCTTAATTAGCACATTCGTTTAGATAATTTCACTACCTTCAACACCTCTGTGTTCTTTTGTCTGTGACATCTTTTGATTATCTGCTCCTATCACTGCTTGCTTGTTTGCTTGTCCCTACAACCACACCACCCCTCCCCAACTTCTCTGCCCCCCGCCCACTCCCACCCCCCCACCCCCACCCCCACCTGCACCCCCCCCCCCAACCTTAAACCACCTTATATTTCACCCCTCTCCTTATATTCGCTCAGTTCTGTGGAAGGGTCATGAGGACTCGAAACGTCAACTCTTTTCTTCTCCGTCGATGCTGCCAGACCTGCTGAGTTTTTCCAGGTAATTCTGATTTTGTTATGAAAAAGCTAACTGGTGATCCCTTAGCAATCAAGCTAACACGCTTTCTTTTCCATTACAAGGCTACCTCTCACACAACAAAAGGCATCAGTCCCGCAGAGCTATTATTGTATTGCCATCTCAGGACAAGATTCTTAATAATGCCAAATTTAGAGGGGGAAGTGGAAAGAAGTCAGGGAAGCCAGAAAACTAGACACAACTGGCATAATTGAGAGAGTCGGTTTACGTGTACAGGGAAGGACCAAAGTGGTTACCGGGTGAAATAGGTGCGGTGACTGGACCTTCAACTTACCACATGGAAGTAGAAGGTCAGATCTTTCGTAAACTTGTGGACTATTTAAGAAGGAGAGACAGAAATCAGCAAGATTTGGTTCCACCAGTGATCATGAGCGGGTCCGTGTTTCCTGTTCACAGAATCACAGAATTGTTACGGTGTGGAAGGAGGCCATTCGGTCCATCATGTCTGCACTGGCTCTGAGCATTTAAACTTAGTGCCAATCTCCTGCCTTTTTCCTGTAACCCTGCACATTGTTTCTATTTAGATAATCACCCAATGTCCTCTTGAATGCCTCAGTTGAACCTGCTTCCACCACACTTCCAGGCAGTGCATTCTAAACCTTAACTACTCGCTGTGTGAAAAAGTTTTTTTTCATCTCGTATTTGCTTCCTCTGCAAAACACTTTAAAACTGTGCCCTCTTGTTCTCAATCCGATTTACGAGCAGGAACAGTTTCTCCCTATCTGCTCTGTCTAGACCCCTGATGATTTTGAAAACTTCTATCAAGTCTCCTTTCAGCATCTCCTCTCCAAGGAAAACAGTCAAAATTTCTCCGATCTCATCCCTGGAAACATTCTCGTAAACCTCTTCTGCACTCTTTCCAATATGTTCACATCCTTCCTTTGGTGTGGCACCCAGAACTGTACACAATACTCCAGCTGAGGTCTAACCAGTGTCTTATATAAGTTCATCATAACCTCTTGTACTCTATGCCCCTATTAATGAAGTCTAGAATACTGTATGCTTTAGAAACCATTCTCTCTACGTGTCCTGCCATCCTTAATGACTTTTGTACATATATACCCAGGTCTCTCTGCTCCTGCACGCCCTTTAGAACAGTATCCTTTATTTTATACTATTTCTCCATATTCTTTGTACCAAAGTGTATCACCTCACTCCTCTCCGCATTGAACTTCATCTGCCACCTATCTGCCCACTCCAAAAATGTATCAATGTCCTTTTGAAGTTCTACACTGTCCTCCTCAGTCTACAATTCTCTCAAGTTTTGTGTCGTCCACAAACTTTGAAATTGTCCGCTGCACACCAAGATCTAGATCATTTATATATATTAGGAAGAGCAAAGGTTCCAATACCGACGCCTGGGGAACTCCACTACAAACATTCTTCCAGCCCGAAAATACTCATTAACTATTAGCCTCTGTTTCCTATCCCTCAGCCAATTTTGTACCCACGTTGCTACTACCCCTTTTATTCCATGACCTATAACTATCCTCACAAGCCTGTTGTGTGGCACTGTATTGAACGCCTTTTGGAAGTCCATATACACCACATCAACAGCCTTGCCCTCATCAACCACCTCTGTTACCTCTTCAAAAAACTCCAGCAATTTAGTTAGACACGATTTTCCTTTAATAAATTAATGCTGACTCTTCCAAATCAATCCACATTTTTCCATGTGACTATTAATTCTATCTTGAATAACTGTTTCTTGAAGTTTCCCCACCACCAAAGTTAAACTCACTGGCCTGTAATTGCAGGGCAGATCTTTACAACCTTTTTTGAACAAGGGTATAATGTTTGCAATTCTCCGGTCCTCCAGTACCTCCCCCAAATCCAGGGAACATTGAAAAATTATTGCCAGTGTCTCTGCAATTTCCACTGTCATTTCCTTCAATATTCTTGGATACATCTCATCCGGTCCCGATGCTTTATCAACTTTAAATACTGACAGCTTATCCACTATCTCCTCCTTATCATTTTTAAACCCTTCTAGAGACTGAGTTTCCTCCTCTGTCACCATGGCCTGGGCAGCATGTACCTAGTAGATAAAGACAGATGCAAAGTATTCATTAACACTTCAGCCATGCCTCTTTGTGTAAATCCCCCTTTTGGTCCCTAACCGGCCCTACTCCTCCTTTTACCATCCTTTTACTATTGATGTGATTATAGAATACTTTGGGATTTCCTTCGATGTTAGCTGCCAGTCTTTTTTCATAATCCCTCTTTGCTTCTCATATTTGCTTTATCACATCCCTTCTGAACCTCCTGTATTTAGCTTGGTTCTCAATTATATTTGCTATCTGACACCTATCGTAAGCTTTAACTTAATTTCTATCTCCTTTGTCAGCCAGGGAGGTCTGGATTTGTTTGTCCTACCCTTCCCTTTTGAGGGAACATACCTTGACTGTGCCTAAACCATCTCCTCTTTGAAGGTAGTCTATTGTTAAGCTACTGTTTTTCCCACCAACCTTTGGTTCCAGTCTATCCGACCCAGCTCCATTCTTGCCCCATTGAAGTCCACTCTCTGCCAGTTGATTATTCTTAGTCTGGATTGACCAATGTCATTTTCCACTGTCATCCTAAACCTTATGATACAATGATCACTGTCCCCCAAATGTTCCCCCATTGTCACTTGATCTACTTGGCCCACCTCATTCACAAGAACTAGGTCTAGCAGTACCTCCTTTCTCGTTGGACTGGATACATGCTGCTGTAGGAAATTCTCCTGCACACAACCTAGGAACACATGTCCCTCACTGCCCCTTACACTACCACTATCCCAGTCTATATACAGGTAATTAAAGTCCCCCATTATAACTACTCTATGGTGTTTACACCTCTCTGTAATTTCCTTGCAGATTGCTTCCTCCATATCCCTCCCACTAGCTGGTGGTCTATATGTTACACCGAGAAATGTGATTGCACCCTTCTTATCCCTTATCTCCAGCCAAATTGATTCTGTCCTTGAATCCTCTGGCACATCCTCTTTCTCCAGCACTGCAATATTTCCCTTAACCAAAACTCCACCCCTCCTCCTTTTTTCCCTTTCCTATTTTTTCTGACCAGGAATATGTAAAACCCAGATCTGCCCTTCCTAAAGGAAGATCTCCATTATCACCATGACATCATAATCCCACAAGGCAACCTGTACCTGTAACTCCCCAATTTTATTAACTATACTCCATGCATTCATATGTATGCAATATAACTCTGAATTAGACATCATTACTTGCTCCCTTACACTGATTTCATCTGTTAACTTACTATCCTCTCTGTTAGTGTTATCTGCCTCTCCCAGCATTCCCTGCCCCTTGGCATTACTTTTGATATTCTCTCTTGGTTCCCACACCCCTGCTGAGTTAGTTTAAACCCTCCCCAACAGCACTAGCAAAACACCTGGCAAGGAACTCAGTCCCGGCTCTGTTCAGGTGCAACCCGTCCAGCTTGTACAGGTGCCATCTCCCCCAGAGCCAGTCCCAATGTCCCAGCAATCTGAAGCCCTTCCTTCTGCACCATCTTTCCAGCCACACATTCATCTGTCTTATCTTCCTATTGCTGTACTCACTGGCACGTGGCATGGGGAGTAATCCGGAGATTACTACTTTAGAGATCCTGCTTTCTAATTTTCTACCTAGCTCTCTAAATTCTGATTACAGGACCACATTCCCCTTCCTACCTAAGTCATTGAGACCAATGTGGACCAAGACCTCTGGCTGATCACCCTCCCCCAGAAGAATGTCCTGCGGCTGCTCTGTGACATCTTTGACCCTGCCCCAGGGAGGCAACATACCATCCTGGAGTCACGTCCACGGCCACAGAAACACCTGCCTGTTCCTCTAACCAGTGAATCCCCTATCAATATTGGTCTTGCTTTCTTCTTCCTCTCCTCCTGTACAGCCGAGCTGCTTATGGCACCACAAACTTGGCTCTGACTGCACTCCTCTGAGGAACGAGTGCCCGCATCAGCTTCCAAACGGAAAAGCGATTTGTGAGCGGGACCCCAGGGCACTCCTGCACTACCTGCCTACTTCTCTTAGACTGCCTGGTGTCACCCATTCCGTCTCTGTCTCTAGGCCCTTAAGCTGCAGTGTGACCACCCCTTTGAACATGCTATCCACGTAGCTCTCAGCCTCGCAATGCACCGCTCGAGCTCTGAAACCCGGAGCTCCAGTTTCTGCAGCTGACAGCACTTCCTGAACATGTGGTCATCTAGGACACCGGCAGCGTCCATGACTTTGCACATATTAGGAGACACGCATTCCATTCGACTGAGCTGCCCTGCTCTCAGAGTTAAGAAGTCTTAACTCTACTTCCCTTATGTTAACTTTAATTTACTTTGGATTATTTACATTACTTTATTATATTGGCCCTAAATTTCCTTTATTTCTGGTGCCTCTCAGTTAAATCCAAGTAGAGCAACTTGTTTAAAAATATTACACTTTTCTAATTTACTCACCAGGTCCTACTTACCAAGGCCGCTGCTCTTCTTTCTTAGGGAAGGAAGAAAAAGAAAGGAGCACCTCCTCCCTCAACTGCTTCAATCACCAAACACCAACTGAAGCATTCTACTGCAGTCAAACACAGCACTCCAGTGCAGACAAAGTCAGCACTATAAGAAAGCCTACTTTTATACTCGCTGAACCTAACCTCTGAAAACCTGATTAAGCCATTTATCTAATTAGCTAGTTGCAGCTATAAGTTGAGCCTCTATGAGCCCTGTTTTAAGGTTGGACTAAAACTTGTCTTCTTCCAACTCTAACAGCAACTTTTGGCTAATTGCTAAATTAAAGAAAGACTAGATTTTAGGTAGAATTTAACCCTTAATTTAACCCTTAATTTAACCCTCAGTCACCAAACTACGACCAAAGCACTCTACTGCAGCCAAACACAGCACTCCAGTGCAGACTAGAGGATGTTCAGGATACTCAACCCAGGACTGACATGTCTGATGTTCCTGTAAGAATTAAGGATACAGAACTACAAGCGCCCACCAAAGCACCTGATGTTCAAGCAACTTGGGAAAAGGAGGTTCCTGACAAAGGATCTGAAGTTGTGGAGCTGCGACGTTCCATACGTACCAGGAAACCACCTGAAAGACTGAACTTGTAAATTCCTTACCCAGTGTAAATATTATGTTGTACTGAAACATATGTACTTGTAAATATATGTATAGCCGAATTAAAGGGGAGAAATGTAGTAATTATGGATTTATTTTGTGTGTAACACACCTTTAAGAATGATACTTGTTAGGGAAGATCACATGATTTGTAGTAACTAATACGAGAATAACATGGGCTACCTCAGCAGTCAGTGTAGAGATAGAGTTGGAGTTGAAAGCACACGTGTAGTTGCTGCTGAGTATATTGTAAATAAACTTAATGTTTCCACCCAACAAGTGTCTGCAGATCAACTCTGTTATTAATAGTGCAACTCGGCCACCCTACAACAGAGTTCATGCCAGCCTGCTTAAAGCCAGCTTAAAGGGGAAATGCATTTTGGTTGGAGCAAGTGCTGAAAGTCATTCTAGGGGTCACTTTGATGAGAAAGTCACAGGAATGGCAGATAGTGGGCTCCAATGTTCCCTGATATAGCAAGAAGTGGACAGGAGGAATGAAGTCCTCCATCAAAAAGGAGCAGAAGACCCTGTAGCCAAACTGAGAAGCAGTGGGAGCAAATAGCCGTTGAGGTCAATGCCACCAGTGTAGCCCCAGGGATCTCGATGCAGTGCCAGAAGAAGCCTAATGGCCTCACACAAAGTGGTCAAGATCAGTGAATCCATCTTCAAATGGCATATCCCACCAACTGCACTACCAGCCTCAAACAGTGGCCCCATCACTCACCTACCAACAATCTCTATCAATTGCTACTCATACCCAATATTCATAGCTTCACTTCACACTCACGCACTTATTACTGCAGCAAGCCTCACATCAAAGTCTCACAATTTGCACACGCTTTTAGCTATTCAACGATGTCAGCCACATCACCCCGGCAGAATTCACCACATTCACTGATATTCTTCCCTCTCCTGCAGGATAAGGCCATTTGCAGCAACTGCTAATTGATGGAGGCAAACACGTATGCATCTCCTCATCCCTGTGGAGGGGACTGTGCTCACCATCATTGGAATGACCATGGCTGAGGACATGGCCAATGGCAGGGCTGAAATATTGAAGTATGCTCCAACCTTATCCTCCTTCTCACACCCCACTTACCCCTCATCACACCATATTTTGATTTACAAACCACAGATGATCTAAACAGGCACATCTTGATTTCCAATCTCCATTCTCACAGCAAACCTACCTTTGTGTCTTTCTCCTTTCAGATACCCAAGATCTGCAACCTGTCAGGGGGTGGTGTAGAAGCAGGAAGTGCAGTGGGAAGAAGAGACTGATGATAATAAAACATTGTCACCCAATCTCACACTCACAGTCACTAACTCAAGCTACAAGCATCACACTGACTTTGGAAGGTAGCATAGAGGCGAGATCTATAGATGGCGAGTCACCAGGCATGAATGACCTGCAGTCTGGACAGGAGGGAAGAGTGCCAGTTCAGTGGAGAACTTAGAAGGAGGCAGTGTACATGATGGAATGTTTGGTGCCTTGGCAGGCCTGCCAGGAAGGACCATGGTAGAGCCTGGCACCAACATTGCACAAGGTATTTTGCAGAGCTAGGAGCCCATCCTTCAGTGTGGAAATGGTAGCCAACTCCAATACTACACATGTGCGCTCAGCAGTGTCTCCGCTTCTACTTTGGTACAGGTAGAAGCCACTCAACATTTCTAGTGGAAGCTCAGGCTAAAGTCACAGCGCAGCTTCTTGCCATGCATGCAGCTTTCAGCCAGCAAGCTCAGGCTGCTGCCATCATAGGTACCAGTGCTCAAAGGGGCTTTCAGGGTCTCACAGCATTCCAGCAATGTCCTCCAGCAGATTGGAAGATTGCCAAGGTGCCACCCTCGGGGACATGAACCTGCTGCCCTCTCTCAGAATGTCAGCATTTGTGCTCTCTACACGCCCACTCTGCCAGTTCCCTTGCTGTTGTCTGTCAGTCTACTGCAGACTGCTGCTGCCCATGCCAAGAAGGTGCTGTCCAAAGCTGGGCCTTCTAGGGCCAGAGTTGCACAGGTGATACCGCAAGGCCATCTGCTCTCTCCCACACTGAAAGTCAGCAGCATTCCACCAATCATGCTGCAGCCACTGGAGCAAGACGAGCACTCAGGGGATTGGAGCAGAATGATTAGCTGGCTTTTGGAATTTGGGCGATTTGTTTGATAAAGTTGGTTTGGTATGTTTGTTTTGTGGTGGCTTTTATTTTAGCATTGTGACTGAGTGGACGCTTAGATTGTCCAATGGGTTGGTAAGGAATGTTGATGGGAGTGTTGGTGAATGGGGAATTGAGGTTGAGTTCACTGGTACTGCTGTCAGATGAACCAATCACAGACAGCCTGTCCAGAAAAGGAATGTGTTGGTGGCCTCTTCCCTTCCTCCTCCCCATTTTACTCTTGCTCCTACATTTCTTCGCCCTCCTCAGTTGCTCACCATATACCTATGGCAAGAACTGTGCCATCATGACATAGAGGATGTGCAGATAGCAGCAGAGCACAGTGATTTGGGATGTGGGCATTGCTGGCAAGGCCAGCATTTGTTTCCCATCCCTAATTGCCCTTGAACTGAGGGGTGTTAGGAAATAGAGATAGTTAAGTAAGTTATATTGGTATTTGTGGGTGTTAGGAAAGCGTTTAGCTTTGAAGTTTAAGTTCAATTTGTATTTCTGTATCTGTTAAGAAAAGGCCAAGTTGAGGTTTAATGTCACTTTAAAAGATGCCTGCATTTCTAATGAGAGTTTTACGACTCTAAGCTAAGTTAAACAAACAAGTGTAGAGAAACTGGGCTGTTGCCTAGCAACAGGGGTCCAGAGAGACAGGTCCCTTCCATAGACATACAGGCCAGGATTTTCTGCTCTGCCTGAAGGCACGCGCCCGACATGCACAAGCGTGAAATAGTGCACGATGATATCGGGCAAGCCTCCCGATGTCATTGCGCATTCACATGATATTTCGGTCAGCGTGCGTGTGCAGGAGTCAGCAGCGTGCCAGCCAACAATTAAGAGGGCTGTTAAGCCCATTAATTATTAATTAAAGTGAGATTTTCATTGCCCATCCAACCTTACGGTTGGCGGCGGGTGAATAGGCCGAGCGGCCTTTGCATTTTTTGCAAAATCTCATCCACGGGCAGGATTAGGTTTCAAACAGTGATGATAAAAAAAGATTTTTGAAACTAATTTATAACATTTTCCGGCTCATGTGACAGAGTCACACGAGGGGACATGTTTTCCTTATTTTTGAATTCTTTATTTTAAATGTTAGAAATCTTCAGCTCCCTGAGGCAGCTCTGTGCTTTCAGGGAGTTTTTGCTGAGCGCACCTGTCGTGCATGTGCAAACTTCAGCACTCGCGCTCCTCCCGCCCCCATCCCGGCAGCACTAAGGTTATCAGCGCATGTTTCACGCTGGCTGGCTGGCCAGCATTAAATCGCGGTTGGGGCCTGATTGCAGGCAGCGGTCCATTACACGGCTGCTTCCGGGTCTGCCTGATGAGGCAAAAACTCTGCCCACACAGGAGAAACTAGAAACAGCAGTTTGATTCGGAAGCTGTTTGAGTTCAGTTGGTTTTGGAATAGCCTTCCAGGAGAGACTGGAGCAAAGGGGACAGATAGCCAGTCCCAAACTAAAGAAAAGACCCCAAAATCCAGGGGAGTGGAACTGAAGAAGGTCCCAAGAAGACCTTCTAGTCAAAGGAAGGACAGGAACCTGGAAAAGGTCCTGTTAAGTGAATTTAAGAGTGAGACGTAGAGAGAAAGGCTCCAAGCTTCAGGTTTAAAGAGACAAAAGCTATAGGAAGCAGATTCAAAGTGAGAACTGCTTGCAAGAGGCCAGAAGGTCCAAAGAGACAATTAAAGTCTGTAACTCTTTGCTATGAGCATGTGAAATAATGGTGTACTGTTGACAGTGAAACAGAGTGTGTGGAAGGCAGCTTGAATGCATGTGGTGACCTAAGAGAGATGAACATTGGAAGGAGAGTTCCAAACCTTGGAGGTGAACCCTTGTTGAAGGCATCGGTTTGAGAGAAGATTTCAAATCGAGCTCTTGGAGAGTGGAGATTGGAAACCCTTGTGTGAAAGATGGAGTTCAGTGAGACCAGTTGGCTCATGGTGGGACAAGCGTCTGGGAGGAGTTGAAGAGAAATCCATGGCTTCTGTCTGGGGTGACAACTGTCACTTGGTTTCAAAGTGTGGTGTGTCTGACCATAGGTCACCTTACTTATGGTGTACTTACTGTGAACATTAGAGTATAAGATTGTTCTTGTAACTTGTTATCCTTACTAATCTGTAAATATCTATAAAGTTATAATTGTGGGCAAAGGGGTATTGTAATCTAGTTCATCTTTTCTTGTTGAATGAATGTTTTATGCAATTGCACACTCTACAGATGAATTAACAAACCTTTGGATGTTAACACTGGTAAAGTGGCTTTCACCCTGCTGGAGTATGATTAAAGAATTTTTATCTTAGGTTTGTTGTGATTTTCACTAACAAAATTGTATTCTCAGGAATGGAATTTTCAAAACTATGGAGTGAAATATCCAGGGATGTTTTTCTGATCATTTGCTTTAACTTCGCTGGAAGATCCATGGCAATGCAAAGTTACGATAGATCATCATGGGAACCGCTGCAGAAATTCAACTCTATCATGGCCTGAATATTTAGCTCGGCGGGTGGGCACAGTTGGCGGGCCCAGGATCGGCCGGGAAACAGACTGCTGAACACAATTGCCTCCCGATTGTGATTTCACGCTGGCTGGCCAATTAACAGCCAGCGTGAAGCGTGCACTGAAAAGCTCGGTGCTGCCAGGGTGAGGGCAGGAAGAGGGTGGGTGATGGCATCAACACGGGTATGATCGAGCGCTGAGAGAAATCTCTCTGAGGGCAGAGAGCTGCCTCAGGGAGCTGAAGACCCGAAAACCATGAAATAAAATTTTGAAAACCAGAAAAAATAGTCCCAGCATCACATTCAGCTGCCTGAGCATATGAGATAAAAACATTGCCCAAAGATTTTTATTTTTATTTTATTTAATAACGGAAACCTCATCCTGCCCTTGGATGAGATTTGATGAAAAATGTAAAGGCCACAAGGCCGATTTGCCAGTCCACCAACCATAAGGTTGGACAGGCCACGAAGAATCGGAGACAATTGCGCCTTTAATGGGTTTAATTGCCCGCTTATTTGTCAGCAGGTGCGCTTCCTACTTTTGCGTGCACCCGCCGAGCAAAATATCGCATGAGCGTGGGATGGCGTTGGGATGCTCACCTGACGTCTTCCCACACGATTTTCTGCCTGATCAAGTTGTGCACACGCCCACCCACGGGACGTAAAATCCTGCCCCATGTGCTCTTGCGATTTTGTTGGTGAGGCAGTAAAGGTCATTTATCCCTTTTTTCTAACAAAGAAAACCTTCAAATTAAGGATTACACCAACCATGGACTCTGAATCCAACAGCCTTTTATTTTATTTTTATTCTTTTACGCAACAATATTATTTGTCACTTAACCATGTTCTCGCTGTAATTCTGGATGGAACATTTTGTAATATTCAGGTACTAAAACTAAGCCTCTGACAACTCTTCAAATACCAAATGGGTTTGAATTTAAGGGACAATTTTCTGACTTCCCCAGCCCAGGTAGACAGAGGAGGTAAGAGCCTGCTAGGAGCAGATGCCATGGTCTGGACAAACAATGGACATAAATTTCTAAACATTATGGTCAGAACATTGTGTGCAGGGCACCCAAATTCTGACACATTTGGCAGTAGGTTTCCCCATAGCAGTGACCAAAGTCAGTAAATTATCCCATTCATACACAAAGTAGTCAAATATAAACATGATAGAGACCAGAAAGATTTCATAGGGATTCTGCGGTGGGAGATCAGGTAGCTGCTGGGGATCTCAGGGGGAATTTTACAGCCTCCCCTGCCCCCTCCCGGCGGGCACATTTGAGGCAGGGTAAACATAAAATAGGATGGTGACTAGCCCACCACCTTCTGTCCCACCCCTGAGCTGCCGTTTAATATGGTGGGCAGGTAAGACACCAGCCAGCCAGCCCACCCTCAGGCCTGTTGAGGGCCTTAACTGCCCAATTAAGTGGTAATTAAGGCCTTCATTCTGTCTCCATTGGCATATTATGCTGGACAGTGGAAGGTCGACGAGAGTGGCCAGCTTGCTTTTATACCAAAGCTGGTGAAAGGGCAGGAAGGAAGTGTGGGCTACCTGCTTTGAAGGTGCATACTGCATGCATCGGTGCAACCCCCTCTAAGATTGTACCACACCTTTGTGCATCCTGCCTGGTCTCCAAAACCCACCCCATGCCCCCATCCCTCCCTAGCATGCCCAATCCCTCCTGCCTCCTCCCTCAGTCGTGTCCACCTTTGATCTTTGTGATCAGATTGGCTGGCAGCACTCGGGGGCAGAACTTCCTACCACAATCACCTGTTAAGGCCACCCACAGCACAATATTACTGCGAGGCAGCCTCTTTTAAATTTCAGTCGCTTTGCAATTGACTCTTCTTCAGTCCACGGAATAAATGGCTAAAAACTGGCCATAAGGGCTGTTTTTCATGGCAAGAGATTGGGGGACATCTTGGAAAGTTGTGGTGAATTTCCTCTGTGATTTTCCCAATCAGCTACCATAACCTTGGTGGAAGATTGGCTGAAACTCCAGATAGATGCATAGACTGAATTCCCATAGATCTTCTGCAAAGCTAAGGTGGCTGTTCAGGAGAATCCCTGAGAAAATTTACTCCCTCAGCATCTAATATACAAATTTTCACCATTCTGCTCCTTAATTAACTCCTTAATAGGGTTTTGCTCCACAGTCTCCGGGCATCCCCCAGTACTTTGCTAAAATGGTCATTATAAAAATACGTGCCTTGCCAGTGAGTAGCAAAGGCTGTCTAATAATGAAGACTTCACAACCAGGCTTGATCCTATTCTTGCCTAGCATTCATATACATGCAAAATGATCGAGAGTGGGAACCCTGGTTGTTTTTAATCACCCTTTAACGCAAAGGTACGACAACTGATTGTCGTACCTCTCCTGCCATCCTGACCTGAGCACAGCACAGATCTTCGACTGAACCCAGAGCCTTCTTGGTGGCAGAAATGAAGACTTCCTTGGCTATCAGAAAGGCATCTCTAATGATTCATAACAACCCTGATAGGCATGCATAGACAGCTCTAGACAAGTTGGCTCTAACAGCAACTCAGTTTATACAGAATGTCATTCAAGGAGCTGTAATATATTTTTTGATTTTGCAAAATAAACTATACATTTGTGAAGAACATCAGAGATTATTACAGTCAGAGTAAAGTCAATAATGGCATAGTACATCAAAAAGGAAAGAAATTGCAATTGGGAACTTAGAAATTATTCATCCTATGTTATTCAGGGCTTACATGGAGACAACTGAATATTTTTGTTGAGTCCATGACTGCCTGCTAATTCCAAATGTTGAATTTAGCAATAGGTACAAATCATGCGATCGCCTGCCCAAAACAGGTTATCTGGAGGGATGTTGGAATTGATTATACTGATAAATAATTTTTATACTGCTGCGCAGAACTTAAATTAACTTAAAAGAGTTAAATTAACTTAAACAAGTGACTGAATGAACAGTGTCTGCTAATGCACAGAATGGTTGCACAGAGCAATCATAAATAAAGTGCATTTTAAATAGAGTGCAGAATTTGAGAATTTGGTGAGAGTAGGCATTCAGTACAGAGGTGAAAAGGGATGTTGTTTTTGCCTCCAATACTCGTAATGGTTCATGTAAGCTTCAGGTAATAATATTTTAAAATTTTGGCCATTATTTTAGCGCTTAGTGCAAATTAGTGTGTAGAAAAAGAAAAAAGCTTATAAACTAAAAGTGGATAGAAATAATATAAGTAATCTAGACAAAGATATGGCAGCAAAGGTTATGTATCTGGACTGCACTATATAGGAATTAATGGATGCTGAGACTGTCCTGGGTAAAAACATTTGCAGTAGATGTCTCCTTCTTGAATCTCTCTGACTCAGAGTCATCAAGCTGCAGTGCAAGTTGGTCACATCTGGACATGTAATGGATTAGAAGAATATCTCTACAGTTGGCTCCAGACCTCAGCCACACCTCATAGAGAGCTGCAGGTTCAGAATGGGTTGGTATGACTGGTAGTATGCAGAATAAGGGGAATTCAAGTGAGATAGAGAATGAGGATCTACAGAATCTGACCCTTCATTGTCCAATAAGGGAGGAGGGGGAAGAATAATACGGCAGTTGTAAGGGATTCAATAATTCGATGGACAGATAGCACCCTTCATAAGTAGGAGTAAGAATTCCATGTTAATCACCTGGTGCAAGGGTGAAGGTGTCTTGAACTAGCTTGAAAGACGGAGATGGAGAGGGAAGATCCAATCATTGTGATCTATATTGGGACCAACAACTTAATGAAGAATAGGACCAGTTTCTACAAGTATTTCAACAGGGAAAGAATAAAGGCAGAATTTTTAGGTCGGCATGTGAATGCGTGCCCGACACGTCCGACCGAGAAATAAAGCGCATTGATGTTGGCCGAGCGTGCTGACATCAACATGCACCCTCACGATATTTTGCTAGGCGGGTGTGCAATAAAGACAGAGGCGCGCCCGCCATTAATTAACGGGCCAGTTAAGGCTCTTGAGACACCAATTGTCTCGGAGTTTATGTAGCCTGTGCGGTTTTCAGGCCGTCGCACGGGCGCAACAGGCAGCCACGCAGGCCACATTTTCAAAAAACTCATCCACAGGCCAGATAAGAGGGGTGCGTGGGCTCGCTAATGTGAATAGTTTGTACTTTAGCTTATAGCTTGCTGCTGCTTGCTTGTGTGAACTGGATATCTTCATTTCGCTTCTGAGCTGCTTTGACAGAAATAAAAGGCTTCGTTCAGGACTCCAGAGGATGCATACCACTCGGGTCCTTCCAAGTGTCAGACAGCCTTCCCTTACCCTGGGAATGGGGATTGTGGTCTCTGCTGGAGGCACCACCTCTAAGGAGGAAGGGAGGGCCAGAAGGGGGAGGAGGCCAGGGGTCCACATTTAGCCTCCTTTGGGAGGAGAGATGCGGGCACAAGGGGTGCAGGGCCAACAGGAAGTCCAAGGCAGAAGGGGCCGCAGAAGACGCAACTATGCTGCTGCCAGGGTTTACAGGTGGCGATGCAGCTACCTCAATATGTCTGAGGTGCTGAAGAAGGCTTTGCCTTTCAAGTGAGACAGTGACCTCCATCTGTCAGAGGATCGGCCCAGAGATCAGCTCCAACTGTGTGGGTGGACACCCCATGCCATGGTGCTGAAGGTCACGGTGGCCTCCGGCTCTTTCCAGGAGTTAGTAGGTAATCTTTCTGGAGTCTCCCAATCAGTTGTCCACACTTGTGTCAAGCTGGTGACAGATGCTCTGTTCAGGTGTGCATTGACATTCATCCACTACCACACAGACGAGGCCAGCCAGGCAGAGTGAGCCAGAGGCTTTGCAGCAATTGCTGGGTTCCCTTGTGTCCAGGGTGCAATAGACGCACACATGTGGCCATCAAGGTACCAGCAGGTGAGCCCGGTGCCTTCGTCAATAGGAAGGGCTTCCACTCCATGAACGTGCAGATAGTGTGTGACCACAGGATGCTGATTCTGGAAGTCTGTGCAGCTCCCATCATGCATACATCCTGAGACACTCCCAGGTGCTGGGGCTCTTCAGTGCTCCAGCCCAGCTGGATGGATGGCTGCTGGGTGACAAGGGCTATCCCTTCAGAAGGTGGCTCATGACGCCTCTCCACCATCCAAGAACAGAGGCCGAGCAGTGGTAAAATAACAGCCATGGCACCACAAGGGCTGTGGTGGAGAGATCCATAGGTCTTATCAAGGTGCTCTTCCGATAGCTGGACCAATCAGGGGGTGCACTCCAATACCCCGCAGATCGTGTGTCACTGATAGTGGCTGCATGCTGCGCTCTCCACAATCTGACAACGGAAAGAGGGGTTGCAGAGTAGGAAGAAGATCTTGATGCAGCTGCTCAGACAACAGGTGATGAGTCCAGCAGTGAGTCTGAGGATCAGCATGGTCCGGAGAACGCTGAGGGGATAGATGCTGACCTGGGCAACCTCTGGGGAAGCAGCGACACCCGGGACGCTTTGATCCAAGGCTCCTTCAGCTAGCCTACCAAATAAGAACCATCACCACATGCCAAGGCTGCAGGCTCCATGCTCAATCCCTGACAGGAACATTTGCTTGGCGAACAACAAGTCACTCATAACATCATGGGTCACCCTGCACCTGCAGAACAAATGAAGCATCCAGAGGCTTGTTGTACAAAAACACATTTAATGATATGGTGCCTGGCATACATAAGACAAATGAAATTGAGAGGTGTTATCCATCACACCAATGAAAATTTAACGTAAAAGTGGGGGAAACAAATATCACCAGTGATAAGCCCATGTTGTGCTTATGGTGCTTTAAGTTTTCGCTTGCGGGTGCTATGTCTAGGTGCTCCCCCCTCACTGACATCGGCATTGGAGACAGCCTGCTCACTCTGCTGTTCTGTTGGCCTTGATGACATTGGTGGGCGCCCTCTGGCCCTTGGAGCCTGTGCTGGCCCTGCCAGGGAGGGAGCGGCCAGTGCCACAGCTGGCATCTCCCCAGTCGCTGCAGCCTCATCGGATGCCATGGTCACTGGCAGAGGGACGGAGGAGTTCCTGCCATCATCTGGAGTGCCCTGAGAGGAGCCCGCGTGATGATAGGCAGATCATGTGCCAATGTAAGGTCGCTTTGGACCTCCCTGCTCACCACTGATGAACGGACACCAAGCTGGGATACTGGGTGCCCAATCCACCTACCACACTGACAGTGACCAGCTGAGGTCATTGCCAAGTGTGAGGTCTTGGAGGTCCAAGTGCATCGCAGGAAGCCCTGATTCAGCTCCTGGAGAAGCCTCTCCATGAGAGTCGCTATTGCATGGAGGAGAAATTGCACTCAGCCATGAGGGTCATTACATTGCTCATACTCCGCAAGGACTCCTCCACAACGGAGGCCATGGCACGCATTCCCTCATGTATCCCACCTGATCCGCCCACACACCCCGCTGGACTTCCAGCATCTGCTGCCTCAGGGATAACTCCAGAGGCACATCATCAGCCACCGATTGAGCATGTTCCTGGTCCCCAGCACTCCTCTGACTGCCGGCGCCCTGGGGACTCTCTGCCTCCACCTGCACCTCAAGCGAGTGTGAAGTGCCCTCACTAATGTGCGCCAAGATACCAGCCACTGATCTAATGCCTGCCAAGGTGCTGGTATCTGCACTGGTGCCTGCTTGGCTGAGAGAGTGTGACGCAGGTGTGTTTCCATGGTTGCTGTCCTCTGGGGTCAGGAGTGGGCCTTGAGGCTCTTTACCCCATTGGGCTGCTGGTGAGCCTGAAAGGGAGAACAAGAGCATGTCATTAGTTGAAGTCATTACTCTGTTACTGTGCATGCCAGGCACCCGGATCAGGGTGCCCTTGTCTTTCCATTATCAATGAGGATTCCATGTTTGAGGCTCACATCAATATAGAGACAACAGTAAAATGGTTGCAATTACAGACTTTCTGACCTTAGTGCACTGCACTCTTACCTCCCTGTGGCACCTCAACCTCACTACGGTCGGTTGTCCTAAGCGCATGGTGCATCTCCAGCTCCAGGGCCCCCTGCTCATATCGAGTGAGGATGAGTAGGTGGGGCAGTCCACCGCAAGTCTGCAATCTCTCAGCTCTGTTATGGAATGTCTTCTGCTGAAAGGATAGAGGAGCATTGATTAGTCCACTCTGTACCTGTAGCACCATTGCAGCCTGGCCAAACCCACTTGAGGAACACCTCACAGGGCACAGCCAATTCGTGACCCTGGAGCCGCAAGGCACTCAGTCCAAGCAGCCAGGGCTCACCCCCTTGCCCAGATGCTGCCCCATTGACATTTGCCACTCACACTCTTAGGCCATTGAGGTCCGGAGGGGCAAGGTGGGCAGCTCTTAACTGCTGTGCTAAGTGACCCATGCCAACACGGTACTCACCCTTCCCGATTGCAGGAGATCATTGAAATGCTTCCGGCACTGCACCCACATGCGCCTCACCACATCATGGCTGCTGACCCTGGATGCCACCTCCTCCCAGGCATGTTTGGGGGGCCTCCTCCCTCCATCCCTGGGGACAAGGATCTCTCTTTGTGCTGCCACCTCCTCCAGTATGGCAGCGAGACACTCATCAGAGAAACGCAGGGCCAACCTCCCCGCTGACCTGCCCTCCCACCTGTTGTGTCCACCTGCTACGCTCTCCAGCATGAGGTCCACCTCCTTCACTGGCAGCCTTCGAATGGCTGCTGCAGCCGCTTTTGAGTCGGCTGCCGGGTTGCCATTGGGCCCGGTGGACATTGAGCACCGGCCCCCGCCCGCACCTTCTTGCTCATTCTACAGCCGTGTCTTACGCTCGGCAGGCCTTAATTGACTCGCCCACGTAAAATCGCAATTGGCTTCCCAACCACCCCTGCCCATTCCCGCTGAGCCTGCCCGATGAGGGAAAAATCCTGGCCTCGGTAAAGTGAGTGTTGGTCCTCTAGAGAGCGAAAGTGGGGAGTTAATAGTAGATAATAAAGAAATGGCGGATGAGATGAACAAATATTTTGCTTCGGTCTTCACTATAGAGGATACAAAAATCATTCCAGTAATAGCTGTAAATGAGGAGGTAGAGGGGAAAGAGGAACTTGGTGAAATTGCAATCACTAGGGAAACATACTGAGCAAATTGATGGTGTGTGGGCTGATAAGTCTTTGGGTCCAGATGGACTTCATCCTAGGGCCTTAAAAGAGGTGGTTAATGAGGTAGCAGATGAGCTTGTGTTAATTTTCCAAAATTCCCTAGGCTCTGGAAAGGTTCCATCAGGCTGGAAAGTAGCAAATATAATCTCTCTATTCAAGAAAGGAGCGAGTCATAAAACAGGAAACTATAGGCCAGTTAGCTGGACATCTGTCATGGGGTGATGGGGGGGGGGGGTGCATTTAGAATCAATCATTAAAGAGGATATAGCTGGGCTCTTACAAAAACTCAAGGTATTTGGGAAGAGTGAGCATGGTTTTATGAAAGGGAAATCATGTTTAACCAATTTGATAGAGTTATTTGAAGGAGTAACACGTGCGGTGGATAGAGGAGAACCTGTAGGTGTGCTGAAATTGGATCTCCAGAAAGTATTTGATAAGGTGCCACATCAAGGGTTACTGAGGAAAATAAAAGCTCATAGTATAGGGGGTAAGATATTAGCCTGAATAGAAGATTGGCTGGTTGGCACAAAGCAGAGCGTATGCATAAATGGGCCTTTTTCTCATTGGCAGGATGTGATGAGTGGAGTCCCACAGGGGTCTGTGCTGGGGCCTCAACTTTTTACAATTTACATCACTGACTTAGATGAGGGGAGTGAAGGCTGGTAGCTAAATTTGCAGGTGACAGAAAGATAGGTAGGAAAGTATGTTGTGAAGAAGACATACGGAGTTTGCAGATGGATATAAATAGGTTGAGTGAGTGGGCAAAAATCTGGCAGATGGAGTATAATGTGAGAAAATGTGAAGCTGTTCACTTTGACAGGAAGAATAAAAAAGTATAGTATTATTTAAACAGAAAATGCATAATTCTAAGGTGCAGAGGGATCCAGGTGTTCTTTTGCATGAGTCACAAAAAGTTAATATGCAGGTAAGCATGTAATCAAGATGGCTATTGGAATGCTATCCCTTATTACGAGAGAAATTGAACATAAAAGTAAGGTTCAGTTATTCAAGGCATTGGTGAGACCGCATCTCGAATACTGTGCAATTTTGGCCTCCTTATCTAAGGAAGGATGTAAATGCGTTACAGGCAATGCAGAACGGGTTTACTAGATTGACACCTGGAATGAGTGGATTGTCTAATGAGGAAAGGTTGAACAGGCTGGACTTGCTTCCACTGGAGTTTAGAAGAGTGATGGGTGACTTGATTGAAGTATACAAGATCCTGAATGGTCTGAACAAGGTGGATGTGGAAAGGATGTTTCTTCTTGTGGGTGAGTCCAGAACTAGAGGTTGCCCTTTTAGGACAGAGGTGAGGAGAAATTTTTCCTGTCAGAGGGTTGTGTGACTTTGGAACTCTCTGCCTCAAGAGGCGGTGGAAGTGGGGTCACTGAATATTTTAAGGCAGAGGTAGATGGATTCTTGTTAGGTAAGGGGATCAACGGTTATTGGGGGTAGATGGGAATGTGGAACTCGAAACGCAAACAGATCACCCATGGTCTTATTGAATGTTGGAGCAGGATCGAGGGGTTGAATGGCCTACTCCTGCTCCTATTTCGTATATTCATTTGTTCGTATGTTCGTATGTAAGAGGGATGCTTGTACAGTATCAGGAACTGGGGGCTAAATTAAAGAACAGAATCTCAAGAGTTATAATCGCTGGATTATTGCCTGAGGCATGAACAAATTGGTATTGGGATAAGCAGATTAGGGAGGTGAACACGTGACTGAGCGAGTGGTGTGGGAAAGAAGGGTTCCATTTCACATGACACTGGGACCAGTACTGAGACAGAAAGAAACTGTACCAATGGGGATGGGCTCCATTGGAACTGGGCTGGAACCAGAGTCCTCATGGAAAGGATAAATAGGGTGGTCACAAGAACTTTAAACTAGTAATTGGGATGGAGGGCTCTGGTGGAAAAGGTAGCATAAATAATAGTTCCAAAACAAACAAAAGGGGAGACATGGCGTAACAATCAGAAATTGTACTTTTAGCACCGCAGGTAAAGGGAAAACTAAAAGATATAAAGTCATGAAGCCAGGGGAGAGAAATAAGAAACGTACAAGTTCAACAATAGAGCTGAAGGACAAGCTACAGTGTGTGACTCAAATAAGTATTCTTTATATTAAAAAAACACAGGGTAAAAAGAACAATCACCTGAACTGCAGGTGCAAATTATATTTGGAGGGGATGACATGGTAATTATTACTGAGATATGGTTGAAAAGCGCTCAGAATTGGGAACTAAATATAGCAGGCTTTTAGGTCTCCGGGGAGAATAGGGAAAACAGTACAGGGGGAGGAGAAGCCTTAGTAAGGATGAAATTACTTCAATGGTAAGAGAGGATATAACAAGCGGTACACAGATCGTGGAGACTTTATATATAGAATTAAGAAACAGAAAAGGATTTAAGACTAATGTAGGAGTTATGTATAGACGTCTGGTAGCAGTGGTGGTTTGTATAATGCAGAGATGAAACAGGTATGTAGCAAAGGCAGTGTGGTTTTAATGGGAGATTTTAACTTCCATAAAGTTTGGAGCAAGCAGACTAGTACATATTGGAAATGTAGTGGATATCCTGAATGTATCCAGGATAGTTTTCTGCAGCAGTGGGCAGAATTTTAATTGCCCAGGGGAGGCAGGTCTGGGTGCAGGGGGAGGATTAATGAATCAGAAAGTGGTTTTAGATTGGGGACCCAACATACACTTCCAGTTTTATCCTGGCCTGGTTTGCAGGCAAGCTGAAAATCCCAGTGCAACTGTTGGATAAGCAATTAAAATATGCAAAGAGTCAATTAACTCAGGATTTAACTCGGTATTGCTACAATTATGAGGTTTATAAGATTGTTACGTTTTGGGACAGTCTTTAATTTGAGATAACATGAAGGGGGTCATGTGACCTGTTCTGAAGTCTTCCTGAAAGGAAGCCTGGGTGGTTTGATTGTTAGATTAAGGGGGCTCAGATTGTTTTACTGGGAAGAATGTGCAAGTTGTTTACACTTGTAGACAAGGGCAATAGCTATCAGTGGATAGGTTGTGAGTCTCCAAAGTCTAAGAAAAAAGTTGAAAATGTCAGGTTGTAATCAGTTATGCTTTAAACTTCCTATTTACTTCCAAGATAAAAGGGATTTGGGATCTCAAGGATAGATAATCAGCATTTCTACTTAGATACAAGGCCCTTTTAATTCACATTGCTGTAGAGATAGTCTTTGAGAAGGGAAGAGTTTAAGATCCCTGAAAACTCACAGACAAGATTAGTCATCCAGGAGAGGGAGAGCAGCTATAGGCAGTAAGATGCTGTGGTTTACCACATTGGAGTGCAGGTAGCACTCAGGCTCAGATTAAAAAGACCAAATTCATGAGGACTGAAAACAAGGTTAGAAGATTCACCTAGCTTGTGCTAGAGGAAGAATCTCTGGGGGAAAAAACTCATGGCAAAAAATCTGTTCTGAGATTAGAAGTTCCCAGGTTGAGAAAAGAAAACCACAGAAGTAAATGCTTGGGAGCTAAGAATCATATTGGACTAGTTCCTGGAGAATTGTATGCCTCCTTAAAGGGCAGTGTGAAGTATACCTGTGAAGTGTGTTTCAGTTGTGCTAAAAGGAAAAAGGGAATATTCTGTTTTGTAGTTTGAAGTATAGGTAGCCTACAAAGGTAGTGTTTAGCTAATAGTGCGTTTAGTCTTTTGTTACAGTAAAAGCCTTAAAATACAGGGCAAAACTCCTGGCAGGAGTTTGGAGTCAATGGAGTTTTGAACAGCTCACTGCATTTATGGCCTCGCCCCTGCTGCAACAGGGCCATAAAATTCCACCCATGAAATCTCCTTTCAGCTATTAAAAGGAAGTTCAAATTTCTTATTAAAGTTTATGAGTCTCTACGGAGATTATAACAGTATTCTGACTTTCATGGCTGGTGCACTGGTTTCACAAGCTGTATAGAACCTGCCAGGATCAAGGGGGCAAGAACACAATCAGGATTGCTATTTCATTGAAACTGACAGGATGGAAAACCTTCAAACAGTAAAACTGAAGAGCTCCAGCCATGTCAAAGTGAGAAGCTGCTGCTCACAGCACATTTTCTGAGAATGTGCTCCTACTGCCCAGCAGGTGATTTCCAATCTTTGGAAGTCATTTGCCTGTCTTGGAATCCACTCGCCTTAATCTGCACTTTCCTGCTATCAGCCTTCATTGTTGCACCGGAGCACCTTATTCAGCTCCATCTTAGACCTCTAATGAGGAACATGAGAAGCAGCAACACCATCAGCATAAGCTGCCTTTTCCTCAGCTACTCCACAGGATAGAGGGGATGATCACAGAGATCTGGCTTAAAGAAGGTAAGACCTCCAAAACAGGGTTCAAAGGCAAAGGATCTTCTCTCACAACATATATAAACACCAGTATCTCAGGAAGCTCAGGCTTTCACAACAGGTCACTGCTGGCATTTGCAGCCTCCAAAAATGACTTCCTTCTCAGTGGAAGGATGAGCACACATAGCCAGTAGCTGTCAAGGTAGCTGTCCTGGGGAATCACACACCCCCATCACCACCCCCCATCCCTACCCCCAGGGGGATTTCTACCTCTCCTTGGAGTTGTGTCCTCTCCTCCTGCAAGGAGAGAAAACAGGGCATTGTGTGTGGAGAGGAACGGAGGACATCATTTGTGAAGGGTAATTACAAGACATGGGTGTGTGATGGCACAAAGATGAAGCTGAGTGTGAGTGTTGACTGTACAGGTGGGGGAGGTGCCTAGAGAGAGAGGAATGAGTGAAGCTGCAAAGTTATATTGGTCTGAAGAGTGTTATGCAGGAAAATGTTGAGGAAGTCAGAGTTAGAGCTTGGCACCTGAAGATGTTCCATTCATCATTCCTGCTATTCTGAGGTCCTTGAACCTTGAAGACAATGACGTCTTCTCTCCTAGTAGGGCCTTGGTAACCTCTGTAATGCAGTGATGCATGGCACACTGAGAAATGATGAGAATGGCGCTTGCTCCAGCCTGGACAGATCCTGAGGCATAGAAATTGAGCATCACGGTGACCTTGATGGTCACTGTCACCATCATCATCACCTGCTCTGCAGCTGCAGGTCTGGTTCAAGGAGGTAGCATAGTTCTGTGACCAGCTCCTTGATGAAGCAGAGCTGCCATGAATGTTGCTCTTGGCTGATCTGAAGATAAAATTATGCTTTTTAGACACATGGTGGGCATGGCCTTCTATTGAGTTCCTTTCTCCTCCCTCTGCAAGCAATTTCTTTTTTCTGTTGCCTCTGCTCTATCTCCATGTCATGCTGAAACCCAAGAGGAACTGCAACTGTAGTCTCCATAACTGAAAACAAGTTTTCTGCTCAGAGACCACTCAAAACTACACGACTCCTTCTAAGTGTTCAGTATCACTTCCCTCTGAGTGAAAACACTGCTGTCAACTGCTCCATCAACACAGTATACAGTACTTCCACTAACTCCATAGCAGCAAGAGAAAGCCAAAAAGACCTCACCTAAAAGTTGCATGTTAACCCCTTTAAATACTGTGGGGGGTGGTGGCGGGGGGGATGGAAGAAGGGGGAGGGGGGGTCCTCATGTTGCTGAATGAATGTTCAACTGTGTGTCTTTAAGAGATGCGTTAATAGGGCCTGTGAGGTCCAAAATAGCAGTTTGGACATAAAAGAGGGTTAGACGTTGACTAACATCGCAATCTGCCTGCTCTGGATGCTTCTGGTGCATGCACAGCACACTCATGCTATCACCCTTCCTAATATCATGACCAGTATGGACCGTGCTGGAAGCTTTCAGGAATGGGCCCCACACTCCCCATATATTTTTTCTTCTCTAGGCCCCTGTAATGCTGAAATGAGCGGTGGCATGGAACCAAAATTTGCAGCCTTAGGCCAGAATTTTCCACCGCCGTTGGCATCGGGCATCAGGGTGGGCGTGAGCAAACAATATAGTTAGAAGGCCAAAAATTGGTTTTGCGCTGTCGTGAAACCAGTTTGTGATAGTCCGCTCTACCCATGATTGGTGGGCCACCTTTCCCGCTGTCCAACGTTGGGAACCAAATTTCAATGCATTTGTATCTCATCATCTCGCCTGTCCATCAGAATCATCCCACCCATTCTGGATCATCTGGGCATGTCGGCATGACTGCACATCGGTGTGTTTTACAGCAGCATTTAAAAGGGGTGCACCTGGTAAGCTGAACTTTGATGGGAACTCTGAAGTGAGTGCACACCAACATTGCGCCGCGCTCATGAGGGTTGCCTGTTCGACTTCAGGAAAGAGGCGCCACATATTCAGGCAAGGGCACAGGTAAGTCACTTTGTCCTGGCTGGCTGACAGTGCGATGCCAGGGCAAGGGCTGCACTTCAGATGGGGTGAGGGATGAGGAGGGCAAGGAAGCAGCAGTTAGATACAACTGAGTGGCTTACCAGGCCATTCCGGAGGGCATTTAAGAGTCAACCACATTACTGCAGATCTGGAGTCACATGTAGGCCAGACCAGGTGAGGACAACAGATTTCCTTCCCTAAAGGACATTAGTGAACCAGGTGAGTTTTTACAACAATCGACAATGGTTTTGTGGTCAGCATTAGACTTTTAATTCTAGATTTTTATTGAATTCAAATTCCACTATCTGCCATGGTGAATTCTGTTCCAGAGCATTCCCCTGGGTATCTGGATTACCAGTCCAGTGACAATACTATGGCACCGCCTCCCCTTAAGCATGGCCTGAAGGCAAAGCACAAGCACATGCTTGGGGCGGGGTTGGGGTGAGGGAAGCAGCCACGCATTAGGGGAATCTTGTATTAAGTGAACATTCTTTCACAGCTGAGACTGTTCAGGCATAGCCACAATGACATGATTGGAGTTGGGCCTCTAGCTTATCTGCCCGCTCAAGCAACGCAGAGGCAAGAAAGTGCTACCAAATGCTCCTCAACTTTTCACCTCTCAGGCACAGACTACAAATTAATGAGCATTTTAGGGGGCTGCAGAACAGTTGGATAACTGAGCATGTTGTACAATCTCCTTGCGAAAGCTGGCCATGGAGCAGTCACTGGTGGAGGCGCTCACAGCCTCTTGCAAGGTCTTCATCCCGGTTTGGACCAGCCTCCCCCATGGTTCAAGCTAACAGCGCAGCCTTGCAGCGTGGGTTAGGAGAATGCCTGAACCTGAGCTGAGAGCACAGCATGAAGTCCAACGGGCGAAGCTGCCGCCAATCGGTCAGGTGGAGTGGGGCGGAGATGGGTGGGGTTTTGGGCAGCCATGCAGCACACTAAACTCTGGCCATCCAAGTGGTGGCCAAGTCTGCAGCATGTATTAAGGGGCTTTCAGATTTAACCAAGAGAGGTTCTTTGCACACCACGCTAACCCACGTCTCTCTCTCTTTCATCCTGCAGGAGGGGTATATCAGGAGCATGAAGCCTGGTGAACTAGCTGTATGCTTCATGGTTCACATGGAGTGGAGACGAAGGAGAACAAAACGATGGAGGTGCCTGGCTGGGCAGAGGGAGGAGCAGCACCCTCAAGAAGAAAGGGTGGCAGGGGCTCCTGTGCATGCCACTGATGAGCCACAGCGAGCCGCCATGGGTCGGCACTGAGCTAGACCCAAAGTCTACGGACAGTGCTTGTCATTCCTGCAGATGACTGAAAACCATTGTCACCAAAGACTGTGCATGACCAGGGAACTGGCCAGTCACATATGCCACATGCTGTAGGATTTGGCACCACGGGGACATGAAGGGCGTCCACTGCCACTGGCTGTGAACGTGACCAAGATGTTCAATTTTTACACCAGTGGCTCCTTCCAGGGCTTGACAGGTGACCTCTGTGGTATCTCACAAGCCTCTACATACAAGTGCATCCAGGAGGTCACGGGTGACATATTCGCAAAGGCACACAACTTTGTGCATTTCGCCTGGGATCAGGAAAGCCAGGAAGCAAAAGCGCTGGCATTTGCACTGATCTCTGGTTTTCCACAGGTGCAGGGTGCCATCGACTGCACTAATGTGGCGCTTATATTTCCATGGCAACAAGCAGCCAACTACATCAACTGCAAGGGCTTCCACTCGCTTAATGTTCAGCTGGTGTGCGGCCACCACAAACACATCCTACGGGTTTGCACACAATTCCCAGAGACCGTCCACAACTCCTACAACCTTTGCAGGTCTCAGATCCCTGATGTCTTACAGGGTCCAAGGAGGCTACAGGTTTGGCTCCTCGGGGACAAGGGCTACCCTCAGAGGATGTGGCTGATGACACCCGTGTGGTGGCCTCAGAGTGCAGCAGAGAGGCTCATGCTGAAGCTTGCACATTAGTGGAGCAAACCATTAGTATATTGAAGATGAGGTTCTGGTGTCTGGAGCGGTCTGGTGGAGCTCTGCAATGCAGTCCACAGAGGGTGTCATGCATTGTCGTTGCCTTCTGCGCTCTTTACAACCTGGCACTGCAACAGGTGGAACAGCTGCCTGAGGAGGAGATGGAGGAGCTGCACGTCTCCTCCGATGAGGAGGATGTCGACAGCGATGAGGGTGAGGAGGTCCTCGAAGGACAGTATGATGGCGATGAGGCCACTGCATTGTCCAGACAAGGCAGGCATGCATGGGAGGCCCTCATAACTGCTAGATCCTTGGAGGATGATGACGACATGCAGTGAGGAGATAGCATAGATCCTCACATTGCATCTGTGAACATTTGACTCCTGTCTAACTGATGGCAGATTACTAGCGCTCTGTGAACAGGGTCATATCATGGAAATGCAGCAGGGAAACTTTAACTTCTCCTGATCCTGTGGCATACTTCGTGAGCTGAATGTTTCAGGAGCACACTGTCGCCAGGCACAGATGCTGAAGGGATGGGGGCCAGTCCCACCTCAAAGGTTATGGGAGCACACAGAGAAAATGACAGAACTCTGTGTCTTCGGCCCAGGACATTCTGGCAGCAATAATAAGAGCCATCGAAGTGCAGGAATGACAGTGCACCTCAGAGTTACTGGACACATCAATCAGTATGCTGGAAAGATTGTAGAAAGGACAGGAGCGAGACCCTGGACAGAGACACTTGCTTTATCTTGTGCAGGAACCAAGGTTTCACTTCAGACTGACATGAACACTGCTCATCATAACAAGGAGCCATAGGCAGGATGACATTGTTGGGAGTTTATTTGCAATAGTCAACATTATATACAAGTGATTAATGCCTATGTCCATGAGGTGACCCTACATTTTCTTAACATTCCTAACCCTGCTGCTACATCTTGGTGCTCCCTGGACATCCACAGCGGAGGTAGAGGTAGCCTGCTGACTGCTACACCCTGTGTGTGATGACTGTGATGGGCATCCTCTGGAGGTCCAAGACCTGAGGGGCTTTGGCCTGTTTTCAGGGTCCTGCTGTGTGGCAGTGGCACCCTCCGTGGCCTATGGAGCTGGATTTTCTGCGGATTCAGATAGGCCGGATACTCCCGGAGTCACCTGGGTGGATGGTCCCAGGGTGTGCACCTGCTGATCCTCCTCCCTATCAGTGCCTGAGGGCCCCTGGTTGACTCCTTGAGGAGAAAGGGAAGTAGAAGTGAGATCAAGCTGCCCTGCACCCGGCTCACATTGACACTGTTAGAGGCCAACTATGGCGCCAGCGATGGAGCTCAGCCCACGCAGCACTGCAGGACTGATATCTCCATCGCCGCCATTGTGTTAGTTGTTATGATATGGCAGGTGGTATTTTCCAGGCTGACCAAATCCCAAGTGCAATTTGGCCATGCTATCACAACGATTTTGCAATTTGCATTTATTACGAGAAGGTTTGTGAGCTAAAGTCAAAAGTAAAGGTTCCACCACCACCTTTGGAGATTTTAAACATTAAATTAAAACATTTATTAACAAAAGAAAAGAAAACTCAAACACACAAGATTACAATTACACAGTTAAACTTAGTCTTATAACAGTCCCTAAAAGATTTCTACTCAACTAGACTCCCAACCACACACCCCTTTCAGACAACAGTTCAAATAAATTCTTAAACTATAAAAACTCCAGCAATATTACCATAAGCACCAATTGTTGCTATAAGGGAGACTTTCACAGCTGCTCTCACACTCTCACTCGACAATGGAAATCCAAAGCTTTTAACAAAACCTTGCTTTCTGGAACAAGCAAATATTTCTCTGGGGTAGCTAGAAGCTATTACTTCACAGTACAATGTTCAAGATCACACATGGCCACTCTTCATACAGCTTTCCATCTTTTCTTGAATATATTTTCTCCCTTTTGATCTATAAATCCCATTGTTTCACTCTTTCTTTGGAAGTTACTTTTCCCAAAATATAAAAATCTCTCATGTTGTCCTTATGGCCAGCACTTTCAAGAAAAATAAATTTAAGAACTTTGCCTTATTTATTTTTTAAATTAAAACAACCTCTCAATTCATTTACAAATGTAAATGTTAGCTCTAACCAATTTACCTATCTTACTTAGCTCATCCATTTCCATTTCAAAATGCCTGCTTTTACATTTAACCCCTTTGATGATTTAAACCTTGCAGCCTGACTGTCTTCAGTTTAATTAAATTAGTCAGACACACACACAAACATATTGGCTGTCTGCCTCAGTATCCCACAGTAATATTAGGAAAAAAATGATATTTCCTTTACACAGTGTTGACCTCAGTGTGTTGGCATGCTGGCGCTATCAACTCAGACTGAAGGCGGATGGACTCCTCCATCGTGCTTTGCAATCTGAGAACTGCACCTTTTATCCGTTCCTGATGCTCCCGAGCTTGCCTTGCCTTTGCAGTTCCAGCAACTGAGGTATGAATGAGTCCAAAGGCTCCTCATTTGACTTGGTCTCAGCAGTCTTCTGACCCTGCCACCGCATGCTGTGTATCAGACAGTGTAATGTGCTCACCAGTTTGTGACCACAAAGCTACTTTAGAGCTAGGTCCCACTGAGGTGTGTGCCTCTGCGATGGTGGAGAGTGTGGGTGAGCACTCTGACAGGTCTTCAATGAGGGTGTCAACAGATTCTACTTCCAAGGTGTCTTCAGGGCTTGAGTCGAGGACCCAGATTGTGGACCCCCTTGGCTGCTTCCTAAATGTGCCTGCAAAAGCAAGGAGAGATTAATGCATGGCAGGGGACTGCGGAACAGGGTCACTGACTCACAGCAAGGTTGTCTGATGGATGTTGCACTGCTGGATCTTCACTTGGTTGAGCACTGCCGATATTACCACCAGCATAGAAAGGGTCCAGATCATCACCAGCCAGCTGGATGAACCTATTTTCAAAGACTATGAGGATCTTGATGTCGGGCATTCCTCCACCAGTCTGTCACCTCTCCCTTTTGTTGTGTTCCAGCTTGTCCTGCATGAATG
This sequence comes from Carcharodon carcharias, assembly GCF_017639515.1. Classification (NCBI taxonomy): domain Eukaryota; kingdom Metazoa; phylum Chordata; class Chondrichthyes; order Lamniformes; family Lamnidae; genus Carcharodon; species Carcharodon carcharias. Next base: position 139,619,453 of record NC_054467.1, on the reverse strand, counting down.
CAGGTGTAGAGGTTGTCAGCAGGATGCCTGCCAGGCCAGATGAAAAGGATGCATGGTATGTATGGGTGGTGAGTGGTGCCATGGACAGGACAAGGACACAATCCACAGGGCAGATGAAGGTGTGTGCGAGAGAGTGAATGATGATGTTCCTTGAACTGGCAGTGAGTGAGATCTCTGTGGATGTGTGATGGGTTTGTGAGTGTGTGAGTTGAGAGTGATGAGAAGAGTGACTTACCCTGGCAGAACGGAGATCATCATTCATCCACTTTCGGCACTGGGTGGCTTGTCCTCTTTTGCTGCCACTGCCCCCAATGCTGGATTGGTGATCTTGCTTGCTGGTCTTCACCCAGAGTGGGGTAGAGGACTTCATAGTGGGCCTCCACTGCGTCCAGTTGGCACTTGAGGGAGGCATCGCTAAATTTGGTGCAGCATGCTTTCTCCTTTTGACAGCCGTCAGTTCCCAGCAGCTTCCTACCTCTTGAAGTGTGTTAACTCTGAGCAGGGGCACCCTTTAAATATGGCACCCAGTTTACTGAAGGCCTGAGTTGACAGCAGGACAGGTGAAACAGAGGCCGCCTTGCCTGCAACCTGGCGTGTTCCCCAGGAATGTATAATTTATGAGGTAGGCACACCAGGAAGGGGATGATATGGCATGAACAGATACCATTGCAGCTGGCGGGTAAGACATGCTTTTTCCCACCAGCTACAGCACTTGGTACAAATCTGGGACGAAGCTGCCCTTAATCTCTATACTGTAGGGAAGATTTTGAGAAAAAAGAGAGCTAAACAAAGATTCAGTATGATGCTTCATGGTGTGAGGAATTATAAAATATGAAATAACACAAATTATGGAGCGGAAATATTGAACTGTTTAAAATTATGAAAGGTTGGGACAGGAACAGAATTTTTCCAATTGTTGAAGTGTTTAGGTAAAGAGGTTGTATAAAATGAATTGTAACGGAGTTAGGACAGGGAGCTAGGGAACCTTCTTTACACAGAGTTATGGGGAAGAATTTTACACCTCGCGGGCGGGTGTGTGCCCAACCCGATCGGGCATGAAATTGCACAAGTTGATGTTGGGCAAGCGTCCCAACGTCATCCTGCACACAGGCAATCTTCAGGTTGGCAGGCACGCATGGGTGTTGGAGCTGTGCCCACCATCAATTTAAAGGCCATTAAAAAAGCAATTGATCCTGATTTTACTTTGCCTGTGCAATTTTACGCTCATCTCATGGTCATGACTGGCAGATGGGCAGCCCACTTTGTGTAAAACCTCCTAAGACCAGATAAAAAGGGACAGCAGCTTTGCTATTGTGCGTAGTGAGGAGTTTAGGAGATAGTTTGCTGCTGGTTGCTTATTTGAACTTGACAGCTTCATCTCTATTTTGAGCTTCATTCTTAGCATTTCTAGGCTTCATTTCTGGACTCATTGGTGTCTCCAAGGCCCCTGGAGGATTTTGACTGTGTGGACCCTTCCAGAAACCAGACAGCCTTCTGTAACCCTGGTAATCCCGGTAATGAGGATTGTAGTCTCCACTGGAGGCACCTCCTATGAGGAGGAAGAAAGGGGCAGAAGGGAGAGGAGGCCAGGTGTCCCAATGCAGCTTCAGGTGGGGGGGACCTGTGAGAGGAGAGGTGTAGGCACAAATGGGAACAGGGCCAGCAGGTAGTCCAAGGCCTTAGGGGCCGCAGAAGATGCCAATATCCTGCTGCCAGGGTTTACAGGCAGCGATGCAGCTACCACAATATGTCCGAGATGCAATGCCGAAGGAGGCTCTGCTTCTCCAGGGGGAATGTGACCTCCATTTGTCGGATGATTGGACCTGAGATCAGCTCAAACTGTGTGGGTGGAAACCCCATGTCAGTGGCTCTGAAGGTCGCTGTGGCTCTCAGCTTTTATGCCTCCAGCTCTTTTCAGAGGTCAGTGGGGGATCTGTGTGGAGTCTCCCAATCAGCTGTCCACAGTTGGATCAAGCTGGTGACAGAAACTCTGTTCAGGCGGGCGCTGACCTTTATTCTTTAGCGTATGGATGAGGCCCCACCAGGCTGAGTAAGCCAGAGGGTCTTCAGCAATTGCTGGGTTCCCCCATGTCCAGGGTGCCATCGATGCACACATGTGGCCATCAATGCGCCAGCAGGTGAGCCCGGTGCCTCCGTCAACAGGAACAGTTTCCACTCCATGAACGTGCAGATAGCGTGTGATCACAGGATGCTGATTCTACAAGTCTGTGCAAGGTACCCTGGCAGCTCTCATGATGCTTATATCCCCAGACACTCCCAGATGTCAAGGCTGATCAGTGCTCCAGCCCAACTGGATGGATGGCTGCTGGGTGACAAGGTCTACCCGTTGAAAAGGTGGCTTTTGATGCCTCTCTGTGACCCAAGAACAGAGGCAGAGCAGTGTTATAATACGAGTCATGCCTCCACAAGGGTGGTGATAGAGAGGATTTCTGAAGATGCATTTCCGATGCCTGAACCATTCAGGGGGAGCACCACAATACCCCCTAGTGCGGGTGTCACTGACAGTGGTTGCATGCTGCCCTCTCCACAATCTGGCACTGGCAAGAAGGGATCCATTGTAGGAAGAGGATCTTGAGGCAGCTCCACAGGCCCCAGAGGATGAATTCAGTGGTGAGTCAGAAGAGGAGCACAGTGAAGAGAACGCTGAAGGCATGGAGCCAGACCTCTGTATCTTTCAGGGAGGCAGCGACACCAGGGACGCCTTGATCCAACGCTCCTTCAGCTCAGCTGCCAAAGATCTGCCAGGGCTGCTACCTCCATCTCGGATGTCTGAAATGACCCTTTCCTTTGACCCCAAAGTCCACTCAGTGCCTGTGCAATAAAGTTTAGAGCCACTCACATCCAGCATTAGATACTGGTGAACCCTGCAACAAAAAAAAAGTGAAGCATCCTCAGGGCATTAAGACAAAGCCAAAATTTATATAATTTTTACAATCAAAACAAATGAACATTACCATATCTGGTGTTAATGCCAATACCAGTAAACATATAAACAAAACATTACAGAACAGAAGAGCACCTGTGAAAGCCCCTCTTGCATTCATGATGCCTTAAAATTACACTGACCAGTGCTGCGTTTTGGTGCATTCCCCCTGCTCCTTCACTGGCAGCGGTATTGGCGGCAATCTGCTGATTCTGCTGTCTTATTGTCCTCTGGCCAGCGGAGCCTGTGCTGGCACTGCCTGGGAAAGAGCGGTTAGTGCCATGGCTGGCATCTCCCCAGTCACCACAGCCTCATCAGATGCCACAGTCACTGGCAGAGGGGTGGAGGAGCTGCTGCCATCATCCAGGGTGCCCTGAGATGAGCCCATGGAGACGACAAGCAGATTGTGCGCCAACGTGAGATCGCTCTGGACCTCCCTGCTCCCAGCTGGGATATTGGGTGCTTCATCCATCTCTCACTCTGGCACTGACCACCTGAGCTCAGCGCCTGTGAGGGCTTGCAGCTCTGAGCGCAACCCCAGGAACCCCTGATTCTGTTCCGGGAACTGCGTCTCCATGAGAGTCGCCATTCTCTCAAAGGAGGAGGCAATGCACTCAGTCATGTGGGTCAATGCAGTGCTCTTGCTCCACATGGACTCCTCCACAACAGAGACGATGGCACACATACCCTCATGGATCTCTGGCAGATCCTCCTGTACATCCCGCTGGACATCCAGCATCTGCCACCTAATGGACGACTCCAGAGGCTCATCGTCTGCCTTCAACTCAGCATCGACCTGGTCTCTAGCAGTCCTCTGACTGCCGGCGCCCTGGGCACTCTCTGCCTCCAAGTGCTCCTCAAACGAGTGTGAAGTGCCTTCACTGCTATGAACCGACATTCTAGCCACCGATCTAATACTCACTGAGGTGCTGGTTTCTGCGCTTGTGCCTGATTCAGAGAGTGGGTGTGACACAGATGCATCTGAAGCCAGGAGGTCCTCTGACGTCAAAGGTGGCTTTTCGGGGTCCTGCATACGAGTATATGCTGGTGAATCTAAGGGAGAACAACGACATGTCATTAGTTTAAGTCATCACACTGTCACTGTGCATGCCAGGTACCCTGGTGAGACCATGGAGATCTGCATCTTGGTGCCATCATCTTTCAATCATCAATGGGGATTCCAGTTTTGAGGCTCCCATCAATGAAGAAACTACGCTAGAATGTTTGCACAATCCAAAGCTCCCACCTCTGTGCACTGCGCTCTTACCTTCGTCAGAGACCCTGCATCTCCACAGCCGGCTTACTGAGGGGGGTGGCAGCTCTCCAGCTTCAAAGCTTCCATTTCAAACCTCGTCATGATTGTGAGGATTGGGGGGGGCATCCGCCTGTCCTTGACCTCTCCATGTTGTTATGGCTCCTCTTCTTCTGAAAGGACAGAGCAGCATTGATTAGTCCACTCTCTACCTGCAGCGCCATTGCAGCCTGGCCAACCCCACCTGAGGAACACCTTGCAGGGCACATCCGAGTTGAGCTGCAAGGCACTCAGTACAAGCAGCCAAGGCTCATCCTCTTGGCCAGCTCCGGTATCATTGACAGTTGGCACTCAGACTCTAACATCCCTGAGCTCCACAGGAGGGATGGCCAACCCTTAACACTTCTCTACACTGATCCAAGCCAACATGGTACTCACCCTTGCCAAGTGAAGCAGGTCGTTGAGCCTTTTGTGGTATTGCACCCATGTGCACCTCACAATGTCGTGGCTGCTGACCTCAGCTGCCACCTCCTCCCAAGCTTTTTTGGTCTGGTGCGATGGCTTCCTCCTGCCGTTCCTGGGAATAATGGTGTCCCACCTGATGCCCACCTCATCCACAAGGACCGCGAGGCACTCATCTGAAAACAGAGGGCCGAGTGCCCACCTGACCTGCCCTCCTGCCTGATGTCTCCAGCTGCTGTTGAGGCCATTGCTCCAGTCTCCAGACTGCAGAATATGATTCTCCCCGGCAGCCTTCAAGGAGCTGCCTCTGCCGATCTTAAACCGCCCGCCAAGTTGCAGTTGGAGCCAGCGCCCAACAGGCCCCACCCCCACCCCGCCCAGCCCTTCCCAACCATTAGGATGATGCGTTTCATGCTGGGCAGGCCTTAATTGGCCAGCCAGCAAGAAATCACGATTGTGAGCCAATCACGGTTGGGGCGTGTTTCCCAACTGTTCCCAGGCCCACCGATTGTGTGCGCCCCCCCCCCCCAAGGGAGAAATTCAGTCCATGAAATTGTGGAACCCATTTCTGGTCTTATTGATTGAGAAGAAATTGTCAGAATTTAAGATGAGTTTAGATAGATGAAGGAAGGAGAAGGAGATTGCTGAAAGGATGTTTCCCCTTGTGGGAGAGACTAGAAATAGGGCACACAGTTTAAAAATAAGGGGTCAACCATTTAAGATGGAGACGATGAGACAATCTTTCTCTCAGAGTGTCGTGAGTCTTTGGAACTCTCTTTATCAGAGAGCGATGGAGACAGTTTCATTGAATATTTTTAAAGCAGAGGTAGATAGATTCTTAACCAACAAGGGAGTCAAAGGTTATCGGGGGGTAGGTGGGAATGTGGAGCTGGAGCCACAATCAGATCAGCCATGGTATTATTGAATGGTGGAGCAGGCTCGAGGGGTGAATGGCCTACTCTTACTCCTAATTTGTATGTTCATTTGTGGATAAAGCGGCACAGAAACAGGATGGCTAAATCGCTCACTTAGATAGTAAACACTGACAGGAGCTATTTAGGAGAAATGGCCTGTTTCTGTGCTGTGATCGTATTTCTTGACAAGACAGCCCTTTCACTTTGGAGCCTCCCCCAGTTCTTAACAACGCTGCATGTCAGGAATGGAATAGCAGCATGTTAAGAAGGCAATGTCTAGAAATATGTTAAATTATGATTACCCATCATTAACCAATATTTTCCATATGTCCTTCTAACACATCTGATGGAAAATCCTAGAAATGTCAGAAGTTGCTAAGCAACTGGTGGAACAGTTCCCCACCATGTTTCCCTGCCTGAGACATTCCCAAAATTGGTGAAGAAAATTAGGAAACCTGGGTCCAGGAGTGTCTTTTCTCCATTTTCTTGTGTGTTTTCTTTCTAAATTCCTTGACCGAATCATCTCTGTTGCTATTCAGTTACTATGAGCACATGTGATTAGTCTGCTCAGAGACTGCCAGGGCCTTTCAGGGAGCAACCACATGTGATTCTCCAATCCAATTTTGCCTCCTTTTTGCAGGAGGATAGTGCAAACTGCATTCACCCAACCCAGCTCAAGAACTGAGCAGAGTGTGGTTTGAATCTCCATGGTTCTGACTCTCGTAGCTCCAATATTCAACATCTCTGTGACGTCTGGTGATTAAAGTTGTTTTATATTATTCTTACTGTGGTGATCTGGTTGACTATCCATAAAAGCATGGGGGGGTCCTGCTGGAAAGCAGGTGTGTGCCACAGCAGGATAGAGCACAATTTTAATCCATTGCAAGTGACACTGACTACTGGGTGAGGTAAATTACGAAATCGCTCTCTGTAAAGAATTTGAATCATATAAATCTCTAATGTTTGTGCAAATAGTTTGGAAATAATTACTCACCTAATAGATTCCTCGTTTTTGGGAGTGTTTCTCTGTTACCTTCCTTCTTCCTTATCCTACACACATAGATATTTTTTCAGTTCTTTCAACATTTCAATTTGAAAGCCACCAAGCTAGGTTATTTCAGGTACGTAGGTTAACCTTTCTGGCTATTGAAGTCTGCAGCAATAATTTAAAATTGCCCATCTTTTGCAGTTACAGATGAAACATGAGGATATAAGAGTAGGGGTCAGTTCTGTACACTTTGCCAGTACAATGGGCAGAATCTTACCGCCTTTAAAAATATTCAGAGATTGAGATCAATAGTGGCGATGTCTGGATGCCCATCTGCGTGGTCCTAACGGAGACAGCCAGTTAATACGCTGCCTCCGGGGACAACACCTAGTTAAGTATGGTGGGCAGGACTGCATGCAGCTGGACCAATGGGACGACCTGCAGTGATGACCTTGTCAGCATCCCAGTTGGAGAGGTGGGTGCTGCTGTGGCTAGCAGAAGATGGAGGCATGTTCTGAGAAATTGCAAATTATTTAAAATGATTCGTGGCCACAGTTGCCAGGCCAGGAATCCCTAACAGGAAGGTCTGTGGTGCCAGCTGTGGCCTGTGTGCCAGAAGTTCCTTGGCGGACGCAGGGAAGGGGTGTGGGTAGTTAAATAGAGGAGGCTTTGCTACTCCCCAACCACTGCCCCTGTCCTCACCCCTCTTACCGCCCCCCCACACCCACCCCCTCCACCATTCCAGCCCTGCCTGCTGCTGGTAGGCCTCCTCCAAGGATTTGCCAGGCTTTGTCTGCAGTGTGAGGCCTATCTGTCACCTGTAGATCCCAGAGGTGACTCCAGTCTAGCCCCATTTAGCCACCTAATTGGCACTAATTGGCTACCCATCACTGCCAGGTGGGTAGCCACTTCAATTGCCCACCAGCTTCTGGCAAGATCAGCCGGAGGCAGGAACACATCAGGTAGCCAATGTAATGCTTCATTCCCAAAAATTCCACCCCCCACCCCCACCCACCCTCCAACCAAACCACCTCTGCACGGTGTCAATATGTCAAACTAATAAAAAGCTAGTTTGCTGAGTGGTTTAGTTAACCATTAGTGTACTATTAAGACTATGCTGTGGGAAAATGCCGACACACTCATTTCAAAACATATTTTGTTACTAATTAGGTGCAGTTCCACCCTCACCCTCCTCCTTCCCCACAGAATACTTTTTTCTGAACATTGCCAAATGTTATTCCAAGAAGGAGAAAAGGATAAATCTGGCAATTACAGGCAAGTTAGTTTAATGTCAGTGCTGGGTAAGCTTTTAGAAACAATGGCCTGGATTTTGAGAAAGTAAAGACAGTGAAATTATCTGTGTCCACCCTCATAACTCCTCTGAAAGGAGCAGCAACTTCTGTAGTCAACACAAGTGCAGTGAAATGTGGAAATCCAGACATTGCTGTCAGTGATTCTACACTTCTCCATCGCAAGCACTGTTAAAATCCCCCCAGTCTGCAATCAAACAGAAATCACTGAACTTGTGTGAACTTGCCCTCTTATGCTATTTTTCTCACTGTAAAAATCTATGAGAAAGTTATACTATGATGAATGAAGTTCTCAACAGCGTACTAAGTTACTGCTGAACAATTTCACAGGCACTGAAAACTACTTTAATATTTGTGGAATGTCACATTTCTCCGTTGTGATAGAAAGTTATTCAGTTTTAAAGTAATAAAAAGCATTCTTAAAAGCTAAGTTTGTTTATAATGTTTCAACTTCTACTTTAATCTCATGTGTATGTCCCAATCTTTATTTTGTTGTCTGTAAGATGATATTTAGAAGTGAAAGGTAATCAGCACTTCTCACTGCCTGGTTGGCTGTTGGTGTCAATGTGAGTGGCTGACAAGTGGCACCACACCACACAGTGCCAGTCAATGACCATCTCCAACAAGAGAGAATCTAACCATCGCCCCTTGACATTCAATGGCATTACCATCACTAAATCGCCCACTATCAACATCCTGAGGGTTACCATTGACCAGAAACTGAACTGGACTAGCCATAAATATACTGTGGCTACAAGAGAATGTCAGCGGATAGAAATCCTGTGACGAGTAACTCACCTCTTGACTCCCCAAAGCCTGTCCACTATCTACAAGGCTCAAGTCCAGAGTGCGATGGAATAGTCTCCACTTGCCTGGATGAGTGCAGCTCCAACACTCAAGAAGATTCACACCATGGACAAAGCAGGCTGCTGATTGTCACTCCATCCACCACCTTAAACATTCACTTTCTCCACCACCAACACACAGTGGCAGCAGTGTGTACCATCTTCAAGATGCACTGCACTGACTCACCAAAGCTCCTTCAACACCCCCTTCCAAACCCGTGACCACTACCACCTCAAAGGACAAGGGCAGCAGATGCATGGGAACACCACCACCTGCAAGTTCTCTTCCATTCTGACTTGGAAATTTATCACCGTTCCTTCACTGTCACTGGGTCGAAATCCTGGAATTCTCTTCCTAACAGCACGGTGGGTGTACCTACACCATATGGACTGCAGCAGTTCAAGAATGCAGCTCACCACCACCTTCTAGAGGGCGTTTAGGGATGAGCAATAAATGCTGACCCAGCCAGTGATGCCCACATCCGGTGAAAGAATAAATAAAAAGAAAAGAAAAATTCGCACCAAATCCCTTTCACTGAGCACCCTGCGCTTGTTGATCTATATTGGCTCAAGGTTTGGCAACGTCTTGATTTTAAAATTCACATCCCTCTGAGGGATTCACCTGGGCCAGAAGAAAGACGCATGTGATTAAAGTTTCCACTTTATTTTTCAGTATTATTAATTTTTGACTGTCCTCCAATTCTGACTTTTTGTACCATAACAATTTTCTTTACTCCACCATTGGGTGCTGTGCTTTCCGTTCCAGGCCCTATGGAATTCATAGCATAAACATTTCCACTCCTTTACCTCTCTCTTTTTGAATAGCTCCTTAAAATCTACACCTTTGACCAAGTTTTTGTCAAATTTTGCCTGATTACGCTCCTTTGAAATACTTTGGAGCCTTTTGCTACATTAAAGGGACTATATAAGTGTAAGCTTTTGTTGTTGTAAGCTCCAACAATATCCCTGCACATAGTTGGAAATCTCTATTCAACCCATACCTACACTTTCTATCATAAGAAAGTGGTATGTACTCTAAAGAGAGTATGTGCGCTCTTCCTTATTAGGCAGCCCCTCGGGAGCAATTTGCTTCCACTCTTGGATTGTGAGATGGCTGATAAGCCCAATGCACCATCAGCAGACTCTGCCAATGCAGGGCAGGTGGTGCTTGGAGGGTTGAGTAGATGAGTTGTCAGGAGGTTTGTGCGCTCTCTCCAATTCTCGACTCCTACTCTGCAGTGTCTCTCAGTGTGTTTGCTGCCTTCCTGAATGAACCTTCTCTATTTTGGTCGATCACAAGTTGGGGACTCTATGAGTCAGCAGCGACGTTTGACCTCAATCCAGGGATGCTTAAGCACATCTGTAATGTGTTTCTGCTGTCCTCCAGAGAGTCTCCTGCCGAGACTGAGTTCTGAATCACGCAGTTGTTTTGGGAGTCCAGTGTCAGGCATACGGATGACATATCCTGCCCAGCGGAGCTGGTTTTAAGTGATTATCACCTCAATGCTGGGCAAGTTGGCTTGGGAGAGGATTTTGCTGTTGGACTGCCTTCTTGCCACCAGATTTGGAGGGTATTGTGAAAGCACCACTGGTGGTTCTTCACCAGTGCTTTGAGGTGCCTGCAGTAGGTTGTCCAAGTCTCTGAAGCACATCGGAGCTTGGGGATCACTGCTGCCCGGTAAACCCTGACCTTGGTCTCAGGTGAAGATCCTGATCCTCAAATACTCTTTCCCTCATTCAGTTGAAGGCTGGGCTGACACATTGGAGGTGATAATGAACTTGTCAGTGTCTGCCTTCATTGAGAGGAGGCTCCCAAGATAAGGAAAATGTTCCACATTTTCCAGTAACTTGCCATTGATCTTAATCAATGGGGGAGATGTGTTGTGGAAGTTGGTTGGAAGAGGACCATATAGGACAAAAAGAAAGTCCATTTGTGCAGCTTTGTCAATGGCTTGGCTCGACAAATTAATTATTCTAAGTATGGCAATGGGTTTATTACATGTTTAGGTACAAATACAGCTGACCAAACTAAAATTGGTGAACCCCATTAGTGCACTTCTGCAAAATGCAGTATTCTACTTTCCAGCCCTAAAAAAGGCTGAAATTTACTGGTGGAAGGCTTAACTATAAAAATGACATCGGGAAAGTGAGTTTTATTTGTTTGAAAAGTGAGAAAGAGCTAGAAATGTTCTACATCACATGTCACATGCATGTGATGCTGTGGCAAGCATCACTATGACTTGTCATAAGGTCACAGGCTGGTGATGAATTGAGAAAAAGTTCATGAAAATAGCACCCCTTAAAATTCAATTATTGCCACTATTGTAAGGCAGCAGTATGGGGACCATAAATGATCTCACATGTGATAAGCGCTCCAGCAAATACACTGACCACAGGATGGCCCTCCCACGTTTTTGTTCTTAAATTACTTTGTTAATTCCTTTCCTGTTGCTTATCACTCACTACAAACCAGATTCACGCCAAACTTCTTGTTAAAATATTACTGTATTTTTTGTCCTGATATCTATGTATCCAGCTAATGAAATGTTAATAGAAACAAAAAAAATGCTTGAAACCCTCAGCAGGTCAGGTAGAGCCTTGCATGGATGCTGCGTGTGAGAAACAGGGTTAATGGCTGGGATTTTCCTGTCCCGGCCAGGGTGATGCTCGCTGCTGGAAGTACCAGAACGTTTAGAGATCAACCAAAGGTCCATTGACTTTGAGTGGGAATTTCTGGTCCCACCAGAAAATCCTGCTCAACATTTCAGATCAATTACCTTTCATGAGAAGGTCAATTTGGGAATAATCTGCATTACAGCTTGGAAAAGGCTGTAGACGCAATTCTCAGAATTAAGTCAGTTTTTCCATTTTCCGATGGTCTCTGTGGCTGTGCAGCCTGATTAGCTTCAGCAAGCATTGCACTAGACTTAACTAGTTTAACGGTAAGAAGGCATGCCTCAACCACCTTTGAGCCTGTCTTCATTGTTCTTAACTTGAAACATAGAACAAGACAATCCAAATGGAATGCTCCCACATAAAGGATTCAGCTCACTGGTTTCCCAGTAACATACTTGCTGGGAGATTGTGAAATCAAATGGAATGAAAGGGAGAACGAGGCAACCATGGCTGACAAGGGAAGTCAGGGACAGCATAAAAGCTAAAGAGAAAGCATACAATGCAGCGAAGAGCAGTGGGAAACCTGGGGATTGGGAAGCCTACAAAGACCAACAGAGGACAACTAAAAAAGAAATAAGGAGGGAGAAGATTAAATATGAGGGTAAACTAGCCAGTAATATAAAAGAAGATTGCAAGAGTTTTTTTAGATATATAAAGGGTAAGAGAGAGGCAAAAGTGGACAATGGGCTGCTGGAAAATGACGCTGGAGAAGTAGTACTGGGGAACAAAGAAATGGCAGAGGAACTGAGTAGGTACTTTGCGTCAGTCTTCACAGTGGAAGACATGAGTGACATCCCCAAAGTTCAAGAGAGGCGGGGGGCAGAGGTGAGTATGGTGGCCATTACCAAGGAGAAGGTGCTAGGAAAACTGAAAAGTCTCAAGGTGGATAAATCACCTGGACCAGATGGATTACACCCCAGAGTTCTGAAAGAGATAGCTGAAGAGATAGTGGAGGCATTACTGGTGATCTTTCAGGAATCACTGGAGTCAGGGATGGTCCCAGAAGACTGGAAAATTGCTAATGTAACCCCCCTGTTTTAGAAGGGAGTGAGGCAAAAGACAGGAAATTACAGGCCGATTAGCCTGACCTCGGTCGTTGGTAAGATTTTAGAGTCCATTATTAAGGATGAGATTTCAGAATACTTGGAAGTGCATGGTAAAATCGGGCAAAGTCAGCATAGTTTCATCAAGGGGAGGTCATGCCTGACAAATCTGTTAGAATTCTTTGAGGAGATAACGAGTAGGTTAGACAAAGGAGAGCCAATGCATGTTATCTACTTGGACTTCCAGAAGGCCTTTGACAAGGTGCCGCACAGGAGGCTGCTCAGTAAGATAAGAGCCCATGGTGTTAGAGGCAAGGTACTAGATATAAGTTTGGCTGTCTGGCAGGAGGCAGAGAGTGGGGATAAGGGGGTCCTTCTCAGGGTGGCGACCAGTGATTAGCTGAATTCCGCAGGGGTCAGTGTTGGGACCGCAACTTTTCACTTTATACATTAATGATCTAGATGAAGGAACTGAGGGCATCCTGGCTAAGTTTGCAGATGATACAAAAATAGGTGGAGGGACAAGTAGTATTGAGGAGGCGGGGAGGCTGCAGAAGGATTAGGACAGGTTAGGAGAATGGGCAAAGAAATGGCGGATGGAATATAATGTGGGTAAGTGTGAGGTCATGCACTTTGGTAGGAAGAATAGAGGCATAGATTATTTTCTAAATGGGGAGAGAATTCAGAAATCTGGGGTGCCAAGGGACTTGGGAGTCCTAGTCCAGGATTCTCTTAAGGTTAACTTGCAGCTTGGCGCGGTAGTTAGGAAGGCAAATGCAATGTTGGCATTTATTTCAAGAGGACTAGAATATAAAAGCAGGGATGTGCTAAGGCTCTGGTCAGACCACATTTAGAATATTGTGAGCAATTTTGGGCCCCCTATCCCAGGAAGGATGTGCTGGCCCTGGAGAGGGTCCAGAAGAGGTTCACAAGAATGATCCCAGGAATGAAAGGCTTAACATATGAGGAACGTTTTGAGGACTCTGGGTCTATACTCGATGGAGTTTAGAAGGATGAGGAGGGATCTGATTGAAACTTACAGAATACTGAAAGGCCTGGATAGAATGGACGTGGGGAAGATGTTTCCATTAGTAGGAGAGACTAGGACCCGAGGGCACAGCCTCAGAGTAAAGGGAAGACTTTTTAGAACAGAGATGAGGAGAAACTTCTTTAGCCAGAGAGTGGTGAATCTATGGAATTCATTGCCACAGAAGGCTGTGGAGGCCAGGTCATTGCGTGTACTTAAGGCTGAGATAGATAGGTTCTTCATTGGTAAGGGGATCAAAGGTTATGGGGAGAAGGTGGGAAAATGGTGTTGAGAAACTTATCAGCCATGATTGCATGGCGGAGCAGACTCAGTGGGCCGAATGGCCTAATTTCTGCTCCTAAGTGTTATGGTCTTATGGAAAGGCATTGCTTTCTTTCTCCCCAGAATTTGTAACGTGATTCTGGTTGCATGTTTGCAGGGATCAGTGCTGGGATCTTTGCTGTTTGTAGGTTACATAAGTGATTTGGAGGAAAATGTAACTGGGCTAATTAGTAAGTTTGCATATGACACTAAGGTTGGAGGAGTTGCAGATAGTGAAGAAGATTGTCAAAGTATACCATGAGATATAGATTAGTTGGAGACTTGGGCGGAGATATGACAGATGGAGTTTAATCTGGACAAATGCGAGGTAATGCATTTTGGAAGGTCTAATACAGGTAGGAATTATATATTAAATGGCGGAACCCTTAAGTGATTCGATGGGCAGAGGGATATGGGTGTACAGGTCCACAGGTCACTGAAAGTGGCAACGCAGGTGGATGAGGCAGTCAGGAAGGCATATGGCATGCTTGCCTTCATTGGCAGGAGTATTGAGTATAAAAGATGAGAAGTCATGCTGCAGCTGTATAGAACCTTGGTTAGGTCACAGTTGGAATATTGCTTGCAATTCTGGTCACCACATTACCAGAAGGATATGAAGGCATTGGAGAGGATGCAGAGGAGGTTTACCAGGATGTTGCCTGGTCTGGAAGTTATTAGCTATGAGGAGAGGTTGGAGAAACTCGGATTGTTCTCACTAGAGCGACAGAGATTGAGGGGCGACTTGATAGAAGTTTACAAAATTATGAGTGGCATGGACAGAGTAGATAGTCAGAAGCTTTTTCCCAGGGTGGAAGAGTCAATTACTAGGGGTCATAGATTTTAGGTGAGAGGAGAAAACTATAGAGGAGATGTGCGGGGCAAGTTTTTTATGCAGAGGGTAGTGAGTGTCTGGAATTCGCTGCCAGAGGAGGTGGTGGAAACAGGTACGATAGTGGTGTTTAAGAGGCAGCTTGACAAATACATGAATAGGATGAGAATAGAGGGATACGGACCCCAGAAATGCAAAATGTTTTAGTTGACGGGCAATATGATCGGCGCAGGCTTGGAGGGCCGAAGGGCCTGTTCCTGTGCTGTACTTTTCTTTGTTCCTTGTTTGATAAAACTTCCATGCAACCTCATTTCTGAATTGACATTTAATTTCTTTTTAATTAACAAAACAATTAGATCTGACTCACATGTTTGCTTAGCTTCCCAAATGCAATTATTTTCATAAGTTATGTCACACTTAACAGCAAAGTGGTGTCTTTGAATTGTACGATGAACAGTCAATTTGGTTAAATAAATGTTTCACCAGAATTATGGTAATTGAATATTAATATGGCTTATTAGTACCAAAGATTGTCTTATCCCAAATATTCCTTTAACAACAAGGTACCTTGAAAGATTTTGGATTGGGGGAGAGTGGATTTTAGTAAAATAAGACCGGATCTGACCAAGGTAGACTGGGAACAGCTACTTGTGGGGAAATCTGCAGAAAGGCAGTGGGGGGCATTCAAAAATGAAATGGGGAGGCTCAACATGCTCAACATGTTCCCTCTAGGGTGATAGGAAGGAGTAACAAGCCTAGAGAACCATGGATGACCAGAGATATTCAGGATGTGATGAGAAGGAAAAGAGAGGCTTTTAGCAGATACAAGGGGAGCAAATCAACAGAGGCATTAGTGGAGTACAGAAAGTGCAGGGTAGAGCTTAAAAAAGCAATTAGGAGAGCAAACAGGGGACATGAGAAAGCTCTGGCTGGTAAAAGTAGTGAAAATCCCAAGATATTCTATAAGTATATCAATGGGAAGAGGATAACCAGGGAAAGAGTAGGGCCCATAAGGGACCAAGGGGGCAATCTATGGGTGCAGCCAGAGGACATCAGTAGAATGTTGAATGAATACTTCACATCCATCTTCACCCAAGAGAATGAGGATGAAGGTATGGAACTCAGGGAGAGGGACTGCGAGGTTCTTTAGCAAATCGATATAGGGAGTGACAAGATATTGGAAGTTTTGACAGGCTTAAAAGTGGACAAATCTCCAGGTCTGGATGATTTGTGTCCCAGACTGCTGAGGGAGGCAAGGGAAGAGATCTCAGGGGCTCTGACTCAAATTTTTAATTCCTCTCTGGTCACGGGGGAGGTGCCAGAAGACTGGAGAACAACTAATGTGGTTCTGCTATTTAAGAAGGGTTGTAGAGATAAGCCAGGGAACTACAGGCCAGTGAGTCTCATGTCAGTGGTAGCGAAACTATTGAAGAAAATTCTGAAGGAGAGAATCTATCTCCACTTGGAGAGGCAAGGTTTGATCAGAGATAAATCAGCATGGCTTTGTTAGAGGGAGGTCATGCCTAACAAATTTGATTGAATATTTTGAGGAGGTGACCAGGTGCTGTGATGAGGGTAGTGCAGTTGATGTTGTTTATAGGGATTTCAGCAAAGCCTTTGACCAGGTCCCACATGGGAGATTTATAAAGAAGGCAAATGCACATGGGATACAGGGTAATTTGATAAGATGGATTCAAAATTAGCTTAGTTGCAGGAGACAGAGGGTGATGACAGAAGGCTGCTTTAGTGACTGGAAGCCAGTGTCCAGTTACATACCACAGGAATCTGTGCTGGGTCCCCTATTATTCGTCATTTATATTAGCTAAATAGATGACTATGTGGGGGGTAGGATTAGCAAGTTTGCGAATGACACAAAGATTGGCCGGGTGGTTAATCGTGAGGTTGAGTGTCCTGGGCTACAGTAAGATAGAGACAGGATGGTCAAATGGGCAGATAAGTGGCAGATGGAACTTAACCATGAAAAGTGTGAGGTGATACACTTTGGAAGGAGTAATTTGGCAAGGAAGTATTCAATGAATGGCATGACACTAGGAAGTTCTGAGGAAGAAAGGGACCTTGGTGTGTGTGTCCATAGATCTCTGAAGGTGGAGGGACATGTTAGTGGGGTAGTGAAAAAAGCATATGGGACACTTGCCTTTATCAATTGAGGCATAGATTACAAAAGTAGGGATGTCATGTTGGAGTTGTATAGAACATTGGTGAGGCCACAGCTGGAGTACTGTGTGCAGTTCTGGTTGCCACATTATAGGAAGGATGTGATTGCACTGGAGGGGGTGCAGAGGAGATTCACCAGGATGTTGCCTGAGATGAAACATTTAAGTTATGAAGAGAGGGTGGATAGACTTGGGTTGTTTTCGTTGCAGCAGAGAAGACTGAGGGGTGACCTGATCGAGGTGTACAAGATTATGAGGGGGGATGTGAGGAAAAACTTTTTCACCCAGAGGGTGGTGACGGTCTGGAATGCGCTGCCTGGGAGGGTGGTAGAGGTGGGTTGCCTCACATCCTTTAAAAAGTACCTGGATGAGCACTTGGCACGTCATAATATTCAAGGCTATGGACCAAGTGCTGGTAAATGGGATTAGGTAGGCAGGTCAGGTGTTTCTCATATGTCGGTGCAGACTCGATGGGCCGAAGAACCTCTTCTGCACTGTGAGATTCTGTGATTCTGTGAAAAGGGATTCTGTACTGTAAAATGACCCCTTAATGTATAATTTGAAAGCATCAACCTCTGGTTGAAACCTTGTGTCACTGCCTGTTGGGTACAAGTGTTACATGCTGTGGCTATAAGACCTGCAGTGCTGTATCCATTTATCCACTCACTGATGGCAGTTGCTTTGCAGTACTTTGTCCACATAGCCATTATGTAGCATTGAGCCTGTACCAAGTGCCAGCCAGGTAATTTACTGATGCCCATGCATATAAATTCCACCAGAGGTCACTGTTTAGTGATTTTTCGCCTGGCTGATTTTTCCTTTTGTGAAGCCATGACAGTATCGGTCAATCATACTGCCACAGCTGCTGCCCCCCGACCCCAAGATCAGCAAGCTCAGCTCACTCCAGAAACCTCTTGGTTTGTTTAGTCTGAAGAATTTTCACCTTTATCACATGATTGCAATGGAATGAAAATTCTATACTGGGTGGGCAATCTGCTTTATTTTTATTTCCCCTTCCTAATAGCCATTGAGAAAATGGTGGTGAGCTGCCTTCTTGAACCACTGCAGTCCGTGTGGTGTAGGTGCACCCAGAGTGTTGTCAGGGGCTGGGATGGGTTGGGGGGAGGGAGGGGGTGGTAGTTCCAGGATCTTGACCCAGCGACAGTGAAGGAACAGCGATGTATTTCCATGTCAGCTTGGTAAGTGGCTTGGAAGGCAACTTGCAGGTGGTTGTGTTCCTGTGCTGTCCTTGTGTTTCTAGGTGGTAATGGTTGCGGTTGTGAAGATAAAAATCTCAGCCACGTATCTACCTCTAAGGCATCAGGAAACCTGGGATCCTGTCCAAGGATATTCACTCTCCAGGTTTATGCATAGCGAATTGAGCAAGCCTCAAATTTTATGATTATGATTGAATTGTAATTCTATTTTGTTATGTTAAATGTTCTATATAAGTACAAGTTGTTGTTGAATCATAAGGAAAGATTGTCCCCCTGTCAGGAGGGAAGTGCAGGAGCGGGCCCGGGGCATGCCGCCATTTTATGGGGGCGGGCCAATTAAGGCCAGCCCAGCGTGACATCCGTCAGGAAACGCTATATGCTCCCTGTGCGGGTGGTGGAGGGGGGGGTGATTCCCTCAGTTGGGAGTGCGCTCTTTCACGCACACAGATCTCCCTGAGGCCAAGTGCTGCCTCAGGGAGATCAGCTCCAATTTAAAACTTTAATACACATGTTTAAAAATTTTCCCTGCCATGTCCCCTCATGTGACACTGTCACATGAGTTGGGACATGTCCATAAGTTTTATTGAAACCTTTCTTAAAAATTTAAATACCCTCATGAAACTTCATCCCACCCATGGATGAGGTTTCATGCTTTTTCCAAAGCTGTCAGGACTCCCGGCCTGCCCGCCAACCTTAAGGTTGGATGGGCAGGTCCATTAACAACTTCAATTAGTTTTTCAATGGTCTCAATAGGCCATTGACAGGTCGGCGGGCATGTAGCTGACTCGGCTGCACCCCTGCTGACCTGAACATTGAAATGACGTGGGGTGATGTCGGGAGTTCCAACTGACGTCATCCCACATCACTTTACGTGTCAGAGAGCGGGCCCCACCCCCGCTCGCCGACCGGAAGGTCTTCCCCATAAGCTTAGTGAGGGCAGAGGAAAGAGAAGAAAATGGCACAGGAAAATTGGATGATGGGAGGTAAAAACAATCCTTGTACGTGTTCACAATTGCAACATAGGAATGAATTACATCAACAAGTAGTCAGTGTATCTATGCGATGTCAGATAAATTTCTCTAGGTCACAGAGTGGAAAATGAATGACACAAGAAACATGAATCACTGTAATTCTCTAGCTGAAAACCACATATTGAAATAATTGTTTAGGTCACCGCTTTTTGCTACACTTGTGCTGCATGTGAAGATGCTATTCCCCCCATGGATCGCCACCTTGGCATGGTGGAAAGGCTTGTGCACTCTGTTGAGCCCTATGCTGTTAGAAGATCCTTGGTAGGGCCACCCATGATGGCAAGGTCAAGGGGAGGTGCCAGACAAAGTACAGCCCAAAATGTCCTCAATGGCACAACAAGGAAAGGAAAACTGTTCATATCACTGGTTGCGAAGGCAGAAGAAGGTTGACCGGCAAGGTGGTCCCTGTCATTGTGGTTCAACATGTCACCGAAATGTGACCACCAACCTGCCAAGATCATGTGGACAATGAAGGTGTCTCAAGAAGCCCATGTTAAATAAAGTCAAGTGCACTCTTCTATTGCCCAAAGATCTGAAGGTTGAGAAGCACCCTGTTCAGTCACATGAAGCCCCATCACTGAAACTTGCAACCCTGTGTAGACGTCATCCTCAAATTGCAGGATAGCCAACGATGACCTGTGGACATTGAATAAATAACTCAGTGGATATCTTTCCTTTTACCTCAGCGTTATTTCTTCCAATTGTCTTCCTTCCTCTTCTGAAGTGCTGAATCCTGCTGAGATACAGTTCCATAGGTGCAAGAAGACCCCTGGTATTACACCCATGTGGTCTCTCATGTTGTCATATGTGACATTATTGGTCTGATTCCCTTCAATGGGTGCTCCTGGTCAGGAACAGTGCTCACTCACCCCTGATTTTCAATCCAATAATTTTCCGGTGAGTGTCACTCCATATGATGAGTTCCCAATTGGAAAATAAGATCCTAACTCTCACGAAGATACATTTTTCCAACGTGCAATAAAATCGCAATCAGCAATGGGGATTTTCTTTTCCTTCCTTTGTTCAGGAATAATGATTACAATTTTAGCACAACTCGGCACAGACTGCAGCTGAAGCTTAGAAACCTCCTGGTCCGCAAGGCTCTTTAACATGCTGGCAGTACATTCATCGACTAATTTCCACAGATAGTGAGCTCGGAGCTTTTTGTAAGTAATTATTAATATCTGCACCTGACTTGGTCTCATTGTTAAGAAAATTCAGTTCAATTCAAGCATATAAAGAAGGGTCTCAGTAGATAAATATTTCATTTTCAGACACAATTCCCTCAGAACTCATTGCAGTAGATTTCAAATGTTCTAGTGGTCTACGCTGTTTCTTGGAATGATTAATCAGAAACTGAATGCTAACAGCATCTGAACTGGCTTGATCTTTGTCCTTCCATAATTGGGTGTTAACAATTCAACTTAAAGTTGACCATTTTGAATTAAACAATAAAAAGATGCTTTGTAAGTGCATTTTTGACCTTCCATTATGGCAATAACTTGCCACGTATTAACTTCTGCAGTTTAATTGCTCAGCCAATTGTCCTGTGAGGGGTAAAATTACTTAAATCCTTATAATTACATCTCTGTTGAGAAGCAAATGGTAGGAACGTTTTCACATATTGTATAAAAAACCTGTATGCAAGACAAAATGAAATAAATAAATTACTTTCAAATGGTTTTAATAGTACAAATTTGTTCAAAACTTACACTGATTGACAGCAGAGCCATTGCAAGGATCATTGGAACATCTGAAAAGAAATGTATAGGCCCTCTAGAGTCTAAAGTTTAGATTTTGATAGAGAAGCGAGTTGCTGCATACTTAGAAATTCTGTTTGGAAAATCAAATCTATTCTTTGTCCCCATTAAAGATAATTATTAGTCACTGTTCATTTCCTCCCTCACCCACTCTGTTTTCATATCCCTTTCTCCTCCACTCCAGAACAAAGAAGAGACCTGCATTTAAATAGTGCCTAACAAGGTCTCAGGACATTCAAAGCATTTACAGCCAATGAAGTACTTTTGAATTGTAGTCACTATTGTAATGTAGGAAATGCAACAACTAATTTACACACAACGAGCTGCCACAAACAGAACAGTGATAATGTCCAGATAATCTGAAAAATAATCATTGGTCATGACACCATGGTTAACTCCCCTGCTCTTCCTTGAAATAGTTCTATGTGATCTTATATGTTTATATGAGAAAGGAATCGGGACCTCTCTTTAATATCTTAACTGAAAGATAGCTCCCCATACAATGCAGCACTTCCTCAGTACTGCACTGAGTGTCAGCCCAGATTTTTGTACTTAAGGGCTGAATTTTGATCAGGGGGTGGGATTGCTGACCCCCAACTAAAAGGTCGGTGGCGAGCCTGCCTGTGTTTGGTCAGTTCGCCCCACAGTCATTTAACGGCTGTCCAGCACCCTATCAAATGGCTGGCAGTTCTTGCCCCTGTAGCACCAACGGAAGTGGTGGCCACAGGTGGTACTGCAGCTGGTCCCCAAAGAAAAGGATACATGGAACCCGAATGAGCTTAAGTCCAGGGTCCGGGGCAGGCTGGCAGGGTCCGGTGAGGGAGGTATGGGGCTGGGATTGGCAGGGACGGGTGGGGAGGGGGGGGCAGGAGGAGAATTGCAGCAGGGGAGGGATACGTTGGGGCAGGCCTTCAATGGGGCTCCCGAACAGGAGGAAACACCACCACCACGACCTCCGCTGGCCACTCATGATGCCACCAGGTTTTACCTGGCAGCCTTGACACTTGGCGCTGGCCACCCCCTCCATGGGAAAAATCCCAGTGGCAATGGGAGAAAGCCCTTAAGTGGCCACTTCAGAGTCTCAATTAGCCCATGGGTGAGCAGGCCAACTGACATCTCCCTGCCATGGGTAAAGTACCTTGGGGCAAATGGAGGCAGGCAGGCAATAGGTGTCATGGTGCACAATTTTGTGCCCTCCCTCACCTGCCAACCCCAAGGGGAGCATAAAATTCTGGCCTCAGGTTCTGTCGTGAAACCACCACCAGCAAAAATTCAGCCCTAAGTTTCTAGAGTGGAATTGAACCCAGGTCCTTCTGTCCCAGAGATAGGGGTTGCCAACTAAGCCATGGCTTATGGCTCCTCTCCAATATCTTTCTCAAATGGCTATTTATCATGTGGGAGCACCACAAGTGAGTGTCCGCAGGCTATTCATCTGTAAGTGGCATCACATATGTTCCTTGTCTTATTGTCACCCAACATGTAGTTATGCAAAAGCTATGGTAAAGACCACAGGACAACAATGATTAGTGGGGAACATAAATAATATGTTTTTCTTTCCTCAGCCCAAGGTGCTAATGCCAGTTGAGGCACCCCTTTCACTGCCCCAGGTGACATCAGCTAGTTCAGCACGAATCAGGAAGTTAACCTGAAGTAATTCCTTGTCTTCATGATGTAGCATATGCAGAGCAGTACATTTACCACTCCAGTATTGGCAAAGCTTACTTCTTTTCATTTTAAAGTAACCCCTTTCTGTTTAAATGGGAGAATGGATGAACTGCTCTCTGACTACTACCAACAATTTTTGAAGAGTGCCAGTTGACAAATTTACGTATTTATGGAACAAGGCTATGCCCATGTTTATGGTCTACATTTGCGTCCTCACACCTGACCCTGTCTAATCTCATCTACATATCCTTCTATTATTTTCTTCCTCACGCTTACCTAGCTTTAGCTTACCTAGCTTACCTAGCTTTCCCTTGCATCTTTGCTAATTGCCTCAACTACTCCTTGCAGTAGCGAGTTCCACATTCTAACCATTTACTGAGTAAAGATGTTTCTCCTGTACTAACCTGCATTTATTAGTGATTATATTATATGTATGGCCCATAGCCAGGTTTTCCGTGTAAGTGGAAACATCTCTTCGTCTACCCTAACAAAACTTTTAATAATTTTAAAAACCTCTATCAGATGCTGGCTCAGTCTTCTCTTTTCTATATTAAAGTGCCCCAACCTGTTCAATCTTTCCTGATAGCTATAACCTCTCAGTTCAGGTATTACCCTTGTAAATCATTCTTGCGCCTACTCCAATGCTTCTAAGTCATTTATATAGCATGAAGCCAGAACTGTTTATAGTACTCTAAGTGCAGTTTAATTAAGGTTCTATACAAGTTTAATATAAATTCCCTGCTTTTCAATTCAACTCCTCTATAAGTGAACCCCTGTGCTTTGTTTGATTTGTTATGACCTTATTAATCCACTACTTATAAAGATTTGTGTATTCGTATCGCCTGATCCTTCTGTTTCTCTACTCCATTTAAAAACATAGGCCTGAATTTTCACTCCCAAGTCAGGAGGAATAAGTCGGGAAAATTCTCAGTTCCACCCAAACCTGACTTGTGGAGAAAGTCCCGGCTGGTCTAATTTTTGATCCGGGGACGGATGTAAATGGGATTCAGATCTGCCATCCCCAGAAACAGGGGGGAGACAGCCACAGGAGCTACTGGGAGCGGAGGTGGCTGTGCGAAATGGCTACCTCGATAATCTGGTTAAAAAAAAAGGGCCTCCAGCCCTCACCCCTCATACCCTCTCACCACCTACACACTCCCCATGCCCCATCCATGCCAACCCATGGCACCTCATTTCCCCTACCCATGGCCCCTCACACTCTCCATGCCAACTTATGCCCCTCTACCTACCCCGTGTCTTTTATACTCTTGTGCCAACCTATGCCCTTCTACCCACCTAAAAGGGCCTTTATAGCTCCTATGCTAGTGTAGTGCCAGCTTATGCCAACCCATACCCCCACTACTCTTTGTCTTTATACCCTCCATGCCGACTCACTGAGTATCCACCAGGGGCACATCTCAGGCCCATGGAGATTTTTTTAATCCTTTCATGGGATGTGGCATCACTGGCTAGGCTATCATTTATTGCCCATCCCTAATTGCCCCTGAGATGGCGATGGTGAGCCACCTTCTTGAACTGCTGCAGTCCACATGGTTTAGGTACATCCACAGTGCTGTTAGGAAAGGTAAATTGACCCAGTGACAGTAAAGGAACGGTGATATAGTTCCAAGTCAAGATGGTGTGTGGCTTGGGGGAGCAACTTGCAGGTGGTGGTGTTCCATTGAATCTGCTGCCCTTGTCCTTCTAGGCGATAGAGGTCAATGGTTTGGAAAGTGCTATTGAAGGAGCCTTGGTGAGCTGCTGCTGTGCATCTTGTAAATGGTAGACTGCTGCTACTCTGCACAGATGGTGGAGGGTGCAAATGTTGAAGGTGGTGGATGGGTGCCAATCAAATGGGCTGCTTTGTCCTAGACAGTGTCAAGCTTCATGAATGTTGTTGGAGCTGCACTCATCCAGGCAATGGAGAGAATTCCATCACTCCTGACTTGTGCCTTGTAGATGGTGGACAGGCTTTGGGGAGTCGGGGGGTGAGTTACTCACTCCAGAATTCCCAGCCTCTGACCTGCTTTTGTAGCCACAGTATTAATATGGCTAGACCAGTTCAGTCTCTGGTCAATGGTAACCCCCAGGATGTTGATAGTCAGGGATTCAGCAATGGTAATGCCATTGAATTTCAAGGGGCAATGGTTGGATTCTCTCTTGTGGGAGATGGTCGTTGCCTGGCACTTGTGTAGCGAGAATGTTATTTGCCACATATAAGCACAAGCCTGAATGTTGTCCAGGTCTTACTGCCTATAGGCACTGATTACTTCACTATCTGTGGAATCGTGAATGGTGTTGAACATTGTGCAATCATAAGCTAACATCCCATGTCTGACATAATGATGGAAGGAAGGTCATTGATGAAGCAGCTGAAGATGATTGGGCCGAGGACACTACACTGAGGAACTCCTGTAGTGATGTCCTGGAACTGAGATGATTGACTTCCAACAACAAATAAAGCAAAGTTCAATGTCTATTTATGGCTTCACTATTTTTTAAATCCCTTATAAAAACAAACATATCATCATATTAATCCCTAATGAAAGCAAACATTTGCATTCATAGCCCCATATCAAAGAATGTATAACCACTTGGAGTTGTCAATCGAACTGTGAACTGACAGGCAGCCCACTGTTATAATAATAGGTTGTGAAATCAGCCATGCAGCACAAATCATATTATAGTTGCTTAGTAGTACAGAACGTGAGTATTGCTGAAGGAAGAGGCATGCTGTCGGAGCTTTTCATCTTGCACTCATCAGGACAGACACACGAATGCCAAATCTCAAAGAGAACAACAATTTGTACTGCATGAGAAGGGGGTGCTCATTGATTGGCAAGTAGACTCTGATTGGTAGATGTGTTGCCATGGAGAATGCACCAGGGAAAGTTAACTGCCAAGCTAATATTTGAATTCAAATCAGCCATGTCAACTCTGATTGTCCAGGCATTGCCATGGGAAATGAACCATGGAATGGTTGTTTGTACATCCCTTCAGCTGCTCACAACCTTCAAAGTACTAACTGTACTGAATGAGCACATGCTTGCAAAACTCAGAACATCATGTCCGGGATTGGATAACACTTACTAAACAATCCCAATTGTGCTAAGAATTACACTAACAACAAATTTAAGATTATCAGACAGGCTCACTCATGCATGCTAAAATCGACATATATTCACACACAGAGCCCTGACCTTTGCAAAGAAAAAGAACATGTCCATACATTGTGCCTTTTTCAACTAAACAAAAGCCTTGGAGACAGTCATTCCCTTGTTCTCTATACCTCTAGCAATCAAAGTTCACTTGCCAACCAATCAGCACCCTCTTCTCGTGTAGTATAAATTGATGTTCCCTTTGAGATTTGGTATTCTTATGTCTGTCCTGATAAGTGCAATATGAAAAGCTTCAACACAATGTCTCCTTTTACAGCAATACTCAAATCCCACAATGATTTGCCCCCAGGCTTATGCCAGCAGACAAAGTGAAATAGCAGGCACAGATTTTTAAAATCTCCAGAATGGATTATTTTAAACATTTAAAGGACAGGAGATTTAAATGCCTTGGCAGCTTGACAGTTCTCTCCAACTTGCCAGTTCCACTTTATACACATGTTCATGTCTAATTTTAACAATCCCATGGGTATCCTAACTGTCCAAAGAACTTCAGCAGCTTTAGATCTTCTCCTGAAAGATCTAAAGCCCACAAGTCATGTTTTGGACATCCCAGTTACAAAAATTGGATCTGTTTGAAGACAGCTGCACTTTGACATGTGCAGCTGCCTCTACAAACCATGGATGTGCAAACTATAACCTGCTTCTGTTCCTCCCACCCTCCTCCCCTCCCTCCGGCAAAAATGGTGGGTGCTGGGTTCAGGGGCAGGATTTCTGGAATTAGGCCTATTGTGCCATTTTGCCTAAACTGGAGACCCTCTCCATCTTTGCAAAAGTTCGGGCCTTTTATCCCAATGCATGTGTGCCCTCCTTATTCATTCCAACAACATGTACCACCTCATGCTTACCTATATTGAATTTCAATTGCCAATTACATGACCATTTCGTAAACGTTTAATGTTTTCTTGTATTTTTTCACAGTCCCCCTCTATTTTAATTGCACTTTCAAATGTTGTCCACTGATTTTGAAATTGTTTTTCTGATTCCCAGGTGCAAATCTTTCATTCAAATTATATCTTTTCTGCTACTTGCCCACTGATTCCAAGTCTTCTGACCTTAGTCATGAGTTTACAATGTGGTACCTTAGTGAAGGTCATTCGGAAATTCAAATATATATATTTTTTATTATTCATTCATGGGTGTGGACATCGCTGGGTAGGCCAGCATTTATTGCCCATCCCCTAATTGCCCTTCAGAAGGTGCTGGTGAGCTGTCTTCTTGAACCGCTGCAGTGCATGTGTTGTAGGTACACCCACAGTACTGTTAGGGTGGGAATTCCAGGATTTTGACCCAGTGACAGCAAAGGAACAGCGATGTATTTCCAAGTCAGGATGGTGTGTGTCTTGGACTGGAACTTCCAGGTGGTGGTGTTCCCATCTATCTGCTGCCCTTGTCCTTCTAGATGGTAGTGGTCGTGGGTTTGGAAGGTGCTGTCTAAGGAGCCTGAGTGAGTTCCTACAGTTCTTGTGACCACGGATCCTACCCCTGAATTACTTATGGACATATTGAACTTTTAAGTAAGACATGTGTTTTTGAAAAAAAACAGGCATGCAAGCAAAAGCTGGCTGAGACAGTAAGGTAACCACTTGCTGGAAAATTCCTAAGTGGATTACTTGACCAACTAGTTCAGAGAGAATGGAATGTCGCTTCTATTTTAAAATATAAGGTGTGACAGGGTCTACTTCAGACAGAGGCACTTCAAAGGAAAAGATGCAATGCAAACTGAACTGTAATCTGCTGTGGTTTCAGAGATAATGGAAAATGATTACCATCTCAGCCGAAATCACCTGCTGTTGAGTTATATCCCAGACTGCGAACATGAACTGAGTTAAAAAGGAAAACAGACTGGGTGAGAGACATACTTGTTTTTTCCCCTTCCAGGGATACACAAAGAAAGGGGTTTAAAAAAGCCAACTGCAACCCTAGTTCTGTGTGCTAGTCTGGTTTTCAGCTCTGGTGTGTGTGTGTGTGCCGTGAGGGTCACAGCTGAAGAACACCAACTGGGCATCCCTGCAGCTTGCAGGTCAAAAGGACACTCTGATTGTTGGAAGCGAGCCACAAGTCAGCAAAGCCACAGTCGAGAAGGAGTGGATAGTGTAGAGGATAGCCATAATCTCCAAAACGATATAGATGGGTTCGTGGAGTGGGCGGTAAAGTGATAGATGGATTTTAACTTAGAGAAGTGTGTAGTCATATATTTAGGGAGGTCAAACAGTTACAGGGATTACAAAATAAATGAGAATATACTAAGAGGGGTAAGAGGGGTAGATGAAGCGAGAGATCTTGGCGTACAAGTACACAGGTCCCTGAAGGCAGCAGTTCAAGTAGGCAAGGTTGTAAAGAAGGCATATGGAATGCTCTCCTTCATTGGCAGCAGTAGAGAATATAAAAGTAAGGATATAATGTTGGAATTGTATAAAACACTGGTGAGGCAACAACTGGATTATTGTGTGCAGCTCTGGTCACCACATTACAGGAAGGACATAATAGCTCTGGAAAGAGTGCAGAGGAGGTTTACAAGAATGTTGCCAGAGTTAGAAAAGTGTAGCTACAAGGAGAGATTGGATAGGTTGGGGTTATTTTCCTTGGAACGAAGAAGGCTGAGAAGTGACTTGATTGAGATGTACAAAATTAAGAGGGGAATAGATAGAGTGGACAGGATAAAATTGTTTCCGTTGATGGAGAATTCTAGGACCAGGAGACATAGATACAAGATATGTGGCAGAAGGTGTAGGGGGGACATGAGGAACAACTTTTTTACGCGGAGGGTAGTGGGTATCTGGAATTTGCTGCCCAAGTTGGTGGTAGAGGCAGAAACTTTAAACTCTTTTAAAAAGTACCTGGGTCTGCACCTAAAGTGCTGTAAGCTGCAGGGCTATGGGCCGGGTACAGGAAGGTGGGATTAGAAAGGACACCTGGGTATCCTTGGGCTGGCATGGACAAGATGAGCTGAATGGCCTCCTTCTGTGCTGTAACTTTTCTATGGTTCTGTGAAACAGGGCAACTCCTTTCAGCTAAGCTGCAGAACCAAGAATCTCCAACCCAGCTGCTCAACTGCCAAAGTCAGCGCTACCAGAATCACCCCAACTTAATGGCTGCAATCTTTCATCATCTACTCCTCATGAATAAGCCAAAGGACTGATTTGTATATCTTTTTTTAACTTCTATTTTTGGACTCAATTTCTCATTTCTAATCTATGTCTAAGTGTGTTGCATTTCTATTATTTTTCCACATGTTTAGCAACTAATAAACTCACTTTGCCTTTGACTCAAGATAGCCTGTTTAAATTGGCTCTTTTTAAAACATAAATAAGTTTGGACTGGGGAAACGTATACACAGGGGAAGGCATCCATTTTAAATTAACCTTGTTGCGACCAACCGAGGGGGTTGAATAAACAAAGGAAGCCAGTCCATCCCTCCTCACCCGGAAGCATAACAATTTGGGGTACCTTGTCTGGGATCATAACAAATTGGGGGAACCTCGCCCAGTGACTGGTCATAACAGTGCTTCTTGTAGATGGTACACGCTGCCACTGTTATTCGGTGGTGGAGGGAGTGAATGTTGTGGAAGGGTTGCCAATCAAATGGGCTGTTTGTCCTGGATGGCATCAAGCTTCTTGAGTGTTGCTGGAGCTGCATTCATCCAGAGACGGTCATTGCCTTGCACATGTGGCACGAATGTTACTTGCCACTTGTCAGCATCTTACCCTTATTTAACCTTTCTGTTACTTCTTCGAAGAACTCAAATAGATTAGTGAAGCGTGACCTTCCCTTTTGAGATCTGTGTTAACTCCCCTTTATTATATTTTCAGTTTCTATTTCTATTCTATTCAGTTTTTCTATTACATCTTTAAGTAAGGATTCCATGATCTTTCCTATCACAGCATTAAGTTAATTGACCTATAGGCTTGTACTATCTTTCTTTTTAATAAAGGAATCATATCAGCTGTCCACCAATCCTCTGGCACTATTCCCTCTTCTAATGATTTTTTAATATATGGAATAGTGCCTCAGCTATCCCTTTCCTAATTTCTTTGAATATGTGTGGATGCAATCCATAAGGACCAGGGTTCTTGCCCTCTTTGAGTATGATTGGTTTATGAATTATCTTTCCCCTTTCTATTTTAAATCGTCTTCTAATCTCATGTCCAGCATGTCAGTCTCCATGCTAAATACTGAGATGATGTAATTATTTAATACTTCTGCCATTTTGAAGTTATAACCTGTGAGTTTATCATGTACATCCGTTAGGGGCCCTAGCCCTATCCAGACTTTTTAAATGATGCGTCTTTACAATATTTTACTATTTATTCTTATATTTGTTTTAATTTAATTTTGTAATTTCTCTTTAGCTTCCTAATAGGTTTTTTCCTTAACTCTTTGTGGGATATGACTATATTATTGGCTGAATATTGTGGTTAGGCCGCTGGTCCTGACATTAGCACCAGGAACAGGAGTCACCTCCATTTGATTGATGAGCAGCCAGTAGCATGCTGTCTTCTGGCAACCAGCCAATTTATAATGGGGAAGCGCAGGGCCATCCATTCACAGTGCTGTGGCAGGAAGTGAGGCAGCAAAGCTGGCGCAGGCGGTTTTGCTGATGGTGCTGCTACCATATTTAAAGAGCTATCAGTCCTGTGTTTACTGCTGACTGCCTGCCCTCTACTAAGCACCTGCCTAGAAAGCAGAAAATGAAAAGGAAACCTGCAGCTACAGCGGCAGTAGGAAGACCCTAGGTGGGCCCACAGTTCAGTGATGGCTCCCTGCAGGGTCTCCCCCAGCCTGCAAGGGCAAGGTAGGGTCCCCTTCCTCCACTTGACCGAGCAAGCCTGGATGGAGATTACAGAGGAGGTCAGCAGCTGTGGAATCATCCGCAAACATGGATCCAGTGCCGCAGCATCTCAGTGACCTTATTTGGCCTGCCAAGGTGAGCTCCGAGACCTCTTTCCCCTTTGGGCCTTGCATGTGGCAATTGCGAGCGGATATATTTGATGGTGAGGGTGTTGGTGGCAGTGGGGTCAGGCAGTAGCATATGTTGTCAGAAGCATTGCTGTGTCTTGGTGAGAGGAGTTCGTCTATGATTTCTGACTCCCACAAGCTCCTTTGAGAGTGCAGGCATGTAGATGCAGGAAGTATTTGTTTGCCCCCTCCGTGGGCCACTGGGCTGCCACCAGCATAGGTGTTGTGCTTGTCTCTGTAGAGAAACTGACAGTATTCTTCTGAGCGCTCGCAGGAGAAGACAGCCCATAGCATAAAGCAACAGGGGAAGACAGGTGAATTTCTGTCCATCCTGACCCCACTAGAGGGGAATTTGAACTGGCTGGGCCTCAGGCAACCAATTGATTATTCATGGCAAGAGAGGGATAACCACCCAAAAGAGTGAGTGGACAAGTGCAAGGGCACAAGGGTGCATCTGGCACACACCAGGCATACTGATCATGTATAGATACCTGGAGTTCTACATTAGGGATAGTTGGATTGTTGCAATGGAAAGCCGCATAACCTTTCTATCTGTTTTCGTAAGCAGGTTCAAGTGCACCCATGGTGGTATAGGGGAGTTCCAGGATTTTGACTCAGTGACAGTGAAGAATTGGTGACATCGTTCCAAGTCTTGGCTTGGACAGGAACTTGCAGGTGGCGGTGTTCCCATGCATTTACTGCCCTTGTCCAAGAAGGTACGGTCGCAGGTTTGGAAAGTGCTGGCAAAGGAGCCTTGGTGAATTGCTGCAATGCACTTTGTATATGGGTTATGCTGCTGCCACTGTGCGTTGGTTGTGGAGGGACTGAATGTTTAAGGTGGATGTGGTTTTGATCAGGCGAGCTGCTCTGTCCTGGATTGTGTCAAGCTTTTAGAGTGTTATGGGAGCTACACTCAACCAGAGAAGTGGAGAGTATTCCATCACACTCCTGACTTGTGCCTTGTAGAAGGTGGACAGGCTTTGTGGAGTCAGGAGTTGAGTTACTTGCTGTGGTATTTCCAGCCGCTGACCTTATCTTGTAGCCACAGAATTTATTTGGGTCCAATTACTGCTGGACTGATCACCGATTTACTCGCAATTATGTCCATCAAACTGGCTCCCAAACGACAGATGCAACAGAAGAGATGACCACGAAAGACCAACGTCGAAGCTCTGAAACAGCCAATCAAAAGAGGCCGATTCCAACAAGGCCTTAAGGAAAAACTTTCAAACTCCAATCAAGTACAGAAGAAGGGCATCCACAGTGCTTGGGATCATAAGCACAAGGCCTTCTGTACCTGATGGAATGACCCAAACTCAAAGCAAAAGAAACTGGCTTACCATCAAGTAAAGACCAAGAGGCAAAGTTGCATCTGTGACATGCAGGACATGTGGTGAGCAGATAAAGCAAAGGAAGATCAATATCTCACTGACATGAACAATATCTGTGGCTTCTTCACTGCCACAAAGAATATTTATGGCACATGTACTCAAGGACAGGCTCCTGTGAGGCCTAAAGACAGGGGAGATCTGATCAAGGAAAGGGAAGCTGTCAATGCCCATTGGAGAGAGCATTTTGAAAACCTTTTCATTCAAGAATCAATTGATGATGGGTGTGTTTCAAATTCCATCCCACAAAACCCAGTTAGAACAAACTTGGAACTCCGCCAACACTTAAGGAGGTGATGAAAGATGTCACACAAATGAAGAACAACAAAGCAGCAGGAAGTGGCAGTATCCCCAAATCTCTGCTGAAATGTTTAAGCATGGAGGAGAAGAACTAACATTTCAGCTCCATGCCCTTATGCTACAGATCTGGAATGAAGAGGGAGTCCCAAATGATCTCAAGGATGCCATGATTAAGACAATCTTCAAGAAAGAAGACAAATCCAACTATGGAAATTACAGAGGCATCTCTCAGCTTTCTATTGCAGGAAAGATCATTACAAGAACCCTTCTGAATCAACTTATTGCACTTACTGAAGAGCTACTCCCCAAATCTCAATGTGGATTTAAGCCATCAAGAGGCACAGCCGACATGATTTTTACAGCTGGCTAACCTCAAGAAAGATGTTGCCAGCAACATTGACCTGTCTAAGTAGCATCCTTTGGATTGACAAAGGCCTTTGACTCTGTAAATCGTGAGGCATTCAGCAAGATTCTGATGAGGTGTGGGTGTCCTCTAAAATTCGTGACCATCCTTCGTCTGCTTCATGATGATATGTAAGTGGTGACAACAGATCCATTACAGAGCTTTTTGAGGTTAAGACAGGAGTAAAACAAGGTTGTGTCATCGCTCCAACACTTTTTTCGATCTTTATTGCTGCCATACTCAGTCTGACTAGTGACAAGCTCCTTGCTGGAGTGCAGCTTATTTATTGAATGGACAGTAAACTATTCAACTATTCAACCAGTAAATTATTCAATCTCAGACGGCTCCAATCAAAAGACTAACACCCCAGCCTCAGTCATTGGGCTGCAATAAGCTGATGATGCTGCAGTAAGCGCTGTGTCAGAAACAGATCTCCAGAGAATCGTCAACGTATTTACTGAGGCATATGGGAAGATGGGACTTACACTCAATATTCAGAAGACCAAAGTCCTCCATAAGCAATCTCCAAATGCACACACCTGTACCCCATTGATTAGGATTCATGATGAGTTCCTGGAAAATGTAGAGCGCTTCCAGTACCTCAGGAGTTATCTTTCACATTAGGGTGACATTGATGGAGAAATCCAGCATCACCTAAAATTTTGTTTTATTCATTCAAGCAATATGGGCTTCGCTGGCTGGGCCAGCATTAATTGCCCATCCCTAGTTGCCCTTGAGAAGGTGGTGGTGAGCTGCCTTCTTGAAAATCTGCAATCCATGTGGTGTAGGTACACCCACAGTGCTATTAAGAAGGGAGTTCCAGGATTTTGACCCAGCAACAGTGAAGGAACAACGATATATTTCCAAGTCAGGATGGTGAGTGACTTGAAGGGGAACTTCCAGATGGTGGTGTTCCCATCTATTTGCTGCCATTGTCCCTCTAGACAATAGTGGTCTTGGGTTTGGAAGGTGCTGTCGAAGGAGCCTTGGTAAGTTCCTGCAGTGCATCTTGTAGATGGTACACAGTGCTGCTACTGTGCATCGATAGTGGAGGGAGAAAATGTTTGTGATGCAGTGACAATCAAATGGGCTGCTTTGTCCTGGATGGTGTCAAGCTTCATGAATGTTGTTGGAGCTGCACTCATCCAGTCATTTGCAGTATATTCCATCACACTACGGACCTGCACCTTGTAGATGGTGCACAGGCTTTGTGGAGTCAGGAAGTGAGTTACTCGCTGCAGGATTCCCAGCCTCTGACCTGCACTTGTAGCCACAGTATTTACATGGCTAGTCAAGTTCAGTTTCTGGTCTATGGTAAACCCCAGGATGTTGATAGTGGGGGTTTCAGCAATGGTAATGCCATTAAACGTCAAGGGATGATGGTTAGATTCTCTTTTGCCACTTGTCAGCCCAAGCCTGGATATTGTCCAGGTCTGGCTGCATTTGGACATGGACTGCTTCAGTATCTGAGGAGTTGTGAATGGTGCTGAACAATCATCAGTGAACATCCCCATTTCTGACCTTATGATGGAAGGAAGGTCGTTGATGGAGCAGCTGAAGATGGTTGGGCCGAGGACACTACCCTGAGGAACTCCTGCAATGATGTCCTGGAGCTGAGATGACTGACCTCCAACAACCACAATCATCTTCCTTTGTGTTAGATATGACTCCACCTGATTCCCATTGACTCCAGTTTTGCTAGCAATCCTTGATGTCACACTCGTCAAATGTGGCCTTGATGTGAAGAGCAGTCACTCTCAACTTGGGAGTTCAGCCCTTTTGTCCATGTTTGAACCAAAGCTGCAATGAATGGCTCTGGCAGAACCCAAACTGAGCATCAGTTATCAGGTTATTGCTAAGCAAGCACCGCTTGATAGCACTTTTGATAAACCCCTCCATCACTTTACTGACGATTGAGAGTAGCTTGATGGGGTGGTAACTGTTTGGTTTGGATTTGTCCTGCTTTTTGTGTACAGGACATACCTGGTCAATTTTCCATATTACACAGTGTTGTGGCTGTACTGGAACAGCTTGGCTAGGGATGCAGCAAGTTCTGGAGCACAAGTCTTCAGTACTATTAAACACTAAGATAAAAGCTTCAGTACTATTGCTGGGATATTGTCAGGGCTCATAGCCTTTGCACTATCCAGTGCCTTCAGCTGTTTCTTGATACCACGTGGAGTGAATCAAATTGGCTGAAGACTGGCATCTGTAAAGTTGGATCACCCATTCGGCATTTCTGGCTGAATATTGTAGCAAATGCTTCAGCCTTATCTTTTGCACTGCTGTGCTGGGCTCCCCCATCATTGAGAATGGGGATATTTGTGGAGCCTCCTCCTCCAGTGAGTTGTTTAATCATCCACCACCATTCACAACTGGATGTGGCAGAACTGCAGAGCTTAGATCTAATCCATTGGTGACGGAATTGCTTAGCTCTTGCTACTTATGCTGTTTGACACGCAAGTAGTCCTGTGTTGTAGCTTCACCCAGGTTGATGCTTCATTCTTAGGAATGCCTGGTGCTGTTTCTGGCATGCCCTTCTGCACCCTTCATTGAAACAGGCTTGATGCCCTGGCTTGGTAGAGTGGGGAATATGCAGAGCCATGAGGTTATAGATTGCAGCTGAGTACAATTCTGCTGTTGATAGCCCAAAATGCCTCATGGTTGCCCAGTCTTGAGTTGCTAAAAGGCATCGACTTGTTCGAAATCTAACCCATTTAGCACGATGGTAATGCCACAGAACAGGACGAAGACAGGATGTTCTTAACAGATGGACTTTGCAGGGTCGACAGGGCTGAGTTTGCCATTGTCGCCTCTGTTGCTTAGGTCGATGCCTTTTAGCAGATTGATACAACTGAGTGGCTTTCTTGGCCATTTCAGAGGGCAGCTAAGAGTCAACCATATTGTTGTGGGTCCGGAGTCACATGTAGGCCAGACCAGGTAAGGATGGCAGATTTCCTTCCCTAAAAAGCATTAGTGAACCAGGTAGGTTTTTACAACAATTGACAATGGTTTCATGGTCACCATTACACTTTTAATTCCAGATTTTTATTGAATTTAAATTCCACAATCTGCCATGGTGGGATTTGAACCCAGGTCCCCAGAGCATTACCCTGGGTCTCTGGATACTAGTCCAGCAACAATACCACTACGCCATAGCCTCCCCTGAAATCTGCTGGTGCAGCCTTTGGCCACCTGAGGAAGCAAGTGCCTGAAGATTGCGACATTAAAACTGAAGCCATGGTCTACCATGTGGTTGTGATCCCTTCCTTACTGT
The DNA here is from genome assembly GCF_017639515.1 of Carcharodon carcharias. Classification (NCBI taxonomy): domain Eukaryota; kingdom Metazoa; phylum Chordata; class Chondrichthyes; order Lamniformes; family Lamnidae; genus Carcharodon; species Carcharodon carcharias. Next base: position 139,583,491 of record NC_054467.1, on the reverse strand, counting down.
ACATGGCTGAAACATGGACAACATATAGGAGGCACCTCAAAGCACTGGAGTCATACCATCAACACTGTCTGTGGAAGATCTTACATAATAAGTGGGAGGCCTGACACACCAACATCAGAGTCATCTCACAAGCATTTACCACAAGCATCGAGGCTAAGATCATCCACCATCAGCTTCTTTGGGATGGTCATATAGTTCGGATGTCAGATACCAGGCTCCCAAAGCAGGTCTACTTCTTCTAGCTCAATCAGGGCAGACGCACCAGAAGAGAACAGAGGAAATGCTTCAAGGATGTGCTGAAAGCCACCATGAAAAATGCAACATTGATAGCAACTCCGGGGACACCATCGCCTTGGACTGAACCAGGTGGCAGCAGTGTCTATGGGAAGGATCTCAGCATTTTGAGACCCAACAATGACAAAACGAAGAGGAAAAGCAAAAGCAGAGAAAAGAAAGCACCATGACTCAAACTAATAATACACGACCAGACATCCCACATGACAACAAATGCCTCATGTGTCACAAAGTCTGCAGATCCCAAATCTGCCTCATCAGCCATCTTCAGACTCTTGGAAGACAATCATCTTCACTAGTGAAGGGTAGCCTATATACTCACTGAGGAATTGCCAGACACTGAGTTGTTCTTGTAGCCACAGTATTTATATGGCTGGTCCAGTTCGGTATCTAGTCAACAGTAATCCCCAGGATTTTGATGTGGGGCATTTAATGATGGCAATGCCATTGAATATCAAGGGGGAGATGGTTAGATTCTCTCTTGTTGGAGATGGTTATTGCCTGGCACTTGAATGGTGTGAATGTTACTTACCACTTATCAGCCCAAGCTTGAATGTTGTCCAGGTCTGGCTGCAAATGGACATGGACTGTTTCAGTTTCTGAGGAGTCGCGAATGGTGCTGAACATTGTGCAATCATAAGTGAACATTCCCATTTCTGACCTTATGATGGAGGGAAGGTCATTGTTGAAGATTGGGCCTGAGGAACTCCTGCAGCAATATCCTGGGGTTGAGATGATTGGCCTCCAACAGCCACAATCATCTTCCTTTGTGCTAGCTACGACTCCAACTGGTGAAGAGTTTTCCCTCGATTCCCATTGACTTTCATTTTGTTAGGGCTCCTTGATGCCACACCAGGTCAAATGCTGCCTTGACATCAAGGGCAGTCACTTTCCTCTGAGAGTGGGTTGGGAATTGGCCCGGTTGAATTAGTCTGCTTTTTGTCGACAGGACTTACCTGGGAAATTTTCCACATTGTCAGGTAAATGCCAGTGTTGTAGCTGTACTGGAACAGCTTGGCTAGAGGCATGGCTAGTTCTGGAGCACTAGTTTTCGCTACTACCACTAGTCTGTTGTCAATGCCTTTGCTTGTGTCTTCAGCCATTTCTTAACATGAAATTGAATTGGCTGTAGACTGGCATCTGTGATCTACAAGTAGTTATCTAAATGATTCAGCTATCCCGACAAATGTTTTTCCTAAACTATTTGTATAGTTGCATCCTATAGTATGTTTTAAAGGGTGACCCGATTCATGAAACATTGTTCAACAAAAAACAAATAGGCACATTACTCTTCCCAAAAATAGTTGGAAATTATATTCCATGAAACATTGTCTCTTTAGACATTACTTTGTGCAAAATGTTATTGAAACTATATACTTGGTACCTGAGTTTGTAATAGTTGGGAACTCAATGCTGAAGGTTGACAAGAGTGAGTACTTCTAAAAGTAACTTGCAAACAAAAACAGGCTCAGGTTCAAATACGAAAAGTCATATAGCAATAAAAGTTATGATGTGTAATAATATATTTTGTTATTATAATGATATTGATAACAACTATTTCCCAGTCTAAAACAAAAGACCATGTATACTGGAATTCTGAAATAAAGTCAGGAAATACCAGAAAAACTCAGCAGGTCAGGTAGCATCTTTGGAGACGGAATCAAGGGTTAAGATTGACAAGGTCTTTCTCCATTTCTAAGGAAGTTTCCTTCTCCTAGGATATTATTACTGTTTCTCTCTCCACAGATGCTGCCACAGATGTCAGTATTCCCAGCACTTTCTGCTTTTACTTCCCAGTCCAAATCCAATTTGAAAAGCAGATGAGTGTACTGAGGTAATGCTGGTTATAAAACACTTCATTTCAGTTAGGCTATTATAAAATTCTGTGATAACAATGGGATAACAGAAATATGAAGCACAATATTAACAGCTGGTTAATTCCAATCATATTGTTTTATTTGGAAAGAACATTAAAAATCAACATTCACACTAAAACATAAGGAAACAGTTTGCCATTTTATTGCAGAGGCAATTTTGTGTCAGGAAATCGCTTGATTATGACTTAACTTCAGAGAATCATAGAATGGTTAAAGCACAGGAGGAGGCCATTTGGCCTATCCTGTCTGTGCTAACTCTCTGCAAGGGCAATTAATCTGGTTCCACTTTTTCCCATTGCCCAGAAAATTGCCCAGCATTTTTTTCCCTTTTCAGATAATGCTTCAAATCCCTTTAGAATGCCATGACTGGAGCATAATGTGGGCAAATATGAAATCGTTCATTTTGGCAGGAAGAATAAAAAAAGCTTATTATCTGAATGGTGAGAGATTGCAGAGCTCTGAGTTTCAGAGGGATCTGGGTGTCCTAGTGCATGAATCACAAAAGGATGGTATGAAGGTACAGCAGGTAATAGAAAAGCTAATAGGATGTTATCATTTATTGTGAGGGGAATTGATTATAAAAGTAGGGAGGTTATGCTTCAGTTGTACAGGGCATTAGTGAGACCACATCTGGCGTATTGTGTACAGTACTGGTCTCCTTATTTAAAGAAAGATGTAAATGCATTAGAATCAGTTCAGAGAATGTTTACTAGACTAATACCAGGATGTCATATGAGGAAAGGCTGAACAAGTTAGGTTTGTATCCACTGGAATTTAGAACAGTGAGAGGCAACTTAATTGAAACCTTTACGATCCTCAGAGGTCTTGACAGGGCAAAGGTGGTGAGGATGTTTCCACTTGTGGGAGAATCTAGAACAAGGGGTCACTATTTAAAAATAAAGGGTCGCTCATTTGAGACAGAGATGAGAAGATTTTTTTTCTCTGTCAGAGAGTTGTGAGTCTATGGAACTCTCTTCCTCAAAAGGCAGTGGAAGCAGTGTCTTTGAATATTTTCAAAGCAGAGGTAGATAGATTCTTGATTAATAAGAGGGTGAAAGGTTATTGGGGGTAGGCAAGAATATGGGGTTGAGGTTACATTCAAATCAGCCATGACCTTATTGAATGGCAGAGCAGGCTGGGGTGGGGGTGGGGGAGCAATGGCCTACTCCTGCTCCTAACTCCTGTGTTGGATTGACTCTCCCTCCACCAAGGCGTTGGGGGCGGGCCGGGGGGGGGAGGAAGAGAGAGAGAACTGGACAGGATATTAGCAGGGAAGGGCTCCTTCACAGTTCAAGGACTTCAGTGGGAGGAGGCATTTTAACCACAGAAGCTCGTCTTTCCAGTTTGTAACATGTACACACAGAAACTGATAACCAGAAATAAAGGACTCACGCATTTAGTTTGTGGGCGTGGCTGGTTAGTTATTCAGCTGAGCCAACACAGAATATCCCGAGAAACCTGAGAATTTGCGAGCAACTTACTTCCTGATAAGAGCTTGCGCTGCCCCAACAGTTGGGCAAGGTCGGGTCTCATCCAGTTAGTCAGTTTATTAGTGTAACCATTCTCTCCTGCTGACGCTGCTACATTATATATAAAATCAATCATTGAAATCTTGCCTTTTGTTTCGATCTCTAAACGTCATTGCCAGATGGAAGAACGTTATTGAAGTTTAGAAAGTCACTTTTTGGGGAAGTGCACTGTTGTATCCTGCAGCCCGTAGCAACAGCGCTTCTAATTTAAAAAAAATTCACGGCATCGGGTTCTGGTTTCAATTCTTTCCCCTCTTTTATATCGATTTTATAACTCCAGTTCATTTCGTTGTTAGAACTACCCTTTCCAGAGAGTAAGGTAGCCATGTTCAAAGCTTAACTCGACATTTTTTATTGGGTGATGGGAATTTTCCACTTTTTTGTTACAGATATACAATGCATCTAATGTTGTCTCAACTTAATAAAACAATGCATAGCAATTTCAGTGCCTTTGAGGAGTATTTTTGGAATGCAATTGACGCTTCCTTATTTATTGAGATTTCGATTCACTTCCTCCTTTGCGGGGTGGTTTTATTCCAGCGCATTTATACAACATTACTATTTGTTTCTTACTTATTTTCACGAGGTGTATAATCAGTACCCCGAGCTGTGTGTGACTTCTCTCCAACGATACACCAATCATCGAAGCTGCGCAAGCTCGCAGGTACATATCTTAAACCTTATTTTATCCGGCTTATGTTAGAGCTCATTGCAGTAGCAAGCCGAGAATTAAGCAGCATTGCTGAATTTACAACTATACACCGGTCACGTCAGTAGATTTTTTCAACAAAAGCTTTTCTTTTAACTTTCATCTGATCACTGATTGAATATATTGCACTTGTAAACGTTAAAATAGTCTTGTGGTCGGCAATTGTTAGCCTTTAACAAATACAGAAACTCGAATTCATCATTTTGACGTAAAGGATTTCCTTTTTAAATAACTGCTGTTATATTTATCTTGTCGATAAGTAACCATGGTTGTTAAAAAGCGGGGTGTAACGTTGCACATGTTCTTCCATTCTATTGTTTTTCCATTCAGGGATAATGAGACGTGAGTGCTGGCAAATTGAAGGGTATTGGTGACATGTTAGTACCACCGTGGCACGCAGATAATTGTTCACAGTTTCCTTTTATGAGGACAAGACTATTAGAATATTTACCTCCTTTTTTTCCGGATTGAAATCAGAAGCTCTAGAAATAATAATTGAACGTGATCTATTCGCAGCAGTTCACTCTGGTCCCTCAATAACCTGAGCAAAAATTCGTATGAGTTTAGAAAGGTCAGTTCTTTGTGTGTACACACATATATAAGAACATAAGAAATAGGAGCAGGAGCAGGCCATTCAGCCCCTCAAGCCTGCCCCACCATTCAATAAGATTATGTCTGACCTGCCCCAGGCCTCAACTCCTCTTTCGTACCAGCTCCTCATAGTCCTCAACTTCCCAATATTTCAAAAATCTATCTACCTCCTCTTTAAATACTTTCAGTGACCTAGCCTCTGCAACTCTCTGGGTAGAGAATTCCAGACATTCACTTCCCTCTGAGAGCAGAAATTCCTTCACATCTCAGTTTTAAATGAGTGGTCCTCTTATTCTGCAACTATGTCCCTTACTTTGAGATTCTTCCACTAATGGAAACATCTTCTCAACATCTACCCTGTCAAGCCCCCTCAGAATCTCATATGTTTCAATAAGATCATCCTTCATTCTTCTAAACTCAAATGAATAAAGGCCTAACCTGTTTGGCCGTTCTTCATAAGTCATGTTATGTTACCTGTTGTAGCAGCTAAATACAATTGATATGTCTACATGCTCTCAAGTCTTCACAATATTCCTAATGGCTTTGTGGCATTGTTTTTAAACAATATACTCTGTACTGTCCAAATGGGGAATTACATGAATCTCTGATGCTTTTGTTCCATTCTTATTGCATTTCTTTTAATAATGGTTAGACTGTAATAAGGAGGGGACAGTTTCAAGAAGCTAAATCATCAGAAACTTCTGATCACAGTGACGGTGATGAGTTAGATTCACTAATATGCATTAAGACTAATGGATAGAAGTGATTATAAAGACCCCCTTTCCAAAAAGTGCTTGGTTGATCTCAAACTAAGCACAAAGCTTGACCAGATCTGTCTTTCATTTGAAGATTAAATGTTACAACTTTGTAGCTATCATAGCATATATTATTCCTGGGCGTTGTTTGTGAACTCCATGGGGTGGTTTTATTTAGTGCCGATCTGCTCTTCACCTTTGTATAATTTCAAGCCGATAGGATGTTAGAATTCATATGAGAAAGTGGAGAGGTACAGTCCTTCACACCACTACCACCTGGAATTCAAACTGTTGCAGTGACTGTGCCTTTAGGACAAGTAGTAGAAACAGTAGTGCAGCTGTTATTTTTCAAATGCCCTAGCTACAAGCTCAGCCACCGGGTGTGCTGTAGGATGATTGATTAGCCTCTCTGAAGTTCATCTGCCATCTTGCAGAAAATCTCGGATCTGCCCTGTACATAAACCTCCAGTAAAGGAAATTGAGATCACAGATTTGCCATGGTCTATTGTGTAGGCAAAAGCTTTAAGCAATTACTGAGGATAGATTCAGTTGAAAATCTCATTTAGTTCAACCATTGAGTAGCACTGTTATTTGAAGCCAAGAATACTATGGGCTGCTCACCTGTCATAACTGGAGAATAGTTTGCAATAGTCAGTGGATGTGTAATGGAATTTAAAAAGGTGGGTTAGAGTTTTGTTTGGGCAAAACACTGCAAAGCATGTGTAGAGGAAAGATATGTATATTCCATTGTGAAAATAGTGATGGGAGAATGCATAAATATGTGAGTAATTTCTCGCCTCGTTCATTAAATGTTTGATTTAAAACAATTGAGTAAACCTTATCCAGTGCACGAGAGAGCGATTCACAACTGTTTCATTCTTGATGACTATCTCTGTCACTGGGACTATCTTTAGGCTGAACCGAGTCTTCTAAAGTGCCCAAAGTAAGCCAGAGTGAATTGGGAACTGGTCACTAAATGCTGACTTTTAGAACAAGATTATTATGTTACCTATTTTCACCTTCCTAACAAATATTAATTCAGTTTGATTTTGATTGATAATCCACACCCTGGATATCATGATCACCAAATGCTGGATGCTCTTGTTCGTTGTCCATTGTTTGGTAGGATGAGAAAAGTCTGAAATAATTGTTAGCAGGGATCTAGAGGAAACAGTAAAATATCTCAATATATAGACATGGTTCCATATAAACTACAGAGAAATATACTTTGATTTATTATTATAGTTGAGGGTCTCGTTGACAATGTCATTTCCAAATAAATATATAATTCATGATCCACTTTCTGCATTACTGACTAAAAACAAGAGAAGCTGTTCAAAAGAATGTGAAATACATTAAGGTTAGATCCAACGTTCAGATGCCTATACTGTCTCATTAGCGTTGATACTTTGTTTTCAAAGTTCCTTATAAGTCAAAAGCTACTTCATTATTTACAAACTGAACTACTTTGTTAAAGAACAATGTGTCCTGGACAGTGAGTAAAGATATAGCTATTGAATGACTAACTACTTTTTTTTTTAAATGTGGTTGGTTTCAAGATTATGCTTGAATTAAAAAGAATGCCTATTTAATGAAAACAAAGGAAAAAAGTCAGGATTTTCATGGGTGAATACTATGAACCCATCTCTCTCTTTTAGATGTTGATCGTGTCACTGCATTTTGAGCATATTGTCTTTATTTTAGAAAATTTAAACATCCTAAATCAGGAAGAGTACAGAAAGGGTTGATCTATTTGAAAAACTATTATTACTTTCATTGTTATCTGCTGGCATTTACAATGTTATCTGCTAGCCATAGCATACAAGGCTACGGGCTAAGTGCTGGAAAATGGGATTAGAGTAGATAGGGGCTTGATGACCGGTGTGGACACGATGGGCCAAAGGACTTCTTTCCATGCTATAAAACTCTATGACTCTATTGAGCTACGAACTTTATAAGAGAGGGATGGCTTGCAAGACAGCTTGGCTCAGACTTTGCGGGAAATGACATTGAGGCTTGCTGAAAAAAGAGACGTCAAAACTTTTCGTCTTGCACTCATCAGGACACTCACAAGAATACTAATATAAGGGGGAAAACAACAATTTATACTGCATGTCAAGAGAGTGCTGATTGGTTTGCAAGTGGCATTGCCATGGAGAATGCACCATTGATGGTGACTGACAGTTAACTGCCAAGCATTGTTTGAAATTTAAACCTGTCAGCTTGATGTGATGATAATACATCTTAATATATCTGTGTATTAATATATCTTAAGATTGTCAGTCAGGCTCGCAATGTGGCATATTTGCATGCACTGGAAGACATATATTAATACACAGGGCTCTGTTCTTTGCAGACAGAAAGAACATGTATACACATTGTGCCTGTTTCAACTAAACAAAATAAGTGACAGCCATTCGCTGATTCATTTCCCAGGGCAATGCCTTGACCAATCAGGGTCAGGCTGTCTGGTTTAAATTTCAAATAATACTTGGCAGTTAACTGTTAGTCACCATCAGTGTTGCATTCTTCATGGCAATGCCACTTGCCAATAAATCAGCACTCTTTTCAAATACAGTATAAATTATTGTTTTCTACCTTATCTCTTATGTATTCTTGTGAGTGTTCTGATGAGTGCAAGACAAAAAGCTTAGGCAAGTCTCTCTTTTCAGCAATACTCAAGTTCTGCATTACCAAACCACCATGAGGCTATTGGTGCTCACTGTTATTAAGGAGTAAATACGCAGTCAAATGTGGAAATCAAAATGTCCAACTCTTGACTCTTGAGTACGAAAATTGTGGATTCAAGTGCAACTCCAGGATTTGAGTACAATAATCTAGGCTGACACTAGTGTAGTACTGAGGGAATGCAACACTGTTGAACTGTCTTTTGGATCAGATGTTAAACCAAGGCCCCATTTATCCTCTCAGGTGAACATAAAGATCTCTTAGAATTAATTTGAAGAAGAGCAGGGGAGTTGTCCTCACTTTTCAGAGCAATATTTATCCTTCAAATCAACATCAGAAATAGAGATTATCTGATCATTATCACATTGCTGTTTGTGAGGTTTTGCTGTGGGGAAATTGGCAGATATGTTTCCTACTATACAACAGTGGCTGCACTTTAAATGTACTTCAGTGGCTGTAAAGCAATTAAGACATCTGGTGGTTGTGAAAGGCACTATATAAATACAAGTCCTATTTTCCTTTCTGAGTTGCTCTGCTCCTCCAGAAGTTTTGCTCTTAGTGTATCCCATCTAGAGACTCGGCATTGAAACGCATAGAATGTTGTGAAGTTGATATACTTACTTACTAAATGCTACAGAAGAAGTTAAGACTTGTCCATTCAAATTGAAGTTAATTTTTAATGTTGTGTTCAGTCTTAATTATTGCCAATCAACTCTGACATTGAAAATTAACTTTTACAGGTGTGGAGTCTCATTCCTTTAGATTTTAATTATTGTGTTGGAGATTTTAAAAAAATAAATATTTGTTTAATCTTTTCTTTGTTTCTTTTATCTCTCTCTTAATTCCATCTTTGTATCCTTCAATTTCTTTCACTTTCTGTACATTCAGTTAAATATTCTAGTTTACATTTCCTGCTTCAGTTTTCATGTGTTTTGGTGAGGATTATTCAATCTGATTGGCTAGAGTGACACACTGGATGAGAAATGATTATTTGCCCTCATCTTATGGGCACTATAAGTGTCCTCAGTGCTCCAAAATGGCATTTTCAGGGTGCACACACTCTTTTGGGGTGAATCACATTGGGCGCCATATTGATGAGAGTGCTGGTACATATGCAGTAAAGGTCCTCTGGAAGTATAGAGATTAGGCAGATCGTGCAACACTGAATTGATGCCCGTAGAGCCATTTTGGAACTAAATACTCTAACTAACACCCAATCTTAACCTCGCACAGCTGAATGCGCTTTCAGCGGCAGGAAGGACCCCCACCACCTTTGCCCCCTGCCCCACACCCCAACAGCTGTGCTGTGTAAAGCAATCATCATCTACACACTAGTTAGTTTCCAATTGATTTATTTTGGTTGTTGATTCAATTCTACAAGCGTTTGGTGTTTTCTGTATTATTTGAAGCTGCAGAAGTTTATTGGGAGTGGTGTCGTAGGTGCTGAAGGAATTTTTGCTGACTTCATGAATTCTGCACAAGTTGCTCCCAGACATGGGTGCACGAATAGGCATTCCCTTAGAATACTGTATGGCTTGGAAAATGAACAGTGACCATGGAAAGTAAGACAAGCTGCTGGAAGAGGGAGGAGGGTGGAATGAGGTCTCAGCAAGAGGCCATATGCACCCAGCATATTCAGGGAGCAATATTCCTTCCCAAACTTCAGTAAAGAACAGTGTGTAAGATGTCTGTGCTTCACTGATATGTCCTGTATGAAATTTTCCACCTGCTGCAATCATAACTTCAACCTCAAAAAATGGTAAGGACTGAATTGCAAGTGGCTATGAAGGTGACCATGGTGATGAACCATGCTGCCTTCCAGGGTAGAGCTGGAGATATTTGTAACATCTCACAAGTTGGAATCTAGTGTTGTTTAAAGGAGCTCACTGATGCTCTCTACTCAGAGAACTACATTTCATTACTTCCTGCCAGAGATAAGCAGGCAGAATGAACACATGGCTCCATTAGGATTGCAGACTTCCCCATGATGCAGGATGCCATTGACTGTACACATATTGCATGTCAACTCTGCCCAAACCGGAACTGAAAGGGAGTACGCTCCCAATGTTCAATTGGAGTATGACCATAGACAGCAAATCGTCCAGACCTTTGTGCCCACTATCCTGATAGGATAATCATAGGTAATATATGCAATTGGATTTTTTTTTTATTCGTTCATGGGATGTCGGCCTCACTGGTTAGGCAAGAATTTATTGCCCATTCTGAATTGCCCTTGTTCAGAGCGTATTTGAGAGTCAACCACATTGCTGTGGGTCTGGAGTTGCATTTGGGCCAGACCAGGTAAGGACAGCAGATTTCCTTCCCTAAAGGACATTACATCAAGATTTGGTTTAACATCACTTATGAGATGACACCAACCCAGGCTTTAAACAATTGTTCTCCTTACTGAACACTCATCCTTTGAAGCGATGGGCGAATCTATCATCATCCAGGCAGCAGTCACAGTGTCAGCTGCACTTGAGCCATGGTACATCAAAGGATGGCTACTGTGTAACAAGGGTTATCCACTCACGGAGAAGGAATTCACCTAGTGCCATTCCCTGACTTTTCCCCGTAGCCCTGAAAATCTTTCCTTTGCAGATAATGATCTAATTCCCTTTTGAAAGCCTCAGTTAATCCTGCCTCCACAACAAATCTGAGGTAGTGCATTCCAGATCCTAACCACTCCCTCCAATATAAAATCTTTCCTCATGTAGCCATTCGTTCTTTTGCCAATTACCTTAAATCTACCAGGTGGTTCTTGATCCTTCTGCAAATGGGAGCAGTTTCTCCCTGTCTACTCTATCCAAACCCCTCATGATTTTGAATACTTCTATCAAATTTCCTCCTAACCTTCTCTCCTCCAAAGAAAACAGTTCCACCTTCTGCAAATCCATCTAATTAACTGAAGTTCCTCTTCCCTGGAACCATTCTCGTGGATCTTTTCTGCACCATCTCTAATGTCTTCACATCTTTCCTAAAGTGTAGTGCCCAGAGCTGGACACAATACTTGAGTTCAGGCCAAACCAGTGTTTTATAACTTCCTGCCTTTTCCACTCTATGCCCCAATAGATAAAGCCAAGGATGCCATTTGCTTTATTAACCTCTCTCTCAACCTGTCTGGCACCTTCAATGATTTATGTACATATACACACAGGTCCCTCTGCCCCTGCATCTCCTTTGGAATTGTATCCTTCATTCTGTATCATCTCTCTACATTCTTCCTGCCAAATTGTAAAACTTCTCTGTATCAAATTTCATCTGCCGCTTGTTTTCCCATTCCACCAACCTATCTATGTCCTTTTGAAGTTCTATACTATCCTCGTCACAATACTTCCAAGTTTCATATCATCCACAAATTTTGAAATTGTGCCCTGTCCGTCAAGGACCAGGTCATTAATATATCTCAGGAAGAGCAGGGGTCCTAACACCAACTCTTTGGAACTCCACTATAAACATTCCTCTAGTCCGAAAAACAACCATTCACCATTACTCTTTGTTTCTTGTTACTCAGCCAATTTCATATCCATGTTGCTACTGTCTCTGTTATTCCATAAGCTCCAACTTTGTTCACAAGCCTGTTGTGCAGTACTTTATTGAATTCTTTTTGGAAGTCCATGTACACCACATCAACAGCATTACCCTCATCAACCTTCAAAAAATTCAAGCAACACAATTTCCTTTGCAGCATGACTGATGGAAGCTACTGGGTTTTAGAGGCCTCGCAGGACAACCTAGAGCAGCTCTGAGCCTAGAAGGCCTGGTTGTGAACTGCTGTCAGCATGAGTGGCAGCAATCTGAGCTGTCTGGCTAAAATGCAATAGCAAGGGCACTGTTGAAGTGGCAAGGGCCAGAGAATGAATGGTTTTAGAGAAATCAAAAGGATTGTACTTCATGGAAGCACAGCCATTACCTCAGGTGGCGCATCAGCAATCCTAGTAAACTGTTGGAGGACAGATTGTTGGACTGCTGTGGCACCCTGCAAGCGCCTTTGCACACTGTCTTACTCCCCTATGGTGGCAGCAGGCTGAGTTTGCATGACAGCAGTCTAAGCTTCTGCAGCACTCAGATTGGATTGTGGCTACAACAGGTTGGCGATAGCCTTCTTGGTGAAATGAAGGCACCTCAAACATGGCTCCTCAGTTAAGTTAGTGTAGGTGATGTGCTCCTTGAATACCTGGAGTGAGTATGGCCTCCTGTGCAGTGACCTCCTCCTCATCTCACCACCCTTCTGGCAGCAGCTCCTGCTCTCTAGGTCATCCTTGTTGCTCCCTTTCATCCTCTGGTTCAAAAGACAGTCTGACCGGACCATCCATAGCTGAAGCCAAATTATCTATGAGGTGACAAACAGTGCTATGTTTACACAAAGTGAACTTTCCAGAGTGATAACGCACCGAAAAGCATCCAGAAGTCAGCCAGCAGCCTGAATGAGAAACCAGAAACTGCCCTGTAAATATTGCACTTTCCTTTTAAATATCACTGGTGAGATATCCTTCCTGTCGCGGTGAAGCCCTGAGGCATACCAAATTTGAACAGGGGTTCTTCTGCAAGAAGCATAGGATTATAATTTAAATAAAATGTAAATGATCAAGATGCGCACTCAAGTGCACTTTCTGCTGGAAACATGCTCACCATATTTGGTTCCATGGTAGTACATAACAATTAAAGTCACTTTTTCCATAGGTTTCCCCTATTGGGCCAATGGTAGATGGGTTGTCTAGTACATTTATCAAGCTATAGAAATCATGTTAATCTGAAGTTCAATTGTGATGTCAGCAGGGGAGTAACCTGGTCCACAGAGGATTGTGTACTGATCTGCTATTGTGAAATACACCTCATAATGAAATTAAGGTGGATTTAATAAAACCAAAGTTGCAGGCTACATTCCAGAACCACTTCTTCAAATGGTTTCACTGTACAGAGTCTTAAAACGGAAGTAAAACCTAGGTGAAGTATGTTATTACTCTTGCAGTTTACGTTGTAATAATATTGAAATATTTTTAAAACTATGATACAAAGCAAAATACTGTGGATGATGGAAATCTGAAATAAAAACAAAAAACACTGGAAATGCTCAGCAGCATTTGGAAAGAAACAGCGTTAATGTTTCAGATCGAGATGACCTTTCATCAAAACACTCCTAATGGAGCAGAACATCCAAGAAAGTTCACCTCAACATTAAATGTTAACTCTGTTTCTCGCCATAAATGCTACTTGACCTGCTGAGTGTCTACAGCATTTTTGTTTTTATATTGTATATTATATCATAAAAATAATGATACTGTGTTTTGGTGGGCTCATAGATCTATATTTGTTTTAACTAGCTATGGTTTAAAATGGAGGCTGCCCTTTTGCTAAGAGCAAAATGAGATAAGCCCTCTGTTAGAAACGGATAGGACTGTTGCTCAAATTAGCAAATAAATGTTCTCTTTGCTGACAGCCTTCCGTCTTTTAGCTATAAGAAGCCAATATGAAATGAGTTTGGGCAGCCTCAATTCAGCTCCTACTGGGCCTATAGCAGAAAACTGGAGTCTCAAATTGGTCATCTCATTAAATTGGCCATCGGGTTTAGAGAATGCACAGGTGTGGAAAATGGAAATTAGTCATACTGCTACAGCAAAAGGGCCTTTTGCGGTTGTGGCTTAGGTGTCTTGTTGAAGTAAAAGGTTAGCTTTATTCTGCATACAACTGTGTTATATTCAATCACAGAATGCTTGTTGTTAACACTGGGGACCGAATTTTCTCATCCCGATGCGGGGCTGAAGTGAACCAGGTAGGCTTTAAAAATGGCAGCCAGGGTCAGGACCCAGGATTCCTGCCCCTGTCTCCGGCGCCATCAATTTTCATCGGCGCAGGAAAGGCGGCACGTTTGGAGGCCATGCACTGTTGTTTGACATTGTGGCACCATTTTGGACGTGGGTATTTCAGAACTTCAGCAATGTTGATGGAGTTTTTGGCAGAGCACGTAAATTGCTCCAACAGAGAGGGATGCCATGAATTGGGGTGGAATTGGAAACAGTATGAATGGCCAGTACAAAACATTTTGTCTACTTCACATATTATGTTAAGTTTTTTCTTTATTCTTTCATGTAATGTGGGTATCACTGGCAACTTCAGCACTTATTGCTCATTCCTAATTGTTCTTGAATTGAGTGGCTTATTAGGCATGTCAGAGGGCAGTTAAGAATCAACCACATTGCTGCAGATTTTGAAACACGTATAGGCCAGGCTGGGTAAAGATCTACACATCATCGACTGCAGCATTTCAAGAAGGTGGCTCGCCACCACCTTCCCAAGGGCAATTAGCAAGGGCAATAAATGCTGGCCCAGCCAGTGATGGCCACATTCCTTGAAAGGCTAAAAAAGGGATGGTAGTTTTCCTTCCCTGAAGGACCTTAGTGAACCAGATCGGCTTTTTACAACAATCGATAATAGTTTAGTCATTTTGTAGTACAGAACTTAAGTATTGCTGAAAAAAGAGACATGTCTAAACTTTTCACAGAATCACAGTGCAGAAGAGGCCCTTCAGCCCATCGAGTCTGCACCGACATGTGAGAAACACCTGACCTACCTACCTAATCCCATTTACCAGCACTTGGTCCATAGCCTTGAATGTTATGACGTGCCAAGTGCTCATCCAGGTACTTTTTAAAGGATGTGAGGCAACCCACCTCCACCACCCTCCCAGGCAGTGCATTCCAGACTGTCACCACCCTCTGGGTAAAAAAGTTTTTCCTCACATCCCCCCTAAACCTCCTGCCCCTCACCTTGAACTTGTGTCCCCGCATGACTAATCCTTCAACTAAGGGGAACAGCTGCTCCCTATCCACCCTGCCCATGCCCCTCATAATCTTGTACACCTCGATCAGGTTGCCCCTCAGTCTTCTCTGCTCCAACGAAAACAACCCAAGTCTATCCAACCTCTCTTCATAACTTAATTGTTTCATCCCAGGCAACATCCTGGTGTATCTCCTCTGCACCCCGTCCAGTGCAATCACATCCTTCCTATAATGTGGCAACCGGAACTGCACACAGTACTCCAACTGTGACCTCTATGCAACTCCAACATGACCTCCCTACTTTTGTGATCTATGCCTCAATTGATAAAGGCAAGTGTCCCATTTGCCTTTTTCACCACCCCATTAACATGCCCCTCTGCCTTCAAAGATCTATGGACACACACTTCCTAGTGCCATGCTGTTCATTGAATACCTCCTTGTCAAATTACTCCTTCCAAATTGTATCATCTTACACTTTTCAGGGTTAACTTCCATCTGCCACTTATCTGCCTATTTGACCATCCCGTTTCTATCTTCCTGTAGCCCAAGACACTCAACCTCACTGTTAAACAACTGGTCAATATTTGTGTCATCCGCAAACTTACTAATCCTACCTCCCACATAGTCATCTATGTCGTTTATATAAATGACAAATAATAGGGGACCCAGCACAGATCTCTCTGGTATGTAACTGGACACTGGCTTCCAGTCACTAAATCATCCTTCTGTCATCACCCTCTGCCTCCTACAGCTAAGCCAATTTTGAATCCACCTTATCAAATTACCCTGTATCCCATGTGCATTTGCCTTCTTTATAAGTCTCCCATCTGTGGGACCTTGTCAAAGGCTTTGCTGAAATCTATATAAACTACATCAACTGCACTACCCTCCTCTACACACGTGGTCACCTCCTCAAAATATTCAAGCAAATTTGTTAGGCATGACCTCCCCCTGACAAAGTCATGCTGATTATTCCTGATCAAACCTTGCCCCTTCAACTGGAGATAGATTCTCTCCTTCAGAATTTTCTCCAATAGTTTCCCGACCACTGACATGAGATTCACTGGCCTGTAGTTCACTGGCTTATCTCTACAACCCTTCTTAAATAGCAGAACCACATTAGCTGTTCTCCAGTCCCCTGGTACCTCCCCCGTGGCCAGACCGAAATTAAAAATTTTGGTCAAAGCCCCTGTGATCTCCTCCCTTGCCTCCCTCAGCAGTCTGGGACACAAATCATCCGGACCTGGAGATTTGTCCACTTTTAAGCCTGTCTACACCTCCAATACCTTGTCACTCCCTATGTCAATTTGCTCAAGAACCTCACAGTCTCTCTTCCCGAGTTCGATACCTTCATCCTCATTTTCTTGCGTGAAGACAGATGTGAAGTATTCGTTCAACACTCTACTGATGTCCTCTGGCTCCACCCATAGATTGCCCCCTTGGTCCCTAATGGACCCTACTCTTTCCCTGGTTATCCGCTTCCCATTGATATACTTATAGAATATCTTGGGATTTTCCCTACTTTTACCAGCCAGAGCTTTCTCATATCCCCTCTTTGCTCTCCTAATTGCTTTCTTAAGCTCCACCCTGCACTTTCTGTACTTCACTAATGCCTCCGCTGATTTGCTCCCTTTGTACCTGCTAAAAGCCTCTCTTTTTCTTCTCATCATATCCTGAATATCTCTGGTCATCCATGGTTCTCTGAGCTTGTTACTCCTTCCTGTCGCCCTAGAGGGAATATGTTGAGCCTCTACCCTCCCCATTTCCTTTTTGAATGCCCCCCCCCCCCACCCCCCACCACTGCTCATCTGTAGATTTCCCCACAAGTAACTGTTCCCAGTGTACCTTGGCCAGATCCTGCCTTACTTTACTAAAATCCACTCTCCCCAAATCCAAAACATTTTTTTGCAACTTGTCTATTTCTTTGTCCATAACCAGCTTAAACTGTACCATGTTGTGATCGCTATCACTAAAATGCTCCCCTACCACAACCTCAGCCACCTGTCCTGCTTCATTCCCCAGAATTAGGTCCAGCACTGCACCATCCCTTGTTGGACCCTCTACATATTGACCTAAAACGTTCTCCTGTACACATTTCAAGAAAATGAAATTTTGTCTTGCACTCATCAGGATAGTCGCACGAATATCAAATAAGGGGAAAACAACAGTTTATACTGTATGTCAAAAGAGTGCTATGATTGGTTGGCAAGTGGCATTGCCATGGAGAATGCACGACTGATGGTGACTGACAGGTAACTGCCAAGCATTGTTTGAAATTCCAACCTGCTAGCTTGGTGAGAGTAAACTTGCAAGGAACATAAAAGAGAACTGTAAAAGCTTCTATAAGTATGTAAGAAGAAAAAGATTAGTGAAGATAAATGTAGGTCCCTTAGAATCCAAAACAGGAAAATCTATAATAGGGAACAAGAATATGGCAGAGCAATTAAACAACTACTTTAGTTCTGTCTACATGGAGAAAAACACAAATAACATCTCAGAAGTTCTAGGGAACCAAAGGCCTAGTGAGAAAGAGGAATTGAAGGAAATTAGGATTACTAAAAAAACAGTGCTGGGGAAATTAATGGGACTGAAAGCCAATAAATCCCCAGGGCCTGATAATTTACATCCCAGGATACTAAAGGAGGTGGCAATGGAAATAGCGGATGTGTTAGTTGTCACATTCCAAATTCTGTATATTCTGGAACAGATCTGGAAGATTGGAAGATGGAAAATGTAACCCCACTATTTAAAAAAGGGCAGAGGGGAAAAAAAAACAGGGAAATATAGGCCGGTTGGCCTAACATCAGTAGTAGGGAAAATGCTAGAGTCAGCTATAAAGGGTGTGATAACAGGACATTTAGAAAATACCAACAGGATTAGACCAAGTCCACATGGATTTATGAAAGGGAAATCATGTTTGACAAACCTACTGGAGATTTTTGAGGAGATAACTAGCAGATAAGGGAGAACCAGTGGATGTAGTGTATTTGGATTTTCAGAAAGCTTTTGATAAAGTTCCACATAAGGGGTTAGTGTGCAAAATTAAAGCACATGGGATTGGGGGTAATATATTGGCATGGATTGAGAATTGGTTAGCAGACAGGTAACATAAAGTAGGAATAAATGGGGCTTTTTTGGAGTGGCAGATGTTGTCCAGTACCGCAAGGATCAGTGCTTGGGCCTGGGCTATTCACAATATATATCAATGATTTGGATGATATATATTTGGATGAACCAAATGTAATATTTCCAAATTTGCTGACAATGAGTGAGTGGGCAATACATGGCAGATGCAGTATTGTGTGTGTGAAGTATCCAATTTGGTAGAAAAAACAGAATGGCAGAGTATTATTTAAATGTTGATAGATTGGTAAATCTAGATGTACAAAGAGACCTGGGTGTCTTTGTACACCAATCACTGAAAGCAAGCATGTAGGTGCAGCAAACAGCTAAGAAAACAAATGTTATGTTGGCCTTCATTGCAAGAGGGCTTGAGTACAGGAACAAAGATATCTTACTGCAGCTGTACAGGGCCTTGGTGAGATCAGACCTGGAGTACTGCGTGCAGTTTTGGTCTCCTTATCTAAGAAAGGATATACTTGCCATAGGGGCAGTGCAGTGAAGGTTCACCAGACTGATTCCTGGGATGGCAGATGGCAGGGTTGTCGTATGAGGAGAGATTGGGCCAACTGGGCCTATATTCACAGGAGTTTAGAAGAATGAGAGTTGATCTCATTGAAACATATACAATTCTTATAGGGCTGGGTGCAGGAATGATATTTCCTCTGGCTGAAGGGTCTAGAACAATGGGTCACAATCTCTGGATATGGGGTAAGGCCATTTTGGACTGAGATGAGGAGAAACTTCTTCACTCAGAGGATGTGAACCTATGGAATTCTCCACCACAGAAGGCTGTGGAGGCCAAATTATTGAATATATTTAATAAGGAAATAGATGGATTTCTAGACTCTAAAGGCATCAAGAAATATGGGGAGAAAGCGGGAGTATGGTGTTGAGATAGAGAATCGGCCATGATCATATTGAATGGTGGAGCAGGCTTGAACGGCTGAATGACCTACTCCTGCTATTTTTCTATGTTCCTATGTTTTTCTGACTTTGGTCAAAGCATTGCCCTGAGGAATGAGTCAGCGAATGGCTATCATTTATTTTGTTTAGCTGAAATAGGCACAAAGTATGTTCATGTTCTTTCTGTCTGTAAAGAACAGGTCCCTGTATATTAATATCTGCATGTCTTGACCAATCAAGGTCAAGCTGTCTGGATTAAATTTTAAATTTCACACAATGCTTCACTCGCCTTCACCTTGGCAGCTAATTGTCACATAATGGCAGATTGTGGAATTTGAATTCAATAATCTGGAATTAAAATCTAACAATGACCATGAAACCATTGCTGATTGTTGTAAAAACCCATCTGGTGCATGAATGTCCTTTAGGGAAGGAAATTTGCCACCCTTACCTGGCCTGGCCTACATGCAAGAAGTATAACAGGCAAGGCAGATGAGCTTAGAGCTTGGATTAGTACTTGGGACTATGATATTGCTATTACAGAGACTTGTTTGAAGGATGGACAGGATTGGCAGATAAACGTTCCAGGATTTCGATGTTTCAGGCAGGATAGTGAGGGATGTAGAAGAAGTGAGGGAGTTACACTGCTGGTTAAGGAAAATATTACAGCTGTACAACAGGACACCACCTCGTTGGGCTCATGCAGCGAGGCAATATGGGTAGAGCTCCGGAATAGGAAGGGTGCAGTCACAATGTTGGGGGTTTACTATAGGCCTCCCAATTGCTGGTGGGAGATTGAGGAACAGTTATGTAGACAGATTTTGGAAAGATGTAAAAGCAATTGGGTTGTTGTGGTGGGTGATTTTAACTTTCCCTATATTGACAGGGAATCACTTAGTGCTAGGGGTTTGGATGGTGCAGAATTTGTAAGGTGCATCCAGGAGGGCTTCCTGAGACAGGGAATCACTTAGTGCTAGGGGTTTGGATGGTGCATAATTTGTAAGGTGCATCCAGGAGGGCTTCCTGAGACAATGTGTAGATATTCCAACTAGGGAAGGGGCAATACTGGACCTGGTATTAGGGAATGAACCCGGCCAGGTGGTTGAAGTTTCAGTAGGAGAGCATTTCGGGAAAAGTGACTAAAGTTCAGTAAATTTCAAGGTTCTGATGGATAAGGATAACAGGAGATAAAAACAAAAAACTGCGGATGCTGGAAATCCAAAACAAAAACAGAATTACCTGGAAAAACTCACCCCTTTCCTAAGATTCACTCAGTTCTGTTGAAGGGTCATTAGGACTCGAAACGTCAACTCTTTTCTTCTCCGCCGATGCTGCCAGACCTGCTGAGTTTTTCCAGGTAATTCTGTTTTTGTTAAGGATAACAGGAGTCCTCAGGTTAAGGTGCTTAATTGGAGGGAAGGCTAATTATAACAATATTAGGCAGGATCTGAGGAATCTAGACTGGAGGCGGATGTTTGAGGGCAAATCAACAACTGACATGTGCGGGGGCTTTCAAACGTCAGTTGATAAGAATTCAGGACCAGCATGTTGCTGCTAGGATGAAGGATAAGCATGGCAAGTTTCAGGAACCTTGGATAATGAAGGATATTGTGAGATTATTCAAACAGAAAAGGGAAGCATTCGTAATGGCTAGAAGGCTGGGAACAGATGAAGCCCATGGAGAATACAAAGAAAGTAGGATGAAACTTAAGCAAGGAGTCAGGAGGGCTAAAAAGGGTCATGAAAAGTCACTGGCAACCAGGATTAGGGAAAATCCCAAGGCCTCTTATACATATGTAAAAAGCAAGAGGGTAACCAGGGAAAGGGTAGGCCCACTCAGGGATAGAGGTGGAATCTGTATATGGAGCCAGAAGAAATGAGAGAGATACTAAATGAATACTTCTCATCATTATTCACCAAAGAGAAGGCCTTAGCGGTCAATTTGTCTAGGAAAGAGTGTGTAGATAGCCAGGATCATGTTGAGATCAAAAAAGAGGCGATGTTAGGCATCTTGAAGAATATTAAGGTGGATAAGTCCCCAGGATCAGATGGGATCTACCCCAGAGTACTGAGGGAGGCAAGGGAGGAGATTGCTGGGGCCTTGATAGAAATCTTTGTATCCTCACTGGCTACGGGTGAGGCCCCAGAGGACTGGAGAGTGGCCAATGTTGTTCCATTGTTTAAGAAGGGTAGCAGGGATAATCCAGGAAATTACAGGCCGGTGAGCCTTATGTCAGTGGTAGGGCAATTATTGGAGAAGATTCTTTGTGACAGGATTTACTAGCATTTGGAAGCAAATGGGTGTATTAGTGAGAGGCAGCATGGTTTTGTGAAGGGGAGGTCGTGTCTCACTAACTTGATCGAGTTTTTCGAGGAAGTGACAAAAATGATCGACGACGGAAGGGAAGTGGATGTTATATACATGGATTTCAGTAAGGCCTTTAACAAGGTCCCTCATGGCAGACTGGTACAGAAGGTAAAGTCGCACGGGATCAGAGGTGAGCTGGCAAGATGAATGCAGAATTAGCTTTGTCATAGAGGACAGAGGGTAGCAGTGGAAGGGTGCCTTTCTGAATGGAGAGCTGTGACTGCTGGAGTTCCACAGGGATCAGTACTGGGACCTTTGCTGTTTGTAGTATACATAAATCATTTGGAGGAAAATGTAACTCGGCTAATTAGTAAGTTTGCAAACAACACTAAGGTTGGAGGAGTTGCAGTTAGTGAAGAGGATTGTCAAAGGATACAACGGGATATAGATCGGTTAGAGACTTGGGCGGAGAAATGGCAGATGGAGTTTAATCTGGACAAATGCGAGGTAATGCATTTTGGAAGGTCTAATGCAGGCAGGAATTATATAGTAAATGGCAGAATCCTTAAGTGCAATGACAGGCAGAGGGATCTGGGTGTACAGGTCCACAGGTCACTGAAAGTGGCAACACAGGTGGATAAGATAGTCAGGAAGGCATATGGCATGCTTGCCTTCATTGGCAGGAGTATTGAGTAAAAAAGCTGGGAAGTCATGCTGCAGCTGTATAGAACCTTGGTTAGGCCACACTTGGAATATTGCGTGCAATTCTGGTCGCCACATTACCAGAAGGATATGGAGGCATTGGAGAGGGTGCAGAGGAGGTTTACCAGGATGCTGCCTGATCTGGAGGTTATTAGCTATGAGGAGAGGTTGGAGAAACTCGGATTATTCTCACTAGAGCGACGAGGATTGAGGGGCAACTTGATAGAAGTTTACAAAATTATGAGTGGCATGGACAGAGTAGATAGTCAGAAACTTTTTCCCAGGGTGGAAATTACTAGGGGACATAGATTTAAGGTGAGAGGAGAAAACTATAGAGGAGATGTGTGGGGCAAGTTTTTTAAACAGATGGTAGTGAGTGTCTGGAATTCGCTGCCAAAGGAGGTGGTGGAAGCAGGTACGATAGTGGTGTTTAAGAGGCAGCTTGACAAATAAGAAGGGAATAGAGGGATATGGACCCCGGAAGTGCAAAATGTTTTAGCTTGACGGGCAATATGATCAGCGCAGGCTTGGAGGGCCGAAGGGCCTGTTCCTGTGCTGTACTTTTCTTTGTTCTACATGTGACTCTAGACCCACAGCAAAGTAGTTAACTCTTAAATGCCCTCTGAACAAGGGCAATTAGGGATGGGCAATAAATGCTGGCCCATGTAGAGATGCCCACATCCCATGAATGAATAAAAAGAAAACCAGTCATGCATCCTCCATGGCAATGTCACTTGCAAACTAATCATCACTCTCATATCGTATAAATTATTGTTTTCCACCTTTTATTGGTATTCTTGTGAGTGTCCTGATGAGTGCAAAACAAAAAGCTTGGACATGTCTCTTTCTTCAGCAATACTCAATTATAGTTTCATGATTACAATAACTGAGATTAGCTTTTAGTTCCAGATTCATTGAATTCAAATTCCACCAGTTGCCACAGTAAGATTTGAACCCATGTTCGAATCCATGGCCTCTGGGTTACTAGTCTAGTGACATTACCACTACACCACTGTCTCACTCAAATGCTGCAACCTAGCTTGTATCTGTTTTAACTAAAGTGAGTAACGGCAATGCTGTGATTTGGAAAAGGTAAGTTACCATTAAATAATGTAGTTGCCTGGTTGTTGCTTCTGACAACTGGCAAGCTGGCAAGTTAAAGGGCAGCATTGTAAAAGTGGAAACATCTTCAGATGCAATAGCGTAGATTATCTACTGGATAAAGTGCTCTTCTACATTGTATAATGTTGAAAGGCTAGCCAAGCTTGAAATCCAGAGCTGTGTGTGTGAAATATCTCATTGCTTTCATTTTTTTCCTTTGAGTCCAGCTCATGCATCTGTTTGGCTGTTTCAAAGCTTTGACAGATGTTTGAGTTTTTGGCTAGCTTCAATGGCTCTAATGAATTCTGTTCAGCAGGATTTGTTTACATAGTTGTTCAGGAGAATGTAAGCTTGAATGTTTGGCCGCCTTCTAAACCACAAATGGATCTTGCCCAACAAGGTTTGTTTAGAAAGCTGTCCAGGGGAATGCAAGTTTTGTTTATTTGACAGATTTATGAGCATTCCAAATGTTATTGTAATGTTCATGAGCTCTGCCTATAGTAGACACTAGGTGTGTGGGTTACGGTGGGGGCGGGGGTTAGCCAGTCAAAGGGGTAAGGGGCGGTGAAGGGGTAATGAGGTTGAAGGGGAAGGGGGTTTGTAGATAAGGGGGGTTAAAGGGTTGAGGGGGTAAAAGGGGGTGAGGGTAGTATGGTGGTAAGGGGGTAGAAGGAGTGAGGGGGTGGGGGTGAGGGATAGTGTGCTTCACACTGCTGTGCAGAACTGGGTTGATGTCTCTGCAAACAGAGGTGGGCCTTTTCATTTGGCTACCTCGGCATTGGCCCACCGCCATCTCCGCCTCGGGCCTGCTGCTGGTTGAAAGTCCCACTGGCCAGCTCTGCCAGGCCAGAGGCATGATTGTGATGTTGGGATAATTCCTGACTCTTTATTCCTTCCTCTGTGATGAAAACCAAGTCCCAGGTATCCAAAATAGAAAACGTTTATACAGAAAACAGTCAAATCTTTACTTCCCATCAAGGATTGGTAGGCTTTGTTTCCTCACAGCTACATCATTTGATTGGTTGCAGCTCCATTGAACACAAAGGGAATCATGACTTTGGAATTATCTAAGAGCAGTTCCAGGCATTGAGAAAGCATTTTATTAATTGAGGGTGCAGTGAATCCAAGTGGTAACATGTGTTCTCTAGGATACACAATTCAAAATCAGCTTTCTGATTGTCTGAGGTTATTTGCTCTTCTGTGATATCTCTCATTGACAAGCAGTGACAAGGCATAATCTGCTTGGTCTCTGTGGATTAAGAAATGTTTTAAGAATTTATTTTTTACGATAAAATGATGGTGCATTTTGAAAAAAATGTACACTAAATAGATTTTCTTCCCACTTAAATTACTGTCTAGATAAGTCACAGTTTTGAATGTAGTCTGGCGTATAATTTGAACACTCAGGTGTGCAATGATTTTCCAGTACCTTGTGGATTACTCAAGAAAAGCACAAAGAGAATTGTCTCATCTATTAGATGATGTACGTAAAACATAAATGCACATAATAAGTAAAAGAGGGAACTAACTTGCATTTCTATCGCACCTTTCACAATCTCAAAATATCCTAAAGCATTCTACAGCCAAAAAGTACTTTTAAAGTGTAGTCACCATTGTAAAGTCAGAAACACAGCAGCCAATTTGTGCACAGCAAGGTCACATAAACAATACTGAGATAATGACCAGATAATCTGTTTTAATAATGTTGGTTCAGGGATAAATGTTGGACAGGATAGTGCAGAGAACTCCCCTGTTCTTTGAAGCATCACCATTGGATCTTTTATGCCCACCTGAAAGGGCAGACGGAGTCTAAGATCATAAGAAATAGGAGCAGGAGTAGGCCATTTGGCCCATTGGGCCTGCTGTTGTTTAATAAGGTCACTGCTGATCTAATTTTGGATTTAATGCCACTTTCTTGCCTACCCCCCAACCCTTGACTCCTTGTCAGTCAAAAATCTGCAAATCCGTAACTTGAATATATTTAATGACCCAGCCTCCACTGCTCCCTGTGGAAGAGAATTCCAAAGATCAAAGGCCCTCTGGGAGAAAACAATTTCTCCTCATCTCCAAATTAAATGGGAGACCTCTTATCTTTAAATCTTGTCACATCTTAACATCTAACTCCAAAGACAATACTTCTGAAACTCCATCAGAAATGCAGTGAAGTGTAAGGCTAGAGTTTGTTCCCATGGTTTGTGAGTGAAACTTAAATTTACCAGCCTTCTAACTCAGAGGTGAGAGGATTGCTACTGCTGCATGGTCGATGCCTATATTTTTCCTGACTGACTAATTTTGATTGATGTAGATAATTGTTTCTTGAATCCTAATTCTGTACAGTATTAGAACTGAGCCTTAGAATTCCCAATAAGAGCATGGTAGCATTGTAGCTATTTTACTGGACTAGTAATGCAGGGGCCTGGGTTAATGATCCAGAGACAGGATTTCAAATCCCACCACAGCAACAGTAAATTTTAAATTCCATTAATTGAATCCGGAATTTAAAGAGTTAGTCTCAATAATGGTGACCATGAAGCTTCTGAATTGTAGGACAGAGTTTTATGTACCCCCCTGCTGGCTGGTTTGCAATTGGGGGTGGGGGAGCATGTAAAATTCCCTGGGTGGTCTTCCAGCCATCCTCCCACTTGCCCCTAAGCAGTCTGCAATATTACAGGGGGCAGAGAGACCTAGGGCAGTCCATCCACCCTCTCCCCAATTAAGGTCCGTAAGTGGCCACCAATTTTGAGCCTGGCAGGAGGAATTCAAGGGCAGGGGGCAAAGCCCGGCAGGTCACCCTGCTCGGGCCACTGGCAGGAAGGAGGGCGCCTCCCTTAAGAGCCCCCTTTCCACATTGGGTGTCTCATCTCCCCCACCCCCTGCCCCAAGGTCTGTTACCTGACTGCCTGGCTCTTCCATCAACACTGCCACCCTCTTCACCACCCCCACGGCCTCACCTCCCCTCCTTATCATGGGAATCCACTGCACTTAGCTGGCCCTGGACTCTAGGACAGAATATCGGGACTGCTTGTAGCCCCAGTCCTGACCACTGCTTCCATAGGCGCTGCTGGGAATACAGAGCAGCTGGTGAATCAAATTGCCCGACTGCCCTCTGACGCGTGACATCTGCCGAAGAGAGGGGTGGAAATCTTGTCTCCAGCCATTTAAGGCTCCTCAGACTCCAGGACTTAGAATTTGGGAATTGCTTGTAGTCCCAGTTCTGGCTCTTGCTGGCACTGCTGGGACTACGGAGCTCTCTGAGATGGGACTTCTGCCTAAGTGAAGGGTGGAGGTCCCAGCGTGATCCACGCTGACTCCTCGGGTGGCAGGGAGGGAAACCCCACCGTCCAAGAATCCTGCCATAGGCACTGAACATGACAAAGGCACACCAAGCTTAGCCGACTTTGCAGAGTCCTCCTCGCTAACATATGGGGACTTGTGCCAAAATTGGAAAAGCTGTCCCACAGGCCAGTCAAGCAACAGCCTGACATAGTCATAACCGCTGAATCGTACCTTACAACCCATCCCAACACCATCCTCTCCATCGTCAGAGGTGGCGGCATAGTGGTATATAGTCAGGAGAAAATTGCCCTGGGTGTCCTCAACATGTCTCATTCATCAGGTCAAATATGGCCAAGGAAACCACCTACTGCCCTCCCTCAGCTGATGAATCAGCAAGCCTCCATGCTGAACAGCACTTGGAAGAAGCACTGAGGGCAGCAAAGATGCAGAATGTATCCTGAGTGGGGGACTTCAATGCCCATCAGCAAGAGCCCCTCATAATGTTGTACACCTTAATTGAATGTCCCCGCAAACTCATCTGTTCCGGAAAAAACAACCACAGCCTATCCCAGCCTTTCCTCTTAGCTAAAATATTCTTTTCATGGCAACATCTTCGAAATCTCCTCTTTACCCTCTCTACTGCGATTATCTTTCCTGGAATGAAATGACCAGAACTGTACGGAGTACTCTAGCTGTTGTCTAACTAGTGTTTTCTGTATTTCTAGCATAATCTCCTTGCTCTTATATTTTCAGCCTCAGCTAATAAAGGAAAGGATTCTGTATACCTCCTTGACCACCTTCCTCTTCTGCTACCTTCAGGGATCTATAGGTATGCTCTCCGACAATGAAAAGGCCTATTAAGGCCATTAAGGAACAATTGCCCTGAATTTTTCACTGCCTGTTCAACCTAACGGTTGACGGGCAGGTGAAAAGGCCAAGAGGCCTTTGCAATTTTTAGGAAACCTCGTCCACAGGGGGAGGGAGAGGGGGGAATGAAGTTTCCTAAAGCAAATAAAAATAAAATTTAAATTTAACACTTGATTTAAAAACATGCCCCTGCGCATGTTACAGAGTCACATGAGGGGACATGTTATATGACATTTTTTATTTTGTTCATTAGTTTTCTTAAACAATGCTTCATCTCCCTGAGGCAGCTCCGTGCCACAGGGAGATTCAAGCGCTCTTTCACATGGATGTACGAAGTTCTCTGTAGGCCCACTTGCCTTCCTCCCCCTGCCTGCACAGGCAGTGCTGAGCGCTGCTGCTTTCGTTCCATACTGGACGGGCCTTAATTGGCTCACCCGCGTAAAATCACGGTGCAGTGCTGAACACGGGCGACGGTTGGCTTCCCAACTGCCCCCCCACCCCCACAAAGCACCCCCGCCAAGGGCAAAATTCTGCCCAAGCAGTCTGATCCACATACAGCAAGACCTGAATAACATTCAGACTTGGGCTGAGAAGTGGCAAGTGACATTTGTACTACAACTAGTGCCAGGCAGTGAACATCTCCAACAAGAAATTGTCTAAACATCTCCTCTTGAAGTTCAACAACATTAACACTGCTGAATCCCTCACATCAACTTATTTGGAGTCACCTTTGACCAGAAATCTAACTGGACCAGTTACATAAATACTGTGGTTACAACAGCAGGTCAGAGGTTGGGAATTCTGTGGTGAATGATTCACTTCTTTACTCCCCAAAGCCTTTCCACTATCTACAAGACACAAGGAGTGTGATGGAATACTCTCCACTTGCCTGGATTAGTGCAGCTCCAAAAACATTCAAGAAGCTCAACACCACCCAGGTAAAGCAGCTCACTTGACAGGTACCCTATCAACCACCTTAAATATTCACTCCCTTCACGACCAGTTCACCATGACTGCAGTGTGTACCATCTACAAGATACAGCAACTTGAAAATGCTTTCTCGACAACACCTTCCAAATCTGCAACCTCTACTACATAGAAGGACAAGGGAACTTGGTCATGGGAACACCACCACCTGCATGTTCATCTCCGAGTCATACACCATTTCAGCTTGGAACTGTATGGCCGTTCCTTCACTCTCGCTGAGTCAAAATCCTAGAAATCCCTCCCAATAGTACTGTGGGTGTACCTGCACCACATGGACTACAGCGGTTCAAGGGCAATTAGGATTGGTCAATTAATGCTGGCCTTGCCAGTGACATCCTTATCATATGAATGAATAAAAAATGCATCCCACAAAATATTTTGTGTAAATGAAAAATATGATTTGATGAAATGTGACAGTAACAAATAAATTCTTGACTTAATTTGTTCCAAAAACTGTCCCGATTAAGCTTATCGAAATACAGCCTTAATAAAAATTTCTGACTAGTGACCCAATCTCTTCTGCACTGTCTAAATTGTGAAGCTCATCTCACCTAGTTTATAAATCCTTCCTGTTGTTAATATACATGATTGAATATTGCACTTTTAATTCTGATTGCAGCATCATCAGTTATTTTGTTCTGTAATTAAAAGAAATTCTTAATGAAAGAAGCAGAAATGTGAAATCAAAATTGAAATGTTCATTTTAGGGCAAGTGACTTAACATGCTTCCACAAACTGTGAATCTCTACTCTCACTCTCAGTACATGATTTGCTGTCCAATTACTGTAATTTTTCAAAAAAAAAACACTTGTTCTGAAACTCAGTTGTTAGTTGTTATTGTTGTTTGAACTTTGTTTTTGCCTGTCAGTTTTCTCATTGTTCACTTGTCTCTCTGAGCCACATACAAATTATCGCTGAGAGGTTATGGGCAGCCTGTTCTGACCTCTATCTTGGTGAATATGTCATTCTGTTCCGGAAATGGACTTGTTTCAGACTTTTTTTCCAATTAACCAACACTCGCTAATGCCAAATGCAACTTAAACATTATAGGGGTAACTTTAGTCTAATTTGCCAAGCAGAAAACTGGCAAGCTTGAATGAAACTCCCATTTATCATTTTGGCTGATTTGCCTTTCCATTGAAACCATTATAGCTTTGAACTATACTTAAATATCTGTCTGCTGCCTTTGACAAAGTTGACCATCTCCTCCAATACCTCTCTAATGTTATCATGCTGGGTGGGATTGCTCTCACCTGCTTCTGTTCTTATCTATTTAATCATAGCCAGAGAATCACTTGCAATGGTTTCTCTTCCTGCTCCTGCATTGTTACCATTGTTATCCTTGGCCCCCTCCTTTTTCTCATTTACATGCTGCCCCTCAGCAGCATCATCCAAAAGCACAGCGTTAGTTTTCACATGTACACTGATGGCACCCAGCTTCCCCTCACCACCGCATCGCTTGACTGCTCCAGTGTTTCTAAGTTATCGGACTGCTTATCTGACATCCAGTACTGGAGGAGCAGAAATTTCCTCCAATTAAATGCCGGGAAGACTGAAGCCATTGTTTTCTGTGCCCATTCCAAATTCCATTCTGTAGCTATTGACTCCACCTGTCTCCCCAGCAACAATCTGAAATTAAATCAGTCTGTTTGCAACCTCTGTGTCACCTTTAACACTGAGGTGAGCTTCCAAGCTCATATTAGTGCCATTACCAAAACTGTCTATTTTCACCAACATAACATCGCCTGACTTTGCTCCTGTCTCAGCTTACATGCTGCTGAAACTCACATTCGTGCCTTTTTTTACCTCTAGACTCAACTATTCCAATGCACCCCTGGCTGGTCTTCCATATTCTACCCACCATAAACTTCAGGTTATCCAAAACTCTGCTACCCATACCTTAACTCTCACCAAGTCCCATTCCTGTGTCACCTCCTGAACTCACTGACTTACATTGGCCAATTGGTCAAG
The DNA here is from genome assembly GCF_017639515.1 of Carcharodon carcharias. Taxonomy (NCBI): domain Eukaryota; kingdom Metazoa; phylum Chordata; class Chondrichthyes; order Lamniformes; family Lamnidae; genus Carcharodon; species Carcharodon carcharias. Next base: position 139,553,031 of record NC_054467.1, on the reverse strand, counting down.
CATTGTCTTGATTTTAAAATTTTCATCCTTGTTTTCAAATCCCTCTATGACCTTGACCCTCCCCATCCCTGTAATCCCCTCCAACCCCACAACCCTCCCAGGTACCTGCTTTTCTTTAATTCTAGCCACTTGCGTATTCCCAAATTTTAATCGCTGTACCTTCAGCTACCTAAGCTGCAAGCTCTGGAATACCCTCCCTACACCTCTCCTCCTCAGCACCCCGCTTTCCTCCTTTAAGATATTCGTTAAAAGCTACGTCTTTGGCCAAGATTTTGGTCATCTGACCTAATATCTGCTAATGTGGCTCATTGTCATATTTTATTTTCTAATACTCCTAAGTGCCTGTTGTGTATTTTATATCTCGAATCTATGCAGAGATGATATTAGTTTCTATGTGAGTAGCAGGTTTTATTTATAGTGCTTTAAAACGTCTGTTCCTCGCTTCAGCTCTGGCTCCCAGCCTTCTCTACAGTTTGTTTACTTTTCTCTGAGTCCACACCCAGGCTTAATCAATCCAGACAGTGAGTATTTATAATCAAATAAACTCAAATAATCACAGAGCAATCGAACACTACAGTGCTGTAGGACATTTTATTACATTAAAGGTGCTCCATAAATATAAGTTGTTGTAGTAGTTGTTAAAGATCTCCCATTTATTTAGCACCTTCTACACTCTCAATTATTTTTAAATGCAAGTATTCTTGTGTTGTTATGCAAATGCAGCGGCCAATTTATGCACAGTGGATCCCACAGATAGTAAATGAGATAAGGCACTAATCTGTTTTGGTGCTGTTGGATGAGAGATAAACAGAGCCAGAAAACTGAAAAAATTCCCTACTCTTCTTTGAATGGTGCCTTGGGAATATCTTTCATGTCCCTGAATAGACAGATGGAGCCTCAGTTTAACATCTCATCCAAATGATGGCACTTCCAACAATGTAGCATCCCTTCAGTACTAAGCCAAGCTGGCACTTATTGAATTTTTTCTAACCCATCCTTTAAATCCCTGTTTGTTATAATGAAATGCATGAAATACTCACTTCATTACAACTCTAAATTAAATGTTAACTAAGCTTTTTACAAAAGTTTACTAGGTCCACCACTTGTTCATTTGTTGCTGTGTTTAAAAAAGTGATTGACAATTTCACGCAACTTTGCTCTTACACAGTAATACATTTTTTTCACTTAAAGCATTTTAACATGCTGAAAAATAGGAAGGGACAGAATTTTGTTATTAAATTATCTTCCATAAACAGGCAATATAGCAGAATTCTGATGTTGACTGCTTCCAGGTCTTCTAGAAACTAAACTTACCTGGGTTGTCCCCCATTCTTTTGAAATATTGTTCAGAATATGCTGAGTTTCTGAAGTTCAGCAATTCCTATACTTCACTAAACATTGTATGTAATTCCTTCAATGCTTTCTAATATTATATGCTGCTTTTGACTCGCTAATTATCCTTGCTGTGACACACCCCTAAGAATAGTATAATTTTAAATGTCTCCCTCAGATAGTATTACAGAAGTTACAAAATGCCCAAGACAGTGATGTTGAATAAGTATAGAGTTTGCTTTCCTTGCATGAAAAGAACACTTAACGAAGTCCTTGGATTGGAATTATCAGTGTGTAACACCCACATAGTGATCACCAATCTTTATCATCAAGAGCTTCAAATCAGTAGAAGAAGTTCTGCAGAAAACCATAGGGTAGATTTTCTCATGGCAAGGTATCTGCCCCACTATAAGGGTAGGTTGAAAATGTTGAACCCACTGCTTACAATTTATGTTCTACATTTACAGCAGGCCAGGGATTTCACCATACAAGACGATTTACCTTAAACCTTGTTGACAATAACTTTATCCCACAGTAAAATCTTGCCTGGTATTTGAGGTATTTTTGAGAGCAAATTGTCAACCTTCACTGTCATCACCCCTCTGAATCTGTCTGCAACTTCTGGATTTAGCACAAGCGCAGTTTAACACAGAAATCCTAAATTTGTGGTCTAACATTCACTACTCCTCCATCGGCTGTGCTGTGAAGCTCACCTCCTCCCTCCATGCACTGGCATTGCAATCAGTGAAATTAATTAATCTAGCGAGAACTTCCCCTTTTCTGCACTCATATTGCTGTCGGAAACCCCATATAAATGTTTAGCCGAGCTCAATGTGGTGTTACTGGGTTTTTAATGCTTATCTGAGTAATAATTGAGCTGAACAACTGATCTGGCCTGAAAAATGTAATTTTATATTTATGGAATGTTGTTAAAAGTCTCCATTGTGATTAGCTAGTGTATTTTTTAAATTAGATTCTTTAAGTAATTTAACAATGTTCATGATATTTCAGCTTCCACATTAATCCCATGGATATGGCCCAATTTTCATTTCAAACTCTGTAAATTTTTTAAAAAGTGATTGGATTATTAGTGCTTTTCCTTTTTTGGATGGGTGCGAGAATTTTTTAATGCAGACAGCTTGATGGCATCACTGCAACTCAATGCTAGTAATCCCTGTTAAACTACAATCAATTACTCTACAATCAATTGCATGTCCAGAGAGTTGAGGTTCTTGTCATGGAGATTGTTACATCTCTAGGCACAACTTTCTCCACCGTCCAGGCCCTTAGATCTCCAGCAGTACTTAAACATTGGTGAAGTAAGCCCAATCTGACTTCACATTAATTCTTACCTAGTCATGGAGGAAAGGGCTTACTTGGGGTTGGGAAGTGAGGGTTGTAGGTGAAACAACACATACCCAATCTCGCTTTGTCCAAAGGTCTCAAAATTGTTGACAGATGAAGTTGTCTGGTCCCACTGCCGCACTGAACATTAAATAATTAACGCAAACTGGAGGAATAGCACCTCATCCTCTGATTAGGCACTTTACAGCCTTCCGGACTTAACATTGAGTTCAACAACTTCAGATCATGAACTCTCACCACCATCCTCACCCCTTTTTTATCCCCTTTTTCTAATAATTATTATATATATTTTTATATATATATTTTCTTTTCCCATTTATTTCTTTTATTACTTTAACAATTTATTTCCATATTGTTTTATTCACACCTTTTAGCCTATTTCGATCCCCTCCTCCCGCCCGACCCCCACTAGGGTCATCTGTCAGTTGCTCATCCTGCTTTCTACCCTTAATGTCACCATTAGCACATCCTTTAGCTAATGTTACCACCGTCAATACCCCTTTGACCTTTTGTTTATCACACCTTTGTCAATCTCTCCTTTGCCTCTACCTATCACTTTCCCTCTATCCAGCTTCACCTGTCCAACCCCCCTTAAACAGCTTATATTTCACTACATTTCTATTTCTTTTTAGTTCTGATGAAGAGTCATATGGATTTGAAACGTTAACTCTGTCTTCCTCTCCACAGATGCTGTCAGATCTGCTGAGATTTTCCAGCAATTTTTGTTTTTGTATTAAATAATGTAAGTTTTTAATTTCTTTTATTAGGAAGACAATGACAAAAAGTAGTTCTGGAAATCAAAGCAACATGTTAAAGCAAAGCAAAACAAAGGCAATCTACCTCTAGAATCAGTGGTCAAAGTAATCTTCATTTCTGCTCCTGAAGATGCAAGAAGTGCAGACCAATGTCATCACTGTTGCTAAGCTATATCACTAAACAGACATGGAGAAGTCTAGTACTCAGAATGGAGGCCTTGCAATGACCCAGAAGCAGGAAGACAAAATCATAAGGCAGGATTCTTCGCTTGGCGTGTGGTCTTGTGCCCAACAGACCCGAGCGTGAAATAAAAGCAAGTTGACGTCGGCCGAGTGTGCTGACGTCAACACGCACTCTTGCAATTGTTAGGTTGGCGGGTGCATGTCGGCTCTGGCACACATCTACTGACAATTTAAAGGCCTGTTAAGGTCATTAAGTTAACAATTGTCCTGAATTTTTCCCTGCCCATTCAACCTAATGGTTGAGGGCAGGCGAAAAGGCCTAGCGGCCTTTGCATTTTTTAGGCAACCTCATCCGTGGGTGGGGTGAGGTCTCCTAAAGCAAACAAAAATAAAATTAAACACTTGAATTAAAAACATGCCCCTGCTCATGTGACTCTGTCACATGAGGGGACATGTTTTATGATAATTTTTTTGTACTTTATATCTTATAATGTTTTATTCGTTCGCATGTGAGAAGTTCACTCTAGGACCTCTTGCAGTCCTCCCCCCTGCTGCACAGGCAGCGCTGAGTGCTGTCGCTCACGTTGCACACTAGGCTGGCCTTATTTGGACCTCCCATGTAAAATCACAGTGTGGTGCCGATCACGGGCGGCAGTTAGCTTCCTGACCCACCCTCGTCAAGGGCAAAATCCTGCCCATGGTGTGAGTCATTGTGGAATATCTTTCAATGCTAACCAGTGGCTGATAGCAAAACGATTAACAGAAATCTGGCATGCAGGGAAAGCCAAGAAGATTAGTGAAAGGAGGAAACAAAGTAGGAATTAAAAAATATACTTTCAGCGTGGCTGAACTTGATTTAAGCTGCAGGCCATGGATTGTATTCTATTAGTTTGGAGCAATGAGACTCTAAAGATTTTTTTTTTCTCTTCTCTTGCTCTCTCCATCCACCAACTTGCCAATTGGATTGCCTGGAATCACTAATGTCATGGATGCCAGATAAACTTTGACAGGTTTTCTTACATTGCTCTTGCATTATTAATAGATTAATAGAGTTATTCAGCACAGAAGGAGGTCATTCAGCCCATCTTTGCTGTGTCAGCTCTTTGAATGAGCTGTCCAATTAGTCCCACTGCTGCTTTCTTTCCTGATAGCCTTGCAATTTTTTCAAGTATATAACTAATTCCCTTTTAGAAGTTACTGTTGAACCTGCATCCACCATCCTTGCAAGCATTGCATTCTAAATCTGAAGAAATCTCTATGTAAAAAAATTATCTCCTTTGATTTTTGACAATTATTCTAAACCTGAGTCCTCTGATTACTAAACCTTCTGCCATTGGAAACAGTTTCTCCCTGTTCACTTTATCAAAATTCTTCAAAATTTTAAACACATCTCGTCTTCAGCTTCCCTGTCTAAGCTAAATGGAACAATATGATCATGCGAACATACAAATTAGGAACAGGAGTAGGCCATTCGGCCCCTCAAGCCTGCTCCACCATTCAATAAGATCATGGCTGATCTACTTGTGGCTTCAACTCCACATTATGCCTACCCCCGATAACCTTTGACTTCCTTGTTAGTCAAGAATTTATCTACCTCTGCCTTAAAAATATTGATTGACCCTACCTTCACCTCTCTCTAGGGAAGAGGGTTCCAAAGGTTCACAATTCTCTGAGAGAGAAAAAAAATCCTTCTCATCTCCATCTTAAATGGTAGGCCCCTTATTTTTAAACTATGTTCCCTAGTTCTAGTCTCTCTCACAAGGGGAAACATACTTTCAGCATCCACCCTGTCCAGTCCCCTCAGGCCCTATAAGATCAATAAGATAACCTCTCAATCTTCTAAACTCCAATGGATACAGGCCCAGCCTATCCAAGTTTTCCGAGTAGGATAATATCTATAATCTCCTTAATAATAGATTCCAGCAATTTCCCTACAACCAATGTTAAGCTAACTGGCCTGTAGTTTACTGCTTTCTGTCACATTGGGGAGGGCGGGGGTGCCGGTGTGGATAGTGCGAGTGCTGAAGTTCGCATATGCATGTGGATGCGCACAGTAAAAGCTCCCTGGGGACCCAGGTTCGAATCCCACCACATCAGATGCTGAAATTTGAATTCAATTAAAATCTGGAATTAAAAGTCTAATGATGACCATGAAACCATTGCTGATTGTCGCAAAAACCCATCTGGTTCATTAAGGTCCTTTAGGGAAGGAAATCTGCTGTCCTTACCTGGTCTGGCCTACATGTGACTCCAGACCCATAGCAATGTGGTTGACTCTTAAATGCCCTCTGAACGAGCGCAATTAGGGATGGGCAATAAATGTTGGCCTAGGCAGCGACGCCCACATCCCATGAATGAATAAAAAAAATTAAGGGCCTTAATAAGCTGCTTAATTGTCGGCGGGTGTGCTGCCGACTCCTGTGCGCACCTGCTGACTGAAATATCGCACAAGTGTGTGATGTTGTTGGGACACTCGCCTGACGTCATTTTGCATTCATTTGGGTCAGGCACACGCCTGCCGACAAGTGAAAAATTCAGCCCCTTCTTTCTCACAGGAGTGTTTTTTACTGAGTATTCTGAAATATCTCATTAAATGTCTTCCACTGAATCTCTATTGACCTACACCTTAACCTATTTTTCCAGTTCACTTTAGCCAGCTCTGTCGTCTTGCCCTCACAATTGCCTTTATGTACATTTAAAACACTAGTCTTGGTTCCACTCCCCTCTCCCTCAAACTGAATGTGAATTTCAATCATATTATGATCACTGCTACCCAGGGGCACCTTCACTACGAGGTCATTAATTAATCCTGAATCATTGAACATTATCAAGTCTAGTATTGCATGCTCTTTGGTTGGTGCTAAAACGTGCTACTCTAAGAAACCATCCCAAAAACACTAAATAAACTGATCGTCCAGGCTATCTTTGCCAATCTGATTTGTCCAATCTATATGTAAATTACAATCACCCATGATTATTGCCATACCTTTCTCACAAGGCCCCATTATTTCTTCCTGTATACCCCATTCTACAGTGGTTACTGTTAGGAAGCATATAAATCACTCCCACAAGTGACTTCTTACCTTTACTATTTCTCATCTCTGTCCAAACTGATCCTATATCTTGATTTCCAGAACTAAGGCCATCTCTCTCTATTATACCAATGTCATCCTTAATTAACAGAGCTACCCCTCCACCTTTTCCTAGCTTCCTGTCCTTCCTAAATGTCACGTACCCTTGAATATTTAGGTCCCAGTCTTTGTTATCTTGCAGCCATGTCTTTGTAATTGCTATCAGATCATACATATTTATTTCTAATGTCAATTCATCTGTTTTGTTATGAATGCTCCATGTATTCAGAAATAGAGCCTTTACTTCTGTCTTTGTATTTATTTTTTAATGTCTAGCTTTATCCACTGGTGCATGCTTAGGTTTGTACTCTCTGTCTCTTTCTGCCATGCTTTGATCAGCATTTCCCTTAGTCCTACCTTGCGTTCTTGTCTTTTATTCTCTATTTAATTTATCACACCTTCCCAAACTTGATCCCTTGCCCCCACTATTTAGTTTAAAGCCCTCTCTACCACCCTAGTTAGATGACTCACCAGAACACTCATCCTAGCATGATTCTGAGACAGATGGAGTTTGTTGTCTCAGTTGGTGACACAATCTCCAGTGGGGAGGAGAGAAGTATTAGGAGGAGGAGAAGGGTGAGAGGAAGAAGGGAACACAGGGAAGCTCACGATTCTGTTGTTCCTCAGGAAGGGAACAGAGCAATGCCAGATCGCAATGGTCAGGAGGAGTCCAGGGACCCTCATTGAAGGTGCAGATTACCTTATGCCACCCCAAGGGTATACGGGCAGTGATTCAACTACCTGCAACTGAGTGAGACTCAGTGTAGAAGAAGACAGGCATCGCTGGCTAGGCCAGCATTTATTGCCCATCCCTTATTGCCCTTGAGAAGGTGGTGGTGAGCTTCTTTGCTACAGGCCCTATCCAGGTAGCCTGTGGAGTCCTCAGAGGGATAATGCAGCCTGCTGCATACCATTGCATCAAGGTGTTCACAGATGCAATGTTCCAAAGGGCTGGGAATTACATCTACTTCCTGCAGGATGTCCAAAGTCAAAAGGATAGAGCCCGGCAATTTGCAGTGATTACAGGTTGCAGGAGCCACTGACTGCATGCACGTAGCCATTAAGGCTTCTGCCAGACAGCCCTGCACTTTCCACTTGATCAATGTGCAGCTGGTGTGCGACCATAATCGGCAGGTCATGCAGTTGTGTGCCAGGAATCTGGACAGCAGTCATGACTCATACATCCTTAGGAACTCTCAGATTCTGAGAGTTTCACTGGCCCACATTCCTTGGAGGTATGGCTACTAGGTGATAAGGGCTACCCGCTGAAAAGATGGCTAATAGCACCTGTGAGATTGCCCAGACTTGACGCAGAGAAGAGGTACAATCAACATCAGGGCCATTGTAGAGCAGACTATGCGTCTTCTAAAGATGCAATTCCAATGCCTGGACAGAATCTCCTCCTCACATGTGTCCCTGATGGTGATGGTTTACAGTGCACTCTATAACATCGCCATCCAAAGAGGAGATGCTCTGGATGATGATGACATGCTGGATGGCAGCCAATCATGGGGGGAAGAGGGTGATGATGAATTGAGAGGGTCACGACAATGCTCCTGCTGATGGACCTGGCAGTGATCAAGTGGACGGGTGTGACACTAGGGATGCCTTAATATGGCAAAAGTTTCCATAATACGTCTTGCCACTGCTACAGAAAGGGTTTGGTTAACTCTTGGTTCACCTTTTCCCAGTGCTCGGCATGAGCTGGTTACATTGATCATATGCTGCGCAGAGGGTACCAAAGCCGGTCTCACTGAATCTGTGGGCAGCTTTTCCCCTTCTAGAATGCCTCTCCCTTTGCTCTGGTGGCTCAGACATTTGTGCATGGAAATGTGTAACAAATATACAATTCCTCAATACCAATAGGTGGGTGACTTGCTGATTTTTAAAATTTCTCCCATCAGTGAAGATTGACATGGTTGGCAGAGATTAGCTATAATTTAAATTGAGTTACCTGGCAAGAATGGAAAATGCACAAATCTTCACTATGTATTGTAGATGCACTTAATTGATCATCTGATGGGTCAATTTACACTGTCACATGCCAGGGGCACTTTATGCACTGTCCATTACCTTATTCCATGTCAGGGCCTGCAGCCTCAGAGACCAGACATCTGTCCTCCAGCACTCATTGGGTGGGGTGAGGGTCTGTAACTTGCCCTTGCAGCTAATTCGCGGCAATTACCATATTATGGGGCGCACACCGATAGTGGGCCCACAAGTCAGAACACCACTAACTTCTGAGTGTAGAACCCGCCGTCAGCACGGGAATGTATTATTCAGCCTTGTGACTTTGGACTTTGCAATGTTTAGCAGGAAAAGCTGCACTAGAGAGGTTGAGTCTAGAGGGAACCTTTGATATAAACTGCCAAAGTTGAAGTAATTGGGCCAAATTAAGGTATTCATTAATTAAATGGAAATTGTCAACTTTGAATCACAGCTTCCAGTTTGGTTTGATAGAGAAGAATTTTCTGTCCGGACTACTACAGAGAATTGATACTTAAAGAGCTGTAAAATGGAGTAAAACCAGTAAAGTGCGCAGAATAAAAGTTCAGTATTACACATGTGCAATAAAGATAATAAATAATGAAGGAGCTTAATAAATATGTGTGGTATCGCAGCATCATTACAAGATATTAACAATTATGGGTAACCATGTTTGTTATGAGAAGAGCAGCTATACTTGCCTCGAAAATAATTGAACCTGGATCAATAAATTAGAGCTACCTCAACAATGCTCCACAGCGGTGGGTACAGCAAATCAAATGTTGGGATATGTTAAAAGGTCAATAGGGAGCATAAGTAATGAAGTACCCCTATCACTTTATGGGTGGAATTATATAGCACCCCCCCCCCACCCCCCAACAAGAGCAGGCTGGTAGGTTGAGGGGGATTTGTACACTTGGACACCATGGCAGTGATGCTGTGCCATCACCTACCCTGCTTTGCTGATATTTTACCTTGGACCAATTGGGGCTCTAAAGTGGCTAGTTAAAGTCTGCTTAAGGGCCTCCTATTGACCTTTTAACATATCCCACGCTGTGATTTCAATACTCTCTGACGCTCTGAATTCGTTCTGGTCTAACCAAAATGGCAAGGGTCGCTCATGACATGTAGCACAATCTGAGACTGTTCACCATGTTATACCTTTACTTAATCTTGCTGCCAGACTGTTTCCCCACTGCTGAACACCATGTTGTGTTTTTATAATGATATAAAATCACCAATCACTCATAAAGGACTAGGCAAACATGTTGTGGTTCATTTATTAACTCTAGGCACATGTTAAATATATGGACAGAAAGCTTGAAGACATCAGTAGGTGTGTTCTGCTTAAAAGCAATAGTGGAACTAAGCTGGATTGCATGACACACTTCCTTTCTAGTGATGTCATGCTCATGTCCCCTAAAAGCATGTTACGACAGAGGCCTTGGCGATGGTATTGGCAAGGCTTCACTTGTATCCTGCTCAGCAGCTGGCCAAATGAACAGCATGGTCAACGGGCAGAAGCATGGGAGAGGAGGCCTCTGACCGGGCGAGCTAGGGGAAGGAGGTCCATAATGGAGGGGCTGGAGGTCAGTGTGGGAGGCTGGACATCAAGGCTAAGGGAAAGAGGGAGTTCATGGCTGGGAGAACTGGAAGCTTTATTTGAAGTCTGGGTAAAAACTCCTGCTCCTCCTGGCCGACAGGAATGCTAAAAGAGACAAAATTAGCACAGGGAGCCGTACTTCCTGCGTCAGACCAGCTGCCAGTAATTCCACAGCTCGGGCCTCCTCCTCACTTTCTGTGAAAGTTAAGTTGCGACATTAGTGGTGTCATCAACCTGTAGCTTTGGTATGTTAATTAGCCACCTCCTGCCTTTTGCAGGAGCCTTGAACATACAATAAATTCTAACTTTAGGGCACAGGAATCAGGCCAGGAGTCAGGTTGCCTGATACTGATATTTGAATGTGACCAATCCCCCCACCGCTCCATGACACCATCCCATTTAGAGGTATTTGGAGATGGAGCTGGGAATTTGGGAGCAGTGGTACCAGCCAGGAATCCTAGAAATTCAGGTAACATGGAAGTCCTGCTGAATTTAATGGCAGGACATAATTAGTAATTTTTTTGTCTGTTTGCCTGCAAACCAGATTGAAATACTGAAATGAAAACTAAAAGCACTGGAAATACTCAGCAGACCAGGCAACATTTGTGGAGAGAGAAACAGTGTTAACCGGAAAGTTTACCCTGTTTCCCTCTCCACAGATGCTGCCTGACCTGCTGATTATTTCCAGCATTTTTTTTTTTGTTGATTTCAGATTTCCAACAGCTGCAGTATCTTGCTTTTCTTTTCAGATTGAAATGCTGGCTGGATGTCAGGCTGGAAGATCTGCACTGGAACCTGCAGCTAGGGAGCAGAGGAGGGAAGGAGAAATCAGAGACCAGGTCAGAGATGAATCAGAGTGGAGATTATGAATCGAGAGATCAGAATGTGGATTATATGGTGGAGGAGGTTGAAGAACGAGTAATGAGCAGATCCTGAGTTGGAAGAAATTCAGAGTTTGGGTTGGGGGAGAGATTGGAACAGAGGTAAGGGGCAGGCCATGGGGTTGGAGATTTTAGCATTGGTCAGAGAGGGAGATTGCAGGTTAGAGGGGAGATTGGAGCAGGGTCAGGGAGAAAATTGGTGTGTGGGTCAAAGAGTGATCAGAATGTGGGTCAGGGGCAAGCTGAAGCATGGGATGGGAGGAGATCTGAGTTTGGGATGGGGGTTATCAGAGCATGGAATGGGGGATTGGAGCATGTGATGGGGAGGAGATTGGAGCATGGGATGGGGAGATCAGAATATGGGATAGGAGGGATTGGAGCAGGAGGATATGTCAGTGGGAAATTGGAGCATAGGGAGACCAGATTGTGAGTCATGGGGAAGATTAGAGCCTGGGCCCAGGGAGAGACTGGAGCACAGGTTGGTGAACTACTGACTGTATCCCTCTCCCCAGCAACTGCCTAAAGCTAAATCTGACTGTTCACAAACTTGGTATCATATTTGATGTTGAGATGAACTTCTGACCACATATCTGCAGCAGCACTAAAACTGCCTATTTCCACTTCTGTAACATCACCTGACTTTGCCCCTGCCTCAGTTTATCTGCTGCTGAAATGCTCTTTTATGCCTTTGTTATTTCTGTTATCAACAATGACGATGACAATGCTTATCTCTCAATTAGACTATTCCAGTGGTCTCCTGGAGGACGCCCACACTATCCTTTGTAAACTTGAGGTCATTCAAAACTCATGACCATACTTGCTCAAAACATAAAGAGTCATATATAGTGACCACATTTTGCTCATGAGACAAATGATTAAGCAAATTCTTAGGAGAGGGAAGCAGTTCTTATGAAGGAAGCAGTTCTTTTGCAGGGTATTTATGCTGCGTGCATATTCTCACTTCCTCCATGCTTACTCCATGATGTTCTAAATGTCACATGTTGAGGAACTGAAGTATAAGTGCATAACTGAGAAACTGAGTGTGATCCAGAATTCAGACAGCATTAGGAGATCATTACTTTTGTACAGAAAATGGAATCTTTCATATCCACTTTGAGTTCTTGTATTCAAGGTTTATATGATTTCATTGTGAAGCAAATCAATATCACTGCATGTGGACATTACAGGATCTCCTGAATTGAAAAGTGTTTAATAGAACATTGCCTATAGTCTCTCTGTATGCTTCTCTTGCTGTGTATATCCAAAGCTGCAGGGGGTAGCCAAGGATATCTCATTTGCACTGAATGTACTAAAGAGCACAGCTTTGAAATGCAAACACATGATGATTGATTTATATAATGAGGTAAACTAAATGGTTTTAGCCAGATTAACATTCTAACATTCTAACATTCAGCAAGTGGCTGAAAGGGGCCTATTAATGCAGGAGTAAATTTAACTCTTCAGTGCATCATAATGAATAATTTGTATTGAGCTCTTGAAAGCATTAAGATTCATAGGCAGCATTCACTTTACCTATTTTTGTGGAAGTTTATTTGTACAATTTGGTACTGGGTGATGTGAGGTTTGTATGAAAGAATGAGCTAAGGAAAAAAATAACTTGGGAACATAGGAACATTGAATCAGGAGTAGGCTATTCAGCCATTCAATATAACCATGGCTGATCATCTGCTTCAATGCCTTTTTTCCACATTCCTTTACATCATTGGTATTTAGAAATCTGTCATTCTCTGCATTAAGCATACTCAGTGATGGCTTCCACAGCCCTCTGTGGTAAAGAATTCCAAAGATTCACAACCCTCTAAGTAAAAAATAATTCTCCTCATCTTGTTCCTAAGTGCCTTCCCCCTTACTTTGAAATTGTGTTCCCTGGTTCTAGACTCCCCAACCAGGGGAAACATCTTACCTGCATCTAACCTGTCTATCCCTTTAAGTACTTTGCAGGTTTCAATGAGATCAATGAGATCACATCTCCTTCAAAATTCTAGAGAATACAGGCCCAGTTTCCCCAATCTCTCTTCATAGGATAGTCCCACCGTCCCAGGGGAAAATTTGGTAAACCTTCATCAGACCCTCTCTATGGCAATAATATCTTTCCTAGGGTAAGGGGACCAAAACTGCACACAGTACTCCAGGTGCAGTCTAATACAATTGAAGTAAGACTTTGCTACTCCTGTACTCAAATCTTCTTGTGATAAAGGCTGACATACCATTAGCCTTCCTAATTGCTTGCTGCACCTGCATGTTAGCTTTCAGTGACTTATCAATGAGGACATTCAGGTCCTTTCGTACATCTACACTTTCTAACCTCTTAGCACTTAAGAAATAATCTGCACATCTGTTCCTCCTACCAAACTGGATAACCTCACATTTTTCCACATTATATTCCATCTGCCATGTTCTTGCCCACTCACTAAGTCTGTCCAAATTCCCTTGATGCTACACAGCAATGATCTTCCTCACAACACACGTTCCCACCTAGCATTGTGTCATCTGCGAATTTGGAAATATTACATTTGGTCCTCTCATCCAAATCATTGATATATATTGTGAACAGCTGGGGCCCAAGTACTGATCCTTGCAGTACCCCACAAGAATGATCCATTTATTCCTACTCTCTGTTTTCTGCCTGTTAGCTAATCCTTAATCCATACCAGAAAATTACTTCCTATCCCATGAGCTTTAATTTTGCTAATGAACCTCCTTTGGGGGACTTTATCAAAAGCCTTCTGGAAATCCAAGTAAACTGAGTCCACCGAACACCCTTTATCAATTCTGTTTGTAACATTCTCAAAAAAAAACTCGAAAAGGTTTGTCAAACATGATTTCCCATTCATAAATCTGTATTGACTGTGCCCAATCAGGTCATTATTATCCAAGTATCCATTTAACACAGCCTTTAGAATAGACTCTAGCATTTTCCCTACTACTGATGTAAGGCTAACAGGACTGTAGTTCCCCGTTTTCTCTCGCCCTCCCTTTTTAAATAGTGGGAAGACATTTGCTACCTTTCATTCTGCAGGAACTCTTCCAGAATCTATAAAAATTTGGAAGATGAACACCAATGCATCCATTATCTTTACAGCAACCTCTTTCAATACTCTGGGATGTAGAATATCAGGTCCCGTGGACTTATCAACCTTCAGTCCCATTATTTTCTCCAAATTAACCTTCTTACTAATGCTCATTTCCTTCAGTTCCTCACTCTCCCTAGTCCCTTGGATCTCTAATTCTGGGAGATTTCTTGTATCTTTCTCAGTGAAGACAGACACAAAGTAATCATTTAGCTTCTCTGCCACTTCTCTATTCCCCATTAAAAATTCTCCTGACTCTGCCTGTAATGGACCCACATTTGTCTTAGCCAAACATTTTTTATGTACCTATAGAAGTTTTTACGATCCATTTTTATGTTTTTTTTACTAATTTACATTCATATCCTATTTTCTCTTTCTTTATATATTTCTTGGTCCTCTTGTATTTATTTAACATATTTTGTGACCTCAATGTGTTCCAGGTGCTTCACAGCCAACAAATTACTTAGAAGTGTAGTCACTGTTGCACTGTAGAGATGCACAATAATTGCATAACAAAGTTGCCTTCATCAGGAGCACGCAGGGTTAAAATTGAGACATCGGAAAGATGTCTCTAAACACGTCATCTGCCCGATCCTTCAAGCACCACCTGTTCCATATGTGGCTGAGTCTGAGGAACGTGTCTTGGATTTCCCAGCCATCTCAGAGCCTATTGAACTAGAGTGGAGGCAAATCAGCCTCGGTCCCAAGGGAAAGCCTAAGAAGAAGATTGCACAACAAGGCCCCACAAACAGCAAAGAGATAAATGGCCAACTAATCTTTTTTGTTGGTGGTAGCTGAGGAGTGTTGTGGAGGACAGTGGGAAATGCCTTACTCTTCTTTGAATAGTGCCATGGCAATATTGACATCCATTCAAGTGGGCAGACAGGCCTTTAGTATAATACATCATCTGAAAGACAACACCGCCATATTGCATCACCATCTCAGTACTGTATTGCCATGACAGCCTAGATTACGTGCCTAGGTTTCTGGAGTTTGAACCCACAACCGTCTGAGTCAGAGACAAGAGTGGGCCACTTCGCTTCCTTATTCTGTACTGATTTTTGTGTAGTTTGTGAAATTGAATGATGTACACCAAAATGTATGCTACCATTTTAGCTAAAAATAGAATCTTGTTATATTTTATATTTCTCATGAAACTGCTCAATAGTTTGCACCTGGTTTTACCTATTTTATCACTGAAGACGATTTTACTGAGGTCCTTATTCTGAAATTTTGAAATGAAGCAGCAATAGTTAAAAGTCAGCATTTTAAGGGTTAAACCAAACCTTGAATACTAGCCGATTCAGCCGAACAGTTGCAAGCAGCGGTGTGATTTTGCTAGTTCAATGCCAGTCCCATATAGTGGTTAATATATATCGTTTCATCAAAGAAAGCCAGATGTGTTGCAAACTCATAGATAGAGGGAAGGAGATGGTTTCTTTGCTATTTCCAGCTTTTAAATTGAACATCCCCTTTGTAATCCTGGTATATTAGTAAAGGCCAGTTCTGCGGGATTTTTAAATTATAAAACATAATTTCAAGTGATGATGGGATCTCATTTAAGTTTACAACTTACTGATTAATTTGTGATGAATCAGACCTTGTACATTCAACAGCATTTGAGACAAAAAGGCTTTAAAGTGAAAAGCAGAACAGATCCCTTGAGGAGAGTCTGCATTGATGTGTTGTCTGTTTTAAGTTCTTCTCAATGATATCACTTCCCATCACTGCCTATTGGTGTGGATTCCCAACAAAGATGTATTTTGATGGCCACTGGTTTCCTTCTAGTACTTTGCCCAAGGTATCATCACCCCTGCTGATATCTGGCTCAATCATATTACGTGATATTGGGCCTGAGGGCCTGACTCTTCTTTACCAAAACTGTCCACTACCCCAGGATCATTCTGGAGCAAAAAGATAACTTCTCAGCTTCCTTTCTCCACTTTTCACTATGAATTCTTTCCTTAAATCTGTCTCCCCTGCCTTCTCCACCTCTAATAATTGTGAGAAGCTCATAAACTTCCTTATTATAGAATCATATGCCACATAAGGCAGCCTTTTCCCAATTGCTGCTCTTTGAAAGAGTTATTCAGTTAGTTCCACTTCTTTGCTCTTTCCACATAATTCTGAAAATTGTTCCTTTTCAAATATATAATCAATTCCATTTTGAAAGTTGCTATTAAACCTGCTTCCATCAGGTTTCAGGCAGTACATTCCAGATCATAACAATTCACTACATATAAGAAAATTCTCTTCACCTTCATTTTAATTCTTTTGCCAATTATCTTAAATATTTGTCATTTGGCTACTAACCTTCCTGTTTGTTTGTGGAAACAATTTAGCCTTACATCAAAACGTCTCAGTTTTGACCTCTGCTATTAAATCTGCCTTTAACCTTCTCTTCTCCAAGGAGAGCAATCCAAGCTTCTGTAACCTTCTATATAAGTGAAGTCCCTCTTCTCTGGTCATTAAGACTGAGATCATTGTTCAGCTGCCTATGTTACTGCCTCACTTTTCCTTGCCCAGCAGATCAAATCTCTCTTTATGATCTCTCTGACCTAATCCTGAACCCACATCTCTCTCCAGTTTCTCCCAAGAATCTCCATGAGATAAGTCCAAGTTTACCTTTATCCATGGAACCCACCTTTGTGTTCCCTTTACCCCAATCCCTCTAAACTATCAATTGCACAATTTCTATTCCTGCCCTGACACCAGCTCATATTATGAATGGTTCCTTCTCTTTAGGAATTGTCCCTCTTGCTTTTGAAACTACCAGCATCAACTCTTCCAAAGCCACACTTCTGTCCTTGCAAACTACGGTCGCATCTGCAAGTTTCCTTTCCTGTACCAAGTTCTTGAATTGTTATTACCTTCCAAATTATGTCCCGCTTTTTAGCAACCCCATGTCTGGATCTCTCCAGTCAGGTTTCCATTTCTACCACAGCACTGAAATGTCCCTAACCAAAGATACAAATTACATTGCTTGTGTCTGTGACTCTGGTGCATTATCCCTCCACATCCTTCTCCACCTCTCTGCAGTCTTTGACGTGGTCAAACTCACCATCCTGCTCCAATGCCTTTCCTCTGTTATGCAGCTTACTGGAGTTATCCGGTCTTGATTTCACTCTTACCTATCCAATCATAATCACAGCATTCTCACTCTCACACTGTAACCTCTAGTCCCCCAGGAAATGATTCTGGTTGCCTCGAGGTGGCATCATCTATTGACCATGAGGTCTGCTTCCAAATGTATGTTGATGGGATCTAGCTTTACATCTGTACCACTTCCCTTGACTCCTCCACTGCCTCCGTGTTATCAGACTCCCATCTTGAATGGCTAGCAATTTTCCTAATTGTACGTTGAAGCCATCAAATTTTGCCTCTGCAACTAATCCTGTATCCTCACCATCAGTTCCATTACCCTGTGCACCCACTGTCTCAGGCCAAAGCAGATTGTTTACAATTATTGCATTCTATTCGATCCTGAACTGATTATCTGGCCCCATATCCTCTCCACCACAAAGATTACATAATTCCGTTTCTGTAACATCACCGATGTCTGCCTTGCCTTACACCATTTGCCAATTAAACCTTCATCTGTGCTTTTGTCACCTTCAGGCTCGACTATTTCAATGCCTTCCAGGCCGATCTCTTATGCTTTATTCTCCATTGACTGCAGCTCATCCAAAACACTGATACCTAAATCTGACCCTGGACCAAATCCCACTCACCATCACTCCTGACGTTGTTGGCCTCACGTTGGCTCCTAGTTGACTCAAATTTAACATTCCAATCCTTGTGTTTGGATCCCATTATGGTCTGTGTTCTACCTATCTCTGCAACTTCTTCAAGCCCTGCAACCCACTCCCCAAACTCTTTATTTCACTGATTCTTGACCATCTCCAATATTTTGTGTATCGCCTTCTCCCTTTGTACCATGTGCAGCGATACTTTCAGCTGCTTAGATCTAATGTTAAGGGATTTCCTTAAAGTTCTCCATCTCCTTCTCCTCCTTTAAGACCCTCCTTAAAATCCATCACTTTTTTAAAGAAGTGTATTTCAAATCATATTAACTCACTTCTTAGAAAAGGTTGTCCTCATTTCCCCTCTGGCTCTTCTGCCATCATTTTAACTCCCTGCCCTCTGATGACCAGCTCTCCTGCCAATGGGAACAGTTTATTATTTGCTCTATAAAAACTCTTTTTTTCTTTGTCTCCTACATTGTACCAATGAAGCTTAACACAAATAAGAGGGCCGACGGGTGAACTAATTGAGGTCTGTAAAATTATGAAAGGTTTTGCTAGAGTGGATACAGAAAGAATGCTTTCTTGTGGGGAAGAGCATAATCAAACGCCATCAATATAAGATAGTCACCAAGAAATCCAATAGGGAATTCAGAAGAAACTTCTTTACCCAAAGAGTGGCAAGAATGTGGAACCTGCTACTACAGGAGGTGGTTGAAGAGAATAGTACAGATTTGAGGGGGAGCTAGTCAAGCAAGTGAGGAAGAAGGGAACAGAACGTTATGATTTGGTTTTGATGAAGAAAGATGGGAGGAGGCTAGAGTGAAGTATAAACACCAGCATGGACATGTTGGGCTTTATGGCCTTTTCTGTGCTGTTTAATTATATCCTATGTAAGCTTTATAAACATCATACCTGATCCCTGCTGGGCATTGTGAACACTGAACACAGACTTCAGTAACTCCAGACCTTAGCTACAGCTTCCACTTTCATCACAGTAGTGGATTGTTTGTATTTGGGAGATCTGTCAGTGTTCATTTGAAGGGGAGACAGATTGGAAACCCTTTATCAGAGCTGAGTACAGTCTGAGTCTGTGAACCTGTTATGATTCCTTTTCTTGTAATTGGCAGATCACGGAGTTTTGCTTGAATTTTATTGCTTTATTATCATATTTGCTACTTCATATTTGCTAGCTCTGCCATGTCTTTTTTCTCTCTATTTTTCCCTGTTTTCTCACACTTTTGTATATACTGCCCTTATGACTTTTCAAGTTCACTTTTGAACTTTGTTTCATACCTATTTAACTCTGAATATTCTTACTGATTGCAGTAAAAATTACATAAAAATGACAACACAGCAACTGACCATTTAGCACAACTGTGTTGGTGATCTTTTAAACGACTTAATTATTTTCCATTAAGCAGTTAACAAGGCATCTTGCCCACTGTTTCTCCAGGCAGAATTTTCTAGTTGCCCCCGCCCTGTGGTGAGTTCAATGGGAGGCCGGGGGTGGGGGGGGGAGCGGGGGGTGCTGCAGTTGGGAACAATGCAGTGGGAGCCAAAAAATTTCATTCCCCCCAGCGTGAAATGACAGCAGGAACATGCGCTCCTGCCTGGCATGGCGTGTTGCCATTTCCACCAGAGGCCGGTGTGGGACCATTTTGCATCTTGATGAAGGCCCAACTGGAATTTTCCTTCCTGGTCAATCATCTACGCCACCAACAGGATAACATGCTGGTCCAGAGCACGTCTGGACTAACATGATGTGCATATGTCGGGACTTTACAAGGAGGCGGTGATGTGGTGGTATTGTCACCAGACTATTACTCCAGATATTCAGGGTAATACTCTGGGGAAACAAAAATAAAAATAGCTGGAAAAACTCAGCAGGTTTGACAGCATCTGCGGAGAGGAATACAGTTAACGTTTCGAGTCCGTATGACTCTTCACCAGAACTGGGGGAATATAGAAATGAGGTGAAATATAAGCTGGTTTAAAGGGGGGGTGGGGGGGTGGGGGGTGGGACAGGTAGAGTGGATAGAGGGCCAATGATAGGTGGAGGCAAAGAAGAGATTGCCAAAGATGTCATAGACAAAAGGACGAAGGGGTGTTTACGGTGGTGATATTATCTAAGGAATGTGCTAATAGTGACATTAAGAGTAGAAAGCAGGACGAGCAAGTAACAGATGGTCCTAGTGGGGGTGGGGTGGGGGGAGGGGATTGAAATAGGCTAAAAGGTGGAGATGAAACAATAGATGGAAATACATTTAAAAATAATGGAAGAAGGTGGGAAAAGAAAAATATATTTTAAAAATATAAATTATTGGAAAAAAGGAGATCAGAAAGGGGTGTAGTACCAACCAGGTGAATCTTCTAGCTACAGGAGATTCCAGGGAGTAGATCTTCAAGTAGCAGGTAGACAGCTGTAGGAGGTACTGTTGGAGGGCAATAGTCTGTACTGGGGAGATGGGGGGGAAGGTGGGATTAGATGGGGAGGAGAGGAATGAAGAGGTGGGGAGCTTGCAGAGGCCTAGAGGGGGACGGGGAAGGTTAGAGGTGGTGTAGGGGTAAGAGAGAGATGCTGTGGGGGTTGTGGAATGGGTGAGGTGGTATGGAGCAGGAGGGAGGGAAGGACTGTGATGGAGTGCAGGCAGGGGTGAGGGTGGGTGAGATGTGCAGGTATGAATGGGCATGTGGGTGTACAGGTATTAATGGGCATGTGGGTGTACAGGTGTTTATGGGCATGGGGGGATGAGGGGAAAGGGTTCAAGGGAGGGTCTGTGCTGTCAACTGATGAGTCCTGGGGACATACTGAGGGAGTTGATGATAGGAAGCGATGGTTAGAGGGGGCAGTGGGGGCTGATAGGGTAGGAGGGGAAAGGTTTGGCAATGACAGGTAAAGGGTCGCTGAATGTTGTTGGAGGAGATACAGAAGGAGAAATGGATTCTGGGAGTCAGCAGAATGATGGGGGCTAGATCTAGTGTCACAGGGGTGGGGTCATTGGGAAGGTAGGGGATGTTAATATTCACCTGCATGGAGTGTGATTGGGGAGGGTTGAAGAGTACCATGGGAAGGTCAAATGTTACACCTGTGGAGGTCAATGGTTGTAGGAGGTAGGTGTGGGTCATGAGGAGGAGGGGTAAAGGTGTTGTACTGGGTATTCCTTTTACAAACGTGTCATTACATTAACAATCATAGTGCATCCTTGCAACCACTCATTCCAGGCTTCTTAATCTTGTGTTCCTACCAATTCTTCTAGGTGCTCCCCCGACATCCACAGCAGGGAGGCTGCCTGCTGACCAGCTTGCTCTGTTGTCTAAGGTGACCTTTGTGGCAGTCCTCTGGAGACCCGAGCCCTGTAGGGCCCTGGCTTACTTTGGCTGTCCTGCTGAGGTAGTTGCTTCCTCTGTGGTCACAGAGGACAAAGCTGAAGGAGTCACAGGGAAATGGGTTCTGAAGGGCCAGACATTCTCAGAGGATCCTGAGTGGAGGTCCCAGGGGTGTGTGAAAGCCGCTGCACCTCCCTTTTGATGTCCAGTGGCCCTCTCTGATTCCTTGAGGAGAAGGGGCACCTGGAGGGAGATTGAGGTGCCTTGTCTGCATCTCACACAGCCACTGCAAAAGCTCACCTATGGCTACAGTGATGGAGTGCAGGCCTGCGGACATCTCCAGCAGAAACTGGGCGTCCTGCTGGACCAGGTTCTTCATGGCATCCGCCACCCTCCCCATTGAAACCTTGATGCTCGCACATGTGGGCACCACTTTGTCAGCCAAAAGGAGGATGGACTCCTCCACCTCATGTGCCACTCTGTTGAGGGCCTCCAACACCTTTGCCTGATGTTCCTTCACTTCTTGCACCTTCCCCAGCGTCTCATACAGAGTCCATCCCAGAGACTTGTCATCCGACTTGGACATCAAAGACATCTTCCCCAGCAGTCCTCCAAGTGCTGGTGAGCTTGGATGACCCTGCCTCCTCCTGCTGCGGGCACGTGGCCGTGCGGTGACCACCAGAATGTGAGACCCTGCCTGAACAACATTTACCACTCACCAAGGTGTGTGTGTCTGCGCTGGTGGAGGGTGCAACTGACTGCTGTGACATCTCTACAGGTGTAATTTCTTCCTGTTCCACAATGTCCTTGGTCCTCTGTGGGCTGGAGACATTGCTGGACATGGCTGCTTCTTCTGGTCTTCTCTTCTTCCTGCTGGCACCTGTAAGTGAGAGAAGAGAGAACAAGTGATTTTATGAGTTGCCTCCAACATGGGGGAACCTTCGGTTTCTATGACCCTTAGGGTTCTATGTGATTACATTATGCATGGATCCTTTCTGGATGAAAGGTACCCACCAAACTCTCCATCTCCGTAGGCTCGGACTGGTTCCTGCCCTGCCAGCTGGGCTGCCCGCTCCTCGAGCTCAGTGAGATTCTTGAGGTCAGGCGGCCCCCTTTCATCTCTCTCTCTCCTGTTGTGCCTCAACTTTTCCTGCGCAAAGAGAGAAGATGGACTAAGAGCAATTGGATTTCATGTATCTTTCTCATGCTTCCACTCTTACAAAGAACCCACGGGATTGTGTGCCATCTGACTGATGCATTGCAGGTTGTCCACAAGGGTCCTGAGTCAGCGCCCTCCAGAGCGGTGAGCCCATGTGGATAAAAGGAAAAGGCTCACAGAGGCATGTCCTATGCAGTGCTTGCTGGTGCCCTCAACACCTAACCACCTTCACGTCCCCACCCCCTACCCACCTTCCAGACAGCATCTGAGCTCTCTGTGTGGAAGAGTCAGGATCACACAGTGGCCTCTCCATCTGCAGACTAGATGGACTGCAGTGGGGCTATGAGGCATCACCTTATCATGTTGAGTAGCTCTTTTATGCATGGGCCACACGGATGGTGCTCTTGCCACTGAGGCCCAGGCCATCTCTACCATTCAGTGAGGTGAGTGTGAACAGTTGAAGGTTCACTTACCCTGGCAGCATGGATGGGGCCATTCATCTATTCCCTGCCCTGCAGGATAGTCCTCTGGTGGAGGCCATGGGCACTGACCACCCTGGCAACTTCCTCCCATGCAGGGTTGGTTACACAGCTCGGCCTCCTCCTTCCATCTTCGGGGTAGAGGACATCCCTCTGGGCCTCCACTGTATTGGGCAACACATCAAGGGGAGCATCTCTGAACCTGGGGGCAGGCAGAGCTCCCTGCGATTGACAGGCCATCTCCTCCTTCAACGGTGGGTAAGTTGATGTCCGGGTGCCATCTGATGGCAGCGTGCATGCTATCCAGCCTGCCCTGCTGTGTGAAACATCGGAAACCCCTGACTGTATAATTAAGTAGGCCAGCATTGCATGGTTTGGTGCAAATCCCTACCGGCCTACATGGCCAGAAGCAACACTTCTAGTCCCTGCCTCACCGTGGGACTTAGCCTCGGGATGGAAAATCCCACCTTCTGTGTCTGTTGGTTCTCTCCTTGCTCATCCCCTTTTCTTTTGTTTCCCCAGCCATACAGAAATGCCAGTTCATCTCTCAGTCGTCAGTACTGTTGAACCCTCCTTTTCTCACACAAGTGCTTACTGACCAGCTGCTGCCTTTTTTAATAATATGCGTGTTTTATCTCAACCTTCTGACATTTGTAGTTTTTTTCTTTTTATTTCCTGTCTGTTTACATGCTTACACACAAAAACCATAGCAGTTTAACTAGAAACTCTCTTGTTGACAGCACAGGCAGGACAGACACATCCTGGATTACAGAACTGAATGTTAAAAGAACTGAAGCACACTAAAGCCATATTAAAGCAGAATGAAGATGTTCTTTTCCCCTTTTTTACATATGAGTTTTGGAACACCACTATTATCTGTTAGATATTGTTATGAATCTGCATAGGTGGATTTGGTGGGGCCTATTCACCAGCCACATGCATTGGCTTCTCATGGTCCAAATCTAAGGTGGTTTTCTCTACTTGCCTCACTTTTATCTCTAAACCAGAAGATTATAGGTTGAGGGTGCATTACATTGCTGATGTGGTTTCCTTTAGATGAGACAACAAAGCTCCATTTGCCAGTTCAAGTGAACGAATAAATTCCTAGGCATTATATTTTTTTGAAAATGGTAAACACAGCTTTCTTGACCAGTATCATCAAAAGTGTATTGGTTATTCATTCATTTGCAATTTATGAGATATTACTTTATACAAATGAATTTGCCTACATAACAATAGTAACTACCCTTCCAAAGTAACTCATTGATCTGAAATGTTCAGAAAACATAAGTTGTATATAAACACAAGTTCTTTGCTTCCCCCGAATACCATACAGTTATCTTTTTCTAACTATCTTTTTTGCCTGGCACTTAATCAAATACCATCTGAAAATTCTTATATAAAAACAATGTATTACAATCAGGCTGGTAAAGTTTACAATTGACAGGTATGAAACACTCGTCCTATTTCATAAAAGAATAAATGATAAAGGCATAACTGGATAGCTCCGTTGAGGAGCTGCCACAGGCATGATGGGCCAAATGGCCTCCTTCTGTGCTGTATCATTCCATGCTTCTATGATTATTTCAGAGGACCAGCCTCCTGGATTTCCAGATTGCAATCTTTCTTTATCAAGTCCTGAAAACAAACGTCTAACCCAGTGATACCACTTCTTCAAGTACCACCATGACTCATTAACCAATAGAATAAACATCCCCAAAGAATGAGCCGCTATCGTGTAGTCACAGTCTGTATTGGCAACAAATACATTTAGGCTTGTGAAGGTGCGTTGCATTTTGTTGATCACCTAATTAGCATTTTTAAAGTATTGAAATGTAATGATATATAATTGAGGTACCATAAAATTCCATTAACTCTTCACTTAGTTTTCTTAATCAAGTAATTCCTAGACCAGATAAAAAGTTGTAATTCAGTTTTTAAACTACTTTTAAATTTGCTGTGATTATAATTCAAACAATCACACCGACGAAAAAATATAATCCAAGGTTTTGCATCACAGCACACAGACTTTTTAAATTAATTCTTGGGGTGTGGGTGTCACTGACAAGGCCAGCATTTTTTTTGCTCAATCCTAATTTCCCTGGAGAAGGGGTTGGTGAGCCACCTTCTTAAAAGACTGCAGTCCTTGTAGTGTAGGTTTGGCCACAGTGTTTTTGGGAGGGAGTTCCAGGATTTTGACTGAGTGACAGTGAAGGAGAAGTGATATAATTCAAATCAGGGTGCTGTGTGATTTGAAAGTAAACTTGCAGGTGGTCCTCCCCATGCGCTTGTGGCGATGCGGTGAGCTGGCTGAAAGTCCATGAACTTTGGCATCACTAGTAAATCCTGTCAGTGGGCAAGACCGGAAAATCCCGCTCTGCATTTATACGGCAAGTCCAGTTCAGTTTCTAGTCAATGGTAACTCCCAGGCTGTTGATAATGGGGGATGGTAATGCCATTGAACATCAAGGGATGATGGATGGTTAGATTCTCTCTTGTTAGAGATGGTCATTGCCTGACACTTGTGTGATGTGAATGTTACTTGTCACTTGTCAGCCCAAGTCTGAATATTGTCCAGGTCTTGCTGCATTTGGACATGGACTTCTTCAGTATCTGAGGAGTTACAAATGGTGCTGAACATTGCGCAATCATCAGCGAACATCCCCACTTCTGACCTTATGATGGAAGGAAGGTCATTGATGAAACAGCTGAAGATGGCTGGGCCTAGGACACTACCCTGAGGAACTCCTGCAGTGATGTCCTGGAGCTGAGATGAGATGACTGACCTCTAATAACCACAACGATCTTGGGATTAAATGCCTCATTATTGGCATACGCTGTTACAGGGGAGTTAGGGACATTTTCTTCATTGTGGAAGAAATAATGATGTGTGTTTGCATTTGCTCTTTATTTAATGTTTGTGTTAGTATCCAGTGTTGTACCCGCCACTCTGTGAGACATGGCTGAACTTGCAGGCTCAGCTGGCGCTTCCTTCAATGCATTGTACGGGAGATTGTCTGAGGTCACTCTCAGCAGAGATAATCGAAATGGTGTACGTGAACTCAAAGTCTATAAAGAATCTGCCAGTCAACACTTTGTGATGGGCAGTTCTGGCCATTCATTTCCTATCCTTGACTGACTGACCCCACCACCCCCACTACACCCAGGATGCCAGACCCTTTCCTTTTCCACTCCTGTGTGATTCCAATCCCTCCCTCTGTCCTCCCTTGGATCCCTCTTCCATTTCACCAAACCCTCGACCCCACTCCACACCCGTCACCTTCCTATTGATGAGGCCCTTAAGTGGGCAATTAGTGCCCAATTAAGAGCCTCATCCCACTGCCACTGGCATTTAACTTGCAGCAAGAGAGGCCCATGCCAAGCAGCTAGCCTGGCTGGTGGTGGACAGAGAGGTTTCTTGTTAACTGGCCCCCTTGGCCTATCAGAGAGCCCCCTAAAGGTGTAAAACCCCCTCCCTGCCCCCAGGTTGGCCTCTCCACATGGCCTCGCAAACCCTGGTCCGCAATCCCCTCGCTGACCCCCCGAACAGTTATAAAATTCTGATCCATCACAGATTGCCACCTCATTGCCCAAGTGCAGTACCGACAGTGGCCACCACATCCGGTTGTGCTACTGTACATCGAGAGAGTTCAGCCTTTGATTGGCCAGCAGCTCTGTGAGGTGGGCTTTCCTGTGCTGAGGGGTGGGAATCTCACTTCCAGCCTATTAACTGCCATTTGACTGTGAAATGATCGCATGGCAGTTGTTCGTCCCCTGGGTGGGCTGCCTCCTTAACCTTTTAGCCAGTGGGGCATGGCACTCGTATAATTCAGCCCATTGGTTATATGGTGACTACAGATGGGAAATAAATATTCCAGGATGTAAAATGGCCTCAATTTTACGACTATAAATAGGACTGACCGCACACCCCCACACTCTTACATAAAATACGGCCAGGGAATTTGTCAATCGTAATGGTTTTCATCTCATCAATGTTCAACTTCATCAAAGGATCATGCAGTTGTGTGTCTGCTATCCTGAGAGTAGTCTCAACTCTTACATCCTTAGGCACTCCCAGTGCCATGGATGTTCTGTCCACCAGACTCATTGGAGGCTTGGTTTCTTGGAGACAAGGGATACCCACTGAAGAGATAGCTCGTGACCCCAGTGAGATCCCTGCAGGCAGAGGGTGAGATGTGTTAAAATGAGAGCCATGTACCTACCAGGGCCATCGCTACTCAAAATATTATTTTGGTGCTGGGGCTGTGCAGGCATCTCTGTGCAATATTCTGCAGCTCGTGTCTCTCTAATCATCATGGTCTACTGCGTCATACACAACCTGGCACTCCAGAGAGAGATGGCCCTGACAGAGGATGATCTAATGGAATGAGTCGCATCCTCTGACAACAAATCTGAGGACGAGTCTGAGGACAAGTTGGGAGTCACTGTTGCATCATGGGGCTGTTTGTGATCTGAGCCCCACCCCCATTAGGCCTGGCAGCTGCAAGAGGTGGTGAGGGTTAAAGCAGAAAGCGCAGGAAATAGTCAGGTTGTCTTTCAGCCTCTGTGGAGAGACAAACAGAATTAAAGGGTAGCATATGATTAGTTTTCTTAACACTTATTATTCAGAAGGGGATCGGGACAGCAGTGTTCCTCCCTGGCAAGGGTCCAAAATGAGGCACTGCTGGCACAACAGTCCCCACAATGGAAAAACATGCTCCCATCTGCTGCTGCTCCACTGCTTCAGTGTTCACTATGGGTGCTGCCTTCTTCAAAGAGTGCTGACACCAAATGTGGATTCTGCTTTAAGTTACCACCAACCCAATGTCAGTGTGCCTTTAAGTGGGTGGCCGTGACCGACTTCTGGTTCAGAGCCGAACCCTGTACCTGCCGAACGTCCTGCCCTCCATGCCCTGTTGGGCGTGGAGCCCCCCCCTTCCCTGCACTGATTGGCTGGCTTTCCCACCATGCAGCCAGTAAACAGCTGGCGCCTGATTCACTGTGCTGGAAAGCAGGGACAGGAGTGAGCAGACCGTGCACTTCCCATTTTGCCTCCCTGACCCCACTGGAAACTGTAAAATCCAGCCCAATATTTCAAAAAGACAGACAGAATGGCGAAGGAGGAAGGGTAGCCCTGATAGTAGGACTTTAGTGAGGAAGGATCTCGACTCAGAAGATCAGGGAAGTAGAATTAGGTGGGTGGAGATTAGGAATAATGAGTCAGAAAATGCTGGTGGGAGTGGTTTGTAGGTCCCCTAATAGTAGTTATACTGTTGGGCAGAACACTAAACAAGAAATTATTAGAGCCTGTAACAAAGGCAATGTAAGAATTGTTGGGACTTTAATATTCATGTGAAGTGAACCAGTCAAATTGGCAGGGGTGGCCCAGAAGATGAGTTTATAGAATGTTTTTGTGACAGTTTCCAGGAGGAATGCTTTGTGGAACCAACTAGGGAAAAAACCATTTTATGTTTAGTATTGTGTAATGGTGATGTGTGTTACAGTTCACTTAAGGAGTCCAAGTTGCTGTGGCAACATGCACTTTTACATACACGTTGTGGTCTGGAGCTATGGATTGTGATTGTAGAGGCTCCAACATTCTTCCCATCAAATGGCTGACCAGGAATCTCTCCCACTCTTACTGCCTGCCATTGGCATGTGTTGGGAGGATTTGCAGGTCGATGTTTAACCAGTTTGGCTCCATTATGAACATATCTTCCTTGGCAGTCAAGTCCTGGTGTGGGACTAAAGCCTGAAACTTCTGGTTCAGAGTCACCATAAGACCACCATTGTGTAATGAACCAGGATTAGCAACCTCATAGTAAAATATCCACTGAGAAATAGAAATCACAATACAATTGAATTCCACACTAAGTTTGAAAGTGACATACTCCAATCACAAACTAGAACCTTGATCTTTTAAAATGCCAATAACATCGGGTGGAATCATCCCAGATTTGCACCAAGTGTGGTAGCGGGCGGGAAAAAGAAAGTTTTTCCCACCCACAATGGTGGGTTTTCGATCTGCATCATCCCAATCCCACCTCATTAATCATGCAATCCTGGGAAACATGCCATTTCCATGACGGGCAGGCTCTCATTCACCTGCCACGCCATCACCTTAACTCTTCATCACGACGGGCACCATATTTAAAGTGCAGGCCAGTGCACACCTGTCAGTGCTCCCAGCTCATGACTGCCACTCGGAAGACATGGCCCTGAAAAGCAAAAGAGTGCAACCCCGCCATTCAGTGATACATCCCTTGAGCAATTTTTGGATACCGTGGAGGCCTGCCCTGATGTCCTATACCACCACCCTCTGGCTGCAGGATGGGCAGCAACATCACCAATCTGGCTTGGGAGACAGTGGCAGTGGTGGTCGTGCCAACACCCTGCAAAAGTGGACAGCCACCCAGTGCTGCAAGAGGATGAATGATCTCCTCCGTTCTGTCAGGGTAAATCACTCTTCTCACCACTCTCAACTCACATTCACAAACCTATCACACATCCACAGGACCCTCACTCACTGCCGGTTTAAGGGACATCACCATTCACTCTCTCTCTCACACACCTTCATTGTCCTCATCCCATCCATGGGACCACTCACCAGATATACATGCCAGGCATACTTATCATCTGGCCTGACAGGCATCCTGCTTACAATCTCTTCATCTGTCTTCATGCAGGACAAGCTGGCACATGACAAAAGGGAGAGGTTGCAGGCTGGTGGGGGAATGCTTGAAACCAAGGTTCTCACAGACTTTGAAAGCAGAGCCATCCGGCTGGTGAGGATCTGGACCATTCCTGTGCTGACGGTGAGGGTGGCGGTGCTCTACTAAGTGAGGGTCCAGCAGTGCAACATCCTTCAGATAAGCATGCCATGCGTTACTTGCCCTGTTCCACAGACTCCTGCCATGCACTA
Organism: Carcharodon carcharias; assembly: GCF_017639515.1. Lineage (NCBI taxonomy): Eukaryota > Metazoa > Chordata > Chondrichthyes > Lamniformes > Lamnidae > Carcharodon > Carcharodon carcharias. The sequence continues at coordinate 139,523,070 of NC_054467.1, read as the reverse complement.
AATATCTCCCCTTGATTTTGTCGGCATATCTGGGAGACAGCCAATGGAGTGCATGACCACGTGCCTCCAATCAAACCCTGAAAAAACCTCTGAAGAGGAATCTGAAGGCACCTCATTGAAGTCCCATCACAGCGCCCACCCACACCCTCCACCAGTGCAGAGACACACACCTCGGTGGGACCTAGCTTTAGAGTAGCCCCGGGATCACAATCACACTCTCTGATCCACAGCAGGCGGTGACAGGGACTTCCCAGGTTCCCAGCACTTGGAGGACTGCTGGACACCAGAAATCTGCTGAGTCCGAATCAGGTGATTGGCCTCTGGATTCGGTCATACCTCAGTTGCTGGAGCTGCAATGACAAGCTCGGGAACATCAGGAAGGGATGTCCGCTGCACTCCTCAGATTGCAAGGCACAATGGAGGAGCCCATCTGCATTCAGTCTAAGGTGATAGCGCCAGCATGCCAATGCAACAAGGTCAATACTGGTAGGATGATGGCCACCATGGAGACCTTGGTCCAGGGCATCACTCCTGCATTGCTGCCCGGGCTGAACTTCATTGCTGATGCCATAAATGTGTACACGAGAGGGGTGTGGGGCAGCTTGATCTCACTCCAGCTTCCCCTTCTACTCAAGGAATCAGCCAGAGGTCCTCAGGCGCCCATAGGGAGGAGGATCAGCATGTGCACACTCTGGGCCCATTCGCCTAAGTGACTCTGGGAGTGTCCGGCCGATCCGAACCACTCTTCCTGTGACCCCAGCAGCTCCAGCTCCACAGGCTGGAGGGTACCACTGCCACACAGCTGGACCCCGAATGCAGGCCAGGGCCCTCAACAGGACACCCACTAAGGCCATCACGGACAGGCGTCACAGTCAGCTGGCTGCCACCACCTCTGCTCTGGATGTCCGGGGAGCACCAAGACATAGCGGCAGGGTTAGAATGGTTAAGATGATATATTTTTCTAAATATGTTTTTTTTTTAAATATAATTTCTCCTTAAGATGATATAGTTGCACAGCCTGGGCACAGGTGTTAACCATTTCTACGTAATGTTCACTATTGTGAATAAACTCCCAAGAATGTCTCCCTGTGTATGGCTCCTTGTTATGATGAGCAGTGTTCGTGTCACTCAGATATGAAGCTTTGGTTCCTGCACAAGATAAAGGCAGGTGTCTCAGCCCAGGGCCTCTTCCCTGTGAAGTGTGTAACCTTCAGACCAAAGTGATGGTCTGGCTTCACACTCCCTGGACACATTACTGATGCCTGCACCTCGACTGTGCTGGTCATTGCTGCCAGAACATTGAGGGCAGGTGTCACAGAGTTCCCTCATTCTGTGTGTTCTCAGCACCTTTTAAGGTGTGGCTGGCCCCCATCTCATCAGCATCTGTGACCAGTGACGCTGTGCTCCTGAAGGGGTCAGGTGCTGAAGGCTGACAAAGGATCAGGTGCATTTAAAGTTTCACAGCTGCGTCTCCATGATATGACCCTGATCACAAAGTGCAAGCAAGCTGCCCTCAGACAGACAGGAGTCAGACATTCGCAGAGGCTATATGAAGATCTGTGGTGTCCTCATTGCATATGTTCATCATCCTCCTGCAGTTGAGTAACTATTAGTGCCTCCACTGTGTCTCTATGACAGCAGTATTATCACAGAGGGTATGTGCGCTGCTGTCAGCCAGACTGGAGTCAAACGTTCACAGATGCAATATGAGGATCTATGGTGTGTCCTCACTATATGTCGTCATCATCTTTCATAAATCTAGCAGCTGTGAAAGCCTTTGAGCATGCCTGCCTCACCAGGTCAGTGCGATGGCCTCATCATCGCCTCCGAGGACATCCTCACCCTCATCCCCGTTGACGCACTCCTCATCGGAGGAGATATGCAGCTCCTCCATCTCCTCCTCAGCCAGCTCTTCACCCCATTGCAGCGCCAGGTTGTAAAGGGTGCAGCAGACAACGATGATGCATGACACCCTCTGGATTATATTGCAGGGCTCCACAAGACCGGCCCAGGCACCAGAAACTCTGTTTCAACACCCAGATTGTTTGCTCTTTTAAGGTGCGAGTTGCAGCATGAGCCTCATTATAGCTGTTATTAGGAAGAGGTTCCCGACGTCCAGGGGCGGGAAACGCAGCCCGCCATTGACAGGCAGAGCAAACAATTGCAAACTGGCCTCACCATGTTGTGAATCTGATTTTCAACCTTCCTGTCATATTGCCAGCGGGCACGGAAAATTCTGCCCATAGGTTTGAAGAGAGGGCTGGCTACAGTTGTTTGGGTAAATAGGCTAAAAGATATAGCCATAAATAAACTGTGGGAAACACTTAAAGAAAAAATTCAAAATGTTCAACAAAAATACATTCCATTGAAAAACAAAAATTCAGTAAAAAGGATCCAACTGCAGCTTACTCGAGAAGTTAAGGATAATTTTAGATTAAAAGAAGAGGCTTACAATGTGGAAAAGAGTATGGCAAGTCTGAGGATTGGGAATGTTTTTAAAAACTAGCAAAGGGCCACCAAAAAGTTGATAAAAATGGGAAAAATAGAATGCAGCAGCCAGGAATATAAAAACAGATTGTAGGAGCTTTTGCAAGAACATAAAAAGGAAGAGAGTAGCTGGAGTAAACTTTGGTCCTCTAGAACCTTAGGAGCAGACAGGAGAAATTATCATTGGGAATGAGGAAATGGTAGAGACATTAAACAAATATTTTGTGTCTATCTTCACATTGAAAACACAAGTTGCATATCAGAAATAGAGGGTAACCTAGGTGGTAAAAACAGTGAGGAAATGAATATCAGCAGAAAAAAAGTACTGGAGAAACTTAAAGGACTAAAATCTGACAAATCCTCAGGACCTGATGGTTTATATTATAGGATTCTGAAAGAGAAAGCTGCAGAGATACTGGCTGCGCTGGCTATGAATTTCCAAAATCCCTTAGGTTCTGGAATGGTCCCAGCAGATTGGAAGTTAGCAAATGTAATACCGCTTTTCAAGAAAGGAGAGAGCGAGAAAACAAGGAACTGCAGGCCAGTTAGCCTGACATCAGTTATCAGGAGATTGCTGGAATCTATTATTGAGATGGTCTTAACAATGCACTTAGAAAAGCATAGCGTGATCAGAGAAAGTCAACATTGTTTTATGAAAGGGAAATCGTGTTTGACAAATTTATTAGTGTTTTGAGGATGTAATTAGGAAGGTGGATAAAGGGAAACCACAAGAAATAATATACCTGGATTTCCAAAAGGCATTTGATAAGGCACCACACTAAAGGTTATTAGGCAAGATAAGGGCTCAAGGAGTTAGAAGTAATATATTAGCATGGATAGAAGCTAGGTTAACAGACAGGAAGCAAAGAGTAGACATAAAGGGAGCACTCTCAAGCTCACAGGCTGTAACTAGTGGAGTGCCACAAGAATCAGCACTGGGGCATCAGCTATTTATGGTCTATATTAATAGCTTAGACAAAGAGACAGAGAGTAATGTGTTTAATTTTGCTGATGGTACAAAACCAAGTGGAATTGTAAGCTATGAGGAGGAAACAGAGAGAGTACAAAGCAATACAGACAGGTAAGTGAGTGGGCAACAAGATGGCAGATGGCCAAAGTTTTCCTGAGTCAAAGAAAGAGCAAAATTTTTAACCACTAAACCCAAGAAAAATAATAACACGTCAAGTATTACACACACACACAGACATACGCACGCACACACACCCAAGCACCCACACACACACCAACAAATGTATCAGAAACAAGGGTAATTAGAGTCCAATAAAGGAAATCAAGGGCCCCGGTGCTTCCCTTGTTTTCTGGCCCCTTATTCCTCTCCATCACCAACCCCCACCTCACACTTTAATCCTCCCCTTCAATCATGGATGATATTTTTTTTTCTTTTCAAGAATCACCATTCAATTCAAACAATCACAGAATGACCCTAACATAATGATAATTGTTGGCATCCAGTTACAAATATTGTCAGATACATATGCAGCATGGGTCATTAATATTAAGAGCAACAATGGTATGATGCAGTGTTAGTTGGTGTGTGTCTTATAGGTGATCCCACAGAGACTATTAAACAAACCAGAGTACAATTTTTACTTTAACAGCATCGTGCAATATTGTTAATTTGACAGAAAAATATCCCATTAGTTATTTATAACACTTTACAGACAATAACACTGATTTTAGTGACAGCCTCAGCCCTCAACAACATGGTTTGCACATTGCACTATATGGACATTGTGGCAGTAAATTCATATTTTGGGGGGAAAGATTCAATTCTGTAGAAGAACTAGAAGACTTTCTTCTGCCTGGAATATAATTATTCCATTCAAGGGGTGTAATTGGATTCTATTTTATTAATGATCTCACAGGATGGAAAGATCAAACGACTCCTGAGCAACAAAGTGGAATGATTGAACAACATAGGTCCTCACTGTTAATGAGAAGCATTTGAGCCCTAAGGTGTCTCTGTGCAACACAACTTTTAAGAGGCCAGAGGACAAAGACTGAATAGTTCACAATTATATCTGTGTTTTCTTGATTAGCAAGTCTGAAGACTCTGCTGATTGCTACTTTCCACTACAATATATTTTCAATAGCTACTGTATAACACAACTTTATCAGGATATTTCAATGCCTCAAAAAACTCATAAAGAGCACCAAGATAGAATGGGATAATAGGTAAGTAGACTAAAGGACAAGATTGAAGACACTAGAAAAGACTCTTGAGAATCATTGTGCAGTGTAAAACAGGTTACTGATTCACTATGAGCCCATTACATGCCCCTGTCCTAGCAATCTCACCCCACAAAGCCCGTCCACAGTGAACTTGCATCAGCAGCAAAATAAACAACTCCAGCCGTGATTCCACCCTTTGTTCGAAAGATAATTATGGATGATAAAGGCCATTTGGCTCAGTTCATCTCATCCATCCAGAATGACATAATAACATAAGTGTAAGGAGCAGGAGCCTGCTCTGTCATTTGATAACATTGCCTACATTACACCAGTGACTACAACTAAAAAGTATTTAATTGGTTGTAAAATGATTTGGGACATCATGAAAGGTGTTGTATAAGTGTAGGTTTTGTCTTTCTTTCACGACACCTGCATGCAGTAGGCAGAGTGGCTGTAATAGTAGTGAAATTGGAGGAGCTGAGTGTGAGGTGAGGCGGTGAGAGTGACTGCTCTTGACATCTAGGCAGCATTTGACTCAGTGTGGCATCAAGGAGCCATAGGAAAACTGGAGTCAATGGGAATCAGGGGGAAATCTCTCCACTGGTTGGAGTCATGTCTTACACAAAGGAAGATTGTTGTGGTTGTTGGAGGTCAATCATCTCACTTTAATGACATCATTGCAAGAGTTCCTCAGGGTGGTGTCCTTGGCCTAAATACCTTCAGCTGCTTCATCAATGACTATCCTCCCATCATAAGGTCAGAAGTGGGGATGTTTGCTGAAGATTACACAATATTCAGCACTATTCCCGACTCCTCAGATACTGAAGCAGTCCATGTCCAAGTGCAGCAAGACCTGGGACAATATCCAGTCTTGGACTGACAAGTGGCAAGTAACATTTGCACCACACAAGTGGCAGACAAGTGACTATTTCCAACAAGGGAGAATTTAATCATCACTCTTTGACATTCAATAGCATTACCAAAGCTGAGTCCCCGACTATCAACATGCTGGGGGTTACCATTGACCAGAAACTGAACTGGACTAGCCAAATAAATACTATGGTGACAGCAGCAGGTCGAAGGCTAGTAACTCACCTCCTGACTTCCCAAAGCTTGTCCACCATCTACAAGGCACAAGTCAGGAGTGTGATGGAATACTTCCACTTGCCTGGATGAGTGCAGCTCCAACAACACTCAAGAAGCTTGACACTGTCCAGGACAAAGCAGCTCACTTGATTGACAATCCACCCACTAACATTCACTCCCTCTACCACCGGTCAATGGTAACCCCCAGGATGTTAATAGTGGAGGATTCAGTGATGGTAATGCCATTGAACATTAAGGGGCGATAGTTGGATTCTCTCTGACTGTGAAGCAGTTTGTAATGTCCCGAGGTTGTACAATGGCCTACTTAAATTCAAGTTCTTTCTTTCAATTGCTGAAAACTTTGATGCAATAATGGAGTAAAGGAAAGGGGCCACACAGTAGGGCAGAATCAGAAAAGTGGAAGGTGCAAGCTGGTATATGTCGTTGGGATATGTTACAAATGTATGTATTCGAATTGACGGGCTTGAGAGTTTCATCAAAGTGGATGTGTGGCTGGTACACCAGCTATATATCCAATGAAAATATTCTAGATGGAGAACTGCTTCCTTCCCTCCTATTTGCTTTGGTCACAAAAGTTTTTGAAATCTAAGCCAGTCTGTGTATCACAATGCAAATAGAGATTTTAACAGGCGCCTCTCATTTCTGGTATTATCAAATTTCTGTTTCAAGCTGTTTGGTCACAAGCAATAAACCTGATTCTGATTGGTTAATGCAAATTTACTATAAACTTTAATTCAATTTGACTCAGAGGTTAACCCTTTTCCAGGCAGGTTTTGTGAAACTGAGATTAGGGACAATTTTTTTTCTGTGGTTTAATTTCCTTGTATGGGAGTTGGGGGGGAGGTGGGGTGTCAAAGCTAAGAAAGGCATCATTTGTTCTTATACTAGTTCATTTCTTTCTCCCCAGTGGTTCCTAAACACTTGACAGAAAAGGGGGAAAAACATTTCTGCCACCTGTTCCTGAATGAGTCACAACCAGTATGATGCTATGAACACATCAGAAAGGTCATGGGTCTCTCCTAGCGACGTACCTGCCAGTTTTAATCCAAATCTTATTTTGCCCCAGGTAAGTGAGCTCGGTTTTTCTCTTGTGAAAATTCTTGTCTGTCAAGTTAAGGTAACACGTCACCTTGTTTTTTAAAAAAAAATTCAGTCAAAGCAAGTTCTGAAAGGATTCAAGGTAAGACGTATTTATGTTTTATATATATTTAAAGTAGCTGGAGATCACAAAACCGACTGGAACTGTATGGCTTTCTTCAAGTTTTCTTTGTATGGTAGTGCCAGCAGGTGCATTTTGTATTTTGCGTTGTGGAAAAGTCAGTCTGTGTTCTCTCCCACAGAACATTGTAACTCTCGGTTTCTGTCATGATGACAGGATGGCTTTGCCTTTCTAGGCCACCGTGTTTAACAAATTTCTTAATGCCCACAGTTTCTTGTTCAATCCACCCTTTTTAATCATTGTGCACTTGAGAAAAGGTAGGTATCTGTGCTCCTACCTCAACTGGAATGTTAGGCTGGCCTTAAGCCAATAAGGGCTCAGTGAACAGGATAAAATTACAATTTAGATTTACGGGAAGTTGCCAGTGTTGCAGCAAAATTCTGGTTTGGTGACTTTAGGGGAAGGGCATTATGAGACAAAAACTTAACTTGTTTGAGGAGAAAGGGAACCAGAAGAAAGAAAGAGAGAGACTAAACAAAGTGTGAGTTAAACCTCACAATCTTAGTTTGGGCTACAATAAGCTGGCAGCTCTTTGCTGAACAGCCAGAAGTGGGCTGAAAACAAACTTTAGGAGAATAATGCCTCACACTCTAAGACTGGCTAGGAATTTTTCCTCTGAGTGCTGCAGCTTCTGAGCTGCTATTTAGCCCCCATGGAATGCGCAGCTTAGGTCAGCGAGAGTCAGGTATTTTAGATTAACTAGGTCTAATTGCAAGTTTCCCGAAATTTCATTACACTTTTGGTGCTCTCAAAGTGTTGTTTCAAAAAAAACACACACACGCACACAAGGAAGACAGATTTTGCTGCAGTAAATAGCATTAGAGGGAGTTTCTGGGCACTCCTTGCTGAGTTAACCTTGATAAAAAAGATGTGGGTTGTATGCTGCCAAACCCTTTGCACTTCTCACTAAGTGGCAATGAAGAAGCAGACAATTGGCGTCTGAAGTCCTGAATCTAAAAAGAGGTAGGTCAAGGTTCTTGGTTATTGTTTTCTTCTCTTCAATTTTTCTCTCATAAAGCAAGATCTAGTGTCACGCTTTACAAGTAAATTCTTAAACGTATTGACTGTTGAAAATTCCTGCTAGATAGTTGTAAATTTAGTTGACATCAGAAATTGCATAAAATGAATAACTATTTACAAAATTGATCCATGGCTTCAAAAATAATTTTCCATTTATTTCCTTGTGTTAAGCTCTATGAGGATTAAGAAGCAACTGCTATGTTCCAGAGTTTTTTATGTCACCAGACTGACAAAATATTGGCCTGTTACTTGAAAGCACTGTGAGTGCTGCAGGTGCCGAATAAAGCAGGGGAAAGATTGTGGTGTGTAGAGGCTGGAATAGAGATAAAAGTGAAAATCAGGCTAGGCACTTGAGAATTTTAAGATGTTCAGTGATATTAATCATAGTTCTATATTTAGTCATGGAATACAGTGGACAATCTAGAAATTGAATACCCAACATACAAACAATCTGGGCGTAAAGGTAAGCTTCAACAACTACGGCAATTAGCAAGATGTCAGCATATAAGTCAACCTTCGAAGGCTCAAAAAATCTCTCCAAAAACAGGATTCGACCTACTCCAACATTAAAAGTGAACCATGAATGTGGTTGTGGGTGGCTGTGAATTTTGTTGAACACCATGCGGGGTTTGCTCTGTGTGGGTGTATTTTAAACTCCCATGTATCTTCGCAACACAGCCTTTATCGCTGGCTTGATCCCTTGTGCCCAGTTATAAGGTATCAGTTAGTAAAACATCTAATTGTAGGGTGAAAAATTGAAGCTGACAACTAATGCAAGGGTAGTGTGCCATGGCTAAAAAGAGGGGTCATCTTATACACCAAGTATATGCAAAAACATGGCTTTTGGGGGCGAAAAATATGTGTAATCTTATACACTGGGTCGAACTATACGCCAGAAACTATGGTATTTATAAAGGCTGAGGTAGACATTCTTGATATTATATGGTTTGTTACAAGAACTTAAAAGGCTTTGCAATACTAAGAGCTGTTTATATCAGCAAAATATGGAGTGCACGTTAAAACATTGCTTTTCTTTATATTCTATGTGAACAAAACAAAAATGTGCACGACTCAGGTAATAATATTCCTAGAACTCTTTGAGAAACAAATACCTCCTCCTGCACCCTCCATTAGTTTGATTGTAACTGACCAATGTAACGCCATGTGAGTTAACAAAAAAAATGTTGAAAATATGAAATAAAATAGAAAATGCTGAAAATAAGATCCATTAAAACATGAGAGAGAAAACTTTTGTAGCGAAGGGCTCTCACCTAAAATGTTAACATTTCAGGTGGGACCCTCCTCAGAACCAGTAACAAAGCTTTGAGCAGGTTATGAATGCTGTCCTCTTTCTATACTCACCTTTAACCATTTTATTTCTCATTTCGATTGCACAAAAAGCGTAGCCTGATTTGTACATTTCTGTTGAAAACCCTTGACTTTTTCCACTCCTCGCTACCTCAGGAATTTAATCAAAATTCAGCAGGGACATTGTAGTGTCAGGTGCCACTGGTATTTGAACTCAAGTCTGAGCAGAGAGATGCAACCTGAATGGCCAAATCATTTGGCATGACTCCACGCTCTGGAGTCATTGGGCTGCACTCTGAAAAATGGGATGAATCATAATTGTGTTTGGTTGAAAATAATGGCCATTAATGAAATTGGGGGAACAGATAAAATTAAACTACGCAATTCTAGAAAATAATTTCCTTAATGGTAACAAATTCGTAGTCACAACACATTTAAAATAATGGCCCTTGATTGGAAGGGGGACATTAAGTGCTTGCTTGGTGGGGGATGGTGTCGGGGAGAACTCAGGCCTGCTTTTCCTGATCTTCGAGGAGTTTTGAACCCTGTGAAACTGACAGTTTTCATTGCCAGGTTTCCTGACATTGAAGAACTTCTGCAGCAGCAGTGAATTTTAAATCTTTCTTCCGATTGCATTTAAACACATTAATGAAGTATTATGCCTCAACAAGGCAAGATACACAGATGCCCTTACTTTTGCCATAAAAAAGGCATTGGGCATACATGCACCATGTTGCTGATGCATTCATTTTATTTAGTTTTTTAAACCCTCATCCCAGCCACTCCCACCCCCAAAACAACCCTCACCTTCTCACCTCATGGTGGGGAGGGTTTGCAAGGATGTGGTTCATACAACGGCCAATGATTTTTTAATTTACTCACGGAATTAACAACCAACCCACTAACTTCCTTAATCAAGCTGTAGAATGTGCTTTTGGTGTAGATCACAGAATCACAAAATCACACAGTGCAGAAGAGGCCCTTCGGCCCATCGAGTCTGCATTGGCATGTGAGAAACACCTGACCTACCTACCTAATCCCATTTACCAGCAATTGGCCCATAGCCTTGAATTTTATGACGTGCCAAGTACTCATCCAGGTACTTCTTAAAATACGTGAGGCAACCCACCTCCACCACCCTCCCAGGCAGCGCATTCTAGACCATCACCACCCTCTGTGTAAAAAAAAGTTTTTCCTCACATCCCCCCTAAACCTCCTGCCCCTCACCTTGAACTTGTGTCCCCTCATGACTGATCCTTCAACTAAGGGGAACAGCTGCTCCCTATCCACCCAGTCCATGCTCCTCATAATTTTAGGTGCTAGAACAGTACCAGTACCAGGAAAAATCCTAATTTACCCACAAAACACTGTGGGATTATTTTCTATCCAGTTAATTTCTGTGTTCAATAAATGTGCAGAACAATTTAGTATGAATGCTGTCAAGCAACTGTGACACATCAACATGTCTTCAGGCCATTATCTGCCAGTGTTCACTTTCCTCCTCAAGCATTCTTTCAACTGCAACAGATAAACATGTCAATCTTTGACATTATTGCCAATTTCTATGCAGCAGTCTGATCAAATTATTTTGATACACTGCATTAACATTTTCCGACAAAAAAAAGTGCAATTAAAACCAAATATACATTTTATAAACTTAAGCAATACCAACTTTAGGGCTAAAAGAAAAATGATTTTTGAAATCCCTAAAGGTTAATAGAGTATCCTTAGAAATATTCCCTTTTGTGGTTATTCTACTTGTTAAGTGGACGTTCTTTGCTGTTGTTAACCTATCTGCAGCAAACTCCCACCAGCTGTATCAGCAATGCCAAAAAATGTGGGGATCAGACTTTGAAGGAGGGATTAGGTAAGTTGGCCAAAATCTTGGTGAAAGAGTGAGTTTCTAAGGAAACCTTACAGGAGGAGAGGAAGGTGTTGAGGTAAAGCAGTCTAGGGAGGGAGCTCCAGAGCATGAGGTGACTGTTCATGATGGAGCAAAGGAAAGGCAATGCTCTAAAGGCCAGAGTCAAAATATAAACAGTGTCAAGGGAATTATTAGGTGGAGGAAGCTACAGGAAGAGGGGGAGACATGATCAAGGATGGAGTCATATGAGCAGGAATATTGTTCGGACAGCTTACTAGAAATTTGCCATTTTGTGTGTATGACATAAAACTTAAAGCACAGAAATTGGTCATTCGGCCCACTAGTCTTTACCAGAGTTTATAATCCATACCAGCAAATGTGAATCAATAATGCAATTGACAATGCTGAAATGTAGCATCACTCTATTTGGTAGGACCCTTCATTTTCAGGCTCAGGGACCTGAGTACTACTTTGCATTGGATACACACTGCACATCTACATGATTAGGAACCTGCACACCAACTGTGTGCAAAGCTCCAGTTTTTATGTAAATAATGTTGGGTTTCTGTTTAGAAGATCCATTAATGTATACTGAAGATTTTAAAGAAGTAGTGGTAAGCGTAGTTTACAGATGTCATTGTGAATGGAAGCTTTTCTCACTGACTATGAATGAATGATTTTAAGTTTGCAGTTGGATGAGTTAGGAGCACTGCCAATATAAATTATTATTGATAAAAAATGACTTTGACATCTTCCTGAAATGCTGTCTGGGGAGCTGAATAAGAAGTGGTGTCCACTATATGTAGGGGCACAGTTATCACCATTACAAACTGTGCATATCAGGCTTGACTATGATCCCCTGCAGAATTCAATAGTCTGCCTAAGTTGATGTGATATTAGTCAATTTCTGAGATGCTGTCATGCACTGTAAATTATGAAATCCTACTACAGCTTTGAGGAGCTGAGCAGAGAACATTTCCATTTTATGCTAATAGCCTGATCATGTACAATGACTGAATTATCATTATCATCATCATGTGTGCTCTGATCAAAGGCAGGTCCTTAGCTCATTGTTTGCTGATGCTTTATCCTGAGCCATTTTCTTGGCAGTTTGAGTGAATTATATGGAAGAATATTGAGAGAGCAGCTAATGAGAAACTAGTGAACTGATTGGGTAATCACACATGTATTTGTACACACACTGTACCAACCACGATGAACTAATTGTTACTCTAATTCTGGCCTCTTCTATATCCCAGATTATAATCGCTCCACCCGTGCCTTCAGTTGCCCAGGCCCTAAACTCTGCAGTTTTCTTCCTACACCTCCCATCTCTATACCTCACTTTCCTCCTTTAAGATATTCCTTAAAATCTATCTCTTTGCTTTTGGTGATCTGGCATAACATCACCTTATGTGGCTCAGTGTCATAATTTGTTTTATAATGCTCCTTTGAAGCGCCACGGGATGTTTCATTACGTTAAAAGTGCTGTACAAATATAAGTTGTTGCTGTAGTTGTGGTGAGTTGGTAATGAGTTAGGCTTCTTTTTATATTGCAGCCTAGATCTTGGGAGACTGGTCCACATGCCTTCCTGCATTTATTTGTGTCAGCTGCACCTGTGAGTCTTACTATTTCATGCAAGCACAGAGTGGCAGTGACAATTTGGCTGTTATGCAGGCACATAGCGCTGGCATTGTGATGTCAGCTGGAAGTGATGTTACGATGTCACAACTGGGAATCACTGTTAATTAAGTTGTTAATAGAAAGGGACCTGGTAACCTTACCGTTTATGGCTCTCCGTTTGGAAGACCAGGAATATCAGAGAAGGACCTTGCCACCCTGTCAGGGACCAGGGCGTATTAGGCAAAAATTCAATTAAAAAAAAACAAATGACTGCAATTTCTTGGCTGCCATGTTTCTGACAGCAATGATTGATCTGTGATTAATTGCTGCTGTGAGACTGGCGTTAAAGCCATAATACCCCTTGGTTAAGTATGCCTGCTTTGTGCAGACATATTTATTATAGGCCCTAGTAAAAGTAGAACATTTGGGATTTCTGATCATCCCACCAGTCCAGTATCTTTGAGTAAAGTATGGAGGCGGGTCCAAGAAGTGCCATGAAACAAAAGGAGCAGAAACCTAGTAGAACTGGTCCCTAGTCCAAATTCTTCTATTGCCCTTCCCTGCCAGAACTGGTTTCCCAACCAGGAATTTCAAAGCCCATTTTCCAGTAAGGAAAAGCAACAAGTTTACCATGATTATAAAATACCTTTTATGCATCTGGTGCCTTTAACGAAGCTGAAGTTTGACTCTATCCACACTAGTTAACTCCATCCCATTCAGTAGGATCAGCATTCGTACAGTTTTCAATGAGAGCTCACAACCAATTCTAAGTTAGGAGAGGAGGAGGGTTAACAAGGAAGTAAAATTATAACTGCCTTCTCATGTTTCTGTGCCAATGTAAAAAAAATCACAACAAAAAGAGATCTGGGTACACCTAGACCCTGCCAAGATCAGGCACATCTTCTCTGTGGGTTTCTGAAGACAATGTGGCCTTTGTAAGCCTCAGAGATGGGAGGGTTTGGTAACACAAGGAACTTGATGGTGCGCAACCTTTTCCTAATAACTGCTAACACAACAGCCCAAGCTTTTGACTTTTTATCAACTGAAAAACAGTATTGATCTCTTTGTTTTTCTGTTGATGACCTCAATACTCTAGATTATTACTTTCACAGTTAGGGATGTAGTTTCTTGGTTTCACATTTGAATTTTTTTCAAGGGAACAGTAACTATAATTATAGACTTTGTATCTTTTTTTAAAAAAAGGACAAACTGCTTCGGTTCCTTCGGGTGAAATGAAAGGCAGGATTCAGTTAAAATTAATAAGTCCATTAAAAAGGATGTTTACTTTTTTTGGGGGGTGGCTGGATATGTCCATTTCAAAATAAGCATGAGGGCTCCCTCTCCTTCGCCCATCATGTTGAAGTACAGTTTTATAGGCCAGTATCCTGATACCTTAAACAGTTGGCCAATTTTCACATATTGAAACCAGTGACTGCTAACAATTACTGGACCGATCACATGGGACAAACACAATGCTACCCTCTGCCCTGATATTTACATATGGAGTACATTCTAGCGGGGGTGGGGTGGGTGGGGGTGGGGGAGGGGGGCGGGGTGGGGTGGTGTCACTGGATGGCTGTTAAGAACAGGAACCTTAGCTGTTAATTTCCTCTCTCCACCCAATGGACATTGATAAGAAAATGAGGTATTAAGATGGAGATGAGGAGCAACTTCTTCTCTCAGAGGGTCAGGAATTTTTGGAGTTCTCTACTCCAAAGAACCGTGGAGACTGAGTCTTTGACTATGTAAGATAGATACATTTTTGAACTATAGGGGAATCAATTAAGGTTAATGTGACCGAAGGTAGAGTTGAGGCCAGGATCAGATCGGTCATGACCTTATTGAATGGCGGAGCAGGCTTGAGCCATCAGGCCTACTCCAGCTCCTATTTCTTATGTTCTTATGTAAATGATTCCAACTCAAACTGACACATCCAGCTTAGGACAGGCTAGGAATCACATTTGATGCTGTACTTGCCTGTACCATTGTAATTGATGTAATTTAGGTACAAGCAATCAACTCAGTCTGAATGAATAAATACATTCTGAACTTTCTCCCTTTAGAAAAACGTAGAGCTTTTTTTAAAAAATTAATTCTCAAGTTATGTTTAAGACTGGGCTAGGGAAGCATTTATTGTCCAACCTTAGTTGCTCTTGAGAGGTGATGGTGGTTCTTTTTGAACCATTGCAGACCATGTGGCGAAGGTACTCCCACAGCGCTGTCAGTTAGGGAGTCCCAAGATTTTGGCCTAACGATGATGAAGGAATAATTGGCATGGTGTGTGATTTGAGGGTGAGGGATCTATTGAAGGTCATGGTGCTCCCATCCACCTGCTTTTTTAGCCCTGTTCTTCCAGCAGCTGGAGGCCAGAGTTTTTGAAGATTCTACCAAAGAAACCATTGTGACTTTGTGCAGTGCGTCCTGTAGCTAGAACATACTGCAACCACATTGTGTTGATGGTGGAGGGAGTGAATCTTTAAGGTGATGATAGGATGACAATCAAGTGGACTGCTTTGTCTCTTATTTCTTGAGTGTTAATTACAGCTTCACCCATTCTGGCAAAACAGAGAGTATTTCATCACACTCCTGCTGACTTTGCCTTGTAGGTAGTCAAGAGGCTTTCAGAGTCAGGAGGCAAGTCACTTGCTACAGGATACCTACCCTCAGACCTGTTCTAATAACCATGACATTGATGTGGCCAGGTCAATTCCATTTTTGGTCAATCATGACCCACCAAGATGCTGATGGTGCTTATATGATTGAATGTCAAAGGGAGATGGTTATGCAATCTCTCTAGCTGGAGATGGTAATTAGCAGGCACTTAGGTGGCGCAAATGCTACTTGCACTTAATTTGCTACATGTGGGCATGAACTGCATTATTTGCAGAAATGCTAATAGACCTGACCACTGTGTAATCGTCATCAATTGCACCACAGAGATTGGGAAGAGCAAAAAGCAAAATAATGCAAATTATGAAAACCTGCTGCAAAACAGCGGCCAGGATTTTCCGGCCGCACCACAGCGGGTTCCCTTGTGGCGGATATGGTGAGCCATTCAAATATCCGTTGACTTCGACGGAACTGGAAGATTCCATTGGTGGGAGAGGCCGGAAGACTCTGGCCTGTAAATGCTGTGGTCAAAGAGCAGGTCAGGCTGCTTCTATCAAAGCAACATGTACCAGTTGGTATTTCAGATATAAATCTCCTTCACAACTGAAACATGTTTATAAGGGACAGAACAAGGGAAAGGAAAAAGGCAGAAAAAAAATCACTCAATTATCATACACCCAACAAAAGACCTGACTTTGCTGATGACACAAAGATAGTTTGGAGAGTAGGTTGTGAAGGAGGCACAAGAAGTCTGCAAAGTGATATTGATAGATTAAGTGAGCGGGCCAAAATATGGCAGATGGAGTATAATATGGGAAAATGTGAACTTGTCCGCTCTGACGGGAAGAATAGAAAAGCAATACATTATTCATTGGGAAAGATTGCAGAATGCTGAGGTACAGAGGAACTGGCTGACCTGGTACAAGAATCACAAGAAGTTAGTGTGCAAGTACAGCAAGTGATTAGGAAGTCACATGGAATGTTGGCATTTGTTGCAAGGGGAATCGAGTATAAATGTGGGAATGTTTTGTTACAATTGTCCAGGCATAGGTGAGGCCACACCTGGAGTACTGTACAGTTTTGGTCTCCTTACTCATTAAAGGCAGCTCAGAGAAGGTTCACTCAACTGATTCCTGGGTTTATCTTCAGAGGAAAGATTGGACAGGTTGA
The DNA here is from genome assembly GCF_017639515.1 of Carcharodon carcharias. Classification (NCBI taxonomy): domain Eukaryota; kingdom Metazoa; phylum Chordata; class Chondrichthyes; order Lamniformes; family Lamnidae; genus Carcharodon; species Carcharodon carcharias. The sequence goes on along the minus strand of NC_054467.1, from coordinate 139,506,468 downwards.
ACCCCTGTCCTTTCAAGTTTAGCAGAATGAGAGGTGATCTTATTGAAACATATAAGATCCTGAGGGGGCTTTACAGGGTGAATGTTGACAGGATGTTTCCCCTTGTGGGAGAGACTAGAACTAGGGGACACGGTTTAAAAATAAGAGGTTGCCTATTTAAGATGGAGATGAGGAAAAATCTTTTCTCCCAGAGGGTTGTTTTTCTGTGGAATTCTCTTCCCCAGAGGCCGGGTCATTAAATATCTTTAAGGCTGAAGTAGATAGATTCTTAATTAATGGTGCCCGGGGGGGTGGGGTGGGGGGGGTGTTGTGGTCATAAGTTGTAGCAGCCTGTTTTATGCCCATTTTTTTCAATGACCCTGAAACTGTGAAGAAAATGAGGTGCTATACTTGAGGCTTCATTGGGACAATGTAGAAAGTCAAACACAGGCAGGTCAGAGTAGGAATGGACAAGAGAATTGAAGTAGCAAGTAACTGGAAGTTTGGAGTAGCACTTGACTATCAATTTCAAATAAAATCTGGGGGAAATGTTAAATGACTGCTGATCTATTATCATACATTTTACATGACTGCAAAAAGCAAATTTCACCCCATAGAATGACCTGTGAAGTGAGAAAATATGAAATGGTTAAATGGCCAAAATGAATTAAAAAGGAGGCACAGTGAGATAAATTATAGAAATAAGAGATGGTGATGAGTCACAGAGAAGAAAAGCCAGAAGAAAATAGGTTGGTAAAATGAGAAGCATGAAAAATTGATCAAGTGGAGCAGGCTTTACCAACATAGGAGACTGGTGGAAGAAGAAAGTGGGCTGACAACAAGGATGTAGACCACCCCATGGAGATAACGGTGGGTGGTCTCCACCTATAAAACTGACCTGTTCACGCCCCCATCCCTTGGAATGCCAGTACACCCATCCCACACTGTCAGCCCATCCTGCCAGAGAGAAAATGGGAGTTTAAGGTCAGAAGTTTCTGAAGTTGATAACAAGACTGATATCAAGGCTGCAAAGTGCAGTAAAAATCTAACATGCTTGCTCTGAGCTTTGTTGGAAAAGTGTAGAAGGGTAAAAACAGAGTGGTCAAAGAATTGAAGTGGCAAGTCCCACGTGGCTGGGATTTTCCGGCCCCAGCACGGTAGACGAGGTGGCCCATTCAAACTTACATTTACTTCAGTGGGACCGGAAGATCCCACCAGCGGGAGGGGCCAGAAATTTCCGGCCTTAGGGTTTGAGGGGACATATGCCCGACAAAACAGGGAGAGGTGTTCAGCAAAGTGATCACCAAATCTTTAATGCAAGTCCCCAGGGTCTATCCCTTAGTTTGTACAGGGGCAGCAGATCTCAATCAGGGCTACCTTTAGGAGAACCAGTGGGGAGCATCTCTGAGTTTGGGAGGGTAGAAATTGGTCAAGTTTCAGCTTCATTGGCGTACAGCGATTTCTGCAGGAGAGTATATATGATCAGATGCTCTCTCTCTCTCTCTCTCCATTGATGTACTGAAGGGTACAACAGATTGGAAGGCTGTCCTTTAATTTCTGGCACTTATGCTCAGGCCAACTGAAAGGATAACATGGTGAAAAGAATTCAGGCAATTTCTAGCTAGTTCCTGGAGGAAGTAACTCCACAAAATCAAACTACTCAATGCAGCAGAAATTGCCACTAAAAACTGCAACCTCTAGTGCTGGACAGTCAGAACTTTCCTCCTGTTAATTATTAGGAAGATTGAAGCCAATGCTTCCAAACCTCACCACAAACTCCGCACCCTAGCTACTGACTCCATCTCTCTCCCTGGCAATGGTCTGAAATTAAGTCACTCTGTTCACAATCTTGGTGTCACATTTGATTCCAAGATGAACTTCCGACCTCATATTCGTGACATTACTAAGACTGCCCATTTCCTGTAACATTGCTCCAGAACATTGCTCAACTTCGCCCCTGTCTTAGTTCATCTGCTGCTGAAACCCTCATGCATCCCTTTGTTACCTAGACTGTACTGTTCTGACACACACAGGTGAGGTGAGAGTGACTGGCCTTGACATCAAGGCAGATTTGACTGAGTGTGGCACCAAGGACCCCTAGCAAAACTGGAGTCAGTGGGAATCAGGGGAAAACTCTCCGCTGGTTGGAGTCATACCTAGCACAAAAGAAGATGGTTGTGGCTGTTGGAGGTCAATCATCTCAGCTCCTGGATGACACTGCAGGAATTCCTCAGGGTAGTGTCCTAGGCTCAACCATCTTCAGCAACTTCATCAATGACCTTCCTTCCATCATAAAGTCAGAAGTGGGGGTGTTCGCTGATGATTGCACAATGTTCAGCAACATTCGTGACTCCTCAGATACTGAAGCAGTCCATGGCCTAATGCAAGACCTGGACAATATTCAGACTAGGGCAGACAAGTGGTAAGTAACATTCACGCCATACAAGTGCCAGGCAATGACCATCTCCAACAAGGGAGAATCTAACCATTGTCCCTTGACATTCAATGGCATTACAATCACTGAATCTCCCACTATCAACATCCTGGGGGCCAGAAACTGAACTGGACTAGTCATATAAATACTGTTGCTACAAGGGCAGGTCAGATGCCAGGAATCCTGCGGCGAGTAACTCACCTCCTGTCCCCCCAAAGTCTGTCCACCATCTGCAAGGCACAAGTCAGGCCTGGATGAGTGCAGCTGCAATACCACTCGAGAAACTTGACACCATCCAGGGCAAAGCAGCCGCTTGAACCCTAACCCTAACCCTTCCACAAATGTGCAATCTCCCCACCACCGACATACAGTGGCAGCATTGTGTACCATTTACAAGAAACACTGTAAAAATTCACCAAGGCTCCTTAGGCAGCACCTTCCAACCCATGACCACTACCGTCTAGAAGGACAAGGGCAGCAGATAGATGGGAACACCACCACCTAGAAGTTCCCCTCCAAGTCACTCACCAGCTTAACTTGGAAATATATCGCCGTTCCTTCACTGTCGCTGGGTCAAAATCCTAGAACTCCCTCCCTAAAAGCACTATGGGTGTACCGATACCATAAGGATTGCAGCGGTTCACTAAGGCAGCTCAGCACCACCTTCACAAGGGTACTTAGGGATGGGTAATAAATTCTGGCCTAGCCAACAATGCCCACATCCTGTAAATGAATGAAAAAAACACGCCTGTCTGGCCTCCCACATTCTACCCTCAGTAAACTTGAGGCCATCCAAAATTCTCCTGCCAATGCATGTCTTAATTCTCAACAAGTCCTGTTCTCCTATCTCCCCTGTGCTTGCTGACCTACATTGGCTCCCAGTATGTTTTATTGGACATCTTAAAGGAGGAAAGAGAGGTTGAAAGTGCAAAGAATTGTGGAGGAAATTCCAGAGCTTAGGACCAAGGCTGCTGAAGACACAGCCACCAATGATTAAAATTAGGGGTATTCAAGAGGCCAGGATTAGATATTTCAAAGGGTTATGGGGAAACAGGAGGTTACAGAGATAGGGAACAGTAAGGCCATGAAGGCATTTGAAAACTAGGATGGGAATTTTAAAATCAAAATGTTGCTTGACTGGAAGCCAATGTAGGCCAGCAAGCATATGGGTGATAAGGGAATGGGACTTGGTGCAAGTAAGGATACAGGCAATAGAGTTTTTGATGACTTCAAGTTTACAGAGGGAAGAATGTGGAGACCAGCCAGGAGCGTTTTGGACTAGTCAAGACGAAAGGTAGCAAAGGTATGGCTGAGTTTCAGCAGCAGAAGAGCTGGGGCAGGGGTGGAGTAAGGCAGTGTTACAGAATTGAGAAGAGGCGGTATTAGTAATGGCACCAACATGTGGCTGGATGTTCATTTCAAAGTTTACACCAAGGTTGCGAACAGTTTGGTTCAGCCTCAGGCATTTGTCAGGTAGGGGAATGGACTCAATGGCTAAGGAATGGAGTTGGGGACTGAAGATAATGGCCTCAGTCTTCCCAGTATTTAATAAAAAAAGCTTCTGCTCATCTAATACTGGAGGACATACAAGAAGTTTGATCATTTAGAGACAGTGGAAGAGAGGTTGTGGTGCATGGAGCTGGGTGTCATCAGTGTACCTGTGAAAACTGATGCTGTGTTTTCAGTTGATTGCGCCAAGGGACAGTATGTAGATGAGGGGGCCAGCTAGAGGTAAAGGTGCAGGAACAGGAAGAGAAGCCATCGGAGATGCTTCTCTGATTACAATTAGATAGATACAATGGAAACAGGTGAGTGTCTTCCTACCCAGTTGTACGATGATGGAGAGGAGTTGGAGGAGGATGGTGTGGTTAATCATGTCAAAAGCTGCAGACAGGTCAAGAAGGATGAGGAGGAATAGTTTACTTTATGATTGGTGAGTTTGATAAGAGCTGTTTTGGGACTGTGGCAAGGGCAGAAATTGGACTGAAGGGGTTCAAACATGGAGTTCCAGGAAGGCCATTGGAGAGGAAAGGGAAGTTGGAGATGGGATGGTCATTTGGAAACCGGGTGGAGTCAAGAATTGTTCTTTTGAGGAGAGAGCTGTTGACAGCAGATCTGAAGGAGAGAGGAAGAGCACCTGAAGAGAGAGAACAGTCCACAGTATCAGCTAACGTGCAAATCAGAAAGGGAAGTTGGGTGGTCAGCAGTTTTGTGGATATTGAGTCAAGGGAGCCAGAGGTGGATCACATGGACAAGATGAGCTTGGAGAGTAGGAGAAAGGAGTGTTCAGGCCTGTACTGGGAACGTTGGGTGGAATCTTAACAGAAGTTTGGCACAGTGGGAAAGGGTAAGGGAGGAAAGTAGCAGAAGCAGCTGATCAGATGGTGTCAATCTATTGACAAAGATGTCCAGTAGCTCCTTGCACTTTTTAAAATATTTGCTCAAGGGATATGGGCATGGCTATCATGGCCAACATTTGTTGCCCATCCCTAATTGCCCTCAAGAAGATGGTGATAAGCACTTTCTTGAACCGCTGCAGTCCATGTGATGTAAATATAATCAAAAGTGTTGTTGAGAAGGGAGTTCCATGAATTTGACCTAGGCAGTGTGAAGGAACATTATATTTCCAAGTCAGGACGGTGATTGATTTGGAGGAGATCTTGCAAGTGGTGGTGATCCCAGGCACTTGCTGCCCTTGTTCTTCTTGGTGGTGGAGGTCCGCAGGTGTTGTCGAAGGGAGCTTGGTGAGTTGCTGCAGTGCATCTTATAGATGGTACACACTGCTGCTACTGTGCACCAGTGGAGGAGAGAATGAATGTTTAAGGTGTTGGATAGGGTGTCAATCAAGTGGCTGCCTTGTCTGCATGGTGTTGAGCTTCTTGAGTGTTGTGGGAGCTGTACAAATGGGGCAAATCTTGGCAAATGGGGAGTATTCCACCACACTCTTGACCTTGACTTGTGCCTTGTAGTTGGTGGATAGGCTTTGCAGAGTCAGGAGGGGAGTTGCTCCCTGCATAACTACCAGTCTCTGATCTGGTCTGACAGCCATGGTATTTATATGGCTGGTGTAGTTAAGTTTCTCGTCAATGGTTATCCCAAAGATGTTAATAGTGGGGATTCAGTATGGTAATACTGTTGAAAGTCAAGGAGCGATGGTTAGATTTTTTTCTTGTTGGAGATGGTCATTGCCTGGCACTGGTGTGTCATGAATGTTACTTGCCACTTAGCCCAAGCCTGAATGTTGTCTAGGCCTTGCTGCATATACACATGGACTGCTTCAGTGTCTGAGGAGTTATGAATGGTACTGAGCATTGTGCAAACATCAGCGAACAAACAACCCAACTTCTGACCTTATGATGGAAGGAAGGTCATTGATGAAGCACTGAAGATGGTTGGGCCTAGGACACTACCCTGAGGAACTCCTGCGGTGATGTCCTGGAGCTGAGATGATTGACCTCCAATGACCACAACCATCTTCCTTTGTGCAAGGTATGACTCCAACCAATGGAGCGTTTCCCCCTTGAATCCTATTGACCCCAATTTTGCTAAGACTCCTTGATGCCGCACTTGATCAATTGCTACCTTAATGTCAAGGACAGTAACACTCACCTTAGCAACTCGGCTCTTTTGTCCATGTTTGGACCAAGGCTTTGTTGAGGTCAGGAGCTAAGTGACCCTGGTGGAACCCAAACTGAACATCAATGAGCAGGTTATTGTGGAGCTTGACTGCACTGTCGACTTCACCTTTCAACACTTTGGTGATTGAGAGTAAACTGATGGGGCAGTAATTGGCTGGATTAGATTTGTCCTGTTTTTTGTGAACAGGACATACCTGTAATTTTTCACATTGTCAGGTAGAAGCTAGTTTGTTGAAGGTAAGGGTGGATGAGACAGAGGCAAGCAGTTTACGAAGATGGTTTGCATTGGTTTGCATTGCAAAGATGTTCTGTTGCTCAGTTGCTGTTTTACTTAATTTAATCTACTTTACTTAATTTAACCTATCTTTTGGAGATACTGTGCTCTCCTCCAGTATTTTCACCTTTGATGATCCCTTGTCCTTTTCCATAACTACTGTAAACCCAATAACGTGTTGATCACTGTTTCCCAAATGCTCCCCTTGCTGAAGCATGCTCCACTTTCCCTACTTCAATCCTCAGAATATGATACATGTATGATATACACCAGGGGTGGGGAACTTTTTCTTATCAAGGGCCACTCACCCTTAGACAAAATCAGTCGCAGGCCACACAAATATAAAAAGCAACTTAATTTTTTTTAAGAGAGAATACAGAAACATTCAACTTACCCACTGCTTTAATGTGATGGCTGAGTTTGCTTTTCCTTAATGAGCAGCACAGCTTCTGTGTCTCAATCACAGCATTCCTGAAATTCAGCACAACCTTTTGCTTGATTTCCTTTCCCATTTTCTCTCTCTCTCTCTCTCTCCCTCTCTCTCCCCTTTCCCACTCTGTCTGTCTGTCCGAGTCTCTCCTTTCCCAATCTGTTTCTCTCTCTCTCCTTTCCCACTCTGTCTCACCCCCAAACCAGCCTAGTGCAGTGACTCAACAACCCAAGATTCTGGCCAACTCCCAGTCTGAGGCTGCACCTGGACCTGGAGCCTGGGCCTCTTCCTCAGTCTGCAGGGGCTGAGCCTCTGTCCTGGGATACCAATGAAGCTGGGAGGGGGAGGGGGTGAGCTGCCAATGGAGCCAAGTGTCCTGCTCCCTTTCACCCTCGCATTCCTTCTCTGCCGCGCTCCTGCTCCTGCTCCTGGATCTCGGGCCTCACGGTCTCCCTGCAGCCTGGGCCTCTGGTGACTGTGGCCGAGGTTCAGGCATCAGAACATGACGGTGGCTGGACCAGAGTGCAGCACATGGTGGGTGGGGGGTGCACAGATTTTGAAATCTCCCCCTGGGTCAGATGAATAAGTGCCACAGGCTAGATCCAGCCTCTGGGCCGGGGTTTCCCTGCCCCTGTTATACACATTCACATAAGAAAACCACTTTTCTAGCTCCTTGAACAGGGAACAATAAAAGATCGCAATCTAATCTTAAACTTGAGGAATACTCTTGTTCATGCAATATTTCTTTTCTGGCATTTATCTTGCTGTTTTTATATGTACTTTGCTAACTGGAGCTCATTACTGCAAGCAAGGCAGGTTTCAGCATCGCTTCCATGGGTCTCCTGCTCCAACACCAGAAGAGTTGGAAGTAAGGTTAAAGAACCCACAAGGCTCCGAAGATCCATGTTACCTTTGGAATAAGCTGAAGCATAACAAAATTTAGGGAACATGCCCCAAAGGGAAGGAGAGGTACCTACCCATAAGGCCCTCTTCCCTCCAAAAAGGAGCTTTAGTGAGTCTTTCATTGCTGCCTGAGACTATCACCACCACTCTTCTGGCAATCCCTGAGGGCAACAGAACTGGTGGCACTAGACAAGGAATTAATGTGCTTGCTGTACCTGCCACTCCACTGTAAGTTCTTACATGGTAAGGATGAACCTCAGGGCAGCTGGAAGCCATCCCTTTGTGAATGGAGGGAAGCTAATCAAGGGCAGAGAAATTGCTGTTAGTCTATCTTCTCCCATTTAGCACAGCAAAATGCAGGCCAAAGATTAAAACAGAATTAGCTCATTAAACTTTTACAAAAAGGCCTTCTGAGGCTTCCAATACGAATTGCAAACATGACCTCAGGTTCAATGTCTTTCATTATTTTGTGAACTGAGGACCTGCAAGCTAAATATTGCAATTTGTTGTGTTAATCCTCTCATATTGTATAATTTTTATTTTCAGTACACTTTATTGATATGTTATAATCTAAATCACAGGGTGTAAGAGCATGATTATTCTGTTTTTCAATGACTAAGATGACATAAAAGGGTTCACAACATTTACAGTAAATATTGTAACTAGAGTATGCTTTTCAATCCTGACAGCACTACATTACCAAATGAAGCATTTATAATGGGAAGGGGTGAGTTTTGGAGCCCTCAAAAGCAGGAAATGTGGCGTGTAGGATAACTGAATTAGGCAGGATGTGAAATTTTGATTTTGCGATGGCGGGTTGCGGTGCAGCAATTAAGTCAGCAGTGTGTTTACGGTGTATTGGGCATCGTGCCATCCTGTGGTGGGTTCGTACTTGTAATACATTTGCATGCCATAAATACTCATTAGCGTAAAATATTTTTAGATTACATCCTACCTTCAGGGTAATGTAAGTGGCACATGAGAATCTTGGGGCACCTAGTTCATGTTTGTTTAAAGGTGGCGTGCATGAGTCAGCTTTGTGCAGTTGTGTCTGAGGTCAGTGGTTTTCCTTGTGAACTCTGTGGCACAAGGGAGGGGAGCAGCAGAATGGCAGCTTACACGGAGGGTCAGGGCTTGAAAGAGCGAGTGAGGGGTGAGGAGGGCGGGTGTGGATGTTTAAAGGTTGGGATTCCAGTGCATGGAGGATTGGAAGAGGGATCCAAGGGAGAGCAGAATGTGGAGTCAAGGGCATGGAGGAATGAAGCGGGAAGGGCCTGGCATCCTGGGTGTTGTGGGGATAGTTAAGTCAAGGTAAGAAAATGAGGGGCCTAAAGGGCAAGATCAGTACTGTCCAAACGTGGGTCTTTCTCAGGGTGTTCGCTGGCAGAGCCCTTATAGGGCTTTAAGTTCACCTACATCATTTCAATCATCCCAGCTGAGGAGCAATTATATGCATAATTTGTGGAGGTGTGTAAAAACAATAATAATAGGGCAATTATATTCGGTGATTTCAACTATCCCAACATTAATTGGGATAGACATAGTGTTAAGGGCTTGGATGGAGTGGATTTCTTGAAATGTGTACAGGAGAACTTTTTAGGTCAATGTGTAGAGGGTCCAACATGGGACGCGCAGTGCTGGACCTAATTCTGGGGAATGAAGTCGGACAGGTGGCTGAGGTGGTAGCGGGGGAGCATTTTAGTGATAGTGACCACAACATTGCACATTTTAAGCTTGTTGTTGACAAAGAAATAGGTAAGTTGCCAAAAAATGTTTTGGATTGGGGAGAGCGGATTTTAATAAAATAAGGCAGGATCTGGCCAAGGTAGACTGGGAACAGCTACTTGTGGGGAAATCTACAGAGGAGCAGTGGGGGGCATTCAAAACGGAAATGGGGAGGGTACAGGCTCAACATGTTCCCTCTAGGGTGATAGGAAGGAGTAACAGCCCAGAGAACCATGGATGACCAGAGCTATTCAGGATACGATAAGAAGGAAAAGAGAGGGTTTTAGCAGATACAAGGGGAGCAAATCAGTGCAGAAAGTGCAGGTTGGAGCTTAAGAAAGCAATTAGGAGAGCAAAGAGGGGATATGAGAAAGCTCTGGCTGGTAAAAGTAGGGAAAATCTCAAGATATTCTATAAGTATATCAATGGGAAGAGGATAACCAGGGAAAGAGTAGGGCCCATTAGCAACCAAGGGGGCAACCTATGGGTGGAGCCGGAGGACATCGGTAAAGTGTTGAACGAATACTTCATATCCGTCTTTCACCCAAGAGAATGAGGATGAAGGTTTGGAACTCGGGGAGAGAGACTTCGAGGTTCTTGAGCAAATTGATATAGGGAGTGACAAGGTATTGGAGGTGTCGGCAGGCTTAAAAGTGGACAAATCTCCAGGTCCGGATGATTTGTGTCCCAGACTGCTGAGGGAGGCAAGGGAGGAGATCACAGGGGCTTTGACCCAAATTTTTAATTCCTCTCTGGCCACGGGGGAGGTGCCAGAGGACTGGAGAATAGCTAATGTGGTTCCGCTATTTAAGAAGGGTTGTAGAGATAAGCCAGGGAACTACAGGCCAGTGAGTCTCATGTCAGTGGTAGGGAAACTATTGGAGAAAGTTCTGAAGGAGTGTATCTATCTCCACTTGGAGAGGCAAGATTTGATCAGGAATAATCAACATGGCTTTGTCAGGGGGAGGTCATGCCTAACAAATTTGATTGAATTTTTTGAGGAGGTGACCAGGTGTGTAGATGACGGTAGTGCAGTTGATGTAGTTTATATGGATTTCAGCAAAGCCTTTGACAAGGTCCTACATGGGAGACTTATAAAGAAGGCAAATGCACATGGGATACAGGGTAATTTGATAAGATGGATTCAAAATTAGCTTAGTTGCAGGAGACAGAGGGTGATGACAGAAGGCTGCTTTAGTGACTGAAAGCTAGTGTCCAGTGGCGTACCACAGGGATCTGTGTTGGGTCCCCTATTATTCATCATTTATGTAATCTACATAGATGACTATGTGGGGGGGTAGGATTAGTAAGTTTGCGGATGACACAAAGATTGGCCGGGTGGTTAACAGTGAGGTTGAGTGTCATGGGCTACAGGAAGATATAGACGGCATGGTCGAATGGGCAGATAAGTGGCAGATGGAATTTAACCCTGAAAAGTGTGAGGTGATACACTTTGGGAGGAGTAATTTGACAAGGAAGTATTCAATGAAAGGCATGACACTAGGAAGTTCTGAGGAACAAAGGGACCTTGGCGTGTGTGTCCATAGATCTCTGTAGGCGGAGGGGCATGTTAGTAGGGCGGGACACTTGCCTTTATCAATCGAGGCATAGATTACAAAAGTAGTGAGGTCATGTTGGAGTTGTATAGAACATTGGGGAGGCCACAGCTGGAGCAGTGTGTGCAGTTCTGGTTGCCAAATTATAGGAAGGATGTGACAGCGGGTGCAGAGGAGATTCACCAGGAGGTTGCCTGGGATGAAATATTTAAGTTATGAAGAGAGGTTGGATAGACTTGGGTTGTTTTCATTGGAGCAGAGAAGACTGAGGGATGACCTGATCGATGTGTACAAGATTATGAGGGGCATGGACAGGGTGGATAGGGAGCAGCTGTTTCCCTTAGTTGAAGGGTCAGTCACGAGGGGACATAAGTTCAAGGTGAGGGGCAGGAGGTTTAGGGGGGATGTGAGGAAAAACGTTTTTACCCAGAGGGTAGTGATGGTCTGGAATGCATTGCCTGGGAGGGTGGTGGAGGTGGGTTGCCTCACATCCTTTTAAAAAGTACCTGGATGAGCACTTGGCACATTATAACATTCAAGGCTATGGGCCAAGTAGTGCTGGTAAATGGGATTAGGTAGGTAAGTCAGACGTTTCTTACATGACGGTGCACCCTCGATGGGCTGAAGGGCTGCTTCTGCACTGTGTGATTCTGTGATTCCGAGAGTCTCCTTTACAATGCATAGGAGGGAGGGCCAGCTCAGCCTGCAAGCTCAGAGTACAACACTGGACACTTAAATGAGCTTTCAATAAAGAGTGAACAAAAAAATAAGAAAAATGCCCCTAACTCCGCTATATGCAGCAGTGCTTGCCAACCATGAGATGTGCCAGTACCTTTAGCTCTTTGACCAAGCTTGTCTCAACAAATAACAATGATGTTAACATGAATAAAGTGAAAGCAAAGCAATGTGAAATAATTACAAGTGATACTTCAATTTGAAATAACACCTATGCCACCTTTGTGTTGTCAAGAAGTCTTATGTCAATGGCAGTGGAGTTGGGCAGGAAAATTTGGGCCCTGATGTAGAGCCTCCCCATTTGACCAGAAGGCTCTTTTATAGCCTTCCCTTAGCTGCTGCCTTGTTAGCTGACAGTGGGATTCACCTCTGAAAAGCTTCTTCCGCCAAATGATCGCATATGTCTCCCATGCACACTGCCTGCACTTTTGTATTTTCCCCGTTTTCCATGTGATTACAATTAAAAATTAGGGAGCAGAAGTAGCGCACACTTCTCACTTCACCATTGGGAACTGCGAGCCATTGATAAAATTCCGCCCAATGTCTCTGTTCCAGTTACTGAATGAGAGTTCTGTGCAGGAGTGGTCCTTGGCACAGAACAGGCACTAAATATCTGTTGTGAGCCCTTACAGCCACCAAGGATAATTCAAGGTCAGAACATTTACACTGATATCTGGTTACCACTCATTGACCGGGATTTTGTGTGCCTGGTGGCGTTAAGTGTGTTCGTTTTCGGTGGCGTGAGTGGACAGTGTGACGCAATGAGTTTCACAACGGTGTGAAACAATTTCACAGTCGTCTGCTCAGCCCACTGGTGGCGGGCCGTGTTCCCCGCCATCAGACGTCGGGAGCCTCATTGTAATGCATCAGCATGTCACAATTAGGCCTGCCCACCAGAATAGTCCCCGTCCCCGCTGGATCGTCTGCCCACTTCAGCAAAAATACACGCCGGTGTAGAACACATCTTGACAAGTGTGGTGTGCAGAAGTCAGGACTTACCACCAGGGCCTTGCTCACATCACGGACATCTGAGGAGCAGAAGACACTGGAGCCCGACAGCAACGGCCCACTGGAGGAACGTCCATGGCATGCTGGGTGGATTCTCATGGACATGGCTCTGCTGCGAAGCAGCTCACGGACGTTGGAAAGTCACCATTCTTGCTCACAACGGATGATGGTCGAAGGGGTGGGAGAGGAAGTTCTAGGATCGGCTGGGAGAGGAAGAGGTGTTGGGGGGTGAGGTTGAAGAGTGGGAAATGATGGTGTCGGGGGGTGAGGTTGGGAGGGGGGAGAAATGAAAGTGTCAGGGAGGGAGGTTGGGAAGGGGAGAGGGAAAACAGGGAAGAGGGGGTAACGGGAGAAGTTGGCAACTGGGGAGGTAGGTGTAAGGGGGTGGAAGGTGTAAGGGAAGGGATGCCGAGAGGGGAAGGAGTGCAGAGAGGAGAGGGTGTCCAGAGAGAGGAAGGGGTGCAGAGAGAGGAGGGAGTAAGGGTGGAGGAAGAAGTAAGAGTGGAGGAAGGAGTTGGGAAGGGGGTAGGAGTAAAGCTGGAGGAAGGAGTGAAGCTGGAGAAAGAGCTAAGGCTGGAGGAAGGAGTCGGGAGGGGGGAGGGACTAAGTTGAGGAGAGTCCAGTTGGGGGGTTGGAAGGACTAGTGCAGGGTAAAGGGTTCCATGGGAGGAGGGGTTGCGATGGGGGAAGGGGTTCCAGAGGGGAAAGGGTACAAAAGGGGGAAGGGGTTCCGGGGGGGGAAGGGCTGCAAAGAGTGGAAGGGGTGTGAGGGGGGATGTGCAGGTGAACGTGCACGGCAAGAGTCGGATAGGTCCTTGCCTACCTCCTGGAGAGCAAACTGATGGTGGGCATGGTATAGAGGAAGGGTGAGATTGATTAAGGGCAGAGTGAGGCAGTAGGGTGGGAGGGTGAGGGTTTGCTGGTAGCGGTAGAAGGGACAGTGAGGGTGATTGGTGGGGCACCAGAAGCAGACATGGACCCTAGGGGTGAGAAGGAGGAGGTCGGGAGGGGGGGGGGGGGGGGGGGGGGGGGGGGGTGGGCTGTGGGGGGTGGTGCTAATGTGGATGGGGGTGGAATTTTCAGGAAGGAAGGGAATGTGCATGTTCACCTGGACATCCCCGAGGAAGCGAGAGGACAGCCTCTGCGATTCTTCAGTGGATGACCCAGCAGTGTCCAGTGACACTCCCTGAAGGAGCACCTGGAGGGATGTTGAGGGGCCCCGTTTCCCTCTTGCGTTGCCAACGCAGGAACTCACCCATGGCTACCACGATGGAGTGCAGGTCTGGACATATCCCCGCATGCTGCTGGACCAGGGTCTTCATGGCGTCCACCATCCTCGCCATGGGGACCTCCATATGTGCACATGCAGACACCTCTTCATCAGAGAGCAGGCAGACACACTCTTCCGACTCGCATGCCACTCTGTTGAGGGTTTTCAACAGCTCTGCGTGATGTTCCCCCACCTTCTGCTGACTCTCCAGGATGAGTTGGAAGGCCAAATCCAGAGCTTCATCATTTGCTGCGGACCTCACAGATGCCTCCTCCCCAGCAGTCCCCCGAGTGCCGGGAAGCTTGGTTGAAACTGCCTCCCCCTGCTCCGGACACATGTCCATGCGGTAACCATTAGATTGCAAACCCGAGTCTACTCAAGATCTAGGTCCCACTGAGGTGTGTGTCTCTGCACTGGTGGAGGGTGTAGGTAAGTGCAGTGACGGGTCTTGCAGACTGTTTATTTCTAGCTCTTCAAAGGAGGAGGTGTCCTGTTGGCTGGAGGTGAGGACCTGGATGGAGCTGAGGGACTAGCTGGCTGAGGGTGTTGGTCGCTTGGCAGAGCTCCCTGTGAACCAGAGTAGAGATAATTAGTGTATGGCAACAGAGTCAAAAGCAGGAGAAAGAGAGCACTCATAGTTGCATTGAGGGAGGGATGATGTGGTAAGTGTTTGCCACCGACCTCACTGTTGCTGCGGGCAGAGTCCAGATCCTCACCAGTCAGCATGATTGTATGCTCCTCAAAGTGAGTGAGGGGCTAATACAGCCACTCCATCCCCGGTCTGGGACCTCTCCCCGCTGATGTGAGCAGGTTTCTCCTGCATGAAAACAAATGGAGAGAGTGTTTTTTTAAAATTCATTCATGGGATGTAGGCTTTGCTGGCTGGGCCAGCAGAGTGTGAGCAGGAATACATGGCACTGCATGGAATGTTTTAGTGGTGAGCGGAGCCATGGACAGGAATGAGGATGCGAGCTCGAGAGGTTACCAGCCTGATGGAGATGTGAGGGTGTGTGTGAGAGTTACTGGTGTTGCCCCTTGAGATGTGTGAGATTCCTGTCGCTGTGTGATGAAAGTGATGAGAAGAGTGAGTTACTCTGGTGGAATGGATGAGACCATTCATCCTGTCGTGGCACTGGGTGGCTGTCCTCTTTTGCAGGGTGTTGGTGCTGACCATCGCTGCCACCGCCTGCCATGCTGGATTGGTGATGCTACTGCCTGTCCTGCAGCCAGAGCGGAGGTAGAGGACATCAACGTGTTTCCATAAGTAATGCGATGGGTTTGGGACAATATGGCGTGAAAACCCACCATTGTGGCCCGCTACTGCACTTAGTGCAAATCTAAGATGATTCTGCCCATTGAAACATTTGTTCTCATTAAACTTCAATTACATGGCTGTCAACCCTCAGATGTTGAGCAGATGCAGTTAGTGATCTTTCCTCTATGAAGTTATCTGTAAGTGCTTGTTGCAATTTTATGATTTTTTAAATATTCATTCACAGGAAATGCTAGGCCAGCACTTATTTCCCATCTCTAACTGCCCTTGAGAAGGTGGTGGTGAGCTGCCTTCTTGAACCACTGCAGTCCCAATTAATTATCCACTTAAAAAGAATAAAAGTATTTATTTTGCCTTTATCTTTGCCATCAAGGTTTGATGGAATATCTGTAAACTATTCTCACTCAGATTTATTATCCTGTTGTTTTATAAAATAAACAATTAGGGTTGCACCTGTATACTGTTTTACCATATTAAGACTAGGCTGGTTAATGGGAAAATTGAATCAGAGCTTAAATTTCACCATCTTGAACATCCTGCAATCTGTCCTCAGTTTTCCGTGACACTTACAAACACTTGTGGGGTGAAATCACACAGTAAAATATTAGTGTCTGAATGTCTTAATATGTTTGCAGGGAATTGCTTTGCCAACTATTAGAGGGGCATTAAGCTATTTACTTTTCATTTTTTCTTATATTATAATAAAATATTGTTAACAATAAAATTATCCAGTTATTGCAGGAGAAGTCGTAATTTCCATAGCTATTAGGCTGTAGTGAACTTTGAGATTGGACATTCTTTACCAACTGGTGGAGTAATGAATAATAGGAAAAGGTATGTCTATTAAAACTCTGCTCACTACAATCCCTTCACCCCAACAACTTTAAGTAAACTTTTTCAATCTTACATGAAGTTGGCAAATCTGTGGAATCCTCCCTTTACTGATTTTGACTGTTCTTGATTTTTCAATTAATTCTCCCAAATTTCCTCCTCTCTCTCTTGAAGGCACTGATCTATTCTAGGATACTGGTCACCTCTGGTACCTTTCTAGCAACCATTTCTCATCTGTAATACAAGACAATTGGCCAGGATTTTACGACTTCTCCCGTCCTGCAGGATATTATGGTCCCGCCAAACTGAATGGAGATTTAAATGGCTAGCTGCATCTGCTGGTGAGAGGCATGCTGCAGCGAGGCTGTAAAACCCTGGCCAATGAGTGGTAGTAGGCTATTCAGTTGTAGTGGGCATCACAGCAGAGCCTATTTCTCTTCTCAATGCATATATACATAAAACAACAATAACCTGCATTTATGCAGTGATTTGAATGCAGAAAAATGTTCCAAAGTGCTTCACAGAGACAAAGGAAGATGAACACAAGGCCAAAGAGCAAATGACTAGGAAAAATAACCAACATATTGGCCCTGGAAGGACTTTAAGGATGATTTTAAAGGATGGGAGGGAGGGAGAGAGGCAGGGAGATTTAGAGACATTCCATGGAAAAGCAAAAAGTCCATGGGAAAAATGATCCATCTGTGCCTGACTACAGAATTAAAGATAGGATTAGACTAAATGAAGAGACTTCTAATGTTGCAAAGAATAGTAGTAAACTTGAGGATTGGGAGAGATCATGAAAACAGTAAAATATGACCAAAATCGATTTAAAAGAGGAAAAAATATGAAACTAGCAAGAAATACAACAGATTGTAAGAGCTTCTACAAGTTTGTGAAAAGGAAGAGAGTAGCAACAGGAAACAGAGAGCAGGGATAAATGGTAACTAGCTGCAAATAGTGGAGCGCCTCAGGGATCAGTGCTGGGGTCTCAACTATTTACAGTCTATATCAATGACTTGGATGAAGGGACCGAATGTATGGTTGCTAAATTTGCTGATGACACAAATATAATTTGGAGAGTGGGCTGTGAAGAGAACATAGCATTCTGCAAAGTGATATAGGTGGGCCCAAGTGAGTGGGCAAAAATTTGGCAGGTGGAGTATCACATGGGAAAATGGGAGGTTGACAACATTGGCAGGAAGAATAGAAAAACAATATACTATTTAAATGGAGAGAGGTTGCAGAACTCTAAGGCACAGAGGGATCTGGATGGCTTGGTATACGAATCACAAAAAGTTAGTATGCAGGTACAGCATTTGATTAGGAAGGCAAATTGAATGTTGTTTATTCAAGGAGAATGGAATGTTTTGCTGTAGTTGCACAGGGCATTGGTGAGATCAAATCTGGAGTACTATGTTCAATTTCGATTTCCTTATTTAAGAAAGGATATAATTGTGTTAGAAGCAGTTCAAAGAAGGTTCACTCGACTGATTCTCGGGATGAGGGCATTATCTTACGAGGAAAAGTTGGACAGATTGGGCCTGTGTCCATTGGAGTTTAGGAGAATGTGAGGGAATCTTACTGAGATATATAAGATCCTGAGGGGACTTGACAAAGTGAATGCTGAGAGGATGTTTCCCCATTTTTGAAGGACTAGAACTGGGGTACAAAGTTTAAAAATAAGAGTCTCCCATTTAAGGCTGAGAAGAGGAGAATTTTTTTTCTCTCTCAGAGGGTCGTTAGTCTATGCATTTCCCTTCCTCATCAGCAGTGGAGGCTGGGTCATTGAATATTTTCAAGGCTGAGTTAGATAGATTTTATTGGGATGGACAGGAAAATAGAGTTGGCACCACAATCAGATAAGCCATGATCTTATCAGATACCAGAGAAGATCAAAGGGCCAAATAGCCGATCTTGGTCCTAATTTGTACGTTTGTATGTCAACGTTGCTACAATTGTACAGGGCTTTGGTGAGACCACACCTGGAGCACAGTGCACAGTTCTGGTCTCTTTATCTAAGGAAGGATTTATTTGCCTTAGAGATGTTGCAATGAACAAACGAACATAGGACTTGGAAGCAAAATGAAGCCATTTGGCTCTTTGAGCCTGCTCCGCCATTTGATAAGATCATGGCTGATCTGAATGCTGTCTCAACTCCATTGTCCCTTTCTGCCCCATAATCTTTGACTCCCTTGTCTATCAAAAATCTGGCTAACTTAGCCTCAAAGAAATTCAACGATCCAACCTCCAATGATTTCTGGAGAAGAGAATTCCACAGACTAACAACCCCCTGAGAGAAAAAAAATTCTCCTCATTTCCGCCTGAAACAGGAGACCTCTTATTCTTAAACTGTGCCTCCTATTTTAGTTTCTCCCAGAAGAGGAAACAGTATCCACCCTATGAAGCCCCCTCAGGATCTTATATGTTTCAATAAGATCGCCTGTCATTCATCTAAACTCCAAAGGGTCTAGGCCTAACCTGTTGAACCCTTCTTCATAAGATAAGCCCTTCTTTCCAGGAATGAGCCCAGTGAACCTTCTCTAAACTGTTTCCAATACAATTGTATCATTTTAAATTAGGAGTCCAAGACTGTACACAATACTCCAGATGCGGTCTCACCAATGCCCTGTACAGCTACACTAAACCTTCCTACTTCAATATTCCATTCCCCTTGCAATAAACGCCAACTTTCCATTTTCCTCCCTAATCACTTGCTGTACCTGCATGCCAACTTTTTGTGATTCATATACCAGGTCACCCAGATCCCTCTCTACCACTAAGTTCTGCAATCTCTCTCCATTTAAATGGTATACTGCTTTGCTATTTTTCTGCCAAAGTGGACAAGTTTACATTTTCCCACAGTATGCTACATCTGTCAAACTTTAACCAATCACTTAACCTGTCTATATCACTTTTTAGACTCCCTACCTCCTCTTGATAACTTACTTTTCTACCTATTTTGGTGCCATTAGCAGATTTAGCTACCATACATTTGGTCCCTTCATACAATTCATTAATATAGATTGTAAATAGTTGAGGCCCCAACACTGATCACTGCTTGCCAGCCCAAAAATTACTCATTTATTCCTACTTTCTGCTTCCTGTTAGTTAACCAATTCTTTAACCATGCAAAGTGTTACCCCCTACGCAATGCGCTCTTACCTTGTGCAGCAATCTTTGATGTTATACGTTATCAAATGCCTTTTGGAAATTCAAGTACACTACATCTACAGGTTCCCCTCTATTCACCTTGTTTGTTACTTCTTCAAAAAATTTTAATTAATTAATTCAACATGATTTCCCTTTCACAAAACCATATTGACTCTGCCTGATCACATTATGATTTTCTAAGTATCCTGCTTTAACTTCCTTAATTACGGATTCCAACAATTTCCCTATGACAGATGTTAAGCTAACTGGCCTATAGTTTCCTGCTTTTTGTCTCCCCCGATTCTTGAATAAAGGCATTACATTTGCTATTTTCCAATTCACTGGCACCTTTCCACAATCTAAGGAATTTTGGAAGATTGTAATAAATACCTCTACTATCTCTGAAACCACTTGTTTTAGGACCCTAGGATGCAGGCCATCTGGTCCTGGGGGCTTGTCAGTCTTTAGGTCTAACAGTTTTCTCAGCATCTCTTCCCTGGTGATGGTGATTTTTTTTTGAGGTCCTCCCTCTCTTGCACCCCTTGATTTTCAAGTATCTTTGGGAAGTTTTCCAAGTCTTCTACTGCAAGGACAGACACAAAATACCTGTTCAGTGCCTCCCCAATTTCCTTGTTTTCCATTATCAATTCGCAGACTCCCTCTCGAGAGGACCAATATTAGCTTTAATTACTCTCTTCCTATTTAAATACTTGTAGAAACTCTTACTATCTGTTTTTATATATATATTACTAACTAGCATTCTCTCACACTCTACTTTCTCCATACTTTTTATTTCAGTCATTCTTTGTTGTTTCTTAAAATTCACACAATCTTCTGGGGAGTTGGTGGCATAGAGTAATGTACTAGACTAGTAATCCAAAGGCCCAGGCTAATATTCTGGGTTGAAATCCCACCACAGCAACTGATGGAATTAAAATCAATTAAATAAAAAATCTGGAATTGAAAGCCAGTCTCAGTAATGGTGACCATGAAACCAGCATTGATTGTTGTAAAAAATCATCTGGTTCACTATGTCTTTTAGGGAAGGAAATCTGCCATCCTTACCTGGCCTGGCCTACATGTGACTCCAGATCCATTGTGATGTGGTTGACTCTTAACTGCTGTCTGGCAAGCCATTCAGTCAAGGGCAATTAGGGATGGGCAAATAATGCTGGCCTTGCCAGTGGTGTCCACATCCTTCTCACGATGAATAATAAAAAAAACCTACCACTACCCTTCACCGAATTGTACAGTGTTCCTCTCAATTTAATACCATTCTTAACTTCCTTACATAGCCATGGATGATGCATCCTTCTCAAACAGTCTTTCTTTCTCATTGGGATAAATCTTTGCTGAGAGTTATTAAATATCTCCTTAAAAGTCTGTTTTTAAAGGTTTTTGAGTGCTTACTGGTTCCTGAGATGAGAGATTTGTTTTATGAGGAGAGATTTAGTTAATTGGGCCTATACTCACTAGAAATAAGAAGAAAGAGAGGTGATCTCGTTAAAATTTGTAATACTCTGAGGAGGCTTAATAGATGCTGAGAAGTTGCTTCCCCTGTTTGGTGAGTCCAGAACTAGGGCCATTGTCTCAGGATAGGAGAAAATTATTTAGGACTGAGATGAGGAGTAATTTCTTCGCTCAGAGGATCATGAATCTTTAAAATTCTCCACGCCAAAGAGCTGCGGATGCTCAGTGATACATAGATTTTTCGTCTCAGGGAATCAAGGGATATAGGATAAGTTAGAAAGTGGAATTGAGATCAAAGATCAGCCATGATCTTTCAGAATGGCTCTTGAGGCACCATATGGCCTAATCCTGCTCCTATTTCTCATGTTCTTATTTTCTTAAACAGCTTCTTGCTTATATATCATCAAAATCGAATCCACTCTATTTCTCATCCAGCAGCATCTCTGTTTTTCTTGAGTTGATTCAATTAACCTTCAGATATTGCCTCAAGCTGTGTCAGAAGATGTGGAACTCAGCACCTGATACCTCCATCCATTCTGGCCACTATCTGTTCCCTCAACAATATGGTCCATTTCTTCCTCAACAGCTTAAAATCTAAGTTGATAACTTCATTGTCACATAAAGACCAAGAGATGACTGTGAAATCATGAGCCAATCCCATCAGAAGAAAATTACAATATATTTATTACCAAACTTGTTTATTGTCATCACATTTATATAATGTACATTCTTGGCAGTAAATGCCATGTCTGTGCCAGTATATTTGTATTTTCCCTCAGCAGCTTTTTTAAGAAAACATGACTGGTACAAACTTGTCTTTGTTTTTGTTTCTCACTATCAGATAAAATAGGAGGAATTGCCACAGATCAACATGTACTATGGTGCCAGTGTGCAAAAAAGGATTATGAAACTATGGGCGGAATAGTTGCAGAATTGCACTAAGTGCGGTAGCATGTGTGTAAAACAATGGCGGGTTTTCACGCCGTATTGTCCCAAACCCGCTTTATTAATTATGCATTCCCAGGAAACACGCCATTTCAATGGCGGGCTCTCATTCACCTGCCACGCCATCACCTCACTGCTTCATCACGCCAGGCACCATATTTAAAGTCCAGCCACGCGCACACATTTCAGTGCTTCCAGCCCATCACTACTGCAGGGAGGATGTCCACGAAAGGCAAAAAGACTGCAGTCCCCCGGTTTAATGATGTTTTACGAGAATGCCTTTTGGACACCTTGGAGGCCCGCCGTGATGTCCTATACCCCCGCTCTGGCCGCAGGGTGGGCAGCGGCATGACAAATGTGGCTTGGGAGGTGGTGGCAATGGTGATCAGTGCCAATGTTGCACAGAAGAGGTTGGCCATCCAATGCAGATAGAGGATGAATGGTCTTATCCATGCAGCCAGGGTATGGCAACCATCTCATCACTCTAAACTCACACACCCAAGCCCATCACACATCCACTGTCATCTCACTCACTGCCAGCTCAAGGGACATCACCACCCATTCTCACACACATACCCTCACATGTCCATCTGGCCTCATCTCCTCTGGAGACTGCCTCCTCAGCCCTTGCCATCTTGAGGCCACTTGCACAGATCAACATGTGCTCCCACACACACCTTGGGAAACCCTCCTTCCCCAGTACAGCTCTCGTCCTGCAGCCTCTTCTCTTGCCTGAAGCCACTTCTCCCCATTCGCCAAACAACACCTTGCCCTGCAGCCATTGAAAAGCCAGCCATATATGGCTGATCTGCTATTTAGAGACCTGCTGTGAGCCTCTCTAAAAGTGATGTGGTGCTGTCTGTGAAGCCTGATGCTGATGACTGTGGGTGCTGCCCGAAGCAAGGTAGGCAAACAAAGCTTGAAGTCCCAAGCTAAGGGCAGCCCGCCAGGTGCATGTCACTTATGTGCTGTTCTGAAACACATCGGCGTGTTTAGCTGCCAACATAGGCAGACGATTCTGGTGGGCAGGTATAACCCTGGCAGACCCAAGGTAATTCTCGTTGGTGCCAGGTTTGAATCGCACCATGGCAGATGGTGAAATCTGAATTCAATAAAAATCTGGAATTAACAGTCTGATGGTAACCATGAAACCATTATCGATTGTTGTAAAAACCGATCTGGTTCACTAATGTCCTCTAGGGAAGGAAATCTGCCGTCCTTACCTGCTATGGCTTACATGTGGTTCCAGACCCGCAGCAATGTGGTTGACTCTTAAAATGCCCTCTGAGCAAGGGCAATTAGGGACGGGCAATAAATGCTGGCCTAGCCAATGACACCCACATCACATGAACGAATACATTTTTAAAAATTCTCCTCATGCTGCCGGCATAAGACATCACCGAGCACGGAAAATCCCAGCTCATAGGTCAGGAAATTGTGTACCAAATTGTTATTTGCAATCATTGCACAATTTTCACAATACTCCCTATTTATTATCTTGTGTCAGCTTTTGGTAACAAAGAAATTTAGATTTCAGTCTTGCTTTGATGTGAGTCCACTGTGTACTAATGCAGGTGTGTGAGTTGGGAACAGCATTTTTAAGATTTGAATCCAATCAAGAAAAATAATTCAACATTTTTCTGAATGAATATTTGAAGTTGCATAGTATTCATTGAAATTTGTTGAAATCATAAATTCACGCTTTAATAGTGTTGTGGAAAGATTATTTAACATAGAACATTTTGCCTCTCTGGGATGTTGAACATGTGGGCAGACTCCTGCTGAATCATTGCAGGTGTTTTACATTTTTTGGGAGTGGGCTGAGTTTTGCTGACTCCAGGAGGTTGTATTCTGATGATGTCACTTGTATCCTGCTTAGCAGGATGTGCACTATTCAGTTTATAGCAGTGGGCACAATATCAAGGTGAAAAGATCTGCATCACCTATTATCTTTAATCCATTTTCAAAATTTCTGGCATATGCTGGAGCCAAATTTGCATGGAAACCTCATGAACACAAGGCAAATGCTATCGTTTAAATGTAATTCTGCTAAACAAAGGAGTGGTCATTATGCATTTTAGTAATGATTCTACTAAAAGAGTGCCATCAGGGACTATCCTATGCCTTACTTGGAAATGCACAGCACTGTGTAACACTACTCCATGAGGGGTGGAATTTTCCATGCCTGTTGGCAGCGGGCGTGTTTGGGGACGTGAGCGGACAAGATGGCGAGAAGGCCAAAAGTCGGTTTCACGATGTTGTGCGAAACAGCATAAGCAGCAAGTGATAGACAGAGCTGAATGACACCACAACCAACAGATCAGATCTAAACTCTGCAGTTCTGCCACATCCAGTCGTGAATAGTGGTGGAAAATTAAACAATTCACTGGAGGAGGAGGCTCCACAAATATCCTCATCCTCAATGAGTGGAGAGCCCAGCAGATCACTGCAGAAGATAAGGCTGAAACATTTGCTACAATCTTCAGCCACAAGTGCCAATTGGATGATCCATCTTGGCCTCCCCCAGAGGTCCCCAGCATCACAGATGCTAGTCTTCAGCCAATTCAATTCACTCCACATGATAGCAAGAAACAACTGAAGGCACTGGATACTGCAAAGGCTATGGGCCCTAACAATATTCCAGCAATAGTACTGAAGACTTGTGCTCCAGGACTGATGTGCCCCTAGTCAAGCTCTTCCAGTACAGCTACAATACTGGCATCTACCTGGCTATGTAGAAAATTGCCCAGGTTTATTCTGTACACGAAAAGCAGGACAAATCCAACCAAGCCAATTACTGCCCCAGCAGTCTACTCTCAATCATCAGTAATGAAAGGAGTCATCAACAGTGCTATCAAGCAGCACTTGCTTAGCGATAACTTGCTCACTGATGCCCAGTTCGGGTTCTGCCAGGGTCACTCAGCTCCTGATGTCATTATAGCCTTGATTCAAACATGAGCAAAAGAGCTGAACGCCCGAGGTGAGGTGAGAGTGACTGCACTTGACATCAAGGCCACATTTGACCGAGTGTGGCATCAAGGAGCCCTAGCAAAACTGGAGTCAACAGAACTCATGGTGAAAACTCTCCACTGGTTGGAATCATAGCTAGCACAAAGGAAGATTGTTGTGGTTGTTGGAGGTCAGTCATCTCAGCTCCAGGACATCATTGCAGGAGTTCCTCAGGGTAGTGTCCTTGGCCCAACCATCTTCAGCTGCTTCATCAATGACCTTCCTTCCATCATAATGTCAGAAGTGGGGATGTTCGCTGATGATTGCACAATATTCAGCACCATTCACAACTCCTCAGTAATTGCAGAAGTCCATGTCCAAATGCAGCAAGACCTGGACAATATTCAGGCTTGGGCTGGCAAGTGGCAAGTAACATTCATGCCACACAAGTGTCAGGCAATGACCATCTCCAACAAAAGAGAATCTAAGCATCGCTGCATGACATTCAATGGCGCTGCATGACATTCAATGGCGCTACCTTCACTGGATTCCCCACTATCAGCATCCTGGATGGTTACCATTGACCAGAAACTGAACTGAACCAGCCATATAAATATTGTGGCTACAAGACCAGGTCAGAGGCTAGGAATCGTGTGATGATTAACTCACCTCCTGACTCCCCAAAGCCTGTCCACCATCTACAAGGCACAAGTTAGGAGTGTGATGGAATACTCCCCACTTGTTTGGATGAACGCAGCTCCCACAACACTCAAGAAGTTTGACATTGTGCAGGACAAAGTAGCCCACTTGATTGACACCGCATCCACAAACATTCACTCCCTCCACCACCGACGCACAGCAGCAGCAGTGTGTACCATCTACAAGATGCAATGCAGGAATTCACCAAGGCTCCTTAGACAGCACCTTCCAAGCCCACGGCCACTACCATCTCGAAGGACAAGGGCAGCAGATAGATGGGAACACCACCACCTAGAAGTTCCCCTCCAAGCCATTCACCATCCTGACTTGGAAAGATATCGCCATTCCTTCACTGTGGCTGGGTCAAAATCCTGGAACTCCCTGCCTAACAGCACTGTGAGCACATCTACACCACATGGACTGCAGTGGTTCAAAAAGGCAGCTCACCACCACCTTCTCGAGAGCAACTAGGGATGGGCAATAAATGCTGACCTAGCCAGCGAAGCCCACATCCCATGAATAAATTAAAAAATGGAGCATTTGCCTTTGATATCCTTGGAATGAAAATCCATGTTTATTAGTTTGCTTAACCGGCTTATTTGGATGATTTTGAAATTAGCAAAATTCTCCTTTTGGTTCACAGTTTGCATGAGTGCAAAGATATTATTGACCACCCCAATCCCCTTCCCCCACCACCAACCTGGCACTGGTACAAGCAATATTTGTGCCAGCCCCTGTGCCTATGAAATTTTGCAAGCCCTAGCAAGCACCAGCACATAGAAGATAGGGCTGCTGCTGTGCATAGCTAAGAGATGTGGGGAGCGCAGGCCCATTTACAGTTAGTCTCTGAACAACCTCGTTCTTTATAATCACATTCACTAAGCAATATGGCAGACATTGGGCCAGAACACACCCATATTTAATTGGGTAACTATGGTGCAGTTATATTCAGAAAAATTTTGTAGTTTCAGTTGCCTGCATAAAGCTATTTATGAATTCATTATTTTTGGGGTGAATTCTATTTGTACACTTCACTTTTTAAAATATCCCTCATTTAAATGCTTGAGGAATTTTTAGGCAGATTTTTGATTTGGGAACCTATGTTGGTATTTGCAATGGCCATGAAGGACAACATACTTAATTTGTTTATTATTTATAATTGTAAGAAGAGTGTAGTATGATCCACTTTAAGTTCAGCTACAAATGCATTTATCAGTGAGAGTATTAACTTTTAATACATTGCTGTAAAAACTGAATTAGCAAATACTCTCCCACTCAAAACGCATTGTAAAGCTGGAATTAAGTGAAATTATCTCTAATCTTTTGATCCTTGTCACACCACGAAACTATGCGGTAATACAGTGTGGAATTTTTTTCAGACTGAAGGGCGGGGACTCTGCTTGAAGCGTGAGCTATAGTTATATAAATCTCCATGTAGGACTGACCTGAGTAATGCCAGTAAAAGAACCCCATCGTTGCACAGCCACCTGCTATTCATCCATCTGTGGATCAGAACGACTGCTTTTAGCTGACTTTTGAATTCTTTAATGTTTCTGCAGAGTCGGCTTCTTTTGATGATAAATTCCAAAGGTTGTCAAGTTAAGGCAACTTGTTGTGCCTTGGTAATATTATGCAGTTTAAGATGAAATATCATTGAATCACCTTGTCTACGATTTTTCTAAAATTATAAACACTTTTAGACAATTACCAATGAAGAAAAACTGGCACAGCAACAAAATAACCAATTTTCCACATGATGGGACACAATTGGGATTAAAATTGGGATTAAAGTCAGGCACAATTAAGTTTAACTATTTGCTGTGGGCAGAAAAGATGTGATTTTTCCTTATACTACAAGGAATATTCACTGTCCCTCCTCAATTATCAGTGCTAAGGCAGTGACCCATAAAGACTGAAAGGTCCCAGATTCCAAACCCCACTGATTTACACGCTACAAATGACCTTGTGATAACCAGGCTAGGGAATAGGAATAGACTACTCACAATCACTGTAGACTCACTTGAAAAATTGCCAGAGGGCTAATATTATACACAGAAACTTGTTTACCTTGGAAACCCCTCTGGTGGAGACATAGGGAGAAAATTGAAGGAAATAAAATTGATATTTAGGCCACCTTCATAATTCCAGGAACCATAAGCTTCATAAAGAAAAGCAAAGAACATGTATTTAAACAGCACCTTTTATGTGCTAATGACATCCCAAAAATTTCCATTATCTATGAATTGAAGTGTTTTGTAGACAAACACAGCAGCCAATTTGCACACAGAAAGGGTCCACAAATAGCAATGAGCTAAATGACCAAATTGTGTGTTTCATGTGCCATGCAGTTTGATTGCATTATGTCTGTAACCCCAATGCCCCATTCACCAGTCCCGCACCTTACCTTCCCTTCTGTCACTGACCATCACAGCACCTTTTTGACCACAACAATGAAAATAAAGTCACCACAAAACATTCCAAACCACCTTTTTAAATAAACCCATTCCATATTCCATTCAAAGGTAATCTAAACCCCATTGTGCATTCTCTTAATGTCTGTCTTGTGGGTGCTTTTGCCTGGCTTGTGCTCCTCTGCGGTGCTAACGCAATGGATACAGGATGACTAGTGGAAGGCTGTTGAGTTCCCATGCATCTGCTGCCCTTGTCCTTCTAGGTGGTAGAGGTCATGAGCTTGGAAGATGCTGTTGTAGGAGCCTTGGTGGGTTGGTGAGGCTCCTCTTGCTTGGTGTTTCGCCAATTGCAGAACCCGCCTTTAAGCTGCCCTCTAAAGTATACACAGTGTCAGTATCTGTGTTGGAGCTGTGAGTGTGAGAATGAGTGATGATGTTTATTCTTCATCACTGTCTTCCTGCTCTTCCAACTCTTGCTCTTCCACTACTTCCTCATTAGGTGGAAGTTCTTGCATATTTGAAAGCAAAAAGGCAGAAGACTGGGGTCATGGTAAGGGGGCCAGCATTTATTGCCCATCCCTAATTGCCCTTGAGAAGGTGGTGGTGAGTTGCCTTCTTGAACCGCTGCAGTCCATGTGGTGTAGGTATACCCACAGTGCTGTTAGGGAGGGAGTTCCAGGATTTTGACCCAGCGACAGTGAAAGAGCGATGATATAGTTCCAAGTCAGGATGGTGTGTGACTTGGAGGGGAACTTGCAGGTGGTGATGTCGCCATGCATCTTCTTCTTTTGCTCTTCTAGGTGGTAGAGGTCGCAGGTTTGGAAGGTGCTGTCAAAGGAACCTTGGTGAGTTCCTGCAGTACATCTTGTAGATGGTACACACTTGCCACTGTGCGTCAGTGGTGGAGCGAATGAATGTTGAAGGTGATGGATGGGGTGCTAACCAAGCGGCTGCTTTATCCTGGATGGTGTCAAGCTTCTTGAGTGTTGTGGGAGTTGCACTCATCCAGGCAAGTGGAGAGTATTCCATCACGCTTCTGACTTGTGTCTTGCAGATGGTGGACAGGCTTTGGGGAGTCAGGAGGTGAGTTACTCAATGCAGAATTCCCAGCCTCTGACCTGTTCTTGTAGCCACAGTATTTATATGGCTAGTCCAGTTCAGTTCCTGGTCAATGGTAATCTTCCAGGATGTTGACAGTGGAGGGTTCAGAGATGGTAATGCCATTGAATATCAAAGGGAGATGATTGGATTCTCTTTTGTTGGAGATGGTGATTGCCTAGTACTTGTGTGGTGCAAATGTTATCAGCCCAAGCCTGGATATTGTCCGGTCTTGCTGCATTTGGACACAGACTGCTTCAGTATCTGAGGAGTCATGAATAGTCCTGAACATTGTGCAATCATCAGTGAACATCCCCACTTCTGATCTTATGATGGAGGGAAAGTCATTGATGAAACAGCTGAAGATGGTTGGGCCCAGGACACCACCCTGAGGAGCTCCTGCAGTTATGACTAGGACTGAAATGATTGACCTACAACAACTACAATCATCTTCTTTTGTGCTAGGTATGACTCCAACCAGTGGAGAGTTTTACCCCTGGTTCCCATTGACTTCAGTTTTGCTAGGGCTCCCTGATGCCACACAGTCGAATGTTGCCTTGATGTCAAGGGCAGTCACTCTCGCCTCACCTTTTGAGTTCAGCTTTTTTGTCCATGTTTGGACCGAGGCTGTAATGAGGTCAGGAGCTGAGTGGCCCTGGTGGAACCCAAACTGAGCATCAGTGAGCGAGTTATTGCTGAATAAATGCCGCTTGTTAGCACTGTCAATGACACTTTCCATTACCTTGCTGATGACTGAGAGTAGACTGATATGGTGGTAATTGCTTGGGTTGGATTTTTCCTTTGTATGGACAGGACATATTTGGGCAATTTTCCACACTGCTGGATAGATGTCAGTGTTGTAGCTGTACTGGAACAACTTGGCTAAGGCGCAGCAAGTTCTGGAGCACAAGTTTACTATTGCCGAAATGTTGTCAGGGCTGAAACTTGTATATCAGAAGAGACTGTTTGATGAAGGAGAAGTGGATATGAGAAAGGGGATTAAGTATGAAAATACCATGATCTTTGATGGTTTCAGCCCTGCTGCTAGCCATGGCCTCGGTCATGACTGCTCCAATGATGGAGAGCTCTGTCTCCTCCATGGGGATTAGGACGTGCATCTGTGCCTGCTCTCCACCAATTAGGTACTGCTGCCTCCAGTTGTGCACCACCTTATCCTGCATCAGAGACAGATTGTGTCAGCAAGTGTGCTGCAACGTGTTGGTTAGTTTGCCTGTCATGGTTGAATAGTGGCAATGAGCGTAACTGCGGGCTGTGGGTGTGAGTCACAGAAGTGTGTGTGTATGCGAAGTGTGTGAGGATAAGGTGAAGCTATAAATGTGAGGTATGAGTCATGATTTTAGAAGTTACTGGTCGATGAGCAGAAATTTTCTCCAACTAAATATCGGGAAGACCAATGTCTTCGGTCCCCATCACAAGCTCCCTTCCATGGCCATAGACTCCTGGCAACTGTCTGAACCAGACCGTTTGCAACCTTGGCTTAATATTTGACCCCGAGATAAGCTTCTAGCTAGATATCCGCGCCACCACTGAGGTCTATTTCCTCCGTTAGATTGATGGACTCAGCCGCTACCTCAGCTCATCTGCTGCTGAAATCCTCACTCGTGCTTTTGTTACCTCTACTCTTGGCTATTCCAATGCAGCCCTGATCAACGTTCTACTGTCGATAAACTTGATGTCACACAAAGCTCTGTGTCCTAACTCATACAGAGCTCAGTTCACTTATTATCCCTGCGCTCACTGACCTACCTAGGCTGTCAGTTAAGTAATGCCTCAATTTTAAAATTCTCATCCTTGTTTTCAATTCCCTCCAAAACCTACCTCTCCCTTTCACTGTAATCTCCCCTAGCCCCGCAACCCTCCGAGATATCAGCACTCTGTTTATTCTGGCCTCTTAAGCGTTCCCGATTTTAGTCACTGCACCATCAGTGGCCATACTTTCAGCTGCCAAGGCCCTAAACTCTGGAATACCCTCTGTAAACGTTTCCACCTCTCAACTTCTCTTTCTTCCCCTAAGATGCTCCATAAAACCTACCTCTCGATCAATGTTTAGGTAATCTTCCCTAATATCTCTTCACATGTTTCGAATTTTGTTTGATGATGTTCCTGTGAAGTGCCTTGGGACCTTATCTTAAAAGTGCTATATAAATGCAAGTTGTTGTTGTTCTCATAGTGTCATGGATCTTTTATGTCCCCCTGAACAGACAAATGTAGGAACTTATCCATAGACAATGTTTTCAGCAATGCAACACTCCCTCAGTACTTTACTAAATTGTGTCATCTCTGATTACATAATTAAATCCTGGGGAGGGGTTTAAACCCAAACGGCAGAATTTTGCCCTCATCAGGTGGGCGTGGCAGGAGGGCCTGGGAGCGGTCACGAAGCCGACCACTGACCGCGATCGGGCCATGACATCGATTTCACACTGGCTGGCCAATTAACAGCCAGCCAGCATGAAATGTGTGGGCTGCCGGGGTGGGGGTGGCAGGAGTGTGCGAGTGGAAGTGTGCGCATGCGTGGGAGTGCACGCGGTAATAGCTGCCTGAGGCACAGAGCTGCCTCAGGGAGCTGAAGATTTTTAAAAATAAAAATGAAGATATTAAAAATAATGAAAACATGTCCCCTCATGTAACTCTAACACATGAGCAAGGACATGTTAAATATGAGTGTTAAAGGTTTTTGATATTTTTTTAATCACTGGTCGAAACCTCATCCTGCCCATGGGTGAGGTTTCGCCAAAAATGCAAAGGCCTTGTCACCTGCCCGCTGACCAGACGGTTGTATAGGCAGCAAAAAATTCAAGTCAATGAAATGATTGAGGGCCTTAATAGGTCTTTTAATTGTTGGCGGGCACGCTGCCGCTTCTCGTGCGCACCTGCTGAGCAAAATATCGCGAGAGTGCACGATGACGTCAGAATGCTCACCCGACGTCATCACGCACTATTTTACTCTCGTTCGGGTCAGGTGCACACATGCCTGATTGAGAGAAAAATTCAGCCCATAGCCTGCCGATTCTAAGGCAAGAGGGTTATCAATGAGCCAAAGTAACCAGTAACATTGGAGGCTCATATGAAGAACAGACAGAGGTACCAAACTCTGTGAACAGCACTCAGCCAAAGTCAGCACCCTCTGGGAAGCTGGGGAGAATTCTGCATCCTGGGACTCATTGGGAAGAAATTAGGATCGTGGATATTCCATGCATTGATCAGGAGTCAAATTGTACAGGATCTAAAGTCCCTAAAATTACTCGCAGAAAAAATAAACTTTAATAATAAATTTTTGAATTTTCACTTAAAATATAGAAATGCCCTGAAAGTAACTAAAATATTCAGAGATCCTGTATTTTTAAATGCTAAAAGTATGTTTCACTCCTGTTCATGCTGGATTTCTGTCTCTGTCCAAGGCAGGAGCTCAACATGGTGACATATTCTCCATCATACACATGCTCTGGGGGAATTTAATGATGGTGACGGGGATCATGCCTACTGGCTGGTGAACTGCTGGGAGCCCATGTCACCTCTGTTGGGGAAGGCCTGCTGGAATTAAGTGCCCAACATGCACTAAACTGGCCAGCGTCGGGCCTTCCCTGGGAATTAGGACCCCGGGGCTGAAAACCCGCCCCCGAGAGCTGCCCAGATCAGATGCCAGCAGCCCTCCACTGCCCGTCACCACCACCGGGAGCAATGGCTGCTGCTGGTAATGCATCCACTAGCCTAGGATCTATGAGGGACCCAGGCCACTAATGAGTGAGGGCAGGATAGGAATCGAGGGGAGGGTGTCGCTGATTGGGGGGTTGGGGCGGGTCAGAAAGAAGAGCAGGGGTCTGGCTCTCAGTGCCCCCCCCACCTCCCCATCACTTCCCAATATTCCACGTCCCCCAATCAGACATTGGAAGGTCACCCCGTGTGTCAACTCCCCTGCCTGCCTCTGGCTGAATCCCAATGGCGGTGGGTGAGGCCCTTACATGGGCATAAATCTTCACTTCCAAGACTCAATAGCATCCAGGTGGAAAAGCTGTCTACAAGCCTTCCTGCCCCGGACTTAATTGGGCAAAGGCAGGATGGTGGTGGGTCCACACCCTGCACCCTCGATTAAACCCACCCCCCACCTCCAACCTCACCACCCATGGCCATCAATTTCCACAATTTGAAGATCGGAACTATTATTTTGCTCCCTAAAATATGTTTAGAATTACATGGAACTCCCTCCCTAACAGCACTGTGGATATACCCACACCACATGGTCTGCCGTGGCTCAAGAAGGCAGCTCACCACCACCTCCTCAGGGGCAATTAGGGATGGGCAACAAATGCTGGCCAACATCCCATGAATCAAGATACCTAAAAAATGTAAACTTTTCCAGGGAATTCTTTACATGCTGACCCGCCCAGATTTCTACTTAGGGCTCCTGGCAGGTGGAGGGTGGCAAAATGCCAACGCCCACTGATACAGATGAAAATAATTTCCGATTCGTTTCAAAAGCGCTGCTGGCATGGCATGAAGTGGTAAATCAGCATCTATGCTATTCAACCTATTCAATGGTTGTGATGTTGAAGATTTGGGACAAATTGGTTCTTGCTCTCAGAGCTGAGCCAGCGGGAGGTAAATTGAGGTCAGGGCAGGCAGTTTTGCTGAGCCACGCTCCCTCATTTTCCCATGCTTGCATGGAAAGATGCCATTGGAAGGGGAGGTGGGTGCTGGGGTTGATTGAGGAGTGGGCCAATGTCTCGTGGAGGTTAAGGTCCCTTCCGAATGCTGAAGTCATATTTGGTAGTGGGATCAGGCTGGAGCTGATGGAAATGGCGGAAGGGGATATGTTGAAAACAGAAGCTGGTGAGGTGGAAAATGAGGACAGGGGAACCCCATCTTGATTCTGGGAGGGAGAGGAATGGGTGAGAGCAGAAGTATGTGAAATGGGACGGACATGGCCGAGGGCACCATCAACAAAGGTGGATAACAGGGGAATCCACGATTGAGGATAAGGGAAAACATATCAGAAGCACTAGTATGGAATGTTGTCAGAACAGATGCAATAGAGACAGGGAATTTGGAATAGACAGACTAGCTTAATCCAGAATACTGAAGATATTTATGGTACAAAAATTAGAGAGTTTTTTACAGCATTAATTTATCTGTCAAGTCAACAAAAGTGTATTTTGGGCGGAATTTATGTATGAATTATAGACTGTTCCTGGAATTTTGTCTGTCCAACAACACTTTTATTTTAAGCATTGTTGAATGTGATAGAATTTGGAAAAATATAATCCTCTCAATCACCACAAACAAGGATTTAAATTATAATATTCTGTAATGGCCACAAGCACATAGGATTAATCTTTCAGGTTTGTATTAACTAAATTAAGAGTCATTCATAACACCTTAAAGGCACATACATAATGGCCATTTGAGAGAAATATCAATCAAGCTAGTTGCTTCAAACACCCTTCTCTGGAAGCTCAGTTGAAAATTCAGTTGAATTGAATTGAACTACATTGATAACTACTGAAACAATGCAGTGCAGATGCTAAAACACAAACTTTTCCTCTCTCTCCAATTTTCTCATTCTTTCTCAGTGATAACTCGAGACAGTTTACTCTGCCAATAGCATGTCTTGAAATTTATTCCTTTTCCTCTTAAGTCCTCTCAGAAAGATAGCTGCTAACGTGTAAAAAAAAAATATTTCTTATGTATCAACTTCCCAATTTCATATGTGCCACCGGGGAGATACTGAGCACAGGCCAGAGGCCAGGTATTTCCGAGGAATCAGATTAGGAAGATGTGGCTCTCAGATCATTCTCTCATAATGAAACTTTGTTTTACAGGCCTATGGAAAAGAGCAGTGGAATGAGATTAATTGGTTAGCTTTACCAAAGAGCTAGCACAGATATGATGGGCTAAATGTTCTCTTTCTGTGCTGTATCGTTCTATGATTAATGATAATGTTTGGCGCCCTGCTGAATTGCCACAATGTTAGTGCCCTGTCAAGTAAGCCAACCTGAAGCAAACTGTGTTTCATCCTAAATGGTACTTCCTACCCATTTGGCTTCATGGACCTTACCAAGACCATCACCTAATGATTGTTAAAAGGAAGGTTCAAGTATTGACTGCAGCAACTGGCCTGACTGTTGAAAATAAATGTTTCTTCAATTTTAATTTTACTTACACACACACACACACACACACACACACACACACACACACACACACACACACACACACACACACACACACACACACATATACACACACACACAGACAGACACACGGAAACAGGTCACAAGAGTTTGAGGTAGTCTTATTGAGTTTCCTATTTCTGTGAAATGCATTCACATCCTATTATTATAATGATGTTAAACAGCTCACAGCTAAATCACATTCTGAGTTTGCAAGTCTTAAATTGGGATCATAAGTGCACTTAACTTCCTTGTATGAATTTTAAGTTATTGTTTCATTCTTAAAATTGGCACCCTTCGCCAACCCTCAGAGCCTCAAGGCACAACAGCTGAGACACGCATACTCTAACATATTAAAATAAATGCTAGCAGCAACATTTTCAACTTCATCACACTTTTGCACATAATCATTGCAATTGCAGCAACCTCCTACTCCGGATACCATAGCAACACACGCCATACAGCAGCTGCCAAGTGTCCAAGCAACAGCAATTGAAGCTGTGTATTACAGTGCATGCTGCAGTCTTCTGTATCTACAAATCGCTTACAAATTAGAACTATTTGTACACTGATTTCCATTTTATATTTTTAATTCTACTACTCACACAAATTGCATGATATAATCAGGAGACACGGTGTTCAGGAACAGTTGGGGTGGAATGCACTGAAGCTCCAATGTGCTATCATACAGGTTGATAGGATAGGGGTTTGGGCCTACAGATTCCCATACACTGGTTCCTGTCATGGGAGTTGTCAAGGTGAGAGGAAAGATTGAAAATAGAGTTCCATCAGGCAGCTCTTACATACATTTTAGCAGCTTCTCTCGGCTGGAATCCAAGATGGGTCATGTCAAGACTAAGACGGTCAAGAAAGCCGCCCGAGTGATCATTGAGAAATACTACACCCACCTTGGCAATGACTTCCACACCAACAAAAGGGTGTGTGAGGAGATTGCCATCATCCCCAGCGAAGTTTCTTGCTAGGGATGATGGCAATCTCCTCGCAGGCCCTTTTGTTGGTGTGGAAGTCTTGCCAAGGTGGGTGTAGTATTTCTCAATGATCACTCAGGCAGCTTTCTTGACCGTCTTAGTCTTGACATGACCCATCTTGGATTCCAGCTGAGAAAAGCTGCTAAAATGTACATAAGAGCTGCCTGATGGAACTCTATTTTCAATCTTTCCTCTCACCTTGACAACACCCATGATGGGTCGGCATGATTATAAAGCAGCATTATTCCCAGAGGTTTAGGAGCAGGTCACTTGCTTTCATGTCTGACAATGTTATATGAGGATACCAGCAAAAAGATAGGAAAGAGAAATATAATTAGGATCTTCCACCATGATAAACTTTGCAACCTGAATTCTAAACCAAGTGCTGAAGATGAGACATGTAGCTAAATTTGCTGGGGATTTATGGGATGCTTTTAACCCCCAAAAACTTGTGATTTCACACTGCTTTCACTTATTCCATTAATACATAAAGCTTGGCCGGGCACCTGCTTTATTGACTTTGAAGGTTTGAGGTCTACTTCATGCCCTGATGTGCCTAGAGTGCCCCAGTCAGTGACTTAGTGCTAGAAACCTGTCCGCAAGACACGTGCAGGGCTCCTTAAGGTTTGTAATATAATGGCTTCATCATCCGTATCTTCTGATCTTGAACCGGGACTCATTATCAGAAACTAAACTGCTGAATGAGCCAAGCCTTCATCGCTCCATCATATTTTATCCTTTAGGAAAATGTTGGCGTGGCAATCAATTTCATGGTTGACAGAAAAACTGTTAAACCAGTATTTCCTGTCAAGCTTGTTAGCTGATTCCATGAGGTGAGAAACTGTACCTCGTCTGTCCTATGGTGAGCGCAAGTGGGGTGTTATGGACACAGTTGCATTAACGGTACGTAAGCTGCTCAGTTCATTAACAATGCTTCAAGCTACAGCTTGATGTTTTGCTGTGGCATTCAGCTACCTGGTTTCAACATGGAAACTGGAACAAACTTTTATTGTAACTATTGGATAGATAATTGGATCTTCCTTGGATACTTACTTGATGAAAGCAGTGACATATTGTAATGTGAAATCATGTCCAGTGTAAGCCATAAGTCACTCACATGGAAATCTGTTGCAATACTTTTTAGGATGTGAAAACCAGTTTCATTATGGTTGAATTTTATAGATGAAATGCAAAGTGAAACTGCTTTCATTGTGCTTTCAGATCTGCTGCGGCTGTGGTGCATTTTATTTTGGATTCAGTCCAAAATATATTTAGAGCAAAGGTTCACCTGAATTTAAAGTTCATTATATGATTTTGAAGGTGTGCATAGGGGTAGGTGGAGGGAATAGAGAGCAGAAATTCATTGTCCTGTAGTTTCCCCCATTTAATGCTTCAATCAACTGTGTCTTTTTGATCTGTTTGCATTGCATCATTTTTCAAAAAGTCGTTAAAAAAGACCATCAAAAAATTTTCCTCCCCCGCCTCCCCCCACCCCCCCTCCCAGCTTTTAACACTTTGTTCCCGAAAGATGGTGGGACTAGAACTAGGGGTCACTGTTTAAAAATAAGGGGTTGCTCATTTAAAACAGAGATGAGGAGACATTTTTTTTCTCTCAGAGGGTTGAGAGTCTTTGGAACTCTCTCTCAAAAGCCAGTGGAAGCAGAGTCTTTGGATATTTTTAAGGCAGAGCTAGATAGATTCTTGATTAACAAGGGGGTGAAAGGTTATTGGGAATAGGTGGGAATGTGGAGTTGAGACTACAATCAGATCAGCCATGATCTTATTGAATGGCGGAGCATGCTCGAGGGGCCGAGAGGCCTACTCCTGCTCCAAGTTCATAAGTTTATATGTGACTTTACCAAAAGTGGACACTTATCATCCTGGCCAGTGAATACCATTAGTCTATTTGGCTATTGGGAGCATCACAGCCCAGTTCGACTCCACTTTCTTCAGACGCTTACATGTGTGCACTTACAGACAACCAGACACTGATGTGATCAGGAATGGAAATCCTGCCTAAATTTTTGTCTGCCAACTCAGGGTGCTAAATCCAAATGCAGCATTTACCACCACCACTATGAACATCTTGGAGTTACCATTGACCAGAAACTGAACTGAACTAGCTATATAAATACTGTGGCTAAAAGAGCAGGTCAGAGCTGGGAATTCTGAGGAGAGTAACTCATCTCCTGACTCCCCAAAGCCTGTCCACAATCTACAATGCAGCTACGATTGCAGCTTCAATAACATTCAA
Organism: Carcharodon carcharias; assembly: GCF_017639515.1. NCBI lineage: Eukaryota > Metazoa > Chordata > Chondrichthyes > Lamniformes > Lamnidae > Carcharodon > Carcharodon carcharias. The sequence continues at coordinate 139,468,256 of NC_054467.1, read as the reverse complement.
GAAGTTCGACACCTTCCAGGACAAAGCAGCCGCTTGATCTGCACCCCATCCACCACCTTAAACATTCACACCCTCCACCACTGAGGCACAGTGGCAGCAGTGTGTACCATCTACAAGATGCACTGCAGGAACTGACCAAGGCTCCATTGATAGCACCTTCCAAACCCACGACCACTACCACCTAGATGAACCAGGGCAGCAGATAGATGGGAACATCACTACTTGCAAGTTCCCTTCCAAATTACACACCATACTGACTTGGGAACATATCGCCGATCCTTCTCTGTCACTGGGTCAAAATCCTGGAACTCTCTTCCTAACAGCACTGTGGGTGTACCTACACCACATGGACTGCAGCAGTTTAAGAAAGCAGCCCAGCACCACCTTCTCAAGGGCAATTAGGGACGGGCAATAAATGTTGGTCTAGCCAGTGACATCCATATTCCATAAATGAATAATACCCCCACCTCCCCACACCCTTCCACTGAATCACTGAGGTTAGCTAATTTGGTAAAAGATCCCCAAATAAACCTGGCTCCATCTTGGTGTGTATGCACCAGTATCATTACCCCCACCAGAATATTCTGCCTATATCTAATTCAGGTCACAATTTCCCAGATTTTATCCCCAGGTTGGGGACACAAGGTCAGGAGATATCCCGGCTCAGCGGATCCAACCTTTAAAATGTCCTCATAGATGGGATTTTCAGTCGGGATGGGGAGGCGGGGAGGTGGAGAAGCAGGGGGGGCTGTGCGGTGGGGGAGGCTGAAGCAGGAGTTAGGGCAGATTACTCCGGAATGAATGCACAGGTTGCTGGGCACAGAGGTGGAATGGGCACAAGGCCATTTTAATAAACAAAAAACATGCCTCCAGCCCTCAACCCCATCCACCCAACAAACTCCCTATGCTATACTATGCCAGCCCATGCCCCCACCCACCTCTATGGCCCCCACGCCCCTGTGTCAACTTAATTACCCTCTACCCACCCCCATTTTCCCATGCCCGCATGCCAATGTAATGCCCCTCTATCCACCCCTAATTGCCTCCATACCCCATACCAACTTAATATCCTCTACACACTCCATTTCCCCCATATTCCCTATGACAACGTAGTGCCAACTTATTCCAACCCATGCCCCACCAACCCCTGCCATTACCCACTCCATGCCAACTCACGTGGCATCCTTGAACAGTTTAGTGACAGATTTGACAGCTGGACAGCTCCTTAACATTTTCTTGGCAGATGGACAGGTTCCTGTACAGCTGGACACCTCTTTTACAGCCTGACAGTTCCAATGAGTTTATACGTAAAAAGTGCATAATCATGGGGAGATGTCCTCCTTGTTGGGCGGGCCGGTCGGGAGTGGGCGTGGAGCTGATCACCTCCTGCAATTGGCTGCGCACCACCATTTTACATCGGCGGGCCAATTAAGGCCCGCCCAGCGTGACATGTGCCCGGTAGCGCAGTGCTACCTGTGCAGGCAGGGGAAGGGGGAAAAGTCGGGGCCTGCGCTTTTTCACATGGAGCTAGCTCAGGGAGATTAAGTTCAGAATGAAAGTTTTCAATAAAGACAGATGAAAATTATTTAGACATGTCCCCTCATGTGACAGTGTCACATGAGCTGGGACATGTTTATGAAGTGTGGAAAAAATATTTATTTAATTATTAAACCCTTCATGAAACCTCATCCCACCCGTGAATGCGGTTTCCTGATAAATGCGAAGGCTGCTTGGGCTCTTCACCTGCCCGACAACCTTAAGGTTGGACAGACAGCCCTGTAAATTTGGTTAATTGCTGTATTAATGGCCTTAACAGGCCTTTGACAGTTTGGTGGGCATGCAGCTGGCCCTGGTGTGCGCCTGCCGAACGAAAGATCGGAATGATGCACGGCAATGTCGGGACACACACCCAATGTCACCGTGTGGCATTTTACATGTCGGTGTGCAGGGCCCCGCCCCTGCATGCCGAACAGAAAATGCTGGCCCATGTTCAATTTTAACAACCCCAAAGGGTGCCTTACCTCTCCCAGAGGGTGAGTTACCTCTCCCAAAGGTGTCCTGGAACTCTGGCTATCCATAAGAATCTACCAAGTTCAGACCTCCACTTACCTGCTCCAGATTCCACACTCCTGCTCTTCCAAAATCCCACTTCAGTGGAGGCAGCTGGTGATTTAAAGAGCCAGCTGACTCTGTGAATTGTGCATGCATGAACCCCTGCCCAACTCCAGTCCCGTCCTTGCAAAGATGGGAGATGCTGTGTTCGGGGGCAGAATTTAGGATTTTCAGTCATATCTCCTTCATTTCTGCTTTGATCCAGATTTTTAAATTTTGTTTTTAACTAAAATGGCAAGATGTAGGCAAGCTGAGAACATGCTTTGGTGCTAATAAAATGAACAAAAATACTTTGGATACTTATCAATGCTGGCTTTTGGACATATTTTGTTAATTGAGTAGTTATTCTTTGGCATAAATTAAGACAAAGCTTAAGTGCTGATACATGGACCTTTTTTGTTTCAGTGACGCAAGGATTAAGTGGCAACAGCTGCAAAAAGTGGTTTTGAGGTTCACAGTACTTTACAGATAATAGTTTTGCTTAGATCTAAGTACTTAAGTCTTCAAATCATAGATGGATTTCTACACCACTGTCACTAATTTTAAATTCCAGTCAATATGTCCAACCCTGAATCACCATTATTATTCCTGATTAATTTGGGTAAACATGATACACCATATTTTGTATAATTTGGAATCTAAGGCTTGAAAACTGCATATAATGACACGATGCACTCTTTAAATACTATTTTCTCAACAGTATAGAGAGAGAGAGCAGTGCAAGCATTCTATATATTGGTAGATTGGCAAGTAAATGTGTGGCACTTGGTTTGCAATGATCTCTCCATCTTTGATGGCTAACAATTAGTTTATTTTTAAGTTACAGCATTACAGTGAATGAGCAAAGAATTAAAATAACAAATAGCATAATTCACTACCGATGATTTCCACATGTAAAAGACTCTTGCAGCATCCTTGTTTTATATATTGGCCTTGGTCAGTGCTAACAGTACAAATGCTTTATATGAATCTATGCCACACACTTTTGTACCAAATTCTGGTGTTGCCCTCTTTCAGGGTGTTACTGACAAAATCTTTTTAAAAAGGCACTATCTACATTAATAAGTGTTCGGCAAACTATTTTCCATTTGTTGGCCAACACAAAATGTGATGACATAAATATGCTGAATTGTATCATCATGTGACTTACACGTGAAACCACTGTTAAGGCTTCTCTCTCTCCTGAAACTTAAAATGTCCCAAGCATTTTTCATGAAGGCAGTATCCATTTAATAATATGGACCTTAAAGTCTCTGACTTTAGGGTTTTACTCTATAATTATCTCTCCTACACCCCACCCAAGGAATGAATTGTAATATTCAGGTTAATTCTTATAAAACTCTAAAACATAAATGTTGTCATCAAAGAAATCTTTCCCCTCACTCTCAGAAATGAGTATTATGGCTCAAATTACCCATCACATTGCTGCTAATTGATTCAATTCATGAAGCATTGTTACACTGATTTGCTGTGAATTCTCAATGAAACCCACAGTTTTCTGCTTACAAATACATTAAGGCCCTGGATTTCCTCAGTTAGTTATGCAGCTGTTGTGCTGCAAAAGTTAAGCCATTCACCATTAGAGGGAGCTAAGTGCAAGTTTCCCAAGGTAAGTTTATTTAAATGTTCTACGTCTCTGGTATAATTTGAGAATAGAATTGTGTAAACTGTGATCTCCCCTCCAGCCCAGTTAAGCAGCCAACAAGTAGTTTTTGATGGTAATTCCAGCCAAATGGAATTAGATGGTTCCTCTCAGCCATTGCATCAGTCCAGATTCGGCACCATCATGCCTACAAAGGTGGCAGCTGTGCCCACCGTTAACCTCATAGAATGCCTCTGAACCCTGGGGTGGTCATATAGGATTTTTTTATGGGACCAATTAAATATGGCACATAATAGATTCACTGCTAACATCAGAGACATTCAGCAGCTTTCTCATTGCAAATGTCCCAGCTTTTCAATTTAATTTCCTTATTTTAAAGAAACAAATTATCTGAAGCAGTAAGTATTGATGAGATTTTTTAAAAACTCAGTAAGAGACATCAGGGCAGATTTTTGCCTTTACCACCTGAGCTTTAAATATCACCAGGGTGAAGTGTAGAAAGGAAAAGATTAACAGGATATCTCCAGCAACAAAACATGGTGCATATTCATTCCGATCATTTTATTGGAAGACAAATCAGACAGGTTCTGGAACTGGCATCCAGTCCTCCCTGCCAACTTTTCCTTTCTATACTCCATTCAGATGATTCTTAACACCCAGGAATTAAAGACAAAAATCAACTTCATCATATACAAACAGAAAGTATGTCCCATTTTCAGTGATTTTGAAACTTGTAAAACTCATTTACATAGTCTGTAATATACCCTTGACCACGTTGTTCATTTGTCATCAGGGGAATCCACTAACTGCGAACAGAGGAAGCATTTTATAAAATCGAACTGTATTCCATGTAATAGGGGGCATTCCCCAGGACCACCACAAGGCTCTTCCAGAAACATATTATAATGAAGGGTTTATGAATATTTGACTCAGATTAAAATGACTTCCCTTAAGCAATCTAAAAGCATAGTAACATAAAGAACTATCTTAGCATTAAACTTGAAGTTACTTAAACTACCAATTTGAAATCAGTCAGCTCTGGCTTCAACTTTTGTGCCTCAATGGATGCTTTTTGTTCTAATGTTAGATAGAGCAAGTGAAGGTCAACTGACTGATGACGTTCATATGAGCAGTTGAACTATGTGGCAGCAATGAATTAAGAGGAGGTTGTCCTTATGGTGCTCTGAGTGAACTTTTTGAGGGTAAAAGAACACATTTCAAGCCTCTGTTTTCTGCAGTAATTCTTTCATCGCCCTCTGAAAGCATTATTCCCTGCATAATGCTGAACCTTCCCAAAATGTAACAATTAATGCAATTAAACAAAATAAAATTAAATATATAGCTAAAAGTTTGGAACATTTAGACTATATAGGCTCATCATTTTGTCCATTTTTAAACATGTTGCAGAACTTAGCACTCAGACTTTGTGCCTTCTCGGTACATAATTAGCAAATTGATGGGAGTGCCTTATAACCACTTTGGATACCTGATTTCAACAGTAAACCTCAAGGCTTTATTACCTGGAAACCTTGAACTTTGCTGCAATGGCTAAAGAGCTAAAGATCAAACTGGGCCTCATTCACTCCACTCTTGTTCCTTGTTTAAAAAAGGGCGTATAGATATGCCCAGCAACTACAGGTCAGTCAATTTAACTTCAATGGTGGAGAAGCTTCTAAACACACTGGGCAGAATTTTGCCCTTGGATGGCATGCGGGCCCCACTGGCTTGGCAGTAGGCGGACAGCCGACCCCCGCCACCGAAACGGGGCCCGCCGCCATTTTGAGTGGACAGGCCAATTAAGGCCCGCATGTGGGCGAAAGAGCACACTACTCCCTGAGGTAAAGGCCTGTCTCAGGGAGGGCGATGACAGGTAAGCAAAGTCTAAAAATAGAAAAATATTAAAATTATTAACATGTCCCCCTCATGTGACAATGTTACACAAGATGGGACATGTTAATAATAAACACTTAAAATTTATTGCATTTTTTAAAAATGGACATGAAACTTCATCCCTCCAGTGGATGAAGTTTCATGAATAATCTGGAGCCCGCTGGGGCTCCTGGCCTGCCCGCCAGCCTTAAGGTTGGACGGGCAGGTATTTAATTATCTTAACTAGCCTGTCAATGGCCTCAATTGGCCATTGACCGTCGGCAGGCGGACAGCTGATTTCACTGTCTGCCCGCCCTCCTAAAAATTTTAATGGCCCAGAATGACGTCGGGGATTTCTCCTGACGCCATCCCATGTCAGTTTCCCCTCGGCGAGCGGGCCCTGCCCCCCCAAATCGCCAAGGGAAAAATCCTGGCCAATAATTCGGGACAAAATGTGGATTAATTAAGAAAAACCAGCAGGAATTTGTTAAGAGCAAATAGTGTTTAACTAACTTTCTAGAGTTTTTTGATGAGGTAACAGAAAGGTTTGATGAGGGTAATGCTGTTGATGTTGACTTCCAAAAAGCATTTGATAAGGTGCCACACAGAAGACTTCTGAACAAAGTTATAACTCATGGAATAAAAGGGAAAGCAGGGATATGGATTGGCTGAGTGGCAGGAAACTGAGAGTAGTGGTTAATGGATGTTTTTCGAATTAGAAGAAGGCTTGTAGTGTTGGGGCCCTTGCTCTTCTTGATATATATTAATGAACTGAACCTTGGTGTACATGGCACAATTTCAAAATTTGCGGATGATACAAAACTTGGCAGTGTTGTGAACTGTGAGGAATATAGTTTCGAACATCAAAAGGACATAGACAGGTTGGTGGACAAGTGGCATGTGAAATTTAATGCAGAGAAGTGTAAAGTGATTTATTTTTGGTAGGAAGAATGTGGAGAGACAATGTAAATTAAAAGGTACCATTCTAATTTTTGCAGGAGCAATGGGATCTGGGTGTATATGTGCATGAGCCATTGAAGGTGCCAGGACAGGTTAAGGAAGTGGTTAATAAAGCATATGGCATGCTGGGCTTTACCTACAGGGGCTTAGAATACAAAAGTAAGCAGGTTGTGTTAAACTTGAATAGAACACTAGTTTGGCCAGTTCCAGGAACCACACTTTAGGACGGATGTTAAGGCATTAGAGAGGATGCAGAAAATACGCATGAGAATGGTTCCAGGGTTGAGGAACTTCAGTTATGTAGATTGATTGGGGAAGTTGGCGAACAGAAGGTTGAGCAGAGATTTGATAGAGGTATTCAAAATCACGGGGTTCTGGGCAGAGAAGATGGGGAAAACCTGTTCATTGGTGAAAGGATTAAGAACAAGAGAGCACAGTTTTTAAGTTAATTAGCAATAAAAAGGAATGAAGACATGAGGGTAAACGATTTCATGGAGCAAGTGGTTGGGATCTGGAATGCACTTCCTGAGAGTGTGGTGGAGGCAGGTTCACTCGTGGCATTTAAGAGGGAATTGGACTATTATTTGAAAACAAAGAATGTGCAGGGCTATGGGGAGAAGACTGGTGAGTGGAACCAGTTAAATTGCTTCTTTGGAGAGCCAGTGCTTACACGACAGACCGAATGTCCTCCTTCAGTGCTGTTACCATCCTGAGCTTCTGTTGACCCTGTTTATATCTACAAAACTAGCATTTACAACTTCCTAAATGTAGCATTGAATTTTATGAACTTTGTATGTTCTTGCAAGATTTGTTGTTCTAGTTGCAATATGATAAACTTTTATAAGGTAAATCTAAAAACTGATCTATGAGCAATGATAAATCAGGCATGGACAAATTCCTTCCAAAGGAGTATGTGCAAATTAGGAACAAGTGTTTGTGTTTTATTTCAGTGTTTGCAGTTTTTAAGCAATGAGACGGGAAATTATTGCTAGAAGGGAATCGATTATTAATAGCAGACATAGGAATGTCATGCAAACATATTAAGTGCATGTCCACTATCAATACCGATAATGATTTTGCCTCTATTGTCCTAGCTCAAAGGAAGCTCTGTGATAAAACAATGTCAGTGTGCTCACTGGTCTTAAATTAATCCAATTTGTGCTGATTAGGATTTTTATACTATCCATCGCAATCCAACACAATTATCCTTTTCGAATACAGAATTGCAAACAGAAACTAGTGGAGGATTTTCACCTCATTACTCCCCTGTTTTCCAGTGTAAAGAAGACGGTAGTGAAAATAGGAAAGGCATTATCATTGAGTTTCTGTCCAAAGCTCACATATATCAATGTTTCAGTGATCCTTGATTTAGACAGCCCATGTTCCTGTCGTAAACAATTGGGCCTTGACCACATACCTAGATTTCCAGCATCCGCAGTTTTTTGCTTTTACCTAGATTGGGTTCCTATGACATGTTTAAGGGCTTGAGGCAATTTGGGGCTTCCATTGTGTGGAGTGCATGCTACAGAAGCTATGCAGTGAATGCAGAGCATGAATGCTCCACAGAAATCATCGTGCCCACAACCGCTCCATTTGTGTTGCCCGCATTGCCACCTGCCGGTTAGGTGGTGGTGGGTGGGTGGGGGGTTTGTTTGGGGGGGGGGGGGGGGGGGGGTCGTTGGGGGTGGAGGTGGAGTTGGACAGTCGGGGGGAGTGTTGGATAGTCGGGGAGGTCAGACAGTCAGAGGGTGGGTGGGAAGTCAGTGGGGGCCAGGATCGGTCAGGCAGGGGGTGTTGGGCAGTCACTGGGAAGGCCTGGCAGCTGGTGGGGAGATCGGACAGTCGGGGGAGGGTGGAGATTAGACAGTCGGTAGGGAGGGCAGTCAGGTAGGCGGGGGGGGCGGGGGGCAAGGTGGCAGTTGCGGGGGGGGGATCGGGCAGTCGGTGGGGTTGGGCAGTTGCTAGGGGAGGTCGGGCAGTCAGGAGGTACGGTGGGGCAGTTGACATGGGGGGAGGTCAGGACGGGTCGGGTTGAACCTGGGGAGGTTTGGTCAGGGGAAAACCCTGGGCTGGAGTTGGGGCGGTTGGTGGGTGTGGCGGGGGGGTGTCCCATAGGGGTGGGGGGAGTCCCGTGAGGGTGGTACTAAGGGGCTGGGGAAGACCCCTGGGGGTTTGGTGGGGGTGAGGGGAGTACCGTTGTGGGGGGGGGTGGTGTTGGAATGGATCTATACAGTAGTTACCCAGAAGCTGGAAGAGGTTTTAATTCTTCTAACTTTTTCTGGGAACTATTGCTGTAAAACAGTCACAACCATCTGAAGTTTACAATATAAATCACATTTTTGGATAGTTCCCAGTACAGGGCAATTGCCCATTGGAAGTTTGCACTTCCCAGGCAATTGACATGCAATCCAATTCTGGGTTGGTTGGAGGTGTGGGGTGTTCCCTAGTGCATCAATCCCCACCTCCCACGCCCAGTTATGCTGCCCTGGAGCCTGGAATGTATGGCCATAGGTCTCTCATTATGAGAATTCTACTCTGTTCCTGACATGAGCAGTATTAAAGTGAGGAAATTTGAAATTTCAATCCACAAGGAAGCTTGACTATCTGCTCCTCAATTTTCATTGATGCAGCTTCTCTTTCTTCCCTGATGCTACCATATATGTAGCAGTGATCATGCAAATACTAGAGAAGTATACAATTTTTCTTTATTCTTTCATAGGACGTGGGCATTGCTCTCAAGGCAAACATTTGTAGCTCATCCCTAATTACCCTTGAGAAGGTGGTGGTGAGCTGCCTTCTTGAACTGCTGCAGCCTATGTGGTGTGTGTATACCCGCAATGCTTTTAGGAAGAGAGTTCCAGGATTTTGACCCAGCAATAGTGAAGGAAAGACTATATAGTACAAAGTCAGGATGGTGTGTTGTCTAGAGGGGAACTTTCAGGTGATGGTGTTCCATGTGCCTGATGCCCTTGACCTTCTAGTTGGTAGAATCATGGATTTGGAAAGGGTTTTCATAGGTGTTACTGTGCATCTCATAAATGGTACATACTGCTGCCACTGTGTGTTGGTGGTGAAGGGAATGAATGGTTAAGGTGGTCAATGAGGTGCAATTGGATATTATTGAGCTTCTTGAGTGTTGTGGGAGCTACATTCATCCAAGCAAGTGGAGTGAATTCCATCGCACTCTTGACATGTCAAGATAGTTGAGAGGCTTTGAAGAGTCAGGAGGTGAGATACTCACCGTAGGATTCCTGGCCTCAGATCTGCTCTTGTAGCCACAGTATTTATATGTCTAGTGCAGTTCAATTTCTGGTCAATGGTAACCCCCAGGATGTTGATAGTGGGGGATTCAGCAATGGTAACGCATTTGAGATAGTTAAATTCTCTCTTGCTAAGGTTCCAAAAATACCAAAACAGGTTTCATTTCGAAGGCTTTTTAAAAAATTGATATACATAATTTTGTGTTGATTTCCCTCAATTAGCATCAAAGGAAACAGGGCATTATGTTGTTGCAAATTTTGAAAGAAAGAAAGACTTGTATTTATATAGCACTTTTCATGACTACTGGACATTTCAGAGCACTTTACGCTGGGCAATGCCACCAAGAGAAGGCAATGAATTACCTAGGAAGCAAGGTTCAGACCCTGTGCTTGTTTTAATCATAGTTAATGTGCATTTTAATTAATAGAGATGCCTTAAAAATGTATTGGAACCCTTAACTAATTGCCAAGGACATAAAAAATTATTGTAATATTCTGGATAGATATAATTTAAAATAACATTGTTGTCTATGCATAAACTAATTGGCCCTGTCAGAATTATAATCAGTTCAGGAAACCCTGAATATTATACCCACAAGTTAATTGCTAGTTCAGAGTAACCTTGTCTGAACACGGCAAGAAAACATAAAAATGACTTTATTGATTTCAAGCCAACATCACAAGTGACATTTTGTCTTCAGATAGTTGAGATCCTTCCTGAGAATGGAGCATGTAGTGAAATATCTGATCTTTTTGTGATTCAGTAAACAATGATTGCCAAAAAAAAAGTTTGGTAATTCAAGTTAGAAATGTCCTGGAGATATTCCGATTGGAACTGGACTGTGAGATTTGGGGTACAAAATGTGCAACGCTGAAGTACTCTGTAATTCCAGGCCAGCTTTTCTAGTGGAATTACCTGAGTGGAAAATCAGATGCAGGTAAGATGAGAAGGGCACTACTTCAAGGAACATGAATCTAATTTTTCTGAAAGAAAATTTCCAACTAATTACTAGATATGGGCTGCTTTACTCTGTCCAGTGCGTTCTGTATTACAATATAAAATCGGATGCATTCACTTTTAGGCCAGAATTTTTCACCCCACTCCCTATCCCCCCCACAGAGGGTTCCCCTGGGGCGGGCCGGCAAGCCATTGAAATTTCCGTTCACATCGACGGGACCGGAAGATGCCTTCGGTGTGGGGGCTGGAAAATTCCTGATGTGTGGGACCTTTAAGAGTTTTAAGATCGGAACATAAGAACAAGAGTAGGACGTTCAGCCATTGTTTTTAATGCAATGTGAAATAGATTTTTCCTATCATAAGTATTTTGTTTTTCTATTCCCCAAAGAAAACATTTTTCACACCAATTATTTTGCTCACATTCACACCTGGAGGAAAATGTGCCCAATTCTGCAGTGTCATTGATAAGAGAGAGTATAATTGTGCCTATGGTATCAAACTTCCAGAGAGGGAATGCTGCATGAACAAATTTTTGTGTGGTTGGCTGGCTCGCCCAAGTGTATTACTTTTCACTTATTGAATGCCTGACCAGGTGCACTGCGAGTACAGTTTGTGCTGGAGATCTCTAGTTCACAATGACATTTTCATATTTTTGCTCTTCCACAACATGTTTCCGCTGCATTTTGAATGATTGCCTCAGCCATTTTAATTCACATTCTTTCCAATTGGAAAGAGGAGCAATTTTAGGCTTCACTTCTTTAATTATCATCTTTTTAACATTCCTTTCTCAATCAAGATTTAACCAAATGATATTTGCAAAATTCACATTCTAAGAAAAGCTTATTAGCGGGATTAGTCATTAATAAGCGATGGCAACCCAAATATGGAAATCATTGTAACCTTCTAAATGGTTTTATTGTATCAAGTGGCAATAAGCTGCTTATGGAAAGCTCTGGGTTCAAACAATGTTGTTCCAGGCACAGCACAGAATATTCTCTGTACCTTCATGTAATTCACACACTTGCATTACATTATTAACTTCCACCATCTGTGCCTTAAGTGCTCTTTAATGTGTCAAAATAAAGCTTGATAATGGATAAAACAGTAATTTTGATGTATGAAAATCAGTCTTGCTTTCTCTAAATATCAACCAAACAGTGGGAAGCAATGGTTACAGATTCAGTGGTCTGAAAGCACACTGCTGTAAGTCTGACGGAGCCTGCTGGAGCAGCCATCAACTCAGAGGGCAATGGATATGCTGGATCCTAGCTTTGACTATGAGTTTCTAGGGCAACTTTGCTGGGGTGGCTTCCACCATTGACAGCACAACTTTTTTTTATATGGCACCTTTGATGTAATACAATGTTCAGAGGTGCCTCACAAGGATTGTTATTAAACAATACTTGACACCAAACCACATAAAGAGACAATAGGACAGATGACCAAAAGCTTGGTCAGAGATAGGTTTTCGGAGCATCTTAAAGGAGGAGAGAAAGGGTAGAGGTTTAGGTAAGGAATTCCAGAGCTTAGGACTGGATAAAGCAATGAAGTAAAGTGATTAAAGGAAATAAAGCAGAAATGACACATTGAATTGACAATTCAAACTCCAGGAAAATTAGTGACTCCAAATGTTCACAAAGTCCTTTCAGTCACTGGAAGCTGCATTTCCAAAATAACTGAGCAGAACGCAATTCAATGTGCAATGGTGCCTCTTCCTTTAAAAGATGAAGTCAATAAGGGAGTCAGGATTTCCCAGTTCGAGGACCACAGTCAGGGTCCAAAGTATTTCAGTGTAACAGCACCTGGTCTCACCAGACAAATAATGGCAATACTGCTGGAGGTGGACTGCACTTAACCAGAGTAAGGACCTGAATCTCTGACGACTGAAGAACATAATTTTGTACACCTCCATCAAAAGCTGTGTAAAAAAAAAGTCTTATGGAATCTTAGGCTTAATAAACACAGACATCAAGTACAAAAGCAAAGGCTAATTTTAATTCTATTAAAATCATTGCTTAGGCATCAGTTAGAACACTGGGGGTGAAACTGGATCTTGGCAATAGCAAAAATGGTTTATGGTAAATCTTCAGCTCATTTTACACCCTAACTGATTGAAAGAAATGTGGGTGGGTTGTAAGATGAGCGTTGATTTGCTATAATCTTAGAATTAGAGCTAGACCATTTAGATGCAACTCAGGAAGCACTTTTTCATGGAAATGACAGTAGAAATCGTAATTGTCCCCAAAAATCTGTGGATCCTGAATGAATTGAAGCTTTCAAAGTTGTGATCAATACATTTTTGTTGAGCAATGGTATTAAGGGATATAAAATAAAGCATGTAGATGGAGTTGAGGTGCATATCAGCCATGATCTGACTGAATGGTGGAGCATTCAGGCCTGAGAGGCTGAATGGCCTACTCCTCTTCCTATGTTCCCATCTTAACCATTATGCACCACTCCTGAAGTCGAATCTCATCCTCATTGTCACCAGTGTAGGGCACCTTACTTTGGGAAGCATAAAGACCGTGGAGTGAGTGTGCAAGAGATTCACTGAGCTAATATGAAGGATGAGAAGAAACAAGTGAACAGGAAAGAATAAGAGGAGCTCTGATAAAGATGGTCAAAAATTATGAAATGAGATTTGATTGGGTCAGTTGAGAGAAACAATTTCCACTAGTTGTGAGTTGATAACTGGAGGGCATAATTTTAAGGTCATCACCGATCGAGCAAAGACAATGGCTAGGAGATGTTTTTAACCCAAAATATTTTTAACTCAAACCCTACCAGAAAAAATGGTAGAAGCAGAATAGCTTTTAAGGAGGGAGTGATAAATATTTGAAAAAAACAAAAATGTTAAAGATTATAGCTAAAGCACTTATAGAGATCATGTCTATGATTTGTAACCAGAGAACTGTGTTCTAAACTGTGTGGTCACATTAACCATGGCCAGAATTTTACACTCCTCCACCAACGGGTTTTTAAGTGGGCGGGGGGAGAGGGTGAAATTGAAGGGATGGGATTATCTCTGGGTTCCTGCCCACCCCAAGCACACAGTGACTTTACCCTGGGGCGGGCAAGGCCTTGGACAGGAAGCCCACACTTGCCACAGTTGAGGCCCTTAAGTGGCCAATTTGACCACTTAAGGGCCATTTCCTGCCCAGCTGTTTTTAGGCTGGTGAGAGAATTGAACTTGCATGGGGGAAGGCCAAAATTAAACAAAGTTAGATTCTGGGTGGGAAGGGAGAAGGCGCCTCTATCAGAAGCCTCCTTCTGAAATTGGGCTCCCCCCTTATGTCCGGTGGCCTCTGCACCTCCCTCCCTGCCCTGGCCTCTTCCCCCATCACCCCCTTTGCAACCCCCAAGTCTTCTCTACTTTCCCTGCTCTGGGATCCTTTGAGCTTACCTGGGCCTCCGGTGCCGAAACTTAGTCTCAGATATCCTCCTGCATTCGGCATCCTCCTGTATTCCTTCTGTCCACTGCAGCACTGCCACTGCAGGGACTGGAGAGCTGCCAGCCAATCAAATTGAGTGCCAGGTCTCTAAGGCGGGACTTCATCCCGAGTGAGGGGCAGAAATCCTGCCTGCAGACACTTAACATTCATTCGCAGTCGGAGTTGTTGGGGATGTGTTCCCCACCGACTCTTCAGGTGGCGGGAAGCGAGACCCCGCCATCCGAAAAATCCAGGCCCATGACCAGGAGATGAAGTGCAAAGTGGATTGTGAGTGCTGCTTTATGCGAGATCTGCAAAGAAAGGGATTAAATGGGTGGCTTTCAGAGACCCAGCAAGATGGGATTGGATGAATAACCTCCTTTGCTATGGTAAAATGCTACATTTTCATAGGGCAGAATTTTTAGGTCAGTGTGCGGCCGTGTGCCTGACCTGATCAGATGCGAAATCACACAAGATGATGTTGGGTGAGCGTCCTGACGCCACTCTGTGCTCGCGTGATAATTTGGTTGAGTGTTGGAAGCGAGCCCGCTGACAATTAAGACAATTAAAGTTGTTAAAGTTCCAATTGTTCCTGATTTTTCATGGTCCGTCCAACCTTACGGTTGGTGGTCGGGCGAATCTGCCAGGCGGACTTTGCGTTTTTAATGAAATATCACCCAAGGGCGGGATGAGGTTTCTGTTATTAAATATAAAGAAAATAATGTATGGACAGAATTTTCATCATGTAAATGTTCAGGTGACTGATTCTGATGCATGGACATTTTTTTCTGGATTCTAAAATCTTTATTTAATTGTTTTGAAGTCTTCAGCTCCCTGGGGCAGCTCCCTGCCTTCAGGGAGCTTTCATTCAGTGCTCGCCCGCACCCACGCTTACATCAACGCCCACCCTGCTCCCGCCCCCACCCCAGCAGTGCAGAGCATTTCAGTGTGCGCTTCATGCTGGCTGTTAATTGGCCAGCCAGCGTGAAATCGCAATCGGGGGCCAATCGCAGGCAGCGGTCCATTCCCCGGCTGCTCCTGGACCTGCCAATCGCGCCCATATGTTGACCTAAAAACCCTGCCCATAATCACTGCCTGAAGTCATCTGGCAGAGAAGATCACCTACATGAGGTTTTCATTCCATTTAATTCTATCCATTCCCCTTAATTACTGTTCAGGAGTGAAGGTGAAGATCTCTACTAAGGTTCTATGAATATGGACTTGTCATTGGCAGATAACGAATGCCATAGTTTTTGCTCACCAACTGGTTCAACAAATAGTAGGTGGACTTTTTCTTTCTGGAGATTAAATCCTGTGGTGGGCAGGCAAGTCGACGTGATTCCCGCTGGGCAGTGGGGCAGGTGAACCCAAGAGATCTTCCACTTTTCAGTTCATTAATTATGCATCTGCGAAGAACTCAGCAAATTTTGTGGTGAGGCGGGTAGGATGCCCTGTTGTTACTTCATGGGCTTGAAGGTCCTGGTGCCATGTTTAAACAACACCCGGACAGACATTCACTCAATCCAGGCCAGGAGCTCTGCGCTACTCCTCAAGAGTCTTTGAAGCCACAGATCATACTGGAGAAGCTGGCAGATGTGCGAAACCACATCCCGGGACATCCGAGGGCACCTCTGGCATTGCCTTTCACTCATTTCTAGATAAGTGCACCACT
The DNA here is from genome assembly GCF_017639515.1 of Carcharodon carcharias. Lineage (NCBI taxonomy): Eukaryota > Metazoa > Chordata > Chondrichthyes > Lamniformes > Lamnidae > Carcharodon > Carcharodon carcharias. The sequence goes on along the minus strand of NC_054467.1, from coordinate 139,452,391 downwards.
GGCAGGTCAGGCCAACCCATGGTCAGGCCAATGATCGCTGTTGCAGTGATCAATGTTCACCAGCAACTTGACCTTATAGAGGCCCCGCTGCCTCTTGCTCCTCAGGCCTTTGCTCCTCTCGGTCCTTTGCCACCAGCAGTGGGCCCTCCATCTCCTCATCTGGATGAGAGCCATTACCAAGGCAGGGGTGCCTGCAGCCTGCACCATCGACATGTCAGTGGACGTGTGAATGAATTGAAGTGATACATTAAGTGAGCATGTCCTTTACAGGTTTCCTGCCATCTCATAGCCAGTCGATAAGTGCTAAGTCCTTTACCTGGCCTCCATCTAGACATGATATCCCCACCACACCCTTTCCAGGTAAAGGACATCCTTTAGGAGGAGCAAAAATGGGTGTTCCTCCTGTTCATACATGAACACATATGGAGACATTGCTCTTTGACCGTGGTAATGAGAGCCATGTGCAAGAAGCCTCATGTGGACAATTTTCTGCTTGTCTCCACAACCCTCAAGTTTCTATAGAGAAACCATTGTCTTGGCAGCATGGAAGACTAACCGCATGATCACTTGTCAGCCACGATCATTTACCCAGGGGGATGAAGATTTGAAGTAATGAGTTCGCTGCCCTCCACCAGCTGTGCCCCTTGGAGACATCCACTCCCCTCCCTCCCTTCATCCCTGCCTCTGACTGTAACCATTGGTAAGTGGCACAGAATGAATGGCAGTTCCACACCTTGCTGGAACCTTAATGTTATGAGACCCATGAGCCAGGAACAAACTTGCTGCAATGTGGGCTTCATGATAGAGAGGGGAACACAACCAAGCATTTGTTGCATCCAGTTGCCATATAATTAATAGGGTGAACCTTTAATTGGCCATTTGTGCTGGCCTTGAACTCCACCCACCCGAAAAGACCTTCCTCTCACTTCAAGGGTTCACACGTCCAGAGCAACTGTAATCCCATGAGCAGCCTTAAGAAAATGGTGTACATAACTTTTCAGACTCGCTCCAACACCTTCTACCCTCCCCCGTCACCCACCAACTTCCATCCATCACCATAAACCCGCCTAATATCATCATTCCACTCCCTCTGTCACCCTTGAACCTCCCCCCCCATTACCCTAAACCCTTTTACAATCCACCTCCATATGCCTTGCCCTCCACTCAGAGCCGACACCTGTTACTATCCCCATGCCCACCCTGAACCTGCCCTCTCCAGTTATCTGAGCCAGTCTTGTCCCCCTCTGTGACCCACCCGGTGAAACCTTCACTTACCAGACTCTTACCCTGGAGCTGCCATCCGACTTCCCCCTCTGATTGTGACTATTCCCTCCTACCACCAGTACCCTGAATTCTCCCAACAGAACCCCACTGTTGACACTACCAAACCCCCACCACAAGACACTCCTCCGCCTCCCCCCCACCACCACCCCCTAACTTTCCCCGTAAGCCAAGCCTGCCTCCCCTGTCCCTTGGTGGAGCTTGTGATACAAGGACCCGAAATCTCACAGCCCCGCTCCTAAAGGTGGGCGAAAGCAGCATCTACGTACCTCAAGATGAACTAAAGCTTGCCGGGTGCATGCCACCTATACACAGTTGGGAAACAGACCAATGGCAAGGCACTTAATTTGGAGGGGGGCACATAATTCCAGTTGGCTTTTTAATGAGCATTCCTGCCCACCACGATTCCAGCCGCTGGTAGGAGCAGAAAATTCCACCCACTGTAACCATTGCTCCTTCACTGAGTTCTCCAGTGTTCGTGAATCGATATGGAAGGTACAATCACCAGTTACATAGTCACAAACCATGACCTTAAATTAACTCTCTGTGTGAAAACTTATTGTTTCAAAAGAGAACTGGCTGCAGAAATCTCCCTGCAAGTATAGACAGCACAATTCTGACTGGAATCTGTGGTTGATGTTGTGGAATTGTTTCCTGAATCAGTTGGACAGCAAAACTGACCACCAGACATGTTTATACAGAGGCAGAGACCAAATGTGCGGCGATACACAGGGAAACAGAGCAAGCAGGAGACTGGCAGTAAGGCTAGCAGAGTAAGGCAGGAGGCAGATCTATAAGAAAAGGAACAGACAGGAAGACTGGTCTGAAATTTTGCACTTGCAACAATTGTTTGATTTACCAACTGCTGGATTTAATGGTGAGACGTTGTTGCTTAACAGGTGACTCTCATGCCTAATACAATCTGTGGAGGGAATGAGGTTGATGGCTTGAATGTCATTTTCTCGTTTTACACCTATGTTGCAGAGGTAATACAATATTTTTGTAATATGTGCCGCTAGAATTAAAATAACAAAGCTGCAAATTTACAGAATAGCCTAATTAGTTTCTAAGTTGTGCCTGTATGTGAAATGGAGGTAAATGTTGCAGTTATATGCAAGTCGGGAAGGAATGAGGGAAGGTGATGTTCCTGATGCCAATCATTTTACAAAAAGAAATCATGTGAATATAAAATAAGATTCTGCTATGTACTCACATTGACTTTCCTATCAAAATTATCAATAGGATGAATCTCACTCCCAAAGAGTCAAAATTACATGCACAGTTGTTTGAATTTACCTGTAGTTGCCTTTTGTATAGTGAAAAATTGAACATCCAGATAGCTGTGTGGGTGAAGATTAAGTTAGCTGCTGGTTTGACCTGATGAAGCCACCAAGTACATTAGCCTTTTTTAAGAAGCTGTTCTGGAGTGTTGGAGCAAGTCAGGGTTAAATACACTCAGTACAGAGACAACTGAGACTTAACCCTGGAAGAAAAGAATTTCAAAAACTGGAGGTTTTATCTTTCTCCTTACAAATTGCCTTTTAGCAATTTTCTCCCTCTTGCTTGCCCTACGAGATATTAATTCCTTGATGGGGTACAGTTCCACAAATGTCAGTCACCTTTGGCACACCTCTCAATTATCATCAGGTTAGAAATTGGACCTTGTTGTACCCATTTTATAGGCTTAAAACAGGCTGGAGGAGGCCAGTTTTGTGGACCAAAGTCCTGCATCACAAGAGCACCCAATAAGAGTTCCAAACTGAAATTGGGTTGGATGATTTTTCAGGCATCCCTGACGGCAGCCTAAAGTAGGCATTAGGTTTCTTATCCGTGCAAATGAGATGCATACCTGGCCCCAATTGGGAGAGGCCAATAATATTGTTGTTTAATTTAGTCTGTTTTTCGTACAGTCCTAGTGTTAAGAATGCATTCCACAAATCCTCATATGATTTTTAAATAGATTAACACAGAGACATTTAGTAGGCAGACTGGCCAGCCTGTTGGGTATATCAACACCTGTGCCTGAAGAATGTATACTGAAGTCATTGTTCCAGCTTTCTACATGATCATTCTGTGAATGAATGATTAACAGCAAAATTGACTTTAGATCATTTACATGTCAACCATCCTTATATTTTCCAAGGGCAGAATTTTTTGCTTGGTGTGCAGGTGCACACACGAGTGTAAAGTAGCGCGCGATGACGTCGGGTGAGTGTCCCAATGTCATTGTGCAGACGCACGATATTTCAGTCGGTGGGCATGCGCAGGTGTCAGAGCTGCGCCCATCATTAATTAAGAGACCATTAGAAAGTCAATTGATGCCGATTATTTGTTGCCTATGCGATTTCGCGCTCGTCGCGTGGGCAAAACGGGCACGCAGCCAGCCGACAATTTCAAAAACCTCATTCCCGGGCGGGATAAAAAGAATCAGCGTGAGTAATGAGGAGCTTGGTATATAGTTTGCTTCTGGTGACTTATTGGTATATGGCAGCTTCATTTCTGTTCGTAGCATATCCAGGTTTCATTTCAGAACTCCTTGGTGTCTCCAAGGTCCCCGGAGGATTCAGACCACGTGGACCCTTCCACGTATCAGATAGCCGTCTGTAACCCTGGTAATGGGGATTGTGGTCTCCGCTGGTGGCACCTCCTCTGAGGAGGGAGAGAGGGGCAGAAGAGAGAGGAGGCCAGGTATCCCAATGCAGCTTCCAGGGGTGCGACCTGTGGAAGGAGAGGCACAAGGGACGCAGGGCCAGCAGGTAGTCCAAGGCGGAAGGGGCCGCAGAAGACGCCACTATCCTGCTGCCAGGGTTTACAGGCGGCGATGCAGCTATCTCGATATGTCAGAGGTGCAATGCCGAAGGAGGCTCCACCTCTCCAAGGAGACCGTGACCTCCATTTGTCGGATGATTGGACCTGTGACAGCTCCGACTGTGTGGGCGGACACCCCATGCCAGTGGCCATGAAGGTCACAGTGGCACTTCCACACTTCCGGCTCTTTCCAGAGGTCAGTGGGGGATCTGTGTGGAGTGTCTCAATCAGCTGTTCACAGTTGTGTCAAGCTGGTGACAGAAGCTCTGTTCAGACAGATACTGACCTTTATTCTTTACTGTACGGAGGAGGCCAGCCAGAGCCAGAGGGCTTGCAGCACTGGCTGGGTTCCCCCATGTCCAGGGTGCAATCGACTGCACACATGTGACCGTCAATGCACCAGCAGGTCAGCCAGGTGCCTTCGTCAACAGGAAGGGCTTCCATTCCATGAACGTACAGATAGTTTGTGACCGCAGGATGCTGATTCTGCAAGTTTGTGCAAGGTACCCTGGCAGCCCCCATGATACTTACATCCTGAGACACTCCCAGGAGCCGAGGCTTTTCAGTGCTCCAGCCCAACTGGATAGGTGACAAGGGTGATCCATTGAAAAGATGGCTCATGACGCCTCTCCTCCAACCAAGAATAGAGGCAGAGCAGTGGTACAGTAGACCCGCCACAAGGGCGCTGATAGAGAGGGCCATGGGTCTTCTGAAGATGTGCTTTTGATGTCTAGATCATTTAGGGGGAGCACTACAATACCCCCCAGAGCGGGTGTTACTGAGTGGTTGCATGCTGTGCTCTACAGAATCTGGCAGTAGCAAGGGGGACCCACTGGAGGAAGAGGATCTTGATGCAGCTGCAAAGGCCACAGATGATGAATCCAGTGGTGAGTCAGAAGAGGAACATGGTGAGTAGAACACTGAGGGGACAGAGGCAGCCCTCTATATCCTTCAGGGTGCCAGGGACACCAGGGAAGCCTTGATCCAACACTCCTTCAGCTAGGCTGCCAAAGAGCTGCTTTCACCTCACACCAGGGCTGCCGCCTCCATCTCGGATGTCTGAAATGATCCTTTCATTTGCACCCAAAGTCCACTCAGTGCCTGTGCAATGAAGTATCCAGCTACTTACGTCCAGCATTACACACTGGCATACCCTGCACTAGAAAGTAAAAAGGAAGAAGCATACTCAGGCCATCAGAACCGAAGCAAACCTAATGTTATTGTCACATTGAATGTATGATGACATTACCATTACTGGTGTTGATGTCCACACCAGCAGACATAGAAACCAAACATAAATTAAAAGAAAATCACCCGTGAACTGTCCCTCTTCTGCTCATGGTGCCTTTAGCTTATGTTTGCGAGTGCTATGTCTTGGTGCCCCCGCATCACTGGCACCAGCATTGGAAGCAGCCTGCTGACTCTGCTAAAATAAAAGCAAAATACTGTGGATGCTTGAAACAAAAACAGAAAATGCTGGGAAAACTCAGCAGGTCTAACAGCATCTGTGGAGAGAAAAAACAGAGTTAATGTTTCGACTCCTTATGACTCTTCTTCTGAGCTAAAGAGAAGTAAAAATGTAATGAAATTTGGGAGGCGCGAACAATCCCCATCCACCACCACTCTCCTCCCTCTGGCTGAACTTGTTTTCTTACTGAACAATTTCTCCTTTAACTTGTCTCACTTCCTCCAAATGAAAGGTATGGCTATGGTTAGCCACATGGACCCCAGTTATGTCTGTCTCTTTATGGATTATGTGGAACATTCCTTGTTCCAATCCTACTCAGGGCCCCTCCCAGAACTCTTTTCTCTGGTACATCGATGACTGTTTCGGTGGCACTTCTTGCTCTCATCTGGACCTGGAAAAATTTTTATCAATTTTGCTTCCAATTTCCACGCCTTCATCACCTTCACATGGTCCATCTCTGACACTCCCCTTCCCTTCCTTGACCTCTCTGTCTCAATTTCTATGATAGACTGTCCACCAATATTCACTAAAAGTCTACCGACTCCCACAGCTACCTCGACTACAGCTCTTCAAACCCTGCTTCCTGTAAAGGCTCCATCCCATTCTCTCAGTTCCTTCACCTCATCCCATCAGTTCTGATGATGCCACTTTTCAAAACGGCGCTTCTGACATTTCTTCCTTGTTCCTTAACTGAGATTTCCCACCCTCAACCGTGTCTGACCCATCTCCCGCACCTCTGCCCTCACACCTTCCTCTCCCTCCCAGAACCATGATAGAGTCCCCCTTGTCCTCACTTTCCATCCCGCCAGCCTTTGCATTCAAAGGATCATCCTCTGCCATTTCCACCAACTCCAGCATGATGCCACCACCAAACACATTTTCTCATCACCCCCCGTCAGCATTCCATAGGGACTGTTTCCTCCGGGACACCCTGATCCACTCCTCCATCACCCGCACACCTCATCTCCCTCCCACGGCACCTTTCCATGCAATCGCAGAAGATGCAACACCTGCCCCTTTACCTCCTCCCTCCTCACCTCCTAAGGCCCCAAACACTCTTTTCAGGTGAAGCAGTGCTTTACCTGCACCTCCTTCAATTTTGTCTACTGCGTTCGTTGCTCCCAGTGCGGCCTCCTCTACATTGGAGAGACCAAATGCAGACTGGGTGACCGCTTTGCAGAACACCGTCGGTCTGTCCGCAAGCATGACCCAGACCTTCCTGTCGCTCGCCATTTCAACACACCACCCTGCTCTCATGCCCACATGTCCGTCCTTGGCCTGCTGCAATGTTCCAGTGAAGCTCAACGCAAACTGGAGGAACAACACCTCATCTTCCGATTAGGCACATTACAGCCTTCCAGACTTAACACTGAGTTCAACAACTTCAGACCATGAACTTCCTACTCCATCCTCACCCCTTTTTAATCCCCTTTTTTCAATATTTGTTTTAATTTTTAAATTTTTATTTTTTAATTTTTAAATTTTTATTTTTTGTCCATTTATTTTTATTTCTATTTATTTTCATTTTTATTCATTGTTTTATCGCCAACTTTTATCCTATTTTCGACCTTTTTTCCCACCACTGTCCTCTCCCCCCACCCCACCCCCACAAGGGCCATCTGTCACTTGTTCATGTTGTTCTTTCCAGTGTGCTTATCCTTGTCCTGCTATTATCACATTCTGCTTTCTTACCTTAATGCCACCATCAGCACCTCCTTTAGCCAGCACCACCACCTCATTTTTCACCCCACCAGCCTCCGCATTCAAAGGATCATCCTCCGCCATCTCCAGCATGATTCCATCACCAAACACATCTTCCCCTCACCCACCCGTCAGCACTCCTTAGGAACCATTCCCTCCGGGACCCCCTGGTCCACTCCTCCATCACCCCCAACACCTCATCACCCTCCCATTCTGCTTTCTTACCTTAATGCCACTATCAGCACCTCCCTTTGTCCTTACCGCTACCATTAACACCCCTTTTTTGTCCTTTTGTCCAAGACATCCCTGGCAATCTCTCCTTTGCCTCCACCTATCACTGTCCATCTTCACCTGCTCCACCCCCCGTAAAAAGTATAAATTTCATTACATTTTTACTTCTCTTTAGCTCTGAAGAAGAGTCATAAGGACTCGAAACATTAACTCTGTTTTTTTCTCTCCACAGATGTTGTTAGACCTGCTGAGTTTTCCCAGCATTTTCTGTTTTTGTTGCTGCTGACCCTGCTGTCTTGTTGGCCTTGATGACCTTGGCGATCACCCTCTGGCCAGTGGAGCCTGTGCCTGCCCCGCCTGGGAGGGAGCAGCCAGTGGCATGGCTGGCATCTCCCCAGTCATCGCAGCCTCATCAGATGTGACGGTCACAGGAGGAGGAGCTGCTGCCATCATCCGGGGAGCCCACCAAGATGACAAGCAGCTCATGCACCAACGCGAGGACGCTCTGGATCTCCCTGCTCACCACTGATGGATGGGCACCTAGCTGGGATACTGGGTGCCTCATCCATCCCCCACACTGGCACTGTGTGAGGGCTTGCAGGTCCAAGTGCAACCCCAGGAACCCCTGATTCTGCCCCTGGAGCTGCCTGTCCCTGAGAGTCGCCATCCTCTCAATGGAGGAGGCAGTGCGCTCGGCGATGAGGGTCAATGCAGTGCTCATGCCCCCGCATATCCCGCTGGACATCCAGCATCTGCCGCCTAATAGACGACTCCAGAGGCTCATCATCTGCCTTTGACTGAGCAACGTCCTGGTCTCCAGTAGTCCTCCAACTGCCTGTACCTCAAGCGAGTTTGAAGTGCCCTCACCAGCGTGCACTGACATTCTATTCGCCGATTTAATGCCCACCAAGATACTGGTATCTGTGCTGGTGCCTGAATCAGGGAGCGGGAGTGAAGCTGGTGCAAGTAAAGCCCTGTGGTCCTCCAGCGTCAAGGGTGGCCTTTCGGAGTCCAGAGAGTGAATGCATGCTGGCAAATCTAAAAGGGAGAACAATGACATGTCATTAATTAAAGTCACCACACTGTATCTTTGTATCCCAGGCACCCTGCTGAGACAATGGAGATCTGCATCAAGGTGTCATAATCATTCAATGATCAATGGAGACTCCAGGTTTCAGGCTCCCATCAACGAAGAGACTGCGCTAGAATGGTTGCACAATCCAAAACTCTCACCTCTCTGCACTGCACTCTTACCTTCATCTGGCACCCCCGCCTCTCCACGCCTGCTTTCACTTGGAGCTTGCTGGCTCTCCAGCTCAAGGGCATCCTGCTCGAACCTGGTCAGCGTCAGCAGGTTGGTCGGGCCTCTGCCTATACGTGCCCTCTCTGCTTGGTTATGGCTTGTCTTCTCCTGAAAGGACAGAGGAGCATTGATTAGTCCACTCTCTATCTGCAGCACCATTGCAGCCTGGCCAACCCGGGCTGAGGAAAACCTTGCAGGGGACATCCGAATCGTGGCCCTCGAGTCACAAGGCACTCAGTCCAAGCAGCCAGGGCTCACCCCCTTAGCCATCTCCGATGTCATTAACTGGTAGCGCTCAGACACAGTTTGCATCCGTGAGGTCCATGGAGGGAGGGCCACACCTCTGCACAATTCATGGCTGCTCACCAGCGTTGCTACCTCCTCCCATACCCACTTTGTGAGGTGCGGTGGCACCCTCTTCCCATCCCTGAGGACAAGGGTGGCCCTCCTGGCAGCCACCTCCTCCAGGAGGACCAAGAGGCACTCATCTGAAAAGTGGGGGGCTGAGTGCCCACCCGACCTGCCCTCCCACCTGCCGTTTCCAGCCGCACTCAAGTCCATCACTTGAATGTTGAGAACGCAGAGCAGACCTTCTTTCATGGCAACCTTCCTGGGGCTACCTGGGCCATTTTTAAACTGGTGGCCGACAGGCCCCTGCTTGGCCCCTCCTGACCTGTGAGGAGCCGCGTGTCATGCTGGGCAGGCCTTAACTGATCCGCTAGTGTGAAATTATAGTCAGGGGCCGATTGTGGGCTGCAGGCCATCTCCCAGCTGCTCCCAGGCCCACCAACCACACCTGCCGCCTACCTCAAAATTCTGCCCCAGGTGTTAGAAAAATAATACTTTGAACATTTTTGTCTTACAAGTGATAATTTGATTGAAACAAAAAGATTTCCAGCAGATGCTGGACATCTGAAATGAAAATAGAAGACATTAGAAACAATCAGCAGAGCAAGCAGTGTCCATGGAGAGAAAAGATTATGTCGCATTGCAGAATGCTACCAGTCAGAAGCAGGCCATTCAGCCCATTGTGCTTGTGCTGACTATTTGAAATATCTGCCCTATCAAAACCCTTCAGGGTTTTGAAAACCTCTATCAAATCTCCCCTTAACCTTCTCCGCACTCAGGAGAACAACCCTACCTTCTCCAACCTCCCCAATAACTGAACTTTCTCATCACTAGTCATCGCCATTCTCTAAGTGCCATGCAAAGTGGCATAGGTGACTATGGTCTTCCAAACTTTCCGATTATAGCAATAGCAGATGACCTCATTGTTTGAGTTCTGGTTCAGCCTGTCTTTAATATTGTCTAGCTGCTTCCTTCACTGTTGGCTTCTTGCTCTTCTTCTGGTAATGCCTCTGGTGGTGATTAGGTACTCTAACCCTTCTGCACAGATAACACATCTGAAGAACTCCATTTGCCTTCCCTGGTACAACTCCAGTATATCTCTTCTGCAACTTCTCCAAGGCCTTGACATCCTAAAGTTTGGTGCCCTGAATTGGCCTCAAGCTTCAGCTGCGGCCTAACTAGTGTTCTGCCAAGGTTTATCATAGCTTCCTGCTTTTATTTGGTGTATTTCCATTTATAAGCCCAAGAACCCCATATGCCTTTCAACAAACTACAAAATTTGACCAACCACTCTTAACTATTTGTGTATGTATATATCCCAGTCTCTGCTCTTGTAGGCCTTTAAAATTGGATCATTTAGTTTATATTGCTTCTCCTTATTCTTCCTACCATAATCAATCATTCCTCTGGATTAAATTTAACATACCATATGTCCGCACATTTCACCAATCTGCCTATGTTCACCTTCGATCTGTTACTATCCTCCTCATTGTTTACTATCTTTCGTGTCTTCTGCAAATTTTGGAGTTGTGTATCCCAAATTCCAAATCATTAATCTATATCAAAAACAGCTTTGGTCCTAATACTGACCTGTGATCAAGCTTTTTGAATAAATAAAAGTTCTCCCCTTTTAATCTAGTAAATCAAATATATGCAGCAGTTCCAGCTTTCGTGGCAATAAGGTGATGTTAAGTTTGCATCAAAAGGAGAGAAAGCAAGGTTCCATAAAACAACACTTGGATGACTGAATAATCAATCTGCTGGCTGAATGAGGAATGTTAGCTAGCACACCAGAAACTCTTACCCTGTCTTTGCCAGCCATAGCTCAGTGGATAGCACTCTCACCTGAATCAGAAGGTTGTGAATTCAAAAATCAAGGCTGTCTCCAATGCAGTACTGAAGAAGTGCTGCACTGTTCAAGGTGCCATTTTTCAGAGAAGACATTAAACAGGGGCCCTGTCTGCCCTCACAGGTGGATGTAAAAGATCCCATGGCATTATGCTGAAGAAGAGCAGGGGAGTTATCCCTGGTGTCCTGACCAATGTTTATCCCTCAACCAACATCACAAGTATAGATTATCTGGTCATTATCATATTGCTGTTTGTGGGAGATTGTTGTGCAGCAATTGACTGCTGTGTCTTCTATATTATAATTGTACTTCATTGGATATAAAGTGCTTTGAGATGTACAGTGGTTGCGAAAGCACTATGTAAATGCAAGACTTTCCTTAAAATAATGTTAAGTGTTCAGTCATCAGAATAGGGCCTCAGTTTATCATTTCACCTGAAAGATAAAACTGACCCCTGAAGTGTTAACCTAACTTCACAAACTTCTAACTCAAAAGGCAAGATTACTACCACTCAGTAAAGCTGATATTCTACTGCTGGTGCTGGAATTCATCCTTTCTCCCAGTTTCTTCATCATATACATGCTGATGACTTCACTTTTCTGCACCATGTCTTCTCAAATACATTTTTGTTCTTCCTCAGCTATGAGTTCCCTTTGTCTGTGGTTAATAGAAGCCTGTCTAATAGAAGCACTTTCTTACGTGAAAGTCAGAATTTTGAGAAGCCCAAAATGGCTGGAAATCTCTCAGAGTTAATGTCACAGCTCTGAACAGCGATATTTGGGATATTTTAAACCAGTCCATCCAACGCAAATGGGAAGTGGGGGATGTTTTGTGTCACATTCCCCCCCCCCCCACCCCCCTGCCATTTTAACACATCTCTAATCAGACATAGGAGGGCCACCACCCATCCCTGTCTCAGAGCAGTTGATATGAACTCAAAATAAAACTACCCGGTAACAAAGAGGTGGAAATTCCCAACAGTTAAATATTTCTAAAGATATTTATTCTTTATGTAGAGGTTTAGCAGCTGGTGTCATTTTCAAAGAAAATTGCTGTTGTTTGGGGTTTTGTAGATTTAGAATGACAGTATCTCAAACACAGGGTGAAATCTTGTTGAGGTGTTGGGGCTCTTGCCTGCCAGCTGCAGAGCCAGCGAGAGACCCGCGCTGCCATTTTTTGGGAAGGCCATCGAACCACAAGCCAATCAGGCAATGGCAAGGCCAGCAGTGGACTTTCCCCAGGAAGCAAGACCCCATCTTGCATACTGAGAGCTGCCGGCCAATCAGAGGCTGGCAGCTCTTGTGCTCAGCAGTGCCACCGTGGAGGCTGTGGCTTTCAGTGGGGCCCCTTTCCGATGTCCGGTCCCTTGATCAGACACTGAGTGCCTTTGATCAAGGGACATCTGCCTACCCTTCCACCTGCCCCTACCCAGAGGTGACAAGTTGGCCACATGGTTTTAGCTGCCATGCACGCCACATGGCAACAGGCCCACCTGCAGCTGGATTAATGCCAGCAGTTGTGGGATGAGCCTCTAATGTGGTCATTAATTGGCCACTTAGCACCTCAATTGATGGTGGGGCATGAAGATCGACCATGGGCCTTCCCAGCCCGAACTTAATTCTGGCAGAGGCGGGAAGACAGTGGAGTTCAGGTACACTACCATCCAACCCTAATTAAATGCCCTCCCATTTCCAAGCTCACCACCAGAGGGAGCAGAAGATTCCTTCCAAATTATTTGATAAAAATGAGAACGCAAATGAAGGTAGAAATTTCTGTAAATCTCTCCCAATATCCTGCTGGATATAACATTGGTGGAGAATTGCTGGAAGCCATGGTGAAACAACTATCTCTCAAGGATTTCTGTCAAAGTTACGATGAATGCCTCAAGTAAAACATCTATTATTAAAATATTTTCTCTGCATAATGGCGTAACATCACTATGGTTATTTTTTCGTTTTTGTTTTAAAATTTTCCCTTCCACCTCTCCTATCCTGAAGGCATTCTGTAAATATATTGCTCAGGCAATACCTGCTTTCCAGCTCTGACATTGAGCAGCAGCAAGGTATATAGAAACATAGGAGCATAGGAACAGGAGTAGGCCATTCAGCCCATCGAGCTTGCTCCGCCATTCAATTAGATCATGGCAGATCATCTACCCCAACACCACTTACCCGTGCTATCTCCATTCACCTTGATGTCATTTGTCTCCAAAAATCTATCAATTTCTATCTTGACCAGGCTCAGTGAATGAGCTTCCTCAGCCCTTTGAAGTAGAGAATTCCAAGGATTTGCCACCCTCTGAGGGAGAAAATTCCTCCTCATCTCAGTCTTAAATTGCCTACCCTCATCCTGAATTATTTCCCATTTGACCATGCTGGGAGGACACATCACAACTAAGATCTGTCTACTTTGCAAACTGAGTCCTGCTATTTTCTTTTCACAATTTTATTTAAAAAATACTGTAACTGTGATGATTGTTACTTTGTTAACTTGTCCTGTGCACTTGAAGATAGGTAAACTATTGCTACTGGTTAACAACAACAACTTTTATATTAAGCTGGTGCCTTTAATGCAATGAAACATTCCACGGTGCTTCACAGGAGTATTACAAAACAGAGAATGACACTGAACCACAAAAGGAGGCATTGAGGAGAATTTTCTCCCCGTTGGGACGCTGGGCGGGAGTGGGCATGCGTGCAGCCGATCGTCACTTGCAATCAGCTGTGTGCCGCCATTTTATGTGGGCAGGCTAATTAAGGCCCGCCCAGTGTGATATGCGCCCAGAAGCGCTGAGCGCTCCCTGTGCAGGCGGTGGGGTGTTTCCTGAGTCGAGGTCTGTGCTCTTTCATGCATGCACATGAAAGAGCACAGAAATCCCCCTGAGGTACAGAGCTGCCTTGGGGAGATTAGTTCAAGTGCAAAAAAATTTAATAAAGGAAAAAGCAATTTTAAGACATGTCCCCTCATGTGAAACTGTCACATGAGCTGGGACATGTCTATTAATTTTAGTAAAAATTTTTACAAGACTTTAAAAACCTCCATGAAACCTCATCCCGCCCGTGGATGAGGTTCCATGAAAATATGAAAGCCGCCTGGGCTCATCGCTTGCCCGCCAACCTTAAGGTTGAACAGGCAGTTCAGTTAATTGATTTAATTGATAGTTAACTGCCTTAATAGGCCTTCGATAGTTCGGCGTGCGCGCCCACTGAACTGAAAATCTGAATGATGCGCCCAACGTCACTGCGCATCATTTTACACCTCGGTGAGCAGGCCTCGCACTCGCTTGCCAAGCCGAAGATTCTGCCCTTTAGGTCAGATGATAAAGATTGCTGAAAGAGTAGGTTTTAAGTTGTGTCTTAAAGGAAACAATGAGGTAGAGAGGTGGAGAGGTATTGGGAATCCCAGAGCTTGGGACATAGGCAACTGAAAGTATGGCCTCCAATGGTGGAGCAATTATTATTGGGAATGCACAAGAGACCAGAATTAGAGGAGCGCAGATATCTCAGAGGATTGTGGTTGGAGGAGATATCTCTTCTTAGGCAGTCCCTGGGGATCGAGGATGACTTGATTCCATTCCGATTCAACGGGCTTTGAGGTGGCTGATATGCATAATGCGTGGTCTTTGGCTGCCTCACATGGGGCGGGTGGTGCTTAAAGGGTTGGGCAGATGAGGTGTTTGGAGATTTCTGCTCTCTCTCTGATACCTCGACTTTGCCTCTGCATGTTCCCACTGAGCTCTCTCGATGTGTTCAATGCCTTCCCAAACAAACCTTCGTCATTTTGGCCGGTCACAAGTTAAGGACTCCCATGAGTTGGCAGGAATGTTTGACCTCTTCAAAGATGCTTTGAGGATAGCCCTAAAACGTTTCCACTGTCCTCCTGGGAGTCTCCTGCAGTAACCGAGTTCCGAGTAGAAGAGTTGCTTCAGAGGTTTAGTGTAGGCGTACGAACCACATGTCCTACCCAGCAGAGCTGGTTTTGAGAGATTAGCACCTTGATGTTGGGCACGTTGGCTTGGGAGAGGATGCTGCTGTTGGACCACTTTCTTGCCACCAGATTTGGAGGATCTTGCAAAGGCACTGCTGGTGGTACTTCTCCAGTGCTTTGAAGTGCCTGCTGTAGAGGAGATTAAAGAGATGGGGAGGGCAAGTCCGTGGAAGGATTTGAAAACGGATGAGAATTTTAATATCAAGACCTTGCTTGACCAGGAGCTAAAGTAGGTCAGCGAGCACAGAAGTGCTAGGGGAATAGGACTTGCTGTGAGTTATGACACGGGCAACAGAGTTTTGGATGACCTCAAGTTTACAGATGGTAGAATGTGGGAGACCAGCCAGGAGTGCATTGGAATAGTTGAGTCTAGAGGTAACAAAGGCATGAATTAGAGTTTCAGCAGCAGATGGACTGAGATGAGTGGGGGTAGGGGGCAGGGTTGGGGGAAGTCGAGAGGTGTTATGGAGATGGAAATAGACAGTCCTAGAGATAGCACAAACATGAGGGTGGAAGCTCATCTTAAGATCAAATGTAACACCAAGGTTGTGAACAGACTGATAAAAGCGAAATACTGCAGATGCTGGAAATCTGAAATAAAAACAGAAAATGCTGGAAAAACTCAGCAGGTTTGGCAGCATCTGTGGAGCGAGAAACAAAGTTAATGTTGCGAGTTCATATGACTCATCCTGTTTTTATTGTGAACAGATTGACTTCACCTTAGCCTGTTGCCAGGGTGAGGGATGGAGTCGTATCTAGCTTATCACAGGGAACAGTCTGAGGATAAGGGGCCAATCACTTAAGAGCACAATAAGGAGAAATTACTTCATTCAAAGCGCTGTGAATCTTTCGAACTCTCTACCCCAGAGGGTTGTGAATGGCAGAGCAGGTTCAATGGGCTACTCCTGCTCATATATCTTGTGTTTTTTTTTTGATATTGTGTAGGGAACAGCATTTGGAGTGGGGACTAAAACAATGGCTCCAATCTTCACATTATTTAATTGCAGTAAATTTCTGCTCATCCATACCAGATATTGGATAAGCAGTCTGATAATTTAGCAACAGTGGAGGAGTTGAGAGAGGTGGTGGTAAGGTAGAACTGGGCGTCATCAGCGTACATTGAAATCTTACGCTATGCCTTTGGACGATATCACCAAGAGGCAGCATGTAAATGAGAAATAGGAGGAGGTCAAGGTTCTTGAGGGACATCAGAGCTAACAGTGTGGGAGCAGGAAGAGAAGCCATTGCAAGTGAATCTCCGGCTACATTTAGATAGATGAGAATGGAACCTCATTTCAGTAAAAGAAAAGGGAAGTTGGTCCTCACACAAGTTGTGCACATGAGCCCATCAGTCTCACCACTCCGGCTTGGAAGCGGTGGCAGAGGTGGTCAGTGCCAGTGTTGCACACAAGAGGTTGGCCATCCAGTGCAGATAGAAGATGAATGATCTCATCTGTGCAGCCAGGGTATGGCAACCATCTCATCACTCTAAAGTCACACACTCACAAGGCCATCACACGGGCATCTCGCTCACTGCCAGCTCAAGGGGCATCACCGCTCATTCTCTCACACACACACACACACACACACACACACACACACACACACACACACACACACACACACACACACACACACACGTCCATTTGGCCTCATCTCCTCTGGACACTACCTCCTCAGCCCTCCCCATCCTGAGGCCACCTGCACAGGTAAACCTATGCCCCCATACCCCTGGCATATCCCCCTCCTCCAGTTCAGCTCTTGTCCTGCAGCCTCTCCCTTTGCCTGAGGCCACTTCTCCCCCTTCCCCAAGCAAGACCTTGCCCTGCACCATTGGAAAGCCACCACCACCTTACAGCTGGTCTGGTAGGTAGACCCCCCCAAAAATGATGTGGTGCTGCCTGCAAAGCCTGGCACTGATGGCCCAGAGTGAAGTGCAGCTTGCCAGGCACATGTCGCTTATGTACAGTTGTAAAATACATTGGTGTGCAATCATGCCAATGTGCTCAGATGATCCAGCATGGGGGAATGATTCCAGCAAGCTGGGCTTATAATGAGATGCTAAAGTATTGAAATTAGGTTGCCGACGTGCGATGGTGGGAAACATGGCCTGCCATTGACGGGTGGAGTGGACAATTGCAAACTGGCTTCACGATGGCGTGAAATTGATTTTTGGTCTTCTCGCCATATTGTTCCCCCCTTGCCAGCCCCGCAGACCTACCATGATGCCCAATGCCAACAGATCCAGAAAATTCCGGCCTTGATTAATTTATAAGGCACAGAAAACATCTGCATTCTTGAAAAGAAGGGGGAATGAAGCAGATAGGAATGGAAGCAAAAACCTGGCAAAGCAGAGCAGGTTCTACCGAGCAGGAGTCTGTAGGAGAAAAGAATACCAAGCGTGTAAACCAGGTCATCAGTGAAGTCTTCCAAAGGAGAGTCGTTACCCCAGGTACTAACCCACTCTCTCCCCAACACCCCCAAATTCCCCCCAACCAGTTCTGGAAAGACCAACAAACTCATCCCACATTGCCAGTACTCACTTACTGCCAATGAGAAAGTGAGAGTTATAATTAAGGTCTGAGTTTATTAAAGTGAACATTAAGGCAGGAGGTCTACAAGTGGGGGGCCCTCTACAAGGTCTAAAAGGAATAAGTGTTTTCCTTGAGCTTGACTGGAACTGTGTAACAGGCCAAAGACGAAGAGGGCAGAGTGTGAGCGGCAGAGGGAAGTGATAAGGAGCTTGGAGTCACACTTGGAGATAGAATGGTGGTGTTGGCTGAGTGGTCACCTAAATTGCATTTGTTCTCCTCAGTGTAGAGGAGACTACACTGTAAGCAGTGAACATGATTTACTAGCTGTACCCAGAAGGTGTGTAGTGCACCTGGACAGTGGAGTGGGAGGAGATGAATGGACTAGAGTTGTATTTCCTGCAGAAAGAGTTTTGCAGAGGAGAAGATAGCTCTGATGATAGGATCATTCTGGAGTTCATGGAAATGATTAATAATGATTTGCTGAATGATGGGTCTAGTGGGATGAAAGGTCAGACAATTTGGGGGAATTGGGGGGTGATGGATGAAGCTTGGGAGATTGAACAGATCGAGTCGAGGTGGCCATGGTGCAGGGGAATCCTCAGCTATGGAAGCAAATTTTCCAGGTGCCCTCAGCAAAGCAGATGTGACAGAGAAAAACTGGGAGAAATTCCTACAGGAAGGAGGATGGCAAAAAAGTATATTCCAGGTAGCAATTTCCCAAATGCAATTAGGGATAGGCAATAAATGCTGGCCTAGCCAGCGACGCCTACATCCCATGAATGAATTTTTAAAAAGCTGTGGAATTAGTGGACTTTTAAAATCAATATCAACAGAAAGTCCCTGCCCAGTGACAGAGAAAAAGAAGTGTAGGAAAGAAAAGAGTCATAAATGAATCACATCGAGGTAAGGGAGGGTTAGGAGTTTGAGGCAAAGACAATGAACTCTCCGGATCAGAGTAAAAGCAGAAAACCACATTGACACAGTGATCAATGTAAGAAATAAATAGGGCCCTGAGTAGGATTGGACCAGGATTCAGAATATCCTACAAATCATAGAACACAAGTGGAACAACTGTGGGTTCCCATAGAGATATCTTTCATCTAGAGGATGTTAGTGTTGTTAAAGGAAAAGAAATTTAAGATCAGAAAAAGTACAGCCAGGTAGAGCGGTGTGACTGGTTGAGCTGCAGTTTGAGGACTGAAGCAGAGATCGCTCAGGCTATTCTGCTGGGAACTGCTAGAACCTGAGTTGTCACACTGCTTGTTCTTCAGCCGGTCTGGGTGAGCCAAAATTTCCTTCAATTAATTATTGGGAATCTTAAATCCATTGTTTTTGGATCAAGCTCCAAGCTCTGTTCCCTAGCCACCAATTCCAACTTCCTCCCTGGACATTGTCTAAGACTGTACCAGACTGTTCGCAAACTAGGCAACCTACCTGAACCCAAACTGAGTTTCCAACCCCATATCCTCTCCATCACAAAGACCACCGGCTTCCATCTCCATAACATCGCCCAGATATTGCTGAAACCCTCATTGAGGCGGTGGCATAGCGGTATTGTCGCTGGATTGGTAATCCAGAGACCCAGGGTATTGTTCTGGGGACCTGGGTTTGAATCCCACCACGGCAGATGGTGGAATTTGAATTCAATATAAAAAAAATTATTGAATTAAAAGTCTAACGATGACCATGAAACTATTGCCAAATGTCATAAAAAACCATCTCCTTAAGGGAAGGAAATCTGCCGACCTTATCTGGTCTGGGCCTACATGTGACTCCAGACCCACAGCAATGTGGTTGACTCTTAAATGCCCTCTTAGCATTTAGGGATGGGCAATAAATGCTGGCCAAGCTAGCGATGCCCACATCACAAGAAGGAATCAAAAAATATATATATACCTCCAGACTGAACTATACAATGCCCTCCTGGCTGGATGTCCATCTTACAGGTTCCATAAATTTAAGCTCACCAAAAACTAATCTGCCCTCCAAGAGCTTTGAATCACTTTAATTCCAGCCTCCTGTACATCCCCCACTTCCTTCACTTTACTATTCAAGACTGTGCCTTCAGCTGTGTAGGCCCTAAGCTGTAGAATTCCCTCCCTAAATCATTCCTCCTATCCACTTAACTCTTGTCCTTTAAGGCACTCCTTTAAATCTAATTCTGTGACAAATTAAATCTTTGCTCACCTGTCCCAATGTTTCCTTCTATGGCTCAGTGTCAACTTTTTGCCTAACTACACTCCTGTGAAGTGCTTTGGAACATTTAAAGGTGCTATATAAAATGGAAGCTGTTGTTACTGAGAAAAGGAAAATATTTTACTGTACTCTACCAGGTGTTAATTCTTTCTAGTTGTTTCCCTGAGGGAGAGTAATAAAGTACCACATGTGGTTAAAGCATGCCCATTGCTTCTGTGTAAAACATTGCTGCCATGTCCACTAGTCAGAACAAGGTGTTCCACCAATGGCAGAGAGAATGAGGCTCAGAGCCACAAATCTAATCTTTTCATTTCTATTATTGGAGCTATTTGGTCATGTGGTTGTATAGGCGCAGAAAAATTTCGCCAATTTGCTCTCCATGTTGCCCTTGGGCCGGGGTGAGAAGTTTAAATCCTGTGCTTGTTTTTGTCAATAAATGCAGACAAGTAGATGCTATCTGGAAAGCTCTGATTGTTGGCATGCCTGCTATGTTAAATATGGAAACATACAGGAGTCATAATGACTGGTGTCTTGACTGTGCTGGTCAATCACAGACAACTATAAAATGACTACTGATCTCTTCTTCAATCTCTAACTGTTCTGCGACTCTTATCAACAGTACTAATGACTATTAGGATGCATTTCAAGGGCAACTGAAAATAAGTCAAAACTGGTTATTTTAACCCTGTGTAACCTCATCACAAAGGCCATATTGTAAATACCTCAATATCTTGGGATTTCCCAATTTCACCTTCAAAATGGCATTGGTAAAAAGGGAATGTTCAGGAGAAGGACAAGACAAATTCTGGAAATTGAAACGTTGCTTTAAGAGGAGATACTGATAGACTGGATTTGCTTTCATTTAAAAATTAAGTTTCAGAGGAGTCATGATTCCTTAAAATTCTGAACAGGACAGATGTGGAAGTAAGCATATTATTTTGTTGAAACTCTACTGATAGAACTAGAAAAGACAAGTACACTAGACCAGAGATGTGCAAATTTTGTTTCCAATGAAGAAGCAAATATTTGCATTAAGCTCCCAGCAAAAACAATTCAGGTGATGTCAATTAATTGTTTTAAAGAGGAGCTAGTGAGGTGTTGAATGACTCAGCTATTTAAGTCAGTGAGTATTTGAGGCATGCAAACAAGGGAAGTGATAGATTCTGTCAGTGCTTGGTCAGTGCTGAGCTGTGCTCCTCAAATTGCCTCAGTATCCCTGGTTTGGGAAGGGAAATATTGGCCAAGGTTCCATTCCCTGACCATTAACTAGACGTTCTCCAAGAGCCTGAGTGAAGACATCAGGTGAGGACAGGATCAGTCTTGCCCCTGATGCCTCTGCAGTTAAATAGCTAGCCAACATTGTCCAAGTTCACACCTGGAGTATGGCCAGAGGCTCTCTGATGGCCATAGGACTGTAATGCAACATAGAATCAAAACCTTTAGTAGAGGAGAAGGGAAAGAGAAACATTCCATCGCAAAAAGAGGACACAATCATTAGAACAAGGCTGGGCAAACACCAAGAAATATAGAATATTATTACAAAATAGTTATTGTAAAGTATAGTTATAGATTATTTTATGGAATACTTGTTGAGACTAAAGAAGTGTCACTATGGAATGCTACCAGTGAGAATTTGGTAATGTAAACTGATGGTCTGTGTCTTCAATTAATTTGGGTTCAGATAGAAATTTTGAGCTGTTTGAACTTCTTGGAATTTTACCTGTTGCCAGTTAGCTGCCTTAGGAGATCAAATAGATTGGGGCATGGAGGAGAAGGTGGTCTGTCACATTACAGACTGTATCTGACCTTTGCCTGCAGTATGTTTTCTTATTTTTTTTTCTCAAACAACCGTGACAATACCATACCTATATTAATATAAAAGCTAAATACTGCGGAAGCTGGAAATGTGAAATAAAAGCAGAAAATGTTGGAAATGCTCAGCAGGACAGGTAGTTGGAGAAAGAAACAGAGTTAATGGCCAGAATTTTCCCGTCAGTGATTTGGGGGCGAGGCCCACTCGCCGATGGGAAAATGACATGGGATGATGTCGGGAGAAACCCCTGACGTCATCCCGGTCCATTTAAATTTTAGGAAGGAGGGCAGACAGTGAAATCAATTGAGGCCGTTGACAGGATCATTAAGCTCATTGAAAGACCTGGCCGTCCAACCTTAAGGCTGGTGGGCAGGCCAGGAGCCCCAGCGGGCTTCTGAAAAAAGATAAAACCTCATCCACTTGCGGGATGAGGTTTCATCTCAGTTTTTAAAAAGTTTATTTAAAGTTTCACTCATATTTATTAACATGTCCCATCTCGTATGACAGTGTCACATGAGGGGGACATGTTAATAATGTTTTTCATTCTCCATTTTTAAAGTTTATTAAACATTCAGCGCTCTCCCTGAGACAGCACTTAGGGAGCATGCTTTCACATGCATGCACAAAAGAGCGCACTTTGACAGTTGGGGAATCCCACTCAAAATGGCAGCCGGCCCTATTTCGGCGGCGGAGTTCAGCTGCCCGCCTGCTGCCGAGCCGCCCACCCATCAAGGTCAAAATTCTGGCCAATGTTTCAGGCTGATGAGCTTTCATCTGAGCAGAGCTTGATTGGAGGAAGTCTGGAAGGCAGTGGGATCTCCACCTCACACCCTCCACCCGATTACATATCATCTTTAGGAGGACATTAAATTCCACCCATTAACTCTGTTTCTCTCTCCACAGTTGCAGCCTGACTATATCTGTCTGTTGAGTATGCCGGCATAAGTCCTGAATACATATTATCATGCTGGGAGCATTTGTAGTTCCCCAAGATTCACTGAGAATGGATTCTTATGCAGACAACAGAATATTGGACTTTAGGCCTCTGAAGAGGTTCTATAGTTGGAGAACGCAATACAACTGCTTTGTGCATTGCACAGTACAAGCAAACAGTACACCCTGGTTGTGCTTTTAACCAAGTTTGAAGTCTTATTACTCACTGATGTACTGCTCTGATTTGATTTTCCTAAGTTAGTATCAGAACTGCCTGACCACATCTCTCTGTAACTGTAGAAAATTGCCTGTCTGAAATTAGCTCGAAGATGTGAGCCTGGATTTGATCTCCAGGCATGAGTGTGTCTTGCAGGGGACAGAGGCAGGCTGGAAACGACCATGGCAGCATTGGCATGAGGCCCTAGTTACCTTAACCCCTGGCATCATTACCATGCATGAATTTGGTCCTAGTGACTGACCTCCATATTAACCAGTCGTTATGGACCAGCTTATAATTGGACATGTAGTCTCATGCTGAAAATTATGGATACTGGCTATAAGTTTTTTCAGTCTGAAGCCTTGATTAAAATGCTAACTTTAGCAAATTTAAAACCATTTCTGACAGCCCATCGTGGTATCAATTGCATTTTAATGATTGAAAAGAACTGCCTATCGTGTCAACAAGAAATACACTACTGCAGATGCTGGAAATCTAAAACAAAAACAAAATGCTGAAAACATTTTGCACACCAGGCTGCATTTGTGGAGACAACTACCCAGTTATTGTTTTGGGTGCAGCTACTTCATCAGAGTTTAAAACAAAACTGAACAAAGGGCTAAAGGAAAACATAGAGGCAAAATTCTATTTCAGTTCCTATGCCAGTGCTTTTTCTCTCTTCCCTCCCTTTTCATCTCTTGTTTTTAGATTTTTCCTATCTTTTTACCCTTTTTCTTTATCTATCCCTTCGCATTTGTTTCTACCTTCACAGCTGACCTGTGAATGCACGTGTGAGTGCTGCAATCAAGATATCCTTTCACCTTCTCTTGTTAAAGAGTGAGAGAAATGTGACAGAGCCCATAGACCTGTAAACAATGTGGGATAGTTCCATCTGGCCAAGACCCAGCCTTGTAGAGCTAGCAGGCATCCAAAAACAGAGGCCCAAGGATCACTAGAAATTGGTCCTTTGGCCTCATTAACATATTATAGGCAAGTTTGAGACAAGCATTTAGCAAAGCATTCCTGGGATGTGATCTAATTATAAGTTATCTTATCGACTTCCATTGTAGTAGCACATTGGTTTGTGGGATGCCGAAGCGTTTGAGTTAGTGTGTAAATTGGATTTGTTTGATGAATACAACAGTAAATCTACAGAGGCCATCATGAAATAATACAAAATGTGATGCCTTTTATCATAAGTAGAAAATGTCGTGCAACATGCCAGTGATTTTACAACAACAAAAACAAAAAGTGCTGGAGAAACTCAGCAAGTCTGACAGCATCTGTGGAGATAAAGACAGTTAACATTTCAAGTCTGTACAACTCTTCTTTCTCTCCACAGATGCTGTCAGACCTGCTGAGTTTTTCCAGCACTTTTTGTTTTTGTTTCAGATTTCCAGCAACCGCAGTATTTTGCCTTTATCTCAGTGATTTTACAATATGCTCCAGATTGGGCAAGGTACCTTGCATCCTCGGCTTAGCTTTCAACTCAAAAATTATATTTCAGGCAATCTGTGGAAACATAAGAATGAGATGGGATGAGATAAAGTCATTTAATCCATTGACATTGATCCTAACCCTAATTCTCTTGTTTGAGTGTCAACCATGCCTCAGTTGGTAACACACTTGCCTCTAAATCACAAGATTCTGGGTTCAAGTCCCACTCCAGGGCTCAAGCACAAAAATCAAGGCTGACACTCAGTGCAGTACTGAACAAGCATTGCATTTTTGGAGGTGCTGTGTTTCA
The DNA here is from genome assembly GCF_017639515.1 of Carcharodon carcharias. Classification (NCBI taxonomy): domain Eukaryota; kingdom Metazoa; phylum Chordata; class Chondrichthyes; order Lamniformes; family Lamnidae; genus Carcharodon; species Carcharodon carcharias. The sequence continues at coordinate 139,427,975 of NC_054467.1, read as the reverse complement.
GATGAGAAGTTAACTAAGGTTCTGGCCAGGATTTTCCGTCCACGTTGGCGTCATGGCGGGCGTGAGTGGACAATATGGTGGGAAGGCCAAAAATCAGTTTCACAACGTCATAAAACCAGTTTGCGATCGTCCACTCCATCTGTTAATGGCGGGTTACATTTCCCGCAGCCAGATGTTGGGATTATCATTTTAATACATCTGCATATAATTATAATCCCTGCCCACCAGAATCATCCCTCCTGCTGGATCATCCAGGCACATTAGCAGACTAATATGTTTCACAACTGTACATAAACACAATCAGGATTGTTTAGTAAGTGTTGTTCAATCACGGAATCACATCTAATGTTGGTCACTATGTCTTGAGTTTTGCAAGCATGGGCTGGTTGGGTACAGTCAGTACATTGCCTGTTGCAAACGGTGAAAGGGACTTGCTGTTTGATATGATCTGTCAGTCTTTGGGGCATATGGCCTACATACCAAGCATCACATCGGCACTGAAATTCATATACCAGTTTACTCATTTGTGTGATAGGCAGAATATCTGTTTGGCTTGATGGCAGCATCCTGTTAGTGGCAAATGTGCCACTGTGTTGCCACTGCTTAGTAGCAGTGTGAAACAGACAGCTTCACTTGTTCCTCAAGATACCTTACCCTTCCAGGATATTCTAAGATAGACTGGGCACTTTTCAGGAAGTGGCAGCCTTAAGCCTGTTCATGAGTTTGCACCATATACAGCGAGCAATGACCTGATCAGAGGAGCCATTATCCTGCAGGATGGCTTTGATGCGCTCTATTTCAGCATCAAGCTGGCATGGTCAGCAAATGGCTGTGGCCCTTTGTGGTTGCTGATGAGGCCAATCTTATAGCTTGTGGAACTATCAATTATTGTTCCCTTTACAATCTTGTGAATTGTCCTTTCGAATGCAAGATGAAAAGTTACAACAGCTTTTTTTTTAGCAATACTTAAGATTCTATGATTTCATATTTGCTTGATTGCAATCCCGAAGAACCTAAAGTGCTTACTGATTCTTTTATAACAATATGCAATGCTCCACTTATTTCCTCCTTGAGCTTTTTGAATGATGTGGCCATGGAGATTTACTGGTTATCAGTCCCTTTAACCTACATATTCTTCTATCTTATTGAATTGGAAATCCTTTAGCCGTTTCACTGTACTACAGAAGTTAGATAGTAAGCTAGGCTTATCCTCTTTAGTTAATATTTATAGAAAATATTCATTAATTATTTTGAGGTATTTCTTCTTCAGAGTTTGCACCAGTTTGATTCTTTAGAGATCTGACATCCTTTCCAGTTATTCTTTACTATTATGGCACTGAATGAAATATTTTAGTATTGTATTTAACATATTTCACTAAAATCATCTGAAGGACTCTCTTATGCACATGTAATACCTATATTAACCTGTTAACATTTTCTTACACTGCTCCCAAATTGCTCCCTCCTTTTGCCCAGCAGGGTTTGCATTGATTGTTTTTCTTTCTTATTTCCATTTTAATTGCTTTCAACAACCAACTGTGTTTTGAATGACCACCCCCAACATTTCTTTGACTCTAATAAAAACAAAAAAACTGACGCTGCCAGACCTGCTGAGTTTGTCCAGGTAATTCTGTTTTTGTTTTTGATTTCTTTGACTCTACCACGCTGTCTGGACGATTATTCCAAACTTTTATCACTCTTACTAAAAGAGTTCTTCCTAATAATCTGTTTTAACTTTACTTTTCACTAATTTAAATTTCTGTCCTCTTGTTCTGTTTTCCTTGTTTACTAATATATTATATCAAATATATTATATTCTGAGTTTACCTTATTTATAAATTTAATACTCTACATTCTGATGTGAGGCTTCCTCCTGTGTTAACCATCTTCTTTCTATACTGTATTGCATTTAAACTTTAACCTTTCCAGGTAGCTCACCCTCTATGTGTGAATTGGTGCTAGTTTAGACAATCCAGACTTTGGGGCCTGGCTTCACAACTCTAATGATTTACATAAATGTGAGTATAACCTGGTGGTGGACTTCTGACTTAATTTTTTTTCTCCTTCCTCCCTTCCCCTGGGCTGTTCCACTTGACTAGCCTCCTGAATTTGAATGCTGAGCCCATGTTTCTCTCAGTAAAAAACATGATAACAGATAGAAAGTAATTAAAACTTTGCAAACTGTTTGAAGATTTTTTTTGCTACATGATATAAACCTCTAATCGTGGCCCTTTTTCCACACCTCAGCAATAAATTTTCTTTACATGGCAATAATCAATGTGGCCAAAGGCTAATATGATAGTGCCTCCCCTTTTCTACATTAGGTAAACAGACTAGCACTATAGTACCTTAGTTGCCAGTGCTGACTGATAAAGGTTCCAGTGTATACTCTTGAAGAGGGTGAAACAGCTTGCACAGATTTCTCAGTGCCTAGCAGTCTGGCCTTCACAGGTAGGAACTTTCCATTTATTGTGCTTTTAAATAAAAATTTCATTGTTGTGACCGCTGCATGTCATTAATTCAAATGCTCAGTTTCACAGATGTAATATGGCCCTTACGTTTTGTTGCACCACACCGCAGGTCATTTGAATTGAAGAAAGTTACTTTGATTTCATTATGTGAGAATCCATAGAATAAATATTACAATCCAATATGAGCAAAAAAGATTAGTACCATTGTGTGGTTTGTGTTGAAATTCTGTTTTAATGCTGAAGAAAGAGATTCCAGTCAATGTGACTGGAATAAATCCCTACCCTCTGGCAAAATGTCACCTTTAAGTGCTTACAAAAGTATAATTTCTGTGATAAAATTTAGTCCTGTTTCTGTGTGGTACAGGGGTTAAAACATTCAACTCATTAACAACCATCAGGTCAACAAACCAGTTGTGGAACTGAAAATCAACTCAAAGTAACTTCACTGCATTTTGTCTCAATTTTCACTGCAGCGCCTAATCTTCACTTATTATAACTTTGTTCCTCCTGACAAAACCTTTGTCAATATCATAGGTATATTTGCTATATACTCACAAGAATCATTTACTCTGGTTAATGTGCAAACAGCGATTTCATTTGCCAAGTAAAAAATTTAATGTGAAGAAAATTTTATTGCTTTTGCTTTCCTTTGTTGAAAAGTGAATAATGTTCAAAAACAATCTCCAGTGCTTGTGTATTAAATTGATAAGACCTTATGCAAAAAGAAAATATTCAAAATTTACTTCCAGCTAATGTGGGACTTGGTACATTTTACACTATAAGTGCTGAAATTTATCTGTGTGAGCTAAATCAGGGCACCATATGCTTGACCAATTGTATATAACAGTTGTGGTTCTTCCATGTTGATTTTTTTTAAAGTTCACACACTTGGCCAGGATCGACGATAAAATCTGGCCCATTCAAATGTAATATTTAGTATATTTACACTCATATGTTTAGGTTGATTTCTAGGTTTAATTTTCCACGAATACTTTGCAGTTTTTTTTAAATGGCGCTGTGGCTCGCAGTGCTCTGTTAGCAGGCACCGTGCTTGTTTTTTTCCTCTTTCCCCTCTGAGTGTCTCTCTTTGTGCACCTTGTACTCGGTGGAGCTGTTTGCTCTGAGGGTGGGACAGGAGAGTTGTTTTGTGTCTGGTGAAACATTAACTAAAAGCAATCAGCCATGAGTCTGAAGGGCATTCCATTGCCGTGCTGGGTTGTGAAAGGAGAATACACCTTGCTGAAGGTAGAGATTTTACTGTACTTCCAATGCCTACTTCCATTATGTGTTTGTCCTAAAATCTGCAACTTTTAAAATTAGTTTTTGTAAAAACTAAAGCAGTGTTGTATAAGGAAGAAAGAAGATCACTTAAAAGTTATGTTGAATTGTGTATAATTAAGTTGATCATATTCTTCAATAAGTACAATGATTAGTTGACATTCTTCCCAATATATGCTTCCATATGATTAAATATTCCTGTTGAATATTTAGCAGACAAATTTGATAAATTATCTTTGAAGCATTAACAGTTTACTCCTGTTTCACACCTTTGGTGAGTGTGACTTTTCCCTTAGACAGTATTAATGCTATTGTACAATGCTTGGGGAATGTGGAGCTGAGGCTCCTACCAACTTAAACAGTTCTGTTTTTTTTTAATTTTTTTTCAAGTTTTTTGCTCCTTTCCACTTCTTGAAGGTGCAAATTCACAGTGGTGTAAGGTTCCATAGCCCCCAGCAGCACCATAGTACCTCATCCAAATAGCACTTCTCAATCTCTGAGCTTCAGTGGGGTCAGCAGGTTATTTGACCGTGAGGCATTATGGACAAGCCCAATCCATTCTTACCCAATTGTCTACACTTCGTGCTTTTTCCACCAGGAGTTAAGTATGTAGCAGTAAAGTTCAGAATTCTTCTGTGTTTTCCCTCACGACTTGGGGACACAAAAACCAATTGTAGCAACGTGGCTGCATTCAGCTAATTTAGCATAGAGCAGGAATTTGGATCTTTCTGGTCTGTTTTGCTTCAAATTCCACTGGCTGGTGCCTTAAGTCACTCGTGTCTTGGGAGAACTAGTTAAACAGTTCTTAAAATGTATGGTGACAAATGTATGGCATGTGTGTCCATAGATCACTGAAGGTGGAGGGGCATGTTATTAGAGTGGTGAAAATGGCATACGGGACACTTGCTTTTATCAATCGAGGCATAGATTACAAAAGTAGGGAGGTCATGTTGGAATAGTATAGAACCTTGGTGAGGCCATAACTGGAGTACTGTGTGCAGTTCTGGTCGCCACATTATAGGAAGGATGTGATTGCACTGGAGGGGGTGCAGAGGAGATTCACCAGGATGTTGCCTGGGATGAAACATTTAAGTTATGAGGACAGACTTGGGTTGTTTTTGTTGGAGCAGAGAAGACAGAGAGGTGACCTGATCGAGGTATACAAGATTATGAGGGGCATGGACAGGGTGGATAGGGAGCAGCTGTTCCCCTTAATTGAATGGTAAGTCACAAGGGGACCCAAGTTCAAGGTGAGGGGCAGGAGGTTTAGTGGGGATGTGAGGAAAAACTTTTTTACCCAGAGGGTGGTGATGGTCTGGAATGCACTGCCTGGGAGGGTGGTTGGAGGTGGGTTGCCTCACATCCTTGAAAAAGTACCTGTGAGCACTTGGCACGTCATAACATTCAAGGCTATGGGCCAAGTGCTGGTAAATGGGATTAGGTAGGTAGGTCAGGCGTTTCTCACATGTTGGTGCAGACTTGATGGGCCAAAGGGCCTCTTCTGCACTGCGTGATTCTGTGATAAGTACTGGAAATAGGAGGTAATATTGTGGTGGACAATATAAGCAGAAGCTAAGGCTGGTGCCAGGAAGAGATCAGAGATTCTCTTGTAGTGAACATATATTCATTGTTACTCTCTCACTGTGGACTTTATTGTACATTAAATACCTAAAGAACCCTGCAGGGTTCTCACAACACATGCCACCTACAAAACTGAAAACCAAATAAAACAGGGCAACCAAATCTACAATAAATATCATGCTTTTAAAAAATACGAATGGAAACATGGCAGTGACTATAAGCCAACTATTTTAGCCAGCGTTCAGATGATAACTGCAAACCATTTGAGATTTGCTGTCACAATCACCTGAAATTGTCAGGGACTTTTTTGCCAAATTTTCATCCTAAGTAATTGTAGATTTTAATTTTTCCTTTATTTTAAAGTCATGACAGTGATCCCTCTGCCAGACATTGTTTCAAGTCGAAGATCCTCACAAATTTAAGGAGTTGGTTTACTCGATTGTGGCAAGGTGATTTTTTTTTGTCATTAGAATTAGGAAGGAGGGGATTAATCAAGCAGAGTTCACATGCAATCTTTAAATGAGCTGCTGCTGTAACAGTGTCCATTAGTGTATGCGGGTGAGAACAAGGTTAGCTGCAAAGCCGCCCAAGGAAGTTGATGTTCATTGTCTCATCTCAGCAAGTGAAGGCTGACAATTTGGGTAAGATACACAAACATGGTACACAGGAAGCTCTCTCAAACTTAAATTTGATGTAATTTGTTTTCCAATTTCCTCTCCACCTCTTCTGAAGATCAAGGATCTGCTGGGGCTGTGGTTTCATGGGTGCCACAAGACCTCTAGCATCTCATATCTTCATGCTTGTGCTGAGAAAACAAGCCTTAAGCAACATGTCAACCATTTACTGTATTAGTATCATTGGTGTACTGTAGTCAGTTTCTTAGTAAATTATAAAGTGTTTAATGTCTAAAAGCTTTGAAAAGGTGCCTATTAGTGTCTCTGCCCCTCAAAGGCTCCCAAACAGGTGCAATTAGCAGAAATTCACAGTGGTGATTAATTCAATGTCCAGTTTAGTGGACAGAACCAGTTTCCACTACCATGTTTTTTAAACTAATGCAAACTAGTTATGGAAACTCTATTTACCAGGAAATATTTACACTTGAAATTTCTTGATCTTTTGCACTGGTTTAGCCAATTTCAAGGAATTGTGCTGAAAAAACCTGCGCAACCTAGCGGAAACTCCAGGCCATTACATTTTGGTAGAGTAAAGGTGATAAGCCTACTTTTGTCCTCACTGGTACTGTACCCAAACTGTGTACTTTGCAGTGCCAACATCTGTTGTAAATGTGCAAAATCTGCAGCAGAATTGCATGACTGTTAAATCTAACCTTGCATAGAATCCACATTATCATGGACTGTATCCAATTTATTTAATCTCTGAGGCAAAGTTTTGCAAAGTTCTTTCTAGCCCATTAAAATATATATTTAGCAAGTCTCCAGCATACCTATCTGACCTTACATGCTACATTGTATGTCCCAACCAGCTCTTTTCCTTGGCCCATTGTTTTCCTGGTCCCTGCAGTCACATGAACTAATATGTTCCACATAGCACTGTCTTAAATCCCTGTAATGAAACTATAAAATGGTATGAATTGCACAACTGCAGTGGATGCTAACATGATATATCCATCATTGTTTGATTCTCAAGCAGAAAAAAATTAGGAATAGGACTTAATCATTTTACTTGCAAACGAGGCATTGCTTGTGACAATACATTAAAGCCTTTACACCAAGGGTGGTGTGTCACCTGCTCATTGTTAAACTCTTGTGTTAACAAGCTTTAGGTTACAGAGATAGGGGATGAATACAACTGAAGGCTTTCACTGGGGCTGTGAAGGTCAGCTGCTGAATGAACATTTCTGCAATTAACAGTTCTACAGAGCCATTGTTTTGTAACAGTTTTAAGCAAGAATTGGTAAGATGATTCAGCTACCATACAACCAAAAGCTTATAATTTCCTTTATTGAGACTGTAAGTCTATGTAGACTTCTAATGACAGTTAAAAAAAATAAAATGTCCACGTTTCCAAGCATCTTTCTGAATAGACTTTTGTCAAAGAAATTAAAAAATTAGTCATGCTGGACATAATAGTTTCCATTGAAATACAAAGGGCATGAAAATGACTACATGTAACATCAGTCAAATGTGTACAGTTCAATATAATCAGCTTAATTACCACCATGAAGTCAAAATTATATAATGTGAACCATATATTTCTAAAAGGACCTAAGATGAAGATATGCTAAATTATATGACTTTTAGCAGCTTTTATACTTAGGGGTCCTGAGTTTCTGCTGGGATTCTGTTGGCCTCTTGCTGTGACTTAGAAGAACCTCCAGTGATAAGGTTTTAAAGACCATTTACAGCCACAATGTCATTTTACTGGGACTTCCACAAACTCACAGGCATTTGGCAGAGCTCTTGCAGAAATTCAGGATCAAGATATCTTATTTCAGATTCTGGGAGACTGCTATCTGTGAACTGGCTTTCCAAATGTTTACTACTAAAGCTGACCCTTATTCCAGTTGCAGACTTATAGATCAATGAGAAACCGGGTGTAGGAGTCTATCGCCAGGCTAGGAACCTGGATTTAGAAGGATAAATGATAGGTTTTTGGACACTCCTAAAATCTGAACAAAAGCAACCCTAGAATGAAAACTGCTATAATTGTCCTTCAAGCTTAGTAGTAGTCTGGATGAAAACTTTCCTTTTCTATTATTTCATTGTCTGTTGGTGATAATACCATGAAGTTGTGGTAGAAATTTGAAATTTTGCTCCTGTTGCATTTTTATCAGTTAACAAAACTTGTGCATTTTCTGGCTTTACCTCTGAGTGCCCTCTAGTCAAATATTCTGCTGTATTTATAAATATTAATCTCATTTTGTTCATCAGTTTAGGTTAGTTTGTATGTAGTGTCTATAAGGTCAGTAATAAGTGGAGGGTGCCAGAAATGGGAAGATTTTTGATGTCCAGTTAACAATATACGTAGGCCTTCATGGGTGAATTTTATCAGACCTCATGTGGGATCTGGGAGGTGAGGGGGGGATGGGGGACGGGACTGTAAAACAGTGCGGAGCCATGCTGGAACAGCTCCATGACACAGACACACTGCCAGGACATTTTCCCTGTGGTGGGGTCAGATACGGAGCAACTGAACGCTCCAAGATGGCAGACAGCCGATTTGCATTCCTAAAGATACTGTTAAGGACCATTTTATGGAGCCACTGGCATTTAGCCAACAGCAAGGTGAACCCCCACCCCCTGCATCCCACTGCATGGGAAGGCTGCCAACTTAAAGAAGGTCACCTCCCTGTGGCAGCCCAAGGTTGAGCCTGTGGTTCCATGGCCCAAAGAGAAGAACAGGGATGTCAGCCCTTATGCCCCCAGTGATCTCACTAGAGGGGTTTCCCCTACAGTCTTTGACCCCTTGAATTTTTCTTTTTTTTAACTTACCTAGCTGAGCTCCCAAGCTGTCCAGCCTGCCTCAGCAATGCTGAACTCCCCTGGTGGTGATGCTGAGGCTTCAGAGCTTCTGGCCCTCTGATTGATCTGGCAATATCAGGAGCCTGTGTCCCATCATCCTTAATTGGATGGCAGGCCCCAAGCAGCCAGTTAGGAGGCTGTCTGTAGTAAAATTGCAGAGCAGGTCCCACTGCCAACCAGTGTGGACTCAGGACACACTTTTTGCACTGATGTCAGGGTCCCAAAATCCATGTTTCAATTCAATGTCTCTCAATATTAATTCTCAACCTTTGCAGCCAATATTGTCTTTTCCTTTTGAAACCTGCAAACTCGGAGCCAAAATGTCAATGTCAATTAATGATATATAGGTATGTTCGTGATCTTTGAATCTGCGTGTAAGTATTTCCGTACACACCTTAATATGCTCCACCCTGTGCTCAAGTTCACTTTTGAGATGGAGCAGACTTAACGCACTCCCTTTCCTCAATGTGCCAGTTGAGAAATCTGCTAATGGATTCTTCACCACTCTCTACCACATGCCTACCTTCACTAGTAAATATTCCTGTTGGGATTTGTATAGCTCCATGTGCTACAAGATTGGTCCTACCAGCAATCTTGTAAATAAGGCGCTAGGCATTTGCAAAATTGATGCAGAAATAGAGCACATCAAAGCTATCCTGTGGGACAGTGACTATCCTGATCAGATAATTGTTCACTCTGTTTCACGTAAACTTGCAAATGGGCCAAAGACTACTACTTTGGGACAAGAAAGTGCCCAGTCTACCTCAAATTACCCTGGAAAGGCAATGCATCTCAAAAATTTGAACAACCGGTTAAGCAAGCTGTTTCACTTTGATATTATGCAGTGGCTATGCAATTGGAGCTTTCCATTAACAGGATTCTGCCATCAGCCCAAAAAAGACATTCTGCCTACCACACAGTGGAGTACAGTCATGTATCAATTTCAGTGCTGTTGCAATGCCAGGTATGTAGGTCGTACATCCCAGCGATTGGCTGAGTAAATCAAACAGCATGTTCCCTCCATTGTTCAATATAGGCATATTAGAGTTATATAGGCATATAGACCATACTTAACCAGCCTGCACTTGCAAAACCCAAAACAAAATGTCTGCTGTTAGATGTGATTCCATGTTTTGACTGCACTTGCTGAACAATCCTACATGTGCTAATAGCTACATGAACCAATTTAAAAAATCAGTCAAGCTCGTAATGCTTGCTAGAAATGACATTTATTCATATGCAAGGATCTGTTCTCTGCAAACAAAAGGAATTTGGTCAAGTCTTACGCCTTTTTTGAATTCCTGGAGCTTGGAGAGCCTTTAATTCTCCGTTGTTTTATCTATGGCAATGCCCCGACCAATAGGAGTCAACTTGCCATCCAATCAGCACCCTTTCTCCTGTAATGTCAGTTGTTGTGATGGTTTGAGATTTGGCATTTTCGCTTTTGTCCTCATCAAGGCAAGATAAAAGCTTTGGCAACATGTCTCTTTTCAGCAATATTCCAATGTTAAAATAGTAAACGAGAGATAAAGAGGCAGCATTTGATGAATTGCAAAGCCATCTGCTTACATATTCTTGCCTGAAGTGTTTTCTTCCCTTTGTTTCCTAATTTATTTTTTGTCTTCTTCATTCTACTTAATTTTTCCTCCTCTTCCATTTCGGGATCTCTCTGCATTCCTTAATTTGCTGTTTCTAAATGTTATTAACATTGCAGCTGACTTCTTTTTCAGATTTGGTCTTTATTTCAATTTCTCAGTTATATTCTCCAGTCTATGAATGTCCCCAAATTAGGCTTCCCTGTTGGCTAAACAGTACAGACAAATTGGACTAAAATAGATCATGAGATGATATACAACCTATTTCAATACACAAGATGAAAAGAAAACAAGGATAACTTGTCTGATTCTGCAAGGTACTGATGCTGTCTTCCAATCAGGGAATTTATTTTTTATTCATTCATGGGATGTGGGCTTCGTGGCTGGGCCAGCATTTATTGCCCAATCCTGGTTTCCCTCGAGTAGGTGGTGGTGAGCTACCTTCTTGAACCGCTGCAGTCCATGTGGTATAGGTACAGCAACAGTGCTGTTAGGAAGGGAGTTCCAGGATTTTGACCCAGCAACAGTGAAGGAACGACGATCTATTTCCAAGTCAGGATGGTAAGAGACTTGGAGAGGAACTTCTAGGTGGTGTTGTTCCCATCTGTCTGCTGCCCTTGTCCTTCTAGATGGTAGTGGTCATGGGTTTGGAAGGTGTTGCCTAAGGAGCTTTGGTGAATTCCTACAGTGCATCTTGTAGACAGTACACACTGCTGCTGCTGTGCGTCAGTGGTGGAGGGAGTGAATGTTTGTGGATATGATGCCAATCATGCAGGTTGCTTTGTCTTGGATGCTGTCAAGCTTCTTGAGTGTTGTGGGTGCTGCAGTCAACCAGCTAAGTTCCTCCTGACCTGTGTCTTGTAGATGTTGGACAGGCTTTGGGCAGTCAGGAGGTGAGTTAACCATTGCAAGATTCCTAGCCTCTGACCTGTTCTTGTAGCCACAGTATTTATATGGTTAGTTCAGTTCAGTTTCTGGTCAATGGTAACCCCCAGGATGTTGGTAGTGGGGCATTCAGTCATGGTAATGCCATTGAATGTCAAGGGGCAAGGTAGTGTCAGAGTGGTATTGTCACTGGGCTAATATTCCAGAAACCCAAGGTAATGCCCTGAGGACCCGGGTTCAAATCCCAATTCAGCTATAAATATCTGGAATTAAAAGCCTGATAACCATGAAACCATTGCTGATTGTCTTAAAAACCCATCTGTTCCACTAATGTCCTTTAGGGAAGGAACTCGGTCTGCTGTTCTTACCTGGTCTGGCCTACATGTGACTCCAAACCCACAGCAATGTGGCTTACTCTTAAATTAGGGAAGGGCAATAAATGCTGGCCTAGCCAGCAATGCCAATGAATAAAAGAAACATTTCCTCTGATCCTAACTATGCTGACAGTGTCCATTCATGCTTTGCTATTGGAGCCAACAAGCTCTTCCTGGAACTGGAGATTTACTCAGGTTCGATTTTAACTTTTGTTGGAATTAGAAATGGATGGTAGAACAACAGTAATTGAATGGAAAGGAAAATCAGGTGGCTGATTCCCCCCTTCCAATTGCTTTTCCTCATTGCCAAATGGTAAAATCTCCCGAACTTTATCAAAGTACCCGAGTCTGCAAATATAAACAATTCACATCAATGGCTTTTGCCATCGTGTTACCATTTGGTACTTGTCCTTAGGGAAGGCTTTAATTTTTGGATGCCTGAACTGTAGAGTTGGCTGTCCCGGGATCAAGGCTTTGGCTGCATTTTTAATTGGAGCGACCAGATGTTGTCCCACAAGGATGTTCCAATGCAGATTCACCGGATTCAGGATAGCAGCAGTAAGGCAGGTACAGGGGTGGGGGTGGTGCTCCTATTCACAGGCACTGTGCGCAGCTGGATGACAAGGACCCCGATTATTTTTGTAGGACACAGGGGCTTTCCTAATGTTCCTGATCGCACAAAAATGATTGAGCGCAACTTTTCTGGTACTTGTTGACTCTACTGCTTGGTAAAACTAAGCAGGCCCTTTTCACGATTGTGGCAGTCAGATTACCAGTTTAGATGGAGTGGGAAGTGCTGCACAACTATTTTAATGCCTCTAGCGCCCTGTGTACTCCAAGTGGCCCAAGTTAAAATCTCCTCCCTAGGCTGACCTGACTGCTGAGCCCAGCATGGAAATAGCGCGTTGGACTTTGCACTAAGCGTGCAGCTATGTGTTTTATGGCTGCCTGGCAGTGTTAAAATTATAATCACGACTTTGGAATAAACTGCAGACGTGTAAATCCCACACATAAGCAGTTCCCCAGTATTATCAAATCCTACCCTACATCCTATTCGGCGGTTCCACGCGAGAGTTCAGATTCCCTTTAATACGTTAAGCACCAGCAATGTGGTGCTGGTTCAGCATAAAAGTCCCTTTGTAAAGGAAATATAAACAAGATTGTCCAACATTTCTTCATGAAGGGGGTATCCCTTTAATGGAACTATGCATAATTGCAATGTTATACTTTCTGGGAAATGTATGAAATAGTTACAAGATACCTGAGGATGTGACAAGTGGAGTCCCACAGGGGTCTGTACTGGGACCTCAACTTTTTACAATTTACATCAATGACTTAGATGAGGGGAGCGAAAACATGGTAGCTAAATTTGCAGATGACACAAAGATAGGTAGGAAAGTATGCTGTGAAGAGGACATGAGGAGGTTGCAGATGGATATAAATAGGTTGAGTGAGTGGGCAAAGATCTGGCAAATGGAGTTTAATGTGGGATAATGTGAAGTTGTTCACTTTGGCAGGAAGAGCAAAAAAGCAGAATATTACTTAAATGGAGAACAGCTGCATAATTATGAGGTGCAGAGGGATCTGGATGTTCCAGTACATGATTCACAAAAAATTAGTATGCAGGTACAACAAGTAATTAAGAAAGCTAATGGAATGCTATCCTTTAGTATGAGAGGGATTGAACATAAAAGTAAGGATGTTATCCTTCGGTTATACAGGGCATTGGTGAGACCGCATCTCAAATACTGTGTGCAATTTTGGTCTCCTTATTTAAGGAAGGATGTAAATGTTTTGGAGGCGGTTCAGAGGGGTTTACTAGATTGATACCTGGAATGAGTGGGTTGTCTTATAGTGAAAGATTGGACAGACTAGGCTTGTTTCCACTGGAGTTTAGAAGAGTGAGGGGTGATTTGATTGAAGTATACAAGATCCTGAACGGCCTTTACAAGGTAGACGTTAAAAGGCTGCTTTCATTTGTGGGTGATTCCAGAATTAAGGGCCACTGTTTTAAAATTAATGGTTGCCCTTTTAGGACAGAGATGAGGAGAATTTTTTTCTCTGAGGGTTGTGCAACTTTGGAACTCTCTGCCTCTGAAGGTGGTGGAGGCGGGGTCATTGAATATTTTTAAAGCAGAGGTAGATAGATTCTTGTTAGACAAGGGAATCAAAGGTTATCAGAGTAGGTGAAAATGTGGACATCGAAACACAAGAAGGTCAGCCATGATCTTATTGAATGGTGGAGCAGGTTCGAGGCGCCAAATGGTCTACTCCTGTTCTTATTTCTGATGTTCTTATGTTCCAAAGTAACCAACATTGGGAGAGTTGGGTGGAGTGAATAGGGACTGATTATGCTGTGTTGCTGGGAAAGATTTCCTGCTTCCCGTATCTTAACTCAAACCATTCACCTATCACTTCTGTGTTTGCTGACTTACATTGATTCCCAGTCCAGCAACGCCTCGATTGCTTTCAAATCCATTCTCCATGGTCTTGTTCCCCCTTTCCTCTGTAGCACCTCCAGTTGTACAGCCCTCTGAGATCTCTGTGCCCCTCCAATCCTGGCCTCTTGTACATCCCTGATTTCCATTGCTACACCATTAATCACCATGTCTTCATTTGCCTAAGCCCTAAGCTCTGCAGTTCCCTCCCCAAGTCTCCCTGCCTCTCATTCCTTTAAGATGCTCATTAAAACCTACGTCTTTGATCAAGTTTTTGAACACTTAAGCAAACTCCCTTTAAATAGTTTGCTATTATTTTCATTATTGTTCTGGTGAAGCACTTTGGAATGCTTTGCTATCTCAAGGGGGAGGTGGTGGCATGGTGGTATTGTCACTGGACTAGTATTCCAAGAAGCCAGGGTAATGCGCTGGGGTTCGAATCCCACCACAGCAGATGGTGAAATATGAATTCAATAAATAATCTGGAATTAAAAATTTGATGATGACTACAAAACAATTGCCAATTGTCATAAAAACACATCCAGTTCACTAATGCCCTTTAGGGAATGAGCTCTGCTGTTCTTACCTGGCCTGGCCTATATGTGACTCCAAACCCACAGCAATATGGTTGACTCTTAAATGAAGGATGAGCAATAAATGCTGGCCTAGCCAACAATGCCCATGAATGAATAAAAAAAAGGATGCTACATAAATGCAAGTAGTTGTTGTAGTAGCGAACTTATAAACGTGTTTACGATTTCACTGCACCTTGCATTCAGAGGAAATCTTTGCCCACATTATTTTTATGCCAATGTACTTTGACATGGATTGTGGAACCTCTCCCATTAAGTGATAACTCATCTTTATCTTCACCCTAGTTAGTTATTACCTTCCCAATCACTGAAAAGCTCGCCAACTCCAATATACGTTAAATGATAAAAAAAGCGTGTTGGCTTTTCTGTGAGCTATCTTACTGTGACAGTCTGGTAAGCTGCTCTTTGTTACAAACTGAAGAATACAAATAACAAATACAACCTTGAATGCTTGCGAGAACAAAGAAAAAGATCAAACTAAATGAATATGGAAGAGGTTCTAATAGACATCCCAATACAAAATAAAAAGTTGATTTTGAAATTCCTCCTTTTTCATTGATTAACTTTTACTATATTCATTTTTCTGACAACCCTCCTGGTTTTTTATTTTTTCTATTTGCTATTCCAGTCTGTCATTTCTTTTCCATTTCTTTAGTATGCTTCAATTTGCCTTTTCTTTATTTCATCTGATGATGGATTTTCTATGCTCATTTCTCTTTCTCATTACTTCTTTCTCTTCATTGTTCAAGGGACCGCCAATGATAGAGCTCAGTTATAAGTATTTGGTCTATCATTCTAACAGAACCTTTTCATTCGCTCAAAATCCTGGGATAGTTCTTATGCCAGTACAGTGTGTTCTCCCCTATTTCCTATTTCTACTCGCCAATAAAAATTGTTCCCACCAGTTAGAAAATGTCAGAATATGGATGACAACTATCACTGGGGGACAAATTTCTAGCAGGAGCTGAGAGAGGACATTTCTTCTCCTTGATTGAGCAGTCTAGTAATGCTCCAGTGTGTACTAGTTACTGTGATGAGTTCTAGTTTTGATATTAAGTATGTCCATGGTGGAAAGTTGTTTCATGAGAAAAAAGCTCAGTGCTCCAGATCAAACCATAGAGTAAATCGAAACTCCTCAAGTGCTCAGTGAGTTTATTCGGTAGTTGAGCAGCTGTCAGCATTCTCTAACAATTCTCCTGATGGAATTTTTAAAAATATTTTTCATGGGGTGTGAGTGTCGCTGGCAAGACCAGCATTTGTTGCCACTCTGGTCGTGTCCCTGTGAGCAATTGGCAGGACTGCACCTCAACAAGGAGTTAACATCTCAAGGAAGGGAAAGCAGGAAAAGAATCTGGAGAGGAAAACTAATTCTTTTAATTGTGTGGTACAGAAATATCATAGCGGTGTTACAGTACATGTTCACAATATATTTATTGTTTACAGTTTTATGTGCACAGATTTCAATTAAATTAATCTCCCAAATTAACTCTTATTAGAAATGGTTTACCTATATGGTGGCTTAAACTATGCAGCTCCTTTCCAGCATGTAGATTACAAAGAGATTGAAAGTCCTTAGCCCTTCCAGCACACTCTGTTGATAGCTCCTGTGACAGCATACTAGAAAGGGTGGGAATTAGGCCCAAACCTGGATCCCGGTCTAATGTTAAAATTTTCCCAGCCTTGTAAGGGACAGAGCTTCCTATCACCCATTCCAAAGGAAGAGGCATCAGAAGGGAGAATGGCAGGGTGTAGGGCCTGTATAGGTTTGAAACTCATTTTGAGTGGTAATGCAAAACAAGCAATAATGATTCAGAAGACTGTTTTACACTCTGCACAATTTTCTTTTCCATTGGGACTTATGACCAAGGATCATGTATTCCGCTGTGGAAAAAACAGATATGAGAAAGGCAAATAAAAATAGAAAATACTGGAAATACTCAGCATGTCTGGCAGCAAGCATGGAGAGAGAAATGGAGTTAACTTTTCAGGTCATGACCTTTCATCCTGTTTTTATTTCAGATTTCCAGCATTCACAGTATTTTGCTTTTGTAAAAGTTGTAACGCCCTTTTCATCCATCATTATTACAACTCCAAATTTTCTTTCACTCATTCTCAGGATGTGGACATCATTGACAAAGCCAGCATGAATTGTACATCTCTAGTTCGCCTGAGAAGGTGTTGATGATCCTTCTTCTTGAACTGCTGAAATTGCTTACATGCTAAAAAATAATCATGAATGTTGGAGCATTGCCACCAAACCACACCCCCCCCCCCCCTCACCCACCTCAAAATAATTACTTGTTAAGGTGTGGCAAGGCCTTGTTATAGGCCATTCGAGATGAACTCACTAAGAATTGTGAGTTAATCACTCAAAGAAAGGGCAGCTTGTTCAATAGTGAGGGGATCGTAGCCAAGCTCAACCAGGATTTATGTTTGTTGTCTGTCCATCAGAGGTCACTGGATAGCATCAGGAATGGAAACAAAAACAAAAAATGCTGGAAAACCTCAGCAGGCCTGACAGCGTCTGTAGAGAGAAAGACAGAGTTAATGTTTCGAGTCTGTATGACTCTTCTTCAGAGCTGGAATGGAAACTCTGACTGTGTTCTTCTTCCTTTTCTCTAGTCCAATTGTAGTACCTCCATTGCCATCCCAACTGAGATCTCACAGTTTGGTAAGATTGTCCATTTAAGACTGAGATGAGGGTGATGAACTTTTTGAATTCTCTACCCAGAGGGCTGTGAAAGCTCAATCAATGAGCATGTTCAAGACAGAAATCGATAGATTTCTGGAGACTAGTGATATCAAGGGATATGGAAATAGCGCAGGTAAGTGGTGTTGAAGTAAATGATCAGTCATGATCTAATTGAATGGTGGAACAGGCTTGACAGGATGAATGGCCTACTCCTGTTCCTATGGTCCTGACCAGGAACCAAACTAGAGATCACTTATTTTCACGTTAATCAGGTGCCTTTCTCATCTGATCACTTTTTAAAGCTTAAACAGTATTGAAAAATAAATAAAGTGTTTTAGACTGTGGAGTTCCCCACTTCATAACGAAACTGCTCCTTTGGGGAAGCTTAGTGGTATCTGTGGCAACAGTGTGAATTAATTAGGGTATAGTATTTGTTTCCAAAGCTTGACTAAACTCCAGCGTTAACTGTAACCAACAGCAAATCGACTTTTAAGAATCTACCTGCCCAATTGGCAGTTAACAATAGACACTGATGTACTGTAATAATTATATTTACCTTCTGACAGCTAGTCAATTAAAACATGCTGCAACGGCCATTTTGAATTGTATCTGCTTTTGTTCATTTCAAGTTGATTTCACGAGTCCAGAATTATCGGCTGCAGGTTCAATGTATTCTGGCTGAATGACAAAAGGAGCAGTTTCTCACGGGTCAAATTAGTTTTTTTAAATAAATGCCTAGTTGCTGCAGCAGGTTAACTTCTACAGGAAAAAATAGTTGACTCCATAGACTGGTAAAAGATGGTAACTGAGTCTTTATTATCAGCCCCAGCATGAGCTTCATTCCATTGTCACTGACTCCATTCCCCTCCCTGGACTCTTGCTCAGGCCATCCTAACTGAGACCTCACAGTTTGGAAAACTGTTCATTTAATACTAAGATGAGGGGGAATTTCTTCACTCAGAGGGTGGTGAACCTTTGGAATTCGCTACCCCAGAGGGCTGTGGAAGCTCAATCACTGAGCATGTTCAGGGCAGAAATCAATAGATTACTGGAGGCTAATGATATCAAGGGATATGGAGATAGCACAGGTAAGTGGTGTTGAGGTAGATGATCAGCCATGGTCTAACTGAATGGTGCAGCTGGCTCAACGGGCTGAATGGCCTACTCCTGTTCCTATCTTCCTATGTTCAACCAAACATGCGCAGAATCTTGACACCTGATTTGTCCCAGAACTGAGCTTCCTCCATAAATCCTATCCATTGCCAATGTTACTTAACTCCACATGCATGCCATCACCCACTTGTACCCCTGCTTAGCTTCGCTTCCACTGAAATCCAAGTATTCAAATTGTTGTTCCCACTACGCTTAAGAAATCTGCCCGAACCAGGTATAATCAAAAGAGCCACTGCTCCACCTGGCTCTTTGTGCTGGCGTGAGACACGGACCAAATTTGGGTTTGGATCTTGTTTCAGTGGCTCAAAATGGGTGCCTAACTGAAGCTCCCAGGCTGCGGGATAGCGAGAAAACAGTTGAGGTGATCGAGGTTGGGGAGAGGGGTAGGGAAGTGTTTCAAAAGGGTTAGCAGCAGCCTGGTATGTTTTTTGTGTAGGACCATTCTTTCTTCTCCTGAGTCCCCTAAGATAAAAAGCCGAAAAGCCTTGGGTTTATTTTTTGAGCGGCCTCCAGTTCTTGTTCCCTGAGTCGTACGGAGGATGTAAAAAGTCTGCAGATGACGAAACCTAAAATAAAAACTAGAAATGTTTCAGGTGTAATATCTTCATCAGAATTCCATAGAATGGTGGATGAATGTGTCACTGGGTAGCAACACAATCGAGTAGTTACATTGATGTGATAAATTATGAGACTGAACACTTTTAAATGGCTGGCTGTCTGCCATCAGTGTAAAGCCTTAGGGGGTGTGTAGCTGTAAAGCAGGTGAATGGCACCTGAGAAAAAAGAAGCTATTTGAGAAAACCTTTTTTAATTCAGTCAAAATAATAACTTCTTTGTCTATCTGGTTGCAAGTGATCAAAGGTTGATCCAACCGAAACTCCTGAATTGACATCCGTTTAGAGCCCCACCCAGTAGTGGGCACATTTCAATTAGTCACTTCATACAAAAAATAAATTCTCACCATTATGTCGACAACTAAGTTCATCTATTACTTGATGTGGATTCAAATTCTGGAATTTTCTAAGCGGGAAGATGCCTAGTGGCACCTTTGTTCAATCTTATGGAGCACTTTTAACTGGAAACCGGCCAGGTGGTCAGTTAAAAATGTCCAGAGTACATACCTGCTGATGATTGGCAGTCTTCAATTTTAACCTGCTCTACACACATTGAGTTCAAATTTATGGCATCAGGGCCCAGCTGATATTTTAACCAGCAACCTGAATGGGGGAGCTGCTGTTGTTTTTCCACCAGGTCAGCCCATTGGAAAGAGGAGCTGGGACCAGCTGGGGCTCAAAGAGCTAAGCTTTTAAAACTTTTTTGCTTGTGGGTCCAGGAGGAGCAGGCATTTTCCTCCAGGACCCCCTTCCCTGAGCTCTCCCCCAACCAACAATGCTCCAGTGGCAGCTCCCAGCCACAAAGCATTATGCTTCAGCCTGTTAGCCAGCTGCTGCTTCCCACCAATTCCAGCTGGGAATCTGGCCGAGCAGATGAGATCAAGGAGTTCAAATAGCCCACGTCTCTCACAGTTGTAGTGAGCAAGGTCTGCAGCACATATCAGCTGCTGCCCACCCTATTCTTGTCCCAGATTTTGTACTTTAATGAGGTTTTTCTGTCTACATACACCAACAACTCAAAAAAAAAGGCTCCACACTGCTTATAGTGAAACTAAGCCATACAGACCTGGAATGTTTCAGGTTTGTACCTTGGTCTGTTAGCTGATCTCAGTAGGGATGGCAGTAGAGAGGCAGAATTTTCAGTTCCCATTGGAGGCAGGACTGGAGGTGATGAGATTCTTAAATTGGCATCAGTGCAGAGAGTGGCAGGGTGCCAGCTTGTTCCTGCCTACAAGGCATGCTCGTTCCAGGAGGAGCAACGGGAGATGTGTAGCCTATTAGTACAAACAAGTGACAACTCAGCAGAAACCAAGCAGAATTTTCCAGTTGGCTTGAGGCCCCCCACTCAGGCCAAAACAGAGCTAGGGGGCAGAAGTGGCACCCAAGGGTAGTTTGGTGGAGAAGGCAGCACTCCAGCCCACTAAGGTCTCCCACCCAGCACCCGCCATAATTGTCAAGCCACAGCTGCAGCCAGTGGCCGTCCAGTGGAGGGATTGCCCTCCATAATAGCCAGGCAGCTGTGGCCTTGTAGTTTTGGGAAGTGTAGGACTGTAGCTTTAAGAATAACCCTGTGTTGTAAGATCACATGATCTGTGTAAACCAATGTGTTCACAGCGCAGGGAACCTCTACAAGTGAGTTCTTCTTTAGCTATGGAGTTGGATGTGTATGTGTAGTTGCTGCTGCTGTCTTATAAATGAAGTTAAATGTTTCCACCAAGAAAAGTTGCCTGGAAGATCAACTCTATAACAAATTGGCAACGAGGATAAATCAGATTCAGTGCTGTACCTCACCCAGCAATTGTGAATATCTAAGTTCATTAAAACTAAAAGAAGGTATACTCATCCGATAGCCACAGTTTGGCAGAATTGATCCCTTTCAGCCAGCCACAGACAATTGGTCTCAATATATATAGAACGTTTTGGGTTCTTATTTCAAGCAAATGAAATCAAGGGGGAGGAAAAGAGGAGAGCGGTTCTACTGTGTATTTGTGGGAACAAGACCTACAGTTTAATTCGAAGCTTGGTGGCCCCCAGTGCCCCAGATTTGAAGATTTTCAGTGAATTACTAGACCTTGTTAAGGGACATTTTCAATCCAAGCCCTCAGTTACAATGCAGAGGTTCAGGTTCGATTCACGGAAAAGAGCCCAGGGGAAGATAATTGCTACCTACGTAGCAAAATTTAAAAAACTAATGGAATATTGTGATTTTGGTGAAACCCTGAATGATATGCTCAGAGATCGTTTAGTATGTGGCATGCAGGAAGACACTATTCAGAGAAGATTGCTGGCCGAAGTGAATCTTGATTTCAAGAAAGCGTTAGAAATACTGCTGGCGATGGAAAGCGCTGAAAGGGATTCACAAGCAATTCAAGGGCACAAAAAGGTGCCATTCTCCTAGTCGGGCGGTAACAGTCAGCTGAAAGTGCTGCTAAAAGCTGGGACTCCACCGCAAAGCGGGAAACAGATAACCGAAAAATGAGAGGAAACAGCTTAGCAACTAAATCAAAAACTAACATGGAAACGATCAGTCTTCTCGCGATTGGTAGTTTGAAAAAGTAGAATGTTATTTTTGTCACAGAAGTGGACGCATAATGAGACAGTGCAAAGAGAGATTTAAATAGGCCTCTAAACAACAAATGACTTCCAGTGAAGTCTATAGTGTAGAGGAGCCGGAAACAACCAATTCTGACATTTATTCATTATTCAGCATGAAAGTTGGGAAGATAGTGCCAATATTTGTTACAAGTGAATGGTAAACCATTAAAAATGGAAGTAGACATGGGCGCTTCTACCATTGTAATAGTAGAGCACACTTTCAGACATTTAAATAAAGGACAGAATCTTCCGGTTAGTGTGTGGTGACAAGCCTGACATGCCGAAGCATAAAATGACGTGCGATGACTTCGGGCATGCATCCTGACATCATCGCGCACCATCGCGATATTTCGTTCAGTGGGTGCGCGCCAGAGTTGGCTGCATGTCCACCGAAATGTCAACAACCTTTTAAGGCTATTAAGTAATCAATTGAGCCACTTGAGAACGCTGCCTATCCAACCATAAGATTGGCGGGCAGCCGAAAAGCCCAAGCAGCCTTCACGTTTTTCAGAAAACCTCATCCACAACCGGGATGTGGTTTCCTGAAGCTGTTATTAAGTAAGAATATTATTTTTCATAAATATAAAACCATGTTCCCGCTCATGTGACACAGTCACGTTAGGGGACATGTTTAAATATATCTTAAAATCAACTCTTTTATGATTTTCATATCCATTCAGTCTCCCTCAGACAGCTCCGTGCCTTCGTCCTTTCTACTGTGCAGAGACTCCCTCAGGCACAGAGCTGCCTCAGGGAGATTAAGCAGTTTTAAAGTTTGATAAAAGGAAAAATAAAAATTATTCAGACATGTCCCCTCATGTGACAATGTCACAGAAGCTGGGGCATGTTTATGAATTGTCAAAAAAATTTTGATTCATTCAATAAAACCTTCATGAAACCTCATCCTGCCCGTGGATGAGGTTTCATGAAAAACACAAAGACCGCTGGGCTCTTCACCTGCCCACCAACCTTAAGATTGGATGGGCAGCCCTATCAATTAGTATAATTGCTGTACTAATGGCCTTAACAGGCTTTTGACAGTTCAGCAGGTGCGCAGCCACCTCTGGCACGCGCCCGCCGAATGGAATGTTGGAATGACGTGCGGTGACATTGGGACACACACCTGACGTCACCGCGCGTCATTTCACACATCAGCATGCGGGGCCCGCCCCTGCGCACCGAAGAGAAAATTCTATCCATTGTAAAGTCATGAGATAAATATCCTTGTAAATGCAAAATGTACAGAAAAGCTAAAGGGGAAGGAATGTAGTAATTATAATTTTGGGAAATGTAGGACTGTAGCTTTAAGAATAATCCTGTGTTGTATGATCACATGATCTGTGTAAACCAATGTGTTAACAGTGTGGGGAACCTCCACACGTGAGTTCTTCTTTAGTTATAGAGTTGGATGCACACATATAGCCGCTGCTGCTGTCTTGTAAATAAAGTTAAATGTGTCCACCAAGAAAAGCTGCCCGGAAGATCAACTCTGTAACAGGCCTGGGCTGGTAAGTATGAAAATATCAGCCAGCATTGCAACTCTGCGCAACATGTAGATGTTGACGGAAAACAGGTTTGAGCTCGGCTTCGATATCCCCATTGTTGTATAGCCCACTGACTTTCAAAAATACTCACAACAAAAGAATATCCAATCAGATAAGGGAATGAAGTATGACCAGCAACTGTGGAAATGTACTGTGGCATAGTTGGCGTGTTCAGAGGAAGATGAGAGAAAATTAGAGGGGAAAATAATATTTATGAATAAAACAAGTTGTGTTTTTACAACAACAAGAATAGCTTGTATTTATATAGCACTCCACACATTAAGACGTCTCAAAGCATTTTATAATAAGAAGGAAAAGGATTATGGTTAACATCAGGCAGAGGGAAACAACGAAATGCTAAGGGAAGGAACCAAAACCATGGATATTGTGAGGAGGTTTTTGAAAATTCTCCCCAGGTATCTGGATGAAAGTAATTGAGTAAGAGGGAACTCTAGATCGAAGGGGTTAATAGTTGAATGAGAATACATAGTTGGTGAAGTGGGCAGAGAGAGGGCTTGGTAGCCCAGGATTAGAGATGTAAGGCAGGAGCACACAAGTTGGAGGAGAGTGATGATGGAAGTGTTGGACATAGTGCAAATGTTCCTGTGGGGCATTTTGCTTGTCAAAGCTTGTAGCGGGATGAAATGGGCAAACCAGTATGAGGGCATTGGAGAATTAAGTCTTGAGGTAATGAAGGGATGGTTCAGGAGATCAGCTGTGAGCAACACTGTGGAGGTGAAAGGGATACAATTTTGAAATGAATCAAGGTCCAGCAGGCCACTAAGATCTTGCACTTCCTGGCTCAGCCTAAGATGGCAGCCAGGGAGCATGATAAAGATGAGAGCAGTTGCATCAGATGCTGATGGGAACTAAAATGGATGGCCTTAACATTGTTGATATTCATTTGGAGGAAATGTGGGCTTATTCAGATCTTGCTATCAGACATACAATTTGAGAGTATGGCAACAGCCTTAACCTTTTTGTCTAATTCCTTCAGTTCATGAATGTAAAATTTAAAGATCACCCTAATTCTCAGTGCTTTTATATGTTAATTCATGCTGTTCTCTTGGTAAGTTACAATGCTATCAAAGCTTTTCTTGCTACATAATTTCAAATTTTGCAGACATTGTCTGATAACTTAGATATATTGTAGAGGAAACTGACAGAAATACTAATGTACAAAGAGCCTTTCAATTAAGAATTCTGCTGAATAAGAAATTTAGTGGGATTTATTAGTGGCATGTTAGCTATGCAGCTTTTTAAAAATTAAGATAAAACTCAATACTAATTTTTAAAAAATTCACACCAATTTTAAAGCAGGTCCCACTTGTCATACGCAGTGAAGTGAATTCTGATCCAAACTAGTCTACCTCTAATCCAGAAAATGCTGGAAATACTCAGCAGGTCTGGTAGTATTTACAGCAAGAGAAGTAGAATTAATGTTTCTGGTTGATGACCTTTAGTGAGAACATCAAACTGAAACATTATTAACTCTGTTTCTTTCAGTATTTTCTGTTTTTATTTCAGATTCTCAGAAGCTGCAATATTTTATTTTTGCACTTCTAATACACTTTGAATAAAATAGAAAATGTTATTGTGCACAGCAAGAAAACAACCACCCTCTGATATACACCACAATTTTCCATATTACCTCATTGTCTGGTTGCATAAGACTCCTTTAGCCTCAGCTGTTGTGCATAGCTGCCTTGAGGGTGGAGAAGTTACAATTGGTCTCCACATCTTGAACTACAGAGTCAGCATTCCAACTCTCAATCGCTTCAATACTAATATTGGCTGAGAACAAGTTTGGCTTTGCTATTGCCATTCTTGAATGCTCCATCGGACTTTTATTCTGAGCTGAAGAACGGTTCATCCAAACAAGGTCACTGGTTTAAGAGGAAGCATAACCAGGGTCAGGGACTCCCAGGGTGGGAGTTTCATCTTCCCTGGCCTAACACAGGATCGGCAGACATGTGCTCCGAATGACAGAACGGGGGCTGGCTTGTGGGATTTTAAAATATTGACACTGTTTTCTGAACCATTTCTAAAGGAGGCCTTTGGGGAGACAATGGTTTAGTGGTAATGTTACTGGACTAGTAATCCAGAGGCCAAGCTAATACTCTGGGGATACGGGTTGAAATCCCACTATGGTAGCTGGTGGAATTTAAATTCAATTAAGAAATCTGGAATATAAAGATAGTCTCAGTAATAGTGACCATGAAACTATCATCAATGATCACTAATGTCATTTATGGAAGAGAATCTGGTGCCCTTACCCTGTCTGGCCTTCATGTGACTCCCAGACTCCCAACAATGTGGTTGACTCTTAACTGTCCTCTGAAATGGCCTAGCAAGCCACTTGGTTCAAGGGCAATTAGGGATGGGTAACAAATGCTGGCCTTGCCAGTGATGCCAACTTTCCCATGAAAGAATAAAAATAAATGCCACTAAAGCTATGTTATTAGGAGGGTCCCCCAGCTCCCACAACTGATTGGGGTCGCTGCATTTTGCAACTTTTTGTTAGTGGATGCCCAGGATGCATACACACAGTTTCTTTAAGTGACCTTCCTCTGACCTATCAACTTTAATGGGGTCAGGGTCAGAGACCACCTTTGACGGATCCCAGCACTTATGTGGGGACCAAAGATGTTGCATGATTTTTGGAGCTGTGGTATGTAGATGGATGGAACAAGATGAACCACATGATCTGTCCCTGTACATTTGATTTGTATATATAAAGATATTAAGGTTCTGACTGTAAAAAGCCTAGGTCAGGAATTATTGCCACACCAGTCAAAATCTCCCTTTGGAAGAGAGAGGATGGGGGTGGTGCTGACAACTCCTTTCCCGAAAGCAGCCAGTTCAGTATAAACATGTATGAGAGGGGCAAGTTAGACCATGCTTAAAAAATTAAAGTTAAAAGCAGTTAGAATGTGACCACTTGAAACTTGTACCAGAGGTTGTATTTGTTGCTTTTTGTAAAAAAGGCGATCAATTCAATTTTTTAAGCTGTAATCCTCCATTTCACTTCACTAGATGCTGTAGCTCTGCACTAGTTATGAGTATGCTCTTTCAAAGCTTTGCAGCTAGTGACCTCCCTGAAAAATAAACTACTATTTAGCTCAAACTAACTCACCATGGAATGGAAGCTACTCTGTTAGATCTGTTTTTTTACTTTATTTGACTAGTGTTGGATTATTAGTGCTGTTAAGCTTTTCTGCACCAATACACAACATATTAAAAATGCTGCATGTAAACATTATTCAGATGCCACCCTCCACGTGCAGAAAGGAAACAAGCTTCCACCTCACTGTCCAGGCATGCACCCCCACCCCCCCCCCCCCAAACCCCCCTCTGCCCACCTACTGAGGTCATTTTTATAAGCAAGACTAACAGGATACTGGATTCTCCAGGACTTCTGCCAGCTCTATCTAGTGTACAGTCAGCTGGCATTCTTGGCATATAAGCATAAGTGTACCTCTCAGTGGCATCGCTAATTGGTAATCAGTGCATGAGATTAATTGTCATTATGATGTCAGCAAGTCAAGAAGGAAGCAACATTCAATGAAAACAGTGAATGTAGGGGGTTAGACTGTTTAAGGCTCCCCTCAGCTCTGACAAAGTGGCAGGGTGTCACACAGGAATTCCACTAGCTCCCTGGTAATGCTGTTAATGGAACAGATGTACACTCCTGATATTCAAATAATCCTGCTCTTAGGATCCCATGTTTGTTACTTGTAGCTGCAGACAGGCGAAGTTGAAAAATTGACCCATGGAGTTGACACATCTGAGCCTCTGCCTGTTCAGGAACTAAGACCTCCCACATTCCCTGTACTTTCAAAGTCTGCTTCAAAGCATTAGAATATTGATGGTAACTGTGGGGTCAACTTTGCTGATTGTGCCTTCAGTCAGCTAGATCCATGCTTGGAAATTTCCTCTGAAAATCTCTCTGATTTTTCTACCTCTTCCCTTTTCAAACTGTTCTTAAAACACACCTCTTAAACCAAGTTATTTGTCACCATTCCTAAGTTCTCCTTTGTGCTGGCATCCATTCTTGTCGAAGTGTGCCTCTCTGGTTTGTTTTCGATGTTTTTCTGTTCAAGGGGCTATATAAATGTAAATTGTTATTGGTTTAAATGGGATGCTTCCGAGGAAACGCCCAATATAGTTTAGTCAAATGTTTACAGATCTAATGGCAGTATCAGGTCTGCTGCCCAAGCTTCCTTTGGAAAGTGGAGTTTCTACCTGCACTAACCAATCTCTGTTCACTTCTGTGGGCAGATGCAGGTGTGTGCTACCAGTGGGTGAACACCCAGCAGGTCTTGTGCAGCCTGAACCATGTCGCTCCTCCACATACATCCTCTTCTTCTTCCAAACAAGTCACAGAAAAGAATTCCTGTTGGAAAACTCATTGGTGTTGCTAGCAATGTTAATGATAATGATGATTCACAGAAATTAGCACAGAATTGTAAGCACTTAACTGCCAAAAGGAAAAGCAGTTAAAAATGGCAGAAGTACATTTATCTTAATGTTGGTGTGTCCTTTCCTTGACCTCCAGTGTACTTACTGCTGCCTGGAAACTGTAGATGGCTATGCTGGTTAATGTTTGATGTTACAGAGTGGTAGGAAATTGTTTGCAGAACTGATGGGCCCCTCAAATTAACACTCAAATGAAGCTACAGGTAGAGTGTCTCAAAACTGGCAACCTCGGGACTGAGTCCATGCCGGATTTTGGATCTTGCTGGTTTTTGGCGGCAAGGCTTCAGCCTCAAGCCTATTGCAGCTTGTATGCTCCTATGTGCCTATCCCTCCCTCATGAGTCTTGTTTGGCCCTAGAATCTGGCTATTTTTCTTTGCTATCTTGCTTCTTTTCATTCCAGAGGTCATGTAAGATATAGTTTCCAAGGGTAGTTATAGGTGCTGCTTACCTGTCAATGACAGAGGAAACTGCCATAATTTCATTTGCCAGTGATACCTGCAGTGGGGCACTAATGGTGAGACTGGCACCATGTTGTGAGTTAAGAGTTGGGTAAGGCAGGTCAGTCAGGTAGGGACAAGGGTCCCTCTGACCACTCTGAGCACAAGAAATGACAGGCGTGTGATACTGCATGGAAGTGTTCATTTGTTCTTGATTCTGCTACTGGCCAGAGGGCACATTTGGAATTTTGTCTTCTTTTGTGGATTTGTGGTTAATTAACTAGCAGAATAATACAAATCTTTTGGGGGCTGAATGCTTAAATTATTAAACTTTTAATTATGCACTTGTCCCCATGGGGTATTCTTGTATGTCCTGCTT
This sequence comes from Carcharodon carcharias, assembly GCF_017639515.1. NCBI lineage: Eukaryota > Metazoa > Chordata > Chondrichthyes > Lamniformes > Lamnidae > Carcharodon > Carcharodon carcharias. Next base: position 139,399,364 of record NC_054467.1, on the reverse strand, counting down.
GAAAAATGTCTGGTTTTTGGACATCGCGGTTTTTGGACAGAGAGATTAGAGGTACTGTACCTGTATTGCCTGTTTAGTTTCTCCACCACTAGTCCTACTTGCCAGAAACTGCAATAACATAAAGTGGGCAAAGGTTTGGAGAATCAAAGTTTCCACCCATTTATTCCCTGGCTACCCAACTATCACTCAAATCAAGTGGACTGCAGTTGAAGGTGTGGGCTCATGCCTTCAATGCTATGGATATACACAGCGGAATTTTCTGTGCCCTTTGGTGTTGGGTGTCATGGCAGGCATGAACGGACAATATGGCTGGAAGGCCAAAAGTCAGTTTCACATTGACACAAAAGCACTTTGCAATTGTCCGCCATGCCATCCAGTGGTGGGCTGCATTTCCCACCGCCGCAACTCAGGAACTTCATTCTAATACATCTGCATATCATTATAAGTCCTGCTCACTGGAATCATTGCCCCAACCCCCCCACCACACGCCAACGTGTTTCAGAACTGAACATAAGTGATGTGCACTTGGCGAGTTGCGTTTCACTCAGGACCTTGAGGCTTGTTTGCCTACATTACTTTGGGCAGCACCTGTGGTCATCAGCGCCAGGCTTCACAGGCAGCACCACATCACTTTTAGGGGGGTTCATCGGCAGTTCTGTATTTAGAGACCAACCATGAAGAATTCAATGGCTGCAGGGCATTGCTTGGGGACGGGGGAGAAATGGCCTCAGGCAAGAGAAGAGACTGCAGGACGAGAGCTGTACTGGGGAAGGGGGATTCCAGAGTGTGTGTGGGGACACATGTTGATCTGTGCAAGTGGCCTCAAGATGATGAGGGCTGAGGAGGCAGTCTCCAGAGAAGATGAGGTCAGATGAAGATGTGAGGGTACGTGTGTGAGAGAGAGAGTGGTGATGTCCCTTGAGCTGGCAGTGAGTGAGATGCCAGTGAATGTGTGATGGGCTTGTGAGTTTAGAGTGATGAGATGGTTGCCTTACCCTGGCGGCACAGATTAGATCATTCATGCTCTTTTTGCACTGGATGGCCAACCTCGTTCGTGCAGTGGCTGCACTTTAAATCTAGTGCCTGGCTTGAGGAAACAGTGAGGTGATGGCATCGTAGGCGAATTGGAAGCCACCCACCAGGGAAGTAGCGTGTTTCCCAGGAATGCATGATTAATGAGATGGCATTGGGACGATACGGTGTGAAAAGTGGCGTGTAAAACTTTCTTTTTCCCACCCACTTCCGCACTTACTGTAAATCCGCCCATAGATACTCAATGAGTTCATTTTGCCGTTTTCCACGTATAGCTGTTGTAAACCTTGAAATTTTCAATTCAGTAATGCAATTATTAAGTGGATCAGAAGTGGCATTAAATTATTGATTGAGACCTGGCACATTGCACTTGAACGCTGGGCACGTTTTCACACTAGTATGTGGGGGGATTATACTGCTATCTCCAGTCTGGATATGTCAGGTTCTTTCCAATGTTGATATGAGATGTTTATTCTATGATATTTTTACTGATTGTTAAGACCGTATTTTGTCATCCCAGAACATAATTATAGAGGTATTGTTTTCTACATCCTGAAATGGTGACAGAAATTGAGATAGCCATTTAACTCCTGAACAATACAGGCACTAAAGTTATCGACTTAAGAAGATCTTTAATGGTAGTTTAAGTCAATTGCCCAGTGGTTAGAAACAGGGGAAGCTTGTATTGGCCATTGTTTGACCTAAATGACAATTTTAGTCATAGTCCATGAAGGACCATAGGCATCTCTCTCCATTAGAGAGCGATAATTGGTTATATAGCAAGAGGAGCACCAGTTGACCTGAAGCATGGGCCAAGTCAAGGAGGCTCATGAACTACCACAGCCAGAATGACTGAACTCATGCTTTTGATGTCAATCTGCACGAAACTCCAGCCAACTGAGCTAAATGATCTCCACTGCAGTGACCTGAATGGAGAATATAATTTATGTCGTCAACATTTTTCAAGATAGATCTTAGTTAGAACTGTATGAGAGTTAAATAGGCTTGTTTTTGGGTGCTATGAGTGCCCTTAGGGGTTAATAATATTGTCTGCAGTGTATGCACACACTTCTCATGCAAAGCACCCCATGAAGCCCCAGGTGTTAGCATGTGTCTAATGAATGGCCGCTGGATATATTGCAGAGTAGGATGATCATAACGTTGACACCAGTGTTGCCATTTTGGAACTCTATCCTCAACTTAATGCCCACTTTTTACTTTACACAGCCAAACATGAGTTAAGCAGCATGAAGGACCCCCTCCAGTACTGTTTAAAGGGATCATCAACTACTTAACATAGCTTTCCATAGTTGCTTCAAAAGTCTACATAAAGTGGTGCAGTTGATGCTGAAGTACTTTTTGCTAACTTTAAGGTTTCTGCACAAACCAGTTGTGCCCAGACATAGATGCAGTAGTAAGCTTTCTTCTTGGATTTGCGCATGACTGGGAGAAGATTAGAGGCCACACAGGGAGCAATGTTCCTACCTGAATCTCAGCGATGACCAATATTTGAGACACCTGTGTCACTGAAATCTGCCATCTGCTGTAGCCATAGCTCAAACATCAGGGCAAGAACCTTATTGCCTGTGGCTGTGAACACAATCATGCCTATCAAATGGCACTTTCCAAGTTAATGCTGGAGATCTTGCAGTTTGCAGTCCGCTGTTGAATAAGGGAAGTCACTGAGGATCTCTATTCGAAGAGGGATGACATAATTTCATTCCCTCTTGCTAGATAGAAGCAAGTGGAGTGAGTATGTGGCTTTGCTCAGAATGTGGTCTTCCCAATGGTGCAGGGTGCGATTGACAACATGCTCATGGGTACTCATGCCTTTTGCCGTAATCAAAAGGGATTCAACTCTTTCAGTGTCCAGCTGATGTGTGACCACAGCGCCAGCGCATCATGCAGGTCAATACCAGGTATTTTGGCAGCAATCATAATGCCTTCATTCTGCCACAGGCTGCTGTGCCAGCTATACTTGAGCCACCACAGCAAACCAGAGGGTAACCACTGGGTGACGAGAGCTATCCACTGATAACATGGCTCATTAATTCAGTTCACAGTCCTTGTATGTGTGTACAGCATGCAGACAATGAGATCCATGCTGCCCCTCAAAATGTGGTAGAGTAGCCATTCGTGTGCTGAAGTAATCACTGCACTGCCTAAAGCACTCTGGAGGAGTCTACAGTACTCGACCAACTGGGTTTCTAGAAATGCTGCATACTGCACAAACTCGCCATCAAGGTGGAACAGGTCGATCTGGCGAGAAGCAGGAGCGCGAAGAGGAGAAGCAAGAGGAGGAAGAAAAAGGGAGACTGCAACCTAAACAGCCCCTTTCTGCCTGGGCTGTAAGTGAAGAATTAATTCAAGCGCAATTCCAGTAATCTGAACCCTAATTCTCCATTTACCAACAATGTGATACCTTACCTTCTCTCCTTATTGACCATTACATTGTCATCTTGACTATGTTACAAAATAAAAGGCAGCACAAAATACACAAAAATCCAAACAAAATGAATAAACTAAACAAGTCCTGTTGCATATAAAATTAAACTGATCACCTTTGTGCATGCCCTTAGTACACGCCTTCCACCTGCCTTTATCTGTCCTGGTGCTCCTTTCAAAGTGCTAATCCAGTGGCTGCAGCATGGCTGTTGAAAGGCTTACAGTGTGGGAACCTGCAGATGGACTTGGAGGATGACCTCAACTGGCTCTGCATCTAGAAGGCCTGGCTTTAGGTTGTACCATCCCAGCATGGGCGGCAGGAATCTAGTTTGGCTGGCTGACAGGCAACAGCAAGAGCATTGGCAGATAGACAAGAGTGGGATCATGAAACTGAAAGAAGACAGGTTTGTATTGCACAGGGCAACTGCCACCCACTCAACAATCCTTGTAAGCTGTTGGAGGACAGATTGCTAAACTGCTTTGAGACCCTGAAAGCCCCTTTGGGCACTGGTATCCACAACCATGATGGCAGGGGTCTGAACTTACATGGTAGCAAACCAAACTTGCATGACAGCAGTGTGAGTTTGCATAAGAACATAAGAAATAGGAGCAGGAGTAGGCCTTTGGCCCATCAAGCCTGCTTGATCATTCATTATCATAGTTGATTTACCACGACTGAACATCCACAGGGCTCTCAGGTAGAGAATCCCAAAGATTTGGGACACTTTGAATAAAGAAATTTCTCTTCTTCACAATCCTAAATGACTGACCCTTTATTCTGGGACTGTGGCCCCATGTTCTAGCTTCCCCAACCAGGGGAAGCACCTTCTCAGCATCCATCCTGTCAAGCCCCTTAAGAATGTTACATGTTTTAATCAGATGACTTCTCATTCTTCTAAACTCAAGGTAAGGCCTAGTCTACTTGATCTCTGCTCTTAGGATAATCCCCTCGTTCCAGGAGCCAGTCTAATCAACCTTTTTTTGTACTCCCTCTAGAGCAAGTACACTTCCTTATGTAAAAAGACTAAAACTGCACATAGTACTCCGGGGCCAGAATCTCAGGCTTGCCACCCCCCCCCCCCCCAACAAATCAGCCCCCTCGTGACCGGGTTCTGAGGCAGTGGGGGTTGGTGGGGAGCATGAAATTGCATGAACGGGATTCCCTCTGGGTTCCCACCTGCACCGACCTGGTAGCAGTTTTACGGTGGGGCTGGCAGAGCCTTGGATGGGAAGCCCGCCCTTGCTCCAATTAAGGTCCTTAAGTGGCCACTTAATGGCCACTTAAGGACCTTTTCTCATCCAGCCTCAATTTTTAGGCTAGCAGGCAGATGGCAGCTCAGGGGGGAAGGCTGGAAATAAACTGAGTTTGAGTGGGAAGGGGGAGGCAGCGCCTCAATCAGATGGTCCCTTCTGACTGGGGGGGCACCGTCCCCATAGGGATCAGTGCCCTTCGGCCCTCTCTCCCTTAGAACCCCCACCCCCACCCCCACTACGGCCTATCCCCAAAGATCTCAATTGCCCTCCTCATGATCTCCACCATGAGGGTAGGCAATATTGTCTACCCTCCTCGCCCTGGGACCCCTGCCACTTACCTGTCCTTCGAGCCCCGGGACTTAGCTCCAGACAGCTCCCTAAAGTGCCTCTTCCAGCCACTGCAGTGCTGTGTCTGGAGGGACTGGAGAGCTGCTGGCCAATCTGATGCCAACAGCTCTCCAAGGTGTGTCGTCTTTCCAAGTGAGGGTGGAAGTCCCGCTTTATGCCCATCACTGCTTGTTAAAGCATAAATGGCATCGGCGCTGCTGGAGTCATTGGGGATATGATGTGATGTGGGGATGGTGGGGGTTCACTGAAAATTCAAGCCAAGGCGTGGCCTTAACAATGTCCTGTACTGTTGTAGTAAAACGTCTTTCCTCTTATGCTCCAATTGTTTTGTAGCAAAAGTTAACATACCATTTACTTTGCAAGTTACGTCCAGTCTTAGTATCTGAACTGATAGCTGTGAGTGTGAAGTAAACTGTGGTTATGTCTTCAGCATCATTGTCTTTTTAGTCTTCCTCCACTGCTTGGCCAGGTTTCAGTTCTTGGGTATCTAAAAGGGAAAAGGGGAAGGTTATATGAGGGGAGAGAGGAAAGAATGAAATGCATGCTTGCACCATCTTCTACCGCTTTTAACTTAGAAGAAAATGTGGGATGAGAGGGGAGGTAGGATGTGAGAAGGAGGATTAAGTATGAGGATAACATCAATTTCATCACATTCAGCCCTGCTGCTGTGGCTTCAACAATGGCCCTTTCAATAATGACTAGTGCCCTCTCCTCCATGAGGGTAAGGGCATGCCTCTCCCGCTCTGCTTAGTTCCTGCTGCCTCCAGTTATGCACCAACTTCTCCTGCAAGAGAGAGGGAAGTGTATAAGTGAGTATCATACAATTTGTTTGGGTAAATTGGCTGTCATGGTTGAATATCTGGGAGAGTAAGAAGCTGTGAGATGTGGGTGTGAAGTTTGCAATCATGCTAAGTGTTTGAGGGTGTGGTGAATTATATGAATGTTAGGTAAGAGTCATGATTGATATGGTGGAAGCATTGGTAAGTAGTGATGAGGGTATGGTGAGTTGAGCAGTGGCTTAAGCTCGTGATAGAGTTGATAGGACGTGACATTTGAAGATGCATTGACTGAACTTGGCTACTCGTATGAGGTCATTCAACTTCTTGCGACACTGCATTCAGGCCCTTGATGCTGCACTTCTGACATTGACCCCCATTTTGTCTGTTCCGACTGCCTTCTCATTGTGTGTCTGGAGGGCCTCGTGTTTCTGTTTTGGGGGTTGCCCAATTTTATCTCTTCTCTTCTCTTTTAAGTAGCATTAAAAGATTCATTCTTAGTATGGAAGTTACTTCAGTCATGTACTTTGCAATGAATTGTTGTGATACCTTATAAGTGTTCTAGTTTTCCCAGTCATTACCCTGTTGCATGTACTCTCTGCAGCCTATTATTCCTATCTGTACAAAAGTGCAAGTGTTCAAACTAGAGGGAAAACTGCATTTTTGCTTCAGTATATTTTCTCCTCACAGCAACATGACTAATGGAGAAGAAAAGTGAAAGTCTAAAAACAAGTCCAGTAGTCTTCTAATGAAAGCAATGCCACTGTTGGAATGCCAAAAAATAGCAGATCAAATGATGAACTTGAGCACTTGTAGGAACTAGCCACTTTTGAGAAAACTCAAAGCAGCCTGACTGCCTTTAAAAGGAGCAAAGCTGATCCAAACTCTTGACTCTTTATAGGAACCAGCTCAGGCTATGCTGGTTGCTTGTTTCTTGAAGGACTAAGTGCAATCCAAATGATTGGTCATTTCTCAATGCCCACTGCTGCAACTGAAATCTCTAACTATTTTTCTATAATCTTTTGATAGGCAGTAAAAGTGAGAAAAAATGAGATTGCAATGGCTAATTATCCGTAATTATTGTGCAAGAGAGCCCACCACCTATCCATAACCTGTAGGTTATCTGTAGAATGTGTTTTCATTTTGAGGTGTGAAATACCAGGAGGATTCGTAGTCTGTCTCACTAGGGTCTGCTCTTCTTTCCAAGTCTCATCATAATTGGACAGAATGATATCCTCTGTGTACCATTTATTGTGAAATCTTACACATGTTTACAAAGAAGTCATTTAATATTTCCCTCTAAAGACCACAGGAGAAAATCTTCCCCCAAGGTGGTCTGGATGTACGTTGGCTTCTTTCTTTAAAAATACTTTGCATGCTATTAATTCAGATGGATTACAGGCAGAATTGTGTTTCTTAAAACAGATTCTTTCTGACTCCATATGTCACCAACACCTCCCTCCTCCCCACTACTTGGCTGCCATTTTGAATTTGCTCGCCAGATTGAGATCACAGCAGCAATCACTGCACTGTTTGCAGTCCTCACTGTAATACGAATCATGCCACCTGACCCAGAATAAGGGCGGTGAAAGGTAGCACCAGCCAGATCTTTACATCCTTTGCTGCTCGTTAACTCTTTCCATAGCATTTCCACTGCCTGATTACCCTTACATAAATCCCATCTTCCTGATTCTGTAACTTTTTGAAAATCATTGTTGCTATTCTTCCTCCTTGACAATTTCACTATACATTCTAAAAAAAATCTGCCTCCCAAATGTTGTAGTATCCAGTAGTAGTTTAAATAAGTACCAAATGGGGGAGATGGTGATGTAGTGGTAACATCACTAAATTAGTAATCCAGAAGGCCGGGCTTAGGGATTTAGTCATATGGGTTCAAATCTCACCACGGCAGCTGGTGGAATTTGTGTTCAGTTGATTAAAGATCTGGAATTGAGAGCTAGACTCAGTAATGGTGACTATGATTGATTGTTGTTAAAATCTATCTGATTCACTAATGTCCTTTAGGGAAGGAAATCAGCTGTCCTTACCTGGATTGGCCTACATATGATGCCAGACCCATAGCAATGTGGTTGACTCTTAACTGCCCTCTGAAATGGCCTGGCAAGCCACTGAGTTCAAGGGCAATTAAGGATGGGCAACAAATGCTGGCCTTGCCAGTGATGCCCACATCCCATAAAATAATAAATAATTTTTAAAAATGTGCCAGTACTATTTGACGTCTTTTAAAGTCTTTAATGACTGACCTGCATGTGATTCTACTTGGTATTCTAAACAATTATCAGATAATGTCCAGGCAGCAAAACTGACAGCAAAGTGCCATCACCCACGAAACCAGAAAGGCACAAAATGACAAGACTGGCATGATTTCACACTGCTTTGAACTTTACATAGTAAATTTTAATATTTCACTGTTGACTAAGATTTGTTTCTTTTAAACCAAATTCCTTCTAAGCAAATGTTACTCTCTGAATTGTTATGCCCTTTTTAGTTTTATGTAAAGATTAAGTTATTTAAATAAGAGCTGCAATTCACCAGCATCAGACCTCATATCACTTATACAATTGTTAGTAGCCCCACCCATCAAATGAGGTAAAACCATATGCTTTTCTCACAGTACTTGTGTACAGTACCCTGACTACTGCTAAATAACGGTAATATATATATTTTTTTACACTGTAGGACTGTGGGAACGAGCGATTTCTGTGGGGGTCGGGGTGGGCTAGGTGAATACCACAACAACATTCAGAAAAGCTAAAGGAAAAATATGTCATGAAATGTATATAATTAATTCAAGAGATTAAAACAAATTATATCAGTGGTTTACCAGCAACATTCCAATAACAGTTTTTGTTTATTGTTAAAACAGGCTCCTTTAATTTTATTTAAAAAGGAGAAAGCTTGTCCCCTGTTCATCTTACAAAAGCAAACTACAGCAGATGCTGAACATCTGAAATAAAAACAAACAAGGCTGGAAATACCCAGCAGGTCAGGCAGCATCTGTAGAGAGAAACAGAGTTAACGTTTCAGGTCAAGATGACTTGGAGGAGGAGAGGGGTTTGGGTGAAGGGCAGGGGGTTGCTGACAAGGCCAGAGGAGTAAGTGAGGATGGGAGGTTTCTGACAAGACTAGAGGTGCAGTGGAGAAATGGGTGCTGATGAAAGAGCAGAGCAGGGTGGGAAACTAGAGTCACAGTGACACTCGCATTAAATACCCCCTGTAGAACTGATCTGTCTAACGTTTCACCTTACTTTGTCAGTACACCTATCAACTTTTATACTTCCTTCATCCTAAGCTGCAAACATGCACCTCTTCGCTGAAATTCTGTTGTGTTCAAATAAAGACCAATTGCTACTTTTTCTGTTCTAGCTTGTTTAGTCTCTTTATTGCTGTAGATTCTATGTTTGGAGGAAGACATGAAGCATACAAATCTAGCTTCGACATAATGGATCGAATGACCTTCTACTATGCTAAAGAACTTGTCTACCTACCCTAGTGTCTCATTCCTCTTACAATCTCCAAGCTTTATGTAATCTTATCACTGCATCATGATTTACCCAATATCTTGTTCATTCTTTTGAACTATGGATATAGACTCTTTGTCTTATTTCTCAATAGGCAAAAATGGCTGAATGGAACCTACAAAAACCAGGTGGCAGGCTGGTAAGAGAATGGCAGTCTGAATTATTCACCTGCCAGGACATTTTGGCTGCAGTCTATTTTGATGCATACTTGGTTGATTGAAAAGCCATAGCTTATGGAGCCTCTCACATTTTGGATCTCCCATCCTCTGGGCTTCTCAGGTTAGCAATTTTGAGCTGCTGTGCGGCAAATGGGAGACAAGAGAATTTTTACAGAGGCACGCTATCTTCTTGAAATTATATTCAGCACTTTTATATTTCTGCATTTACAGTATAGTTATTTAAACAGCATTGAAATATATTACTGTGAATGAATATCACAATAAGAATTTTGCAAACTTTGGGCCGGACGTTTGCAGAGTCAAGTCAACTCCATGGCCATTTAAAAATGGTGGGCGAGACCCCAGTCTGAGATTCCTGTCTCCATTCTCAGTACTGGCAATTTTCACTAGTGCAGGATAAGAGTATGGGTACCAAGCCTGCACCCTGCATTCTCGATCTGACTTCATTCCAGCTTCATTGAGGGGTAGGTATCACCTAGCCCCCATAATTTTCATGGATTCAGGCCAGCTTCTCCATGACTCATGGTTCATGGCCCCTCAGAAGAGTTATGAACCATAGTCTGGATTCAGGAACCTTATGAAAGATAACATCAAAAGCTCTTACCCATGCCCCCCCCCCCCCCCCCCCCCCCCCCCACCGAGCCACTTCCCATGGCCCCTCATACCCTCCATGCCAACTCATGGCTCTTTCTTTCCCATTGACTTAGTATACACTAGGTACTTAACCAATGTGCCATATAATGACAATGGCAAGTGCAGAACTGCTGAGAAACAAAAACACCCATTTAGAAATGTTCTTTGGGGAAAAAAGCTGCAGTTTCTACAATTCAATAAAAATGTCAATCAGACAGACCATTAAAGTAGCAATAACAGAAGCTTCAAACACTTCACACTTCTTAATCTTGTCCAAATAAACATTGAGACATTGACAAAAGAGATCACTGAAATAACAACTTATTATAACCACTTAAAGATGTCAATCAAGCAAAGACAACAATTCACTTCACTTGTCAGAGCTGTTTCTCTGCTGAGCTAATGCTTTTATTGGTCTGAGCTCTCAGCCAAGCATTCATAATGAGGACTGGTTGGAAGGGCCATCAATGTAGTCAAATCAGTGTTGCATCATGGGCTAGCATTGATTTGGCATGGAATTTATGAGGGGCATGGGGAATGGCTGGGGGAGGTGAAGGGCTGTGAGGATTTGTTTCCGGAGTTGGCAGGCCCAACCCCTATCCCACAACTGCCCCCTCCGCCTTAATGAGGAACAACGTGTGCGATGTCTGCACTGACGTTTGCTAACTGCTGCAGCCACAACACCAACCTCGAAGCAGGACAAGGACCACTTTGCCAGTGGCTGTGAAGGTGACAGTGGTGATGCACTTTTATGTGCCTGGCACCTTCTAAGCTGGAGCCACAGATATTTGTAACATCTCACGGATTGCCATCCACTGTTTTTTAAGGGAGATCACCAAGAATTCCTACTCAAAGTGAACTCACTACATTTCATTCTCCCTTGCCAGAGGTAAGCTGGCAGAGCAAGGAAGCAGCTTTGCTCGGATATCAGGTCCCTCATTCTACTGCCTTAATGTTCAGCTGGTGTGTTACTGTGGACAGTGGATCATGCAGCTCAATGCCCAGTACCTGGCAGGTGCCATCTGTCTTCTGTCACAGTTTCAGTGTGCTGTGCCAGCTGCATTTAAGGCACCACAGTAAACCCACAAGTGACTACTGGGTGTCGAGGGCTATCTGCTGATGACATTGCTGGAGATTTAATAAAGTTTGTAATGTACTAAGGGGAACAGATAGGGCACATAAAGAGAAACTATTCCCACTGACTGGGTGGAAATATCTAAACATTAGTGCCAGATCTTTCAGGAGTGAAATTGGGAAACGCTTCTTCATGCAAAGTGTGGTAGTTTAAATCTCTCTTCCGCAAACGGCAATTGATGCTAAATCAATTCTTAAATTTAAAACTGAGATTTATAAGTTTCTATTAGCTAAAGATAATAAAAGATGTGGGTCAAAGGCAAGTATATAATTTTAATTTGCAGATCAACCATTATCTTTTGAATGGCAGAACAGGTTTGAGGGGCAAAGTGGCCTACTCCTGTCCCACAAAATAAATATTCCAAACTAAATTTTAAATTAAATCATGTAATGTGTGTCAGACTCAGCTAATCAGCTTTGTGCTTTCCTTTGGTGCCCCTCTTCTGTGTGCCTCTGCATGTCCCAGTGCTGCTACATGGTAGTGCCCCAGTGACTAAAGCATGGCTGGTGGTAAGCTACTGACTTACAGTGGGGGAGACTGCAGCTGGCCTTGTAGGATGCCATCGAGAAGCTCTGGCCCTAGAAGGCCCAGCTTCGTACTGCACCACTTTGGGATTGTGGCTGAAGTCTAAGCTGTCTGGCTGACAGGCTGCAGCAAGGGTACTGACCGAGTCACACTGGTGGGAGCCTGAATGCTGTCATTGTGGGAGAGGATGGCAGATTCAGGTTCAACGGAGCCCAGGGACATCACCTTAGCAATTTGAGTAATCTGCTGAAGGACAGATTGCTGGACACCTGTGAGACCCTATAAATCACTTTGAGCATTGGGATCCACTGGCATGATGGTTGCAGTCTTAGCCCGCTTGCATCAAGCTGAGATTTTATGACCTCAGCCTGAGCTTCTACTGCAGCACTGAGACATTGGGCACCTTCTGTTAATGCTGCAATTGAAGCTGAGATATGGCCATCGGATGCTGCAACATGATCAGGCCCACAAGTGCTCTCATGGAGTTGGCCACCTTTTTCATTCTGGAGAGGATGAGTTCCAAACTCTGGGTGTGAAGCTCTGTGCCAATTTGGAACTGGATTCGTCCATGCTCCTTGGCAGTGACAGCAGGCTTTCAGGCAGACCAGTTAATGTCCCAAGGCTTTCTGTGTGCAAGCCCACTCGTGTCTAGTGATTCACTACTTGCAGATCCTACCTTCTATGCTACAATCTAAAGTACCCATGATGCCAGTAACTGAGCTGGTGGCTGTGCCTGTCAGATAGAGTAACACTGTTTCCTCTTCATCAGCTGTTTCTCCTTATGGGACTGCCACCCATGCCACTGCCTGGCTAGGCAGTAGTTCTTGGGTACTTGAAAGCAGAAAGATAGGGTTGTGCTCAGCTGAGGGGGTGGGTGAGGAATCAAGCGATGCGTGGTTACAACATCTGCAGATTGTAAATCATAATAGATTGCAGTATGAGGGGGAAGTGGGAAGAGTGATGGTGTATTAGGCAAGAACGTACTGTCGTCCTCCATGGTTTCAGTCCTGCCACTAACAACAGCCTCAGTAATTGCAGCTTCAAATGTGACCAGCACCATCTCCTCCATGGTGCTGAGGACATACAGCCATGCCTGTTTCCAATGGTTGGGCGCTGCTGCCTCTGATTGTGGGCTATCTTGTCCTGCTGGAGAGAGGAAAGTGTGTCAGAGTGTGGTAATGTCGGTGTCGTAGTTGAATAGCTGGCAGTCTTTGCAAGGTGTGAGTATGAGGCTTGCAGCAGCACTAAATGCATGAGGTTTGCATCATCATGCCTCCATTAACTGCCCCTTCCATACCTGCGACCTGTACCACATAGAAGGACAAAGGCATCAGGCGCTTAGCAACAATGCCATCTGTAAGTATCCCTCCAAATTCTATACTTCTAACTTGGAACTGCATCACTGTTCCTTCACTGTCGCTGGGTCAAAATCTGGAACTCCCTCCCTAACGGCACTGTGGGTGTATCAACACCAAATGACTCAAAAAGGTGGCTTACCATTACCTTCTCAAGGGCAATTAGGGATGGGCAATAAATGGTAGCCTTGCTAACAATGCTCATATCTGATGAACAAACAAAAAGAAATGAATCATGGTTGGTCAGAATTGTTGGTATGCAAGTTGGTGGGGTGGTGAAAGAAGCTGTGGGTGAGGCTGTTGGTGCTGTTGGTACAATATGGCATGTGAAGATGCACTCACTGACTTTGACCACGCGTGTGAGGTCATTAAATTACTTGTGGGATTGAATCTAGGTCCTCAGATCCAGGTCTTCAGGACTAGACTGTTGTCATTGACTGCGATTACCTGATCCCACAGCCTTTTTAATATCTGCCTGGAGGGCCTCCCGACTCCCTGTGGGAAAACGACATCTCTCCTCCTGTGCACCTCCTACACCAAGGCTGCATTCCTGACCTGCTGTGCAATTTTTGGGGTTCTTCTTGCTCTTTAACTTCTCTTTCCCCAATATCAGCCCTTGCTACAGCCAGAATGCATCTTACCTTTCAGAAGTGCAGACAGAATTTAAGTAGTGCAAGCTAGCTTTAATTGGTGCTAGCCTCACACAGATTCGGGCCCCTTGCTGAAGCGGTCAACCACTCAACTGTTCATTCAGCACTGGACTGCACACCACAATTATTATAATTAGCAGGCAGCATGAAGTTTGCATACTGCTTACATTAATTTGAATGGGTGCAGGTTTAATGCGCATTGAGTTCCCCACACCTGATTTTGGGGGCTATCCAATTTTTTCCCCAGTGGTACTCATTACAAAGTGACCAAACTGGATGAAATGTTATAACTTCAATTTATGGATGCTTCAAATGGTTGATCCTTACAGTGAGGCTTTTTCCATTTGGCGCTGTCTGCAGAGCTGCAGGCTTTATGTTATTAGATATGATGTCACATTAGTTGTGGGTGTGGGTCTGTTATAAGGGCAGCCTTAAGGATTATAAAAAGTGTGTATGTGAAGAAGTGCAAAATGGTGGTAGAGAGCAAATTAGTTTAGTATCCATTTGAGTGGTAACTTTACATTTGTTGTTGGGGTTTGCAGTACTCTAATTTTTCCTTGCATAGCTACTGAAAGCTGATAGGGATCCAGCACAGCTAGCAGCAGTATCCAGGTACACAAAGTCTTAGAGTGCTACACAGCTTGGAGTCTTGTATTCTCCAGATTGAGCTAGGTTACACTGGAGTTTTTTGAAGTAACTGTGTTAAATACTTCAACACAAGGGTGTCCCAGCACTGGAAAGGGGGAACTGGGCCGTTGTAGCTATAACTTTTGGTTTGAAAATAATTATTAGTTGGATATATTTGAAATTAAGCCCTGTTGTTTTTAGAAGCCCTGGAGAATGTTAGTGCAGAATAAATCAGCAGTAGCGATTGCTTGTGGCTTTTCCCTCACAATTTCCCAACACCCTGAGTTTCCCAGAGGCCAGTCACCCAGGAAAAGCAACATGCGGAATAGAGGCACTGCTTTCAGAGGGAGGATAGAGAAATTGGAGAGTCGACCAACACCACTTTCGCAAGCACAGTTAGCTGGTTGGCACAAAAATACCAGAGACTCAGTATAGGTCATTGCTCAGAGAACAGTGCGTGCCCTAGCAGGATCAAGATGAGAGGAAAGCAGTTTATAAAATGAAGTAAAACAGATGGCAAAGTGAACAATAATTTGTACCTGAAGAAACAATGTTTGTTGATCTACCTAAAATTACCTATGATTGATGGGAAGGGAAAGTAGGATAGGAATCCATGAGGTGAGCCAATCCTTTTGCTGGTTTAATCAAGATGTCCGCTTAAATGTCTGCCTTCACGTTAATGGTTCCTTTGGCAATAGCCATTGGTGTTTGATGCAAAGGCCTACTTAAGAAGAGTACCTGCTTATATGATTAACTGGAGGATTATTAATGCCAGTGGAATTGGACTATTGTCAGAAGAGGAAGGAAGACAATTTAAGATCTGCAGTCGTACCACATCCAGTCGTAAATTGTAGGGGACAATTAAACAACTCACTGGAGGAGGAGGCTCCACAAATATCCCCATCCTCAATGATGGGGAAGCACAGCACATCAGTGCAAAAGATAAGGCTGAAGCATTTGCTACAATCTTCAGCCTGAAGTGTCGAGTGAATGATCCATCTTGGCCTCCTCCAGAGGGCCCCAGCATCACAGATGCCAGTCTTCAGCCAATTCGATTCACTCCACTTGATATCAAGAAACAGTTGAAAGCAGTGGAAAGGCTGTGGGCCCTAACAATATTCTGGCAATAGTACTGAAGATTTGTGCTGAAGACTTGCCATGCCCCTAGCCAAGCTGTTCCAGCACAGCTACAATACTGGCATCTAGCCGGCTATGTGGAAAATTGCCCAGGTGTGTCCTGTACGCAAAAAGCAGGACAAATCCAACCCAGTCAATTACCGCCCCATCACTCTACTCTCCATCATCAGTAAAGTGATGGAAGGGGTCATCAACAGTGCTATCAAGCGGCACTTGCTGAGCAATAACCTGCTCACTGAAGCCCAGTTTGAGTTTTGCCAGGGCCACTCAGCTCCTGACCACATTATAGCCTTGGTTCAAACATGGATCAAGGAGCTGAACTCCCGAGGTGAGTGAGAGTGACTGCCCTTGACATCAAGACTGCATTTGACCAATTGTGGCTTCAAGGAGCCCTAACAAAACTGAGTTACTGGGAATCAGGGGGAAAACTCTCCATTCTTTGGAGTCATACCTAGCGCAAAGGAAAATGATTATGGTTGTTGGAGGTCAGTCATCTTGGCTCCAGGACATCACTGCAGGAGTTCCTCAAGGTAGTGTCCTCGGCCCAACCATCTTCAGCTACTTCATCAATGACCTTCCTTCCATCATAAGGTCAGAAGTGGGGATGTTCGCTGATGGTCGCACAATGTTCAGCACCATTCGTGACTCCTCAGATACTGAAGCAGTCCATGTCCAAATGCAGCAAGACCTGGACAATATCCAGGCTTGGGCTGACAAGTGGCAAGTAACATTCACGGTTACTCAAGTGCCAGGCAATGACCATCTCCAACAAGAGAGAATCTAAAAATCGCCGCTTGATATTCAATGGCATTACCATCCCCCACTATCAATATCCTGGGGGTTACATTGACCAGAAACTGAACTGGGCTAGCCATATAAATACTGTGGCTACAAGAGCGAGTCAGAGACTAGGAATCCTACGGTGAGTAACTCACCTCCTGGCTCCCCAAAGCCTGTCCACCATCTACAAGGCACAGGTCAGGAGTGTGATGGAATATTCCTCATTTGCCTGGTTGAGTGCAGCTCCCACAACACTCAAGAAGCTTGACACTGTCCAGGACAAAGCAGCCCGATTGATTGGTACCACATCCACAAACATTCACTCCCTCCACCACCGATGCACAGTAGCAGCAGTGTGTGCCATCTACAAGATGCAATGCAGGACTTCACCAAGGCTCCTTAGACAGCACCTTCCAAACCCATAACCAATACCCTCTAGAAGAACAAAGGCAGTGGATAGATGGGAACACCACCACCTGGAAGTTCCCCTCCAAGTCACTCACCGCCCTGACTTGGAACTATATCGCTGTTCCTTCACTGTTGCTGGGTCAAAATCCTGAAACTCTCTTCCTAGCAGCACTGTGGGTGTACCTACACCACATGGACTGCAGCGTTTCAAGAAGGCAGCTCACCACCACCTTCTCAAGGACAACTAGGAGAGGGCAATAAATGCTGGCCCAGCCAGTGAAGCCCACATCCCATGAATGAATTAAAAAATAATTATTCTTTTCTTCTTTCTATTTCTCTTGTTATAGTTTTTAAGTATTGTTTCAAAGATGAATGCTGGTTTATATCTTAAGGGCAAGTGACTAGAGAAATCTTCACTAAAGATAAGTTATTTGAAGGAGGGGAGAAACAGACATGCATTATGTTCATCATCATCATGTCACGCGTATGTAACATAACAATCCATTTCAATACAACTTTATGTCATTATATTCAGAAATAAATGAAGAAAACGTCTGTCAAATGCTTATTTCTGAAGATGATGCCATTTAAATACACAGTCAAAATAATAGCTGGAAGATTCATATGTGATGGATTTTGTCGATTTTTTTTTTATTCATCCTTCCTCAGTGTGCCTAGGTCAGTACTTTATGCCAACTCTCCTGCTGACGTCATCAGCTTCCAATGTCTAAAATAAATCTTAAAAGAAATCAACTGAAATGTACAGAAAGAACAAGAATGTTATAATTAATCAGCTTCATTTATGTGTCTGATTCTTAAAGCAATCATCGACAAATAAGCTTCCATATTTAAATGTATTTTAACCGTGCTCTTTTTTGAGTAGAATGAGTTGCCTTTTACTGCATTTGCACTTTAAAGTTCTCCCTACCCTTAAAATGCACAATCTGCACAATCAAATGTGGCTTTTGTTGTAACCTGGGGAAGGCTGCACTGCAAACCAAGCCCATTGCTCTCGTGTTCTGCTTCACTTGGTCCATGGACAAGGAGATATTGGGATTTTTCTCGGAGTAGTGAGAATCAGTGGCCTTCCTGAAGCAGGGTAATGAATAGCAAACTGCGTGATGCCACTGCTATCACCTGCTGCATCCTGGAATGACCCTGTGGTATAAGATGCATGGTGACCATGACAGCCACAGACAGTGGTCTCCATGCCTTGGTCACCTTGAGATATGAATACTCCTTACCCTTAAAATGATCTCCCCTGACATGGGCTTGACTGATTAAGGGAAACAGGCATAGAAATTGGATTGCACACATTCATTTTTCAGGTGCCTTAGGACTGACTTTAGTGGGTGGCCCATGCATGCCTGTCCTGTGTCAAAAGTGCACCATCCCCTATATTGATTCGACTCTTCCATCGGGATCCAGAACATGAGCCACAACTATTCAGGAAGTTCATATTAACATTAAAATAAGAGTCCTGCATTGGATGTGAGATTGGTCTGCACCTGTCTACTTGTCTGCTTTGCAAATATTCACTCATGAGTGGCGTGGCAGTGCTGCCTTTGTGCCTGGAGGTGGAGCGGGAGCACCAAAGAAGACAGCAGTAGACAGGGGACATGGCAGAAGAAGGAGGTGGGAGGGCACTATGCAGAAGGCCTTACTCTCAGCGGGTCTTCAGGGAGAGTGCTGACTCTCTCTACTCTGGGAGAAATCAGGCAAAGCAGAATGAGAGAGCAATGGGCTTGCTTTGCAATGCAGTCTTTCCCAGGTTACAATAAAAGCCATATTTCATTGTTCAGACCATCAACATGTCCAAACAATAATTCCACTGCCTGGAGTGTTTTGGAGGAACTCTGTAATACACCCATGACCGTGTCTCCAAATTTGTTGCGGTGCATTGCAAGCTGCATCATTTTGCTATTCAGAGTGACCCTACTTACATCACTTGGGCAGAGAGAAGTGGAAGAAAAGGAGGATCACTAGTCCCCCAGCTGTCAGAGCTTTTAACAAACAACTAATATAAGAGCACCTCATCTGAACCTTCCTCTCCTCCCCAATAGACCAGCTGTCTCACCATTCTTGTAACCACTATCTTCAATACCACCATCTGCTTACTTTCCTACAGTCCTCATGAGCTTGACTAAGATTAATAGCACCAAACCAAATCAAGAACAATACAGTTTACTCAAATAAATCAATTCATATTTGTAGAACAATTAAATATGCAAGGATCACCCTGTGCAAATCATTATTGTCTGTCTTCTCTGCTGATCTATCTATCCTAGTGCTCTTACAAAGTATTACTCCAGTGGTTACAGCTTAGGAGGTGAAAAGTTGCTAATCTTCCATTAAGGACACAAGATGCTTGTTGTAGGTGATTTAGAGCAACTCTGGATTTTGAGTGCTGTTTGCAGACTGCAGCATTTTGGCTGGGCTGAGGCAATCTGGCCCAGCTGACAGTGTAGCCCTGAAAAGGGGGGTTGGTTGTGGGTAGATGACAGGGGAGCAGGCAGGCTGCCATCCTGAGAGAGCACAGGAGGTGTTGTAGTCAATGTCACTATCATTAGGTTGCAGCTCACCACTCTTCTGACTCTGCACAAGAACAGAGTGTAGAGGTCATGTCAACATTACACCTCAGAGCCATGATGGCAGCAGTCTAAGCTCCCTTGCTGCTGCTGAAGCTGGGAGAGATGCCACCAGAGATCCCATCACTCTGGGTCTTGTTGCTGTGGTCATGAAGCTGACCATTCACTCCATACTTAACAGAATGGTCTCCAGGCTCTGGAGTGAAGTCGCAACACAATTTGGAGTTGGATTCCTCTGTGCTCTAAACCCCTTTGTGCAAGCTTGCTGGTGGGCTGTCCAGTACATTTAGTATTTTGGGATGTGTGTCCATCTGCCTTCATCAGTAAACTTGGCTATTCAAGTTATCATTTGCAGCAGGGATAGTGTGCAATCTCGGTTTCTGATTAATCGGCACATGTGTATTTCTGTCCCCCTGCACTACATGCCTGTGCCCGGTGATATGTCACATGAAGATGTCCCCTCCAGCTCCAGACTGTTTTATTTTCAAACGGATTTAGCATTGCCAAATGTTTCGGCAAGTGCCAGGTAGAAATATCATTATCCCAAAACTTTATTACAATATGCTAAAGGTTCCACAAAAAAAAACTTCAAATAGAAACTGCTGAAAATGAAGGACCAATTCATCAGTATCAGTACAAAGAATAGATATGTTAATGTTTTGATGTAATTCTTCATTAAAACTAAAAACTGAAAGATTAACAAGCATTTTAATAGAGTTAGAAAAAGGGAAAGAATAATCACTAATTTTACCATTGCTTAAGGTTTGCTATAAGATGTAAAGTATAATAAATAATGGCTTAATATCAGGGAACTCTGTAGAGGTAATTTGGGAATTTCTTGTGGAGAAATGTATGTGCGAGAAGGGTGGTGCAATAATCTTGAGGCCCTTTCTATTTTTAACTTATACAAGTGCTCATTGCTCACAGTAAGTTGGATGATATTCTCTCTTATAGGGATAAGAATGTTATATCATGAGATGCACAATGTGTTGTTCTGCTGCATTTATCGAAAGCCTTTCAGCAATTTCTCTTGTGAATTCGCTCAGTTGCACAATGACTCACTTGGCAACCATGTTATGTTTGATAGCTAACCAGCAGCAGTGGTTGATCATTGGATTCCCATTCAGAGGGCACATGTTCAAATCCCTGCCTCCAACTGTCACAGCCCAGCAGCTTTAACACAAGAGAAATGAGTTCCCATTCAGAGATACAAAGGTAAAATGCTGTGGCTGCTGGAAATCTGAAATAGAACAGAAATTGCCAGAAATCCTCAGCAGATCAGGCAGCATCTGTGGAGAGCAGAACAGAGAAACCTTTCCGGTTGATATTCTACAGATCATGGACCTGAAATGTTAATTCTGTTTCTCTCTCCGCAGATGCTGCCTGATCTGCTGAGTATTTCCAGTTTTTTTCTGCATTTATCTCATTCAGAGATTATAAAGGCAGCTTTCAGAAGACAGTAAAAGCGTGGAACCTCTCCCCATGTACAAGTTTGACATTTTTCAGTTGGGAAGGGGCATAAAAAACCTCATGATGGGAGGATAGAACATCAGAGACTTCTTTTGCAGAAAGCAGGCTTCCTGTCAAGTGATCAGCACTGACACAGCCAGTTCATGGCCACGGGATCTCCTCTATGAAGAACAATATGGAAATCCAAGGGCAGTGAATGAGCATAAATTAAAATGAAACATGTTAGTACATTACTCTAGGTCTAAGAATTGAATGCAGATACTTATATTCTTGGCCATGTAACCATACACAGCACAAATTACTGCAGACAGTCTTAGCAGATGACATCCAGGCCCAAAAGTGCTTAAAATAGCTGTAAACTTGACTGGGACCCAGATATGTCTGGTATGGCCTAGTTTTTGGGATGACCTGGAGGCAACTTCCTCCTAACAGGTCGATAGCTTAAAGGGGGAGGGGAGTCTCTAAATCAGGAATTCCAACACCATGATCACCCATCGGAGCCAAGCATACAATTTGCATAGGTTCATTGAAAGAACATTACTGAAAGCAGAAGAAATGGGGTCCACCTGGAGGATCAGAATTTTTTTTAAATATCCTTGAAGTGGTCTCCTGATACAGTGGGGTCACCTTTCTGATTGAGAGGGTGGGAGGTGGTAGCTTGACCCAGTATCCCATGGGAAAATGGGTAAATTGTGAGTAAGATATGATGGAATTGCTTTTTTTTTTGGTTTCTTAGTTATTGTAGACAAACATAGGGCTGAGTGTTGGCATTGGAGCTATATTTGCAGCTGTACAATTGTCCAAAAGTACTTGCCAACTCAATAGAAGCTAATGGCCAGAATTTTTAGCTTGTTGGGTGGGCACTGCCTGACCTGAATGAGCGTAAAATGACACGGGATGACACCGGGCAAGCATCCAGACGTCATTGCATACTCGCGCAATATTTTGGTCAGTGGGCGCATGCGGGAGCCAGCAGCGTGTCCGCCGACAATTAAAAGGCCTATTAAGACTATTAAAGTCCCAATTTAATTAAATTTTTCACTGCCGTCCAACCTTATGGTTGGCGGGCAGACGAAAAGGCCAAGCGGCCTTTGGATTTTTTAGGAAACCTCAGCCGCAGGAGGGATGAGGTTTCTAACAGCTATTAAAAATTAAATAAAAATTTAAATATTTCACTAATAACATGTCCTGCTCATGAGTCACATGAGGGGACATGTTTTATAGCAATTTAAAATTCTTTATTTTTAATTCTTAAATTCTTCATCTCCCTGAGGTGGTTCTGTGCTCTGTGCTCGGTGGGACTTATTTGGCCCACCAGCCTGAAATCACAGTCAGGCCCCAGTCATGGGCGGTGGCCAGCTTCCCGATCATTCCAGTCTGCTCTCGCCGAGCCAGCCCAATGAGGGCAAAATCCTGGCCAATGTGTTTCCTCCAAAGGAATGGGATGTGGTACAGAAGGTCCTTCCTTCATTGACGAGAGTTTCTTCCCCTGGCATGAGCAGTCTTCACCAGGAATTGCTATCATTAGGTGAGAAGAGCAAAAAAAGAAGGGAGTTGGGGTACATAAACATTAATACTTTAATCACATTCCTAAGGTAATTGTCTTTTAATTCTCAGAAATATTTTACCTTTTATGACACTGATTCCAGGGTCTATCAGTAAATGGTTCCTATTCACAGTCGTGGGGCCGACTTTGCTTCTGGGGAGGGGATGGCAATCCGTTCTCTGCCCCTCCCTGCCATTTTTTAGCCCCATATGTCAGATATTTTTAAGGTGTAAGATTCAGATACTTTTAATTTATAAATCTTATCTTCTCGAATAATATTCGATCTTGGGATATGGACATTGCTGGCTAGGACAGCATTTATTGCCCATCCCTGATTGCCATTGAGAAGGTGGTTGGGAGCTGCCTTATGGACTGCTGCAGTCCATATGGTATAGGTACATCCACAGTGCTGTAAGGGAGGGGGTTCAAGGATTTTTACCCAGCAACATTGAAGGAACGGCAATATAGTTCCAAGTCAAGATGGTGAGTGACTCAGAGGGGAATTTCCAGCTGGTGATGTTTTCATCTGTCTGCTGCCCTTGTCCTTCTAGCTGACAGTAGTTGTGGGTTTGGAAGGTCTATTCTAAGGAGGCTTGGTAAGTTCCTGCAGTGCATCTTGTAGATGATACACACTGCTGCCACTGTGTGTCAATGGTGGAGGGGGTGAATGTTGTGGATGGGGTGCTAATCAAGCAGGCTGCTTTGTCCTGGATGGTGTCGAGATTCTTGAGTGTTGTTGGAGTTGCACTCATCCAGGTGAGTGAGAGTATTCCATCACGCTCCTGATGTGCCTTGTAGATGGTGGACAGGCTTTGGGGAATCGGGAGGTGAGTTACTCACCACAGGATTCCTAGTTTCTGACCTGCCCTTATAGCCACAGTATCTATATTGCTAGTCCAGTTCAGCCCCTGGTCAATGGTAACCCCCAAGATGTTGATAGTGGGAGATTCAGTGATGGTAATGCCATTGAATGTCCCAGTGAGTTCCCCCCGCCCCACCCAGTTCCCATTAACTCCAGTTTTGCTAGGGCACCTCAATGCCGCACTCTGTCAAATGCTGCCTTGATGTCAAGGGCAGTCACTCTCACCTCACCTCTGGAGTTCAGCTCTTTTGACCATGTTTGAACCAAGGCTGTAATGAGGACAGCACTCCCCTCAAGCAGTAATGTTTGCAGTGTTTCTAGTTTTTAGTCATTTCAATTTTGGGAAATGTAATTTAAGAAGTGAAATGACTTGCCTATATATAAAATGTCTTTTATGGCCCCAGGACATTACAAAGTGTTTAACAAACATTGAAGCACTCTACTTTTGAGGTGTGGTCACTGTTGTAATGTAGAAAACATGGAAGCCAATTTACACACAGCACGGTCCTGCAAAAGTAATAAAATTAATGACCAGATCATCTGCCTTTAGTGATGTTGGTTGAAGGATAAATGTTGGCCAGGACACCAGAAGAACTTCCTCTGCTCTTCTTTGAATGGTTATTATAGAGAGAGAGAAGGTGGGGCCTCAGTTTAACATCTCATCCAAAAGATGCCGTCAGTGCTGCACTGAAATCACAGCCTATGTTATGTGCTGGATTCGCATAATGGGCTTGAACCCTTGACCTTCTGACTTAGTAGTGAGCGTACAACCACTGAGTCAAGGCTGACATTTGTAAATCAAACTGCACTTAAGTAATTCAAAAAGTACTGAACGTTGAAATAATGTTGAAAAGTAGAAGGTGAACCTGATTATACTGAAACAACAGAAACAACTCAAGCACTCCCTCACTCCTCCCCTCAAATTCAAGCACTATTGCTTCAATAAATAAGATATAGGTCAGTTAACACTGTACCTTTGCTTAAAAAGGGAGCGAGGGATAGACCAAAAAATTACAGGCCAGTCAGTCTAACCCCGGTAGTGGCCAAATTATTGGAATCAATTCTGAGAGACAGGATAAACTGTCACTTAGAAAGACATGATAAGTAGAGGATAGTCAGCATTGTTTTGTTAAGTGAAGGTTGTGCCTGACTAACTTGATTGAATTTTTTGAGGAAGCAACAAGCAGGATTGATGAGGATAATGCAGTTGATGTGGTCTACTTGGATTTTTGGAAGGCTTTCGATAAGGTCCCACTTGGCAGAGCAGTTTAAAAAAAATGAAAGCCCATGAGATGCCAGGAAATGTAGCAAGTTGTATACAAATTGGCTCAGTGGCAGGAAACAAAGGGCAATTGTTAATGGATGTTTTTTCTGACTGGAAGGCTGTTAACAGTGGGGTTCTGCAATGCTCAGTACTAGATCCCTGCTTTTTGTGCTATATATTAATAATCTGGATGTAATTGCAGGAGAAAGGATCAAGAAGTTTGCAGACAATGCACAATTTGCCATTGGTTGTTAGTGAGGAGGATATCTGTAGACTGCAGGAAGATATCAATAGATTGGTCAGGTGGGCAGAAAAATGACAAATGGAATTCAACCCAGAGAAATGTGAGGTGATGTGTTTGCGGAGGTCAAACAAGGCAAAGGAATGTGCAATAAATGGAAGGATACTGAGAGAAGAAGTAAGGGACCTTGGAGTGCATGTCCACAGGTCCCTGAAGGTAGCAGGGCAGGTTGATAAGGTCACTAAGAAGGCATGGAATACTTTCCGCTATTAGCCAAGGCATAGAATATAAGAGCAGGGAGATTATGCTGGAGCTGTATTAAACATTACTTAGGTATAACTTGAGTATTGTGTGCAGTTCTGGTCACCCCATTACAAAAAGGATGTAGTTGCACTAGAGAGAGTACAGAGGAGATTTACGAGGATGTTACCAGGACTGGAAAATTGCAGCTACGAGGAAAGATTGGATAGGCTGGGATTGTTCTCCTTGGAACAGTGGAAGCTGAGGGGAGATTTTATTGTAGAAGGTGTACAAGGTTGTGAGGGGTCTGGATGAGAAGGACCTATTTTCTTCAGCAGAGAGCTCAATGATAAGGGGGCATAGATTTGAAGCAATTGGTAGAAGGATTAGAGGGGAGATGAGAAAAATTCTTTTCATCGAGAGGATGGTAGAGGCCTAGGACTAACTGATTGAAAGGGTGGTAGAGGCAGAAAACCTCCACTCATTTAAAATGTGCCTGGATATGCAACTGAAGTGCCGTAACCTCCAGGCTTACAGATCAAATGCTGAAAAGTGGGATTAGGCTGCATGGTCCCTTTTTTGGCCAGTGCAGACACAATAGGCCAAGTGGCCTCCTTCTATGCCGTAAACTTTCTATGATTCTATCTGACCTTCAAGAACATGAGAAGTTAGCCCACAAGGAGAAGTAGCCAACA
This sequence comes from Carcharodon carcharias, assembly GCF_017639515.1. NCBI lineage: Eukaryota > Metazoa > Chordata > Chondrichthyes > Lamniformes > Lamnidae > Carcharodon > Carcharodon carcharias. Next base: position 139,373,632 of record NC_054467.1, on the reverse strand, counting down.
GCTACTAGGAGTAATCAATCAGCTGATCAGTCACCTGGCAGAGCTTCAATTTTTCTCGTACATTATATCATCTTAATAGACTCAATGGACTCTGTAACCACAAAAATCATTTTTTTTTACTATTTGTGGTCACAGTGTACTAGTGTTAAATGAAATGCTCCATTAGCACCAATATAACCGAATGGATGGCCAGAATTTTACATCCCTTCTACCCAAGAAATGGTTTGGCAGGCAGAGGGGCATAAAACTGGGTGCCATGGCAGTGGCGCTGTGGGACTTTACCCATAGCAGGGGAGATGTCAGATCCGTGGTGTTATGACCAGTCCCTGGGTGAGGTCCCCCAATTTGTTAGCTTCCTGAACGGGATCCCAATTTTGTTATGATCCAGGGTGAGGAGAAATGAGCAGGATCCCCCTCTTTATTCAACCCTCTTGGTTGGTCCCAACAAGGTTAATTCAAAATGGATCCCTTTCCCCCGTGGATACTTTTTCCCAGTCCAAACATTTTAGAGCCAATTTAACCAGGCTTTCTTGAGTCAAGGAAAGAGTAAGTTTATTAGTTACTAAAACCCGAGAAAAAAATAGTAAAGATACAACACACGCACACACACAGATTAGAAATGAGAAGCTGATTCCAAAATAAATTTTTTTTTTTAAATATGCAAATCAGCCTTTGGCTTGTCTGTGAGGAGTAGATGGCGAAATGTTGCGGCTGTTAAGTTAGGTGATCCCAGTAGAGCTGACTTTGGCAGTGGCGCAGTTGGTTCTGCAGGTTGGCTGAGGAAGCTGCCCTATTTCTTCTTTGATTGTAGATTTGCTGACTTGCCTCCAGCAAAAGAGAGAGAGAGAGATAGACTTTTTCCTGCAAGCTGCAGGGATATCTAGTTGATCATCTTCTGCTGTCACTCTCACAGATCACACTAGCACACACAGATCAGCTAGCTAGTTTGGCAGCTAGTTTTATAACCCATTTTCTCATGTATTCCTGGAAGGGAAAAAGAAAACATAACTTTCACCCAGAGTCCATTTTCTTTCAACTAGGATAATTTCCACATTCTGAGATATAGCTCAGCAGGAGATGGTTTTGGATGTCTGATGAGATGTGGCAATCTGTCTCCATTGTCTCTGCAACCACAGGAGACTAAAGTTCAGTCTTTTGCATTTCATCTCTTCCTTTCAAGTGTCTCTGTCTGAAGTAGGCCTTGACACCTTTTAAAGTTCGACATTCCATGTTCTGTTAGGACTAGTTGGTCACATATAATCCACATAGGAATTTCCCATAAGTGATTACTTTACATTTCCAGCCATCTTTTGCTCAGTCTTTCAAAAAAAAAAGTCTTCCTTAAAAAGTTCAACATGCCTGTGAGTAATGTAGGCTGTAATCCACCATAGTAACAGTGTCTTACCAAGAAAGTCAACATAGGATCATGGGAGCAGGAGTAGGCCAACCGGCCCGTCGATTCAGCTCTACCATTCAAACAGATCATGGCTGATCACCTATCTCAACGCCATTTTTCCCCATTATCCCCATATCCCTGATGTCATTAGTATCCAGAAGCCTGTCGATTTCTGCTTTGAACATGCTCAGTGATTGACCTTCCACAGCCCTCTGGGGCAGAGAATTCCAAAGATTCAGAACCTACTGAGTGAAGAAATTCCTCCTCATTCAGTCTTAAATGGCCTACCCCTTCTGAGAAATGTACATAATGATGGTATCAAATTGAAAGAAAAAACCTTATATAATTCTGCGAAGATTAGTGATAGGCCAGAAGATTGGGAAAATTTTAGAAACTAGCGAAGGATGACTTAATAAAGTGGGAGAAATTAGAATATGGGGGTAAACTAGCATGAAATATAAAAACAGACAGAGATTCTACAAGCATATAAAAAGGAAGGGACTAGCCAAATTAAATGTTGGTCCCTTAGAGGATGAATTACTGATGGGAAATAAGGAAATGGCAGTGGCTTTGAACAAATATTCACAGCAGCAGGCACAAAATGCATCCCAAGAACAGTAGAAAATCAAAAGCGAGGGAGGAACTTGAAACAACCACTATCACTGGAGAAAAAGTACTAGGAAAATTAATGGGATAAAAGGCTAACAGAACTGATGGCCTGCATCCTGGAGCCTTAAAAGAACTTACTACAGATATAATATATGTATTGATTGTAATCTTCCAAATTTCCCTAAGTTCTGGAATGGTTCCAGCAGATTTGAAAATGGCAAATATAACCCCTCTATTCAGGAAAGGAGGGAGACAGAAAGCAGGAAACTATAGGCCAGTTAGCCTAACATCTTGTCATTGTGAAATGCTGGAAACCATTATTAAGGAAGTAGTGGCAGGACATTTAGAAAGTCAAAATACAATCAGAGTCAATGTGATTCTTTGAAAGGAAAATCATGTTTGACAAATATATTAGAGTTCTTTGAGGATGTACCAAGCAGTGTGGATAAAGGGGAACCTGTATTTGGATTTCCAAAATAGTATTCGATGAGGTACCACATCTAAGTTTACTACACAAGAGCTCATGGTTTTGAGGGTAATATATTAGAATGGATAGAGGATTGGCTAACTAGCAGGAAACAGCCTGGATAAATGGGTCATTTTCAAGTTTGCAAACAGTAACAAATGGGATTAGTGCATGGGTGTCAGCTATTTACAGTATATATTAATGACTTGGATGAAGGGACAGAGTATATTGTAGCCAAATTTGCTGACGATACCATGGATGAGAGTTTCTTGCCTCTCCCACCACCAGGGTTGTTCAGTCCCACCGAAAGTCAATAGACTTCCGGCTGGGTTGCAGAATCTCCCACTGCAGGTTCCGCCACAACGGGACCGGAAAATCCTGGCCCAGGTTAGGTGGGAGAGCAAGGGCAGAATTTTACGTCTCACGGGTGAGCAAGCACCCGACCCGATCGGGCGTAAAATTGCACGAGATGACTTCGGGCGAGTGTCATCGCGCACTCGCTCGGCAGGCTTGTGCAAAAGTTGCCCAGCGACAATCAAGTGAGCAATTAAGCCCATTAACAGAGCAATTGTCTGCGATTTTTTGTGGCCCGTCCAACCTTACGGTTGGTGGATGGGTGAATCAGCCAGGCGGCCTTTACAATTTTCATAAAACTTCATCCAGGGCGGAATGAAAGCTCCGTTAGGAAATAAAACTAAAATAAGTATCTAGGGATAGCATTTATATGAGATATGCTTTCAGGTGCTTCATTTTGATGCATTAATTTTTTTGCCAATTTTTACAGCTTTATTTCAGCTGTCTGCCTTCAAAGAGCTCTCTCACAGCGCTCACCCACGTCCGCGTTGACATTGTCACCCGCCCTCTGCTTGCTCCCACCCCGGCAGTGCTGAGCTTTTCAGCGCGCATTTCACATTGGCTGGCTGGTAATTTGCCAGTCAACGTGGAATCACGGTTAGGTGTCCATTTCCCAGCTGCTCCCAGGCCCACCGATCACGCGTGCCCGACAACTGAAAAATTCAGACCTAAGTTGTGTAAAGGACAAAAGGATTCTGCAAAGGAATGTAGATAAAGTGAGTAGGCAATATTTTGGCAGATGGAGCATAATGTGGGAAGAATAGAAAAGTAGGATATTATTTAACTGGGGGATGTTGTGGTGCAGAGGAACCTTGATGTCCTTGTACATGAATCACAAAAAGCTAGCATGCATGTACCGCAAGTAATTAGGAAAGTAAATGTAATGTTGGCTTTTATTGAAGGGGGAAGGAGTATAAAAGGGAAATCTTGCTGCTTCTGCACCAGGCTTTGGTGAGACCGCACCTAAAGTACTGTGAACAATTTTGATTTCCTTATTTAAGGTGGGATATGCGTGCATTGGAGGTAGTTCCACAAAGGTTCACTAGGTTGATTCCTGGGATGAAGAGTCTGTCTTATGAGTAAAGGTTGGAGCAGGTTGGACTGATACTGATTGGAATTTAGAAGAATGAGAGGTCATCTTATTGAAACATATAAGATTCTGAAGGAACTTGACAGGGTAGATGCTGAGAGAATGTTTCCCCTCATGGGGAAATCTAGAGCTAGGGGGCACAGTTTCAGAATAAGGAATCTCCCATTTAAGATGGAGGTGAGGAGAAATTTCTTTTCTCAGAAGGTTGTTAATCTTTGTAATTCTCTACCCCGGAGAACAGTAGAGTCTGGGTCATTAAATACATTGAAGACTGAGGAAGACAGGTTTTTGATTGACAAGGTATTCGAGGGTTATGGGTGGCAAGTTGGAAAGTGGAGTTGAGGCCACAATCATATCAGCCATGATCTTATTGAATGGTGGAGCAGGCATGAGGGGCTGAATGGCCTACTTCTGCTCTTATTTCGTATGTTCCAAATTATTTGTTGCAAATGAATAATGAGTGAACCTTTAGTTCGTCACCATAATTAATTTCTGTTTCATGTAAAAGTGCAAACAGAGCTGCCCTAAAGCAAGTTAAGTCATAACCTGCCTGGTTTATAAGCACCCATATTTGTTTAAGATTGCAAGCACTAAGAGTGTATATTTTTCTAGCTTGCTTAGTTTTTTGCAGCCCATTGAACTGTGGGAGCATTGTGATTTGTATCCTAAAGAATATGTAGGTGTATCCTAGGCCTGCTTCAGTTCTTGGCTGCCTAAAAAGGTGTGCTGTTTGCTTTGTGTCAACGCTCTTGCAGGCTGGTTTACTGTCACTATGTACAGACTGTTTTTAATGTCACAGATCTTTCTTTTGCCATCCCTGCCCACTATTGTTTACAAATGAGAACAGTTTGTTTTTCACTAATTCCTATTAGTGAAACTGCACAACACAGATAAGCCCATTGATTCACCACAAGAATTTTCAATTGCAGCATTTTAATTGATAAAGTTGAAGCTGCGCAGAAGTTGTGCTCAGTTCCACAATAGATGCACTGACACAGAAATGAAAGTAGAAAAGGGAATTGTAATAAATGAGGAGGGATACAAAAAAGTAGCTTAAATAATCATGTGTATCAATTTTAAAAATTTCTTATCTTATTGGATTCTTCCCAAATGTAAGTTTGCACTGTGTGCACTAGGGAGAGGCTGTTTACTTATGACTAATTTTCTCCCTTATTGATTCCCTCACTAAAATACTTTTTTTTAAAAATCTCATCTTTGTGAAAATGTCAAGGCTTCATTCCCCTTTTTCAGTCCTCAAGGTTTGACTTAGTGTGTTCTGAAATCCATTAGTTACACACTTGGGTTACCATCAATTTTCAAACTGATTATGAATTTACGGCAACAGGTAGTTTAAAGCCTACCCCACCCACCAAAGTTTCTTCCAATTGCCCTCAGCAAATGGCTTCACAGAAATTTAAATAACCAGGGATTATTGACCAATGAAGAGGCATAAGTACAGTATAATAAAGTTGCACAATTCTCGTGATCTGGAGGAAAAGTTGCTCTTTGGCTGAGGCATCAGTGCTAACCCCAGCTGTCAAACTCAGGAAAACTGAAAGGTACAGCAGACTTTCTTTTTACAACTACAAAATGTAACATTGTAAGGTAAATGAGGTAGAAAGCTGTGGTGTTAATTAACTTCTCGTAATCATTTGTCTAAATCAATATCATCTTATTCCAATGCTAGTGGTAAATGAAACAATTGATTTATTTTCTGTGAAGAACCTTCTCGTAAAGTTCCACTTCAAATACAAGTTGAAATGTTTACTATCTATTAATAGTGAAAATAGCTAGAAACTTTGCACTTTGATTTGCTGTTTGTTTAGTTTACCACAATTAAGAGTTTATGGTTTAAAGATATTTAGCCAAAAGGGGCTGTTTTCCATAAAGTAAATACAAACATGTTAACTTGCAAAGTCATTTTGATACATCACTGTCACCTACTGTTTATATTGAAGTAAAGATGCAGTTAGTTACACAAGTATTTGATAAACTAGGATTATATAGAGCATTATGTGCAACTAACCACAGTTTGTTTGGGTTCATTGTCAGTATTGAACAAATTTTGGTCTAAATAATCAGTATAGTTTGATACAATTTTGTGAAATAATGATACTTTCATAATTTTTGAATCTGATTTTGAGAATGTGCACTCTTTCAGCTAAGTAAAGTTATCTGAGTTGACATTATTGTGGGTGTTACCCCATCTTATGTTTTTATAATATTCTAGTTTTATATCTCCTAGAATCAGTAGCTATCTTTGATTCAAAATCCATTCTTCAATGTAATGGCAAAGTGAACACTTAATTCTTGCTGCATACTTTATGCAAAATTGCTGCTCTGCCATGAGAATTTACGGATGAACAAAACTAAAGGGTTAATATGATATTGTCTTGTAAAGCCAGGTCCTTAAGACCATTCTGTTCATTTTTTCCTTTAAATTATTAACTTCACTAAGACGTCAATGTGCAACTCTACCCAGCAGTAAATCTAATTGCCTAATTCCTCATCTGCTTCCGAAGTTCCAAAGGGCTAGACTTGCTCCAAAGATCAGGGGTCAGGCACAAGTTGTTTCGCTTTGTAGCTTTATTATGCCGATGCAACAGAATTTACAGATATGATAGTTGCATGATTTTCTCCAGATTAGCAAATTCATGCAATAGAAGACTGTGATTAGTACAAGTCAGACAGTGGTACTGCTAGTTAATCAGTAACCTGCTATTGCTTCAGGTTTCCTTGGTGCAAGGTACTCATTAGAGTGAGGTCAACTGTCAACTGAAAAGAGTTACCAGCTTTATAGGTGTGTGACAACTAACTGAAAAGGTTTAATAATTCTTTAACATTGTAAAAATATAATTGTAAATTTATCACAACCTGCAAAAAAAATGTTTGTAGTGTGCAAAAATAAATTTGTGTTATCTTCTGGGAAAAAAGTAGTTGCTGATAATTTTGGTTGATAACATTTAGGGATTTCAACAAAAAAATAAATGAATTTGCCAATGTCTGGAAACATTTTATTTAAAGTTTTTTTTCATTTTTAAAGAGATAATATTTAATTTATTTTTTCCTTAGAAATCCATAATCCTTTAACTTCATCAATTTCTTGAATCATTTCCTAAATGCAGAATTATTTAGACTACTCAGGTGTCATTATCAAATAATGAAAATGAAATAAAAGCCAAAGATGTCATTTTCAGGTGAAGCACTGAGGGCCAGCATAATTAACTAGTGAATGCAGATATAGTCCATTATCCATTTTAAATAAAATCAGAGAACCACAAAGTGTGGAAGCAGGCCATTCAGGCCATGTACTGGCTCTTTGAAAGAACTATTCAATTAGCCCTATTCACTGCTTCTTCCCTTATAGGCTGTAACTTATTTTCCTTATCAAGTATTTATCCAATCCCACTGTGAAAGTTACAACTGAATCTGCTTCCTCCACCCTTTTCAGATAGTGCATTCCAGATTGTAACAGACTTGGACAAAAATACACCATTAGAATTGGAATGCAAGTGTCCATAGCACATCTCTCCAAGGCCATCCCTCCCCTTTAACACTCCTCCCTGGCCTCTTGAACCCGGCCCCCAAACCTCTTGGTTCCCCTCCCTCTTCAGTGAGGTAGGACTGCCTGTTGTCATTGGATAATGTACTCTAATGCATCTGAACATTTACCCATTTTCACAATGCTGGTCAATTTAATGGTCACTTACCCTTTAAGAAGAAAGCACTGTCATTAGTCACTATATTAAAAACCTATTTAATTTTGCATAGAGCATTACATTACGACATTTTAAGTTATCAACATATTTTGAACTTACCTGTCAAAATGTTCCTGACTAGAGATCCTTCATGGTTCATGACACCTCTGAACTGTCATAAACCACATTACCTGCCAACATGGGCCTGACTCCATGAAAATAGCAGGAAGTCTAAAATACCCAACCTCACATTTCAGGGTGGGGACTGTTGACTGCAGGCACGTAGCCCACCCTCTACCCTGCGCTAATCAAAATAGCTAATGATGGGATTGGGGTCAGGATTTCATATGCAGGACTTGTACGCCTCCACCTCCACCTGTCTGACATGTGTTTTCCCTGTGTTGGGAAGGAAGTATCCAGGTGTCAGGTTTCACATGTTTGCTGATGCACCCAGCTCTACCTCTCAACCCCTCTGCCACCTCTTTGTTGTGTACCTGCTTGTCTGACATCCATTCCTGGAAGTTCTGCATTATCCATCAATTAATTATTGAGAAAACTTAAGCAAGTGCCTCTTTTCTGCCAAAAACTCCGATGCCACTGATTCCAAACCTTTCCCTAGTCATTGTCTTAGCTTGAGTCAGACAGTTTGTAATTTTGGCCCCCTATTTGATACTGAACTGAGGCTTCTGATCACACCTCCTCTCCACTTACCTCCATGTCCATGATGTTGATCGTTTTCACCTCTGCATCAGCCCATCTGCTGCTGAAACACTCATCCACGCTTTTTACACTTCCAGACTTGACTGTTCCAATGTTGTCCAGTCCAACTTCCTGTTCTTCAGCCAATAAAAACATGAACTTATCAAAAACTTTGCTGCCCCTATCCTTTTTATCCATCACCCCTGTGCTGACTCACCTATATTGGTGCCAGTCGACAAAGACTTCCATTTTATAATTATCATCCTTTCATGGTCTTGTGCTCCCTTTCTTTATATCCTCTTCCAGCCATACAATACTCTGAGACCTTTGCATTTCTCCAACTCTGGCCTCTTACTTATCCCCCACTTCCTTCACCCCACCATTGGCAATGGTATCTTCAGCTATCCAGGACTGAAATTTCATCATTAAACCTTTCTGCCTCCAACTCCTCCTTTAATACCCTTCTTAAACCTTTAAATTGTATTTCTTATTCTTAATATTATCAGTGCCAATTGTTTGTGAAGCATTTGAGAGTGGTTGATGACTGACTAATCCTTGGTGATTTAAATATTAGCTAGGAATTAAGTTTATTTCTTAGTTTGCTAATGTAACAAATACCATTTATTTAAGTAATCCATCATCATGTTAAAGTCAGCACTTTTGTCAGAATGTGACATCTGCATTTCCTGCACTTTGCACTGTGACATTAAGGATACTTAATAAGGTCCCTATAAAGATATGTACACTACAGCTCATCTGAATGTAAGAGTCATCACCCATACCCAAGTGTTATGATCTTATTTTTTAATGCAAATATTATTTGAACCTTGTATGAGCAAGGCCTGATGTATTGGTGATAAAACAAGTGGGATCTATTACCACATGTTAAACCTTCATGACTTGGATACTGTGTGCAGCAGTTGCCCTTTAGCCACTTTTAAATGAGTATTGAATTCCTGCATAACCTGTTCACAATGGCAAATATATTAACATAGTTTTACTTCTCCTTGCCAATTTTATCTTTTTTCCTCCTAACTTGAAGGTGTTGATACCTTGCTGAGGCCCTCCAGAACCAGTATCCTCCGCCAAAGGGCCATTATTCGCATGATGAAAGTCAGACTGATTCTATTCTTATACTTCCACGCACACTTCCAGAATGTGTTTCTGGACAGCAACTAAGAGAGAACCATAGCGAATTTTTCTGAACTGGGCACTGAGCTCAATTGTTTCCCCTTAGTGCTGCATAGCCTAACACCAGCTGACTCAGTGCAGATCAGGGATCACGTTTAGGACTTTTCTATTGTAGATACCTGTTATTCACTGGATAATTTCTATAAGACAGACCCAGGCAGAAAAGGAGTTTTCTTTGTTTTGGTCAGTCTGCCCATGCCCGCTGAAGGGGGAGGTGGTGGTGTAGTGATATTGTCACTGGACTGGTATTCTAGAGACCCAGGTTAATGCTCTGGGGTTGACCTCGGCAGATGGTGAAATTTGAATTCAATAGATATCTGGAATTAAAAGTCTAGTTATGACCATGATCAACTGTTGTAAAGACCCATCTGGTTCACTTAAGTCCTTTAGGGAAGGAAATCTGGTCTACATGTGACTCCAGACCCACAGCAATGCGGTTGACTCTTGAAAATGCCCTCTGAGCAAGGGCAATTAGGGATGGGCAAAAAACATCCCCTGAGTGAATTTTTAAAAAGTGGAGATTCCCACCTGCAATATTAAACTATTTATCTCTTTCACACGCTGATCTGTTTTGGCCTTGTATTAGTTTAGCTCTGTTCACTTTCAACAACTTACAGAAATGTTAGATGATAATAATTACTACTTGTCAGTAAAAGATTACAAGTGAGTCTGATATCACTGTACAAGAAGTTCTAATTCAGCCTTACTGAAACCACTTATGTGCTTAGCCAGCATTCATCTGTGTTGATCCTCCTCCACAACCACTTCCCTTTACACAAGCAAAGTAGAACTGATCAATAAGATATTGTTTTAAATGGGTTACACTTCTGACTGCATTAGGTCATTTTATTGAATTAGGTAATTTCTTACTGACTTTACCTAGAAGAACTTGAAAGCAGCTCTGGCTTGGTTACTGGGAGGAAAACTGCGTTTTCATTACAGTGCCATTTTATTTTCCTGACAAAATGATTAATTTCAATGTGGTTTAAGTAATTTTATTGCACTGTGCAGTGAACAATGAAAAAGTGCATTTGACAAATACACTTTTGTAAAGATAGCAGCCCCTTAACAACTTTTGCATGTATTTTTTCCTGCAATTTAGATCCCGATGTAACAGTTCAAATTACAATTAAAAGTAATATTTATTATCTTTTTAGAAATAAAACTATCAGTTAAATGTACCAACCGATTGTTTGACTTCTCTTTTGTTTTAACGTGATACTGACCTGTTTTCTTTTCCAAAGGTGACCTTTGTAATAATGTTTAAGCCCCTGCCTTATGCATAAAACACTGGGCCCTGAATTTCCCGAGGGTTTGTCATGACCCCCTGTTATAATTTCAGTGCAAGTTCAGTTGAACCCCAGAGAAACCTCATATCTCCAGGACCTCCACCGACCCCCTACCAAATTTGCAATTGGAGATTGGGACAATTTCGATGGAAATTCAGGGCATGTATGTTGTTCATTTCTTAAATGAAGTTCATTTTCAAAACTGAAAGAATGATACATGCTAAAATAGTATAGGAATGAACTTATTGAATGAATTTTTTTCATCTGCTAATTGATATCCATAGTGATGCTCACAGGCATTCTGGATTTGCAGCACCATTGTGATGGTTAACTGTTAACATGGCCTGTCCCTTTCAACCACTGTAAGGCGTGTACTGTAGAAAAGTGATAGGACTAGGCACATCCTGAGGTCAATTATCTACTAAATGTTGGCAATGTTTTTGTAGATTGGCAGATGTTTGTAAATCTATAATACCTACCATGTAAAGAGAGGCTTAGCTATCAACATTGTTAACGTCAGCAGAGAATATTGGCTTCCTGTCTTGTTAGATTTTTGGCTCTTTGCACATCAGCCATCACAATTCAATGTGCATGTACATACTGAATGCGAGAGATTTATGTATTGCTGAGATAGCATTGGAAATGTTCTAATTTCTTTTCAGCAACCCACATCATGTATTGTTTACAGTGTTAACCTATGAAAGTTTAATGCAGCTATATGGCATTCATTTGTCGACAGTTTAGCACCTCTGTTAAAATAACAGAGAAACATGATACAAACTTAATACATGTTCATCCAGAAATATCATAAACAATAATTTCAGACCTGATATTGAAGTGCACTTAGTTATGCAGGAGGCTAAGGGGTGACCCAATTGAGGTGTACAAAATTATGAGGAGCATAGATAGGGTAGACAGGATAGACTTGCTTTCCCTAGCTGAAGAGTCAATTACCGGGGGCATAGATTTAAGGTGATTGGTAGAAGGATTAGAGGGGACATGAAGAAATCTTTTTCACCCTGTGGGGAGTGGACGTCGGGAATTCACTACCTAAGTTGGTGGTTGAGTCTAAAACGCTCAATTCATTTAAAAAGGTAGTTGGATTTGCATCTGAAGAGTTGTAACCTGCAAGGCTACAAACTAGGTGCTGGAAAGTGGGATTAAAATGAGCGGCTAGTTTCTTTTTTCTCTTTTTGGCTGGCACAGGCACAATGGGCTAAATGGCCTCTTTATGCACCATAACTTTTCTATGGTTCTTATATTGAATAAAGAAAACTTGACAGGCTTGTTTGTGTACCTGTCCAGGGTATTTTACTGTGTAATGTCTCCTACATTACAACCGTGACTGCACTTTAGAATTATTTCATTGGTTGTAAAGTATTTTGGGACAACCTGGTGTTGTGAAAGATGCTGTATAAATTCAGGTTTGTTTTCCCATTGGAAGAGAAATGTTTTATCTAATGAATATCAGCTCCTTTGATGGTCTATTCGCTAAATGCACTGTTTAGTGTGGTGCTTAGCCACATAAACCAAGAAAATCTCAGGTTCAACAGCAGACTGCAGTGAGCTAGCTGATTTCAGCAAGATTATCATTGGAATGCCACAAATGGCCTCTAGCAGAGTTGAGCTCAGAAGGGGAAAATTCAGCCAGTCTCTCCTCCTAACCACTATCCAATGATTTCTGTTGCAAATCAAACTTTAATATTAAATCAGTTGTACTTGGTTCTAAAAACAAAAAACTGCAGATGCTGGAAATCCAAAACAAAAACAGAATTACCTGGAAAAACTCAGCAGGTCTGGCAGCATTGGCGGAGAAGAAAAGACTTGACGTTTCATACTTGGTTCAGATGTTTTCAGTAATCAAATGGCCCACCAACATTCACCTAATTAGAAATGAAAACTGAAAATGCTCAGAAGGTCGGGCAGCATCTGTGGAAAGAGAAATAGAGGGCAGAATTTTGCCGTCAGCAAGCAGGGGGCAGGGCCTGCTCGTCGATGCGTAAAATGATGCAGGCTGATGTCGGAGGGAACCCCCAACGTCATCCCGCCCCATTTAAATTTTCAGGAAGGCGGGGGTGCAACAAAATCAGCTGCGGGCCCGCCAACCTGTCAATGGCCATTTGAGGCCATTGAGAGGATCATTTAAACAATTAAAGGACCTGCCCATCCAACCTTAAGGTTGGCGGGTCTGCCAGGAGCCCCGGTGGGAGTTAGAAAAAACATGAAACCTCATCCACTGGAGGGATGAGGTTTCATGCAGGTTTCTAAAAAGTTTAATAAGGTTTTACTGTAAATTATGAACATGTCCCATCTCATGTGACATTGTCACATGAGGGGGACATGTTAGGGAATTTTATTTTCTATTTTTAACCTTTTTAAAAGTGTCAGTGATCTCCCTGAGGCAGCTCTTAGTCTCAGGAAACGTGCGCTCTTTCATGCACATGCACATGGGAATCCCTCCCACCTGCACAGGAAACGCATAGCTTAATTGGCCCGCCCACGTAAAATGGCGGCAGGGCCCTCTTCTCCACTGGGGATTGTCTCCCCGCCCGCCGGAGATTGGGTCGGACCAACCCACTCAGCAGGCAGAAAATTCTGCCCAAAGTTAATGTTTCAGATCTATGACCTTTCATCAGAATGTATTACATTCTAATTTTCCCCAGTTCTGATGAAAGGTCACGGTCCTGGAATGTTAACTCTGTTTCTCTCTTCACAGGTGCTGCTGGACCAGGTGAGTATTTCCAGCATTTTCCATATTTATTTCAAATTTCCAGCATCCACAGTATTCTGCTTTTCACTAATTACATGAAGAATGGTTACTTGGTCACTGTATGAGTCAGCATCTGGCATCAATGGAATATATTCTCATACGAGTCAGTTCCTTCCCGAGAGGAGAGGTGAAAATTGGTGTGCTGCATGTTTTACATTAAGGTAAACCAAATTAGTACTGACAATTTAATGAAATTCTGCAGGGGTTCTCTTTTGGAAACTCCTGAAAAATATTTCTGTCTTTTTCTGGTGTTTCTGAAGTTTTTGCAGACAAGCAAGAGAACCTTCACAGCAATTTACCCTGTGTGGCACAGATATTAATGAGCCAGTTTTCAAGTGGAACAGGGAAAGGAGTCAAGAAGAAATCAGCTTGATACACTTCACAGATAAAAACAAAAAAACTGCGGATGCTGGAAATCCAAAACAAAAACAGAATTACCTGGAAAAACTCAGCAGGTCTGGCAGCATCGGCGGAGAAGAAAAGAGTTGACGTTTCGAGTCCTCATGACCCTTCGACAGAACTTGAGTTCGAGTGACTCGAACTCAAGTTCTGTCGAAGGGTCATGAGGACTCGAAACGTCAACTCTTTTCTTCTCCGCCGATGCTGCCAGACCTGCTGAGTTTTTCCAGGTAATTCTGTTTTTGTTTTTGATACACTTCACTGTTCATTTAAAAAGAAGATAAGCAGTACAGCAATAGAGAAACAGTCTGCTTTATAAACTCTAAAGGATAATAAGCCATACAGACTCAGTCATTTCAATTTCCAATTGCCAGTTCTGGTTGGAGGCATTCCTTGAGGTTGATTACATGACACCTGGCACATGGTGTTTGAACATATGACATCTGCAAATGTAACTGTTTTATAGTGTTTGAATTGTTGCTTATGGTTGAGATCAGTAAGAGGTTTTTGTGAACCATGGGCAGCATTTTCCTGTTGGCGAGCTGGGGGCGGGGCCCGCTCTCCAACACGTCAAATGACGCACGGTGATGTCGAGTGTACATTCCAACGTCACCGCACGTCATTTAGATTTTCTGTTTGGCGGGCACGCAGCCGAGTCGACTGCGCACCCACCAAACTGTCAATGGCCACTTAAGGCCTTTAAAAAAGTAATTAACCCAATTAGTGTACCTGCCCGTCCAACCTTGGCGGGCAGGCGAAGAGCCCAGGTGGCCTTCAGAAAAAACATGGAACTTCATCACGGGCAGGATGAGGTTTCATGAGGGATTTAAAATGTGTATAAATTTTTTTAATAAAAGGAATTGACATGTCCCTGCTCATGTGACAGTGACAGGAATATTTTTTCTCCCTTTAATAAAGATTTCAAACTTGAGTCGATCTCCCTGAGGTGGCACTTTGCCTCAGGGAGATCTGTGTGCCATTCCGTGCGCATGCACAAAAAAGCGCACTCCTGGCTCAGGGAACTCCCCCAGCCCTCTCAACGCTTCTGGGCGGACATCACATTGGCCCACCCACGCAAAACAGCGGCGCGCCCCTGACTGGGGGCACCAATCGGAAATCCACCCACACCCACACAAGCCCCGCAGTAGGGGGAAAATGCTGCCCCATGAGTATTTGAATGATATAAGCTGAGAGCAGGGGAGTAATATGCAGGGGGGAAGCAGAGGTGGGAGGAACTTTGATTCCACAAATAACAAAATTGAAATTATACCAATAATTAATAGCAATGCTGGCAAAGCCTGCAGTAAGCTAATAGCTCACTGTCTTTCTATGTGTAACTGGTAGTAATGGGTATAACACTTCAACATTCTGCCTATAAATAGTAGTAATTACATAACTCCTTAGCCAGAAGCCATACTGCACAAAGTCCAGACAGGCTCCCCGTTTGATGCCACTTTTAATAAATCCCATCTCTCTATCTCTTTGCTCTCTGGTTTTGGCTTTAGCTCTCTGTAAAGATGACAACTCTGAATTGGGAACTTGAGTCAGAGACATGGACATCTGGATCAGGTTACCTGATCGCATTGCTGCACCCCCAGTCCCACTATCTTAACAGGTACAGGGCAATGTGAGCCAGCTCCCATTAAAGTGAGGCATTCGCTTATGTGAGTAACTGATGCATTGAACCTGAGAAGGCAACTATTTCAGACCCAAATTCGTAACCATGTTACTTTTTTTCTTTATTCCATTTATCAATTGGCATTTTCAGTTTTTTTTCCCCACTGGTAATCTTCTTCTCCAGGTAGCATCTTGATTATTTGAGGATCGCCAAACCACAGCTTTATGCTGTGATGTTACCATGGGGCAGGGTGAGGAGGCAGACCCCAAGTCTACCCCAGCTGAAACGGGGATCAAGTCTTGCACTGTAGGTGTTATTCGAAGCACACATTAACCATTGAGCCAACTGAGCTAACAAGCTCCCCCCTCCCCACCAATAATGTATTCATATTGCGTGTAAGGAAGATTGCTGAACAGTGAGAATTGTGGCTTACAGCATGAAGTGAAACCAGAGTATTTTCATGATTCTTTCACATGTGAGAATGTTTTATAACTGCATCACTTGCAGCACTTCTAATTCCAGAGAAATTCAGCAAACTGCCTGATATCCTTCATTCATTTTTACAACCCTTTATCCAGGCAACAGAATCCAGGATTCGTAGATAACTAGTGATAGATATCATTGCAACCTAGTGATGGAAAATCACTGGTTATCTAGTGACTCCTGCATGGGCAGATATTGGTTGAAAATACAGCACAGAAGGAAGCCATTTGGCTGATCATGTCCGTGCTAGCTCTGTGCAAGAGCAACTCGCATAGTCTCATTCCCCTGCTTTTTCCCTGTAACATTACAAATTTCTTCTTTTCATATAATGTTCAATTCTCTTTTGAAAGCCACAGTTGGCCCTGCCTTTACCACACTCTCAGGCAGTGCATTCCAGATCTTAACCACTCACTGCATAAAAAAGCTTTTCCTCATATTGTCATTGCTTCTTTTACCAATCATCTTAAATCTGTGCCCTCTGGTTCTTGATCCTTCTACCAATGGAAAAAGTTTCTCACAATCTACTCTGTCCAGACCCCTCATGATTTTGAAGTGTTGTGGGCCTGAAAGAGATTTCAAAGATAGGAAGGGGCATGGCCATGGAGGGATTTGAAAATGAGGATTTTAAAATTGCTGCATTATTTAACTGGGAGATATTGTTGGTTAGCGAGCATGGGGTGATGAATGAACGGGACTAGGTGCAAGTTAGGACGGGGCAGCAGTGTTTAGGATGACCTCTAGATTAGAGAAGATAGAATGTGGGAGGATGGCTACGAATGCATTGGAATTGGAATAGTCAAGTGCAGAGGTAACAAAATATCTCATCTGGTTAATTGTAGGTAAATGACCCTACCACGCACACAATTATCATGCAGAAATGCTATTAAAACTGGTCTTATCTCTAACTTCCCTCATGAGCTATTGTTTATGGACAAAGTACACAGTGATACAGCATCAGAACTTTGCACGAGAACACTCCGTTTTGGATTTTGGAATTTCAGACTGATGATATGTACTCTATATCAAATATTGTACACAGGTACTGTTATTTTTTAAAAAGTACACATAAAATAACATATATAAAGAGCTTAATTTGTTTGTACTTTTAGACCATAAGACATAGGAGCAGAAATTAGGCCATTCGGCCCATCGAGTCTGCTCCGCTATTCAATCATGGCTGATAAGTTTCTCAACCCCATTCTCCTGCCTTCTCCCCATAACCTTTGATCCCCTTACCAATCAAGAACCTATCTATCTAGGTCTTAAATACACTCAATGACCTGGCCTCCACAGCCTTCTGTGGCAATGAATTCCATAGATTCACCACTCTCTGGCTAAAGAAGTTTCTCCTCATCTCTGTTCTAAAAGGTCTTCCCTTTACTCTGAGGCTGTGCCCTCGGGTCCTAGTCTCTCCTACTAATGGAAACATCTTCCCCACGTCCACTCTATCCAGGCCTTTCAGTATTCTGTAAGTTTCGATGAGATCCCCCCACATCCTTCTAAACTCCATCGAGTATAGACCCAGAATCCTCAAACGTTCCTCATATGTTAAGCTTTTCATTCCTGGGATCAAGCTTTTAAGCTTGCATTACTTTTAGCCTGTTAATGCTTTGCTATGCATCAGGAAGCACAAAAAATGGTTAATCTATATCATAATACAACATTATTTAGCCTGTATTTGAAACTAGACAGATTGCTTAATATGCAGAAACTGCACTGACATCTCCTGTTAGTGACTAGTGTCACTGAAATGTTATAGACTGATTTTCAACTACAGGTGTAAGCAATTCATAAAAACTTCAAAATGCATTACATTAAACTGTAATTAAATGGAGCATTGTCTGTATTGCATATGTGTGGAGCATGAAGTGTTGGCTTTGAGTGGCTGGTCCAATTTGGATGTTTGAAAATCAACAAGTTGAAATCTGAAAATAATGTAATAATCAGGATGTCCATTTAGCATATAGTAGTTTCAATGCTTTTATTTGTGAGGAAATGGTTTCTTCTAAAGTGCAACAAGTCTCTTTTTTATAATGGCTCTCCCTTCTGCCTGACATTCCAATTTCCCCCAAGTTCAGATTGTATCAAAAACACAAAGGTTAAAACAAGCAAACATCTCATTGATATGTAATGGAGATACTGCTTTTCCTGTAGCTATGATTAAAGATAAAGATAAGTATTTCTATTGAAATGAAACACTCATCGGTATTGTGTTAATAATTATTGAGGTACACTCACAACTCAAGTAGTGGGGTGATTTTTTACTTATTGCCTGGTGGAAAACATTTACCTGCCTGGTTCACGTACATTGAAGTTAATGGAAATGAAAATCAGCCAGCAGATAAAACTGTTAGCCAATCTGGCCACCAATTTAAACATGGTAATTCGCCCCAGGACTAATTGACCACAACAAGTATCTTCTTTGTCCAGGTTTAATCAATCATATCTCATGTACCATGTTCCAAAAAGGTATATCACTACACTTGTTCCCTTAACATCGCACATCAAACAACACATATCACATTTATATATTTATATATTTTACACAGGTTTAAGATTATAACATTTTTCATTTATACAAAAACAAAATACTGAGGATGCTGAAAATCTGAAATAAAAACAGAAAATGCTAGAAATGCTCAACAGATCAGGGAGCATCTATGGAGAAAGAAACAAGAGTTAATGTTTCAGGCCAATAACCTTTCATAGGGTAGAATTTTCCCCCCCGTTTGGGGGGGGGTTGTGTGGGGGTAGGCAGGAGTGTGCACGAACCCGATCAGGGGCATGTGCCAGCATTTTACGTGGGCAGGCCAATTAAGGTCCACCCAGCGTGACGCACAACCGGAAGTGCTGAGCACTCCCTGTGTGAGTGGGGGGGATTCCCTGAGTCATGACCTGTGCTTAGGCACCTCTGTGCCTCAGGGAGATTAGTTTATGATTTAAACATTTAAATAAAGAAATTAGAAACTTTTAAAACATGCCCCCTATTGTGACAGTGTCACATGAGCTGGGTCATGTTAATGAGTTTTTAAAAAAAATTTTATGGAATTTTTAAACACTTCATGAAACCTCATCCCGCCTGTGGATGAGGTTCCATGAAAAATGCGAAGGCTGCCTGGGCTCTTTGTCTGCCTGCCAACCCTAAGGTTGGATGGGCAGCTCATCTTATTGATTCAATTAGTTTTTAACAGGCCTTTGACAGTTCGGCGGGCGCGCAGCCGACTCTGGTGCGCACCTGCCGAACTGAAAATCTAAATGAAGCACAGTGACGTTGGGACACCCGCCTGATGTCACCACCTCCTCTCGCTGACCCAAAAATTCTTTTCATTTGGTATTATTGATATCTGTAAGTGCGTTTCATAAGCTCAAGACATCCCAAAGGACTCAGCAGGCAATGATGTACTCTTTTTTTAAAGCGTTAAGTTGTAGTTATCCATTTGCTATGGACCAGTGATTACATTAGGCCACTGAAAAGTTGGTGTAAAAGTGCCATGCAAAAATAGTTATGGCTCTCTTAGCTGGGAATGTTCCCCTTTTTCCAACAAAAGGTGGCCATCCAATCAAATTTGCCACAGAAGTCATCCCAATTTTCTCAGTGGTAGTTTTTCCAAAAGCCTTCGTCATTACAGTCGTGGCTGGGAGGGATAAATGGGTTATTTCACCCAATTTGGCATGACACAGTCTGGATAGTATGCTATGTGTCTACTATGTTTCCCTACATTACAACACTGACCACGGTTCAAAGTATTTTATTGGCTGCAGGCATGTTAGCCATCCTAAAGTCCTACTGAATGACGCTATATGCCTGTTTGTTTGGAACATAGGAAACATAGGAACATAGGACTTAGGAGCAGGAGTAGGCCATTTGGCCCTTTGAGTCTGCCTTGCCATTCGATAAGATCATGGATGATCTAGTGAATTCTCAACTCCACTTTCCTGTCTGCCCCTCATAACCCTTGACACGCTTGTCTAATAAAAATCTACCTAAGTCAGCCTTAAATAAATTCAATGACCAGCCTCCTCTGCTCTCTGGGGAAGAGAATTCCACAAATTAATGGCCATCTGAGAGAAAAAAAACATATCTCCATCTTAAACGGTAGACCTCTTATTCTTAAACTGTATCCCTTAGTTCTAGTCTCCCCCACAAAAGGAAATGTCCACCCTAGGAAGCCTCCACAGGATCTTATATGTTTCAATAAGATCACCTCTCATTCTTCTAAACTCCAATGAGTATAAGCCCAACCTGTTCAACCTTTCTTCATAACTACTTCATCCCAGGAATGAGTCAGAGTGAACTTTTGCTGAACTGCTTCTAATGTAATTATAGCTTTTTTCTAATAAGGAGACCAAAACTGTCCATATTATTCCAGATGTGGTCATCAACAAGGCCCTATACAGCTGCAGTAAAACTTCTCTACTTTTATATTCCATTCCCCTTGTAAAAAACGCCAACATTCCATCTGCCTTCTTAATCACTGGCTTTACCTGCATACTAAATTTTGGTTGAATAAGAATATATTTTAAGACTAAGAGGTCTACCGTTTAAGATGGAGATTAGGAGAATTTTTTTCTCTCAGATGGTCATTAATTTGTAAAATTCCCTTCCCCAGAAAGCATTGGAGGCTGGGTCAATGACTTTATTCAAGACTGAGTTAGATAGATTCTTTGTTAGACTAGGGAGTCAAGGATTATGGGGGGCTGCAGGTAGACAGGTTTGAAAAAGAGTCTAAAGAAGAGTCATACGGACTCGAAACATTAACTCTGTTTCTCTCTCCACAGATGCTGCCAGACCTGCTGAGTTTTTCCAGCATTTTCTGTTTTTATTACCTATTTATCCCTACTCTCTGCTACCTGTTAGCTAACCAATCCTTTATCCGTGGTGATATGTTACCCCCTATAACCTGTGCTCTTATCTTGTGTAGTAACCTTATCACATGCCTTTTGGAAATCCACATTTACAGGTTCAACTAAGTCTGGTTATTTAGCTAAGAAGATTTCCCTCTTGTCTTTTCAGGTCCGAGCACAATTTGAATGGTTTTGACAGAATGACAGCTGAAGACTCCAGCACCATGATGAGTACAGATGCTTGCAACATGTCTTCAACTAAAGTCCATGAAGGTGTTGCTGGTGCCCCTAATGAAGCTACCCTGCTTGCACTTATGGAACGTACAGGCTACACAATGGTTCAAGAAAATGGCCAACGTAAATATGGTGGACCTCCTCCTGGTTGGGAGGGACACCCTCCACCCCGTGGTTGCGAGGTCTTTATTGGTAAAATTCCGCGCGATGTTTATGAAGATGAGCTTGTCCCCGTTTTTGAGTCTGTGGGACGAATGTACGAGATGCGCTTGATGATGGACTTTGATGGTAAAAACCGAGGTTATGCCTTTGTCATGTTCACAGCCAAGCATGAAGCCAAAAGAGCAGTCAGGGAGCTTAATAACTATGAGATTCGCCCAGGGAGGTTGCTGGGCGTCTGCAGCAGTGTGGACAACTGCAGACTTTTCATTGGGGGCATTCCAAAAATGAAAAAAAGAGAAGAGATTTTAGAAGAGATTTCTAAAGTAACAGAAGGTGTATTAGATGTGATTGTCTATGCCAGTGCAGCTGACAAAATGAAGAACCGAGGATTTGCATTCGTAGAGTATGAAAGTCACCGGGCTGCTGCTATGGCACGGAGAAAACTGATGCCCGGAAGAATCCAGCTGTGGGGTCATCAGATTGCAGTCGACTGGGCTGAACCAGAGATAGATGTTGATGAAGACGTGATGGAAACTGTTAAAATTCTTTATGTGAGAAATCTGATGATTGAAACCATGGAGGACACGATAAAAAAAATCTTTAGCCAGTTCAACCCTGGCTGTGTGGAGCGGGTAAAGAAAATTCGAGATTACGCTTTTGTTCATTTCACCACCAGGGATGATGCAGTCCTTGCCATGGAGAAATTAAATGGAATTGACCTTGAAGGTTCCTACATTGAGGTGACCCTCGCCAAGCCTGTGGACAAAGAGCAGTATAGTCGTTACCAGAAAGCAGCAAAAGGAGGACCAACAGAAACACCTCAACCAAACATTGTTTACTCATGTGATCCCTACACACTAGCCTATTATGGGTACCCCTACAACACACTGATTGGTCCCAACAGAGAATATTTTGCCAAAGGTCAGTATAACGCTATGACTTGAACAAGTTGATGAGTATTTTTCTGTAGAGTAAAAGGTGTTGTTTTTTGACTTTGTGTTATAGTTTAAACCGGATGATAGCAAGTCAGATGCCTGTTTTACATCTCTCCCCATTTCTTATTTCCATTGAAGGTCTACTATCAAATTGTACCCAAATTTACAATACAGGTACATCTTTAAAATATTTAGTACATATCTAAACATCAGGAATCAGTGAGGGAGTTAAAAACAGGTTTCCCATTGGGAAGAACTGAATGCTGGAGCACTAGTGAAAATATGAAAATACTTTGCCTAGAACTAAATTTTTACCTGAATGCCCATAGAACCTATACATTGAGTGCTGCTCCATTCAGTATATTAATGGTATTCTTAAGTAAGCAATACTTAAAATCTTGGGTTTCCAGAGGGAAATTTGCAGTACAGATGTTCATTTATTCATTTACTCAAAGTAACATTGATATAATTAGACATTTTCTACTCTCTTTATTCTTGGTTTTTCTTATTGTTACTGTTAGTAAAGCCACATGACAAAATTTACTACTCAATTAATGACCAATGTATCTGCAATTTCCACACTTGCTTCTTCTGAGAGTATGGTAGTGTAGTGCTTAAAGGATTGGACTACCAACCCAGAGATTGCAGGTTCAGATTTTATGCAAAGCATGGTGTGAAATTGAGGTCAACAGAATCAGCCTATATTCTCTGGAATTTAGACGAGTGTGAGGTGATCTCATTGAAATGTGTAAAACTCTTAGCGGGATTGTCGGACTAGATGCTGTTTTCCTTGGCTGGAGGGTCTAGAACCAGGGATCCTTTTCTCAAGATAAGGTGTGGGGAAGCATTTAGGATTGAATGAGAGGTAATTTCTTTACTCAGAGGATTGTGAATCTTTGGAATGCCCTGCTACAGAGAGCTGTGAGTACATAGTCAACGAATAGATCCAAGATTGAGATCAAGATTTTTGGGCACTGAGGTAAGGAATGGATCTGAGGGAAAATAGAGTTGATATAACAGTTCAGCCACAACCTTATTGAATAATGGAGCATGCTTGATGGTCCATATGGCCTACTCCTGCTCCCGTTTATTAGACCTGGATTTTCGCTGAGTTGGTTTGACTCAGGAACCCTTTAAAAATGGCAGGCGGGCTCGGATTCCAGGATTCTCGACCCCATTGCCGGGCTTTCTGATTTTTCAAGAATGTCTTTTAAGGGGGCAGGTTGGTTTGGGGCATAGCCCAAACCCGACACTCTTGACCTGGCTGGTTCCATTATAAGGATAGGTACATCTTAGTCCTCTGGAATTTTCATGGAATCGGGCCAACTTTTTAAAAAGTCATGGTCCTCAGAGGCATCATGGACCATAGTCTGCATGATGAAACCTTTCGAAAGGTAAGTTCAAAAGGTCCCCTCATGCCTGCCATGCTAGGCTAGGCACCTCCATGCCATTGACCCACTATACACTGTATAGAATCAATAAACCCTATGGTGGCAATAGGATGTGTTAAAAAAAAAGCTTTAAAAACAGTCATTCAATCATCCATACCCTTTAAAGTATCAATAGAAGAAAATGCTAGTACTTGTAACCTCTTAATCTTGTAAATAAACATTGTGCAATTGACAGCATTGATCAAGCAATAGGTCAATCAAACAACAGATCAATCAAATACTGTTTTCTCTGGGGCTCAGTGTGTCAACAGTCATGGATGTGCCATAGCCTGGCATGGGAGGCATGAGGGGCCATGGTGGGGTGCGTTGAGGGTGGGGCTTAGCCTGACATAGGAGGCATGTGGGATATGGGTTAGTGAGTGGGAGGCATATCTTGGCATGGGGGACATGAGTGGCCATGGAGAGTGGATGGGGGTGCAAAATCTGGCATGGGAGACATGAGGTGACATGACTGGGGCATGGGGAGTATGTGGGGAGTGAAGGATAAGGGCTAGAGGGCCTGCCTTTTCTCATTATAACTGGGAGGAAGTCCCACAGCATTGAGGATGGCCTTTTAAACAGCCTGTCTCAGCACCTGGCAGCCCCTGTGGCTGCCTCCGATCCCTTCCTTGGGTTGGCTGGCCTGATTGCAGCCTACACCCCCCCACCGCCCCCCCCCAAGCCCAGCCCAGCAATGAAGATCTTGCCGTCATGGGCACTTTCTCCCGAGGTGGGCGCACAAAGCTGGGAATTTTCCCGACCCCCACTGTCTGCCTTGAAAATGAAAATCCAGGCCTTATACTCTTTTCCCAGCTCATAATACTTTGCATCCTTTTGCTTTTCATGTCTCTCTTAGTCCACTGGATTTCAATTTTTCCATTTGTGTAACCCTCCTTTTAGCTTGATGCCTTCTCTTACTTCATTTGTTGATCACGGTTGCTTAACTACACAAATAGATCTTTTGTCTTTTGAGCGTAGGTGCTGGTTTTGTATTGTGGCAAATACTTCTTTCAATAATTTTTACTGTTTGTCTGAAGGTTTACCTGGTAACCACTTGGCCCAATTTCCTGTGGTTAATTTACATGGCATTCCTTTGAAGTTTGCTTTATTTAAGTTTAAAAGCTTGGTTTGTGACTATCTCTTGCACCCACTCAAACCTGAAATTCAAACATATTATGGTCACCTGTTCAGTGTTACGGCCACTCTTAAAGATTGTTAACTAATTCTGGTGTGGCCAGTAAATCTAGTATGGCCAGTCCTCTCAGTTCTAAACATAATTTTCCAGAAAACTGACCTGAATGTTCTCTACATTCACTGTTTATAGACAAGTCCCACTCCAGCTTTGCATCCTATGCTGTTCGCTAATTCTGCCCAAAGCGTTTCCACTGCCAGCTTACCCTTAATGAAACCCCTGATGCTACTGCTGTAATTTTAAAAAAATCAATATTGCTACCTTTCCTTCTTCTTTGAAATCTTGTAGCCTGGAATAATTAGCTCCCAGTCATGCCCACCTTTATAGCCAAGTCTCCTAATTGGCTACTGTATCATACTCTTTAAATTGAATTTGTGTTTATTACTTGTTTCAGTACTTATGCTATGTGTATTTATGTACAGAATTCTTACTTGGGTAACTGTCCCCACCTTGCCCATATGCCCTGATGGTGATCTTGTCATACTTTCTAACTTAGCGTTGTTGGTAATGCTCTGAACATTGTTATACCAGCAATTTAACATGTTCTTACTTTTCACCACCCTTACCTTATTTTTGCCAGATGTTTCATCATTTCTTCCTATAAGCTTTAGGTACCTGGAGTATTAAATTATGTTTTATTATTTTGCACTCTGACCTCTGCTCTTTGTTAGCTTTAGGTTACTATCATTCTTGCTATAATTTCTACCCAACCCTTCCCTTCCTTCATTGGTGTAAAATCCTTTCTACAGCTCTATTTATTCTTTTAGAAGCTTTGCACAGCCCAGTCCAGGTGTAGCCCATTTCAGCTCTTTCTTGACATAGTACTGGTTACTGGTGTTGGCTTCCCATGAAATGGAACGCCCTCCTTCCCACACCACTTGTTCAGCCACATATTTACTTTGCTTATCTATTTGTCCTTTTGTCAATTAATGTGGAGTAGGTAATAATCTGGAGATTACTATCACCCTCAAAATCCACCTTTTGAATTTAGCTCCTAGCTTATGCTGTTCCCTTATCGGGACCTGTCATTGGTTCTGACATGCATCATGATATTTGGCTTTTCCCTTTCCCTTTTTTTAAATTCATTCACAGGATGTGGGCTTTGCTGACTGGGCCAGCATTTATTGCCCATCCCTAGTTACCCTTGAGAAGGTGGTGGTGAGCAGTCTTCTTGAACCACTGCATTTCCATGTGGTGTAGGTACACCCACAGTGCTGTTAAGAAGGGAGTTCCAGGATTTTGACCCAGTGAGAGTGAAGGAACGGCGGTATATTTCCAAGTCAGGATGATGAGTGACTTGGAAAGGAACTTCCAGGCGGCGGTGTTCCCATCTATCTGCTACACTTGCCCTTCTAGATGGTAGTGGTCGTGGATTTGGAAGATGCTGTCAAAGGAACCTTGCTGAATTCCTGCTCCAAGTTCCTTTCCAATCACATCATTCTCTCCTTCATTTTCCCCTTGCTTCTCCCAGCATTTTCCCTTCTTGCTCACCTTCGTTTACCGCTTTCCCTTTCTCCTGTTCCCATCTTCACCCCTTCCCTCTTCCCTCCTAACATTGCTCCTATCCTAGTCCTGCTACCAGAAGTGATATTAGTCAAATGTATACTGTGGGCAGGAATTCAAGTTATCACAAAGGGAGGAAAGTCCAGGTTATGCATTAACACAGGCATGCAAACCAGACCCTCAAAATACTGGCTGTCCACACTAAATGCAATTATTTGGCATAAGTAATATTTTTCCCCTCCTCTTCTCAACACGTGTCATGCCCTCGGTACCATGTTGAAGTGATTGTTCTTCAGTGTGAACCTGTACAGGGTTATTGATATTGGGTGAAATGACAGCTATGATTCGACAGGTACGCTGAGCCACAAAATATCAGACTAGGAAATAACCCTGCAACTCCCAGGGTTCCCCCATAGCTCAAGCGCAATCAGCTGAGAAAACGTGGGCTTTTAGCCTTGTGGACAGAGCAGGTTTAGGGAGATCAGAAATGATTCGGACAGCTAGTAAGCTGGATTGATGACTCTAGCAAAAAGACAGAGAGAAGGAACCAGCAAGTCGAGATGACAGAGTTCAACATAAAACTATTAGCTCAGTTGGACGAGACTGTCATGAAATTAAAGCAAAAAATGTCAAATAAATGGATTTTCATCGTAGTTAACTCAGTATTAATATATGTAAAAGTATAATGTCATGCAACAGATATCACAATCTTAAAAATAGGAAAGAAAGCCAACCTTTTACTCAGACTGAAAATTACAAGTGCAGGTAAATTACTGATCTCTACTTTACTAGAGCAATTATAGAGAATACTTGACTTTAAAGACACAGCCCAGAATGACATCGTAACAGTACTCCAGATTCCAGACTATTCTTGAGCATATTTCCAAAAAAAATCTATTAGTGAGAAACCAGCTAAAGAAAACATGAAACATCATCTTCAGTGCTGTATTGCTTGTGAATTACACAGTCAGCAGCCAGGCCAAGTTGAGCAGAAATTTTAAAATGTTAAAATCCATTGGGGCCAAGAGGGAGCAAACAAATTCACCACTGTTGTCAATACTGATGCAAATTTCATTGAGCCCATTAAAAAGTTAAGGGGTCAAATTTCCTTGTTTCCTCCATGTAAATCCATCCCCAAGGACAGAATATTAACAATAACTTAAGTTGTATCAAAATGTGTTCCTGTCATAGCACATCAACAACATTTTGCCTTTACAAATGCATTGCAGTAAACAATGTAAATGTGTAGCAACTGTTTCCTAACTGCTACCTTTAGCAATGCCACATTATGAACATTTTCAAGAGCATGCAGAGCATATTGATGAAGAAACTGTAATATTTGTTACAGTGAATACTAAATTGCAGAAACCAATTGCAGTGTTTCTGGGGTTTATTTTATGTATTTTACTGCTGAAAATAGTGCATGTTCATCAGTAATTTTATTACTCTGAGCTTCTGTTCCATTCAAACTCTTTCTATGCCCTCACACCAAATCTATATTACAAGAGGAAGGGTACAAAATTCTACTCCATTGCATCTGTAGTTTAGGCACCACAGATGCTATCCTGGTACCTGCAGCATGTAGGGCTGTATTTAATGGCGGCGACAGTGGCCCCAGTGGCAGGCTGCTTCCAGAAGTTCCGATGTTGGGGCTTCCCTCCCTTTAAGGGCGAAGAAGCCGCCTCCAAAAGCTGCCAGCCAACCTGAGGGCTGACAGTTCTTCAGTACCAGCAGCGGCACCAGAAATGGTGGCCACTGTTGGTACTGCAGCTGACCAGGACCAGCAACCATAGAGGAGGCAATGGAGTTGGCCGGGCTCACCATGGCTGGTCAGGCAGGCCCCAGTGTTTGAGGGAGGGCGGGGTGGGGGGGGGGGTCACATATATCTGCGGGGACATGGTGGTAATGTTACTAGATTAGTTATCTCTAGGTTTAGATTAATGCTCTGGGGACAGGGGTTCAAATTCCACAATGGCAGCTGAGGGAATTTAAATTCAATTAATAAATTTGGAATTAAAAGTTTGTTTTTGCTCATGGTGACCATGAAATGATTGCCAATTGTGATTTAAAAAAAACCTATCTGGTTCACTAATGTCCTTTAGGGAAGGAAATCTGCTGTCCTTACCTGGTCTGGCCTACATGTGACTCCAGGCCCACAGCAATATGGTTGACTCTTAACTGCCCTCTGAAATGGCCATTACAGATACGAGTCTTCAGCCTTCAATTCACTCCACATGACATCAAGAAATGGCTGAAGGTATTGGACACTGCAAAGGCTATGGACCCTGACAACATAACAGCAGCAGTACTGAAGACCCGTGCTACAGAACTAGCCATGCCCCTAGTCAAGCAGTTCCAGCACCGCTACAACACTGGCATCTACCCAGCTATATGGAAAATTGCCCAGGCATGTCCTGCCCACAAAAAGCAGGAGAAATCCAACCCAGCCAATTACCATCCCATCAGTCTACTCTCATTCATCAGCAAAGTGGTGGAAGGTATTATCGACAGTGCCATCAAGTGACACTTACTCAGCAAGAACCTGCCCACTGACACCCAGTTTGGGTTCTACTAGGGTCACTCAGCTCCTGAACTCATCACAGCCATTGTCCAAACATGGACAAAAGAGGTGAACTCCCAAGGTGAGGTGAGAGTGACTGCCCTTGACATCAAGACAGCATTTGACTGATTGCAGCATCAACGAGCCCTAGCAAAACTTAAATCAATGAGAATCGGATGTGAGGGGTAGGGGAAGAAACTCTCCACAGGTTGGAATTATATTTAGCACAGAGGAATATGGTTGTTGGAGGTCAATCATTGCTGCTGCAAGAGTTCCTTAATCTAGTGTACTGGGCCCAGTCACCTTCAGCTGTTTCATCAATGACCTTCACCATCATAAGGTCAGAAATGGGGATGTTCACTGATGATTCAGTGAATCATGACAATGTTCAGCAGCATTCGTGACTCCTCAGATACTGAGCTATGTCCAAATGCAGCAAGACCTGGACAACATTCACATGTTGGGCTGACAAGTGGCAAGTAACATTCGTGCCACAGAAGTGCCAGGCATCTCCAACAAGACAGAATCTGCCCTTGACATTCAATGGCATTTACCATTGCTGACTCCCCACTATCAACATTCTGAGTATTTTTTAAAAATTCATTCATGGGATGTGGGCATTGCTGGCGAGGCCAGCATTTATTGCCCATTCCTAATTGCCCTTGTTCAGGCAGCATTTAAGAGTCAGCCACATAGCTGTGGGTCTGGAGTCACCTTTAGGCCAGACCAGGTAAGGACAGCAGATTTCCTTCCCTAAAGGACATTAGTGAACCAGATAGGTTTTTACAACAATTGACAATGGTTTCATGGTCATCATTAGACTTTTAATTCTAGATTTTTTATTGAATTCAAATTCCACCATCTGCCTTGGCAGGATTCGAAGCATTACTCTGGATTATTAGTCCAGCGACAATACCACTACGCCATCGCCTCCCCATATTGTCATTGACCAGAAACTGAACTGGACTAGCCATATAAATATTGTGGCTACAAGAGCAGGTCAGAGGCTGGGAATTCTGCAGAGAGTAACCCACCTCCTGACTCTCCAAATCCTGTCCTCCATCTACTAGACACAGGTCAGGAGTGTGATGGAATATTCACCACTTGCCTGGATGAGTGCAGCTCCAACAGCACTGAAGAAGTTTGACACCATCCAGGACAAAGCATCCTGCTTGATTGGCACCCTAACCACGATCTTAAATATTCACTCCCTTCACCATCAGTGAACAGTTGCAGCAGAGTGTACCATCTACAATATACACTGCAGCTTCAATAGGTCCTTCAATAGCACCTTCAAAACCTGTGACCACTAGCACCTAGAAGGACAAGAACTGCAGATGCTTGGGAACACCACCACCTTCAAGTTGAAGCTGAGGGAGTGATGTTGCATGTGAAGATAGCCATGGTTTTGATTTCAAGGCTTCTGGCCAGACTACTTGCTTGCAGTCATGAGTGCTGTAATGTCCATTCCCTTTGGCCAGCAGAATGAGAAAGCAATGGAACAGAGGCAACACCGTAAAGGACAAGCTGCTCGCAGAAGGAGGAAGAGGAGTAAAGGGCTCTTAGCAGCTGGATGTATCCCCCCATGTTTTCCAGGAGCATTTCTCTTGCCTCAGCCTAAGCCAGGAGTACTGTGTGCTTTGACTCCATTTTACAAAGAGGGTAATCCTGGAAGGCTGCCACCTCCTGCAGACAGACCTGCAACCTCAGCTGGGCAGGGATTGCACTGTCAGTGGCTGTGAAAGTGACTGTGGCCCTGAATTCCTTCCATGCTGGAGCAAGGTCATCTGTAATATCTCCCAGTTCACAATCTAATGCTGCATAAGGGAGGTGACAGCTGCTCTTTATGCCAGGACAGGGAAGTTTATTGTCTTCTCTCTGACCAGAAAGGAGCATCTGGGGCACCCTCCCACAGTTTTCTCAGGATAGCAGGTTCCCCATGGTGCAGGGTTGCATCAGCCGCACAGATGTGACTTCACGGGCACCACATCTAAATGCTGAAATGTACCATAATCCAAAGGATTTCTCCCTGAATGTGCAGTTCAAGCGAGATCATACTCAGCACATTAAGCTATCTTGACAGCAGTCATAATGCAATTTTTCTGCACTAGATCTCTGCTTTTGCCCGCCCTAGTGCTCCTATGTGGTGCTACCTAAGTGGCTGCAGCATGGCTGGTGGGAGACTGCTGACTTTCACTGAGGGAGACTGCATATGGCCTGGGAGGATGACCTTGAGTAGCTTTGGGCCTAGGTGGCCAAGCTTCGGACTGCACCACCTGGGCATGGGAGGCAGCAGTCTGGGCTGGCTGGCTGACACATAATAATGAAAGCAGAGAGTCGGGATAAATGGGTATTTTTCTGGATGGCAAGCTGTAACTAGTGGGGTGCCACAGGGTTCGGTAATTGGGCCCCAACTATTTACAATCTATATTAATAGATTGTATTAATGACTTGGATTCAGGGATAGAAGGTACAAGAGCTAAATTTGCAGCTGACACCAAAATAGGTGGGAAAGTAAGTTGCAATGAAGAAATAAGAAATTTACAAATGGATATGGAAGGGTTAGGTGAATGGGCCAAAATTTTGGCAGATTGAGTTTAACGTGGATAAGTGTGAGGTTATCCATTTTGATCAGAAGAATAAAAAGGCGACTTATTATTTAAATGGAGAGAAACTTCAGAATGCTTCAGTGCAGAGGGATCTGGGTGACCTTGTGCATGAATCGCTGAAAGCTAATATGCAAGTACAGCAGGTAATAAGGAAGGCAAATGGAATTTTGGCAATTATTGCTAAAGGAATAGAGTATAAAAATAGGGAAGTGTTGTTTTAACTGTACAAGGCATTGGTGAGACCACACCTGGAATACTATGCACAGTTTTGGTCCCCTTACTTGAGGAAGGATGTAGTTGCATTGGAGGAGGGTCAGAGGAGAATCACTAGATTGATTCCAGAGATGCGAGGCTTGTCTTATGAGGAGAGATTGATCAGTTTAAGCCGATACTTGCTAGAGTTTAGAAGAATGAGAGGAGATCAAATTGAGGTATATAAGATGCTAAAGAGGATAGACAAAGTAGACATGGAGTGGATGTTTCCCCCTTGTGGGGCATTCTAGAATGAGAGGCCATAATTTTATGCTAAGGGGTGGTGGATTTAAATCAAAGATGAGGAGGAATTACTTCTCTCAAAGGGTTGAGAATCTATGGAATTCATTACCTTAGAGTGCAATGGATGCCAGGACGCTGAATAAATTTAAGAGGAGATAGACAGATTTTTAATTAGTAACAGGTTGAAAGTTTATGGGGAGAGGGGGGGAAATAGGAATTGAGGCCGAAATGAGATCAGTCATGATCGCAATGAATGGCGGGGCAGGCTCGAGGGGCTGAATTGCCTACTCCTGCTCCTAGCTCTTATGTTCTTATGGCACCGATGGAGTGGGAGGACAAATGCTGTAAACCTGAGAGAGAACAGCCAGTTTGTATTCCATACTGCCCCATACAGTGTCCCAGCAATCCTAGTAATCTATTGGAGCACAAATGGATGAACTGCTGTGGCACCTTGCATGAACCTTTGAGCACTGGTATCTGCAGCCATGATGGCAGCAAGCTGAAATTCCGTAACCTCAGTCTGAGCTTACACGGCATCACTGAGACATTGGATGAATTCAGCCTGTGCTACAATGAAAGCTGAGACAGTGACCATCAGATGCTGCATCATTGCTCGGGTCTGCAAGCCACTTCCGCCCTGGGAATAATGGGTTCCAAGCTCTGTGCCAAGTTGGTGCTGGACTCCTCCATGTTTCTTGATAGTCCAGTGAGCTCTCTAGCAGGCCTGCCAATACACTGAACATTTTTGAATGCATTTTCATCGGCCATCAAAGTCCTCATCTGAGTCCCCTGCAACAGAGCCTGTATGCAACCTCACCATCCAGAGAGCTGGAACATGTGTGATTCTTTCCTTCTGACTTGGCTGCAGCCACTGATTATGGTGTCTCACCACAAGCACATGCTTGCTGGATGCTACATTCTCACATTCATGCAGTGCCAATATCTGAGCTGATGGTTTCAAGTGTGAGATTGAGTGACCATGTTTCTTCATCAGTGGCCTGCTCCTCTTGCACTTCAGGCTCCCGCACCACTGCTTGACTAGGTGGCAGTTCTTGTATTTATGAAAGGAGAACATTAGAAATGGGAGTGAGAGTAGACCAGTTGGCCCCTCAAATCTGCTCCGCTATTCATGGCTAATCTTCGCCTCAACTTCACTTTTCCATCTACTCATCATATCCCTTAATTCCCCTGTATATTAAAAAACCTGTCTATCCCAGCCTTGGATATATTCAACGATGAAGCATCAACAACCCTCTGAGGTAGAGAATTCCAAAGATTTACTGAGTGAAGAAATTTCTCCTCCATTTCAGTTCTAAGTAATCAGCCCCTTATCCTGAGATGGTGTCCCTTTGTTCTAGATTCCCCAGACAGGGAAAACAATCTTCCTGTGTCTACCCAGTCAAACCCCTTCGGAATCTTGCATAGGAGAATACGTGTTGGGTTGCGCTGATAGAAGTTCTGCAACCTCAGCCCTTAATTTTCCAACTAAATGGTGAGCAAAAAGGCACCTTTAACTATTCTAACTGAAACTTTATCAATAATTAATGTAGAATTAGCACTGCTTCTTTCCCTTATTTATGAATTCTAAGAACCCATAAAACAGATTAGGTAGGAACATACTGTTATCTTCTATGGTTTCAGCCCCACCACTGGCTATGATGGCCTCAGTCATGCCACTTCATTGATAGCCAGCACAGTCTCCTCTGTGTGGGTGCGGACATATAGCAGTGACTGTTCTCCTGCTGGTTTGATGTTGCTACCTTTGGTTATGTGCCACCTGGAAGAGAGAGGGAAGTATGTCAGTGAGTGTGGTGCAATGTCTTTGGGTGATGTATCTGTCGTAGTTGAATAACTGATGGTGTGTGCAAACTGTGAGATGTGGATCAGAGGCATGCAGCAATGTTAAGTGTGTGAGGTTGAGGTGAGGCTATGAATGTTGGGTATGAGTTATGTTTGATAGAGAATGTTAGTAGGTGAATGAGTTGAACAGTGCATGAGCCTGGTGATTCATTTGTAAGAATGTGGCATTTGAAGCTGCATTCACTGACCTTGACACTCATGTGAGTTCATTAAACATCTTCCTACTGCATCCAGGCTTTTGGGGCTAGACAGTGATAGTTATCTGTTCCCACTGCCTTCGTAGTATCTGTCTAGAGGGCCTTCTGAGGTTAGAGGATCGCGCTCCTCCTGTCCACCTCCTGCACCTCCAGTGATATGTCGGAGAACCTTGGAACATACTTTGTGGCCTGTTGCACTATTTGCACAATTCTTCCTGTGCAGAGAGTCTTTCCTAGCCACTTCCAGCACCCAAGCAGCCAAAATTCACCTCCCTTTGGAAAGGCTCAGGCTGGCTTTGTTACAATTGTGAGATTTATAAGATTATTATGTTTTGGGGCTTTATTTTTAAATTTAGGGTAAAATAAAGGGGGTCATGTGATCTGTTCTGAATCCTGGCCTGACTGTAAGACTGGATGGTTTGATTGTTAGCCATCAAAGGAAGGCTTAGATTGTTTTACTGGTAAAAAGTTGTAAGGTATTTAAACTTGGAGACAATGGCAGGAGCCTGTGTGTTAAGAGTGGAGACTGAGTTTCCAAAGTCCCAGAAAATGGTTGAGAATGTTGGGTTGTCAATAGTTGTTCTTTAAACTGTTCAATTATTTTCAAGATGAAAGAGAGCTGGGCTCTCTATTCTAGCTAATTAGCATTTCTACCTAGATGCAAGACCCATGTAATTCACATTACCATGGAGAAGAATGCCGAGGAAGCTATTATAACGATCAGGTTACAGACTTTCCTAGAATATCACTGAATACCACAGACAGTGTTTTTAGTCTGCTTGAATGCAAGAGAGAGGGAGCAACTAAGGGCCAAAAAAGTCTCTATGGTTCTCCATGCAGGAATGCAGGTGAAAACTCGCATCCGGGTTTAAAAGACCAAATTCATGGGAAGTTAAAATGAGACTGGAAGAGTTACCTGGCTTGGGCTAGAGAGAGAGTCTCTGGAAAAAGAAAGTCCCAGGTTCTAAGATTGCAAATTACCAGACTGAGAAAAGAAAAGAACAGGAATAAAACTTCAGGGGCTAAGAATCACTTTGGATTGATTCTGAGAAAATTGAACATCTACATTAAAGACAATGTAATGTATACCTGTGAAGTGTTTTTTTTTGGTTGGTCTAAGGACAAGAAGGGATGTATTCCATTCTGTGATTTAAAGTATAAGTTGTTTTTAGTCATTTGTTGCAGTAAATGTCTTAAAACTTGAAATCTTGTGTCATTCTTTCAGCTATTAACTGGAGGTTTAAATCTTTTCATGTTATCAATCTCTATGGAGATCATAACAAAGTAATGCTAGCCCTGCATAAATTTGGACCATGCTGAGGCAAGCAGCCACTCAGCAGTATGTTTAACTCTGAGCTGCATGCTGCTATCATTAAAATGAGCTGGCAGCACAAAGTTTGAGTACTGCAAGCATCACAATGAATCACCGTGGGTTAGTCATGCATCACAACCCCCACATCTGTTTTGGACCTTATCCAAATTTTTTCATTGAAATATCTTCTTTCAAACTAATTCAGTATAATTCATTGAAAATAAAGCACATATTTTAATGTTATTACTAAGGGTATTTAGCACAAAAAGCAGTGTAAGGATAGTTGGAAACATACCTTTACAACACAGAAGGAGACTATTTGGCCCATTAATGATCCCACTTTCCTTATAAATCTGATTCTGTATTTTAACTAGTTTCTGATGGGGCAATCCATGTCTTACCAGCCCCTATGTTTAAAAACTCTCCTCAATCCTCCCTTCTTCTTTGGTGGTGATCATAAATTTGGCAGTCTAGTTACCAATTTAAGTAATCAGTGAAAATCCTTTCTTCTCATTTACCTTGTCATAGCTCATTATAATTTTGAACACTTCTATAAATACCCCCTTGTCAATTATTCACTTTAAATGCTCCCATCACTTCCGTTGACAGACCTGTGACCACTAATATTTTGCCCTAGGATTGTATAGCTCAAAATGCTGTCCTCAGACACAGACCAAACATAACTGTGCTGCTTGGTGTTTTCACAGTTCAAGTGGACTTAACATGAAATCTTTTACAAATGCTCACTCTTATGCCTCTCAAAACTCTGGTGGCTACTCTGAATAATGAAATTATTATTTTAAATGCGACATTTACCCTATTTTTAAAATTGCCTTTTTTTTTTAAAGCAGGCACTGTGCGTGGCCGAGGTAGAGGAGCAGCTGGCAACAGAGCAGCAGGACCTCGTGGATCGTACCTGGGTGGATATTCTGCAGGCAGAGGTATTTACAGCAGATATCATGAAGGGAAGGCCAAGCAACAGGACAAAGCGTATGAACTGATACCCAGCTTAGATCTGGCTACAGTCAGTCCAGTCGCTATGAAACCTGGTGCAGGTTAGTAAAGGGAATGTTTTGCTAAACATTTACCTTAACAGCTAGAGAAAGAGAGGAGAAAAATGGAAATGCAAAACTAATATTTTAGAATTCATCTTAAAACCCTATAGGATCTTGAAATATTCCTGTAGGATGACATATAATCCCAATAAACACAGTGAGAAGCTGGAATTTTGTGAGTCACTGCTAAAGTCACATGGAAGTTCTCAATCAGATATTTTATCATGTTAACATATAGTCAGCTTGAATAAAGCTTCTTTAGGTGTGGCTATAAACAAGCCAATATTTTTGTGATGAAATTATGAAACACACATCAAATTTGCAGAATACAAAGTGGTAACATTACTGTAGTTTTAATGTTGCTGCAAATTGAAGTTTGTATTGGACTGATGAGAGTCCAACACCTGTATCATAACCAGAAAGTAAAATCATCAAAGTGCTATTCAATCAAGTCTTGACAAGCAGTGTGACAAGAATCACATAAGTTTAC
This sequence comes from Carcharodon carcharias, assembly GCF_017639515.1. Classification (NCBI taxonomy): domain Eukaryota; kingdom Metazoa; phylum Chordata; class Chondrichthyes; order Lamniformes; family Lamnidae; genus Carcharodon; species Carcharodon carcharias. Next base: position 139,336,691 of record NC_054467.1, on the reverse strand, counting down.
AGCACAGAAGTAGGCTATTTGGCCCATTGCACCTGATCTAATTCTCTGAAAGGGCTAATCACTTTGTCCCATTTCCTTGCCTTCTCACCACACCTTTTGATTTTTTTTCAAGTATCCACTTTATTTATAAATCTGATTTTGGATTTTAATTAGTTTCAGATGGGGCAATCCATGTCTTAAAAGACCATACGTTTAAAAAATACTCTCCTGAATCCTTCCTTTTTCTTTTGGTGGTGATCTTAAATTTGTGCAGTCTAGTTACCAACTTAACTAATCAGTCGAAATCTTTTGTTTCTTTTTTACCTGTCAAAACCCATCATAATTTTGAACACTTCTATCTGATCTTCTCTTTTCTTCTCAGTTTCTAATTTTCAGACGGAGGTTTGCAACCTTCTGGTTCCCTGGCACAACTTCAGTATCTAGGGATGTTTGACCGATTGTGGCCTGAGCCTCTACTATTTCCTCTCTCACTTCCCTTAGCATTCTAGACCAGAGCTTAAGTGCCTTTTCCATTTTGACTTGGACCAACTTCATCAGTGCTTTATCAGTACTAATTCCTTATCCATAGTTGTCCTACCTAATTGCTTCATCTCATCTTTTTGTACCATTTCTGCCCAGTGGAAACTGAGGCAAGCTTTTCATTTTTCATGTAAATATTTCATTTTTCCCCTCTCTAACCAACTCTATAACCTTTCTTCAACTAATCTTTTATTTGCTAGACATCTATAAAATTCTTTACTAATGTAAAGCCTGTTACATTACCTGTTAACCCTTCTCTGTACATTCTCTCAACTTCTCTCTATTTTCTATGTTCATTATGTAAACTTTAGAGATGTCAAATGCCATCTTCCCAAGCCTCATTTAAGTTTGATTTTCTCTACCCAACTAAGGAACACCAGCTTTTGTTGCACCCCTTTTACTACTTGTGGGAATATGTCAAGTTGTTCCTTAACCTTCTCTGGTTCAAAGGTTTCCCTTTGTGCCATTGCCCTGTGAGTTGGGAGGGGTGACTGTTACCTCTCCTTTCCAATTATGTATTGAATTATGTTATACTATGGCTGCTTTACATAGATCTTTTTCTGCCATTGCCTTACTTACCTATTTACCCCATTTCATTTCATTAAACTTGTCTCAGGTCACTTCTCTTCAGGTTCACACTAACTGCAGCCAATGCAAAGTAAACTATCAAAAATTCCCAAGTAGTCCCTTGAGAATCTGTTACATGTAATGATGGTGACAATCTACAAAGGCAAGAGTGCGAATCAGATGGTATTGAATCATGATGTCAATGGAAAGGGAAATCGAGCAGGGTATGGCCGACTGATCCACTTCAAACCGTACCTAGGTTCACTTTTACACCGCACCCCCACCACCCCCCCACCCCCCGCAATATGTTTTAATGTTTTACAAACCTGTTAAGATTTTGCAGAATTTTTAAAAATAATTTATATGTATGTATATTCTATATACATATATATATCTGTGTATGTAAACAGATTAAAATATAATTTCATGATAGGGTTAGTTTCCACGGCACCCAGCTCTATCTCATCGCCATCTTTCTCAATTTCTCCACTGTTGCTAAACTGTCTGATATTCAGACCAGAAACTTCCGTTCTGGAGTCTTAAGTTCAGTGGATGGCACGGAAGTGGAAGTGTTTCCATTTGGAGGTGGGACATCTGATCACACGCAATCCTGTGCTGTTGAGCTTATAATATATGCATCCATCAGGAGTTCACCACCCTCGACGTTACCTCATAGGGTCGAAGGTCCAGGTGATGGCAGTGTAAGTTGCATGGAGGATGGCCGAAGAAGATGACCAAGCAGTGAAGGGTGGAGCAGTGACTGGGCAAAGATAGAAGGGATAGTGCAGGCACTCAGACAGCCTGCATTATCCCTTCCACCTTCGCCCGGTTACTGCTCCACTCTTTTCCATTAACCCTTCCTCGGTACCATGCAACTTGTACTGCCAACAGCCAGTCTCAAGCATAGACTGGCATTTCCCCAAAGAGGACAATGCAGTGCCAACTAGCTGTTAATCATGGAAGAAGTCAAGCTCGCCACATGCATGCCACTTATGTGCAATCGTAAAAGTGAATGTTCTAATTTCATGCTAGCAAGGAACTTAATTTGGAGGGGAGACTTGATTCCAGCAAGGTGGCCTTTTAATGAGTGTGTGTGACTTGCTGATGCATACAAAAGGGTTTCCTGACATTGCTCGTCAGGAAGGTCAACCCAACTTTAAAGCCCCGCGAACTTAATTCCTAAAGTTCATCTCGCTGGCGGGAAACTGATTTTTGGCCTTGCGCCAAATTAAGTTCTCCCATCCACCAAGCTACCTGCTGTTGGCAGGACCAGAAGATTCCACCCAAGTATTGGATGAGCAGAAATTTCTCCCAATGAATTATTAGGAAGTCTGAAGGTATTGTTTTCGGTCCCCGCTCCAAACTCCATTCCCTAATTATCAACTTCACCCCTCTTTTCTGGCAACAGAGTGAGACTAAAACAGACTGTTCACAGCTTGGTGTCATATTTGATACCTACATTACATATTTGTGCCATCATTAAGAGCGTCTATTTCCACCTCCCTAACTCCGCCCGATTTTGCCTCTGCCTCCGCTCATCTGCTGTTAAAACCCTCATTCATACCTTTGTTACCTCTAGGTTTGACTATTCCAGCGCACTCTTGGCTGGTGTTCAACATGTTACCCTCAATAAACTTGAGACCATTCAAAACTCTTCTGACTGTGCCCTAACTCTCACCACATCCTGTTCACCTATCACTGCTGTGCTCGCTAACTTGCATCGAGCAATATTTCAATTTTAAAATTCCCATCCTTGTTTCAATTCTCTCCATGGCCTCGCCGCTCCCTATCTCTGTAATCCCTTCCAGGCCACAACTCTCTGAGGTATCTGCACTAATCTCATTCTGGCCTCTTGAACTTTCCAGATTTTAATTGCTCGAAAATCAGTGGCCATTCCATCAATCGCCTAGATTGTAAGCTCAGAAATTCTCTCCCTACACATCTCCAGGTCGCTGCTTTGCTTCTCTCCTTCAAGATGCTCTTTATAATACATACCTTTGTCCAAGCTCTTGGTAATCTGACCATGTGGCTCAGGGTCAAATTTTGTTTTATAATGCTGCTGTGAAGTGGCTTGGGCCACTTTATTCTGTTAAAGGTGCTGTATAAATATAGGTTGTCATGACATATTATAGTAGAAAATTTATAACCTCTGATAAAGATAATTAACTGGTTCTTTTATCTGATTTCAGTGGCCATCCCTTCCATTGGAACCCAATACCAAGTGTTTCAGGCGGCTCCAGGCGCTAAACTAATGGAAGATAGCAAAATGCATCCAATGGAACATGTTCTTAATCCTATTGCTGTGCAAACTGATCCTAATGGAGCAACCATCATTCCTTCAGTTTCCACTCCTCCACCTTTTCAGGTTAAAAAAGACTCATTTTTTCCTAAAACACAATATTTTAGTTATATTTCTCTACAGTATTGTGTTGTGTGAATAAACTGCCCTGCTTGCTTAGTTGATATGTGCACTGCCCAATATAACATTGAGCCATCCAAGCAAGGGAAATTTATAGTTTGAGCAATGACTATAGAATGGGCACTACTGAACGATTGGCATGATAATTTCCCATTCTTAGCTCAAGGTAGCAGTCATTTTTTCTTACTAGAATCCAGTGACTCCTGGAGTAATGTAATTGCATAGAATAGAACTGTAGTATATGTGTCCTGTGTACTTGATCGAAGTATATAAGATCCTGAACAGTATTGACAAGGTGGATGTGGAAAGGATGTTTGCTCTGGTGGGTGAGTCCAGAACTAGGGGCACTGTTTTAAAATTAGGGGTTGCCCTTTTAGGACAGAGATGGGAAGAAATTTTTTCTCTGAGGATGGTGTGACTTTGGAATTCTCTGCCTCCGAATGTGTCATTAAATATTTTTAAGGAAGAGGTAGAGAAATTCTTGTTAGGCAAGGGAATCAAAAGTTATCGGGGTTAGATGGGAATGTGGAAATCGAAACACAAGAAGATCAGCCATGATCTTATTGAATGGCGGCGCAGGCTCGAGGGGCCGAATGGCCTACTCCTGCTTCTGTTTTGTATGTTTATATGATTGAAGCAATGAGGTCATTTCAGAATTCATATATTCAGTTATACAAGTGGCCTGGCTATTTTCATTTCCTGTTAACAGTATTAATTTTTAAATTGCTATTTATTATTTTTTATTCACAATGCAATGCTATAACATTGTTTTGTTTCCTTGTAGACTCGGCCAATAACTCCAGTATATGCAATGGCCTCCAATATTCAACGAATTCCGACAGCCGGGTTCTATGGGGCAAGTTATGTACCGATTGCAGCTCCTGCTTCCGCTGCCACAATGGCAACACTGCAAAAGAACGCAGCCACCGCTGCAGCAGTGGCAGCCTATGGAGGATATGCTGGTTACGTACCACAGGCATTCCCTACAGCAACCTTTCAAGTCCCTCTACATGATTTCTACCAAACTTATTAGGATTTTCTAACAAAGACATTATTGTAGTGAAGGAATACACTGGTATTTATGAAGACAAAAAACATAGTTTGATGTGAAAGATTCTTTTTTAGGACTTCAGCAAACGTCGCACCAAAAACTATGTGAAAGAGAGACAAATGTTTTAAAAAGTGCTATTTGTTAGTAAATTTTGAAAAGCATGTTTTAAGAATTTTTGAAGATTAATAATCTTTTGGTAGAAACAATTCTATGCATTTTTGTGATGGAAAAACTTTTTTTTTAATTCTTACTTTTAGCAGATACTAAAAATCTTCCGTCCATAAGGTTCGAACATTTTGAATGTGGACAGCTAGAAACTGGAAAAAGGTGTGGATTTTGACATGTTAATACTATGAAGGTTTTGTGTGACTTGTTCACTCCAGTTATCTATTCTATTTGGTGCCTTCAAGAAAAAATCAGCCTTAACTGGATTACAGTACGTGTAAATAAATACTAGTCAACATTTAACCCATATATTGTATAACCAAATTTAGGCCTGTAGCTTTTTAACTGGTCACCAAGAATTGTGTATGATACTGGAAAGCCTTATCTGTATGTGTTGTTCCTGTGCTGAGCAACACTATTTTTGTTTCTTTAAACTCTGCTGGGGATCAGTCCTCGAGCTACGATACTAAAGAATTGGACTGTCAGCTATGAGACCGAAACTTGACTTCTACTTTATTAACCTTCACAATTTGGCCTCTTACAGAGGCTGAATTTCACCAGCTTCAAACTGGCTGTTTGTAGCATTGACTTTGACAGAATTGTTTTAAGTATCCAGGGTTGGCTCCACATGACTGAGGAAGAAAGTATATATGTGTTTGTCTCTGGGGATAGGATATGGGTAATCTTGAAAGAGGAAGGAAAGCAAGGGAAAGAAATACCCATGGCAGCATTATACAGTCGCTTGAGGGTAAGTTATTATCCACTTAACAAATACAAGGGGACTGAAACATAAAGGAGATTAAGTATGACATTAAGTAGATGATAAACCTTTAGTGGCATGCTCATCATAGTATAAGTTTCATTTTCCTTTGCATTGCTTTTTATTTCTGTGTGTTCTGCTTTAAGTTCAGCTGTATGATGCTGGATTTTTTTGGACAAGGACCAAAGTAGGCCTTGTTGGCATGAAGCGCTATATTAATAACTTTTATCATGTTAAAGAAAATTCCTAGCTGATTTGAGGTGGTCATGTAGTTTGGGTAGTAGTGATGTTGTATTTTGGTTCTGTGTAACAAATTAGATTGTGTGTATATATATTATGTTTTAATATAAGTTTATGAGCAAATGGCTTTTATGGTGCAACAGCAAATGATATGTGGGTTATCACCGAATTTTATCAATTTCTTTCAATGCTGTTGAAGAAAAAGAAGAAATCTTATATTATAGTAGGAATTAAATATATTGTTGCAGTGTTTCAATGGCCTGTTTAAAGGCTTTCCAAAAAAAAGTCCATTTTAAATAGTGTCGTGATACTCAGTAAAACCTGCATAATGTGACCCCATGATTTGGGCTGACCAAAAGAAACTGCTGATGACAGCCTGATATCCAGTTGAGCTACATTCATTGTTTTAACCTGGGAAAAATGATTGTTCAAGTGCTATGGATTAATATGGGGTTTTAGGTAACAGCTCTGGCCATTTTACTCTAACACTCACTATGTTTATAGAATAGAAGTTCCCTCATTATACTGCTTGCATATAATGATAAACTACCACAAACACTAATAATAACCATTTAAGGGCACCATTTTGAAGACAAACTATAATCAGTGAATTTTTAATGTTTCACATTCTGTACCACCTCATTCTGATGGGAAGACAGAATACTCCACCTACTGTAGAATGGCATTATAAAGGCAGCTTGCTCCATGTGCCAGTATTGCCTTGATTTCTCAGCTCTGATAGCCCAGAGAGCTAATGAAACAAATTATTTTGCCTCATGCCTAAAAACTAATGAGGCACATTCGAGTTTTTATGCACATTCTGTATATCCATACATCACACACCATATATTTTCATTTTTCTTTTTGCAATTCTCACTATTTTTGTCATTCTCAGAATCTCACCAAAAATATCTCAGTTATCACTGACTCTTTTAAATCTATTGTGCAATAGTATGTGCAGCCGTAAATCGCAACATTGGGCAGCGCCCCGCCAAGTTCAGGAACAGAGTCGAACAGGGCCCAGAAATGCTGGCACCAACTGGCACCATTCCCAGCACTGGCCCTTTTGGGGGGAGCCGGTTTTGGGACCTGTAAAGGCCACCTGCTCTCACTAGGCAGGCAGCCAATTGGGCTCAGTAAGAGCCTTGTTAACAATATGTAATGGGGGGCGACTAGAAAATCTGAGTTCCTGATGCAATGGGGGGAAGTTCAACTGCCTGGAGGCGGGGACCAGTGGCAGGCCAGGGTGCCAGCCCTCTTGGTAGACCTACTGTCCCTTTCTCCATGCCTGGGAATGGGTGCAGACAAAGACCACGCTGCAAAAGGATTCCCTCCCCATAGTGGTGACCTGGTTGCTTTTTGTGTTTCTAATTTAAATTTTTAGAAGTGTTGCTGAGAGGGTACCTTCATTTTTAAGCGCACTAGCTTCAAGATCAGCCCTCCAGCTTTGACAGCCTGCCCACCGCCCTCAGTGGGACGCAGAAGCTGCCTCCATGTCAGAGGGTGCCCTGGTCAAAATCCCAAAGTGTGACTATTTACCCCCTGGGGGATGGCGGCATTTGTTTCGGGACCTGGAAACAGCCTCAACTCCTGTTTCCCACCTCTAATGCAAAAATTCAGCCCATCATATTCCTCACACTTGATTTCCTTTTAAAGATGTGTACAATTCACCAGAAATTGCTAAATACAGGAACCCTGATTACCAGAAACCTGCTTCCTATTTACCCACTGGAGTATTGGATCTGGTAAGTATCAAGCAAAGAATGGCACATGGACAAAATTTCCTTACCATGTATACTAATAGGACAGTAGTAAGCTCACTGTTTTGTGCAAAAAAAAGTTACAGTTATTAAAATTAGATTTGAATCATAAACCAACATTAAAGAATTCCAATGTCATAGACACACAGAAAACAGCAACACTCCCACGGTGAACAAAGCACTCCCTTTGCCCAGTTATTTTGTTCAGTAATATTGTTGAATGCCTGGGGAAATCTATGGGTCCTGAGTAAATTGTTCCCTTTAGTGGAGCCCAAAATGAAAAGGAATAATGCTTTAATTATTTCACAGGTGGACCTTACCCAGAAAACTTGTTAAGACATTACTCAGTATTGTTTTAAAAGCATTTTTTTATGGGCCTCACCTTTTCTTTCTGTTGTTATATCTGTCAAATTGGATTCAAAATTCAAATTCCCCTGCATGCATTTAGTACAAGTATTTTTAAAAATCATGATTTATTCAGTTACCAACAAAGTGGATACTGCTGCTAGAAAGGTAACCTTCATAGAATTATAAATGCCCTAGTTCCTTTAATTAAATATTCATTTTCAAAGGGTGTCTACAGTATCATTTGCTTATTATATATATTAAATACCTTTTATTAACATACAAAGTATCCAGGGTAACACCACTAGATCAGTGCACAAAGTTGTCCAAAAATATATTTTTTAGTTATTTTATTATCTTATAAAGAAGAGAGTGGGGTATGGTGAGATTTTGAGATTCATTTATTCCAAAATACTTTTATTTGGCTACTGAGTTTGGCTTTTCTGGATAGTCTTTCGTAGCCCAGTTAAGTAAGAAGAATGTAGATGTATTTAAATAAAATATTATTTAACTTGCAAGACACATTCTAGTCCAGTTAGAAGTGGGAGAGTTCTTTGAAAAAAAAAGAAGGGTTTCGAGTAACTTTGTGTCAGGTAGAAAGGTTTAATGTATTTTTATTTGCTTATCTTTGTACAAAGAAGGACCTAACAATGATCTAACAAAGCCAAAGTATTGATTGTCTGCTATTGGCAAAGGCCTGTTAAAGGTCAAGGAACCTGTCAGTTAGGATCCATACTTGTGCTATTCTGTTTTAGCCATTTCATTCAAACAGCATTTTTTATATTTTAACTCAAAATGTTGGTCTGGTGCATATAAAAGAACAAGGTATACGTAGGCAAGACTTTTTAAACTAGTGTGCCTTATTAATAAACAAATGCATTACCATCAGGTGTTTGAGCTCTTCAGCTATATATTTCTATTTTCCTTGTGTTTTAAAAGCTTGAGTTTATTCTGTTGTTGCGTTTATATTTCTAAAGCAGTAGTCAATAAAGCAATATGAAACCCATTGGTCTAATTGTGTTGTATTGGAAATGTTAGCAATTAAATGGATTTCTCAAGTTGAGTTCAATAATCTTGGGTGATGAACAGCATTTGATGGCTGTATGTTGCCTGTAAGGGAATGGAGAGATGGCACACTATCATAATAGGTGAAATTAAAATGCCTGAGCTATTCCCAAAGTAACAAGATTGGCTCTATAAAAACAAAAAATGGCAGTGGCTTGTTCTAATTATAGGGACCACAAAATCAACTGCATAAATCAGATTTTCATTAATTTTTTTATAACCAATAAACCTGGGATTGTCAGTGAAACACTAATGTGATGCTCATTCTGGTTTACAAAGTTACTAGGATTTGTATGAAGTGCAGTGGTGCTGAAATTCAGAGACCAAAGATCCCAGCAATTACACTGGGATCACACTCAGTTGGCACCGCTACCACTGATCCTGTCAGTTGTGGGAAACAATTAGGGGCAAATCTTGGCACTTACTCAATTGGGTGGCTGGGAATCACAGCCTTGGGACATGGATGCAAGAGTCTCACACTCCCCAAAACTATTTTCTGCATGCTCATCCCCCTCCATCCACACATCACCAAAACCCACCCCCAGTAGCTCTCGCTCCCCCCTCCACCACAACTCCCAAGCCCCCTGTCAATGCCCTTTTGCAAGAAGACAAAAAATGCTAATTTCTTACTAATCCTTGGGGTTTCAGGCAGTATCCCAGGATTGAACTTCCAAGTGAATCCCATTACAATCATTCCTGATGTCAGTACACCTTTTTCACTGGGTGTGTAAAACAACAAAATTCCACCAAAAGGCTTTTAGGAGGATGGGGTTGTGAAACACCCAGGATTAGGAGAGTCTGCTCCAAACCTGCTTGGGATGCATTGATGATCTATCCCAAAGACTAAAGGAAGATTTTTGGTGATGTTGGGAGCTGCCAGAGCAGCTGAGCAACTTTAGGACCTCTGTTTCTAAACAGGAAGCAAGCATTTGTATGACACTTTTCCCAATGCACTTTACAACTTGTTCCTGTTGTTAAATGGTAAACACAGCAGTCAATTTGTACACAGTGTGTTTCCACAAGACCAGATGATCTATGTTAGCACTGTTGCATGAATGTTGACCAAAATACTGAGGAGAACTCACTTGTTCTTTGAAGCAGTTCCATAGGAACTTTTACATCCACCTGAGACAGTAGACATGGCTTTAATTTAATATCTGTTTGAAAAGACAGCATTTCCATCAATGCCACACTCCATCAGAGTGTCAGCCTAGATTTTATATTCTAGTCTTAAGAGTGGAACTTGAATCCACCACCTTCTGATGTAGATGGAAAAGTGCTACCCACAGAGCCATAGCTAATGTGGCTGATTTATACAATATTAGTAAACCCAGTTACTTTGACTTTGCAACTGAAGTATTAAGAAGTTGTTGTAATATTATAAACAGCAGAAGGGGGAATGTAGATTCAATTTTAGTTCTACATCAAATCCATTTCATGAATGAGGCTTTTGTAGTCTAACAGGAAATGTTGCCTTGAATTAAAATATTTTGTCTAGTACAACTGTAAACTTTCAGCAAATCAATTCCTGGACTTAATCCAGAATCAAATTTCAGCCATATCTGATTTGTTTACAAAGAAAGAATTTAAGAAGTAACAGTAACAACAGCAACAACAAGAATTTGCATTTATATAACCTTTAATCTTTAATGTAGAAAATGTCTGAAAGTGCCTCCCAGAGACCAAAGGGAAATGGACACTCAGAATAAAGATTATGAGGCATTGTAAAATGCTTGGGTCAAAGAAGTAGTGTTTCAGGGTGGTCTGAAAGAGCAGGTAAAGGTGGAAGAGTTGCGTACTAATTGCAGACAGTGGTCCCTATGCAGCTGCCAACAGTGGGGTAAAATGAGGAAGGGGCACACAAAGCTGAAGTCAGAATACTGGAGCATTCAGGGAGGGGTGTGATAGCACTGCAGGGGTTTACACAGATAGGAAGGGGCAAGACCATGGAGGATTTGGACTAGAATAGTAATTGTTTAAAGGGCAGAGAAGGGGAAGAATGGAGTGTCTTCTGCAGAATGTTTTAATCAACATGTTTATAGCCCACTGAGCAAGGAGGCATTGCTAGATCGTGTTCTCAGGAATGAGGTGGGTCAAGTGGACCAAGTGTCAGTAGGGGAACATTTAGGGAACAGTGATCATAGTAGCATAAGATTTAGGTTAGCTGTGGAAAAGACAAGCAACAATCTAAAGTTAAATACTAAACTGGAAGAAAGCCAATTGCAGTGGGGTGAGAACACATCTGTCCCAGGTAAATTGGACTCCAAGGTTGGAAGGCAAAACTGTAACAGAACAATGGGCTGCCTTTATAGAGAAGATGGTTCAAGTACAGTTGAGGTACATTCCATGAGGAGGAAAGGTAGGACAAACAAACCCAGAGCTCCTTGGATGAGGAAGGAGATAGAAAGTAAGATGTAGCAGAAAAAGGATATGTATCATAGATGCTAGGTTGATGATGCAATTGAGAACCAGGCTGAACATAGAAAGTTCAGAGGGAAAGTAAAAAAAACAGATAAGAGATGAAAAAGAAGAGAATATCAGAAGAGACTGGCAGCTAACCTAAAAGGGAATCCAAAAGTCTTCTATAGACATATAAATAGTAAAAGGCTAGTAAGAGGAGTGGTGGGTCAATTAGGGACCAAAAACGAGAATTACACATGGAAGTAGAGGGCATGGCTGACGTCCTAAATAAGTACTTTGCATCTGTTTTTACCATGGAAGAAGATGTTGCTAGAGGCATGGTGAAAAGGAGGTAGTGGATGGACTAAAAATGAATAAAGTGGAGGTATTAGAAAAGCTGGTTCTATTTAGGTTAGTAAGTCACTGGGACTGGTTGGGATGCATCTGAGAATGCAGAGGGAAGTAAGGGTTGAGATTTCAGAGGTACTGGCCATAAAGCTCCAATCCTTCTTAGATACAGGAATGGTGCCTGAGGACTGGCATTGCAGTTTTGATACAAAGGACAAGGGGTGGCAATATAAAATAAAGGAAACAGTTTTACAAGGGATGCAGCCACAGACAGAGGGACTGGGGGTATGTGTGCATAAAGAGTTAAAAGAAGCAGGGCAGGTAAAGTGGTTAAAAAGGTCTATGGGATCCTGGGTTTTATAAATAGAGGCAGAGTACAAAAGCAAGGAAGTTATGATGGACTTAATAAAACATTGGTTCCGCCTGGTCTGGTGTATTGTGTCGTATTCCAGGCACCACTTTAGAAAGAATGTGAAGGCTTTAGAGAGGGTGCAGAAAAGATTTGAGAATTGTAAGGATTTACGAGAACATCAGTTTTGCGGATAGATTGGAGAAGCTGGGATTATTCTTCTTGGAGAATAGAAGATTGTGAGGAGAATTCATAGAAGTATTCAAAATCATGAGGGATCTAGACAGAGTAGATTAAAGAAACTATTCCCTTTAATGGCAGGGTCAAAAACTAGATGATACTGATTTTTAAAAGGTGATTGCTAAAAGAAGCAACAATGGCATGATGAAAAATATTTTTATGAAGCAAGTGGTTAGGATCTGGAATATAGTGTCTGACAGTGTGGTGAAGACAGATTCAAATATGGCTTTGAAACGGAATTGGATAAGCACCTGAAGGGAATAGAATTTCAGGGCTACAGGGAGAGGGCTGAGAAGTGGGCATAACTGAGTTGCTCTTGCACACAGCCTGCAATTGATTAATAAATCTGGAATTAAAACCTAGACTCGTGGTGACCATGAAATTACAGAATGTCGTAAAAACCTACCTCATTCACTGAAGTCCTTTAGGGAAGGAAATCTGCCATCCTTACCTGATCTGGGCTACATGTGACTCCCGACTCACAGCAATGTGATTGGCTCTTAACTGTCTCATGAAATGGCCTAGCAAGCTGTTCATTTGTACCAGCTCGCTTCAGAAAAGTTGAAAAGGAATAAATGCAGATGGACCAAGACACTGGAAATGATAATGGGACACCCTGCCCAGTCAACCCTACAAAGTCCTCCTTACTAATCTGGAGCTTGTGCTAAAATTAGGAAAGCTATCCAACAGACTAGTCAAGCAACAATATGACATAATCATACCCACTGAATCATATCTTACAGCCCATGTTCCAGACTCCTTCATTGGCAGGACAGGCCCGCCAAGGGTGACGGCTCAGTGGTGTTCAGTCAGGAAGGAGTTCCTCTGGGAGTATTGAACATTGACTCCGAACCCCATGAAGTTTCATGGCATCAAGTTAAACATGGATAAGGAAACATCTTGCCAATTACCACCTATCACTTACCTCAGCTGATGAATCAGTACTCCTTCATGTTGAATACCATTTGGAAGAAGCACTGAAGGCATTAAAGACACTGAATGAACTCTGGGTGGGGACTTCAATTCCCATCACCAAGACTGGCTCAGTAGCATCTCTACTGGCCAAGCCCTGAAAATATATCTGCTAGATTGGGTCTGTGGCAGGTGCTGAGGGAACCAACAGGACAAAAAAATCCAATTGACCTCATCCTCATCAATCTACCTGTCACAGATGCATCTTTCCATGACATCATTGTTAGGAATGACCAACGAACTCTCCTTGTGCAGATGAAGTCCTGTTGTCACAATGAGGATACTATCCAATGTGTTGAGTGACACTACCACCATGCTAAATAGGACAGATTCATAACAGATCTAGCAGGTCAAACTGGGCATCCAGCAGCAGAATTGCATTCAACCACAATCTGTAACCTCATGGCACAGCATAATATTCAATCCAGAATTACCATGAAGCCAGGGACCAAACCTGCTTCAATGAGGAGCACACCAGGAGCAGCAGGCAGACATGAAATAAAGTGTTGACTTGGTAAAGCTATAACACAGGACCATGTGCTAAAAAGCAGAAGCAGTGATAGACAGAGCCAAATGATCCCACAACCAATGCTCTGCAGCCCTACCACATCCTGACACGAATGGTGGTAGACAATTAAATAACAGAAAAAGCTCCACAAATATCCCAATTTTCAATGATGGGGAGACCCATCACATCAGTGCAAAAGACAAGATATGTGAGAGGCAAGTTTTCAGGGCCATACTGACAAGAGAGTGGACAGGAGCTTTTCTTTAGTGGGCAAGGGAAGAAAGGGTTGCAGCTGAACAAATGGAGGAGAATTTTCTCCCCTTCGGGGGGGGGTTGGGCGGGACCGTGCATGGGCGTGCATGCAGCCGATCACCGCCCGCGATGGGCTGGGTGCCGCCATTTTACGTGGGCAGGCCAATTAAGGCACGGAAGCGCTGAGGGCTCCCTGTGGGGGCAGGATGGGTTGCCTGAGTTGGGGCCAGCGCTCTTTCACGCATGCACAGAGCTACCTGAGGGAGATTAGTTTAAGTTCAAAAAAATTTAATAAAGGGAAAAAAAACATTTTTAAGACATGTCCGCTCATGTGAAACTGTCACATGATCTGGGACATGTCTATTAATTTTGTTACGAATTTCCACAAGACTTTAAAAACCTTTATGAAACCTCATCCCGCCCGTGGATGAGGTTTCATGAAAAATGCGAAGGCCACCTGGGCTCTTCGCCTGCTCGCCAACCTTAAGGTTGGGCAGGCAGCTCAGTTAATTGTTTCAATTGATAGTTAACTGGCCTTAACAGGCCTTTGACAGGTTGATGGGCACACAGCTGACTCGGATGCGCACCCGCTGACCTGAAAACCTGAATGATGCACAGTGACGTTGGGACGCACGCCCGACGTCACTGCATCATTTTACACCTCGGTGAGCGGGCGAGCCGAAGATTCTGCCATGATTTCTGTCTCAGAGATAAAGAGCTCCTCACACTTGTTAGAAGGGAGATGGAAGTGGGAGGATTTAAGATGATGATTTGTAGTCAAGATGCATCCAAGAGTTATTCCTTGTTCTCCATGATGATCTTATCATTTTGCAGAAGAAATCATGACCCAATAGAGCTTGGTTATGCCAAATCTGGCAATGGATGGCTAAGCCAATTATGTGTCAATAACATTCAAGTTTCTACTCCTTGGACTAAAGTGAGTGACTGAGAAGGCTTTATCAGAGCAGTGAAATTGTGAAGGATTTGCTTTTTTTTATTTCTTCAAGAAATATTGCTATCACTAACAAGGCCAGCATTTATTGCCCATCCATAATTGCCCTTGAGAAGATGGTGGTGAGCTGCCTTCTTGAATGGCTGCAGTCCATGTGGTGTAGGTACACCCAGAGTGCTGTTAGGGAGGGAGTTCAGTGTTTTGATCCAGCGACAGTGAAGGAACGGCGATATATTTCTAAGCCAGGATGCTGAGTAGCTGGGGGGGGGGAACTTGCAGGTGATGGTGTTCCCATGTGCCTGCCGCCCTTGTCCTTCTAGATGGTAGCGGTTGTGTGTTTTGAAGGTGCTGTCTGAGGATTCTTGGTGAGTTCCTGCAGTGTATCTTGTAGATGGTACACTTTGCTGCCACATCCCATGAAAAAATAAAACGTTAAGCTTCAGTTGTGCAGAGCCTAGGTCTGACCCCATCCAGAATACTGTTCTGTACACTGAACCGCAGGAAAGATATTGATGGTGGAGGGAGTCAATGTTTGTGGGTGGGATGCCAATCAAGCGGGCTGCTTTGTCCTGGATGGTGTTGAGATTTTTGAGTGTTGTTGGAGCTGCACTTATCCAGGCAAGTGGAGAGTATTCCATCACACTCCTGGGGAGTCAGGAAGTGAGTTACTCGCCACAGGATTCCTAGCCTCTGACCTGCTCTTGTAGCCACAGTATTTATATGGCAAGTCCAGTTCAGTTCCTGGTCAATGGTAACCCTCAGATGTTGATAGTTGGGAATTCAGTGATGATAATGCCAAAAAATGTCAAGGGGTGATAGTTAGATTCTCTCTTGTTGGAGATGGTCATTGCCTGAGACTTGTGTGGCACGAATGTTACTTGCCACTTGTCAGCCCATGGCTTGATATTGTACAGGGCTTGCTGCATTTGGACATGGACTACTTCAGTATCTGAAGACTCACAAATGGTGCTGAACATTGTGCAATCATCAGCGAGCATCCCCACTTCTGTTCCAAGTCAGGGTGGTATGTGGCTTGGAGGGGAACTTGCAGGCAGTGGTATTTCCATGTGCCTGCTACCTTTGTTCTTGTTAGGTGGGGGAGGTCACGGGTTTGGAAGCTGTTGTTAAAGGAGCCTTGGTGGATGCTAAACACTGCAGCGACTTTACACTGGCGGTGGAGGAAGTGATTATTTAGGGTGGTGAATGGGGTACTGGTGAAACAGAATGCTTTCTCTTGGTGTTGAGCTTCTTGAGCATTGTTGGAACTGTACTCATCCACTACTCCATCACACTCTTGACTTGTGCCTTGTAGATGGTGGACAACTTTGTGTAGTTAGGACATGAGTTACTCATCGCAGAATTCCCAGTCTCTGACATGCTCTTGTAGCCATAGTATTTATATGGTTTGTCCAGTTAAGTGCTCAATGGTTGAGCACAGGACATTGATAGTGGGGGATTTAGCGATGGTATTGCCATTGAATGTCAAGGAGAATTGGTTCAATTTTCTCTTTTGGAGATGGTCATTGCCTGGCACTTGTGTAGCATGAATGTTACTTGCTGAATTCCCCACCATCAACATCCTGGGGCTAAGCATTGACCAGAAACTCAACAGGAGCAGCCACGGAAATAATGTGGCTGCAAAGAGTAGGTCAGAGATTGAGAATTCTGCAGCGAGGAACTCACTCTCTGACTTCCCAAAGTTATTCAATGTTACTGCCAATTATCAACTGAAGCTTGAATGTTGTCCAGATGTTATTGCATGCGAGCACCAACTGTTTCATTATCTGAGGAGCTATGAATGAAACTGAACACTGCACAATCATTAGCAAACATCGAAAAAGGTCAAGAACATCAAAGGTGGAAGTGAGGAAACTTGTGGTCTTGGCCTCAAACAAACTTACCAATGACAAATGTTAACAAATGTTTGGATTCTTTATTGATGAACAGCAAACTACATATATACAGAGTGACAGAACACTACATACATATACTATCAGGGGATCAACACTGCTCTTTCACATGTTGCCTTGCATCACTTCCTGTGGTGATGATATATTTTAACTATTTACATATTCAGTGATATGTTATAAACACTGAAGCAATATCACAGCAATGGAATGCTTGACTACTTCAACAGTATTTTGGCAAATAAAAGCTGGGTAGTCAAGAGTTTGAGAACGTAAGAACATAAGAAATAGGAGCAAGAGTAGGCTATTCAGCCAATCAAGCCTGCCCTTCCGTTCAATAAGGTCATAGCCGATCTGCTTGTGTTTTGAATTCCACATTCCCATCTACCCCCTGATAACCCTTGCCTGACAAGAATTTATCTATCTCTGCCTTAAAATATTCAATGACCGCCACGTCCACCGCCTTCTGCGACAGAGTTCCAACTTCGCACAATCCTCTGAGAGAAAAAATTTCTCCTCAACGTTGTCCTATGATCCCTAATTTTAAAACAGTGCCCTTTGGTTCTGGACTTACCCAAAAGAGGAAACATCCTTTCCACGTCCACCTTGTCAAGACCATTCAGGATCTTGTATACTTCAATCAAGTCACCCCTCACTCTTCTAAACTCCAGTGGTAACAAGCCCTGTCTGTCCAATCTTTCCTCATAAGGCAACCCACTTATTCCAGGTATCAATCTAGTAAACCTCCTCTGACCCACCTCCAATGCATTTAAATCCTTCCTTAAATAATGAGACCAAAACTGCACACAGTATTCGAGATGTGGTCTGACCAATGCCCTGTACAACTGAAGCAGAATATCCTCACTTGAATGTTCAATTCCTCTCGTAATAAAGGATAGCATTCCATTAGCCTTTTTAATTACTTGCTGTACCTGCATACTAACTTTTTGTGACTCATGCACGAGAGCACCTACATCCCTATGCACCTTGGAATTATGCAGCCGTTCTCCATTTAAGTCATAATCTGCTTTTTTATTCTTCCTGCCAAAATGAACAACTTCACATTTTTCTACATTATACCCCATTTGCTTACTCACTCAACCTATCTATACCAATCTGCAACCAACCTTATGTCCACTTCCAAACATACTTTCCTAACTATCTTTGTGTTGGTTTCAAATTTAGCTACCATGCCATCGCTCCCCTCATCTAAGTTATTGATGTAAATTGTAAAAAGTTGGGGCCCCAGCACAGACCCCTGCGGGACTCCAATCATCACATCCTGCCAACCAGAAAAACACCCATTTATGCATACTCTCTGTTTTCTGCCAGCCAGCCAATCTTCTATCAATGCTAGTATGTTACCCACTATGCCATGAGCTTTTATTTTCTACAGTAACCTTTGATGAGATACCTTATCAAATGCCTTCTGGAAATCCAAGTACAGTAGATCTACAGGCTCCCCTTCATCCACAGTGCAAGCTACTCTTTAAAAAAAAACTCCAATAAATTGGTTAAACATGATTTTCCTTTCATAAAACCATGCTGACTCTTCCCGATTACCTTGAGTTTCTCTATATGCCCAGCTATAACTTCCTTAATGATTGATTCTAGCATCTTCCCCATGACAGACGCCAAGCCAACTGGCTGATAGTTTCCTGTTTTCTGCCTCTTTCCATTCTTGACTAGAGGGATTATATTTGCTAATTTCCAGTCTGATGGAAACTTTCAATAATCTATTGATTTTTTAAAAATTAACACCAGCAGATCGACTACTTCATTAGCCACCTCTTTTAAGACCCTAGGAGTACTCTATTAGGGCCTGGAGACTTGCCAGCCTGCAGCTCCATCAATTTGCTCAGTACCGCTTCCCTGGTGATTGCAATTTTCACCAAGTTCCTCTCTCCTTTTCATCTCTTGATTTACAGCTATTACTGGAATGTTTTTTGTGTCCCCTATAGTGAACACAGAAGCAAAATATTTGTTCATTTCATCTGCCATTTCCTTATTATCTACAATTAATTCTCTACTGTCACTCTCTAGAGGACCAACATTCACTTTACTTATTCTTTTCCTTTTTAAATACCTGTAGAAACTCTTGCTATTCATTTCTACATTTCTAGCTAACTTCCTCTTTTACTCTAATTTCTCCTGATTAACCTTTTAGTCATTGTCTGCCATTCATTATATTCTGACCAATCATCTGCCCTGCCACTTATCTTTGCGCAGTTATATGCTTTTTCCTTAAGTTTGATGTTTTCCTTAACTTCTTTAGTTAACCACGGATGGTGAGCCCTCCCTTTTGAATTTTTATTTATAATGGGAATATACTTATTCTGAAATATTCCCTTAAATGTCTGCCACTATTTCTCTATTGATCAATCCTCTAGCCTAGTATCCCAATTCACTTCAGCGAGCTCAGCTTTCAAGCCCACATAGTTGCCTTTATTTAAGTTTAAAATACTAGTCTTAGACCCACTCTTCTCCCTTTCAAACTGGATAGAAAATTCAATCATATTGTGGTCGCTGCTACCTAAGGATGCCTTGACTCTGCGGTTATTAATTAATCCTGTCCCATTACGTAATACCTAGTCTAAAATAACCTGCTCTCTGGTTTGTTCCAGAACAAGTTGTTCTAAGAAACTATCTCGAAAGCATTCTAAGAACTCTTCATCCATGCTACTACTGCCAATCTGATTTTCCCAATTTATATGTAGATTAAAAATTACCCATGATTACTTCCGTCCTTTTATCACAGGCACCCACTATTTCTTCCTGAATACTTTGTCCAACATTGTGGTTACTGTTAAGGGGCCTGTAGGCCACTCCCACTAGTGAATTTCTTCCACTACTATTCCTCATCACCACCCAATCTGATTCTACATCCTGATGGCCTGAACCAAGGTCATCTCTAACTGTTGCACTAATGCCATCTTGGATTAACAGGGCTACGCCTCCACCTTTAACCAGTTTCCTATTCTTCTTGAATGTCATATACCCCTTAATATTGAGGACCCAATACTTTCATCCTGCAGTCACATCTCCATAATTGCTATTAGATCATTTCCTTTTTATTCATTCTTGGGATGTGGGCTTTACTGGCTGGGCCAGCATTTATTGCCCATCCCTAGTTGCCCTTGAGAAGGTGATGGTGAGCTGCCTTCTTGAACCGCTGCAGTCCATGTGGTGTAGGTACACCCACAGTGCTGTTAGGAAGGGAGTTCCAGGATTTTGACCCAACAACAGTGAAGGAACAGTAATATATTTCCAAGTCAGGATGGTGAGTGACTTGGAGGGGAACTTGCAGGTAGTGGAGTTCCCATCTATCTACTGCCCTTATCCTTCCAGATGGTGGTGGTCATGGGTTTGAAGGTGCTGTCTAAGGAGCCTTGGTGAGTTCCTGCAGTGCATCTTGTAGATGGTACACACTGCTGCTACTGTGCATCGAATGTTTGTGGATGTGGTGCCAATCAATTGGGCTGCTTTGTCCTGGATGACGTCAAGCTTCTTGAGTGTTGTAGAAGCTGTGCTTATCCAGGCAAGTGTGGAGTATTTCATCACACTCCTGACTTGTGCCTTGTAGATGGTGGACATGCTTTGGGGAGTCAGGAGGCGAGTTACTCACCAGTGGATTCCTAGCCTCTGACCTATCTAACCACAGTATTTATATGGCTGGTCCAGTTCAGTTTCTGGTTAATGGTGAGCTCCGGAGTGTTGATAGTGGGGGATTCAGTGATGGTAATGCCATTGATCACCAAGGGGCAATGGTTCGATTCTCTCTTATTGGAGATGGTATTGCCTGGAGCGAATGTTACTTGCCACTTGTCAGCCCAAGCTCAGATATTGTCCAGGTCTTGATGCATTTGGACACAGACTGCTTCAGTATCTGAGGAGCCGTGAATGGTGCTGAACATTGTGCAATCATCAGCGAACATCCCCACTTCTGACCTTATGGTGGAAGGAATGTCACTGATGAGGCAGCAGAACATGGTTGGGTCTGGGGAACTAACCTGAGGAACTTCTGCAGCGATGTTCTAACCCTTCCTGTTATTCTTTGATCCGCACATCCCATATTACTATTTTGCTCTCCTGCCTTGTCTCTACCCCTTGATTTGCTACACCTACCCAAGTTGATCCCTCACCCTCACCCCACCCCACCTTGTTTAGTTTAAAATTCTCTCTTCCAGTTATGTGATTCACAAGAACGCTCATTCCAGCACTGTTCAGGTGTAGAATGTCCCAACAGTACAGCCCCCACTTTCCCAGTACTGATACCAGTGTCCCGCAAACCAGAGCCCACTTCTCCTAAATCAGCCTTTGCGCCATGCCTTCATCTCTCTAACCTTATTTCCAGAGATTATTACCTTTGAGATTCTGTTTAATGTGTTACCTAACCTTCATAATGACTTTGCAGGACCTCTTTCCTTGTCCTACTTATGTCTTTGGTACCTACATGGACCATGACAAATGAATCCTCTCCTTCCCACCGCAAGTTCCTTTCCAGTCCTGAGCAGATGTCCCCAACCCTGGCACTGGGCACGCAACCCAGCTTTCTGGACTCTCGCTCCTTGCAGCAGAGAACAGCGTCAATCTCCGTCACGATACTATCCCCTACTGTCACTACATTCCTGTTTGGTCCCTCCGCTTGAATGGCTTCCTGTACCATGGTGGCATGGCCAGCCTGCTCATCCACCTTGCAGACCTCGCTTTCATCCACACCTTTGTAAATAATTTGGGCATGAGTTTTTTGCAGAGTTGATGCACAAGATGAATATGTGGGTGTTGAGGGATAAAAGAAAGTGGTTGAAGATGCCCTTATTGGTGATCGAGATCAGGTGTGTAGAGAGACCAAGGTGGGTAGCAGGATGGTGAGAATGATAAAGAGAAGAACTTCAGCTGTTCCAGTCTCTCCATATAAGTGAAATCCCTCAGTCCTGATACTACTCTAGTAACTCTCTTCTGCACCTTCTCTAAGGCCTTGATATCCTTCTCAAAGTGTGGTGCCCAGAATTGAACAAAGTGGGGAGATCCTAACCTGCAAGAGGGAGAGGGTGGCAGTGTGTGGGCAGAAGAGGCGAAAAATGCCATTGTGTTGGGAACCCAACAGGGTCCTTGTGGGACAGTTAGAGCAGCAATTTAAATATGTAAAAAGGCAATTGACTGAAGATTGAATCCTGCATTCTGGCTTTAACTGATCGCGTCTGGGTTTCTCTCCAGGGTCAACAAGGCAAGAGCGTAGCAGGCATTGAAGGGGCACTGAAATTGATTGGCTGAGTGAAAAGTTTTTGTTCACATGACTTGTTCTGAGAGTGTGCTTTCAGTGCTTTGGGGAGATTGCCAACACTTCGGAGGTCATTTCTGCTACCTTGAACTTTTTTGACTTTGAGCTATTCTTCCCAGTTGCCACCCTTCTCAGCAGCATGTGAGCAACTTATGCAGCTCTACTTTGGATCTCTGATGAGGAACAAGAGGAGCATCAGCAGCAGGATCAGGATCAGCTTTAATAACAGTTGTCTTCTTCTCAGTCACCTGCTGCTCCACAGGACAGGGGACAGGGGGAATGAATACAGAGCTCCAGCTCACAGGAGATGATACCACCAACACAGAGTTTACTGGCAGAGGCTAAGCTTTGTGAACATAATTCAGCAACAGTGCTTGAGGAGGCTCAGACTTTCTTGGCGTGTTGTTGTTGCCAATTGCAGCCACATGGAACACAATCTCCTTCCCAGTTGATCATGTGGGCACTCACTGACAGTGGCGGACAGAGCCACCACAGTGCTGAATTTCTTCATTTCTGGCTCCTTCCAAGAATCTACTGGTGACATCTACAGGGTGTTATAATCTGCTGTGCACAGATGGGGCAGAGTTTTACATCCCGCGGACGGGCACTCGCCCGACCCAATCGGGCATAAAATTGTGCGAGAAGATGTTGGGCGAGCATCCCGACATCATCCTGCACTTGCGTGACATTTCACTCGGCGGGCTTACAAAAGTCGGAAGCGCACCCGCCAGCAATTAAAAATGCTATTAAGCCCATTAATGGCGCAATTGACTCCAATTTTTCATGGTCTGTCCAACCTTACAGTTGGCGGGCAGCCGAATTGACCATTTCTCATGAAACCTCATCCAAGGGTGGGATGGGGTTTCTGTTATTAAATAAAATTAAAATAAAAATCTATGGACAGCATTTTATCATCTATATGTTCAGGTGCCTAACTGTGATGCTTGCTCATTTTTTCCCTGATTTTCAAAACTTTATTTCATGGTTTTCGGGCCTGCAGCTCCCTGAGGCAGCTCTCTGCCTTCAGGGAGCTTTCTCTTAGCGCTCGAACATGCCCACAGAAATGTCATCACCTCCCTCTTCCCGCCCCCCAACCCAGCAGCGCTGAGCTTTTCAGCGCGCGTTTCAAGCTGGCTGGCTGTTAACCAATGTCATGTTCGCCAAGTTCACCATTACATCCACCCTCCTACATATGAGCCCAGTCCAGAATGTGAGGACTTTGGCTTACTACTCTGGCTAGATTCCTACAAGTCTATGGAGTCAGACTGCACCCATGCAGCAATCAAATTGATAATCTTTTAAAATCTTTTAAAAGCAATCAAATTGATCTCAGATCAACCAACAGAATTCACCAATTGAAAGGGATTCCACTTCATTCATGTTCAATTGGGGCTGAATTTTCCCGTTGGCGAACAGGGGGTGGGGCCCGCTCGCCGATGTGTAAAATGACGCGGGATGACGTCGGGCGGAACCCCCAACATCATCCTGCCCCATTTAAATTTTCAGGAAGGAGGAGGCACAGCAAAATCAGCCAATTGAAACCATTGACAGGATCATCTTTACTGGCAGGATGAGGTTTCATGTAGGGATTTAAAAAG
The DNA here is from genome assembly GCF_017639515.1 of Carcharodon carcharias. Lineage (NCBI taxonomy): Eukaryota > Metazoa > Chordata > Chondrichthyes > Lamniformes > Lamnidae > Carcharodon > Carcharodon carcharias. The sequence continues at coordinate 139,312,993 of NC_054467.1, read as the reverse complement.
TTTAATAAGGTTTTAGTGAAATTTATTATCATGCCCCATTTCATGTTACATTGTCACATGAGGGGGACATGTTAAGGACAGTTTTTTCTTCTATTTTTAACATTTTTAAAACTATCAGTGATCTCCCTGAGGCAGCACTTAGCCTCAGAGAGATGTGCGCTCTTTGTTGTGCATGTGCGAAAGAGCGCACTCTCGCTTTTGGGGAATCCCCCCCCCCCCCCCACCGTCCACACAGGAAGCGCATAGGGGACATAGTTACAGAATAAGGGGACACTCATTTAAAACTGAGGTGCGAAGGAATTTCTTCTCTCAGAGGGTAGTGAATATCTGGAATTCTCTACCCCAGAGAGTTGTGGAGGCTAGATCAGTGAAAGTGTCTAAAGAGGCAGTAGATAGATTTTTGAAGTATCGGGAAGTTGAGGGCTATGAGGAGCTGGCATGAAAGAGGAGTTGAATGGAGGTGCAGGCATGAGGAGCAGAATGGCCTACTCCTGCACCTATTTCTTATGTTCTTACGTACTCCTCTCAGAAAATTTACCTCAAGGATGATATCTACCTGGTGGGTGGGAGCTAACAACAAGATGGCTGGGCAATGAAGACTTGAAATAAAGTTCATGGTGCTCAATAATTACAATAAAGTGGACTCATTAAAAGACATTTAAACATAAAGTGATTTTCTTTGTGCAACTAGAAATCATTTGTCTTCCTGTTTCTATTAATCCAACATGTTCCATTCCCAATGGTTCCAGCATAGTTGGAGGCAGGCTGCTCATTCCCCTGCTCAGACTGCTCAGATGTTTGAGGCAGTTTTGGAGCCTGTGATTGCCCCACCAAAGACTGCCCCACCTGCAGCTGGGTATGGGTGACTCAATCATCAAAACGGGAGTCATCATGTGAGGCCCTGATTGAGGTGGGGGGTGGGGGGCAAAGGGGGAAGGCATGGGGTTGTCATAAGCAGAGTCCCCACTTCCATTTGCCTTTTCTCCATCTTCCGTCTCATGGCCCACTTGTATTTTCCTGCTAAACAAAAGCTAGAGAGCACTTTACTGCTCCTCAGTGAGGCACTGTATGGCCAAAAGCGTAGAACTTTCGGTTTCTGGATCTGCAAACAGCCTCTGCTGCTGCGAACAGGTCTCAATGTTAAAATTTAGCCCACTATTTCAGTTGAGGCTTATAAACAGTGATTTATAAACTTTAAGCCTAATTTCCTTGCTTTTGTACTTAATGGTTAGAATTTTCCACTCCCGTTGGTGGCAGGTGTGCTTGGCAGTGTGAGTGGACAATATGGCGAGAAGGCCAAAAATCAGTTTTACTCTGTCGGGAAACCAGTTTGCCATCGTCCACTCCACCTGGCAGTGGTAGGCCGCGTTTCCCACCATCCAACTCGGGAACTTCACTTGAATACATTTGCATTTCATCATTGTGGCTGCATACCAGAATCATCTGCCCGCATCAAATTTACCTCCCACGTCGGTGTGACTTCAGAACAGTGTGATTTATGACTACCTTTAAAAGGCAAGCACCTAGCGAGCTGAACTTCAAGGTAAACTTGAAGCTGAGTGCACACAACTTTGTGCAGCTCTTGTGAGGATCATCAAGGAAGAAGCACCATGCAATCAGAGTGGGCACAAACAAGTTGCTTATTCCCGGCTGGATTTCAGTGTGGTGCTGGGACAAGGGCTCCAAGCGGGCGGGGTGGGGTGAGGGCGAGGGTGGGGGCGGGGGGGAAGACAGGGGGGAAGGCAGCACAGACGGATGGAAGCATACAAACACATGCTGGGGTGGGGGGCAGGGGGTGTGGAGGGTGAGGGAAGCAGCCACACACTTGGAAAAGTTTGTCAAAAGTGAGCATTCTTCCACAGCTGAGATTGTTCACCTGCAGCTCCATTGACATGCTTGGAGTCCGGCCTCTGAAGCTTTTCTGCTCACTCAAGCAACACAAAAGTATGAATGTGCCACCAAATACTCCAGAACTTTTCATCCCTCGGGTGCAGATGGCAAATTAATTAGAGCTTTAAGGATTCCAGAGCAATTGGATGACTGGGCATACTGTAGAATTCCCTTGTGAAAGATGACCATGGCACAATCATTGGGGGAGGCACTTAGAGCCCCTTGCATTTTCTTTATTAAGGTTTGGATTAGTTTCCCCTGTGGTCCAAGCTAACAGTGCAGCCTTATAGTGTGGACTAGGAGAATGGCAGCACCTGAGCTGAGACCACAGCGTGCAGTCCAGTGGGCAAAGCTGCCACCAATCAGTCAAGTGGAATGAGGCGGAGGAGGTTGGCATTTCGGACAGCCATGAAGCACACTACACACTGGTCATCCAAGTGGTGGTCAGCACTCTCCGGAATGCATGAAGGGACCTTGAGACTTAACCAAGAGAGGTCCTTAGAACACATATGCTAACCATGCATCTCAATCTTTGACCCTGCAGCAGGAGAACATCAGGATCATGGAGCCTGGTGATCTAACAATATACCTCGTGGTTTGCAGAGACCAGAGTAGAAGAAGAAGAATGCAGTGGAGGCACTTGGCTTGCCAATGGGAGGAGCACCACCTTAAAGCTGAAGGTGCAGCAGCGCCTCCTGCGCATGCAGCTGAAGATCCACAGTGAGCCATCATAGTAGCCTCGCTAAACCCAGGGTCAAAAGGCAGTGCCTGTCATTCCTGCAGATGACTAAGAACCATATGCCACCTGCTGCAGGTTTTGGCGCTACAGACTCATGGAGAGCATCCACTGCCAGTGGCCATGAAAGTGACCACGGTGCTCAAGTTTTATGCCAGTGGCTCCTTCTGGGGCTCCACAGGTGATCTGTGCAGAATCTTACAAGCCTCCACCTATAAGTGCATCTAGGATGTCATGAATGCCACACTTGCAAAATCACAGAACTTTGTGCATTTCAGTCAGGATCAGGCAAGCCAGGAAGCAAGAACATTGGGATTTGTGGCAATCTTTGGTTTTCCACAGGTACAGGGTGCTATCAACTGCACTCAGGTGGCACTTAGATCTCCATGGCAACTAGCAGTCTGCAATGTAAACCGCAAAGACTTCCACTTGCTGAATGTTCAGCTGATCTGCGACTAGCACAAATGCATCCTACAGATCCGTGCATGATTCCCTAGGATCGTCCACTACTCCTACATCCTCAGCAAGTCTCAGATCCCTGGCATCTTCCAGGGTCCACAGAACTGCAGGGCTGGCTCCTTGGGGGCAAAGGCTACCCACAGAGGACATGGCTGATGATGCTTGTGCGACGGTCTCAGACTGCAGCAGAGTGACAATAAAACAAGGCTCATGCTGCAATCCAGGCTTTGGTGGAGCAAACAATAGGTATTCTGAAAAAGAGGTTCCCGTGCCTCAACAAGTCTGGTGGAGCACTGCAATACAGTGTCCAGAGGGTGTCATGTATCATCATAGCTTCCTGCATGCTACATAACCTGGCATTGCAACAGGGCGAGGACCTGCCTTAGGAGGAGATGGAAGAGCTGCACCTCTCTTTTGATGAGGAGGACGTTGAAGGGAATGATGTTGATGAGGTCCTCAAAGGTGAGGATACCAGTGATGACGCCAGGGCACCAGCTAGATGAGGCAGGCACACTCGTGAGACCCTCATAGCCGCAATATTCATGGAGGATGATGACAAGATACAGTGAGCACAGTCCTGACATCCTCACCTTGCATCTATGAACATTTGACTCCTGTGTGGCTGATGGCAGCGCACATGGCCTCAGTGCTCAGGCTCATGTCATAGAGATTTAGTGGAGGCCCTAATAGTCGTATGATTCCAAGGATGATGATGATATGCGGTGAGGACACTCCATAGATCTTCACATTGCCTCTGTGAATGTCTGACTCCTGTCTGGCTGAGGGTCATATTATGGGGCAGAATATTATGTCCCACAGGCGTAAAATAGCACACAATGATGTCAGGTGAGTGTCTCGACGTCTCATAGACTCATACACATTTACAGCACAGAAGGAAACCATTCGGCCCATCATGTCCACACCAGTCAACAAAGATCTGACTATACTAATCCCATTTTCCAGTGCTTGGCCCATAGCCCTGGAGGCTATGGCAATGCAAGTAAATATCTGAAAACTTCTTAAACGTTACAAGAGTTTCTGACTCAACCACCCTTTCAGGCAGTGAGTTCCAGATTCCCACCACCAACTGGGTGAAAAAAATTATCCTCAATTCCCCTTTTAGTCTTCAACCTCTTACCTTAAATCTATGCCTCCTGGTTATTGACCCCTCTACTAATGGAAAAAGTGCTTTCCTATCCACCCTAACTATGCCCCTCATCATCTTATACACCTCAATCAGGTCCCCTTGCAATCTTCACTGCTCCAAGGAAAACAACCCCCACTCTATCCAATCTTTCCTCATAGCTCAGACCTTCAGCCCAGGCAATATCCTGGTAAATCTCTTCTGAACCCTCTCCCGTGCAATCACATCCTTCCTATAATGTGGCGACCTGAGCTGCATGCAGTATTCCAGTTGTGGCCTAACCTGCATTTTGTACAGTTCCAACATAACCTCCCTGCTCTTGTATTCTGTGCCTTGGCTAATAAAGGCAAGTATCCCATATGCCTTCTTAACCACCTTATCTACCTGCCCTGCTACCTTCAGGGATCCGTGGATATACACACCAAGGTCCCTCTGATCTTCAACACTTTCCAGGGTCTTACCATCCATGTAGACCACATCAAATGCATTACCCTCATCAATACTCCTGATTATCTCTTCAAAAAATTCGATTTAATCTGTCAAACACAATCAGTCCTTAACAAATTGATGCTGACTATCCCTGATTAATCCATGTCTCTCCAAGTGCAGGTATATTCTGTCCCTCAGAATTCTTTCTAGTGACTTCACCACCACCAAGGTTAGACTGACCGGTCTGTAATTTCTTGGTCTATCCCTTCCTCCCTTTTTTAATAACGGGGCAACGTTAGCAGCCCTGCAGTCCTCTGGCACCTCACCTGTGGCCAGAGAGGATTTGAAAATTATTGCCAGGGCCCCTGATATCCCTTCCCTTGCCTCCCTCAACAGCCTGGGATACATCTCATCTAGGCCTGCGGATTTATCCACTTTTAAGGCTGCTAAGCCTGCTAGCACCTCCTGTCTCTCTATGTTAACTTCCTCTAATATTTCAAAGTCCTCCACCCTGATGTCTATGCCTGTGTCATCTTTTTCCACTGTGAAGACCAATGCAAAGTATTCATTGAGGACTGTACCACGTCTTCCGAGTCCACACACAGATTACCTCTATGATCCCTAATTGGCCCTACTCTTTTCCTAGTTATTCTCTTGCTCTTTATATATTTAAAAAACCAATGGGGTTTCCTTTATTCCACCCACCAATGCTTTCTCAAGCGCTCTCTTAGCTTTCCTAATTTCCTTTTTAAGTTCCTCCCTGCTCTTTTTATACTCCGCTAGGGATTCTGCTATATTGAGCCCTCGGTATCTTTTTTACTTAATCCAAACATTTATGTCCTTTGACATCCAGGGTTCTCCAGACTTGATCCCCCACTTTGTCTTCACAGAAACCCATTTGCCCTGTACTCTCGCTATTATCTCCTTGAATGTCTCCCACTGCTCTGACACAGTTTTATCTGCAAGTATCTGTTCCCAGTCCAATTGGGCCAAATCGTGTCTCATCTTAGTAAAACAAGCCTTTCCCCAGCTTAGAACTTATATTCCTGGCCCAATCTTATCCTTTTCCATTACTATCCTAAATCTAACTGAGTTATAGTCCCTATCTCTAAAATGCTCCCCTACTGATATGCCTTCCACCTGCCCAGGCTTATTTCCAAATAGAACTGTCCCCTCCCTTGTTGGGCTTTCTATGTACTGGCTTAAAAAGTTCTCCTGGATGCAACATAAGAATTTTGCTCCCTCCCTATCTTGCACACTAATTGTGTCCCAGTTAATATTTGAGTGGTTAAATATTAAATATAAATAAATAGGCTGATATTTCTGTCGGCTGGCATGAGCAGATGCTGGAGCCGTGTCCGCCATTAATTAAGAAGCCACTTAAGGCCATTAAAAAGACAAGTGAGGCCAATTTTTCATTGCCTGTGCGATTTTGCGCTCATTGCACGGGCAAAACGGGCAGGCAGCCAGCAGACATTTTCAAAAACTTCATCCACGGGCGGGATAAAAGGGGTGAGCGGCATTGCCAGTTTCAGTAGTGGGGAGTTTGGTACATAGTTTGTTGCTGGTGACTTACCGGTACTTGGCAGCTTCATCTCTGTTCAGGGCTTCATTCTTAGCATTTCCAGGCTTCATTTCAGGTCTCCTTGGTGTCTCCAAGGCCCCCAGAGGATTCAGACCATGTGGACCCTTCCAGATATCAGGCAGCCTTCAACTCCCTGGTAATGGGGATTGTGGTCTCTGCTGGAGGCACATCCTCAGAGGGGTAGAAGGGAGAGGCCAGGTGTCCCAATGCAGCTTTCAGGGGAGGAACCTGTGGGAGGAGAGGCGAAGACACAAGCAACGCAGGGCCAGTACCTAGCCGAAGGTGGAAGGAGCCACGGAAGATGCCACTATCCTGCAGCCAGGGTTTACAGATGACTATGCAGCTACCTCAATATGTCTGAAGTGCAATGCCGAAGGAGGCTCTGCCTCTCAAGGGAGACTGTGTCCTCCATTTGTCAGATGATTGGACCTGAGATCAGTTCTGACTGTGTGGGTGGACCACCATGCCAGTGGCTCTGAAGGTCACAGTGGCCTTTAACCTCTATGCCTCCAGCTCTTTTCAGGGGTCAGTTGGGGATTTTTGTGGAGTCTCCAAATTAGCTGTCCACAGTTGCATCAAGCTGGTGACAGAAGCTCTGTTCAGGCGGGTAATGACATTTATTCTTTATCGTTCAGACGAGGCCAGTCAGGCTGAATGAACCAGAGGATTTGCAGCGATTGCTGTCTTCCCCTCCATCCAGGGTGTCATTGACTGCACACATGTGGCCATCAAAGCACCAGCAGGTGAGCCGGGTGCATCCGCCAACAGGAAGGGATCCCACTCTATGAACGTCCAGACAGGAAGCAGATTCTGAAAGTCTGTGCAAGGTACTCTGGCAACTCCCATGACGCTTACATCCTGAGAACCTCTCAGGTGCCGAGGCTCTTCAGTTCTCCAGCCCGACTGAATGGATGGCTGCTGGGTGACAAAGGCTATTCGTTGAAGAGGTGGTTTATGATGCCTCTCCACCCCCAAGGACAGAGGCAGAGAAGTGTCACAATATGAGTCATGCCTCCATAAGGGCAGCAGTAGAGAGGGCCATAAGTCTTCTCAATATGCGCTTCTGATGCCTGGACCACTCAGGGAGAGCAGTATAATACCCCTCAGAGCAGGTGTAACTGATAGTTGTTGCATGCTGCGCTCTCCACAATCTGGCACTGGCAAGGGGGGGACCCATTGGAGGTACAGGGTCTTGTTGCAGCTGCAGAGGCCACAGGTGTTGAATCCAGTCGTGAGTCAGAAGAGGAGCATGGTGAGGAGAACGCTGAGGGGGTGGAGCCAGACCTCAGTAACCTCCAAGAGGCAGGGATACCAAAGACACCTGGATCCAATGCTCCTTCAGCTAGGCTGCCAAAGATCAGCTTCGAACTCATGCCAGGGCCACCACCTCCATCCTGGATGTCTGAAATGACCCTTTCATTTGAACCCAAAGTCCACTCAGTGCCTGTGCAATAAAGTTTAGAGCCACCCATGTATAGCATTACATACTGGCATACCCTGCACCAAAAAACAAAAAGGTGAAGCATATTCAGGCCATTACAACAAAAACAAAATTTATCTCATTTTGACAATCCAAAAAAATTTGCATAACCTTCTCAGGTCTTCATTTCTAGACCAATAAAGTTAAACTAAACATAAATGTACAGAAAATCACCTGTGACCTGTCCCTCTTGTGCTCATGGTGCCTTTAACTTACATTTGCGAGTGCTATGTCTTGGTGCCCCCTCGCTGGCACTGGCAATGGAGACAACCTGCTCACTCTGCTGTCTTGTTGGCCTTAATGACCTTGGCGGTCGTCCTTTGGCCTGTGGAGCCTGAGCTGGCCCTGCCTGGGAGGGAGTAGCTAGTGCCATGGCTGGCATCTCCCCAGTCATCGCAGCCTCATCAGATGCAATGTTCACTGGTGGAGTGGCGAAGAAGCTGCTGCTGTCATCCAGAGCGGCCTGAGAGGGGCTCGCTGAGATGATGAGCAGCTCGTGCGCCAATGTGAGATTGTTCTGGACCTCCCTGCTCACCATTGATGGACTGGCACCTAGCTGGGATACTGGCTGCCTCATCCATCCCCAACATGGACACTGACCACCTGAGGTCATTGCCTGTGTGAGGGTTTGCAGGTCTGAGTGCAACCCCAGGAACCCCTATTTCTATTTCTGGAGCTGCCGCTCCTTGAGAGTCACACGATCCCTCAATGGAGGTGAGAGTGCGCTCGGCCATGAGGGTCAATGCAGTGTCACGCTGGGCATGGACTCGTCCACAACCAAGACCATGACACGCAAACCTTAATGGATCACTGCCAGATCCTCCCGCACTTCTCACTGGACATCCAACATGTGCCGCCTAATGGATGAATCCAGAGGCTCAACATCTGCTTTTGACTGAGCATCGTCCTGGTCCCCAGCAGTCCTCCAACTGCCAGTGCCCTGGCCACTCTTTGCCCCCTCCTGCATCTCATGCAAGTATGAATTGCCCTCACCAATGTTCATTGACACTCTAGCCGCAGATCTAATGCCCACTGAGGTGCTGGTATCTGCACTGGTGCCTGTTTCAGAGAGCGGGTGTGATACAGGTGCAACTGAAGCCCGGTAGTCCTCCAGCGTCAGAGGTGGCCCTTCGGGTTCCAGAGAGCGATTGCGTGCTGGTGAACCTAAAAGGGAGAAAATGGACATGTCATTATTTAAAGTCACCACACTGTCTCTATGCATGCCAGGCACCCTGGTGAGACAATGGAGTTTGCATCATGGTGCCATTGTCTTTCAATGATCAATGGGGATTCCAGGTTCAAGGCTCCCATCAATGAAGAGGCTACACTAGAATGGTTGTACAATCCGAAAGTCTCATCTCTGTGCACTGCGCTCTTACCTTCCTCTGGCACCCCCGCCTCTCCATGCCCGGTTGCACATGGAGCGTGTCGGCTCTCGAGCTCGAGGGCGTCCTGCTCGAACCTGCTAAGCAGCAGGACATTGCCTGGGCCTCTGTCTGTACATGCCCTCTCTGCTTGGTTATGGCTCATCTTCTCCTGAAAGGACATAGCAGCATTGATTAGTCCACTCTCTACCTGCGACGCCATTGCAGCCTGTCCAGCCCCACCTGAGAATACCTTGCAGGGCACATCCAAGTCGTGGCCCTCGAGCCGCAAGACACTCAGTCCAAGCAGCCAGGGCTCAACCCCTTGGCCAGCTCCGGTGTCACTGACAGTTGGCACCTAGACTCCAACACCCCTGTGCTCCACAGGGGGGGGGGGGGCGGCGGTGGGAATGGCCCCACAACACTTCTGCACACTGACCCATGCCAAAATGGTACTCACCCTTCCTGCGTGCAGCAGGTCATTGAACCTGTTCCGGCACTGCACCCATGTGTGCCGCGCCATGTCATGGATGCGAACCAGCCTTGATACTTCCTCCCATGCCCACTTTGTGAAGTGCAGTGGCCTCCTCCTCCTCCCATCTCTGGGGACAAGGGTGTCCCTCCACCAGCAGGACCATGAGGCACTCATCTGAAAAGTGGGTGCCGAGTGCCCACATGACCTGCCCTCCTGCCTGATGTCTCCAGGTGTACTCGACGCCATAGCTTGAACGCTGAAGACGCAGAACCTCCCAGAGGCTGCCTGGGCTGTTCTTAAACCGGCTGCTCGGTCGCCATTGGGCCCAATGTTGGACAGGCCCCCGCCCCTGCTTGGCCCCTCCCAGCCAGTGCAGAGCCATGTTTCACACTGGGCAGGCCTTAACTGGCCAGCCAGCATGCAATTGCGGTCAGGAGCTGATCACGGGCCCACACACCGCGCCCGCCCGACGACCTCAAAATTCTGCCCATGGAGACACAGCCCTGAAACTTGTGGCGGGATTTTATGTTCCTGCTGAAGTCAAAAGACTTTAGGATGGCCCACTGCATTTTATGGCCCTGTTCCCTTTGCGACAGGGCCACAAAATGCCAGCCTTTAAGTGCACCTGATCCTTTGTCAGTCTTCACTACTTGTCCCATTCAGGACCACACTGTCACCAGGCGCAGATGCTGAAGAGATGGGACGCCAGCCCCACCTCAAAGGCACTGAGAGCACACAGAGGGAATGACAGGACTGACCGCCATTGCCACTGCCACTGCCTCCCAAGCTGGCATGGTAAAACTGATGGGCCTCCTGCAACCATAGCGGGGGTAGAGGACACCGTGGCGGGCCTCCACTGTGTCCAAAAGGTGTCCCAGGGATGCGTCACTGAATCGGGAGGCTGCTCTCTTCTTGGCTTTTGGGGCCATGTCTTTGCTGGAGCAGTCCTGGGCTGCAAGCATTGAGAACTGTGCATACGGCTGCAGTTTAAATATGGTGCCCAGAGTGAGGAAGTGGTGAGGTAACAACATGGCAGGCAAATCGGGGGCCACCTGCCAGTGATCCGGCACGGTCCCTGTGAATGCATTAATAACAAGGCAAGAAGGAGACGATACAGTGCGAAAATCCGCCAATGTGACCGGTGGGTAAAATGTCGTTTATCATGCCCACTATCGCACTTAATGCAAATCTGGGATAATTCTGCCCTATGCCTCAATTCATGAAGCCAAAAATTAATGTGCTCTTTAACAGGCTTTTCAGCTTGCCCTGGCACCTTCAAAGACATGTGTACAAACAGCCCAGGTCTCATTGTTCCTGCATCCTCTTTAGAATTATATAATTTGGTTTATATTCTCTCCTCATTTTCCCTAACAAAATGTATCACTTAACACTTCTCTGCATTGATTTTCTTCTGCCATCTGTCTGCCTGATTTACCAGTCTGTTCACGCCCTCCTGAAGTCCAACCCTATTTTCCTCATTGTTTACTACATTACTAGAATGGGGGGATGAATTTATATCAAGGGAAAGGTTTACAGAGGACAGAAGGGCAGTGAATTCAGAGGACAGAGGACAAGGAGAATCAAAGTGGAGATTGAAATCATGGAGGATACGGAGCTTCCTGATGCACAGGTTGAAGAAAGAAAGGAAGATATTTCAGTAAGAAATTTAGGCAGTAGACAAGAGGATTTTGTAGGTGAAGTGAGAGGAAAGAACCAAGATGCTTGAAAGAGAGGAGAATGTATAAGTAAAGGTGGGTAAAAGGCCAAAGTGTGAGTTGTGGCAGCCTTGGCTTAGTGGTAGCACACTTGCCTCTTGCATCAGAAGCTCATGGATCCAAGCCCCACTTTGGAGACTTGAGTACATAATCTACTATGACACATCATTCCAAGTGCTGAGGGAGTGCTCCACTGTCAGAGGTGCTATCTTCTGAATCAGAATGGTTACAGCACAGAAAGAGGCCATTCAGCTCATTACATCCATGCCAGTTATCTGCAAGAGGAACACAACTAGCCCCACTCCCCTGCCTTCTCCCCATAGCCATGCAAAAATTTTCTCTTCAGGTGTCTGCTATAATAAGTAGCAGTAATACTCTAAAAACTGTTTCACTTTCAATCCTCCTTACATCCAGGTATCTTGCCAATCAAATCCAGTCTATAAAGCTTACTTAGGAAACTGATCAATGGCAACAGCGACTGGTGAACTGGTCTGTTAAGAGTTTGGGCAATACTGCATTTTCTATGGAGATAGTCACTTGCATAAACTTCAAGGTTCACAAAAATGAGGCAATATTTTCAAAGGATAGAATAATTTAATGGTTCCAGTGTTTAAAGATCAAACTCCAAATCATGCTTTTAATGAATCATAAAACTCAATCCTATATCCCACCCTTAAAACATAATAAAATTTAAGAGCAGATCTGCCTTTACTTAATGGCTCAGTGAAACATGCAGTGAAACTCAAAACTGAACTTTAACTCACCTTCCCTTATAGCTTTTTTTCATTCATAGGATGCTAGTGTCACAGGTAAGACCAGCAGTTATTGCCCTTTGAGAAGGTGGTAATGCGCTGCCTTTTTAAACCAATGCAGTCAGCATGGTGTAAGGGCTCCTAAGGTGCTGTTAGGTAGGAAGTTCAAGGATTTTAACATAGTGCAGATGAGGGAATAATGAGGGCAATATATATCCAAGTCAGAATATATATCCAAGTCAGGTGTGTGACTTGAAGGAGAATATATAGGTAGTGATGTTCCAATGTACTTGCTGCCCTTAGCCTTCTAACAGATGGAGGTTGCGGGTTTTGAAAGGTGCTGTCAAAGAAGCCTTGGCAGATTTTTGCAGAGCAGTTTGTAGGTGGTACACACTACTGCCACTGTGCAACTGTGGCGGAGGAAGGGAACCTTTTAAGGTGGTGTATGGAGTGCTGATCAAAGCGGCTGCTTTGTGCTGATTGACATCCAGTTTGTTGAGTCTTGTTGGTGCTGCACTGTCCAGGCAAATAGAGAAAATTCCACACTTCTGATTTGTGAATGGTGGACAGACTTTGGAGAGTTACTCGCTGCATAATACCCAACCTCTGACCTGCTGTATTTATGTAGTTGGTCCAGTTTAGTTTCTGGTCAATGGTAACCCCTGGGATGTTGATGGTGGAGGAGTCAACAATGACATGAACAATATCAAGATGAAGTGGCTAGACTCTCTTTGTGGGGGATGGTTCTTGCCTGGCACTTGTGTGATATTAATGTTGCGTAGCATTTATCAACCTAAACCTGATGTCCGGGCACAGACTGCTTCAATATCTTAAGAAATGCAAATGGCACTGAACGTCAAACAATTGTTAATGAAATCCCCACTTCTGACATTATGGTGGAAGGAAGGTCATTGATGAAACAGCTGAATATGGTTGGGCCCAGGACACGACCCTGAGGAATTCCTGCAGTGATGTCCTGGGACTGAGATGATTGACCTCCAACAATCATAACCATCTTCCTTTGTGCCAGAAATTACTTCAGCCAATGGAGAGTTTTCCCCAATTCCCTATTGAGTTAATTTTGGTCAGGCTCCTTGATACCACACTTGGTAAAATGCTACCTTGATATCAAGGGCAGTTACTCTTATTGTACCTCTGGAATTCAGCTATTTTGTCTATATTTGCCCCAAGGCTGTAATGAGTTTTGAAGCCACATGGTCTTCGCAGAATCCACTCTGAGCATCACTGAGGTGGTTATTGCTGAGTTAAATGCTGTTTGATAGAACTGTTGATGACCCCTTCCATCACTTTACTGATGATTAAGTGCTGAACTTTCCCCCCGTCAGGGGGGTTGTGCGGGGGTGGGCAGGAGTGAGCGCAAATCCGATTGGCGCCCCCTATTGGGTGCACCCCGTCATTTTCGGCCTGCCCAGCGTGATGCACACCTGGAAGCGCTGAGTGGTCCCTGTGTGGGTGGTGGGGTGAGAGGGATTCCCTGAGGTCAGGGCCTGAGTTCTTTCGCGCCTGTGGATGAGGTTTCATGAAAAATGTGAAGGCCGCCTGGGCTCTTCACTGCCCGCCACCCTTAAGGTTGGACGGGCAGCATTCTTAACAACCTTAATTATTTTCTTAATGGCCTTAATAGGCCTTTGACATTTCACCAGGCGCGTAGCCACGTTTGCTGTGCGCTCGCTGAACTGACAATTTAAATGATGCGCGGTGAGGTCAGGACGCCTGCCCGACATCATCGCGAGTCATTTTAAGCATCGGCGAGCAGGCCCCACCCCCGCTCACCAACCAAAAAATTCTTCCCTAAGAGGAGGCTGATGAGTGACTGCTCCTTTGCTGGACAGACCATACCTGGGCACTTTTCTATATTGTAGGGTAGATGCCAGTATTGTAGCTATGCTGAAACAGCTTGAATAGAGGCCTGAACACATGTCCTCAGCACTATAGCCTTTGTTGTATTCTATGCACTTGGCCATTTCTTGATATCACTTGGAATGAATCAAACCAATTAGCAAGTCTGGCTAAAGATTGTTGCAGCTTCAGCTTTGTCTTTTGCCCTCACGTGTTGGGCTCTCCCATTGATAATGGGGATGCTCATGAAGCCCCTCCTGTTAATTGTTTAATTTTCTGCCACCATTCACGACTGGATGTGGCAGGACTGAAGAACTTCAATTGTTCCATTGCTGTGGGATCACTCTGCTCTGACTATAACATGCTGCTTCTGCTGTTTAACGTGCAGCAGTCCCATGCTATAGCTTCACCATGTTGAAATCACATTTTCAGGTACACCAAATGCTGATCTGGGCATTCACTTCTAGACGCAAAGTTCGTCACCTGGTTTGATGGTGATGGTATAGTAAGGGATATGCGAGGCCATGAGATTATAGATTGTAGTTGAATACAATTATGCTGCTGCTGAAAGCCCACAGCATGCCATAGATTCCCAGTTTTGTGCTGCTAGATCTGTTCTAAATCTATTCCAGTTAGCACAATAATAGTGACTCAAGGGTAGGATGGAGGATGTCCTCAATGGAGGCTGTGCGTTGGTCGCTTCTACCACTACTGTCAATGTCAGCTGCATCTGTAACAGGTAGATAGGACAAGATCAAGTAAGTTTTTCCGTTGTATTGACTCTCTCACCACTGCTGGTGGCCTTGTCTGGCAGCTGTATCTTTCAGGATTTGGCCAGCTCGAGCCAGCCATTCTTGGTGATTGACAATGTGGTCCACCATCCATAGTACATTCTATGCCCATTCTACCATCAGTGCTTCTTCCAAGTAGTGTTCAACATGGAGGAGGGCAATGGTAGTAGGAGTTTGCCTTGCCCATTTCTGACCTGATGGCATCAAGCTTCATGAGTCCAGAGTCAATGTTGAGAACTCCCAGGTAGTTCCTTCTTACAGTATACCATTGTACTGCATCTCTGGTCTATTCTGCTGGTGAAATAGGGCAGATCTCAGACATTGGCTGATAGTGTTACTCTCAAGAATCACACCTAACTAGCAATATTCTCCTAAAGGGCATTCGTGGACGAGTTGGGTTTTTCCAACAACCTAATATCTCGTTGGTCACCATTAATGATACTAGCTTTTCATTCAAGATTTGCTTAATTAATTGATCATCAAATTCACAAACTGCCATTGTAAGATTTGAACTCAAATCTCCAGATTAACAATCCAGGCTTTTGGATTACTCATCCAACAACATAACCACAATCCTACCATAAATACCTAAAAGAACCCAGCTATTAATTCATATAACACTTGAACTTCAATTCACAACATCGCCACCCAGGAATATTTCTTCTATCTTCAGCACAGGTGCTATAATGCTTATGACTACAGCCAAGATACACAAACTAATAGATTCAGATTTAGCAGTGGTAAAAATGTTGTAACTATCAGCATTCATCAAGATGGCTACTGTTGGAGGCCAAGAATACCAGATACCACACCAGCAGTACTGCAGTACAGGAGGGGAAGATATCACCGCAAATGATGATGACATCATCACGCACTGAGATGATGTCAATGTGCACAAAGATGACATC
Organism: Carcharodon carcharias; assembly: GCF_017639515.1. Taxonomy (NCBI): domain Eukaryota; kingdom Metazoa; phylum Chordata; class Chondrichthyes; order Lamniformes; family Lamnidae; genus Carcharodon; species Carcharodon carcharias. Next base: position 139,297,405 of record NC_054467.1, on the reverse strand, counting down.
ATCATGGGTGTCGTAGGGTGGCCGAGTTGTACTATTAATGATAGAGTTGATCTGCAGACACTGCTTGGGTGGAAACATTAAGTTACTTTACAATATACTCAGCAGCAACTACATGTCTGCTTTCAACTCCAACTCCATCTCTGCACTAACTGATAAAGTAGCCCGTGCTGCTCTCCTATTGGTTACTACAGATCATGTGATCTTCCCTAGCAAGTATTATTCTTAAAGGTACATTACACGCTAAATAAAACCATAATTACTACATTCCTCGCCCTTTAACTAGGCTATACATATTATCTTTACAAGTACATACTTTTCAAGATGATATAATGTTTACACTGAGTGAGGAATTTACAAGTTCAGTCTTTCAGGTGGTTTCCTGGTACGTGTGGAACGTCACAGCTCCACAACTTCAGATTCTTTGTCAGGAACCTCCTTTTCTGGAGTTGTCTGAACATCAGGTGCTTTGGTGGGCACTTGCAGTTCTATAACCTCAACTCTTACAGGAACATCAGACATGTCAGTCCTGGGTTGACTATCCTCAACAGGAAATGCAGATGTGGTCATGATCACTGGTGGAACCAAATCTTGTCCCTCTCTTCCTTAAATGGTCCACATGTATGCAAATGATCTGGCCTTCCACCTCCACATGGTAAGATAGAGGTCCAGTCACCGCACTTATGTCACCCAGTAATCACTTTGGTCCTTCTCTGAAGCTTTTCACATATACCGACTATCCCACAGTAAATTTCCTCTCGCGACTATGCCAGTTGTGTCTGTTTTTCTGGCTTCCCTGACGCCTTTCCATCTTCCCCTCTAAATTCAGCATTATTTTGCTCAATCTTGTCCTGAGACCTCATTTCAACAATAACTCCGCAGATGTGACACCTGTTGTGGTGTGACGGGTAGTCCAGTAATGAAGAAAGCATGCTAGTTTGGTTGCCAGGGAACCACCAGTTAGTTTTATCATGCCTGCCTTGAACGTTTGAACTGCCTTTTCGGCCAGTCGGTTTGAGAAAGGATGGTACGGTGCAGTTTTCACATGAGCGATACCGTTGAGGCTGATAAACCAGTGAAACTCAAAACTTGTAAATTCCATGCCATTATTAGAAATGACTGCTTCTGTTAGTCCGTGAATGGCAAGACTCTGACATAGTTTCTCAATTGCAGCAGCCGACATTGGTGACTTCACCTCATGTACATCCAACCAGTCTGAATGGGCATTGACAATGAACAGAAACATTGTTCCCAGGAAAGGCCCAAAGTAGTCAATGTGTAACCGCGCCCAGGGTCTACCTGGCCACTCCCACGGATGTGTCACTAGCAACTTTTGCAGTTGTTGACATTGCACACAGTGCTTTACTAAACTCTCTATTTCGCCATCCATCGCAAGCCACCATAGAGAGCTGTGTGCTAAGGTCTTCATTTGGGAAATTCCTGGATGGATACTTGCAGTTCAATTAAAAGTGGCTCCCCTCCCTTTGGAGGCACTATCACTCGTGCTCCCCACTATAAGATGCCATCCTGGCTGGTTATTTCATATCTTCTGTTGAAGTACGGTTTCATTTAATCAGGTATGGGCTCCTGTGACCAATCATGTAGCACTTGATCTCATACTTGAGATAGGACTGGGTCCCAACTCGTCCAGTCTGATCTGTTGAGCACATACCAATGAGGAATCTAAGAAATTTAACAGTAAAACAAGTTCCTGTGGAACTGGGATGTGCTCATCATTTATTGTAAAGGCAAACGACTAGGCATTGGTGCTTGTGATTTGATTGCCAGGCCTATGTATGAAAGTGTATTCGCATGCTTCCAGAATTAAAGCCCATCATTGTATTCTTGCCAAGACTATGGGTGGCATAACCTTGTCCTCATTAAACAATCCTAGCAATGGTTTATGGTCTGAAACAATTGTAAAATGGTGACTGTGTACGTACTGGTGAAGTTTCTTGACACCAAAGATGGACAGGCCTTCTTTTTCTATCTGCGAGTGTTCCTTTTCCGTTGTGGTGAGCGTTCTGCTATGTAACCTATTGGCCATTCTATGCCGTCGTCCATCTGATGATGGACTCCGTAGGGAGATGCGTCACATGACAACACCAATTCTTTCGCCTGGTCATAATAGATTGGACAAGTGCAACAATTGTTTCACCTTTATGAAAGTTTCCTTCTGGAACATCTCCCAAAACCAACATTGGTTCTTTTTGAGTAGAGAATGCGGCGGGGGAGGGGGGGGGGTGGTATTTGATCTTGAAGGACAATCAACTGTTCTTTCAACTGTTTAATTTCTTCTTGCCCTCCCTCTAGGGTCGCCTGTTGCTCTTGGCAGAGTTGCTCTCTCTGGGGTCTTTTGTTCCCTTTGGCAGAGTTGCCTCCTCTCTGGGGTCTCCTGTTGCCCTTAGCGGAGTTGCCCTCTCTCTGGGGTCTTTTGTTGCCTTCCACAAAGTTGCCCTCTTTCTGGGGTCTCTTGCTGCCTTTGGCAGAGTTGCCCCTTCTCTGGGGCCTCCTGTTGCCCTTGGCAGAGTTGCCCTCTCTCTGGGATTTCTTGTTGCCTTCCTCAGAGTTTCCCTCTCTCCAGGGCCTCTTGCTGCCTTTGGCAGAGTTGCCCCTTCTATGGGGCCTCCTGTTGCCCTTGGCAGAGTTGCCCTCTCTCTGGGATTTCTTGTTGCCTTCCTCAGAGTTTCCCTCTCTCCAGGGCCTCTTGCTGCCTTTGGCAAAGTTGCCCTCTCTCTGAGGCCTCCTGTTGCCCTTGGCAGAGTGTCCCTTTCTCTGGGGTCTCTTATTCCTTTCAGCAGAGTTGCCCTCTCTCTGGGGTCTCTTATTCCCTTCAGCAGAGTTGGCCTCTCTCTGGGGTCACTAATAATTTTCTGTCCATAGCCATTTTTCTTGTATTTACCACTTTAACTGTATTGCGCTTTAAGAGCAGTCACGGTTCTTTTGACTTGGGCTGTCTCTGCAGCCGTCGGCGTTTCTGTGCTGTGTTTCTGCACTTATTGACTTTTGGCGGGATCCCCATTATTGTGAACCTTCTCTTTTAACTTTATAAAACTTTGTTCATGTTTGGAAAAAAATACAGCAGTGATTTCTTTTCCCTTTTCTGGGCGATTCTGCAGGGTTTTTTTTAAATTTAAAACTGCAGCACTGATTTCTGCTCTGATTGCTGCTTTTCTTTTTGCTTGCAAGCTGTGTGCCAACTTCTCTAACCTACTGAGTCTGCGGAGCTGCTGCCTATTTGACAATGTAAGTGCAAGTTCTCTATTTTTTTTGTTTTGCTCACCTGTCTTGTGGATTCTCAATCAGGGGTCTTGCAATTTTGGTATTATTTTTTAAATTTCGGGAGTGCTCCGGAAGATTACTCAGCCATTTGGATCGGGGCCCATTTATTTCTTTGACTTAAAGCAACAGCATGTCTAATGAGATATCTTCCTTTCTTTTTAATTATCTTAAACACTCATGATCGCTGGCCGAGGGACAGTGCCAATTTCTTTCTAACTTGATTTCTTCTGTTCAATCCTGTTTTATCCTCATCGCCAGTTTGTTGTAGTGTGTCTGAGTTGTACTATCAATAATCTGTGAATGAGTTGATCTGCAGACACTTCTTGGGTGTAAACATTAAGTTTATTTATGATATACTCAGCAGCAACTACATGTCTGCTTTCAACTCCAACTCCACCTCTGCACTGACTGTTAAGGTAGCCCATGCTATTCTCCGATTGGTTACTACAGATCATGTGATCTTCCCTAACATATTATTCTTAAAGGTACATTACACACAAAATAAAACCATAATTACTACAATGGGCCCCCCCATCTGCAACTAAAAAATGCATCAGAACCATCTGTGTTTGTGAGGACAATGGCTTAATTTCAAGTGGAAAACGTTGATGAGAACAACAAACTGAATTGCATTGTACTCCTGGCTAGTCATTCTTTTAGTCTCCTGTAGCTGAGGGCTGCAAAAATAATTTTACAAAATTAGTTTAAGCATATGCCTCTTTAAATGCTTCTTCTGTTCTAACACTAGTATACCGTATGTAAAGACACCTGGTGCCACATGGTGGACAGACCAGCTAAAAACTGGACAGTCCAGTATAAAACTGGATGAATGGCCACCCTCGTGTTCACTGTCATGACTCCACTATTCACACACTGGCTGCTGCCATTGCCTACAAGTGTAATCACTTAGCACCTTCTTCCCAATCAAACAATCTAACAATTTCTAACAACCAAACCATCCATGGTTGTCATCAGGCAGACCAGAACAGAACACATGGCCCCCTTCATTCTACCTTAAGTTAAAGAAGCAGTCCCAAAACATAACAATTATAAACTTCATAATTGTAACAGCTTTAGGTCCATTACATATACAAATGGAGAGTGGTGGTAAATAACCTACTTCAGGCCTTCTATGCCAAATCGTTCAGCAATGAGTGGAACAGGCTTCAAAATCAATTGCCTTCCTGTTGTTCTTGCCCCCATCTTACCCTGAGTTTTATCTAAAGGCTGCTGCCAGTGAGTCAGGTGGCCTGAAATTGGAATGGTCCTCATGGGAGAGCTTCCTCTGCCAGCACCTTGTTCAATTTTCGCAATGACGTCTGAAGTCCAATTCAGGGCAAGCCTCAGACCTACCAATTAGGATGCACACTTCATTGGTTGTACTACAACAACAGTACCAAAACTTTTATTTATATAGCATCCTTACACTATAACATCCTAAAGCACTTAACAGTAGTGTAATCAAACAAAATTTGACAACAAGCCATGTGAGGAGATATCAGTGCAGATGAACGTTAACTCAGTTAAAGAGGTAGGTTTTGAGCAGTATCTTTAAGTTGAAAAAGAAGAGAGGTGGAGAAGTTTAGGGAGGGAATCACACAGCTTAGGGCCAAGGCAGCTGAAGGCATGGTCACCTATGATGGAATGATTACAATTGGGGATAAAAAAAGGTCAAAATTGGAGGAGCACAAATATCTCAGAGGTTATGTGGTTGGAGAAGGGGTAAGGCCATGGAGGAATTTGGAAAAAATGATGAGAATTTTAAAATCAAGAGTTGAGAGCCAAAGCAGAACAGCAGAACAGCAAGCACAAGGGTTATGGGTGAATGAAGCTCGGTGCAGATTATAGGATAAAGGCAGCAGAGGTTTGGATGACCTCAAATTTATCAGGGGTGACAGATGGGAGGCCAGGCAGGAGTGTGTTGGAATAGTCAAGTCTAGAAGCAGATGAGCTGAGGCAGGGGTGGGTGACATGAAGTGTAAATAAGCCTTCTTAGTGATAATCAATCTGATAATTTAGAGACCATGGAAGGCTGGAGAGAGGTGGTGATGAGGTGGAGCTGCATGCCGTCAGAACACATGTGGAACCAGTGTTGTTCTTTCAGATGATGTCACCAAGGTGCAGGACCTAGGTGAGAAATAGAAGGGAACCAAGGATAGTAATGTAAGAAGTAACAAGCATCGTGAATACAGAGTAACTGGTAGATATGGTGTACTTGGATTTCCTAAAGGTATTTGATAAGGTGCCACATCAAAGGTCACTATGCAAAGTAAGAGCTCATGGTTTAGGTGGTAACATATTAACATGGATAGAAGATTAGTTAGCTAACAGGAAGCAGAGAATAGGGATAAATGGGTAATTTTCAGGTTAGCAAGATGTAATTAGTGGAGTGCCACAGGGATCAGTGCCAGGACCTCAACTATTTATATTCTATATCAATGACTTGGATGAAGGGACCAAATGCATTGTAGCTAAATTTGCTGATGAGGCAAAGATAGATAGGAGAGTAAGCTGTGAGGAGGACATAGTGGCCCGGATCTTCTGAGTAGCAGCAATGTTCATCAGGTTGCTGCTTTGCTTGCAGATTCCATCAACTTGATGTTGATGTGCATTTCTTCCAGTGCCTTCCATAGAAATGCACAGCACAGCAATCTTCGAGGAACTCCGTCGGAGCAGAACAGAGTTGGGGGATGACAGGACATGCTCCCTTTTTATTCACCAGCTGCCATAGGGTAAGCTTAAAGGTCAGGTCTGAATGTTAGTGAAAGGATGAGTGAATGGTTCAGTGCAGACTGAGTGAATGTGTAGGTGAGTCAGGGGGGTAAGTGGGTAAGAGGGTAAGATGGGTAAGTGGGTAGGTGGGTGAGGTGGGTAGGTGAGTAAGTGGGTAGGTTGGTAAGTGGGTAAGGTGGTTAGGTGGGTGAGGTGGTAGGTAAGTGGGTAGGTGAGTGAGTAGGTAAATGGGTGAAGTGGCAGACGGGTGAGGTGGGTAGGTTAGTAGATGGGTGAGTTGGTATGTAGGTCGGGGGTAGTCAGTTGGTTGGGAGGAGTGGTTGGCTTTGTTCGGGGTCTAGGAGGTAGTTTAATCTTGCCAACGTTCTAGTATGGTTACTATTAGTCAGTTGTTTATGTGCACTGCGATTTGCAGAAATAATGGCATTGTTTGCAGTTAAACAGCTACAACTCCACTGCTATTTCTTCCCATTGCTGAGGATACCCAAAAGCTGGAGACAGAGGGCCAGCAGACACTTGCGGAGGGTGGGTGGCGGTGGTGGGGGTTGGGGGGTGGGAGATTAGTCAGGTTGGGTCAGGTCAGAGTGTGGTAGTCAGGTTATCGGGGGGTAGTTGGTTCGGGGAGTAGTTGGGTCTGGTTGGGGCAGTAGTCGAGGCATGGGGGCGTGATTTGGAGGTCAGGGGTCAGGGCTGCGATGGGGGGAGGGGGGTCAGATGTGTAGCTACCCAGATGTTAGACTAAGTTTTAATCTGTCTAACATTTTCTGTTTAACTACTCAGGTAAGTACTGTGGAAATGTCCAAGTCTCCAGCTCTAACTCAGAGTTGGAGACATCTGCAGAGGATCCAGGGGAGCAAGGACACTGCAATTCAGAAGTTGAAACTTCTCAGGCAATTTCCACAGAGGTCCATGCATCATGTCTCCCACAGAATCTTCAGTCACACATCCAGAGACGATTTATCCAGGGAGTTTGCAAAGGGATATGGACAGGTTAGTTGAGTGGGCAAAAATTTGATAGATGGAGTAAGATATTGTGAACTTTTCCACTTTGGTAGGAAGAATAGAAAAGCAATATACTATTTAAATGGAGAGAGATACAGAACTTTGTGGTACAGAGGGATCTGGGTCTCATGGTACATGAATCACAAAAAGTCAGTATGCAGGTATAGCGAGAGATTAGGAAGGCAAGTGGAATATTGTCTTTTAGTGGAAGGGGAATGGAATATAAAAGTAGGGAAGTTTTGCTGCAGTTGTACAGGGTGTTGGTGAGACCATACCTGGAGGACTATGTGCGGTTTTGGTCTCCTTACATAAGAAAGGATATAATTACATTAGAAGCAGTTCAGAGGAGGTTCGCTCGATTGAAATGAAAGGGTTATCTTATGAGGAAAGGTTGGATAAGTTGGACCTGTATCCATTGGAGTTTAGAAGAATGAGAGATGATCTCATTGAAACATATCAGATCCTGGAAGGCTTGGCAGGGTGGATGCTGGGAGAATGTTTCCTCTTGTGGGAAAGACTAGAACTACGGAACACAGTTTATAAATAAGGGGTCTCCTATTTAAAACAGATATGAGGAAATTTTTTTTCTTTCAGAGGGTCATTAGTCTGTGGAATTCTCTTCCATAGGGAGCAGTGGAGGCAGGGTCGTTGATTATTTTTAAGATTGAGTTAGATAGATTTTTTATTGACAACGAGTCAAAGGTTATGGGATAGATAGGAAAGTAGAGGCCACAATCAGATGAGCCATGATCTTATCAAATGGCCTACTGCTGCTCCTAATTCCTAATTCGTATAGATCCTTGGAGGACACCAGAAGTAACACTGCAGGAGTGGGAAGAGAAACCACTGCAGGCGATTCTCTGGCTACAACTAGATAGCTAAATATGGAACCAACCAAGTACAGTCCCTCTAAGTTGGACAACAATGAGGAGTTGGAGGAGAATGGTGTGGTCAACCATGTCAAAGGATGCAGGCAGATCGAGAAAAACAGGAAAGCAAAGTTTATCATTATCACAGTCACAGTCTTTTGTGACTTTGATAAGAGCCATTTCACTACTGTGGTGGGGTGGAAACTGATTAGAGAGACCCAGATATGGAGTTCCAGGAAAAATACACCCAAAAATCAACGATATCCCATCCCTTAAGGGCATAAAATTGGTAGGGATGTAGAGGAGAGAGAGGAAAGTTAGGCACAGCCAACAACGCAGCCATTTGGGAACCCTAATGGTGCATAATCGGCATGGTGCCTACTCACACAGTTCTTTTAAAAAATAATTTGATCATTTCAGCCCTTTTCCCCTCAGTATCCTTGCCTGTTGACTGCTTTGTCTCTCTCTCCCCCATAAGCCACATGCCTCTTCCCTACACTGAGAAAGTGCCCAGAACATACCATGCATCCAGCAGCCCTTCACAAGCTGTTGGAGTACAACAACACTGTCCTGCTCTCCCGGGTGCTTCATGTCGGACAAACCCGCAGTTCCAGCAATTTATGCAAACAAGATGATCTAATGTCATCCACACATAACACCTGTGTAGCATTGATGCTGGGGGCACAGTGCTTAAACAATTGCATTGACCCCTATGCATTAATCTTCTGTTTACTGATATTGCCAGCAGTGTTTTTGCTGTTGTGAGAACAAGAATTGGAGAAATTTGAAAAGCTCAGTTAGGCAGAATATTGCAATTCATCATATTACCATGTAGAGTACTACAGGTTGAACCCAGTTACTATCACTGCATGGTACAGTGATCGTTGGTATTCCAACTTACTGCACAACTTGTTGACCCCAGAATGGAAACTTAAAGTAAAATCTGAGACTGCTCTGTTATTCTTAACATGATGGTACCGCTATGCTATCTTCCTGGAGTATTACCAATATAAAATGTAAAGCAACACCATTTCCTTATTCAAAAATACAAGTTTTATGTACACATAATTTCTTTCTCTCCTAAATCTTGAGTTTGTAAGTTATAAATGGCCTTATTAATGATTAACCTGTCATGAGGTTTAAAATATGCCTTAGTCATTCTGTAACTGTTAGCATGAATAGTGCAATTGAAACAAAATTGTTCTTTAGATGACCTTGCCGTATCTGGATTGGTTGAGAAATAGATGAAGTCAGAGTTGTTATGACTACAAAGCTTCATGCCAAAGTAATCTTGTTTTCTCAAGTGCTTCCTTGATACTGAACAACTTTCACATTTGGTTCATTGCCATTATCAAGTTTCTTCAGAGTTTCAGTCTTGGATGGTTCATTTACCTTACAGCACTGCTGCTGACAACAGCCCAACCTCACATTGTCACAGTAAATCAGGTGGGAATGCTGCTAAAACCAAGCTCAAAGTAGGTTTTCACTGTATTGTCCTATTACAGAATAGGTTTGCTGTAGTTTTGCCTGTAATATGAACAAAATGGCCCAATATTTCTGAAAGTCAAAGAATGGTGCCTGGCTTTCATTAGACTTGCCCTTGCCTGCTAATGTCGACAATATTTTTCCTTGGAAGTTGCTGGAAGGACAGCATCTTCAGCAGGGTATCTGGGCAACCAAGCATACCTCTAAAACTAATCAGATTGAAATATTCCGAAATCAACGGCATAAGGTCTAAACAAGGAATTATACATTAGAGTGGATAAATTCAATGTCAATGTCAAATCATGTACAGAAAGAGAAATTGATATCTGCAGTAAAGGGGTTGTCTTATGAGGAAAGGTTGGACAGACTGGGCCTGTTTCCAGGGAGTTTAGAAGAGTGAAGCGCGACTTGATTAAGTGTATAAGATCATGAACGGTCTTGACAAGGTGGACGTGGAAAGGATGGTTCCTCTCATGGGTGAGTCCAGACCTAGGGGGCACTATTTTAAAATTAGGAGTCACTTTTTTGGAACAGACATGAGGAGAATTTTTATCTCTCAGAGGGTCATGCAACTTTGGAACTCTCTGCCTCAGAAGGCAGTGGAGGTGGGGTCACTGAATACTTTTAAGGCAGAAGTAGATAGATTCTTGTTAGGTAAGGGAATCACATGTTATCAGGGGTAGATGGGAATGTGGACTTCAAAACACAAACAGATTAACCATGATCTTATTGAATGGCGGAGCAAGCTCAAGGGGCCGAATGGGCAACTTCTGCTCCTATTTTGTATGTTCATAGAAATAAAGAGAGAGAAAGGAAGCGAGAAAAAAAAGAGATACAAAGACGAAGTTAATAAAAAATAAACAAAACTTAAAAAAAATTCTCCAGCAACAGTTAAAATCTGATGAGATCCATAATAGTTGACTTTCAGGGCCAGAGATGTTGAATGGCAGTAAGTATTATTTATCATACTGTTAATATTGAAACTGGACAACCAACCAACAAGATGGCAATGATTTGAAAGAAGGTTCCACTTGGAAGTGGTGATGGTGTCCCAGTACAGTGGTCAGTCATGCTGGAGTAGCCCAGTTTGGCTTGGCTGCATCAAATACAATTCAGGGGTGTTGGATGTATCAGTCTTCTTCCTAATACCCCTTTTCCCGGATCAGTTCTTCGGCTAGCACCGGACCTAAGACTGCATGGCCTAGGGGATGAGAGTTGCTGCATTACAGCCATTGATGCTCAGCAGGGGACTTTTGGATCAGAATAACTCTGCCAAGGAATGGGTTGGGTCAGCAAAAGCAGACCGTCTCCTTGACCTGGAGTCTTCTGGTAACGGAGCTGGATATTAATGATATCCAAGTGTCTAACTAAGAATATCTGGAATCGGGGAGCTTTCAAAAACACTGTAGTTGCCTCATTTCCATTCCTCCCAATACACTATTGATGCCTGGTACAGAAAGCAGTCTAGAGGACATTGTCATATCACCAACTTAAACGTAGTTATCGGATGTGCCTGTGCTGAGGAGGGCCCCTTAAACCAAGTTCGGTCTGCCGAGACAGGAAATTTTCCAACTCAAGCTACCCGCCTCAGTAGCAAAAAACCAGCCTGGTGTGATTTTGAAAGTTCATGCACTTTACCGCCTCTATTGGTGTGATAAAAATGTATGCAATATTTACTTGTGTCTATTTTATAGATCAATTCTATTAATCTTCAAAGGAAATTTATCAATGTTTGAAGGTTGGCACTCAGTAACTGATATTGTATCTGGCATAACCAAACACCTAAGGACAAAAATGTGGAAAAAAGTCATAATAAAAACTTTACAATAGACACTTTGATTTTACAATAGTCTCAGTAGGTGATGATTGGATGGACCAACTTGTTATGTTTACAGCGTGTGGGCAAAGGACAAGGCCAGAAGCCGCTCTTTTACTGAGTACAGTGCTAACAGAACCACTTATTAGTTGCACATAAAATTGCGAGCATTTAGTAGAAAATATCACTTGAGGAGATTGAAAATAATGATTGAACGTGGAAAATTTTTAGGCTATCTTCCTTGAGTCTTCTTTTAAAGCAAAAACGCTGATCTGGAAATCCAATTACAGTAAAAAACAGGTGCATGCAGAAGGGCAGGGCAGGGCATTGCACGTTCCTCTTCACATTGACCCAGGAACCATATTAAATTCATGCTGGAACTTCATTTAATTGAATTAGGGATCTAACCAGCACTACCCATGCGATTCATTGGTTGAAGCGTGAGTGAGGGATTTGCAATTACATAGTGCTCTTTACTCCCTTTGTGCATCCCAAAGCACTTTACAGTTAATGAAGTACTTTTGAAATGTTGTCACTGCTGGAATGTAGGAAATGCATCAGCCAATTTGCACACAGCAAATCCCCACAAACAGCAATGTAATAATGGCCAGGTAAGAACAGAAGATAAAAACAAAAAAACTGCGGATGCTGGAAATCCAAAACAAAAACAGAATTACCTGGAAAAACTCAGCAGGTCTGGCAGCATCAGCGGAAAAGAAAAGAGTTGACGTTTCGAGTCCTCATGACCCTTCGACAGAACTTGAGTTCGAGTCCAAGAAAGAGTTGAAATATAAGAACAGAAGATAACCTATCTTCTTTAAGTGATATTAAGATATAAATATTGACCAGGACGTTGGGATAACTCCCTGCTCTTCTTGAAATATTGCCATGGGTTTTTTATATCCAAATGAGGGAGCAGGCATGGCCTCAGTTTAACATCAAATCTGAAATATGGTACCTCTGATAGTACAGCACTCCTTCAGTACTGCACTGGTTTGTAAACCTAGCTTGAGGGCGGACCAACGTAACATGTATCATATCAGCACTTACCTTAAGGAGGCCCTGGGCAGCCTCCAGAGCTTGAAATCAGTGATAAGATTCAATGGGGGGGTTTGCAATGGGTGAGCTGGTACAGAGTGGCCAGGTGCAAAGGGCCATGTTGGGTTGCGGTTGGTGGGGGTGGCTCAGTGCAGGTGTGAAGGGGCATGGGGGCTTGTGCAAAGATGTGGACGGGCATGGGAGGGCTACCAAAGGGAAAGGGGTTCAGATGGAGGGGTCAGTGGAGTCAATGGAAGATCCTTGGGGTGCAAACTGAGGGTACTGGTGGTACAGGGAATAGTGATGGTTAAAGGGGGCAGTAGGAAGCAGTGTAGTGGGAGGGTGAGGGTGTGACAATGTCATGTGAAGGGATGCCGAGGGTTGTTTGTAGGGATGCGGAAAGTGACTTGGATTTGCGGGTTGGAAGGTTGAGGGTGGGCATGTCGATGGTTATGGGATGGGATTTTTGGGAAGGGACCTCTACATTCACTTGGACGAGACAGGAGATGATGGGGGAAGGTTAAAGGGTGATGGTGGGGAGGTCAAAAGTGATGCCTGCAGAGTCAATGGTTTTGGGGGATAGGGGTGGGTATTGGGGGGAGGGGAAAAAGTATTAGACTGCACCTCAAGTGTCACTAACACCATAGCTGGTTGTAACTATGCAGAGCCTCGTGGTAGAGATCTCAAGATGCTGCATGGGGTTGGGTCATTGGAGGTGGGCGAAGATGCAGATGATCTCAATTGGATAAATGAAAGGGAATGCCAGCATATGGTATTTACAATGCTAGGGCCTTGGGACAGATGAAAGTATGAAGGGCAAAGGGCCAGCGTGCACGGGAGATTTCTTACACATAGCTCACAAGAGTTCCGGGCAAAGAACTTTGCCTCCCTGCAGATGCCTGTTTCTGGGGGACAGATGGAAGAAGATGGGGGGGCATGCAAAAGCTTAAGGACTGTCGCAAATAAACCATATCAGGCCACAAGACCACAAGGCCATAAGACATAGGAGCAGAGGTAGGCCATTTGGCCCATCGAGTCTGCTCCGCCATTCAATGAGATCATGGCTGATCCGCTAATCCTCAATTCCACTTTCCTGCCTTTTCCTCATAACCCTTGATTCCCTTACTGATTATAAATCTGTCTATCTCAGCCTTGAATATACTTAATGACCCAGCCTCTACAGCCCTCTGCGGTAAAGAATTCCACAGATTGACTACCCTTTGAAAGAAGAAATTCCTCCTCATCTCTGTTTTAAATGGGCCCGCCTTTACTCTGAGATTATGACCTCTGGTTCTAGACTCTCCCACAAGGAGAAACAACTTCTCAGCATCGACCCTGTCAAGACCCCTAAGAATCTTATATGTTTCAATAAGGTCGTCTCTCATTCTTCTAAACTCCAATGATTACAGGCCCAACCTACTCAATCTCTCCTCATAAGAAAATCCCTCCATACCCAGGATTAACCTAGTGAGCCTTCTTTGGACTGCCTCTGGAATGCTGATCCCAAGGCCTGTCATCAGACTTGAAACTCGCAGATGCCTCTTCCTCAGCACTCCTGTAACTGCCGGTGAGCTTGGCTGACCCATCCTAAACTAGAACCAGTACCCACTGAGGTATGTGTCTCTCTGCTGGTGGAGTGTGCAGGTGTCTGCATGACGCCTCTACAGTGCACTTTGTTCTTCGGCGATATCCTCGCTCCTCTCCGGGCTTGTGTTCGAGTTGGACAGGGCTTTTTCTTCTTCCTTCGGCCTCTTCCTGGTGGAACCTATGAGTGAGAAAGGAGAGCGCGAGTGACTGAATGAGCTGTCTCCAACATGAAGGCATCCTTGACCCTGAGGTTCCTATGACATGCATTGATCCTTACTGGACGGAGGCTGCAAGACAACTTCTCCATCTCCGTTGGCACTGTCCCACTCTATCCTTGCCAGCTGGCTGCCTGCTCCTCGAAGTCTATCAAATGTTTCAATTGTGGCTGACCCCCTCCCGTCTTCTCCCTCTCACTATGATGATGCTTAACTTCTCCTGCGCAGAGAGAAAATGGGGTTGAGAGCAAGTGTATATAGCTATTTCATGTATCTTTCGCATGCTTCCAGTCTTACAAATATCCCACTGGATTGTGTGCCATCTGATTAACGCATTGCAGGTTGTCCAGGAGGGTTCTGGGGCAGCACCCTGCAGACTGGTGAGCCCCACAGATGTAAGGATAAGGCTCAGAGAGGCATGTCATTTGTGGAGCTAGCTAATTCCCCCAACACCTGGGCCCCTTCCCCCTCCTTCCCTCCTTGCACCTTCCAGGCAGCATTTGTACTCTGTGTGGAAGGATGAGGGACCCACAGTGGCCTCTCCATCTGCAGAGTAGATGGACTGCAATGGGGCTATGAGCCATGACCTTATCACTGTACCACTGAGGTCCATGTCTCCTGTACCATTCATTGAGGTGAGTGTGAGCAGCTGAGGGTACACTTACCCTGATGGCATGAATGAGGTCATTCATCTTTTTCCTTCATTGCAGGATAGTCCTCTGCTGGAGGCCCTCGGCACTGACTACCCTGGAGATGTCCCCCCAATGTAGGGTTTGTCTCCCTACTCGGCCTCCTCCTCTCATCAGCTGGAAAGAGGACGGCCCTCCTGGCTTCCACGTGGTCGAAGAGGACACCCAGGGAAGTATCGCTGAACTTGGGCACTAGAGCTCTATGTCCTCTTCGGGCCATCTTCTCCGTGTGGTGGGTAAGTTGCTGTCTGTGTGCCTTTTAAATATGGCACCCAGGTATGACAGCGGGGCATGCGCCATCCAACACGCCCCACCGTGCAAAACGTTGGGAAACCCCCACAACTGCGTAATTCATGAGGCCGGGGTCGCGCAAATTCCTTGCAGCCTCCACCGTGGGAAACACTCCCCGTCCCCACCCCCACCACAGGACTTAGTCCCGGGAGGGAAAATTCTGCCCAAAGTCTCTGGAGTGTGACTTTAACCCACATTGTTCTGACTCAGAGGTTTAAGTGCTACCAACTGAACAGCAGCTGATGCCATGTTTAGTGGGTTGAGGAATTATGAATCTCTGATGCCACTAGAAGCAAACACTGCCTATTAAAGGGGAGTTGGGGGGGAGAAACAGAAAGCCCTCCAGGCAATACCTGTGCCACCAGTAGGAAGAGGTTGCTGAGGAAGATAATATGCCAGAAGCTTAGCTTCCAGAGCTTGCAATGCTAAAAGAAGTTCAATGACTTCAATAAAGAGTTTGACAGGTACTTAAGAGTGAAGAACTTACACAGTAACAAAGAAAATCAGAGACGTGGGTCTGAGCACGACTGCTGTTTTAAAGAGCCAGCACATGCTTGGGTTTGGGGTGATGGTTTAATGGCCTCCTTCTGTATGTTTCTATGATTCAGCAGAATTGTCAGAGGAATCCTTGTCTTGGTCCTTATTTACTAACACTAAATTCTCAAAGTTCCACTCACCCCTGTAGTGACTGCTCTCTTCTTGGCACTGCTCCCGCTCACTTTGTTGTTGCTGTGCTGCTGCTTCTGGCTCTTTTAGAAAATGCTGATCTTTATGCCACTTCCATTTCCCAGTTACACTCTCTGCCATCCCCTGACACCCATCCCCAGTCTCCCTCTCCACCACCCTCTTTCACCAGTCCCCCTCTGTCTTGAGCCCCGTTCTCACCTCTCCTACCAAAACTCCCCACCCACTCTCGCATGTACCTCAACCTCCTCTCTCTCCACCTCCTTCTCCTCCCCCATTTCCACGAGACCTCAATTCCCTGATCCCCACTCTTTGCCCCAGCCCATTTTCCTTCCCTCTTCCCCCAAACCCTCAGACTTCCTGAGGACCTCACCAAATCCCGAGTCCCTGATTCCTGAGACCCCCCTCCCAGATTCCCAACTCCATCACTGCCCAACCCTCAATTACTTCTGTCACATCCAACTCTGTGGTAGTGATCAGAGGTGGACATAACATCACCAAGCAGGGCTTCTTTGCGGAGGCAGCTGGTGTCCTGGTTGGAGAAGGGGGACATGAGGGAGTTGGTCTGCTGCTAAGGCAGGAAATCTAAAACACAAAGATCTTACTGGCTGCTGGATGTTGTCCTCTAAGGCCGTCTGAAGTGTTGTCAATGGGAACTCTGCAGCCTTCCAACTTCCAAGCTGCAGCCACTGAGGAAATCTGTAGGAGCAGCAGAACAGGTAAATGGGCATAGAGGGCAGACACTAAGTATTTGCACAAGCCTGTTTCTTAAGTATGTTTTTAAAATATTAGATACTGATGGAATTGAGTTGTTAGATAAATTTGATCTTTACCCGGCGGTTAGTGTTGTTTACATACGAGGCTGGAGTTCAGGGAGGCAATCAGATAGTAGGAGTAAGAACAATGGTAATGATTGTGTGACATCTTGTGTAGGGAATGGGAGGGATTGTTCCCATGAAGTGCTCTTCATTGAGCTGCTTTCTGAGGGCTCTGTCAGCTGAGGCAATGCTAGTTGATGCTACTCCTCCTCCTGTCCTATTGCTGCACTTCTTAGGAACATAGGAACAGAGCCCTTCATTTAGCCCCTCAAGTTTGTTATGTCATTCAACAAGATCATGGGTGATGTGCAACCTAACTCCATATCTCCATCTTTACCCCATTTCCCTTCATACCTTTGGCTAACAAAAATCCATCAATCTCAGTTTTTAAATTAAAAATGGATCTAGTGCCAATTGCTGTTTGCAGAATTCCAAACTTCCAGCACCTTTGTGTGAAGAATTTCACTCCTGAAATCTCTGGCTGTAATGTTTAAAATGTACCTGTAGTATAAAGGGTTAACAGATGGGATATGCCAGTGTCTGACCTGGATGATCATGCACTACTAACATGAGTCAGTCATGAGTTACACTCTCACGAGAGAGAGGTTAGATTCATGCTTAGGAGCGACATATCTACCCTGTAAGCTGTTTCAGAAGTAGTACTAATAAACAAGTGTTAAACAGATACCAGAGTATGTCTATAGTCTGTCTAAGAACCAAGTCCCATGCCTAGATTCCAAGACAGAGGGACCCATCACAAAACATGGCAGCTGTGAAGACATCAACGTAAAAGATATGCCAGTGTTATCAAAGGAATCACAGAGTAAAGAAACCTTTGAAAGCAGCTCGAAAAATTTCAGCAGAAGGAGGCACACCGAAGAGAGGTAACGATGATGTACTTAGTGAGCAGCCCCTAGCCTTGCCTTGCCCGTTTGGCTGCCTTGAGGGCCCACACAGAGGCCAGCAATGGGAATTATGGAAATGCTATTTTCTCAGGTACCGAGCAGCATGAGGCCTTCACAAAAATGAGCCAAAGCTTCAAGTTAGTTCCTTCCTTTATGCATTAGGTCCAGTAGCAGACGGCATTCTTCTAAGGCAGGACGTGCAGCAGTCCACTGTGGACTTTGAAGCCAATAAAGGCTTTGACACTTATTTTAGTCCAAAGCAAAATTTAGCAATAGAAAGAGCACATTTTAATCAGTGCTTGCAACGACCAGGTGAATCAATTTAATTATTTCCAACTTACCTAAATTGCCGAGCTAGTGCTTGTGAATACAGGGCACTGAAGAACGAGCTACTCTGTGATCACATAGTTGTGGGTGTCCAGGATGAAAAACTCTGCAATTTCCTGCAGAAAAAAGATTATCTTACTTTTGATCAAGCGGTCCAGTATGAAAGGAAAGCCGAGTTTAGGGCATTTAATCGGGCTATAATTCATGGTGACTCTGAGGCTTCACATGTCCCTGTAGATTGGATAGGCCCACAGGCAGCAGCCCCACCCATAAGAAAGCCTGCCAAACCAGGCGTAAGGGTGGGAAACTCCACACCGGCAGCCATTTCGAGACACTTGCGTTGTGGCACAAAAACCTAGCATAAACACCAAGGCTGCCCAGCAGGGGGTGTAGAATGCTTCCAGTGCAACAAAACTTGATATTTCAAGCATTTCTGCAAATCCAGCAATTTTACCTGAAGCTACGGACCAGGAAATCAGGAAATATTTACAAAACACATTCTTTCCCAGTAATGGAAAGTCCAGAAAAAGAGTTCCTAGGGGAAGTAGATAATCTTAATCCAGACTACTGGTCTGTTACAGTCCAGGTTCAAGGCTTTGATACTATTTTTAAAATTGATACTGGAGCTGCTGTTAACACATTAGCAGATGATCTAGGCTGGCTTCAGCCATTGAACCTCCATCAATCAGACATCAAGTTACAAGGTCCGGGTGGTATGGACCTTTCAATCAAAGGCAGGATTATTGCTCCTCTTAGCTACTGGGGAGATAGATCGTTGATTTTCTGTATGTTCTTCGCAATCAAAGTACATCCCTATTGAATGGTGATGTTGGCATACTTCTAGGAATACTAGAAAAACCAGATGATGTTCATCATTTGGACGGCTCACTGTCCTTCATGCAACAACCTTCAGCCTTTTATTTAGAAGTCGTGGAAATTCAGCCTTCAGAAGCTGAGGAAGTTTACACAATCGGCAGTAAGTTCCTTTCTTTCACAGACACACCATCCACTAGACCTGGGGCAGAGATTGAAGTTGTGAATCTCTCAGTTTTTCACAATGTAAGACCAGAGGCGGTGGATACAGAAGGCACTGCAGCAGACGATGACTGTCCCTATGAAGACCTGCTGGACCTGAACTGGCTCTTACTAAAGAGTGATGAGGGAGAATCCCTTGCAGTACTGAGTGATCTCTTAGAGATGGAGGTCCTAGAGAATGATTCATCTTTCCCTTAGATGAATGCACCTTATGACATCTTTGTTGTCTATTTAGAAGAATCAGCTGTGCTTTTAGTGGTTGAGCAGCATTCAAACCCCAGTCCAATGAATCTACCAAAGTATTATCTACTTTATCTCCGGCTGCCCATGAAAAGTCATCCACAGAGAGTGCTTTGTCTGAGTCCAGGTTAGAGTCCATAGAGGGTCACACTGTTAGACAGCAGGTGCCTACCAAGGCTCAAAGTCAATTGACACCCATACTTCAGGCCCAGCTGGAAGCTTTCTTCCCTCCAGAGCTGGAGGTCAGCACAGAAGCTGCAGCAGGATCTTCAGCATTTATGAAGCTGCAGAATCCTGTACAGTAATCTTGTCCCCAAGTTGTTTGTCTACAGAAAATCCCTCTCATTACAGAAGTGAGGCTGCCTTGACTCCATACTCTGAGCAATTCTCCCCATTGTCCATAATGAAGCAACCTCATACAGGGAGGTGTGGCTCTCTCACCACTGCTTCCAGAAAGTAGACAGTCCTCCTGAAATATCATTGGGAAATCATCTCTTCTTTTCCTGACAGTCTTACAGGAAGTTGATCATTTTTTCCTTCATTGTTTAAGTTCATTGAAATCTCGGATCTTCAGTGTTTATTCGGCTTTTGATATATCAGTGGAGGATACAGCTGTGATAGCTTTCCCCAGGCTGAAGATCATTCCTCTACTGAAGCTTCTTTCCAGTGTTCTTTGAGAGAGCAAGAAGTTCCTCAGAGTGTCTTGAATTCTTCTCTTCTAGTCCCAGAGGGTCCAAAATTTGATTCTCTTCAGTCTTCTCTCTTGAATCAATCTTTTGTTTGAAAAGTCTTCGTTGTCCTTGCAGTTCAGTCATCTTGAAACCTACATTCAGCTTCCCAGCTATGCTGACAGCAATGCTGATAAAGTGTTGCCCTATTCTGCAGATGATGATGTCCTACAGATGCAGAAGGAAGCTCTCATGTCTCCAGGCCATTTTCCCTGAGGGCCGAGAATACTGAGGGAGATGGAATACTCCAGGACTGTGACTTGGGGAGGGAAAGAGTAGGGGTTGGCGCTGAGTAGAATCTGTAGTTATAAAAGGGGAGTTACAGAAATGTAATATAAATAGTTAAAGACAGGATGGAATCATCTCAGATTTGCACAAAATGTGGTATTGGGCGTGAAAAACAACATTTTACCTGCTGGCCATATCGCCCACTTCCTGCCTTATTAATTATGCAGCCACAGGAAACATGCTGTCTCACTGGCAGGTGGATTCTGAATCACCCACCAAGCTGTTACCTCACTGTTTCCTCACTCCGGATGCCATAGCTAAACAGCAGCCATGCACACAGTTCTCAATGCTTGTAGCCCAGGACTGCTCCGTGAAAGCCAAGAAGAGTTCAGTGACCCATCACTGGAATGCCTTTGGAGGTTGTGATGTCCTTCATCCTGTTCTGGCCACAGGATGTCCAGCAATCTCACCACTCCAGCTTGGGAGGTGGTGGCAGTGGCTGTCAGTGCCAATACTGCACAATAGAGTTTGGCCATCCAGTGCAGAAAGAGATGAATGATCTCATCCGTGCTACCAAGGTAAGGCAACCATCCCATCACTCTAAACTCACACACTCACAAGGCCATCACCATTCACTGGCACCTCACTCACTGCCAGCTCAAGGGACATCATCACTCACTGTCTCATACACACCCTCACATCTCCGTCTAGCCTCATCTCCCCTGGAGGCTGCCTCCTTAGACCTCACAATCTTGAGGCCACTTGCACAGATCAACATGTGCCCGCACACATACCTTGGGATACTCCCCTTCCCCAGAACAACTCTCACCCTCTTGTCTTTCCTGAGGCCATGTCTCCCCCTTTCCCAAGCAATCCCTAGTCCTGCAGCCATTGAAAAGCAACTCCTGCCTTACGGCTGGTCTGGTATATAGAGACCTGCCTTCGAGACCCCCTAAAAGTGATGTGGTATTGCCAGAGAAGCCTGGCACTGATGTCTGCGAGTGCTGCCCTGAAGCAAGGTAGGCAAACAAACCTCAAAGTCCCGAGCAAATTGCAGGTCGCCAGGTGCATGAGGCTTATGCACAGTTTTGAATCACTTCGGCTTGCAATCAAGCTGATGTGCCTGGGTGATTCAGCGTGGGGGGATGATTCTGGTGGGCAGAGCTTAGAATGAGATGCTAACATATTGAAATTAGGTTCCTGATTTGCAGCGGCGGGAAACGCAGCCCGCCATTGACGGTGGAGCATACGATTGCAAACTGGTTTTGCGACTTGTAAAACCGATTTTTGCCTTCTCACTGTACTGTCCACTAATGCCCACCATGAGGCCTGACGCCGAAGGGGCCAGACGATTCCGCCCATAGTTTCATGTTGTTGTTAAAAAGTAGGCTAGTATACTTGGGGGGAGATATAGTATAAAGGGTTAACAGATGGGATATGCTAGTGTATAACATAGATGATAATGTGTTACTGACATCAGTCAGTCGTGTATTAGATTCTTGAGGGAGGGATGTTGGAATCATGCCCAGGAGCAACATGCCTACTCTTTAACCTGCTTAGATGTAGTACAAGTGTTAAGCAGATACCAGAGTATGGCTGCAGTCTGTCTAAGAACCTAGCCCCACTGCTAGAGTCCAAGACAATACCACCTAATCTTATACTCCCCAACTAGCAGAAATAATTTCTCCCAATCCACCTTGCCTGTTCCCCTTAATATCTTAAAAACTTCAATCAGATCACCCCCCCCCTCCCCTGTCTAAATTCCAAGGAATACAACACTGGTTTATGAATTTCTCCTTGTATTTAACCCTTGGAGTCCAGGTTTCACTTTAGTAAATCTATGTTACACTCCCTCTAGGGCTAATATTTCCTTCCTAATGTGTGATGCCCAAAACTGCTCACAGTATTTAGGTGTGTTCTGACCAGCACTTTGTATCACTGATTTGTGGACATGGACCTGCATGATGTGCTGCTCATGGTTGCAAACAAGCTTACGGTTGAGGGTATGGAATCTTCTTCTGTTCAGAAAGATGCAGAATGCCAATGAGCAGCATACAACGCATCATGAATGGAGTCTGCTTCTGGCAGTGTAGAGAGTCTTGGTGAATTTCCTGATACAACAACGAACTGCATACTGTGAGGTGTCATCTATATCACCTGCTGCAGCCTGTAAAAAACCCAGGGCATTACAGTTAAGAGCCACAATTACCTTGATAGCCACAGGCAATGTTCCCCTTGCCCTGGTGCTGGTCTCAAGTTTTGGCTGCAACAGGTGATAAGCTCAGTGACAGGCTCATTTGTGAAGTTGTGGCACCTCACACATTACTCCTCAGTGAAGTTGGGGTTTGGGAAGTTCTCCCTGAATATCCACTGTGAGTATGGACTCCTGCACAATGTCTCCTCCTCTCTCTTGTCCCAGCTTCTGCTACTTTCTCCTGTCTACATAGCAATTCCCCCTTGTCCTCATCAGGGCCAGGGAGAGAAATCATTGGCTCTGGTACTCCGACAGTTTCTAGGCCCTTTATTCCCCAACCCCCTTATTCATCACCCACCCCCCGCCCTTATCCCTCCCACTCAATCATGCATGTTGAACATGTGTCCAGTGCGTGAGGCTAAGAGATGATTCAGGTTAAAGCCGCTTGCTCGAAAATGGCAGAGCTGGAGTCAGATTAGTGTTATTCACTGAATGATGATCTGCCTACTCTGCATATCTGTGGGAAACATTATGCATGTGACACTAACCCCTCAACAATATGGCATCCAGCTGCCGACAGGCATACTTTGCATCAGAAGTGTGTGCATGTGCCACAAACTCCATTTCAGAACTTTAAGATGCTTCATAGCACCCAATATTACATTCTGTTTCCAGCCATCTGGTCCTTTCTATTTCTGAATCTTGCTAATTGCAAATTGGGTGTCAGAATTCCCTACAGGACAACTTTGACTACAGTGGCTGAGACTCATGAGAGAATACGTTTGTGAGGTTGTGAAAGGCACTCTATGAACGAATTGACAGACAAAGTGGACCCATTGCCACACCATTGAGGGAGGAGGTCGGGCAAGAAGCTGGGGTAGGGACCATGCCACCTCATTGAGATGGAGGAGGTCAGGTCAGGAAGGGCCAGGCCAGTACACTAAATACTTGATAGATAGAGATTGACCGATAGAGTTTAAATCATTACAGGTTTAATGTTTCACAATAACTTAACATTAACAGGGCTCTGCTTACTACAGGATTTCACTCAATGTCCAAGATCAAAGTGAGTGCAAGGCTATTTAAGGTTAGGTTGCTTGCGTAGCTGTCCAGTTAACTGCTTTCCAAATGAGTTGTTGTCTAGTTCATCGTAATGTTGTGAGCTATGGGCCTCCTAGTGCCTTACCCTTGAGTGTTAGGCCAGGTACAACAGAGAACATCTGCTTCTTCTTGGTCACTTGTATTCACCTTGGGACCACAGCCAGGTGAATCTCCAGGGCGGGCCACACACCACCGACAGGCAAAAGGTTAGTTCGGGACGGGCCTGGCTCAGGGGCCAGGACTACACAC
The DNA here is from genome assembly GCF_017639515.1 of Carcharodon carcharias. Classification (NCBI taxonomy): domain Eukaryota; kingdom Metazoa; phylum Chordata; class Chondrichthyes; order Lamniformes; family Lamnidae; genus Carcharodon; species Carcharodon carcharias. The sequence continues at coordinate 139,273,892 of NC_054467.1, read as the reverse complement.
CATTGAGGGAGGAGGTTGCAAAGGGCTTTCTGGGGTTAGAAGTGAAGCACTAGGTGCTTTATCTTACCTTGTGCTCCAGCAGCCTCCAGCCAGGTCTGAAGTGAAGAAAGCTCCACCAGAACAGAAACAGAACAGTCCCCACATGAGTCCTGATACAAGGTATACAAGAAAGTGGGGACTGGAGAACTTGGTGTCCTGCTCGGCCAATGATTGCTGTTGTTCAGGGGAGACAGTGGTGTAGTGGTAATGTCATTGGGCTCATAATCCAGAGACCCAGGCTAATGTTCTGGGGGCATGGGTTCAAATCCCACCATGGCAGCTGGTGGAATTTGAATTCAGTTAATAAATCAAGAATATAAAGTTAGGCTCAGCAATGGTGGCCAATCATTGGTAAAACTATCATTGATTGTCTTAAAAATTCATCTAGTTCACCCTTTAGGGAAGGAAATCTGTCATCCTTACCTGGCCTGGCCTAGATGTGACTTCAGGCCCACAGCAATGTGGTTGACACTTAACAGCGCTCTGAAATGCCTAGCAACCCATTCAATTCAAGGACAATTAGGGATGGCTAACAAATGCTGGCTTTGCCAGTGACATCCACATTCCATGAAAGAATAAAAAAAAGTAGCCTGTCAATTAGGATGGTCTATGCCAGATTGCTGCTTTGGACACTGACCATCCAGTTTGACAGGACTGCCTAGAGTGCAGGCCCTGGTGATAGCACCGCATGCATCCCACTCTCCAGAGCCCTGGTCCTCATGTCCCAATAGGTAGGCCTACCAGATCACCATAGCTACAGTAAAACTGTTAAAGAACATTTAGGAATATAAGAAATAGGAGCAGGTTTAGGCCATTCAGCCTCTTTAGCCTGCTCTGTCAGTCAATAAGATCATGACTGATCTGACATGGCCTTAACTCCACTTTGCTGCCTGTCCCCCATAACCCTTGACTCCCATGTCAATCAAAAATATGTCTAACTCAGCCTTGAATATGTTCAATGACCCAGCCTCCACTGCTTGCTGGGGAAGAGAATTCCAAACAATATCGACCCTCTGAGAGAAATAATTTCTGCCATCTCCATCTTGGGAAGAGCTTTTATATTAAAATTGTGCCCCCTAGTTCTAGAGTCCTGAACGAGGGGAAACATCCTCTCAGCATCTACCCTGTCAAGCCCCCTCAGAATCTTACATGTTTCAATAAGATCACCTCGCAATCTTCGAAACTCCAATGAGTAAAGGCCCAACCTGCTCAACCATTCCTCATAAAACAACACCTTCATCCCAGGAATCAGCCTAGTCAATCTTCTCTGAACTGTCTACGAGGCAAACAAAATTAGTGCAGCACCGGAACAGCATTCTTCTCAGAAGTCAGAGTTCACTCTAAGGAAATAAGGAAGATAACAGGCCAAAAGGGAAGTTAACCAGCTACCTAAAAGAACAAACCAGCAACTAACCTGTATCTAGTAGATGATCCCTACTGAAGGATCCTTCCTGCTTGCTATCATCATGATTTGTTGAGCAAATTTATCACGTGTTGAGTCAGGTATCACAAGGTCTTACAAGTAGTTTGTTAATGCTTCCTCATTGTGTTGTTTTTTAATTGAGATCTGCACTGCATCCTCATGCAGCTGCTGGCAAGAAGGGAGTAGGGAGAGCAAACTCCAATGGAGTCTTACATGAGAACATAAAAATTAAGAGCAGGAGTAGGCCACTCAGCCCCACAAGCCTGCTCCGCCATTCAATAAGATCATGGCTGATCTGATTGTAACCTCAACTCCACATTCCTGCCTACCCCTGATAACCTTTCAACCTTTCAACCCCTTATTAATCAAGAATCTATCTAGCTCTGCCTTAAAAATATTCAAAGACTCTACTTGCACTGCCTTTTGAGGAAGAGAATTCCAAAGGCTTACTAACCTCTGAGAGAAAAAAATTTGCCTCATCTCTGTTTTAAATAGGCAACCCCTGATTTTAGAACAGTGAACCCTAGTTTTAGGTTCTCCCACAAGAGGAAACATCCTCTCCCCATCCACCCTATCAAGATCCCTCAGGATCCTAAAGGTTTCAGTTGAGTCGCATCTTCCTGTTCTAAATTCCAGTGGATATAAGCCTAACCTGTCCAATCTTCCCTCATAAGACAACCCGCCCATTACAGGTATTGATTGGTCTAGTAAACCTTCTCTGAACTGCTTCTTATGTATTTACATCTTTCCTTAAATAAGGAGACCTGTACTGTAAGCAATACTCCAGATATGATCTCACCAGTACCCTGTACAACTGAAGCATAATCTCCCTACTTTTGTAATCGATTCCCCTCACAATAAATAGTAGCATTCTATTAGGTTTTCCTAGTTACTTGCTGTACCTGCATACTAGCCTTTTGTGATTCGTGCAGTAGGACACCCAGGTCCCTCTGAATCTCAGAGTTCTGAAATCAACTCACCATTTAGATAATGAGCTTCTTTTTTATTCTTCCTGCCAAAATGAACAATTTCACATTTGCCCACATTATACTCCATTTGCCAGATCATTGCCCACTCACTTAACCCATCTATGTCCCTTTGTAGCCCCCTTTTCCCATCTTCACAATTTACTTTCCTTTCTATCTTGGTGTCATCAGCAAATTCAGCAGCCCTCCCTTCGGTCCCCTTCATCCAAGTCATTTATATAAATTGTAAAAAGTTGAGGCTCCAGCACTGATCCCTGTGGGACATGACTTGTCACATCCTGCCAATCAGAAAAAGACCCATTTCTGCCAACTCTCTGCTTCCTGATAGCTAGCCAATCTTCTATCCACGCCAGTATGTTACCCCCTACACCATGAGCTTTTATTTTCTACTATAAACTTTGATGTGGCACTTTATCAAATGCCTTCTAGAAATCCAAGTACAGTACACCCATCAGCTCCTCTTTATCCACAGCACATGTGACTCCTTCAAAGAACTCCAATAAATTGGTTAAACATTATTTCCCTATTACAAAACCATGTTGATTCTGCCTGATTGCTTTGAATTTTTCTAAATGCCCTGCTATAGCATCTTTAATAATAGCTTCTAACATTTTCCCTATGATAGATGTTAGGCTAACTGGCCTGTAGTTTCCTGCTTTCTGTCTCCCTCCCTTTTTGAATAAAGGAGTTACATTTGCTATGGAACCTTCCCCAAATCTAGGGAATTTTGGAAAATTAAAACCAATGCATTAACTCTCTCACTAGCCACTTCTTTCAGGACCTAATGGTGAAGTCCATCCGGACCTGGGGTTTTGTCAGCCTGCTGCCCCAACAATTTACTCAATACCACTTCCCTGGTGATTGTAATTTTCCCAAGTTCCTACCTCCCTTCCATTTATTGATTTACAGCTATTTCCAGGATGTTACTTCTGTCCTCTATAGTGGAGACCAAAGCAAAATGCATGTTTAATTCATTCGCCTTCTCCCTACTTTCCTTTATCAATTCCCCAGACGCACTTTCTATAGGACCAACACTCACTTTGTTAACTCTTTTCTTATTTAACAACTATAGAAACTCTTATTATCTGTCTTTATAATACTAGCTAGCTTTCTGTCATACTCTAATTTTCCCTCCTTATTAATCTTTTTGTTATTCTTTGCTGCTCTATATATCCTTTCCAATCTTCTGACCTGCCACCCATCGTTGCGTGACTATATGCTTTTTCTTTAAGTTTGATACTGACTTTAACATTTTTAGTTAACCACGGATGGTGGTCCCTTCCCTTGGAATTTTTCTTTCTTATTGGAATGTATATATTCTGTGTAATCTGAAATATCCCTTTAAATGTCTGTCACTGAACCTCTATTGACTTATCCCTTAACCTCATTTGCCAGTTCACTTTAGCTACCTCTGCTTTCATGCCCTCATAATTGCTCGTATTTAAGGTTAAAATATTAGTCTTGGACGCACATGTTTCTCCCTCAAAATGAATGTAAAATTCAATCATATTATGATCATTGCTCCCTAGGGATGCCTTCACTATGAGGTTATCAATTAGTCCCATCTCGTTGCTCATGATGAAATGTGTAGAACATGACCTTGTCATAACCAATACCTTGTTCCACCAATGAGAAAAGCACAAGACCTCATGATCCATACAGTGGCACCTGCTTGACTACATCATTGTTTGAGCAAGGGACTGCTGAAATGCTCACATCAGCCACACCATGACAGGTACCACTGGGCCAATCACTGCCTTATCCAATCTACTACCTCCATCAGCCTGGCCCTCAAACAATGGTGGCAACAGAAGCAAAGCTGGAAGAAAATTAACATCGAAGGTCTCAAAAATCCCACAAAGGTGGCCTTTCTCAGTCAGTGCCTCATGGCCAACCTCTTAGCCTCCAGCCGCCAGGAGCTAAAGTATGCCCATAGTGCCTGGTCAATCCTAAAATCCATCATAACAAGTAGCTGCACAGAGGTCCTTGGCCTCTCTACCAGGAAACAACGGTTTGGTGAAAACAACGCAAGAGATACAGGACTAATTGAGCGTAAGCAAAGCTTTCAGAGGCTGGAAACTTCACACCTCAAGAGAAAAGCAGCAGTCTTACAGACACCTGAGAGCAATGGTACAGTGTAAAACACGTAATATAAAGAACAAGTGGTGGGTGGCAAGAGTGCGGGAGATCCAACAACTCACAGACAACAATGACATGCACAGTTTCTTCAGTGCTGTCAAGTCAATCCATGGCCCAAGCACTCAGGAGCCCACCCCACTGAGAAACAAGCATAGAGGAAATCTCATCAAGGACGGGGAGGCAGTCAGTGCTAGCTGGAGAGAACATTTTGAAGAACTCCTCAACCAAGACTCTGCCTTTGACTTAAACATCCTCAACTCCGTTCCTCAATACCCCATCTGGCTCAGCCTCTGGCTCCATCCCAGTCCAGAGTGAAGTTAATAAAGCCATTTGACAGCTGAAAAACAGCAAAACCTTTGGAGCAGGTGGAATCCCTGCCAAAGTTCTGTAAAGGGTGGAGATACAATCCTGGCATGGCTGTACAATCTCATATTCCTCATCCAGGAAGAGGACAGCATGCCTTGTGATTGTGACTTTATACGAGAAGGGAATCAAGTCTGATTGCGGTATCTACAGGGAGTCTTCAAGCTGTCTGCCACAGAGAAGATCATTGCAAGGATCCTCCTCAATCACCTCTTCCCAGTGACTAAAGAAATCCTTCCAGAGTTGCAATGCGATTTTTGCCCTTTGGGAGATACCACAAGCATGATCGTCATTGTGTGGCAAATGCAATTAAAAAAATAACAAGGAACAGCACCAACCGCTGCACATAGCTTTTATCAACCTCGTGAAAGCCTTTGACTATTAGCCATGGAGGCTTATGGAATATCCTCCTCAAATTTGGCTGCCCTCAGAAATTTGTTATTATTCTCTGCCTACTCTAGGATGACATGCAAGCCATGATCCTCACCAATGGAACACCCACAGACCCTATCTCAGTAAAGACTGGGCTCAAACAAGGCTGCGTCATTTCACCAACCTTCTTCTCCATCTTCCTTGCTGCAATACTGCACCACATTTCCAGCAAGTTACCCAGAGGCACAGAGATAGTTTACAGAACAGATGGGAAATTGTGCAATCTACTTTGCCTTCAATCCAAAGCCAAAATCACTCCAACCTCAGTCATGTAGATGGCGCTTGTGTGCACTCACTCAGAAACTGAACCTCAGGTCATTGTCGACTCCTTCTTTAAGCATATGAGAAAATGGACCTTTCACTGAATACCCAGAAAACTAAAATAAAAACAGAAAATGCTGACTCAGCAGGTCTGGCCACATCTGTGGAGAGAGAAACAGAATTAATGGTTTGAGCTCTGAAGAAGAATCATACAGACTCAGAATGTTAACTCTGTTTCTCTCTCCACAGATGCTGCCAGACCTGCTGAGTTTTTCCAGCATTTTCTGCTTTTATTTCAGGTTTTCAGCATCTACATTATTTTGCTTTTCACCCAGGAAATAAGGTCCACTTCTAACCAGCTCCCACAGCACAACACCCCACGCCCACCCCCCAAATAAGATGCTGTTTGCGAGATCCTGGAAAATATGGACAATTTTCCATATCTTGGGACCCTCTTATCAATGAAGGAAGAAATAGACAATGACATTCATCATTGCCACCAATGTGCTAGCTCAGTCTTCAGCAGACTGAGGAAAAGAGTGTTTGAGGACCAGGATCTCAAAACTGAGACTAACCCAAATTCCGAGACTAAGGTCATGGATTACTACAGGAAACACCGCAAAGCACTGGAGAAGTATCACCAATAGTGGCAGTACAAGATCCTCCAAATCCAGTAGCAAGAAAGGCAGTCCAACAGCAGTGTCCTCTCCCCAAGCCAACATACCCAGCATTGAGGTGCTAATCTGGGTAGGGCTGGACTTTTTGTTTGTATGCCTGACACCAGACTCCCAAAGCAACTGCTCTACATGGAACTCGGTCATAATAGGAGACGCCAAGGAGGGCAGCAGAAACACTTCAGAAATGTCCTCAAAACATCCTTGAGTCAAACACCCCAGCGAATGATGCAAGTCCCTAGTCTGTGACTGACCAAAATGGAGAAGATTAATTCAGGAAGGAGCCAAAAACATCGACAGGCTTTGTCAGGAGCATGCAGAGCTGAAGTTGAATCATTGGATAGAGCACACAAACTTCCAAACAGCTGACCTACTCAACCCTTCAAGAACCAGTTGCCTTACATGTGGCAGAGTCTGCAAATCATGCAATGGACTTCTCACCCATCTCCCGACACATCAAATCAGAGTGGAAGTGAGTCATTCTCAACCCAAAGGGACTGCCTAAGAGAAGAAGCAGCACCAATATTTCATCATGCAATCCACAATTCCAATAGTCAAGGAATGTCCACTTCCAGCTTTATCATAGAGTAGATACTTTATTTGGTCCATCGACATTGATCCATTTAGGGTTCTGTTCTGCCCCCTTCTAAGAGCACTAAATGGGTTTAGATGAAGAAGACTCTTCTGTCCATTTGATGTTGCCCTTACAATACGTCAAAGCTGCCAGCTTTTCATTACAATCCTCAAGGCAGAATCATCCGTGCCCGCTGACTTTGGGCATGTTCAGTGGAGTCAGTGGACAATATGGTGAGAAGGCCAAAAATCGGTTTCACAATATCATAAACCACTTTGCAATTGTCTGCTCAGCCTGTCGTTGGTGGGCCACGTTCCCCGCCATTGGATGTCAGGAACCTCATTGTAATACATTAGCATATTATTATAAGGCCAGCCCACTGGACTCATCCCCCCCCCCCAGCTGGGTCGTCTGCCTACATCGGCAGGAAATACGCCGGTGCAGAACTTGCCTTGACATGTGTGATGTGCAAAAGCCGGGACTTACCGCCAAGGCCTTGCTCACATTACAGATATCCGAGGATATCCAATGCTGGAGCCTGACAGCAATGGCCCACTGAAGGAACGTCCACATCATGCTGGGTGGATTCTCATGGACATGGCTGTGCTTCGATGCAGCTGACAGAAGTTGGAAAGTCACCATTGATGCTCACAACAGATCATGGTCGAGGGGGTTGGAGAGGAAGGTTTAGGATTGACTGGGAAGGGACGAGGTGTTGGGGCGGTGAGGTTGGGAGGGGGGAATGAGAGTGGTGGTGGGATGATGGATGGAAGGGATTATGGTGGGGGGAGGGGTAATGGGGGAGAAGATGGCAACTGGAGAGGTAGATGTAAGGGGGTGGAAGGTTTAAGGGAAGAAGTTTGAAAAGGGGAAGAAGTGCAGAGAGGGGAGAGGGTACAGGAGGAGGAAGGAATGCAGAGAGGGGAGGAGCCCTGGGCGAAGGAGGGGCTGTGGAGACGTGAGGGAATAAGAGTGGAGGAAGAAGTAAGGGCAGGGGAAGGAGTCGGGAAGTGGGAAGGAATAAAGCTGGCCGAAGAGGTGAGGCTGGAGGAAGAGGTAAAGCTGAAGGAAGGAGATAAGACATAAGACATAGGAGCAGAAATTAGGCCATTCAGCCCATCGAGTCTGCCCCGCCATTCAATCATGGCTGATAAGTTTCTCAACCCCATTCTCCCGCCTTCTCCCCGTAACCTTTGATCCCCTTACCAATCAAGAACCTAACAATCCTGGTCTTAAATACACTCAATGACCTGGCCTCCACAGCCTTCTGTGGCAATGAATTCCATAGATTCACCACTCTCTGGCTAAAGAAGTTTCTCCTCATCTCTGTTCTAAAAGGTCTTCCCTCTACTCTGAGGCTGTGCCCTCGGGTCCTAGTTTCTCCTACTAATGGAAACATCTTCCCCACGTCCACACTATCCAGGCCTTTCAGTATTCTGTAAGTTTCACTCAGATATCCCCTCATCCTTCTAAACTCCATCAAGTATAGACCCAGAATCCTCAAACGTTCCTCATATGTTAAAGCCTTTCATTCCAGGGATCATTCTCGTGAACCTTCTCTGGACCCTCTCCAGGGCCAGCACACCCTTCCTGAGATACGGGCCTAAAATTGCTCACGATATTCTAAATGTGGTCTGACCAGAGCCCTATAAAGCCTCAGCAGTATCCCTACTTTTATATTCTAGTCCTCTCGAAATAAATGCCAACATTGCATTTGCCTTCCTAACTACCAACTCAACCTGCAAGTTAACCTTAAGAGAATCCTGGACTAGGACTCCCAAGTCCCTTTGCACTCCAGGTTTCTGAATTCTCTCCCCATTTAGAAAATAGTCTATGCCTCTATTCTTCCTACCAAAGTGCATGACCTCACACTTGCCCATGTTGCATTCCATCTGCCACTTCTTTTCCCATTCTCCTAACCTGTCCAAATCCTTCTGCAGCTTCCCCGCCTCCTCAATACTACCTGTGCCTCCACCTATCTTTGTATCATCTGCAAACTTAGCCAGGATGCCCTCAATTCCTTCATCTAGATCATTAATGTATAAAGTGAAAAGTTGTGGTCCCAACTGCGGAACTCCACTAATCACCGGCCGCCATCCTGAGAAGGACCCCCTTATCCCCACTTTCTGCCTCCTGCCAGACAGCCAATCTCCTATCCATGCTAATACGTTGCCTCTAACACCATGAGCTCTTGTCTTACTGAGCAGCCTCCTGTGCAGCACCTTGTCAAAGGCCTTCTGGAAGTCCAAGTAGATAACATCCATTGGCTCTCCTTTGTCTAACCTACTCGTTACCTCCTGAAAGAATTCTAGGAAGAACTAAAGGTGGCAAAAGAAGGGTGTCTGAGGGAGTCAGAAAGGGGGAGGGACTAAGAGGGTGGGGGAGTCCTGGGGGGGGTGGGAGGACTAAGGTGGGGGAAGGGGTTCTGGGGACGAAGAGGTCTGGTGGGGTGGGGTGGTAGCGGATGTCCAGGTGAACATGCAAGGGAGGGGTCTGAGGGGTCCATGACTCCCAAGGGAGTGAACCGAGGGTGGGTGTGGTATGAGGAAATGATGAGAATGACCAAGGGTAGAGACAGTAGGGTGGGAGGGTGAGGGTTCGACGGTAGCAATTGAAGGGACGGTGAGGGTGATTGGTGGGGGCTTGGAGGCAGATACGGACCCTGCAGGTGGGAAGGAGGAGGTTGGGGAGGTGAATGTGGATGGGGGTGGGATTTTCGGGAAGGAAGGGAACATGCACATTCACCAGATCATCCCGAAGGAAAAGGGTTGTCGCTGGTAGGTCACGGGGGAGAGGTGGAATGTGATTCCAGGGGAGTCAACTGTGATGAGGGAAAGGAAATAGGTGACTGGGGGAGGGGAAAAGATGGGGGAATCTGATGAAAAAGCGAAAGACCATGCTGTCCAAATTGAAAGTGAAACGAGAGTCGTGGTGGGCAAGATCAGGTGCTGCATGGGAGCGTGATCAATGGGTGGGTGGAGATGCAGGTCAGCTCAGATGGACAACTGAAAGCGAAACCCAGCAGGCAGCATTCAATATGCTCAGGACATTGAGGTGAGTGTGGTATGGGAAGGATCTACGTGTGTGGGAGAGTGCTTGCACAAGGCTCTGAAAGGCCCTGCTACACACACACCTCTCCCTCCAGAATCATTCATGGCCGGTTGCTCCCTCTGCGGTGACAGAGGACGAGGTTGAGAGTCTTACTGGCACAGGGGACCAGGACGGAGGACAATTGCCACTCCTCCTCCCTTTGGGTGCCCAAGGGGCCCTGTTCTGACTCCTTGAGGGGAAGGAGCACCTGGAGGGACGTTGAGGTGCCCCTTTTCCCTCTCACATTGCCACTGTAGGAACTCACTCGTGGCTCCCGCGATGAAGTGCAGGTCTGTGCACATCTCCTCATTCTGCTGGACCAAGGTCTCCATGGCATCCGCCATTCTCCCCATGAGGCCTCCATACGCGCGCATGTGGGCACCACTTCATCAGAGATCAGGTGCACGATTTCCTCTGACTCGCGAACCATTCTGTTGAAGACTTCCAACAGCTCTGCATGATGTTACCCCACCTTCTGCTGCCTCTCCATGATGAGTTGGAAGGCTGAATCCAGAGACTCGTCATCTGACTTAGACCTCACAGATGCCTCTTCCCCAGCAGTCATCTGAGTGCCAGGGAGCTCGGCTGAACCAGCCTCCTCCTCCTGCTGTGGACGGGTTTCCATTCGGTGACCACGATTCTGAAACCAGCATGCTCTAGATCTAGGTCCCACCGAGGTCTGCGCTAGTGGAGGGTGTGGGTAAGCAATGTGACAGGTCTTCCAGGCTGCTTATTTCAAGTCCCTTCAATAGAGGAGATGTCCTCTTGGCTGGAGGTGAGGATGTGGATGGAGCTGAGGGACTGGCTGGTGGTGTCAGTCGCTTGGCAGAGCTCCCTGTGAACCAAAGTAGAGATAATTAGTGCATGGCAGCAGATTCAAAAGCTGGAGAGAGAGCACTCACATTTGTATTGAGAGAGAGATGATGCAGGATTCTCAGGTGGGTGTTTACCGCTGCCACAAGCAGGGTCCACATCCTCACCAATTAGCACAACAGCACGCTCCTCAAAGTGAGTGAAAGGCCTAATGTGGGCCACTCCACCCCTGGTCTGGAACCTCTCTCTGCTGATGTGGACAGGCTTCTCCTGCATGGAAACAGATGGAGAGAGTATGAGCAGGACACATGGCACTACATGTAATGTTTGTGTGGTGAGCGGAGCTATGGATGGGATGAGGACACAAGCTCCAGAGGATATGAGCCTGATGGAGATGTGGGGGTGTATGCGAGAGTTGGTGCAATCATCATGGTTTTTAGATCACTGTCCAGTTGTGGCATTAATATTCAACCTAATTCCCACTTCCACATAAACACCTTGGTTATTATTAATCCATCCCTCAGCATCAGCTTTCCAGTACTTTCAGCCCTATTTCAAGGTTCACTGATCAGATTGAAGCCAGCGCAATTTTCTGCCTCATCAGTCTCTAGCTTTAATAAAAAGTTTTCATTTTGATGACTGAGCCAGTACTGTGAATCAAAGAGTTTTTGCCTTTATTAAATGGAGTTCTTACATCTTAATCGAGGCTCAGTGGTGAATTCAAAATCATGAAATGAGTGCAGCCACAGCATTCATCAAACCTTTACCTGTCTGACTAAATATGATAATGTCATCTTGTTATGCAGCAATAATATCCAGATTGCATCTCGGCAGAATCCACCAATGACTGGGTCCTGCAAATCACACTTTGCACCCTATGAATAGAATACTGTGAACTATAGGCAATAGGCATATAGCAATGTGGGTGCAGTAAGTGTGCATATTCTTAGGCTTTGGCACTAAATGGAACCTGGCAATAATCTTTTACCACATCAAAGGTCATTAGGCACATGACGGCCCTCATCCTTCCGTTGGTCTCATCAAATGAAGATCTTCTTCAACTTGGTCATTGAATTACCAGTAAACCGTAGATTTTGGATAGAGCACCCAGGTGACGTCAGAGGCCCTACTAAGAAGAAAACATTGCCAGGATCTCCTGCACATTCTTTGTGTTCCTGTATGCTGTTAGGGACTGGATAGGACATTAACAAACAAAGCTAACAGTGTTTTTCTCTAATTGTTAAAGCTCTAATCACAAAATAAAAGCAAAATACTGCGGATGCTGAAAATCTGAAACAAAATCAAAAATTGCTGGAAAAACTCAGCAGTTCTGACAGCATCTGTGGAGCAAAAGATGAAGTTAACATTTCGAGTCTGTATGACTCTTCTTCAGAACTAAAGAGAAGTAAAAATGTGGTGAAATATATACTGTTTAAGGTGGGGTGGTGGGCAGGTGAAATTGGATAGAAGGCCAGTGATAGGTGGAGGCAAAGGAGAGATTGCAAAAGATGTCATAAACAAAAGGTCGAAGGGGTGTTGATGGTGGTGATATTAGCTAAAGGAGGTGCTAATGGTGAGATTAAGAGTAGATGGTAAAAACAAAAAAACTGCGGATGCTGGAAATCCAAAACAAAAACAGAATTACCTGGAAAAACTCAGCAGGTCTGGCAGCGTCGGCGGAGAAGAAAAGAGTTGACGTTTCGAGACCTCATGACCCTTCGACAGGCCCTGGTGGGGGAGGGGGTAGAGGGAACAGTATGGGAGAAAAGTTCAAAATAGGTTAAAAGGCGGGGATAAAACAATGAATGGAAAGAATTTTTAAAAAATAATAATAGAAATAGGTGGTAAAAATATATATATAAAAATTAAAAAATAAATATTTGAAAAAAGGGGATCAAAAAAGTGTGAGGATTGAGGAGAGAGTTCATGGTCTGAAGTTGTTGAACTCAATGTTAGGTCTAGAAGACTGTGAAGTGCCTAAACAGAAGATGAGATGCTGTTCCTCCAGTTCGCGTTGGGCTTCACTGGAACAATGCAGCAGGCCAAGGACAGACATGTGGGCATGAGAGCAGGGTGGAGTGTTGAAATGGCAAGCAACATGGAGGTCTGGGTCATGTTTGCGGACAGACCGCAGGTGTTCTGCAAAGCGGTCACCCAGTCTGCGTTTGGTCTCTCCAATGTAGAGGAAAGCGCATTGGGAGCAACGAATGCAATAGACTAAGTTGAGGGAAGTGCAAGTGAAATGCTGCTTCACTTGAAAGGAGTGTTTGGGCCCTTGGACGGTGAAGAGGGAGGAAGTAAAGGGGCAGGTGTTGTACCTTCTGCGATTGCATGGGAAGGTGCCTTGGGAGGGGGTTGAGGTGTTGGGGGTGATAGAGGAGTGGGCCAGGGTGTCCCGGAGGGAACAGTCCCTATGGAATGCCAACAGCAAGAGGGGGGGCGGTAAAGTGAAGATGTGTTTGGTGGCAGCATCATGCTGGAATTGGCAGAAATGGCGGAGGATGATCTTTTGAAAACGGAGGCTGGTGGGGTGAAAAGTGAGGACAAGGGGGATCCTATCATGGCTCTGCAAGGGAGAGGAAGGTGTGAGGGCAGGGGCGCAGGAGATGAGTCGGACACAGTTGAGGGCCCTGTCAACCAGCATGGGTGGGAAACCTCAACTAAGGAAGACATGTCAGAAGCACTGTTTTGGAAAGTGGCATCATCAGAACAGATGCAACGGAGGCGAAGGAACTGAGAGAATGGTAATGAATATTGGTGGACAGTCTGTCAACAGAAATTGAGACAGAGAGTTCAAGGAAGGGAAGGGAAGTGTCAGTGTTGGACCATGTGAAAGTGATGGAGGAGTGGAGATTGGAAGCAAAATTAATAAATTTTTCCAAGTCCCGATGAGAGCATGAAGCAGCACTGAAGTAATCATCGATGTACCGGAGAAAGAGTTGTGGGAGGGGGGCCTGAGTAGGACTGGAACAAGGAATGTTCCACATACCCCATAAAGAGACAGGCATAGCTGGGGCCCATGCGGGTACCCATAGCCATGCCTTTTAATTGGAGGAAGTGAGACGAGTTAAGGAGAAATTGTTCAGTGAGAGAACAAGTTCAGCCAGACGGAGGAGAGTGGTGGTGGATGGGGATTGTTCGGGCCTCTTTTCAAGGAAAAAGCAGAGAGCCCTCAGGCCATCCAGGTGGGGGATGGAGGTGTAGAGGGATTGGACGTCCATGGTGAAGAGGAGGTGGTTGGGGCCAGGGAACTGGAAATTGATATGATGCAGGGCATCAGAGGAATCGCAGATGTAAGTGGGTAGAGACTGGACAAGGGGAGAGAGAATGGAGTCGAGATAGAAAGAAATGAGTTCCATGGAGCAGGAACAGGCTGACACGATCGGTCTACTGGGACAGTCCTGTTTGTGGATTTTGGGTAGGAGGTAGAAGCAGGCTGCCTGGGATTGGGAGTCTATGAGGTTGGAAGCTGTGGAAGGAAGGAAGATCACCAGAGGAGGTGAGTTCAGTGACAATCCTGGAAACAATGATTTGATGTTCAGTGGTGGGGTCATGGTCCAGGGGGAGGTAGGAGGAAGTGTCCGCGAGTTTGTGCTCAGCCTCTGCGAGATAGAGGTCAGTATGCCAGACAAGCTCCACTCATCCAAAAACAGAAATACCTGGAAAAACTCAGCAGGTCTGGCAGCATTGGCAGAGAAGAACAATGTTGACGTTTCGAGTCCTCATGACCCTTCAGCAGAACTAAGTAAAAATAGGAGAGAGGTGAAATATAAGATGGTTTAAGGTGGGGGGTGGGCGGTGTGGGGGGAGGTTGTAGGGACAAGCAAGCAGTGATTGGAGCAGATACCAAAAGGTATCACAGACAAAAGAACAAAGAGGTGTTGAAGGTGTTTATCTAAAAGAATATGCTAGTTAAGAATGGATAGCAGGACACGAAAGGTACAGATAGCTCTAGTGGGGGTGGGGTGAAATAAGACTAAAAGGGCATAAAAGGTATAGATTTAAAAGTAATGGAAATAGGTGGGAAAAGAAAAATCTATATAAATTATTGGAAAAAAACAAAAGGGAGGGGGAAGAAACAGAAAGGGGGTGGGGATGGAGGGAGGAGTTCAAAATCTAAAGTTGTTGAACTCAATATTCAGTCTGGAAGGCTGTCAAGTGCCTAGTCGGAAGATGAGGTGCTGTTCCTCCAGTTTGCTTTGAGCTTCACTGGAGCAATGTAGCAAGCCAAGGACAGACATGTGGGCAAAATGGCAAGCGACAGGGAGGTCTGTGTCATTCTTGCAGACAGACCGAAGGTGTTTTGTAAAGCGGTTGCCCAGTCTGCGTTTGGTCTCTCCAGTGTAGAGGAGACCGCATTGGGAGCAACAAATATAATAGACTAAGTTGAGGGAAATGCAAGTGAAATGCTGCTTCATTTGAAAGGAGTGTTTGGGCCCTTGGATGGTGAGGAGGGGGGAAATGAAGGGGCAGGTGTTGCATATTTTGCGTATGCATGGGGAGGTGCCGTAAGTAGGGGTTGAGGAGTAGGGGGTGATGGAAGAGTGGACCAGGGTGTCATGGAGGGAACGATCCCTACGGAATACCACTGAGGGGGGGTGGGGGGGGGGTGAAGGGAAGATGTGTTTGGTGGTGGCATCATGCTGGAGTTGGCGGAAATGGAGGAGGATGATCCTTTGAATGCGGAGGCTGGTGGGGTGATAAGTGAGGACAAGGGGGACCCTAGCATGTTTCTGGGAGGGAGGACTCGAAACGTCAACTTTGTTCTTCTCCGCTGATGCTGCCAGACCTATTGAGTTTTTCCAGGTATTTCTGTTTTCGTTTTGGATTTCCAGCATCCGCAGTTTTTTTGTTTTTAAGCTCCACTCATACGCTGTAAGTCTGAACATTTCCACTAGAGGGTGCTCTCTGGTTATAATTACATTGCTAGATCAGGAATAGTACAAACTGAGCTTCATAAAATAATGTTTGTCAAACTTCTGTTTGGTTGAATAATGAATCCTAGTTTTTGGGTGGTGAGTATTTTACTGCTTGTGCATTGTACTACTTGCATATGAATTTCCCCCCTCCACGTTTTTGCATATCCATTTAAAGCCTTCGTTATGCTGTGGCTCAGTTTCTTGGTGTCTTAGCAGTTAAATGCTGCAGGACAAACAGCAGTAAACTAAATTGAGACAAAGTATATTGCCATAATTGGAAAGAAGTCCTAAGTTAATGAGAGTGTACAATCTTTAGATCCGAAGATCCAGAGAGTAAGTTCTCTTCTGTTAATATCTGAGGATCCATGTTTACAATGCCTGTTTACCCCGAGTATGTCAATAATAATGATTTTGAACATTTGCATTTGTATAGTGTCTTCAATGCAGGAAACCTCCTAAGACCCTTTGATTCTATTGTTTTCGACTGTTCAGGACAAGTTGAAACAGATTTTCATTATCTGTTCCGTTAGGAATCCTAAATACAAGATTCTTATCACATCCAACCTTCTCTTTTTCAGTGGGAATTCACATGACTGCTCCTCATAATTCAATCCCTCTCAGTCACTTTGGTTGCCTTCTTGTATCCTTTCAATAGGTGCAATGTTCTTTTAGTACAGTGGTGAGCCTACCTGTTCACAATATTGTGAATGGAGTTGCACCAACGATTCACAAACTGGTAGGATTACCTCACTGTTTTGTCTTTATTTACCTCAATATGGGAACGGGACTTGCTGCAAGTTAACCCTAACATCGAGTTTACAGAAGGTAGGATTTGGAAGACCAGCCTTGATGAATGGCTGATCTTTCCTTGAAGCTTCATCTTAAATGTGTAGCAACGATTTCAATATATTGTCATAAAAAACTGGAAGAAGGGATTCCCATTATATGATCTTTAAAAAAAATCATTCACAGGATTCATTTGGTGGCAAGGACCACATTTATTGTCCATCACTGTTTCCCTTAAGAAGGCGTAGTCCATGCGATGAAGATGCACCCACTGTGCAATTAGATAGCAATTTCCTGGATTATGACCCAGAAATGAAGAAAAGGCGATATATTTCCAAATCAGGATGTTGTGTGACTTGGAGGAGAATTTGGAATGGTGGTCTTCCTTTGTACCTACTGCCTTTGCCTTCTACACAGTGAAGTCAAAGAAACCTCGGTGAGTTGCTGCAGTATATCCTGGTACAAAATGTAGTCACAATGCACGAGTATTGGAAAGAATGAATGTTTAAGGAGATGAATGAAGTGCTGGTCAAGTGCAGTGCTTTGTCTTTGATGGTATCAAGCTTCTTGACTGCTGTTGGAGGAAAGTGGAGATTATTCCATCACAATTCTGACTTGTTCTTTTTAAGCGCTGGAGAAGTTTTGGGGAGTGGGAGGTGACACTCACAAAAGAAAACTCAGCCTTTGATCTATTCTTGTAGTCATGGTATTTATGTGGCTGGTTCAGTTAAGTTTTTGATCAATGGTGACCCCCAGGATGTTGATGGTACTGCTATTGAATGAAAATAGGAGGTGGTTAGGCTGTCTCTTATTTGAGTTAGTCATTGCCTGGCATACGTGGCATTAAAGTTACTTACCACTTAGTCACAGCAGCTGGATCTTGTCTTGCATGTGGGTATGGACTATTTCATTATCTGAGGAATTGCAAACGGAATGCTGCAATCAACAGTAACCTTATGGAGGGATGATCATTAACAAAGCAGTTAAAGATGGTTGGGCAAGGGAACTATTTTGAGAAACTCATTCAGCGATGTCATCTCACTTTTCTGTGACCTGACCTCTGATCTGCCAGTACAATTTAGCCTGTAGCACATGTCAATACTATCAGGCCAACACAAAGGTATGAGAATGATAAGTAGGAAAAGATCATCTTGCCAATCATGCTTGTCCCATATAGTCATGGCACAACTGAGCATTGTAATTCAAATGTCCTTCCACTACCATTAATAAAAATCCTCTACAACTAATTCCTTATCCATCTCAAGACCTGTCAATCGCACAGGATTATTTCTTAAGAAATAGCCTTAAAACATCTTAAGAGTTGTTGACTGCTTGTTTTTTTTTGTCAGTGGGTAATAATTACAAAGCCTAAACGGACTGATTTTCTAGTGGTTATATAATACATAAAGATGAATTAATGAGATGGAGTCAAGTGAAGCAGATAATGGAACGAACCTAGGCTATCATTATTAATGAACTGCATTGCTAATGCCCTGTATTGTCTGGTTGATTCAAAGCTGTAAGCCTATCTGTTTGCAGCAGCAACAGTTATAAATTATATACCATCTAATCAGCCATAAATGTAGATGCAGCAATAATCAAGGTTAGATGGATGGCATCCATCAGTATTGATGAGTACGTTTTTATGTATTAATTTCTCAATTCTAGCCTTGATACTAACAAAGTTAATTTTGACCCAATCCATCTGGTAGAAATGGAGCAGGATGTTTGATATTGTTTCTGTGGACTCCCAATGCTTGTTCTGCACTGTTCCTTCCCCCATCATTTTAACCCAAGTTTCTGGCTGTGATTAAAGCTCTCACTTGGGCAAATGGTGCCTTAATTAAAATGTCGAAACTGGGATTGCTGTGAGATGAAAATCACCAAACTCCCCATTCTCTGAAACTCCTATGATATTAAACAAATGCAGTGGTGTCAACTGCTTCATCTAGCTCTGGCTAATGGGTCAAGTATATATTCCTAGATAAGTTGTATGTGTGGATTTAATCTCTTAAGGTGCTGAATTTAATAGTAGCACCTTAACTAAAACTAATCTAACATGCCAAAAATCCAAAGGTGCCTGTACCAGTATTGACATCTCTTGGGCCAAATGTAGGTGATCGATTGGAAATATGGCACTATTTAGGAGTTGCTTTTGGGGCCCATACAGACAATAGAAGCAGACAAATAGAATGGCTCCCTTTACAAAAGGGGAAGAGAAGGGAGATAAAAACAAAAAACTGCGGATGCTGGAAATCCAAAACAAAAACAGAATTACCTGGAAAAACTCAGCAGGTCTGGCAGCATCGGCGGAGAAGAACAAAGTTGACGTTGAGAGTCTCATGACCCTTCAACAGAACTAAGTAAAAATAGGAGATCGGTGAAATATAAGCTGGTTTAAGGTGGGGGGGTGGGGTGATTGTAGGGACAAGCAAGCAGTGATAGAAGCAGATAATCAAAAGATGTCACAGACAAAAGAACATAGAGGTGTTGAAGATGGTGATATTATCTAAAAGAATGTGCTAATTAAGAATGGATGGCAGGACACACAAGGTACAGATAGCTCTAGTGAGAGTGGGGTGAAATAAGACTGAAAGGGCATAAAAGGTATAGATTTAAAAGTAATAGAAATAAGTGGGAAAAGAAAAATCTATATAAATTATTGGAAAAAGACAAAAGGGAGGGGGAAGAAATGGAAAGGGGGTGGGGATGGAGGGGGGAGTTCAAGATCTAAAGTTGTTGAACTCAATATTCAGTCTGGAAGGCTGTCAAGTGCCTAGTCAAAAGATGAGGTGCTGTTCCTCCAGTTTGCTTTGAGCTTCACTAGAGCAATGCAGCAAGCCAAGGACAGACATGTGGGCAAGAGAGCAGGGTGGAGTATTAAAAATGGCAAGCGACAGGGAGGTCTGTGTCATTCTTGCGGACAGACCGAAGGTGTTCTGCAAAACGGTTGCCCAGTCTGCGGTTGGTCTCTCCAATGTAGAGGAGACCGCATCGGGAGCAATGAATGAGTAGACTAAGTCGAGGGAAATGCAAGTGAAATGCTGCTTCACTTGAAAGGAGTGTTTGGGCCCTTGGACGGTGAGGAGAGGGGAAGTGAAGGGGTAGGTGTTGCATATTTTGCATATGCATGGGGAGGTGCCATAGGTAGGGGTTGAGGAGTAGGGGGTGATGGAGGAGTGGACCAGGGTGTCACGGAGGGAACGATCCCTACGGAATGCTGCCGGGGGTGGGGCGGGGGGGGGGGGGGGGGGGTGGGTGAAGCGAAGATGTGTTTGGTGGTGGCATCATGCTGGAGTTGGCAGAAATGGCGGAGGATGATCCTTTGAATGCGGAGGCTGGTGGGGTGATAAGTGAGGACAAGGGGGACCCTATCATGTTTCTGGGAGGGCCAGAAACATGATAGGGTCCCCCTTGTCCTCACTTATCACCCCATCAACCCCCGCATTCAAAGGATCATCCTCCGTCATTTCCGCCAACTCCAGCATGATGCCACCACCAAACACATCTTCCCTTCACCACCCCCCCCACCCCACCCCCGGCCCCCGGCAGCATTCCGTAGGGATCATTCCCTCCGTGACACTCTGGTCCACTCCTCCATCACCCCCTACTCCTCAACCCCTACTTACGGCACCTCCCCATGCATACGCAAAATATGCAACACCTGCCCCTTCATTTCCCCCCTCCTCACCATCCAAGGGCCCAAACACTCCTTTCAAATGAAGCATTTCACTTGCATTTCCCTCAACTTAGTCTACTCATTCGTTGCTCCCAATGCAGTCTCCTCTACATTGGAGAGACCAAACGCAGACTGGGCAACCGCTTTGCAGAACACCTTCGGTCTGTCCGCAAGAATGACACAGACCTCCCTGTCGCTTGCCATTTTAACACTCCACCCTGCTCTCTTGCCCACATGTCTGTCCTTGGCTTGCTGCATTGTTCCAGTGAAGCTCAACGCAAACTGGAGGAACAGCACCTCATCTTCTGACTAGGCACTTGACAGCCTTCTAGACTGAATATTGAGTTCAACAACTTTAGATCTTGAACTCCCCCCTCCATCCCCACCCCCTTTCTGTTTCTTCCCTCTCCCTTTTAATTTTTCCAATAATTTATAGATTTTTCTTTTCCCACCTATTTCCATTACTTTTAAATCTATACCTTTTATGCCCTTTTAGTCTTATTTCACCCCACCCCCACTAGAGCTGTAGCTTGCGTGTCCTGCTATCCATTCTTAATTAGCACATTCTTTTAGATAATATCACCTTCAACACCTCTTTGTTCTTTTGTCTGTGACATCTTTTATCTGCTGCTATCACTGCTTGCTTGTCCCTACAACCACCACCTCCCCCCCCCCACCTTAAACCAGCTTATATTTCACCCATCTCCTATTTTTACTTAGTTCTGTTGAAGGGTCACAAGCACTCAAAACGTCAACTTTGTTCTTCTCTGCCGATGCTGCCAGACCTGCTGGGTTTTTCCATGCATTTCTGTTTTTGTGTTGAACAGAAGGGAGACTTTGGCCTGAGTGAGGCAGAGACTGAGTGTGTATATTTGGGAGTTTGGTTCAAAGTGGGAATTCAGTGCATAGGGTGAAAGAGGTGCTTTAGGTAAGGTTTACTGCAGGAAGTCATGTGCTGGGTGGGGAGGTGGTACTTTTACCTTCTACTCTTTTTCAGTCTCCAGTATTTGATTTCCACTTTGTTGCAGCTGAAGGAGCAGATAAACCAGTAACTGGTATTATTAGTTTTATCAGCATTGTAAGTACTGTATTATTTTACCAGTATTGTAAAGTTTACTGGCAGTGCCAAAATCTGTTGGTAAGTGTAGGCTTTGTTAGTTATAATTAATTAGCAATTACTAATTAACATATTGGAGATGGCAGGGCAGGTGATATACTGCAATTGCAGGATATGGGAGTTTCTGGATACCGGCGTGATCCAGGGCAAACACATCTGCAGTTAAGTGTTTGCAGCGGCATGAACTTCAGCTCTGAGTTATTGAGCTAGAGGACGAGCTGCAGACACTGTGGCATATCAGGGAAGGGGCAAGTTACCTAGACACTTTATTCCAGGAGGTGGTCAAACCCCTTAGAATACAGGGACGGGAGAGTGTGACTGCAAGCGAGGCAGGTTAAGGGGACACAGAGGGCAGGAGTGCAGGAGCCTCAACCCTTGCAATTGTCCAACAGGTTTGAGGTTTTTTCAGCTTGCTTGGATGAGATGGCTGGCCATGGCACCTTGGTACAGGAAGCTATCCAAGTGGGGGAAGTTACAAGGAATGTAGAGGTAGTAGCGGATAATATAGTCAGAGGGATTGACTCCATTTTCTGCAGCAAAGAGTGAGAGTCCAGACAACTATGTTGCCTACCCAGTGGCAGGGTTCAGGACGTCTGCTCGGGGCTGGAGAGGAACTCACTGTGGGAGGGGGAGGACCCGGTCTTTATAGTACTTGTTGGTACCAACGACACAGGCAGGACAAAGGAGAAGGTTCTGCATATTCAGTATGAGGAGCGTGGCAAGAAATTAAGAAGCAGAGCCTCAAAGGTCAATCTCTGGATCACTATCTGAGCCTTGTGCAAACTGGCACAGGACAAATCAGAATAGGGAGGTGAATGTGAGGCTCAAAAACTAATGTGGGAGAAGTGGGGCACTGGCACCAATACTGGGGAAAGTGGGATCTGTACCATTGGGATGGTCTACACCTGACCATGCTGGGACCAGTGCTCTTATGAGGTGCATAACTAGGGAAGTAGAGAGGGTTTTAAACTAAGCAGCGGGGGCAAAGGATCAAATCTGAGATGTGGTAAGTCAAAGAGTAGAGATAAGGCAAAAGAGAAAGGTATTACAGGAAGCAAAAAACAGACCGTGACAGGAAGGGATAGAGTACACAAATCTAACAGTAAATCAACAGCTGAAACAAGAGGTTATAAAAATAAAAGGATAAAACTAAAGGCTCAGTATCAGAATGCATGTAGCATTTGTAACAAAATAGATGAACTGAGGGGGCACACAGAAATAAATAAGCATGATTTGATAGTCATATGGCTGCAGAAGGACATTGATTGGGACCCGAATATTAAAAGGTATAGGACATTTAGGAAGGATAGGAAGCGAGGAAAAGGTGGAGGAGTGGCTCTGTTAGTTAATGATGGTATTAGCACAATAGAGAGGGATTAACCAAGTTCTGGAAAACAGGATGTGGAAATGGTTTGGTTAGAGACGAGAAATGGTAAAGGCAAGAAGTCACTTGTGGGAGCGATGTACAGGTTCCCTAATACTAATGGTAGGATGGAGCATAAAGGGAGAAATAATAGGAGCTTGTCAGAAAGGCACAGCAATAATCATGGGAGATTTTAATCTACATATAGACTGGAAAGGTCAGATAGGCAAAGGTAGCCTCGATGAGGAGTTCATAGAATGTTTCTGGATTAGTTCCTTAAAACATCATGTTCTGGAGCCAACCAGAGAGCAGGCTATGCTAGACCTGGTATTGTGCAATGAAATGGGATTAATTAATGATCTTACAGTGAAAGTGCCTCTCTGTATCAGCAACCATAACATCAGTGAATTTTACATTCAGTTTGATGGAGAGAGGAGTGGGTCCGAGATTATGTTTTTAAATTTAAATAAAGGAAATTATGAGGGCATGAAAGGAGAGCTGGCTAAAGTGAATTGGTAAATTAAGTTAAGGGATGGATCAATAGAGATGCAGTGGCAAACATTTATGGGGATACTTCAGAATGCACAGGATATATTCCAACAAGTAAAAAAAGTCCAAGGGCCAGACACACCATTCATGGTTAACTAGAAAGGTTAAAGATAGTGTCAAACTAAAAGAGAAAGCATATAAAGGAAGGCCAGAAGATTGGACAGAACATAAGTAATAGCAGAGGATAACAAAAAGATTAATAAGGAGGGAAAAATTAAAGTACAAGAGAAAGCTAGCCAGAAATATAAAAAGTTAATATGAGTTTCTATAAATATTTAAATAAAAAAAATGATAAAACAAAGTGGGTTTTGTTCCTATAGAAAGTGAGTCTGGAGAATTGATAGTGGAAAACAAAGGAAATGGTAGATGAATTGAACAGGTATTTTGCATCAGTCTTCACTATAGAGGACATAAATAACATCCCAGGAGCAGCTAAAAATCAGGAAATGGAAGGGAAAGAGGAACTCAGGAAAATTAATCACCAGAGAAATGGTACTGAGTAAATGATTGGAGCTGCCACGTAAATGATTGGGCTGCCAAGTGCTCAGGTCCCGATGGACTTCATCCTAGAGTCTTAAAAGTGGTTAGAGAGATAGTTGATGCATTGGTTTTAATTTTCCAAAACTTCCTAGACTCAGGGAAGGTCCCATTAGATTGGAAGGTAGCAAATGTAACTCCATTATTCAAAAAGGGAGGGAGACAGAAAGCAGGAAACTACAGACCAGTTAGCTTTACATCTGTCATAGGGAAAATGTTAGAAACTATTATTAAAGAAGCTATAGCAGGGCACTTGATAAGTTCAAGGTAATCAAGCAGAATTAACATGGTTTTATGGAAGGGATATCATGTTTACTTAACCTATTGGAGTTCTTTGAGGAAGTAACATTTGCTGCGAATAAAGGGGAACCAGTGGACGTACTGTACTTAGATTTCCAGAGGGCATTTGATAAAGTGCCACATCACAGGTTAATGCAGAAAATAAAAGCTCATGGTACAGGAGGTAGCACATGGATAGAATATTGGAGCCTAAAAGAAAGCAGGAAGTAGGCATAAATGGGTATTTTTCAGGTTGGCAAGATGTAACGAATAGTGTGCCACAGGGATCAACGCTAGGGCCTCAACTGTTTACAATTTAAATAAGTGACTTAGAAACATAGAAACTAGGAGGAGTAGTAGGTCATTCGGCCCTTCAAGCCTGCTCCGCCATTCATTATGATCATTCAACTCAATAGCCTTTCTCCCCATATCCTTTGATCCCTTTCGCCCCAAGAGCTATATCTAAATCCTCCTTGAAAGCATACAATGTTTTGGTCTCAACTACTTCCTGTGGTAACGAATTCCACAGGCTCACCACTCTCTGGGTGAAGAAATTTCTCATCTCAGTTCTAAATGGTCTGCCCCATATCCTCAGACTGTGACCCCTGGTTCTGGACTCCCCCACCATCGGGAACATCCTTCCTGCATCTACCCTGTCTAGTCCTGTTAGAATTTTATAGGTTCATTCTTCTGAACTCCAGCGAATATAATCCTAATCGACTGAATCTCTCCTCATATGTCAGTCCCACCATACCAGGAATCAGTCAGGTAAACCTTCACTGCACTCCCTCTATAGCAAGTACATCCTTCCTCAGATAAGGAGACCAAAACGCACACACTATTCCAGGTGTGGAATCACCAAGGCCCTGTACAATTGCAGCAAGACATGCCTGTTGCTGTACTCAAATCCTCTGGCTATGAAGGCCAACATGCTATTTGTCTTCTTTACCACCTGCTGCATCTGCATGCTTACCTTCAGTGACTGGTGTACAAGGACACCCAGGTCTCGTTGCACATTCCCCTCTCTCAATTTATAGTCATTCAGATAATGATATGCCTTCCTGTTTTTGTTACCAAAATGGATAACCTCACATTTATTCACATTATACTGCACCTGCCACTCACTCAGCTTGTCCAAATCACTGAAGCATCTCTGCATCCTCCTCACAGCTCATCCAGCTTTGTGTCATCTGCAAATTTGGAGATATTACATTTAATTCCCTCATCTAAATCATGAATATATATTGTGAATAACTGGGGTCCCAGCACTGATCCCTGCGCTACCCTACTAGTCACTGCCTGCCATTCAGAAAAAGACCAGTTTAGTCCTACTTTTTGTTTCCTGTCTGCCAACCAGTTTTCTATCCATCTCAATACACTACCCCCCATCCCATGAGCTTTAATTTTACACGCCAATCTCTTGTGGGATTTTGTCGAAAGCCTTTTGAAAGTCCAAATAAAACCACAGTCACTGGCTCCCCCTCATCATCTCTACTAGCTACATCCTCGAAAAATTCCAGTAGATTTGTCAAGCATGATTTCCCTTTCATAAATCCATGGTGACACTGTCCGATTCTGCCACTGTTTTCCACGTGCTCAGCTATTAAATCTTGGACTCTAGAATTTTCCCCACTACTGACGTCAGGCTGACTGGTCTATAATTCCGTTTTCTCTCTGCCTCCCTTTTTAAATAGTGGGGTTACATTAGCTACCCTCCAATCTGTAGGAACTGTTCCAGCGTCTATAGAATCTTGGAAGATGAACCACCAATGCATCCACTATTTCTAGGGCCACTTCCTTAAGTACTCTGGGATGTAGATTATCAGGCCCCAGGGATTTATCAGCCTTCAATCCCATCAATTTCCCCAACACCATTTCCCTACTAATACTGATTTCTTTCGGTTCCTCCCTCTCACTAAACCCTGTGTTCCTCAATATTTCTGGTATGTTATTAGTGTCCTCCTTTGTAAAGACAGAACCAAAGTATGTATTTAGTTGATTAGCCATTGTTTTGTTCCCCAATATAAATTCCCCTGTTTCTGACTGTAAGTGACCTACATTTGTCTTCACCAATCTTTTTCTCTTCACATACCTATAGAAACTTTTACAGTCAGTTTTTATGTTCCCTGCAAGCTTACTCTTGTACTCTATTTTCCCCTTAATCAATCCCTTGATCCTCCTTTGCTGAATACCTTAGATGAAGGGATGGTTGCCATAATTGCTGATGAAACAGATAGGTAGTAATTTGTGAAGAGGATATAAGGAGGCTACAAAAAGATATGGGTAGGTTAGTGAGTGGACCAAGATCTGAGAAATGGAGTATAATATGGGAAATCATTCATTTTGGCAGGAAGAATAAAAGAGAAGCATATTATCTAAATGGTGAGAGATTGCAGAGCTCTGAGATGCAGAGGGATTTGGGTGTCTTAGTGCATGAATTGCAAAAGGCTAATGTGCAGGTACAGTAAGTGATTAGGAAAGCTAATAGAATGTTATCATTTATTGCGAGGGGAATTAAATACAAAAGTAGTTATGTTATGCTTCAATTATACAGAGCACTAGTGAGACCACATCTGGAATACTGTGTACAGTATTGTTCACCTTATTTAAGGAAAGATGTAAATGCATTGGAAGCAGTTCAGAGAAGGTTTACCAGGCTAATGCCCAGAATGGATGGGTTGCCTTATGGGGAAAGGTTAGATAGACTAGGCTTGTATCCGCTGGAGTTTAGAAGAGTAAGAGGTGACTTGGTAAGCAAGGTTAGCAGGGGTAGATGGGATGCAGATGAGGTTACCATCAGATCTGCCATGATCTTATTAAATGGCAGAGCAGGCTCAAGGTGCCAAATGGCCTACTCCTGCTACTTGTTTGTCTGTTCGTATGATGCTACCTGGGCTGGTCAACCATTATTTCACTTAGCTCCATAAACCAAGTGACAATCCAAAAGTATTTACAGGAGTAGTTAAGTAACAATATTAGGTACACAATAGCAAAGAGACCAGTAAAATATTTTTAGTTCAGCAAACATTTGAGAGTTGCATGTTTTAAGACTCCACAAAGAGGAAACTGCTGCTGGCGACATCTATTATATTACAACTAACTAAATAATGTGGTCCTGCATTATAAAACCAGATTTGACATCTGAAAGACAATACAACCTATTGACCTAAGTTGAATGTAGAGAGCGGGTGGATTCTACATTCAGGTTTGTAAAAACTGAAATAATTTTAAAGGGTTCATTGACTTAACAGGCTGAGTTATAAGGCTATCCACTTCCAAACTTCACTAGCACCAAAGTATAAAACTGCTATACTATAATAGTTAAAATTGAGTATGCAAGTAAACATTATATAAGATGTGAAAATAAAGTTATGTTGCTTTTCCTACAATTAAAATGCTCATAAAAAACACCATTAAAAAGAAAATCCACATGAAGAAACGATCCATTACTTTAGCTACTTTCTTCCATTCAGCAGATTTAGCATTGGTTGCTTTTTGCTCTCTAAAACAATTGGCTATAAATTCAATATTTTTCACCACCCTGCCTCGATGCAAATAACAGAAACAGGAGGACATGTTAAGATCCTCTTCACTGACACAACTGCCCCCTATGCTTCCATCAAAATGCTCATTGGGTACTTTCTGGTTGCATACTGGACACTGATGCACTGGTATTACAGACAGGGTAGCTTCTTCCTTCAGAATTGTGTTGGAGCATTGGTAATTTTTAGACAGCTGAGCCTTTATTGTTAACTCTTGCTCTTTTCTGAATTTTTCATTTGTCTTGGAATTATCCATCTGTAGTCTATAGTCATTTTTATCATCTTTTTGCACCACTGTGCAAGTTTCACCAATATCATACACAAAAAAGATCTTTGACATGTATTGCAATATGATCACTTTTGCCCATTTTGGAACTGGTTTGGCTTCTGGCCCACAGTGATGAATATTCATGATGAAAATTGTCAGTGCAGTAGAGGCAGTGATCATTGTCATTGTTGCTATGTAGTATTTACCTGAAGGATAAAGAGAAACAAATATTGGAATGATTTAAAGATTTCATTGCAAAACTCAAAATGCATAACTTATTTTAGGTCCAGGCACAGAATTAAGAAAAGGTTATTTGATTCATAAAAGCTGTTGTCTCCACAGACGGTGTACACAATTTATTCTTTTGGTGCATTCTACCCAATACTCAATCTGTTGAGGAGCAAAACTACCAAAATAAAACTCATTTATTCAAATGGCTTCCAAAGCCAGATGATGTACTAATTTCCACCAATTTCGTTTGAACACCCCATGCCTCTCTTCCTTGAATGAAAACAAACTTGATCTATTGTGTCTTTTATACAGGAGTTACTTTGTTTTTGCCAGTTTCTACCCTCTCTCCCAAAGAGATGGACTCCTTCTTGGGTTTCTGCTCAAA
This sequence comes from Carcharodon carcharias, assembly GCF_017639515.1. Lineage (NCBI taxonomy): Eukaryota > Metazoa > Chordata > Chondrichthyes > Lamniformes > Lamnidae > Carcharodon > Carcharodon carcharias. The sequence continues at coordinate 139,245,443 of NC_054467.1, read as the reverse complement.
GACAGCAGCCACTTTTCAGTGCCTAGCCAGGTGTCTGTTAGTCAAATTTAGTTTGAAACATTTCTCCATGGATAGCTTGTATGTCATTAGCAAATTTATCAAGCAGGTGGGTCAAAGGGGCATGCGGCAGATGTCAGGTTGATAATACAAGTTAGAGAGTTTTCCACTTCCGCTCTGAACTAAGAGAAGCATAGAAAGAGTTTGAGAAGAGACTGGCAGCCGACAAAAAGAGTAAGAAAAGTGTTAACAGATTGAGTGGGAGTTCAGAACATTGTTTGTTACATTGGAACTGGAAGTGTACAATACTTGCTAATTTTATGATACTGCTGAATTGGAAAGAACAATTTATACTGAAAGAGAACAGTTAGTCATAGCACACTGATCAAAGCCAGACAGGTAATCACAGAAGGACAAGAAGTCCTTCTATGGCTAATGCAATAGAAAAAATTTGAGAATACACTAACCAACCAGCAGCCAATCATACACCCAACTAACCAATCCACATCCAGAAGAGGATTGTGCATGAGCCCTTTCAAAAACTGTATTTTGTATGTAAACTCCTGCAAGTCCGACACAGGAGTGCTCAAGAAAGAAGGCAAGTATCAACAAGGTGAACTCCAGTGAACCAAACAGGAAGATGTCAGTCAAAGATCACTCCTAAGTGACTTACAGCCATCTCAGGTCAACCACCAGATGAGTAACAATAATTTAGTTGAAGCTGTTTTCTTTAAAATTCCCAGTAAAGGTGTCAGAGTGAGTCAGTCATAACTCTCGGTCTCCAAACTTAAAAGGGGAAAAAAATCACCCCCAAATTTTGCTAATCAGGCAGGAGACTAAAGTAATTGACAACAGCTAAATCCGACAAGATTAGTGACTAGATAATCACTTAAAAAAAATTGGTGTGTTAGAACCTTGGGTTGAGGAAATAGCTGAAGGTGAGAAAGGCTGGGTTCTCTCACCAAGGCCCAATGAATGAAAGTCATTTGGCTTCTGGCAAATAAGGTGCAAGTCCAAAGACAAGAGGGGAAAATTTAGACAACTGGTGTTCGAGAAGGTGGAACTCCAGAGGAAAGCTGGTGACAGAGAAGCGGTAGTAAATAAGTTAATGAGCAATCTCACAGAGGAACGCGATAAGTTAAAATGTGAAAGGGATAAAATGGGAGTGTGTGGAATCGTGGTGTGAAATGTCACTTGACAAAATGCAAGTTGAAGTGCAATTAATGCAAGGAGGAGAATAAGTTTAATGTAGAGGGGGTGGAGAGAACAGAAAAGGAAGAAGTGAAAGATTAAAAGCTGTCTTTAGGGTATTGCGAAATGACTCTCAGTAAAATAAGCCATCAGCAGTGAGGTCCAAATTTGGGAATTGAGGTAGCAGTCGAGTACAGCACAGGGGACTGAGTACCTAATGAATCCAGGGGATGGGGAGTCTGATGATGGTCCCCAGCATGGGAGCTGCAGGCCCCCGCCATACTCCTGAGCCCCGAGATTGAAACACGTCAGAACCAATGGCCCCAATGAAACAAAAGTTCCCCCGACAAGGGACCCGAGAATTACATAATAATTATGAAGTACCTTACTCCAATGCTCAATTGATAGAGTTAGTAAGAGACATGGCCAAGATCGGGACGAGAGATGATCCTCGCCATCACTTGGCAGGACAAGGTCACCAAGTCAGAGGTCTTGGAGTGTGCTAATTCCATCAGCACACAGTTATTGCTAAGCCAATGCCCATTCCACTACTGTAACCCTGCCAGGTGTTTGACAGAAAGTTTTAGACACAAACAGTATCTCTTTCAAAGTTACAGCAACACAGTGAAATAAACCAAGGAAATTAATCCCCAAATGGTGCAAATGTGAAAAAAGTTATGGGTTGCTTCTGCTACACAATAACTAAAGAGGCCCACCTGGAAACAATGTTAATGATGATCACATATGCAAGTCTAATTTAAAAACCTAATTTGAAATAAATTTTATGAAAAGCAGTAACAGCCTGCACAGGGTGATGTATTTTGTCACAAAATACATTGTACTTCTGAAATTTGGAAAGTTTCTAAGTGTAATTACTTTCCAGCCCATAATTTTGAGCATAACCATTCACTGACAACTTTACTGATGCTCAAGGCTGGTCACTTACCAATCAGTGGAACACTTTCAGATGGAGGCATGCTTTCTGCAACCATCAGCTGAAACACAGTCAATGCTAGGAGCACAGTCACACCAAGAGATACCTTCTCTCCAGAATCAGCTGGTAGGTAAAATCCTAATGGTGCTAGGAATGAGATCATTACACATGGGATCAACAAATTAAAAATGTAAAAGGAAGACCTCCTTTTGAGGATTAATGTATAGGTGACATCTGGGTAAGGATCTGAACAACACCCATATGTTATTATATTCTTTGTTGCTGGCATTCCATGTACTTCCCATTCTACATTCTCCACAAAATCAGTCAGGTCTCCACTGTCAAGTCCATTTGTGATGTCAACCTGATTTCCATTGTAGGTCCAAGAGCCAAAAGTAAGATTGCATCTCTGATCATCAAATGGGAAGTAAGCCACATCCACTACACAAGAGCTCTTCGTAATCGCTGGAGCATCCCACGTAATCTGCCCATCATATCTTAACACCACATTAGTCTCCTTGGATCCTGTAGATTCATCATCAGCTCTAAAATAACAAGTTACCAAAGCATCCATGGCAGTCAGTTACAAAAGGATCTTAAGAAAATATTCAGTCATGTCATAAGTACAAATGATAACAGCCACCTAAAAATTAACTACAGTACTTGAGCTACTTAGCCCTTTTCAGTTTCTGCCCTCCCTCATTCTCTCCTGAAGGAATTTCTTCCTTGCAGCATTATTGTTTCTTGAGCAAAGTCTTCTGCTGAAATCTGGCCCATGGAATCATTCTTGTTAAGCTACTCAATACCTTTCTCCAACTGTAAAACTGCTTTTTAAAATGTGGTTGTAATGTTGTTTCCTTTAAGCAAATAGCATGGATATTCATCTTCACCGCTGGGTGACAATCTGGCTGAGCAGTTCAGCCAACCTTCACAGAACCAGCCTTATTTTCATTCCACTGATTTCAGTGCTGCAAATGTCAGCAGCTTACATAATGGGTGGGTAATCTGCTCTGCCAATTTATAACCCAGGCAGTGAAGATGAAAACCTGTTCGCCCACTGCCTTGCTTCCACAAATATTCCGTTTAGGAAGGAAAAGCATTAAGCCTGCAAGAATCCTCCAAATTTTCAGCACCTTTTCCACCACACTGGAATTCACTAATAAAATGAAGGCAGGGTTATTATTTTGTTCATTCTTCTGTTCAGGTTTATACTGATAAAAATTTGTCTTGGACAAGTTTTGGGCCCAGAACTGACACTGCCAGGCCTTATTTCCATAACTTTGACCATCTGCTGAGTGCTATGTCTCCACAGGCAGGTTCACAGCTTGGAAAACAAATTTTGTGCCACTTGCCTTGCCAGCAATGGTGCCCAGGTATGTGCCAGGGGTTAGCGGGAGGGGAAGGCAGTGGTATGATGGCCAATCGCAGCTGGCCAGAATGCAGTGCAGCTGGGAGGAACACTCCTGTTTATTACGCCTGATCCACACCTGTAAAGCCTGAGCAGAGAAGGTCTGACACCTGCTCTACTCAGAGCAACCCAACTCCCACAAGGGGTGTTAAAACAGCCATTAGGCTGTATATTAGCATATACAAGAGTCCTAATAGCTTTTTTTTCTAAAAAAAAAGGTTTTAGTCCTGGAGGTACAGGGCTGTGGTGTTCAAATCAGACCACCTTGTGCCCATTTTATAGGTATAAATCAGATGCAATAAGTTCCGATGTCTACCCACACTTACCAAAACTTTACTGCATTACTCCTAGGAAATACCTCATCCTCAGGGGAAAAGAGGAAAAAGCCAAATTTTAAATGGAAGTAAAGTAATTATTTAGGAGCAAGACTTCAAGGGTGATAATCCATCAGTCATTTGCTGGAATAGGGAAAGATAATAAGATAGGGGCTAAAGGGATGAGGCCAGGAAATGGGTTTCCATTTTAGTGTGTTGACAGCAGTTCTGGGGAAGATGGAGACTATTTTGGCAATGGGCTAGATCTGGGCAGGAAGGGAGCTAATGGATTGGTGTAATGGGGAAGTGAGGAGTCATGGAGTCATTTAAATTAGAAATGATGGGAGGTGGGGAAAGAGCAAGTACAAAAGATTTTAATGAACAACATAAATAAGCAAGAGAGTAATTTAGTAAAAAGAAGAAATAAAAGAAAAAGGATGGAGATTTAATCAGCCACTTGCAGGTGAGGAGAACAGTGAGATAAAGAAACAATGCATTAGCCTACAGAAAAAAGAGGAAAGGAATATCTTTAAGGACAAACAAAAAACAAAGCACATATTGCAATGCTCAGTTTGGGAACAAAACTGCAGCAATTAAATGAAAAGGTGTAGATTTAATAGACGTAACAGAAACATGGGGTAGAATTTTTCCTATGGCAGGTGGGCTGGAACGGGCGCTGAGCCGATTGCCACCCGCGATCAGCTGCGCACCACCATTTTACACAGGCAGGCCAATTAAGGCCCACCCAGCATAACGTGCAGCTAGTTAACTCTGCAGGCGAGGGGAGGAGGGAGAGTCGCATGTGCGCAAAGAGTGCAGAAATCGCCCTGAGGCACAGAGCTGCCTCATGGAGATTTAAGCTGATAATAAAGCTTTTTAATAAATGAAGTAGAAAATTATTTATACGTGTCCCCTCATGTGACAGTGTCACAGGAGCTGGGATATGATTGTGAATTTTGCAAAATTTATTTAATTATTTTATAAAACCTTCAGGAAACCTCATCCCACTTGTGGATGAGGTTTTCTGAAAAACACAAAGGCCGCTTGGGCTCTTCACCTGCCCAATCTCAAGGTTGGAAGGACAGCGTTGTTAACAACTTTAATTACTTTTTCAATGGGCTTACTAGGCCGTTGACAGTTCGGCAGGCGCACATTTGCAGAACAAAATATCAGAATGACGTGTGACAATGTTGGGATGCACACCCAATGTCATTGCACATCATTTTACACGTCAGTGTGTCGCACCCAACCCCTGCACGCTGATGGCAATATTCTGCCATGGGTATTCACTGGCTTATATTGGGTTATAATATCTGTAGAAGACACAATACAAATGAAGAGATAGGAAGGTGACAATATTGGTGAAGGAGAGAGATGTTCTAGATTTAAATTACTTGCTCATTGACAGGGAGGGGCATGGAATTCCTAAAATGGGTTCATTACTTCTTTGGACAAGCCATTAAGCAAGAAATTAATGGAACTTTTAACAAAGTATTTTAACACTTGTGGGGGACATTAATCTTGATATTGACTAGAATCACAGAACTTTAACAGCACAGAATGAGGCCATTCGGCCCATCGTGTCTGCACCAGCTCTCCAAATCAGCATTATGGCATAGTTCCATTGCCCTGCCTTTTCCCCATGCCCTTGCATATTGTTTCTATTCAAATAATCATCCAATGCCCTCAAAAGCCTTGACTGAACCTGCCTCCTCCACACTTCCAGGCCCATACCTCTCGTAGTGAGAAAGAGTTTTTGCTCATGTCACATTTGCTTCTTTTGTAAATCACTTTAAATCTGTGCCCTCTCTTTCTTGATATTTTTACAAGTGGGAACAGCTTCTCCCCATCTACTCTGTCCAGCCCCTTCATGATTTTGAACTTTCAAATCTCCTCTTAGCCTTCTTCTCTCCAAGGAGTACAGTCCCAAACTCTTCAATCCATCTTCATAACTGAAGGTTCTCATCCCTGGAACCATTCTTGTAAACCTCTTCTGCACTCTCTCCAAATGTGTTCACATCCTTCCCATAATGTGATACCCAAAGCTACACACAATACTCCAGCTGAAGTTAACGAGTGTCTTACATAAATTCGGCATAACCTCCATGCTTTTGTACTCAATGCCCCTATTAAGGAAGCTTAGGATATACATGCTTTATTAACTGCTCTCTCCACCTGTCCTGCCACCTTCAATGATCGATGCCCATAAACACCCAGGTCTTTCTGCTCCTGCATCCTCTTCAAAATTTCACCCCTTATTTTATATTGTCTGTCCACGTTTTACTTGCCAAAATGTATCACCTCACACTTCTCTGCATTGAACTTAATCTGCCACCTATCTGTCCACTCCACCAAATTGTCTATGTCCTTCTGAAGTTCTACACTGTCCTCCTCACAGATTACAACACTCCCAAGCTTCATATCATCCGCAGACTTTGAAAGTGTCCTTTGCACACCAAGATCTAGATCATTAATATACATCAGGAAAAGCAAGGGCCCCACAGCCGACCCCTGGAGAACTCCACTGCAAACCTTCTTCCAGCCCAAAATGTATCCATTGACCATTACTATCTGCTTCCTATTTTTCAGCCAATTTTGTATCCAAGTTGCTACTGTCCCCTTTATTCCATGAGCAATAACTTTTCTCAAGTCTGTTGTGACTAGCAAATCAATTTGGCAAACAGTCTGGAAGAAGAGTTTGTAGAATGCGTTCGCAACTGTTTCATGGGACAATACATTGTGAAACCAACTAGGGACAAAACTATCCTTGATCTAGTATTTTGAGGCAGGGTTAATTAGCGATCTCATTGCAAAAGATCCTCTGGGGAAAATAATCATAATACAATTGAATTTCATATTAATTTTGAGGCTGATATATTCCAACCACAAACAAAAATCTTAAACATAAATAAAGCCAATTGTAAAGGTATGATGAAAGAGCTGGCCAAAATTGATTTTGAAAATACACTAAAAGTTGTGGCAGTAATGAATCAGTGGGAAACATGTAATAAAACAATGCATAATGTTCAGGAGAAATAGATTCCATTAAAATACAAAAACTCAGAAGGATCCATCCCTGGCTTGCTAGGAAACTTTACGATAGTTTAAGATGAGAAGTTTATAATGTTGTAAGGAATAGCCGTAAGCTTAATGATTGGGAGTGCTTTAGAAACCAGCAGATGGTAACCAAAAAGTAGATAAGTATATAAAAAAAAAGTAGCTAAAATAAACATTGGTCCCTTAGAGACAGAGTCAGGAGAAATGATCATGGATGGGTGGAGGGGATGAGGAAATAGCAGGGATGTTGAACAAAGATTGTGTGTCGGTCTTCACAGCGAGACACGCAAATTACATAACAGAAAATAGAGGGTAACCATGGGCGGGTGAGGAGGCTAATAAGAGTGAGGGACTTATGATAATTAATATCAATAGAGAAAACGTATTTGAGAAACTTAAGGGACTAAAAGCAGACAAATCCCCAGGGCCTGATGGCCACATTCAGGAGTTCTAAAAGAGGTAGCTGCAGAGATACGCTGGATGGTTTACCAAAATTCCAAAATTCTAGACAGAAAATTAGAAGTGAACATTATTCAAGAAAAAAATGTGAGGGGAAAAAATATCAGGGAACTATAGGCCAGTTAGTCTGGGAAAATGCTGGGAGTCTTAACAATGCACTTAGAAAATCATAGTATGATCAAAGTCAATATGATTTGATAAGTGGGAAAGGTGCTTGACAAGTTTATTAGAGTATGTAACTAGTAGATAGATAAAGGGGAGTTAGCAGATGTAGTATACTTAAATTTCCAAGGTTTTCAATAAAGTCCCACACAAAAGAGGCTGAATTTTCTTGCGATGGCAGAAGCCCCACTGCCAGGGCCAAAAGGGGGACACATCCTCACATCAAGACAGATGACGGTATATTTCCAGCAGTGGAAATTAAGAGGTCTCCACCTGGGCGGCTGTCCAATTAAACACAATGGCTCACACCCAAGGGCTGCCGGATTTTTGGTCTCTTGGGAATCAAAGGATATGAGCAGCATACAGGGAAATGAGATAGGGGCAGAAGATCAGCCATGATCGCATTGAATGGTGGAGCAGACTTGAGGGGCTGTATGGTCTATTCCTGCTTCTATTTCTTGCGTTCTTCTGTAGTGTCTTCATATGCCTTCAAGAGAAGGGTTGTTGCCTGATCTAGTATTGACTAACAAAATAGAGCAAGTTTTTTTTTTTAATTCATTCTTAGGATGTGGCTCTCCCTGGCTGGGCCAGCATTTACTGCCCACCCCTAATTACCCTTGGAGAAGGTGATGGTGAGCTGTCTTCTTGAACTGCTGCAGTCCATATGGTGTAGGTACACCAACAGTGCTGTTAAGGAGGGAGTTCCAGGATTTTGACCCAACAATAGTGAAGGAAGGGCGATATATTTCCAAGTCAGGATGGTGAGTGGCTTGGGGAAAATTTGCAGGTGGTGGTGTTCCCATGTATCTGTTGCCTGTTGGTATTAATTTTCTAAAACTCGCTAGGTTCTGGAAAGGTTCCATCGGATTGGAAAGTAGCAAATATAACCACTCTATTCAAGAAGGGAGGGAGGCAGAAAACAGGAAACAAATCGGCCAGTTAGCTTGACATCTCTCATGGGGAAGTTGTTAGAATCAATCATTATGGAGGTTATAGCTGGTCAATTAGAAGTGCTCAAGGCAATCGGGAAGAGTCAGCATGGTTTTGTGAAAGGAAAATCATGTTTAACTAATGTATTGGAGTTTTTTTGAAGGAGTAACATGCGCTGTGGATAAAGGGGAGCCTGTGGACATACTGTACTTGCATTTCCAGAAGGCATTTGATAAGGTGCCACATCAAAGGTTATTACAGAAAATAAATGCGCATGGTGTAGGGGGTAACATATTAGCAAGGATAGGAGATTGGCTGACTGGCAGAAAGCAGAGCGTATGCATAAATGGGTCTTTTTTGGATTGGAAGGATGTGACAAGTGGAGTCCCACAGGGGTCTGTGCTGAAGCCTCGACTTTTTACAATTTACATCAATGACTTAGATGAGGGGAGCAAAGACATGGTAGCTAAATTTGCAGATGACACAAAGATAGGTGAGAAAGTGTGCTGTGAAGAGGACATGAGGAGGTTTCAGATGGATATAGATGAGTTGAGTGAGTGGGCGAAGGCCTGGCAAATGGAGTTTAATGAGGGAAAATTGAAGTTGTTCACTTTGGCAGGAAGAACAAAAAAGCAGAGGATTACTTAAATGGAGAACGGCTGCATAATTCTGAAGTGCAGAGGGATCAAGGTGTTAAAATATGTGAGTCAAAGTTAGTATGCAGGTACAGCAAGTAATTAAAGCTAATGGAATGCTATCCTTTATTACGAGATGGATTGAACATAAAAGTAAGGATGTCACACTTCAGTTATACAGGGCCTTGGTGAGACTGCACCTCGAATAGTGTGTGCCGTTTTGGTCTCCTTATTTAAGGAAGGATGTAAATGCATTGGAGATGGTTCGGAGGAGTTTATGAATTTGAAACCTGGAATGAGTGGGTTGCCTTATGAAGAAAGGTTGGACAGACTGGGCTTGTATCCACTGGAATTTAGAAGAGTGAGGGGTGGTTTGATTGAAGTATATAAGATCCTGAATGGCCTTGACAAGGTGGACGTTGAAAGAATGTTTTCTCTTGTGGGTGAGTCCAGACTAGGGGACACGGTTTTAAAATTAGGGGTCATCCTTTTAGGACAGAGACGAGGAGAAATTTTCTCTGAGGGTAGTGCGCCTTTGGAACTCTGCCTCAGAAGGTGGTGGAGGTGGGGTCATTGAGTATTTCTAAGGCAGAGGTAGATTCTTATTAGGCAAGGGAATCAAAAGATTTTTTGGGGTAGATGGGAATGTGCAAATTGGAACACAAGCAGATCAGCCATGAATGGCAGAGCAGGCTCGAGGGATGAGTGGTTGCCTCCTATTCCTAGTTCTTTATGATCTTATGCCCTTGTCCTTCTAGATGATAGTGTTTGTGGGTTTGGAAGGTGCTGTCTAAGGAGTCTTGTTGAGTTTTTGCAGTGCATCTCGTAGATGGTACACATTGCTGCCACCATGTGTCAGTGGAAGTGGAGGGAGTGAATGTTTGCGGATGGGGTGCCAATCAAGCAGCTGCTTTGTCCTGGATGGTGTTGAGCTTCTTGAGTTTTGTGGGAGCTGCACTCATCCAGGCAAGTGGAGAGTATTCCATCACACTCCTGACTTGTGCCTTTGGGGAGTCAGGAGGTGATTTACTCACCGCAGGATTCCTGGCCTCTGACCTGCTCTTGTAGCCACAGCATTTATATGGCTAGTCCAGTTCAGTTTCTCGTCAATCAAAACCCCCAGGATGTTGATAGGTGAGGGAATCAACAATGGTAATGCCATTGAATGTCATATTGTCCAGGTCTTGCTGCATTAGGACATGGACTGCTTCAGTATCTGAGGAGTCATGAATGGTGCTGAACATTGTGTAATTATCAGCAAACATCCCTAATTCTAGCTTATGACAGAAGGAAGGTCATTGATGAAGCAGCTGAAGATGGTTGGGCCTAGAACAGTACCCTGAGGAACTCCTACAATGATGTCCTGGAACTGAGATGATTGACCAGCAACCAGAACCTCTGTGCTAGGTATGACACCAACCAGTGGAGAGCTTCCCCTCCCCCTACTACCACCCTTCCAGCCGATTCCCATTGACTCCAGTTTTGCTAGGGCTCCTTGATGCCACACTCAGACAAGTGTGGCTGAACACCTTTGGAGACATATTGACAATTTAAGATTTTAAAATAAAATAGAATAGGAAAAATAATTAGTACAGAAGCAACGATACAAGATTGGAATAGGAGAGATTTTAGAAAGATCTGAGTTAAAGTCAAAAGACAAATTAACAGAACTATACACCAACAAACGGGAATTTTTTTTTAAACTGCAAAGTTTCAGAATTAATATACAACATTAAAAATGGAGACTACTCTAACATGCATATTGGTTTAGATAAATAAAGTGGTTAAAAATGAGCAAAGATTGAAATGTGCTGATGGGGCCTGTATGTGAAGATAAAGATCGAAGAAAAAGGAAATAAGGACAACAATTAAGTAAAGGATAAGGAAAGGAGAGGAGAGAATCTATAAAAACCAACTGTAGTGTATTTTACAAATAGATTGATAAAAAAGTTAAATGGGAGGTAGGGCCCCCAAGCCTGAATTGCACATACCCCTTTAATTTGAGCAATTATCCTTATTTTATTTAAAAGTACACACAAATACAAAACCAGTCGAACTAATCTGCTATAAATAAATTATACTAACTACACATACATTTGTTATAGGAAAGTGAAAATACAGATTGTTCCTGTGTTGTCAAAGTGCACATGAACAGCGAATTGCAATTTAAGGAAATGGTTATAATAAATAATCATTGTCAGTAAAATTTAATTGAAAAACAATTACTTTAATTTATATAGCACTTCTCGAAGGACATCTCAAAATGCTTTACAGCCAATGACGTTCTTTGGAAGTGCAGATACTGTTGAAATGTTGTAATTGTTGATAAAGAAATTGCATTTCAACTTACTTGTTATATAGAACAATATCAGGTCTCCACACAGAGCTACTGGGTATTCGTATAGCATCAAGTCCATCATATTTGTCTCGGTCCCACTTAAGGAAAGCATCAAACCAGATTTGTCGAATCCAAAGGTAAGCAGTCAAAATTTGGTTCCTTTCGTCCTACAAGCATGAAAAATAAAATTACCTCAAAAATAAATTGAATTAAAATTCTATTGCAATTTTATTTCATATTGTCCCTCAAGCTACAATCAACTTCTCTATCTTAAATATTGCTGAAAGAGAGACATGCTGTCAAACCTTTTTGCCTTGCACACATCAGGACAGTTTCCTCAAGGATACCAAATTTCAAAGGGAACTATTTATACTGGATGAGAAGAGTGTGCTGATTAGTTGGAAAATGGGCTCTGACTGGTAGAGACGTTGCTGTGGAGAATGCACCTGGGAACAAGTAGCCACCAAGGTTTTGTTTAAATTCAAACCAGGCAGGTAGACTCTAATTGGTCAAGGCATTACCATGGGGAATGAACCAAGTAATGGCTGTCCCCCAAGCTTTTGTTTAGTCGAAAAAGACATGTTCTTTGTTTGCAAAGGACATGCCTCTGTATGTGATTATATGCAGCTTCTAGCATGCATAAGTGAGCCACATTGCAAGCCTGACATAATCTCAAATTGGGTGTTTGTGCTAAAAATTAAACTATCAGGATTGTTTAGTAAGTATTGTCCAACCATGGAATTACATCTATACTATATTTTGTTGAACACTATATTTTGAATTTTGCCAGCATGGGCTGTTTGAGTATGGTCAATATTTTGCCTGGTGTGAACAACCAAAGGGACATGCTGTTTGGTACGATCCACCAATCATTGGGACGTACATCTTACAAACCTGGCATCACACCGGCATTGAAATTCATTTACCACATTACTTATTTGTGGGGTAGGCAGATGTCTTTTGGCTTGATGGCAGCATCCTGTTAGTGGAGAATACTACTTGTGTTGCTACTACACAGAGCCTTCATGTCAGGCTGCTACTAAGCATCAATCATCATAGCTGGGAGTCACTAGATGATGACAGGAAAATGGTGACACCACTTATGGGCTGGAGTGCACCACCACAATGGCCAGTGGACAGCTGCTTGGCAGCCACCAATGTCGATAACAATGACCCACAATGATACTTGGAAGCTCCGTGTTGTAGCACTTGAGGCACAACCTGCCTTTCAGGGATCAGTCTCTTCAGCCATCAGCAAAGGTGTGTCGTATGAAGACACCATCTGAAATTGATTGGTTGCAGCGTGTCCATCATTTTTCATAGATGGAAGGAACACGACGACGACAACTCAGGTACAAAAAGTAAGCAAGAAAAGTAATAATAATAATTCAAATGGAATGTTGGCCTTTATTTCAAGGCAGTTGGAATTCAACAGTGAGGACATGATGTTTCAGTTGTACAGGGTTATGGCCAGGTCCCCAGCTGGAGCGCTGTGTTCAGATTTTGGCACCAAACCAATAGTATTCTTAGAATTGGTATCTCTCAGATTTAATGGGAGGTTTGCTGGGGATATGCGGGTTGAAGGTTTCAGAACCTTCACATTTAAAAGATCTGATCAAGGTGTTTAAAATATTAAAATAAATTCAGTAAGGCTGGTAGAGAATCTATTTCATCTAATGGGGAATCCAGAACAAGGAGGCGTAATCATAAAATAACAGCTATCCCATTTAGAGATCAAATTGGACAGTACTTTTCCATACAAAGTGCAATGGAAATCTGGAACACTGTGGCAAAACTGTGGATGCTGCGATAATTATAATTTTTGGGATTGAGAGAACAATACACTTTTGTTGGAAAAGATTTACATTTATATTGCGCTTTTCACAATGACCCAACATCTCAAAGTGCTTTACAGCCAATTAGGTGCATTTTTTTTTAAAAAAAGTGTTGTCACTGTTGCAATGTAGTCAATTTGCACACACCAACTCCCACAGACAGCAATGCAATAGTCACTAGATAATCTGTTTTTGTGATGTTGATTTGAGGGATAAATACCAGCTAGGATATCACAAATGAAAACAGAAAATGCTGAAAAAACTCAGCAGGTCTAGCAGTATCTGTGAAGAGAGAAACAGAGTTAATGTTTCAAGTCCATATGACCCTTCTTCACACTCTGAGGGTCAGATGCTGTTAGACCTGCTGAGTTTTTCCAGCATTTTCTGTTTTTGTTTCAGATTTCCAGCATCCGTATTATTTTATTTTTATCACCAGGACATCTCCCCTGCTGTTCTTCAAAATAGTGCTACAGGATGTTTTAAATCTATGCAAACAGGCAGATGGGGCTCTCCGTTTAATGTCTTATCTGAAAGATGGCACCTCTAATGGTACAATACTTACACAGTATTGCACTGATGTGTCAGCCTTGCTTTTTGTGCTCAAGGACTTGAACCCGGAACTTTGTGGATCAGAGGCAAGAGAGTGAGGCTCAGCTGATAGACTTGAGTAATGAAGGATATGGATCAGATGTGATCAGATTGAATGGCAGAACAGGCTCAAAGGGCTGAATGGCTCACTCCTGTTACCAATGATATTTTATAAATATTCAATGCATAATATGATTTGGGACTTTAACATTGACATCTTTGTATTCAATGATAAGATTACTCAATTTTTAGTCTTTTGTGCCTTTTTAAAACAGATTAGAATTTAGCTTCTCAAGCTCAATATGAATTAAGCTCAAATAGCAATCCGTATATTGTTTCCCAGACCTGCGAGAGACACTCTTCTGAAAGTGAATTTAAAAAAAAACAGCAGCTGATTGGTGAGTAAATCCTGGTGAGTTTTTTTTTCAATCTATTAAAGTAATTCATTGCTTAATACTGAGGTAGGAGCTAAGAAAGTATAGAGTAGTACTATACAAGTAGAATTAGTCAAGAAACAAGGTTCCTAGCTAACACAAATAAGGCCAAGCTAGCGTATTTTTTAAGGGAGTAACTAGCTTAATTGAGAGGGACGTCGTGCCAGGAGAACTCAGACCCGTGATAATGCTCCTCCTGCAGGATGTGGGAAGTGAGGGACGCTTCCAGCATCCCTGGTGACCATGTGTACGGAAGGTATGTCCAAATGCAGCTTCTAGCTAACCGGATTTCGGAGCTGGAGCTGTGGGTGGCCTCATTGTGGAGCATCTGAGATGCTGAGCAAGTCGTGGATAGCATGTTTAGCGAGGTGGTCACACCGCAGGTGAAGATTACACAGGCAGAAAGGGAATGGGTGACCATCAGGAACAGTAAGACTTAGGAAAGTAGTGCAGGAGACCCCTGTGGTAATCCCCCTCACTAACAGATATATCGCTTTGGATATTGTTGGTGGGGGAGATGCCTCACAGGGGAGAGCAGCAACAGCCAAGTTCATGGCACCATGGGTGGCTCTGCTGCTCAGAGGGGTGGGAGGAAAACAAGTGGCAGGGATATAGTGATAGGGGATTCAATAGTTAGGGGCACAGACAGATGCTTCAATGGCCGCAAACGTGCATCAAGGATGGTATGTTGCCTCCCTGGTGCCAGGGTCCAAGATATCACAGAGCGGCTGCAGGACATTCTGGGGAGGGAAGGTAAACAGCCAGTGGTCGTGGTACACATTGGTACCAATGACATAGGTAAACCAAGGGATGAGGACCTGCAAGCTCAGTACAGGAAGTTAGGAGATAAATTAAAATGCAGGACCTTAAACGTAGTCATCTCATGATTACTCCCAGTTCCGCGTGCTAGCGAGAGTAGGAATAAGAGGATAGACCAAATGAACATGTGGCTGGAGAGATGGTGTATCCAGGAGGGATTCAGATTCATGAGGCACTGGGGCCAGTTCTGGGGAAGGTGGGACCTGTACAAACCAGACGGGCTGCACCCAGGCGGAGCTGGAACCAGTGTCCTTGCGGGGGCTTTTGCTAGTTCTGTTAGAGAGTATTTAAACTACTATGGGAGGGGGATGGGATCCCAGGAGTAGGATTAGTTAGGCCAGATTCAGATCAGAAAAATGGAGGTAGAACATTAGCTAGGGACATTGTGATGGACATAGAGTTACAGGAGAAGCAAAGTTTAAAAAGTGTCCAGCAAGGGAAATTGACAGGGTTAAACTGTTTATACTTCAACGCAAGGAGTATTACAAACAAGGTAGAATAGTTAAGGGCACATGTAGACACATGGCAGCAGGATGTCATTGCTATAATGGAGACCTTGCTAAAGGAGGGACAAAACTGGCAGCTTAATATCTCTATAACCAGAGTCTTCAGACACAATAGAGAAGGAGGTAAAAGCAGAGTGGGGTGGGGTGGCACTAATGGTTAAAGAATCAATTCCAGTTGTGAGAAGGGATGATATACTAAATGGGTCAACAAACAAGGCTTTATGGATTGAGCTTAGAAATAAAAAAAAGGGGCAGTCACACTACTGGGAGTATACGACAGACCCCCAAATAGTGAAAGGGAGATAGAAGAACAAATTTGAAGGCAAATTTCTGCTTGTAAGAACAAGAGGGCAATAATAGTAGGAGCCTTCAACTATCCTAATATCAACTGGGATTCAAACAATATAAGGGGCACTGAGGGAGACAAATTCATGCAGTGTGTCCAGGAAAATTTTTTCAACCAATTAGTGACAAACCCAACAAGAGGAGATGCAATTCTAGACCTAGTCTTGGGGAACAAAGGGCAAGTGGGTGAAGTGACAGTTGGCGACCATATCGGGGACAGTGATCACAATTCAGTTAGATTTAGCATTAGCATGGAAAAGGAAGGGATAAGGTAAAAGTCTTGAACTGGGGGAAGGCAAATTTTGCTGAAATGAGAAGGGACTTGGCTGAGGTGGACTGGACAGCACTGCTGGAGGATAAAACAGTGGAAAACCAGTGGGAAGCACTAAAAAGCGAGATCATAATTCTACAAAGTAGACATGTCCCCTACAAAAATAAGAGAGTGGTACTGCCAAATCTAGACCCCCTGGTTGTCTAGAGAAGATCAAACAGAAAAAGAAAGCGTACGATAGGCACAAAGAATTAGACACTGCAGATAGCCTAGACAAATATAGGAAGTGCAGGGATGAAGTAAGAAAGGAAATCAAAGAGGTCATGAAAAAAAGATTAGCAAGTAAAGTTAAAAGGTAACCCAAAGATGTTTTACCAGTACATTAATGCCAAAAGGTTAGTTAAGGCAAAACGAGACCTATCAGAGATGAAGATGGAAACTTGTGTGTGGATGCAGAGGCTGTGGGAAGGGTTTTGAATGAATATTTTGTCTCCTTGTTTATAAAGGAAAGGGAGGATGTAGATATAGTAGTCCAGGAGGAACACTGAAATATTGCACAGGATAGTCATAGAGAGGAAGTACTCAAAGGGTTGAAACCCTTGAAAGTTGATAAGTCACCAGGGCCAGATTTTCCAATCTTCACTAGGTACAGGGGAGGTACCGGAGGACTGGAGAAATGCAAACGTAGTTCTCTTGTTTAAAAAGGGATCAAAGGAAACGCCAAACAATTATAGGCCAGTTAGTCTCACATCAGTAGTGAGCTAATTAGTAGAATCAATCCTGAGATAGGATTAACTGTCATGTGGAAAGGCATGGACTAGTCAGGGATGGTCAGCATGGATTTGTTAAAGGAAGGTCTTGCCTCTCAAATAGCCCTTGCGAATGGAAAGTTGTCCCAAGTGGTGTTCCACAGGGCTTGGTGTTGGGACCCTTGCTAGTTGTATTATATATTAATGATTTGGACGTGAACATGGGCGGGGGGGGCACGATTGGGAAATTTGCAGATGACACAAAGTGTAGAAGATAGCCATAATCTCCAAAACGATATTGATGGGTCGTTGGAGTGGGCAGTAAAGTGGCAGATGGATTTTAACATACAGAAGTGTGAGGTCATACATTTAGGGAGGTCAAACAGTTACAGGGATTACACAATAAATTGGAATATACTAAGAGGGGTAGATGAAGTGAGAGATCTTGGCATACAAGTACACAGGTCCCTGAAGGCAGCAGTTCAAGTAGACAAGATTGTAAAGAAGGCATATGGAATGCTCTCCTTCATTGGTAGGGGTATAGAATATAAAAGTAAGGATATAATGTTGGGGCCACAACTGGGGTATTGTGTGCAGTTCTGGTCACCACATTACAGGAAGGACATTATAGCTCTGGAAAGAGTGCAGAGGTGGTTTACAAGAATGTTGCCAGAGTTAGAAAAATGTAGCTACGAGGAGAGATTGGATGGGTTGGGGTCATTTTCCTTAGAACAAAGGCAGCTGAGAGGTGACTTGATTGAGGTGTACAAAACTATGAGGGGAATAGATAGAGTGGACTGGATAAACCTGTTTCCCTTGGTGGAGAATTCTGGAACCAGGGGACATCGATTCAAGTGGCAAGATGAGGAAGAACCATTTTACGCAGAGGGTAATGGGTGTCTGGAATTCGCTGCCCAAGTTGGTGGTAGAGGCAGAAACTCTAAGCTCTTCTAAAAAGTACCTGGGTCTGCACCTAAAGTGCTGTAAACTGCAGGGCTATGGGCCGGGTGCAGGAAGGTGGGATTAGAAAGGGCACCTGGGTGTCCTTGGGCTGGCATGGACAAGATGGGCCAAATAGCCTCCTTCTGTACTATAACTTTTCTATGGTTCTATATCATTTATCTGGATAAAAACGCAAGTGGACAAATATATTTAAATAGGCTCCCTGGGTGACCCAGCAAACTTATCCAGTGAGCAATCTCTGATTGTTAATTGTTCTCAGTCAGGACAGCAGCACTGGCGAAACATCATCACCCCAACATCATTAGTTTGGCAAATCAAAAATCCTTCTTCCTATCCAGAAACTTCTGGTGAAAGCACATATACGCAAATATCAGAATTGGCTGTGGTGCTCTTGGTAATTAACACTCACTAACAAGGTTCACAGTTGAAGAATGACCATTTGGGTAAAGGGTGAGTGACCCAGTGGAACTGGACTAAAACAAGGTATTAACACCTTGAGGAAGAAAAAAGGGAATAAAAGGAAGAATTGGTGAGGAAAGGAGCTATGAAGCAAATCTTACCATATCTTTAATTTGGGAAAGAGTAATCTTCAGAGTGACATTCAGGGCTAAATCTGTATCTTCTACAGGCCTGAGAGCATCTATATAATCTTCAAATAAATTCTTAAACAGCATCTGAGCATATCTTCCATCTGCTGATTCAGTGCCTATTCAAACATGAAGCAAAGTCTTATTCAAAATATATAGTACAATGTAGTGAAAAAATGATCAAATTATATGCTATTTTTATCCGTTTATTGTTTTTTTTCTTAAACTACACTGCAATTTAAGTATTCTGGAAACTGACACACAAAGCAGAGCAAAGATCTCCCAAGGAATTGTAAAAAAATGTTTCAGGCTCTATAAAAAAATCTTATTTAGCTTAACCTATTTAATTTAGAGAGTAGAACTTAAAAAAAGGAACAGGGGAGGCCCCTCCTTCACACAGGTTGTAATTTTATTGCCCAATTACTCCCAAGCACTGTGTTGAAATGCTTGTCTTGATAGGTTAAACTCTGACATTGCATTAAAACTAACTGCAAAGATTTACTACTAGTGGATTGAAATAATAAAATCTCTCAAGTAGTTGACAAAATGTAAGTAATTTAAATCTGCTATTTTGCAAGCTTTATATCAACAGCACTGCAAGCTCTGGTGGACCAAGAGTTGATATGGTCAGCGACTACAATCAGCTTGCTGGAATGAATAGTATTGTCTGATGTCTGAGGCAACAGTTGCTGTATTATATAAGTACTATCATACTGGAGTTTAACTATAAGTGGTCCACACCAATTATGCAGCCAAACTCCATTTCCAAAGTGATAGCATGTTCCACAACTTTTACTCCAAAAGCACAACCTATTATCCATTCAGCAACCTGTATCCCACCAGCATGGAACATGAATTAGGAAATTAGAATGGGTGAAAGAGGTTCTCTGCAAATGTTTAGCCTGCTCTAAGCATGATCAATTGTTCAATTCCAGGTCCATTAAGACAAGAAATTTGGAGAATATCAGGTGACATGTGGAGAGATAGTGGTTTTATTGAAAGGCATATTGGTGAATCGCTGAACAGTTAAATCAGAGAAAAAAAATGTTTTCTCACTGATGGAACCACTAAAAAAAAAGAATGACAATAGGACACAGGGCAGAATGTTAGCTAATTAGATAAGAGGAGAAAACCTGGCTTAGTAAGGAAAACCTCACTCACCTCAAGCCCAGAGGTGATTAGAAACAAGAGGCTGGCCAGGAAAAGTTCATTCAACCCACTGAAGTCGGATAGTGTAGTATATTATTTTTCACTCTTGATCTCAAGGCTAGTAAAATGAAGGCAAGACTTGATCATATCTAATACTTTGTACATTCATTTGCTATCAGTTTAATGATCCGGACTGAAGTCAGGTGGAGGCATAGTGGTACTGGACTGGTAATGCAGAGATACAGGCTAATGCCCTAGGGACTCAGGTTTCAATTCCACCACGGCAGATAGGGAAGGAAACCTGCCATCCTCACCTGGTCTGGCCTTAATGTGACTCCAGACCCACAGCAAATACCCTCTGAAATAGCCCAGGAAGCTACTCAGTTGCTTCAAACTGCTAAAAAGTCTGAAAGGAATGAAACCAGATGGACCACCCAGCATCTACATAGGCACCAGGAACAACAATGGCAAACTCAGCCTTGTTGAATCTACAAAGTGCTCATTACTAACACGTGGGGGCTTGCGCAAAAATTGGGAGAGCTATCTCATAGACTAGTCAAGCAACAGCCTGACATAGTCCTCCTCACAGAATCATACCTTACAGATAATGTCCCAGACATCATCACCATCCCTGGGTATGTCCTGTCCCATCAGCAGGATAGACCCAGCATAGGTAGTGGCTCAGTAAGGAGGGAGTTGTCCTGGAAGTCCTTAACATCAATTCCAGACCACATTGAAGTCTCCTGGCTCCCTAAAGCCTGTCTACCAGCTACAAGATAGAAGTCAGGAGTGTGATGGAATATTCTCCACTTGCCTGGATGAATGCAACTCCCACAACACTCAAGAAGCTTGATACTGTCCAGGGCAAAGCAGCGCACTCGATTGGCACTCCATCCACTAACTGTCACTCCCTCCACCACCAACACACAGTAGCAGCAGTGTACACCATCTACAAAATGCACTGCAGGAACTCACCAAGCCTTCTTAGACAGCACCTTCAAAACCCACAGCCAGTACCATCTAGAAGGTTAAGGGCAGCAGTTAGATGGGAACACCACCACTTGGAAGCTCCCCTCCAGGCCAGCACCATCTTGACTTGAAAATGTATCACTGTTCCTTCACTGTCGCTGGGTCAAAATCCTGGAAGTCCCTCTGTAACAGCACTGTGGGTGTATCTACACCTCATGGACTGCAGCGGGTCACGATGGCAGCTCACCACCACCTTCTCAAGGCAATTAAGGATGGGCAATAAATGCTGGCCTAGCCAGCAATGCCCTCATTCCATGAATGAATAAAAAGTATTCTAGTCCATCGTTGGATAAACTGGGCAAGTGCAAATGAGGGGATGTACAAAATACAGTATCCAGTTCAGATCAAAGGGGAACCTGGTTAACCTGGTATTGTAACAATTTTTCATTAGATATTGGGTTACAAACATAAGACACTCTGCTTACAGAGCACAACTATTCACAAGAAACTTGTATCAGATATCCATCTTTTCATCTGCTAACACTACACACTGGCTTGTGGAGGGAACTGTGGAAAATTCAATCCATTTATTTCCTTGTGTTAGGTTCTTACAACAGGGAAAGAACCCAAACAATGTATATTCAAAACTTTATCCCTATTACTTTTTTTTTTAAATTGGACCTTTTCCTACTGAATAAAAAATTAAGATGGCTGCTACAAGTCACTTGATCACAAGGTTGGCCCTATCTGGGAGCTAATCCCAACAGTTTCCAAGAACAAGATAAATATTTTTTCAGCTTCTGGAATTTCACATTTCATTGCATGAACAGCTTGTAATCAACGAAAGCAGAGAAGTGCAGATGAACTGGCTTCCCCATCCTGAACCATCACAAAAGGGAAAGATTGAAACTGGTTATACTGGAAGAGATGCTCATAACCAAGTTGTTCTCTCCCAAGGATAAACAATAGAATCCTGGCCAGGAGCCCAGAAACTAATTGTTAAGCTGCAATTAACCATCAACAAGCCATGGCACATGACCCAAGCCTCTGACAGTTTTAACATTGCTTGTGAGGCCCAAAGCTGCTGTTTTAACATTGAACTGGAAAGCTAAGAAACAGGCTCCTCCAAGCTCAACAACAACTTGCCCATCTAGCCTGGTTATGCTGGAAGATTTCTTTGAATCAATTCTGTAGGCGATTATATCTGTGTAACTACTTCATCTTGAGGGATCAGCACCAACTAAAGAAGTGAATACTACAACTCCCCAGTTGAACTTGGAACACCTACGCAAAAGAATTACTCATTGGACTCTGGAACTCATGTGAGCTTATTCATTTTTCTGTGGTCCTTATACTGTAAAACTTTTCTCTATCCTCCCCCACCTTTTTACTGTGCATGCACTAGCAGTGTGGGACATTGCTAACACTCCTTTTTCTGGGTTTTTAATGTGTAAAATAAACTAACCTTCGGAGTTAATCCCAACTCGAGTTTGCTATGGATTATTAGTAAAATTGGAGCACAAAAACTGAGGGATTGGGAAAATACACCACCGCTTATTCTTTAAAAATTAATTCAAAACACCTTCTGTTTATGGACAGGTGGCCAGAGGAAATCAATGTAGTTTGACTGTCTCTCTTGTCCGTAACACTTGCAATTAATTGCTGTAAACATTAATGTTTTGCATTGGTAATCTCCTTGACTAGCATGATTGTCATTACAAACCTATCCAGTGTTTCTTTCCTAACAGAAACGTGAAGGATGGCTGCTCAAAAAGGAATCCTTCGTCTCATCAATAAAACAACTTATATCCATCATCATGGAGGGAAATAACTAAAACATTAAAATTAAACATGCCCTCTCTCTCAACAATCTAGGAATGTTTACATTAGCCTGGATTTTGTGTTAAGTGGCAAAGCAACGGTAATTGCCATTATCCTCAAAGAAAGCTGTGTGCAAAGACATTATTTTGAATTTGTGCCAAGTCAAGGCAATCACCAGGTGTTCAGCAACAGTGCTGTCATTAATCATCAAGAGTAAGGAGTCAATCACATTGAAGTCTTCTTATGGACAAACAAACCAGGAATTAAAATGCACTGATTATTCTTCACTTTAAGGGAATTGTCACTGGTCTGGTAACTCAGAGACCCAGCATAATGTTCCGGGGATCTGGGTTCAAATCTCACCATGGTAGAATTTGAATTCAATAAAAATCTGGAATTTAAAAAACTTCTAATGATGACCACAAAACCATTGTGAATTGTTGTAAAAACCCATGTGGTTCACTAATGTCCTTTAGGGAAGGAAATCTGCTGTCCTTACCAGGTCTGGCCTATATGTGACTCCAAACCTACTCTTCAATGCCCTCTGAACAAGGGCAATTAGGGATGGACAATAAACGCTCACATAGCCAGCGATGCCCACTTCCCATGAATAAAAACTTTTAATTTAAAAAAGGTACAGAAATCAAAATAAGTGGATTGGGTCATATATTGGGAAATATCATAAACTTTATTAATTTTTTATAGCTACTGGAAGCTTCATGAAAAAAATGACATTTACACAAACATAAAATTAGTTTTCCAGGATAAAGTGGTTGTTCAGTAGTGCACCTTTAAAAACTCAGTTGCACCTGATTAACAAGGTGTAATTTCTCTTCAGGGCTTTTTAAACAACGATATTGCAGCACAAGTGGGAAGGCTCTCATCAATACAGAGATTTCTAATTGATTGCAGTCTGTGAAGTCTTTAACAGTCCACCCAATGGAGAAGCCTAGAATTACCAACAGCAACATCTGGATTTCAGTGTTTAACTGCAGATGTGCAAACTCAAGGAACTTCTGTCAGTTTTAGAAGAGTAATGGTGCTGAACAATAACAATACCACCTCAGTACTGTTACTAAATCCAGACTAATGTATAATTCATTGTGTGGTTCCAAGGCCAATGCTATGAAACAAAATAACTTCAGCCAGCCGCTCTGAAAGGAAATTCAAATGGAACAGTCTGCAGAAATGTGAGGTAATGCATTTGGGGAGGGCAAACAAGGGAATACACAATAAATGGTTGGATTCTGAAAAGTGTACAGGAACAAAGGCACAAAAGCAAAATACTGCAAATCTGAAATAAAAACAGAAAAATGCTGAAAATACTCAGGAGGTCTGGTAGCATCTCTGGTGAGAGAAACAGTTAACATTTCAGGACTGTGATCTTTCATCAGACCTTTTGGAATGTATGCCTCCAGATTCCTGAAGGTAGCAGAGCAGGTAGATAAGGCAATCAAGGAAGCATTTTTTTTATATTCGTTCATGGGATGCGGGTATCACTGGCTAGGCCAGCATTTATTGCCTTGTTCACAGGGCATTTAAGAGGCAACCACATTGCTGTGGGTCTGGAGTCACATGTAGGCCAGACCAGGTAAGGACAGCAAATTTCCTTCCCAAAAAGGACATTAGTGAACCAGGTGGGTTTGTAAAGGTTTTGTGATCATCATCAGACTCTTAATTCCACAGTTTATCTAATTCAAATTTCACCATCTGCCATGGTGGGCTTCAAACCCAGTTCCCCAGAGCATTAGCCTGGGTCTCTGGAATGCTAGTCTAGGGACAATACCTGCCTCCCTGCAGCATATGGATACTTTCCTGTATTGCAGAGGTTTAGGCTATAAGTGAGGGAGGTTATGCTGGAACTATATAAGACATTAGTTGGACAGCAAGTAGAGTACTATATACAATAGTATTGTGTACAGTTCTGGTCACCACATTACAGAAAGGATGTGATCATAATAGAATGGTAAAGAGATTTATGAGGATGCGGCCAGGAATGGCGAATTTTAGACATGAGGAAAGACTGGATAGACTGAAACAAGACCAGAAGAGACTGAAGTTTGTACAAAATTAAAAGGGGCCAAGTAGGGTGGACACGGAGGACCCATTTCCCTTAGAGAGGTGAACAACCAGGGGTTAAAATTACTGCCCGATAGAGCGGTACAGGTAGAAACCCCCAACACATTTAAAGAACACCTTGGGCAGGCACTCAAAGATCTGTAATCGACAAGACTACAGACAGAGAGTTGGAAGGTAGGGTTTAACTGTTTAGTTCTTTTGGCTGGTATGAACACAATGCGCTAAATGGCCTCTGATAAGTGCCGTAAATCTTTCTGGTTTTAACAATTTGATATTTGAGGCTCATTATAAACATGCTGATTAAAACAAAAACAAAAGAGAGACAAAAATATAACAAAGCGTTACCTATAATGAACAGTGCAGTCCAAAGAAGCATCAATTTATAAGACAGGAGGCAGATGTACAGGTTCATTCTGCGATCGACCTGCAAATGCAGCAAGGAAATGCACTTCTGCAAAAAAATGTTGCTCGTTACTTTTGACAGCGACAAAAAAAAACAAACATATTGACCGAACACTGACGTTACCTTCAGTGTGGAAAGGCTTCGTTCTAACTTGCGAGGTTACTCCGGCAGCCCCAGGTCAGAGCTGACCCGAACTGCGCGTGCCCAGGTGAGCGGGCTGGGGGGAGCCGCGTACCGGACTCCAGTTGGTGAGTGACAGGTGGCTGC
Organism: Carcharodon carcharias; assembly: GCF_017639515.1. NCBI lineage: Eukaryota > Metazoa > Chordata > Chondrichthyes > Lamniformes > Lamnidae > Carcharodon > Carcharodon carcharias. The sequence goes on along the minus strand of NC_054467.1, from coordinate 139,220,233 downwards.
AGCGCGGTGATTGCATCCGGCTGGATTATTAAACAGTTCATCAACACTTATCGAAAATTCTGCTGGCAGCCCCATTCGTTAACCAGTGATCAGTTTGGGCGAATACCGTAACAGTTCTAAGAAAGCCGGGAATGACTCAAGGCCGAATTGAATATTTAGGTGGGACTATGTGTTTATGGTGTTATTTTGGTTGCAAACGGTAATCCCATCAATTGGTATTCTTTATTTTGGTGTAATCTCCCTATGACTCACGAACTAAATGGAACTGGACAAACAGTAAAATCAATGGCTTCGGAGTGGGAAAGAGAAGTAGAGAATTGTATTACTCAGCGAATTAATTATCTATTGTAATGCAGATATTTGGAAGAGCGCTCACCAAGCTGGCAGTTTGCAAGGATCATGGGTTCTCCGGTGTAAGAGTGGAGTTGAGGCGGGTTTTTTACGACAGGACTCACAGCAAGCAGAGTATCTTAGCACAACCTGTTGAAATCGTGTACTGAAGCAAACAGTCCGTTTATTAAAGTCTCTCAGCAAACAACACCTGCCTGAAACCGCAGCAATATTTCCTAATGAAACTAGGATAATTTCTTTAGCAAAATGCAGTTGGTGGAGGATGGTTACATAACGTGATGTGCGTAAAATCAATTCTGGTCCCTTACAATAGTACGGGCTCTAGGCGTGATTGACTAGTTGTGGATGGGGGGAAATTACCAAAATCATCTCTATTCTGGCCAAAAAATAGTAGTATCACTATATCCAGTTATAAATTTTCACCTTTTACAGCATTTTGGTACATGGCTACCGGTAAGGAGCCTTTGCGCGCGTGCTAAACCCTACGATTCCTCACCAGTGTGTTTCCAATGTCTGCCAAGTTTCTTTGGTGAGGTGCAGAGTGGAGACTGGGAAATTGCACTGTCATCACAGAGGGATGGAACCAGACAGTGGCTCAATAAATCCAGTAAGAAATTTAGGAACAAAGTTTTACAGTGTGGTGAGGATGTGGCACTTGCTACCACATGGGGTGGGAGAAGAGTCATACGGACTCGAAACGTTAACTGTGTTCCTCTCCGCAGATGCTGTCAGACCTGCTGAGTTTTTCCAGGTATTTTTATTTTTGTTTTGGATTTCCAGCATCCGCAGTTTTTTGCTTTTATTTAAGGGGAAGCTCGTTAAACACGTGAGGGAGGACTGACTAGGATATGCCACAAGAATGAGATGAAGTAGAATGGGAGGAGGCTTATGTGGAACATGAACACCAGCATACACCAGTTGGGTTAAATAGCCTGTTTCTGCACTGTAGTTTAAAAAATGAAATTTGGTCTCATACTTCATGATTTTAGCCATTAATTTTAAAAGCAAAAATGTATCCCCATGACAAAAACTCTTCCATATTGAAGATTTGACTCTTGTTAATAAGTTAGCTGTACAAAATGTGATTTTTACCCCACAATACATCCTGTGCTCCAATACTCCTCAGTGTAAAGGGAGGCACATTAAAGGGGAGGAAACCCCAACATCCAGGTTGCTTAAACAATAGTTCTAATGTTTGGATAGGTGGGGATCGAATGCTTTTCAATTTGAGCCAGAGAAAATTGGCAAAATGCTGAATGTATGGTATGTGCTGCAAAATAAAACCAATCAAAGATGCATACATGTTATCTTTTGTTAACATGCTTGCTGGGTGTACTCATTAGGTTCTTGATTTCACAGAAAAATACAGCATAGAAGTAAGCTATTCAGCCCACAAAATTGTGCTACCGCTTTGAAAGAGCTATCCAACTGGTCCAATTTCCCTGCCATTTCCTTATAGCCATGCAAATTTTTCTTTTTTCAAATATATATTAAATTTTCTTTTGAAAGATACTATTGAATCTGCTTCTATCACGCTTTCAGCCAGTATATTCCAGATCGCAACAAATGGCTGCATTTTTAAAAATTCTCCTCGAGTTTTTCTGCCAGTTATCCATTGTACTTAGCTTTGTGCTTTGTCTTGCATTTTTTACACTTACTTTCGCACCTACTGTAGGTGGGAACCGTAAGTTCACTGCCTGGGAAATGTGTATCCTATGCTTTTAAGTAGTTGTCCTTCCACCAAATGACAGCCACTTGCTTGGTTCTCATGCTCATCAGTTAACACTTAAAATTGTACATTCCACACACTATCCAATTTAGGGTAAGTGCCCAAATACTTACACCAGACCTGATCTTGCTGAAAATGCTTTGAGTGAATTTTGCATTTCTGGGTGTGCCTTTAAAAAGAAAGGAATAAATTAACACATTTATTGCACTGTGTACTAAGAGCAATTTTACCATTGCAGAATAAAAAATTAAGAGCTTTTATTTTAGGAGATGTATTGTTAAAGAATGCTTCAAAACTTGATAGTAATTTGAGTCTAAGAAAAATAACAACATTGTCTAATGAATGTAATTATGGTACCAAATGAAATTATTTCATGTTGAAATGCTTGTTGCCATCAGTTCAGTTACTTTTCAGGAGAACAGAGCAGATGCTGTTCTGTAGCCTAGTATGATACTCATTAGTGGAACAGCTTAAGTAGCTGTAACGCAAGCTTCCCGGGGTCAATCTTAGCTCTAAATGTACTAACAAGTTTTAAGTTCCCCAATCTCAGTTACCTGCTCTAATTAATAATGAATGGACACCACTATCAAGTTTAATCTCTCCCAGTTATTTAAATCCTAGAATTGAAAGGCCACCTCATGTTACAGCTTATCTGGCTTATCGTTATTGAGGTACCTGGGTGACAAGGTAACAGATATTGTTTGATTGATGTGATTGGATCATTCATTTAAAAACTATTTATAATTTCTCCATGTTCCTTGGATATCTCCAGGGCTTGTGGGAGGTGCACAAGGTGCAAAACACCAGGGCTCGGGCTAGTTGCCGTAAATGGAGCTCTCATCATTGTCCAGACTGAGCAACTAGAGCTTCAAACCTGAAAGGCCATCTTTAAAAAAGAATCAGGCTGATTTTTTTTTAAGCCAGTCTTCCAAGTCAGATTCACTTACAGTTGCTGCGCTGCTACTTATGTTGGGAAGCTTCGTGGTTGTTGCTTTGAAAAGTCCGCTAGAAAACCATGAAGCTGCCCAAAGGTCAGTAGTAGCAATTCCTATTGCAGCTGTCACAAGAGCACACTCAGTTAAAAATCTACTCGAACAATGGTAAGTGGAATCATTTTAGATCCAATTAAATGCTGGGGAATGGGACTTTTCAGGTTTGGTACCACAAATGAAATAGTTACATTTCACAAAATTGTCTTTTGAATTTAAACTGGCATATAAATAGCAGCCTAAATTTTCATTCTGCCCTTAAGTAGGCACAATTCTGATGATGTGCTGTGTTGATACAGAGGCTTGAGAATCTTAGGCCTCATCAGAACAAATGTTTTGTGGGGCCCAGTGTCCTGGGCCCAGCTGCTTCATCAATGACCTTGCTTCTATCATAAGGTCAGAAATGGGGATGTTTGCTGGTGTTCAGCACCATTCACAACTCCTCAGATACTGAAAAAGTCCATGTCCAAATGCAGCAAGACCTGGACAATATCCAGGTTTGGGCTGACAAGTGGCAAGTAACATTTGTGCCGCACAAGTGCCAGGCAATGACTTATCTCCAACAAGAGATAGCCTAACCACTATCCCTTGATGTTCAATGGTATTACCATTACTGAATCTCCCACTATCAACAACCATTGAGCAGAAACTGAACTGGATTAGCCATATAAATACTGTGCCTACAAAAGCAGATCAGAGACTAGGAATCTTGCAACGAGTAACTCGCCTCCTGCCTCTCCAAAGCTTGTCCACAATCTACAGGGCACAAGTGTGATGAAATACTCCCCATTTGCCTGGATGAGTGCAGCTCCCACAACACTGAAGAAGCTTGACACCATCCAGGACAAAGAAGTCCGCTTGATTAGCACCACATCCACAAACGTTCACTCCCTCAACAACTGACACACAGTACTAGCAGTGTGTACCACCTACAAGATGCACTGCAGGACAGTACCTTCCAAACCCACAATCATTACCATCTAGAAGGACAAAGGCAGCAGATAGATTGCAACACCACCACCAGGAAGTTCCTCTCCAAGTCACTCACCATCCTGAGTTGTTAATATATCACCATTCCTTCACTGTCGCTGGGTCAAAATCCTGGAACTCCCTTCTTAACAGCACTGTGGGTGTATCTACACCACATGGATTGCAGCAGTTCAAGAAGGTAGCTCACCACTACCTTCTAAAGGGCATCTAGAGATGGGCAACACATGCTAGCTCAGCTAGTGAAGCCCACATCCTGTGAATGAATTTTTTAAAAAGTGGTGTGACTGCCTCCTGGTACAAATATTCCAGGTAACATTCCCCCTCCCTGATGTGTCACAGGGGCTGCAGCTCAGCCTCCAGCTCAATGACTCTGAGCTGAAGCTCCTCACGTCACTAGCACTTACCGCAGACTTGTTTGCCCTGGGTCACAGTGTTATCCAGGAGCTCCCACATGCCGCAGCCTTGACACATCACTTGTCCTGCTATCCTTAATGTATTTTAAATATTTACTTAATTATATTAATCACTGCATTTGGACATGGACTGCGTCAGTATCTGAAGAGTCGCGAATGGTGCTGAACATGTTGCAATCATCAGCGAACATCCTCACTCCTGACCTTACAATGGCAGGAAGGTCATTGATGAAGCAGCTGAAGATGGTTAGGAGAGGGTCTTCTGATTTGGGCCATGGTCAGGGACAGGAGGATGTGACTGTGAGTGAGGCAGGTAATAGGACCCGAAGGGAAGGAGTGTGAGGCTCTGCAATTGTCCAATAGGTCTAAGGTTCTCTCTGCTTGTTTGGATGAGAGGGGCTGCAGGGTGGAAGAGCAAACTGACCATTGCACCATGGGGGGAGCAAAAAGGGATGTAGTGGTAGTGGGGGACAGTATCACGAAGGGGATTAACATTGTTCTCTGTAGCAAAGAGCCGTGTTGCTTGCTGGGTGCCAGGTTTCAGGACACCTGCAAAGGGCTGGAGAGGAATTGCAGTGGGAGGGGGAGGATCCAGTTGTGTGGTCCATGTAGGCACCAATGACATAGAGAGGATGAGGAAGGAAGCTCTACATGGTCAGTATGAGGAGCAAGGCAGCAAAGTAACAAACAGAACCTCAAAGGTCATAATTTCAGGATTATTACCTGAGCCAGGTGCAAATTGGCATAGGACAAATAAGATTAGAGAAATGAATGTGTGGCTCAAAGACTTGTGTGGGAGAAGTGGGTTCTGCTTCATGGGGCACTGGCACCAGCACTGGGGAAAGTGGGATCTGTGCTGTTGGGACTGTCTACACCTGAACTGTGCTGGGAACAGTGTTCTTGTGAGCCGCACTACTAGGAAAGTAGAGATGGATTTAAACTGAATAGTTGGGGTAAGGGATCAAATTTGGGAAGATGTGGTAAACCAAAGAGTAGAGACAAGGCAAGAGAGAAAGATAGTAATACAGGAAATGATAAACAGACTTGACAGGAAGGGACAAAGAGTACACAACTAAGAGTAAATCATCAGATAAGGCTAGACGTTACAAAAATAATAAAAGGACAAAACTGAAGACTCTTTATCTAAACACATGATAGCCTGAATGACAAAAAGATTAATAACAAGGGAAAAATTAGAGCACGAGAGAAAGTTACCTAATAGTATAAAGACAGATAGTAAGAGTTTCTATAGATATTTAAATAAGAAGAATTAACAAAGTGAGCATTGGTCCCATAGAAAGTGCATCTGGGGAATTGATAATGGAAAGTAGGTAGGTGGTAGATGAATTAAAAAGGTATTTTGCATCAGTCTTCACTATAGAGGACACAACTAATGTACTAGAAATAGCTGTTAATCAGGGAATGGAAGGGAGGGAGGAACTGGGGAAAATTACAATCACCAGGTATTGAGCAAATTGTTGGGACTACGGGCTGACAAATCCCCAGGTCCAGAAGGACTTCACTCTAAGGTCTTGAAAGAAATGGCTAGTGAGGTAGTTGATGCATTGGTTTTAATTTTCCAAAGTTCCTTAGATTCAGGGAAGGTTCCATTAGATTGGAAAATAAGAAATGTAATTCCTTTATTCAAAAAGGGAGGGAGACAAAAAGCTGAAAACTGCAGGCCAGTTAGCTTAACATCTGTCATAGGGAAATTGTTAGAAGCTATTATTAAAAATGTTATAGCAGGGCATTTAGAAAAATTCAAAGCAATCAGGCAGAGTCAACCTGGTTTTGTGAAAGGGATATCAAGTTTAATCAATTTATTGGAGTTCTTTGAAGGAGCCACATGTGCTGTGGATAAAGGGGAAGTGGTGGATGTATCGTACTTAGATTTTTTATTCATTTACAGGATGTGGGCTTCGCTGACTGGGCCAACATTTATTTCTCATCCCTAATTGCCCTTGAGAAGATGGTTGTGAGCTACCTTCTTGAACTGCTACCATCCATGCGGCATAGGTACACCCACAGTGCTGTTAGGAAGAGAGTTCCAGGGTTTTGACCTAGCTACGGTGAAGGAAGGGCGATTTATTTCCAAGTCAGGATGGCGAGTGACTTGGAGGGGAACTTCTAGGTGGTAGTGTACCCATCTATCTACTGCCCTTGCCCTTCTAGATGGTAGTAGACGTGGGTTTGGAAGGTGCTGTCGAAGGAGTTTTGGTGAATTCCTGCAGTGCATCTTGTAGATGGTACACACTGCTCTACCGTGCATCGGCGGTGGAAGGAGTGAATGCTTGGATGTGGTGCCAATCAAGTGGGCAGATTTGTCCTGGATGGTGTCAAGCTTCTTAAGTGTTGTGGAAGCTGTGCTCATCTAGGCAAATGGGGAGTATTCCATCATACCCCTGACTTGTGCCGTGTAGATGGTGGATAGGCTTTGGAGAGTCAGGAGGTGGGTTATTCATTGCAGGATTCCTAGTCTCTGACCTGCTGTTGTATCTACAGTATTTATATGGCTAGTCCAGTTCAGTTTCTGGTCAGTGGTAATCCCCAGAATGTGGATAGTGGGGGATTCAGTAATAGTAATGTCATTGAATATCAAGGGGTGATGGTTGGATTCTCTCTTGTTGGAGATGGTCTTTGCCTGACACTTGTGTGGCGCGAATGTTACCTGCCACTTGTCGGCCCAAGCCTGGATATTGTCCTGATCTTGCTGCATTTGGACATGGACTGCTTCAGTATCTGAGGAGTCGTGAATGGTGCTGAACATTGTGCAATCATCAGCGAACATCCCCACTTCTGACCTTATGATGGAAGGAAGTTCATTGATGAAGCAGCTGAAGATGGTTGGGCTGAGGACACTACCCTAAGGAACTCCTGCAGTGATGTCCTGGAACTGAGATGACTGACCTCCAACAACCACAACCATCTTCCTTTGTGCTTGGTATGACTCCAACCAGCAGAGAGTTTTCCCCCTGATCCTCATTGACTCCAGTTTTGCTAGGGCTCCACATGCTACACGCTGTTAAACACGGCCTTGATGTCAAGGGCAGTCACTCTCACCTCACCTCGGGAGTTCAGCTCTTTTGTCCATGGCTGAATTAAGGCTGTAATGAGGTCAGGAGCGGAGTGGCCCTGGCGGAACCCAAACTGGGTGTCAGTGAGCAGGTTATTGCTAAACAAGTGCCGCTTGATAGCACTGTTGATTACCCCTTCCATTACTGATGATGGAGTGTAGACTGATGGGGCAGTAATTGGCCCGGTTGGATTTGTCCTGCTTTTCGTGTACAGGACACAGCTAGGCAACTTTCCTCATAGCCGGGTAAATGCCAGTGTTGGAACCATACTGGAACAGCTTGGCTAGGGCGCGACAAGTTCTGGAACACAAGTCTTCACCACTCTTGCCGGGTTATTGTCAGGGCCCATAGCCTTTGCAGTATCCAGTTCCTTCAGCCAGTTCCTTCAGCCATTTCTTGATATTACATGGAGTGAATTGAATTGGCCGAAAACTGACATCTGTGAAGCTGGGACCTCTGGAAGAGGCCGAGATGAATCATCTGCTCGGCACTTCTGGCTGAATATTGTAGCAAGTGCTTCAGTCTTATATTTTGTACTGATGTGCTGGGCTCCCCCATCATTGAGGATGGTGATATTTGTGGAGCTTCCTCCTCCAGTGAATTGTTTAATTTTCGACCACCATTCACGACTGGATGGGGCAGGACTGCAGAGCTTAGATCTGATCCATTGGTTGTGGGATCACTTAGCTCTGTCTATCACTTGCCACTTATGCTGTTTGGCATGCAAGTAATCCTATGTTGAAGCTTCACCAGGTTGACATTTCATTTTTAGGTATGCCTGGTGCTGCTCCCGGCATACCCTCCTGCACTCTTCTTTGAACCAGGGTTGATCCCGTGCCTTGATGGTAATGGCAGAGTGGGAAATAAGCCAGGCCATGAGGTTACAGATTGTGTTCGAGTACAATTCTGCTGCTGCTGATGGCCCACAGCGCCTCATGGATGCCCAGTCTTGAGTTGCTAGATCTGTTCGAAATCTATCCCATTTAGCACAATGATGGTGCCACACAACACGATGGAGGGTATCGTCAATGTGAAGGCGGGACTTCATCTCCACAGTGACTGTGGTCACTCCTACCAATACTGTTATGGACAGTTGCATCTGTGGCAGGCAGGTTGGTGAGGATGAGGTCAAGGTGTTTTTCCCTCTTGTTGGTTCCCTCACCTGCTGCAGAACCAGTCTGGCACCTATGTCATTTAGGACTCAGCCAGCTCGGTCAGTAGTGGTGCTACTGAGCCACTCTTGGTGATGAACATTGAAGCCCTCCATCCAGAGTACATTCTGTGCCCTTGCCACCCTCAGTGCTTCCTCCAAGTGATGTTTAACATGAAGGAGCACTGATTTACCAGTGAAGGAGGACAGTACATGGTAATCAGCAGGAGATATCCTTGCCCATGTTTGACCTGATGCCATGAGACTTCAAGGAGTCCAGACTCAATGTTGACGACGCCTAGGGAAATTTCGTCCCCACTGTATACCACTACCGTTACCTCTGCTGGGCCTGTCCTGCTGGTGGGACAGGACATACCCAGGGATAGTGATGGTGGTGGCTGGGACATTATCTGTACGGTATGATTCCATGAGGATGACTAAGTCAGGCTGGTGCTTGACTAGCCTGTGCAACAGCTCTCCCAATTTTGGCACTAGCCCCCAGATGTTGGTAAGGAGGACTTTGCAGGGTTGCCAGGGCTGAGATTGCTGCTGTCATTTCCGGTGCCTAGGCCAATGCCAGGTGATCCATCCAGTTTCATTCCTTTTTGTGACTTTATAGTGGTTTGTTACAACTGAGTGGCTTGCTCGGGCATTTCAGAGGCCATTTAAGTGTCAACCACATTGCTGTGGGTCAGGAGTCACGTGTAGGCCAGACCAGGTAAGGACGACAGATTTCCTTCCCTAAAGGACCTACAAGCAAAAGCTGACTGAGACTGTAACCGTTTGCTGGAAATCCCTATTTGGATTACACTTGACCAATTAGTCCAGAGAACAGAATGTCACACCTAACCAGGCGTCAAGGTCGACTTTAGACTTGGAAAAGGTATAGTGCAAAAACTGAACTGTAATTTCCTCTGAGTTATATCCCAGACTGTGGACAGGATGTGAGATGAAAATCAGGCCTCATCTGGGATCATAACAAATTGGGGATCTCAACCAGGGACCCGTCATTACAAACTGGGGGCCTCGCCCGGGGACCGGTCGTAACATTCACACATTGGATTGAATAAATCTTTCATACTTCGTTTACTTCTCTACATCAGCTCACCCCTTTTAACATGAGAAAAGATCAGTCAAATTGGAATGATGTTAAAAATGGTTGTAACTGAAAACTTTTTATTTATCCATGCAAAATTGTGCAGTACTCTTCAATAGCCATCTTTGAACTGACTTGGGCCAGCTGCAAGAAGGCAACCAGTGTTCATGGAACTTAAAGATTTGGGAATCAAGTGCAATGTTTCAATTTAAGTCTGTCGGCTCCTATTTGTGTGGCCTTAATGGCATCAGACTCAATATTGTAGCAAGAATAGGCATATGTTCTGATCCCAAGTACAATACATAGCTAAATATTCCACCTCACTAATTCTGCAAGAGTCTTTTGTTCTTCCTGAATGAGTTCAACTTTGTCTGCCACATCTCCGACCAGCCGAAGCACAGGAAATGACAAGTGTGCGCAGCTGCACCAGTGCAGCAGCTCCCCCAACTCCTCAAAGCTGGGTCGGGTGGGGTCAAAGGTTGCTAAGGCAATCAAAACATCAGTCATGAAACCGCGCTAATGCAGCAACTCTCCGAACAAGCCAGTACATTTTATCACTCATTTAAAATTCTTGCATGACCCGCTTAAAAAAATGTCTGGTTTTCAGACACCGTCGTTTTTCAGGTAGCTGGATTTTCCTGTACCTATATCTCTTTGTAGCTTTGTTGTGGTCTCCTCACTGTTTATATTCCCACCTAGCTTTGTATCATCAGCAAACCTAAATACATTACGAAAACAAAAATACTTGGAAAAACTCAGCAGGTCTGACAGCATCTGCGGAGAGGAACACAGTTAACAATTTGAGTCCGTATGACACTTCACCAGATCCAAGGAAAAATAGAAAAGAAGTGAAATATAAGCTGGTTTAAGGGAGGGCAGGTGGGACAGGTAGAGCTTGATAGAGGGCCAGTGATAGGTGGAGATTGCCAAAAGGACAAAGAGGTGTTGACAGTGGTGATATTAGCTAAGAAATGTGATAATGGTGACATTAAGGGTAGAAAGCAGGACGAGCAAGGTACAGATAGCCCTAGTGGGGGTTGGTGGGGAGAAGGGATCGAAATAGGCTAAAAGGTAGAGATAAAACAATGGATGGAAATACATTTAAAAATAATGGAAATAGGTGGGAAAAGAAAAATATATATTCATTATTGGAAAAAGGGGGATCAGAAAGGGGGTGGGGATGGAGGAGAGAGTTCATGATCTAAAGTTGATGAACTCAATATTCAGTCCAGAAGGCAGTAAAGTGCCTAGTCGGAAGATGAGGTGCTGTTCCTGCAGTTTGCGTTGAGCTTCACTGGAACATTGCAGGAGACCAAGGATGGACATGTGGGCATGAGAGCAGGGTGGTGTGTTGAAGTGGCAAGCGACAGAGTGGCCTGGGTGATACTTGAGGACAGACCGAAGTTGTTCTGCAAAGCAGTCACCCAGTCTGCGTTTGGTCTCTCCAATGTAGAGGAAACTACATTGGGAGCACCTAAATACATTACTGTCTCTCTCCTCGCCCAAGTCATTAACATAGATTGTAAATAGCTGAGGCCCCAGCAGTGATCCTTGGGGCATTCCATTTATCACAGCCTGCCAACTTGGAAATGCCCCATTTATCCCTACTCTTTGCTTTCAGTCCATTTACTAATCCTCTATTCACACTAAATATTACCTCCAACTCCATGAGCCCTTATGTATTAATCTTCTGTGTGGCACCTTATCGAATGCCTTTTGGAAATTCAAGTGCTCCATTTACTGGTTCTCCATAATCTAGCCTACTAGTTACATCCTCAAAACTCTAAGTCAGTGTTATGTGACCCTGGAGACATTGGTAAAACGATACAGCAGGATGCTCCTGACCAGTCCAATGATTGCTAGTCATGCTCAACAATGTTATACCTATTCCCACCCTATTCTCTGGTAAAGGTATGACCTCAGATAGCAGAGATGCTAACCAATTATTTTGTATCAGTTTTCCCAGTAGAAGACACAAGCAGTAGAAGAGGTAAAAAGCATACAAAAAACAGTGGGGAGACAAATGGGCTAATGAGATTGAGGAACTGTAAGTATCTAATATAGGTAGAAGAAAAGTAGAAAATCAGCTGACAAATCCATTGAACCTACATATTAGGGTTCTAAAAGAAGTGTCTGCAGAAATAGTGAATGCATTGGTTTTGATCTTCCAAGATTCTAGAATGACCCCAGTGGATCGGAAAGTAGTAAATCTACTACCATTATCAAGATGGGAGAGAAGGAAAATTGAGAACTGCAAGTCTGTAGCCTGACATTAGTTGTTGGGAAAATGCTGCAATCTTTTATTAAGGAGATGCTCATAAGGCACTTGTGATTTGGCAGAGTCAAATGGTTTTATGAAAGGGAAATAGTGTCCAACTTACAATTTATTAAGGCTATTTTGACAATGAAACTTTTTTTATTCTTTCGTGGGCTATGGGCAATACTGGCAAGGCCAGTATTTGTTGTTCAACCCAAATTGCTCTTGAGTTGAGTGGCTTGCCATTTCAAAGAGCAGTTAAGAGTCAACCACGTTACTGTGGGTCTGGAGTCACTCATAGGCCAGATTAAATAAGGACAGCAGATTTTCTTCCCTAAAGGGCATTAGTGAAGCAAATGGGTTTTAACAACAATCAATGGTCAACACTTCTGAGATACCATTAATTCCAGATTTTTATTAAATAATTCCATTAGCTGTTAACCATGTTTCTACACCATTAACCCAAGCCTCTAGATTACAAACCCACAGTGATATTATCACTATGCTACTGTCTGCTCTCAATCAGCAGGCTAAATAGAGGAGGCAATAGATGTAGAATATATGCATTTTCAAACCGTGTTTAGTATATAAAAGTTATTACACCAGAATAGAGTTCATAGGATTAGGGGTAATATATTAGCAAGAATAAAGAATTGGATAAGGGACAGAAAGCAGATAGTAGGGATTGCACAGCATTTTCAAGTTGCAGGCTTTAACTGTTGGGGTGCTGCTAGGATCAGTGCTAAATAGTTACTTAGATGAAGGGATCAAGAGTAATGTATTGAAAGGAGGAAAACAAAAAAAGCTGCAAAGGGATATAGACAGGAGTGAGTGGGCAATAAGATGACAGAGTATAATGTGGGGAAATGTGGGATGATCCACATGGTAGGAAGAATATTTTTTAAATGATGGGAAACATGTTCAGAGAAATTTGGGTGTCCTCATTGTAGAAACACAAAAAGTTAGCCTGCAGGTACAGCAAGCAATCAGGAAAGTAAATGAGATGTTGGTCTTATTGCAAACAGGCTGATGTATAAAGTAAGGTAGTCTTGCTGCAGTTATACAAGGGCTTCGGTGAGACTATACTTGGAGCACTCTGCACAGTTTTGGTCTTCTTATCTCGGGAATAATAGAATGGTTACAGCACAGAAAGAGGCTATTCAGCCTATCGCATCTGTGCTGGCTCTTCGCAAAAGCAACTCTGCTAGCCCCACTCTCCTACCCTTTCCCCATAGCCAGTAATTATTTTCTCTTCAGGGCATGGTAGAATGGAATGGTGAATATGAGAGAGGGGCAGAAGGGGCTGGTAGGGCGGGTGGGTGAAAGTGTGTTGGTACCGGTAGAAGGGACAGAAAGGTGGTTGGTGGGGACACGGAGGCAAACACGGGCCCTGGGGCTGGGAAGGAGGTGGTGAGGGAGGTCAGTATGGATGGGGGTGGGATTTTCAGGAAAGTGGGGAACGTGAATGTTTGCCTGGATATCCTGAAATGACAAGGGTTTGGACTGTAGAGTAATGAGGAGGTGGAAGGTGATGCCTGGACATTGGACTGTGATGGGGGAAAGAACATGGGTGACTGGGAGAGGGGAAAGGACGGGGGAACTAATCAAAAACTTTAGTATGACAATTTGGCACAAATCGAAAGTGAGCAGAGCTGCATGTTGGGCAGGCACAAGTGCTGCATGGGAGTGCAATCCGTGGGTGGGAGGAGATACAGGTCAGCTCAGATGGACAATTCAAAGAGAACACCAGCAGGCAGCTTTGAAAATGCTTGGGACCGAGAGATGAGTGTGATGGATAAAGGCTCCCCACACTTGCATGAGGCTCTGAAATACCTTGCCATACACACACTTCTCCCTCCAGAATCACTCGTGGTCTGGCTGTATGCAGCCAAACTGCTAGTTGGGGTGGGGATGCAGGGGAACGATTTGTAAAGCCTGTAAATGAAGCTGAAAGATAACGGGCGGAATCTTCCATGCCCGCTGTTGTCGGGCATGCTTGGCAGTGTGAGCGGACAATATGGCGAGAAGGTAAAAAAAAAATCGCGACATCGTGAAACCAGTTTACAATTGTCCGCTCAGCCTGTTGATGGCAGGCCACATTTCCCACCATCGGACATCAGGAACCTCATTGTAATACATCTGCATATCATTACTGCATAAGGCTAGACCACCGGAATCATCACCCCCGCTAGATCGTCTGCACACACACCGACGTGTTTCACAACAGCATGTATAAGGCAGGCACCTGGCAGGCTGCACTTCGAGGGGAACTCGGAGGTGAGTACAGAGTGATGTTGCACAGCATTCGCCCGGGTTGCCTGTTGGACTTCTGGTTTGAGGCATGTGGAGGCGCGGTGCAAGGATTGCCCTCTGGTTGAGGCAAGTTGGGGATGGGGGCAAGGGCTGCCCTGTGGTTGAGGCAAGTTGGAGGTGGGGGCAAGGGTTGCCCAGTGGTGAGGCGACTTGGAGTTGAGGATAAGGGCAGCCCTACGGATGAGGGGACTGAGGCTTGGGGGCAAGGGCTGCCCTGCGGTTGAAGGTAGTGCATAAGCACATGCGAGGTTGGGGGGAGGGAAGCGGCCAGGCATTAGGGAAATCTTGTATAAAGTGACCATTCCTCTACAGCTGCGAGTGTTCAGGCACAGCCATATTGAGGTCAGAACTCCAGCTAATCTGCTCACTCAAACAATGCAGAGGCATGCAAGCGCCACCAAGTGCTCTAGAGCTTTTCACTCCTCTGGCACACGCTGGAAACTAATGGGCATTTTAAAGGACTGCAGAACAGTTGGATGACTGGGCATGTTGTACAATTGCCTTGCTAAAACTAGCTATGGAGCAGTTACTGTTGGAGGCGTTCACAGCTCTTTGTAATGTCATCATCCCTGTTTGGCCCATGGTTCAAGCTAACAGTACAGCCTTGCAATGTGGGTTAGGAGAATGCCTGTGCCTGAGCTGAGAGCACAGCATGCAGTCCAATGGGCAAAGCTGCCATTGGTGGAGTGGGGCAGAGGTGGTTGGGATTTTGGGCAGCCACACAGTGCACTAAACTCTGACCACCCAAGTGCATTGAGGGACCTTCAGACTTAACCAAGAGAGGTTCTTGGTACACCCAAGCTAACCTGCGTGTATCTCTCTTTCACCCTGCAGGAGGAGTACATCAGTGGAATAGAGCAGAGGTGGGTGGGGTTTCGGGCAGCCATGCAGCGCACTAAACTTTGGTCATCCAAGTGGTGGCCAGCACTCTCCGCGATATGTTAAGGGACCATCAGACTTAACCAAGAAAGGCTCTTAGAATAGCCAAGCTAACCCACACATCTCTCTCTTTATTCCCGCAGGTGGAGTACATCAGGAGCATGGAGCACGGTGAGCTAGCTCATGGCTTACAAAGAGCGGAGATGACAGAGAAGAGAGCAGCAGAGAGAGGAGCAGCACCCTGAGGAAGAAGGGGCAACTGGGGCTCCTGCACACAGCCCCTGAAGAGCCACAGCAAGCCGCTGTTAGCCAGCACCTATCTAGACCCAGGGCCTATAGACGTCGCCTTTCATTTCCTGCAGATGACTGAGAACCAGTGTTGCTGAAGACTGCGCGTGTCCAGGTACCTGGTCGGTCACATCTGCCAGCTACTGCAGGATTTGGCAACACAGGGACATGGAGGACATCCACTGCCAGTGGCCGTGAAAGTGACCACTGCGCTCAATTTTCATGCCTGTGGCTCCTTTCAGGGCTCCACAGGTGACTTCTGTGGAATATCACAAGTCTCCACCCACAAATGCATCCTTGAGGTCACAGATGCCATCTTTGCAAGGGCACACAACTTTGTGCATTTCGCACAAGACCAAGAGAGCCAGGATGCAAGAACGATTGGATTTGCCCAGATCTCAGATTTCCCACAGGTGCAGGGTGCGATTGGCTGCACTCATGTGGCACTCAAATATCTGTCGCAACAAGGCGTCAACTATGTCAACTGCAAGTGCTTCCGTTTGCTGAATGTGCAGCCGGTGTGCGACTATCACAAACGCATCCTGCTGGTCTGGGCATGGTTTTCAGGGAGTTTCCCCAACTTCTACATTCTCATTTGCTCACAGATCCCTGATGTCTTCCAGGCTCCAAAGAGGCTGCAAGGTTGGCTCCTTGGGGACAAGGGCTACCCGCAGAGGACATGGCTGATGACACCCATGCAACGGCCTCAGACGGCAGCAGAGTGAAGATATAATGATGCTCATGCTGCAACTCGCAACTTGGTGGAGCAAGCCATTGGGATGCTGAAAATGCTTGGACTGGTCTGGTGGAGCCCTGCAATATAGCCCACAGAGGGTGTCACGCACCCTCGTCATTTACTGTGCCCTTTGCAACCTGGTGCAGCAATTGGGAGAGGAGCTGGCTGAGGAGAAGATGGAGGAGCTGGAGGTCTCCATTGATGAAGAGGATATCAACGGTGATGAGGCCCTCGAAGGCGACGATGATGGTGATGAGGCTCTCGCACTGACCAGTCAAGGCAGGCATGCTCACGGGGCCCTCATAGCTGCTGGATTTGTGGAGGATGATGATGACATGCAGTAAGGAGACATCATAGATCCAAATATTGCATCTGTGAACATTTGACTGGTTTATGGCAAAGCACGTACCCTCTGTGATAATGTTCCTGTCATGGAGACGCAGTGGAGGCCTTAATAGTCTCTCAGTTGCAGGAGGATGATGACGACATGCAGTGAGGACACTCCATAGATCTTCACATAGCCTCCGAAAATGTCTGACTCCTGTCTGGCCGAGGGTCGCTTACCTGCGCTTTGTGATCAGGGTCACATCACAGAGATGAAACCATGAAACTCTAAAAGCATCTGATCCTTTGTCCACGTTCAGCACCTGACCCCTTCAGGAGCACAATGTCACTGGTCACAGATGCTGAAGTGATCAGGGACCAGCCTCACCTTAAAAGTGCTAAGAGTACACAGAGATAATGATGGAACTTTGTGACACCTGCCCACGACATTCTGGCGCAATGACCAGCACCATTGAGGTGCAGGCATCACTAATATGTCCAGGGAGTGTGGCACTGCTTATCAGAACAAGGAGCCATAGGCAGGGAAACATTCTTGGTATTTATTTGCAATAGAGAACATAATGTAAAAGTGATTAATACCCATATCCAGGCTGTGTAACTACATCATCTTAACTTTCCTAACCCAGCTGCTACATCTTGGTACTCCCTGGACATCCACAGTGGAGGTGGAGGCAGCCTGCTGACTGCTGTGATGCCCTGTCTGTAATGACCTTGGCAGGTGTCCTCTGGAGGGCTGAGACTTGGAGGGCCCTGGCCTGCTTTTGGGGTTCTGCTGTGTGGCAGTGGCACACTCTTTGGCCTGTGGATCTGGAGCTGGTGAGGTCTCGGGAAGAGTGGATTCAGATGGGCCAGACACTCCCGGAATCACCTGCATGGATGACTCCAGGGGGTGCATCTGCTGATCTTCCTCCTTATTGGTGCCCAATGGCCCCTGGCTGATTCCTTGAGGAGAAGGGGTGGCTGGTGTGAGATCAGGCTGCCCCGCACCCCTCTCGCGTACACACTGTTAGAAGCCAATTGTGGTGTCAGCGATGGACTTCAGCCCGTGCAGCGGTGACATCCTGGATCAAGGTCTCCATGGCAGCCGCCATCCTGCCAGTGTTGACCTCGGTGCATTGGCATGCAGGCACTATCAACTCAGCCTGAAGGCAGATGGACTCCTCCATCGTGCCTTGTGATCTGAGGAGTGCAGTGGACATCCCTTCCCGATGTTCCCAAGCTTGCCTTTGCAGCTCCAGCAACTGTGACATGACCAAGTCCAGAGGCTCTTCATCTGACTCGTACTCTGCAATGTTCTGGCCTCCAGCAGTTCTCCAAATGCCGGACACCTGGGATGTCCCTGCCCTGTGGATCAGAAAGTGTGATGTGCTCACCAGATTGTGATCCTGAGGCTACTCTAAAGCTAGGTCCCACCGAAGTATGAGTCTCTGTGCTGGCGGAGGGTGTGGGTGAGTGTTTTGACTGGTTTTCAGGGAGGATTTCAGAGGATCCCTATTCTGAGCTTCCCCTGGGGCTTGATTGGAGGCCCTGGGTTGCGGACTCACTTAGCAGTTTCCCAGATGTGCCTGCGAAAGCAAGGAAAAGAATTAGTGCATGGCAGTGGCCTGTGAAATGGGACACATCAGTCACGGCATGCTTGTCTGATGGATGTTGCAATGCTGGATCCTCACTTAGTAGAGCACCGCTGACCTCACTGTCAGCTCAGGGATGGTCCAGATCCTCACAGGCCAAGTGGATGGCTCTGTTTTCACAGTCCGTGAGGACCTTGATTTCAGGCATTCCTCCACCAGTCTGCGACCTCTCTTCCTTGATGTGTGCCAGCTTGTCCTGCATGAATACAAATGGATGGAGTGTAAGCAAGACACGAGCCAGGCCAGATAATAAGTATGCATGACGTGTGGGTGGTATGTGGTTCCATGCACAGAATAAGGACAATGAAGGTGTGTGAGAGAGGGTGAATGGCGATGTTCCTTGAACTGGCAGTGAGTGAGGGTGCTGTGGGTGTGTGATGAATTTTTTAACTTTTCTAAGCTTAGCACTTCTTCTAAGTGCAGCCCTGACATCCGCAGCAGGGGTGAAGGCAGCCTATGCAATGGTTGGCCCTGTTGCTTCTGATGACTTTGGTGTGCATCCTCTGGAGAGCTGAGGCCTTGAGGACCCCAGCTTGCTTTGGTTGTCTTCCTGTGGGCCAGCTGCACTCTCTGCAGTAACAGAGGATGAGGTTGAAGGGCTCACAGGCAAAGGGGACTTGGAGGGAGTGGACAGCCTCTGAGATTCGTGAGTGGATAGCCAGGGGTGTCCAGCACCATTCCTCCTCCCTTCTGGTGCCTGAGGTCCCAAGCTGGATTCCTTGAAGGGAAGGAGCACCTGGAGGGAGGTCAAGGTGCCCTGTTTCCCTCTTGCGATGCCACTGCAGGAACTCACCCATGGCTATCACGATGGAGTGTACGCGTCTCTGCGTTCAACTGGACAGGCTCTCCATGATGTCCGCCATCCTTCCCATGGAGTCCTCCATGCGTGCATATGTGGGCACTACTTCATCAGATAGCAGGCAGACACATTTTTCCAACTCCGGTGCCACCCTGTTGAGGACTTCCAACAGCTCTGCGTGATGTTACCCCGCCTTCTGCTGATTCTCCACGATGAGTTGGAAGGCCAAATCCAGAGGCTCATCATCTGACCCCGGCCTGACATGTGTCTCTTCCTCATCAGTTCTGTGAGTGCCGGGGAGCTTGGCTGAACCTGCCTTCTCCTGTTGTGGTCATGTGTTCGTGCGGTGTCCACCAAATTGTGAACCCAAGCCTGCTCTAGATCCAGGTCCCACTAAGGTGTGTGTCTCTGTGCTGGTGCAGGATGTAGGTAAGCGCTGTGACGGGTCTTCCAGGCTGCTTATTTCCAGTTCTTCAATGGAGGACGTGTCACCTTGGCTAGAGGTGAGGATGTGGATAAGCTGAGCGTCTGGCGGGCTGAGAGCGTCAGTCACTTGGCAGCACTCCCTGTGAACCGAAGTAGAGATAATTAGTGCATGGTAGCAGAGTCAAAAGCACGACAAAGGGCACTGATAGTTGCATTGAGAGAGGGATGATGTAGTGCAGGATCCTCACGTGGGTGTTCACCTCCAATCTCAGCGTCGCCGCAGGCACAGTCCATGTCCTCACCAGTCAGTGCGATGACACACTCCTCAAAGTGAGTGAGGGGCCTAAAGTCAACCACTCTACCCCCGGCCTAGGGCCTTTCCTTCCTGTTGTGAGCCAGTTTCTCCTGCATGAAAACAGATGGAGAGTGTGAGAGCAGGATGCATGCCATGGCAGAGAATAAGGTTATGTGGAATCTTTGTGTGATGAGAGAAGCCTTGGACAGGATGAGGAGACCAACTCCAGAGGATATGAACCTGATGGAGATGTGAGGGTGTGTGAGAGAGTTAGTGGTGTTGCCCCTCGAGGTGTGAGATCCCTGTGAGTGTGTGATGGGTTTGGGAATGTATGCTGAGAGCGATCAGGTGGCTGACCTACCCTGGCGGAACGGAAGAGAGCATTCACCCTCTTCCTGCTGGATGGCTGACTTCCTCTGTGCTCTGGTGGCACTAACTGCTGTTACCACTGCCTCCCAGACACGTTGGTGACACTGGTGGACCTCCTGAGGCCAGAGCGGGGGGTAGAGGAGCTCACAGCGGCATCCACTGTGTCCACAAGCACACCAGAGAGGGGGCTGCCGTCACGTTTGACCGTATTTGACCGAGTGTAACATCAAGGAGCCCTAACAAAACTGGAGTCAATGGGAATTGGGAGAAAACTCTACACTGGTTGGCGTCATACTGAGCACAAAGGAAGATGGTTGTGGTTGTTGGAGGTCAGTCATCTCAGTTCCAGGACATTGCTGCAGGAGTCCCCCAGGGTAGTGTCCTCGGTCCAACCATCTTCAGTTGCTTCATCAATGACCTCCTTTCCATCATAAGGTCAGAAGTGGGGATGTTCGCTGATGATTGCACAATGTTCAGCACCATTTGCAACTCCTCAGGTAGTGAAGCAGTCCATGTCCAAATGTAGCAAGACCTGGATAATATCCAGGCTTGGGTTGACCAGTGGCAAGTAACCTTCGTACCACACGAGTGCCAGGCAATGACCACCTCCAACAAGAGAGAATCTAACCATGGGTCCTTGATGTTCAATGGCATTACCATCACTGAGTCCCTCACCATCAATATCCTGGGGATTACCATTAACCAGAAAGTGAACTGGACTAGCCATATAAATACTGTCGCTACAATAGCAGATCAGAGGCTGGGAATAGTGGGATGAGTAACCCACTTCCTGACTCCCCAAAGCCTGTCACCATCTACAACGCACAAGTCAAGAGTGTGATGAAATGCTCCCCACCTGCTTGGATGAATGCAACTTTCACAACACTCAAGAAGCTTGACACCATCCAGGACAAAGCAGCCCATTTGATTGGCACCACATCCACAGCATTCATTCCCTCCACCACTGACGCACAGTAGCAGCAGTATGTACCATTTACAAGATGCACTGCAGGAATTCACGAAGACTCTTTAGACAACACCTTCCAAACCCACGACCACTACTATCTAGGAGGAAAAGGGCAGCAGATAGATTGCAACACCACCACCTAGAAGTTCCCCTCCAAGTCCCTCATCATCCTGACTTGGAAATATATCACCGTTCCTTCACTGGGGCTGGGTCAAAATCCTGGAACTCCCTTCCTAACAGCACTGTGGGTGAAACCACACCACATGGATTGCAGTGGTTCAAGAAGGCAGCTCACCGCCACTTTCTCAAGGGCAACTAGGGATGGGCAATAAATGCTGGCCCAGCCAGCGAAGCCCACATCCCATGAATGAATAAAAGAAACACTATCTTAGTTTCATT
Source organism: Carcharodon carcharias (assembly GCF_017639515.1). Classification (NCBI taxonomy): domain Eukaryota; kingdom Metazoa; phylum Chordata; class Chondrichthyes; order Lamniformes; family Lamnidae; genus Carcharodon; species Carcharodon carcharias. The sequence continues at coordinate 139,198,737 of NC_054467.1, read as the reverse complement.
GGTAAATTTAGCTCCCATACATTTGGTCCCTTCATCCAATTATTGACGTCGATTGTAAATAGTTGGGCCCCAGCACTGATCCCTGTGGCACTCCACTAGTTACAGCTTGCCAACCTGAAAAAGACCCATTTATCCCTACCTTCTGCTTCCTGCTAGCTAACCAATCCTTTATCCATACTGGTATGTTACCCCCTAAACCATGTTCTCTTATCTGGTTTAGTAACCTTAGATGTGGCACCTTTTCAAATGCCTTTTGGAAATCCAGATACACCACATCTAGGCTCCCTTTATCCATATTGCTTGCTACTTTCTTAAAACTCTCTAATAAATTAGCTAAACTTGATTTCCCTTTCACAAAGCCATTGGCTCCCTCCACCATTGGCACACCATGGCAAAATTCATTACAACTCACTAAAACTTCAGCTTCCAAATCTGTGACCTTTACCATCTGGCAGGACAGTGACAGAGGGCACAATGGAAGACCACCGCCCACATGTTCCCTTCCAAGTCACTCACCATCCTAACTTGGAAATATATCACTTCCTACACTGTTGCTGGGTCAAAATATTGGAACTCCCGTCCTAACAGCACTTGGGGAGTACCTTCACCACATGGATTGCAGCAATTCAGGAAGGCAGCTCACCACTATCTTATCAGGGCAATTAGGGATGATCAGTAAATGCAGGCAACATCCCGTGCATGAATCAAAAGAAGAGAAGGAACACTGATAGAACATAGGAACAGGAATATTATAGGCCTTTTTCCCCCCTTGAGCCTGTTTTGCCATTCATGGCTGATCTGTGATCTAGTTCTGTATGCCCACTGTTACCCCATATGTTTTAATAGCTTTGGTTAACAAAGATCTATCAAACTCAGACTTAAAATTAACAATTGAACAGGCATCAATTGCCATTTGTAGAATAGAGTTAAAACTTATGCTCCCTTTTGCGTGAGGTATATAAAATAATTAAAAGGGCTGGGTTGTGCACCGGCTGATGGATTTTTTCAGTTTGACAGATTGGGTAAGACCCACAATCGTGTGTTTAAGCCATGTAAGAGCAGGAATAAGCTAAATGTTTGGTGGCAGTTTCCCCAGAGAATAGGGAACTTTCATATTAAGTCACTGACTCATGTGGCATGTGCTGACTATATGTACACCTTCAAAAGGCAGCTAACTGCAATAGAGAATACATTTTATAAAAGGTAAGCAATTTGCCATTTAATGCAAGTCTGGCTCATATGGTCTTCAGGTTTTGATTGCCTGAGGAGGTGGAGGGGAATTTTTAAACTTTTTTCCACCTTTGGTTAAGGCTTTTTGCTCCTAGATTTTTATTTCTCCCCAGGGCTACTGAGGTTGGGAAATGTTTTGGCATGGTGCTTCAGGCATCAAGAATGCAGGACAGGCTTCATGAACCAGCTGACCTTTTGGCTATTTGTATATTTAGGAATGGTTAACTTTCATCCACAGTAATTACATTTATTTTAAAAACATTATTGACATACCTTGTGGCTACCATCTTTTGCAGAAAGTAAATGCACTGTTGCATCAACACCCGGAGTTCACATACATGAGTGACCAAGAATACATCTTCACTTGTGCAGTTCGGCAAGAGGTCTTTCTAGATTTAGAAAGGAAGTAACCTTCACGCTTCCTGAAAAAAGACATACGTTTATGTAGTACTTTTCACAACCACAAGTGCTTTACAGCCAATGAAGTATTTTTAAAGTATGATCACTATTGTGATGTAGGAAATGTGGCAGCTAATTTGCACACAGCAAACTTCCACAAGCTGCAATGTAAAAATGACCAGATATTCTGATTTTTTTGATGTTGATCGAGGGATAAATATTGGCCAGGATACTAGAGATAACTCCGCTGATTTTCCACAAAATACTGCTTTGAATTTTTTGCATTCGCCCAAGCCAGCACATGGGGCCTTGATCTAACATATCATTCAAAGTCAGTACCTCCAATAATGCAGCACTTCCTCAATACTGCACTGGAGTGTTAGCCTTAATTTTTGTGCTCAGATCCTGGAGTGGGACTTGAACCTAAAACCTTGCAACTCAGAGGTGGGAGTGCTATAATGAGCCATGGCTGACATTAACTTCCTTTCTTTTCAGTTCAACAAGAGGCCTTTCTGCATTTAGAAAGGAAGCAACCCTCCCATTTCATGAATTGAAATGGAAAGTTAAACAACCCCTAACCCACCTCTCCCCATGGAAGACTCCCTCTCCACTGAAAGGGATTTCAAAGCCTGATTGCAAGAAGTCGCTTCCAGAAGAGAATTCTAGGGAAATCAAAGATGTCCAAAATTTAAAGCTATGCTCATTTTATATTATAGTGTGGCACCCAATTTGGAAAAGGAGGACGTGTGTCCAGCCTCTGATATAAGCAAATTTACTTTCAATTAGATGGGTTTTATAGATAGGCTCAAAGGAAGAGATGGAGGGGGAGAAGCAAAAGGATTTATTTAAGAAAAACTATAAAGAAGCTGATGTCAGGCAACATGTGTGTTAATGAAAATATTAAATTCTGGTCTGTGTCTACGAGTGCCACCTTTACATAAAAGGAGTTTTGGTAAAGTAAAACAGATTATTAGTAAGGGTATAGGAGATATCCACTGAGCTTCCTGTTAAGTGTGGCAGCTAGCCAGTTATGATTGGATAATATACTTAGTTCAGTTACACTTCTGGCTGCCAAGCACAGGGTTCGAAATACACAGAGGCGGCAGGTGAATTCACCCTCAAAACCTGCCAAAAAGCTCGCAAAATCAAAAATGGGTGGAAAAAATTCAAAATATTTGAAAGAAAGATCTTCCTCATACTTCCAGTGCTGGATCCTCTCCAGGAATCTTTGCACTCTCGCAACCAGATGACCGCACTATGGTGCTGCTCCTGCACCTTCATGTATGGCCCTCTCCCTCCCTTCCTCCCCAAGCCGGCACTGTTTATTGTTTCTCATGTTATTTTCATCTCAGTGTGAGCTGCTGATGGCGCTGTCGCTCTCACTCTCTCTCTGTTGCCGGGGCCTTGTAGATTACAGAAGATAAAATTAACATCGGCTGTCAATTAAAGCGCTACGTCCACCCATGACAGTGCAACTGGAGAGAGAGTGCACTCTTAGCAGTTTTAAAAATGTTTTCACGAGATGTGGACATCGCAGGCTAGGCCAGCATTTATTGCCCATCCCTAATTGCCCTCAAGAAGGTGGTAGTGAGCCACCTTGAACCACTGCAGACCATGTGCTGCAGGTACACCCACAGTACTGTTAGGGAGTTCCAGGATTTTGACCCAGTGACAGAGAAGGTATGGCAATATGGTTTCAAGTCAGGATGGTGTATGACTTGGCAAAATTGCAGATGTTGGTGTTTCCATGCATCTGCTGCCCTTGTCTTTCTGGGTGGTAGAGGTTGTGGGTTTGCAAGGCACTGTTGAAGCAGCATCGGTGAGTTGCTGCAGTGCATCTTGTTTATGGTGGTGGAGGGACTGAATGTTGAAGTTGGTGGATGGGGTGCCAATCAAGCAGGCTACTTGTCCTGGGTTAAGCTTCTCAAGTGTTGTTGAAGCTACACATATCCAAGCAAGTGGAGAGTACACTATCACACTCTTGACTTGTGCCTTGTAGATGGTGAACAGGCTTTGGGGAGTCAGGAGGTGACTTCCTCTCCATGTAATTACCATACTCTGACCTGCTCATATAGCCCAGTTTTTATATGGCTGGACCAGTTCAGTTTCTCGTCAGTGATAACCCCTAGAATGTTGATAGTGCGGGATTCAGCGATGGTAATTCCATTGAACGTCAACGGGAGATGGTTAGATTCTCTCTTGTTGGAGATACTAATTGTCTGGCATTTGTTACTTACCATTTATCAGCCCAAACTTGAATGTTGTCCAGGTCTTGCTGCATATGGACACAGACTGCTTAAGCATCTGAGGAGTCACGAATGGTGCTGAACATTGTGCAATCATTGGCGAATATCCCCACTCCTGACCTTATGATGGAGGGAAGGTCATTGATGAAGCAAGTGGGGATGATTGGGCCTAGGACACCACCCTGAGGAATTCCTGCAGTGATGTCCTGGGACTGAGATGATTGACCTCCAACAACCATCTTCTTTTATGCTAGGTATGACTCCAACAAGTGGAAATTTTTCCCCTTGATTTCCATTGACTCCATTGTGCTAGTGCTTCTTGGTCAAATAATGCTTTGATGCCAAGGGCAGTCACTCTCACCTCACCTCTGGAGTTCAGCTCTTTTGTCCATGTTTAGACCAAAGCTGTAATGAGGCCAGGAGCTGAGTGGCCCTGACAAAACCCAAACTGAGCATTAGTGACCAGGTTATTTCTAAGCAAGTGCTGCTTGATAGCACTGTTGATGATCCCTTCCATTACTTTACTGATGATGGAGAGTAGACTAATAGGCTGGTAATTGGCCTGATTGGATTTGTCCTGCTTTTTGTGTAGAGGACATACCTGGGCAACTTTCCACATCGCCAGGTAGATGCCATTGGTGTAGCTGTACTGGAATAGCTTGGCTTGGGATGCAGTTTGTTCTGTATGTGTTTGTGTGGGGGGAAGGGGGGGTGCGATTTCTCTCGCTCCTTCCAGGATTGCCAGGAAATTATATGTTTGATTGCTGGGGTCTGTTTGCTGTTGCGGGTAATGATTTTTTTCATTTTAAAAGAGGTACATCAAAAATGGGTGGGAAAACAGGTGGAATGAAACTGAGAGCGCGGGTCCACCTAAAAGAATCATAGCTAGCAGTTCAGAATACCCAAATTCCTGATATGTTTACAGATCAGTACTTTCCTGGCAATCTTGGAAGGAACAAGAGCATATCCCCATACAAACACATGCAAATTTAAAGTTGTCAGGAGTGTACTCTTTCTCCATTCACGTAACAAGGGAAAGCAACACTGCTGATGTTAATTTCATCATCTATCAAGGTCCCGTCAACAAACCACAGAGAGAGAGGGAGCTATCAGCAGCTCATAATGAGATGGAAATAACACAAGCAAAAAAACAAACAACCCAGACTTAGCGAAGGAGAGGGGGAGGGAGGCTGATTACTGTTTCTGTATGTGTGTGTGCATGTATGTGTGCGTGCTTGTGTGTGTGTGTGTGTGTAAGTGTAAAAATGGGGTCACATTGGAAAATAGCTTGTGAAGCACTGGAGTTGAGGGTACAGATTATTTAGGAACTTGTGATAACTGCAAGTGACTTCAAATGCATACTATGAATGCATTGGGATTTACAAGCCTTAAAGAACATTTATAAAAGAATGTATTGCTTAACTGGTGACGATGCTTAATTTTATTCTGGATCTGTGTGTTGACGCATATTTCAAATTTAATGGATTTGAAAATGTGCACTTTCGTGTCTGAGAAAGGAGCCCCCAAAAAGCAGCCATTGACTAAACTAAGCTCTTGTCATGTCTAGTGTCAGCATGACTTATTCATTACTTCAAACATGGACCGGGTTCATATGGAAGCTAACTGGGACTGTCACTTATGAAAGGGCTAAGGTGGCTGCCAAGGATCAGATGATCTTTGCAGCTTCAACACAGACTATCTGAATCTTCCAGAAAGATCCTAATTGAATCACCCCAGGTGGGGGACTCTCCCCCGGAATGGATCTGCCAAGATGAATACTATCTGTGGAACTTACACTTGCTATTGTTTGGAGATTTACCCAAAACACAAGTCCAGACTTCATGTCACCAAGTTGAAACCCTAACAATGAGAGCTGGGCAGAAACCAATTCATCCTGAGTAAGTGTGAAGAACTCATCCATTATCTCCATTTTATAGCAGTGGCTTTCAGATAAGCCATTCCAGGTGAACAATACCAGTGTTCATGTGACTGAACTGGCTGAAAATAATGAGTTTTTATCTGAAGACCCAGAAAGGCCTGGGCAGTCTGCAGAAAACACCAAAAGGCACAGCAGCTGCAGCAAAAAGCTGTGATATCTCTACCTTTAAGAACCTGGAGGCTATACAGCTTAAAAGAGCCTCACAGCCTAATTCCAAAAATCCAAGCCCATCAATGAAGAAATATGATCTCCTGATATGAAAATCACCTAGCTCTGTGACCTGCTGAATAGTCTGTCCTTCAAGGGAATCCTGCAACAACCCTGATATCAGACTTCAACTATTTGAACCCATTTAAACCAGCATTCAAGAGTGGAAAAAGACTCCTTTCTTTATTGGGCCTGCAGCGACTGTTCTTCTACTATGACCCCAACCTGTGAAATATGAACTATTCTTTTAGTTTACAACTTGTCTTTAACTGTACCTTTCTTGTGTGCATGTGAGTGCTGAGTGTTAAGATGGCATTTAGACTTTCGGGGTGAATGCGTGAATAAATGATCCACTTTATTTAAACCCATGAAATCTTGCTGCTGACCACATGCTAAAGGGGGCTTAGAAACACACACATCCACCTTTTCCAAAAAAATAGACACTGATTATGGGCAGTAGGGAATTGGGGATTTCAGTTTATCACTCCTGCCTCTTCCAACACTGCAGTTTTTCTTCTCAAAAAGAGCCCTCAAAAAAAATTATTTTGATCTCTGGCCAGGTAGAATGTGTCCTTGAGGTGGAAGGTAATATGGAGATACAGTAATTATTGTACAAATTAACACCTCAAGCAGAAGGTGCATTTCAAGTAGATGTACCAGTTAAGAGGAAATTTCAGCTCTGAGTTTAATCTAATTAATTTTGATGCATAAAAATCTTTCTTTTTGCTGTTGCTTAAAAGCAGTGTTTCCAGCTACAGAATATAGCATAAAAATAGAAGCTCAATTAGGCTGTTTGGTCCTTTGAACCTGCTCCACCATTCAACAAGGTTATGACTTACCTTCTATCTTCTCACATTATCCCTATACCTCTTAATTCCCTTGGTATCCAAACATCTATCACCCTCTGTCTTCAATATACTCAACAACTAAGCATCCACAACTTTCTGGCATATGCACCTCTAAAGCATATCGGTGAAGAAGAGATCAGCATGCCAGACATCATTTAAAGAAATTGTTATTAAATCAAGGACAAGGGCTCAGCTAGATATTGAAGAAATTAAAGAGTGATAAAAAGCATGAAAAAGACTGAACCTCCAGGACCAGATGGTGTCCATTGAAGGTTTTAAGAATGTAAGAAATAGGAGCTGCAATGAATATTTGGTCCTCTGAGCCTGCTTCATTATTCAAAAAGATAATGACAGATCTCTTACTTGAACTCCACCTTCCCATATTATTCCCATGTCCTTTAATTACCATGGTGTCCAAAAACCTATTGAGTTCGGTTTTGACTATGATGACTGAGCATCTACATCTCCCTAGGATAGGGAACTCCAAAGATTCATAACCAGTTGAGTGCAGAAATTTCTCCTCATCTCAATCATAAATGGCCAGCATTTTATTGTGGGACTGTGACCCATGTTCTAAATGCCCCAGCCAGGGGAAACATTTTCTCAGCATCTATCCTGTCAAGCCCCTTAAAAGTTTTATATGTTTCAATTAGATTACCACTCATTCTACTAAATTCCACAGAATATACGCCGAATCTACTTGATCTCTCCTCACAGAGCAATCCCTTCATCCCAGGAACCTAGTCAATAAACGTTTATTTCACTCCCTCTTGGGCAATTGTGGCCCAGATTTTCATCCCCGGGTTGGGTTCACTGAGTCAGGAGATCTCTTGGCTCAACGAACCCAACATTCAAAAATGTCTGCTGGCAGGTGGGATGAAAAAGGAGTGTGACCCTGGAACAAATGGACAGGCTGCCGGTGCGGAGGTGGCCTGGGCGCAAGGCCTGCCGCTGTGCTCTGACACTGTGTTTAAATAAGTAGAAAATAACAAAAAAATTCCCTCAACCTTCACCCACACACACTCCCTATGCCTCATCCATGCCAACCCACACCTCACACCCCCATGCCAACTTAGTGCCCCTCTACCTGCCTTGCATTTCCCCATACCCTCTATGCCAACTTAGTGCCAACTCATGCCTCCTAAAGACTACCTTTTGCCTTTACCCCCTCCATGCCAACTCACCTAGTATTCTTGGACAGCTCCTTGACAGGTTTGACACTTCCTGGACTTCCTTTGACCCACAAAGATGGGAAATGCTGGGTTTGGGAGAGGGACTTAGCACTTTTGGCAATTTCTGAGATATTCACCACAACAGAGAGCCCGGTGTGGCCAAATTCTGGGCCTATGTCTTTCCCTAGGTAAGGAGTCCAGAATTGCACACAGCACACTCCAGGTGTGGCTTCGCCAATGCCCTGCATAATTGTAGTAAGACGTTTTTACTCAATCCTTTGGTACGAAGCTAGTATACCGTTTGCCTTCTGAGTATTTTGAGTAATGTAAGATTATTTGTTTTCTTTGCCATGTGGGTTTTCACCTTTAGTGTCCAGTGGTGATATGTGCAAAGCCTCAGTCTGCAATGGGTCTATTTATAAAAGACAAGGAACAAGTATTCTAATATAATATGACTCCAATAAAAGCAGAAAGTGCTAGAAAAACTCAGCAGGCCTGGCAGCATCTGTGGCAAGAGAAAAGGAGTTAAAGTTTCAAGTCCTTTATGACTCTTCTTTGGAACTGAAGAGATAGAAATATGATGGGTTTTATGCTGTTGAAAAAATTGTGTGGTTTGGAACAAAGGGAAGGGTGGGGGTATCTCCTGCAGCATTTGCAGTATTTTGCTTTTATAATATGACTGGTCATAAAGATTCCCTAATGTTATTTATTATTTAAAGAGCAATTTTGCATTTGTACAAAGTGCTAGATGAAATACTTATCCATAGAAATGTGAATTAACCCTAAGCTTTCTGACAAGGCCTACGAAATGCTGTACCTTTTATGAATATCACTGCATTACTTTTGTTCAAAGACTTTCAGAGACCTTGCTGATCAAGTTTTTAAAGTTATAAATTACATTTAGTGAAATCCTGTTTTATAAAACTTTGGTCGGAATTTTCCAGCCCCTCACACTGGTGGGATCCTCCTGCCCTGCTGATGTAAATGAAGATCTCAATGGCTCGCTGGCCCGGCCGTGGTGGTGGTTGATGGGGGTGGGGGATGGGTGGAAAATTCTCGCCTTTATAATGCTGAAAAGAAAAGTGGGTGTTTTAAATTAATTTTTGGAATTCAGGGGATGATTTGTTTTGAGCTTTGATTGTGAAATTTAAATTATACCAAATTGAAACGGAATGTAAAAAAACTTTGTAAAAAGCCAGCCAATGCAAGGCTGACACAGACAATTAAAACCGGCCACTGTTGTGTTTTACATGTCATAATGATCCAGCAGAAATGATACAGGCATAACAACACAACCATATTTATTACAGTATTAAATACTCTCACATTCAGCATTTCACTACCAGCTTACAAATTGCACCTTGCATCCAACTGGTTGTTTAAATGAAAACCCTGATACTTAAGGGGTGTTCCTAAACACACTAGTACAGTGCCAAAAAGGAAGCCATATTTAATTCTTAGTTGCAGTTGCAACAAAGTGCTTTAACTGATGTTCACAGAGTGCCTGATTTTATTGGGCGAGGGGTCCTTATCCCCCAGCATAAAAGCTAGGAGGGGTGGGTGCTCGCCCACAACCATTTATTGGCTGTCAACTCATTAATAGGTTTGAGGCAGGCCTTGTGCCACCATCTGGGAGGAAGTCCTGCCTCTGAGAGCTGCCAGCCAATCAAATGGACAGCAGCTCCCTTGTACCAGCAGTGCCACTGGGAGCCTTGGCCACTGCTGGGACTGCACCCATTCCCCAACTATGATCATCAATGGAGCCAGATGTGAAGGTAAATAGGGAGTGATATTGCTGGGGCCAAGCCAGCGGGGATTGCAGGGCAGGGGCGAGGGGAAATGTAGGAGTAGGAAGAACTTGGACCAACCCACCTCACCCTCTTTCCTGGCTCCCAGCCCAAGTAGTGAAAGTTGCCAGGCTGCACGCTTGCCATGGGCCTCTCCCACCATGGGTTAAATTGTGGTTGGTTGGGGCGGGGTGGGGGGTTGCTGACGGTGGAGAGTGAATAAAATCCAGTCTAGAGTGTAGCATGGTTTTAACTATTGGGCACAGAAGTTGGGACATGGCCTTAACTAGTGGGTGCGCATTTGGTGGTTAAGCAGTGATGACACTTATGATTCTGCAGCAATCGCAACCTTGCGAAAGTGCGATGGACTGGCCATATTTGTGCTTTATTATAGAGGATGAACTCTGGCATGGAGTTGCAGTCTCATTGAGACAAATGCACTGTGATTAAAATCATCGCAGCATGACCGCGATGGTGGCTCTGTTCACACTAGCACCGCAGAAGAAGCAAATCAGATATCCGTGATTCTGCTCAGAACACAAAATGAGTCAAAATTGAGCATTAAGGCCTGATGCTATGTTTCTTCTCTGAACTTAATTTCTCTTCTCATGCACTCACCGAGACAGCGACTGATTGCACCTTTCCCACCCACTGAACCTAATTACACCTAAATACTCTCCTGTGGAGAGTTGGGGACTCAAGTGGTCCCATTTTCTGCTCTTCCTATCTCTTTCTAGCCCAGGAACTGCCAGCAATGACAGTGGCAAATCCCCCAAGTGCCAGAATAAGAAAGACTTGGATTTATATAGTGCTTTGCATGACCTCAGGATATCCCAAGGGGCTTTACAGACAATTAAGTACTTTTGATCTGCCATCACTAACGTCAGAAACAAAGCAGGAAGCCAAATAGTGACCTCTCCTATATAGGTACATACACTTAAAGAAGACCTAAAAAAAATGTCCATCTTTGGAGATTGGAAGAGCAATCACCTGCAGCCATGAACATCAACTTGACACCAAATCCTAGGAATAGTCATGAATGTTCTTTTTTAATAATTCACGGGATGTGGGCATCGCTGGCTAATTGTCCTTGAGAAGGTGATGGTGAGCAGTGTCCTTGAACTTTTACAGTCCATGTGGTGTAGGTATAGCCACAGTGCTGTTAGGGAGGGAGTTCCAGGATTTTGACCCAGAGATAGTGAAGGAACGGTGATCTATTTCCAAGTCAGGATGATCAGTTGCTTGGAGGGGAATTTCCAGGCGGTGGTGTTACAATCTGTCTGTTATCCTTGTCCTTCTAGATGGTAGTGGCTTTGGGTTTGGAAGGTGCTGTCTAAGGAGGATTGGTGAGTTCTTGTAGTGCATCTTGAAGATGGTACACACTGCTGCTGCTGTGCGTCGGTGGTGGAGTGACTGAATATTTGTGGGTGGGGTGCCAATCAAGTGGGCTGCTTTGTTCTGTATGGTATCAAGCTTCTTGAGTGTTGTGGAAGCTGCACTCATCCAGGCAAGTGAAGAGTATTCCATCATACTCCTGATAGTGCCTTGTAGATGGTGGACAGGCTATAGGGAGTCAGGTGGTGAGTTACTCGCCACAGTATTCCTAACCTCTGACCTGCTTTTGTAGCCACAGTACTTATATGGCTAGTCCAGTTCAGTTTCTGGTCAATGGTAACTCCCAGGATGTTGATAGTAGGGGATTCAGTGATGGTAATGCCATTGAATGTCAAGGGATGATGGTTAGATTCCCTCTTGTTGGAAGCGGTCATTGCCTGGCACTTGTGTGACACGAATGTTACTTGCCACTTGTCAGCCCAAACCTGGATATTGTCCAGGCCTTGCTGCATTTGGACATAGACTGCTTCAATATCTGAGGAGTAATGAATGGTGTTGATCATTGTGCAATCATCAGTGAAAATCCTCAATTTTGACCTTATGATTGGAGGGAAGGTCATTGATGAAGCAGCTGAAGATGGTTGTGCCTTGGACGCTACCCTGAGGAACTCCTGCAGAGATATCCTGGAACTGAGATGATTGACCTCCAAGAACCACAGCCACCTTCCTTTTGCTAGGTATGACTCCAACCAGCAGCGAGCTTTCCTCCTGATTCCCATTGACTCCAGTTTCGCTAGAGCTCCTTGATGCCACACTCGGTCAAATGCGGCCTTGATGTGAAGGGCAGTCACTCTCGCCTCACCTCATAAGTTCAGTTCTTTTATCCATGTTTGAACCAAGGCTGTAATGAGGTCTGGAGCTGAGTGGCCCTGGTGGAACCAAACTGAACATCAGTGAGCAGATTATTTCTAAGCAAGTGTCGCTGTTGATGATCCCTTCCATCACTTTACTGATGATGGAGAATAGACTGATGGGGTGGTAATTGGCCAGGGAGGATTTGTCCTGTTTTTGCATTCAGGACATACCTGGGCAATTTTCCACATTGCTGGGTAGATGCCAGTGTTGTAGCTGTACTGGAACAGCTTGGCTATGTAATGAAGAACAACTCTTGCTCCCACAGTAAAACAATTATCCCTTCCTAATATTTGATACAATGAACAATTTTGTTGCATTATGCTTTTAATATTAAAGGCAATGGAAAAGTTCAAATTGTTATTGGATTTAACTTTGGTTGTCCCTGGAAGCACAAAAGGACTTGAGCCAATGCATATCATGATTCAAATGGTTAATGTCTCATTAAGCCATAAGCATCAGCAGTAGCTCATTTGCTAGCATACTTGCCTTTGGTCACCTGTCTTAATGTCTTCTTTGATTTAGTGTCAAATTTTTGTTTAACTACACTTCTGAGAAGCGCATTTGGATGTCTTACTATGTTAAAAGGGCCTATAAAAAATACAAATAGTTATCATCAGTAATTGTCAAAATGTTTTACAAAGAAGTATCTTAAAGTGAACATATCCACAATTTTTCCCTGGGAATGTGTCAATATGGGGATATAGCTAATTCTGAGAGAGAAGTCAAGCACAGTTCCAGTTATTGCCAGAGAATGAAAAGTCATCTATGCTCAGTCAATAACTAGAAGGGGAGCAGGAATCCCAAATCAATGGAAGCATAGTTTTGTAAGGAACACTTGACAGAAAATTAAATGGCAGACAATAACATAATGCACAAGAAAGTCTAAAACAATTTGAAAATGAGAGAGAAAATCTTTTTGTGGGCAGTTTTGGAAGAAATTTCACTATGCACATGAAACTTTCAGCAATGTCATATCAACATATCATGAAGTGTTATACCACCATGGCATGTTTCCAGGTTGCCCCATTTCCAAAATTACAATAAACTGGATATTTGGAGTATAAAATGGCTCTTTTCAAAAACTGCCATTTTTCTATCTACTATCTCTCACTTTCCTGCTACCTTGTTAGTTTCTGTCTGCTCCTTGGTTGGTTTCTACCTGCCTCCTGGTTCCTTAATGCCTGTTGCCCCCAGTTGAGTCTTAATGCTCTGAAGGGTACAGTTTCTGGAAGAGAGAATGTGAGCATATAATTTTATATCACTTCTATTAGCAACTACATGGCCTTCCCCTTCCTATCACTCTAACCTCCTCCAGCACTACAACTCTCCAAGAACTCTCCATTCCTCCAACTTTGGCCTCTTGTCAAACCCCCAATTCCATCACGCCACCATTGGCAGCTGTGTCTTCAGTCATGTAGACCCCAAACTCTGGAATTCCACCCCCTAAACCTAATCACCTTTCTTGACTCCCTTTAAGATTGTGCTTAAAACTTCTTTAGCCCTAGAGCAGGGCTTGAATGCAATAATTAAAGCTGATATTCTACTGCAGTGCCGAGGGGGGGCTGCACTGTTGAAAATTCCACCTTTCAGATGAGATCTTAAACCAAAGCCTCATCTACCTGTTTGGGTGGATGTAAACAATCCTATGGCGCTATTTTTAAGAAGAGTGGTATCGTAAACCCAATCAGCATCACAAAAAACCGATCATCTAGTCATTCTCACATTGCTGTTTGCACATGTTTGCTGAGCACATGTTGGCTTTACTTTCCTATATTACAACAGTGACTATAGTCGATGAAGTACTTTTCAAAATGTAGAGTGCTTTGAGACATCTGGTAATCATGAAAAGCATTATATAAATACAAGTCCTTCCTTTTTAAAATAGCAAGGATAGAAATTTGATATGATCATGTTGAGTGTACTTATGATAACATTATTCATTGTACAGGCTTTCAAGAAATATCACTGGAGAATCAACCTGCCCATGACAAGTCCAGGGAACCCTGGATGTCAAGGGATATAGGGGATTGGATAAGAAAAAAAGAGACTTATGGCAGATAATGAAGACTGAAAACAGCGGAAGCCCTAGAGGAGTATAGGAAGTGTACGGGGGTACTTAAAAAAGTAATTAGGAGAGCAAAGAGGGGGAATGATAAAACACTGACCGGCAAGCTAAAAGAAAATCCCAAGGCATTTTATAAATATATTAAGGGCAAGAGGATAACCAGGGAAAGAGTAGGACCCATTAGGGACCAAAGAGGCAATCTGTGCATGGAGCCGGAGGTCGTAGGTGAGGTTTTAAATGATTACTTTTCATCTGTGTTCACGATGGAGGAGGACGATGTAGGTGTAGAAATCAGGGAGGGGGACTGAGATATACTTGAACAAATTAACATTGAAAGTAAGGAGGTATTAGCAGTTTTAGCAGGCTTAAAAGTGGATGAATCCCCAAGCCCAGATGAGATGTATCCCAGGCTGCTATGTGAGGCAAGGGAGGAGATTGCAGGGGCTCTGACATTAATTTTCAAATCAAATTTCTGGCCACAGGAGAGGTGCTAAGGAGACTGGAGGACAGCGAATGTGGTACCATTATTCAAGAAGGGTAGTAGGGACAAACCAGGTAGTTACAGGCCAGTGAATCTAGCAGCAATGGTAGGGAAACTATTGGAAAAAATTCTGAGGGACAGGATTAATCTCCACTTGGAGAGGCAGGGATTAATCAGGGGTAGACAGCCTGGCTTTGTGATGGGGAGATCATGTCTAACAAATTTGATTGAATTTATCAAGGAGGTGACTAGTTGTGTAGATGAGGGTAGTGTAGTTGATATAGTTTACATGGATTTCAGTAAGGCTTTTGACAAAGTCCTGCATGAGAGAATGGTCAAGAAGCTAAGACCCCGTGGGATCCAGAGTAATTTGGCAAATTAAATCCAAAATTGGTTTAGTGGCAGGAGGCAGAGGGTGATGGTCGAAGGTTATTTTTACGATTAGAAGCCTGTGACAAGTGGTGCACCGCAGGGATCAGTGTTGGAATCCTTGCCATTTAGACGTGAATAAAGGAGGCATGATCAGTAAGTTCGGAGATGACACGAAAATTGGTGGTGTCGTAAATAGTGAGGAGGAAAGCCTTGGATTGTAGGACAATATAGATAGGCTGAGCAGTGGAATTTAATCATGAGAAGCGTAAGGTGGTGCATTTTGAGAGGACTAACACAGCAAGGGAATACACAATGAATGGTAGGACCCTAGGAAGTACAAAGGATTAGAGGGACTTTGGTGTACATGTCCATAGATCCCTGAAGGCAGCAGCACAGGTAGATAGGGTGGTTAAGAAGGCATATGGTATACTTGTCTTTATTAGCTGAGGTATAGAATATGAGAGCAGGGAGGTTATGTTGGAGCTGTATAAAACACTAGTTAGGCCACAACTGGAGTACTGTGTACAGTTCTGGTCCCCACACTATAGGAAGGATATGATTACACTGGAGAGGGTGCAGAGGACATTCACCAGGATGCTGCCTGGGCTGGAACATTTCATCTGTGAAGAGACTGGATAGGCTAGGGTTGTTTTCCTTAGAACAGAGAAGGCTGAGAGGGGGTACCTGTAGAGGTATACAAAATTATGAGGGGCATAGATAGGGTAGAAAGAAAGAAACTTTTCCCCTTAGCAGGGGTGTCAATAACCAGGGGGCATAGATTTAAGGTAAGGGGCAGGAGGCTTAGAAGGGATTTGAGGAAAAATTGTTTCACCCAGAGGGTGGTTGGAATCTGGAAGACGCTGCCTGAGGCGGAGTGGTAGAGGCAGGAACCCTCACAATATTTAAGAAGTATTTGGATGAGCACTTGAAACGCCATAGCACACAGGGCTACGGGCCAAGTGCTGGAAAATGGGATTAGGGTAGATAGGTGTTTGATGGCCGGCATGGACATGATAGACCAAAGGGTCTGTTTCTGTGCTGTAAACCCTATGACTCTATGCTAAGGTGGTGTAGTCTAAAGTCTGACCTTCTAAGCCCAAATCTGTTTGAGCTCATCCTCCAAGACCATCAAGATAGTCTTCTCCAGTGAAAGTTAGCAGCCTCCCACTGACCATGCTGCAGCCACTGGGGTACTGCAGCAAAGGAACACTAGGATAAGCAAAGGCACACAGAAGCCAACATAAAGAGAGGATGATTAGTTTAAATTTTTGCGCAATATGGCATGAATTCATTTAAAATTTGGTTTGGAATTTTTATTTGCATTGACTTTTATTTCTGCATTGTGGTCAAGAAGACAATTTGATGGCTTTGGTCATGTGACATAATACCTCCTAATGTGGTTCAGTGTCATACTTTGTTTTAAAACGCCACTGTGAAGTGTCTTGGGATGGTTCATTACTTTAAAGTGCTTTGGAAATAAACGTTGGTGGTGGCGATAGAAAGACGTTAATGAGTGTGGGACTGTTGGTGAATAGGTTTTGAGGTTGTGATTGCTTGTATCACAATTTAAAGAGTTCTTCAAGTACAGCCCAGACAGAAAGGGGCTGTCTAGATTGCGACCTCCCATCCTCCTCCTCATACTCCTGCTTGTACTCCTGCTCCTCAACTTCTCACCTGATAGGTGTGGCAAGGTCTGTTGTTTCATGATGGCGAGGTTATGCAGCACACCACCACACACCTTGAGACCGACTTGGTTGTGTGTTGCAGGGTTCCTAGAAACATAGAAAAATAGGAGCAGGAGTAAGCTATTCATTATGATCATGGCTAATCATCCAACTCAATAACCCACTCCCGCTTTCTCCCCACATCCTTTGATCCCTTTCGCACCAAGAGCTATATCTAACTCCTTCTTGAAAACAGACAATGTTTTGGCCCCATTTACTTTCTGTAGCGAATTCCACAGGCTCACCACTCTCTGGGTGAAGAAATTTCTCCTCATCTCAGTCCTAAATGGTCCACCCCGTATCCTCAATCTGTGACCCCTGATTCTGGATTCCTCCACCATTGGGAACATTCTTCCTGCATCTACCCTGTCTAGTCCTGTTGGAATTTTATAGGTTTCTGTGAGATCCCCTCTCATTCTTCTGAACTCCAGCGAATATAATCCTAACCGACTCAACCTCTCCTCATATGTCAGTCCTGCCATCCCAGGAATCAGCCTGGTAAACCTTCGCTGCACTCCCTCTATAGCAAGAACATCCTTCCTCAGATAAGGAGACCAAAGCTGCACATATTATTCCAGGTGTAGTCTCACCAAGACTCTATAACTGCAGCAAGACATCTCTGCTCCTGTACTTGAATCATCTCACAATGAAGGCCAACATACCATTTGCGTTCTTTACCACCTGCTGCACCTGCATGCTTACCTTCAGCGACTGGTGTACGAGGACATCCAGGTCTCGTTGCACATTCCCCTCTCTCAATTTATAGGCATTCAGATATTAATCTGCCTTCCTGTTTTTGATACCAAAGTGGATAACCTCACATTTATCCACATTATACTGCATCTGCCATGCATTTGCCCACTCACTCACCTTTTCCAAATCACACTGAAGTATCTCTGCATCCCCCTCACAGCTCACCCTCCTACCCAGCTTTGTGTCATTTGCAAACTTGGTGATTTTACATTTAGTTCCCTCATCTAAATCATTAATATATATTGTGAATAGCTGAGGTCCCAGCACCGATCCCTGCGGTACCCCACTAGTCACTGCCTGCTATTCAGAAAAAGACCTATTTATTCCTACTCTTTGTTTCCTGTCTGCCAACCAGTTTTCTATCCATCTCAATACACTACCCCCAATCCCATGCACTTTAATTTTACACACTAACCTCTTTGTTGAAAGCCTTCTGAAGGTCCAAATACACCACCTCCACTGGCTATCCCTCATCAACTCTACTAGTTACATCCTCGAAAAATTCCAGTAGATTTGTCAAGCATGATTTCCCTTTTTCTCTCAGTTCCTTCGCCTCTGCTTCTTCCTCGAACAGAGGCCCGAACAATCCCCCTCCACCACCACTCTCCTCCGTCTGGCTGGACTTGTTCTCTCACTGAACAATTTCTCCTTAAACTCGTCTCACTTCCTCCAAATAAAAGGTGTGGCTATGGGTATCCGCATGGGCCCCAGTTATGCCTGTCTCTTTTTGGGGTATGTGGAACATTCCTTGTTCCAGTCCTACTCAGGCCCCCTCCCACAACTCTTTCTCCGTTACATCGATGACTGCTTCGGTGCCACTTCATGCTCTTGTCTGGACCTGGAAAAATTTATTAATTTTGCTTCCAATTTCCACCCCTCCATCATTTTCACATGGTCCATCACTGACACTTCCCTTCCCTCCCTTGACCTCTCTGTCTCAATTTCTGTTGATAGACTGTCCACCAATATTCATTACAGGCCTACCAACCCCCTGAGCTACCTCGACTACAGCTCCTCACACCCTGCTTCCTGTAAGGACTCCATCCCATTCTCTCAGTTCCTTCGCCTCAGTCGCATCTGTTCTGATGATGCTACCTTCAAAAACAGTTCCTCTGACATGTCTTCCTTCTTCCTTAATCGAGGTTTTCCACCCATGGTTGTTGCCAGGGCCCTCAACCGTGTTCGGCTCATCTCCCGCGCATCCGCCCTCACGCCTTCTCCTCCCTCCCAGAAACATGATAGGGTCCCCCTTGTCCTCACTTATCACTCCACCCGCCTCCGCCATTTCCACCAACTCCAGCATGATGCCACCACCAAACACATCTTCCCTTCACCACCCCCCCCCCCACCTCCCCGTCGGCCTTCCATAGGGACGGTTCCCTCCAGGACACCCTGGTCCACTCCTCCATCACCCCCTACACTTCTGCCCCCTCCCACAGCATCTTCCCATGCAATCGCAGACCTGCCCCTTTACTTCGCCCCTCCTCACCGTCCAAGGGCCCAAACACTCCTTTCAAGTGATGCAGCATTTCACTTGCACTTCCTATAATTTAGTCTACTGCGTTCCCTGCTCCCAATGCGGTCTCCTCTACATTGGAGAGACCAAATGCAGACTGGATGACTGCTTTGCAGAGCACCTTCAGTCTGTCCGCAAGCATGACCCGGACCTCCCTGTTGCTTGCCATTTCAACACACCACCCTGCTCTCATGCCCACATGTCCATCCTTGGCCTGCTGCTATGTTCCAGTGAAGCTCAATGCAAACTGGAGGAACAGCACCACATCTTCCAGTTAGGCACTTTGCAGCCTTCCGGACTTAACATTGAGCTCAACAACTTCAGATCATGTATTTTCTCCTCCATCCCCACCCACTTTCCGATCTCCCTTTTTCCAATAATTTATATTTTTTAATATAAATTTTTTTTAATATGTTTTTCTTTTCCCACCTATTTCTATTATTTTTAAATGCATTTCCATTCATTGTTTTATTTTAGCCCATTTCAATCCCTTCCCCCTACCCCATCCCCACTAGGGCTTTCTGTCACCTACTCGTCCTGATTTCTACCCTTAATGTCATCATTAGCACATTCCATAGCTAATATCACCACCATCAACACCCCTTTGTCCTTTTGTCTATGACATCTTTGGCAATCTCTTCTTTGCCTCCATCTATCACTGGCCCTCTATCTAGCTCTACCTGTCCCACCCCCCTCAACCAGCTTATATTTCATCTCATTTCTATTTTACCTTAGTTCTGATGAAGAGTCCAATGGACTCGAAACGTTAACTGTGTTCCTCTCCACAGATGCTGTCAGACCTGCTGAGTTTTTCCAGCTATTTTTGTTTTTGTTTCAGATTTCCAGCATCCACAGTATTTTACTTTTATAATTTCCCTTTTGTAAACTCAAGCTGTCCTGGCAGTGGAATCGTTATTTCAGCATGGTAGCGTTGCTTTCATTGTATGCATACTGCTCACGTATGTGTGGGTTGCTAATTTTAGTCATTAGCCATATGGTCAATGGATACCTTGCTCAGTGGCCATTCTTCGGTTTGCTCTGATGGCAGAAATACAGCTGGCCCTTGTGGGCTGCTGCAGAAAGAAGGCAACATGCCTATGGTCACGCATCAGCTGGATGTTGTGGAATGGAATCTCTTTTAGTTCCAGTACATAGCAGAATTGAAATCAACACCTGAGAAGCAGTCAGTAGCACCCTGAACCATGGGAAAACAGTTCTTGCTCCATCTGCTTGTCTGTGGAAAGAGGGAATGAAATTAAATTGTTTCTCTTTGAATAAAGATCCTCAGGGCCATCCCTGGAGTAACAATGGACTGCAAACTGCGAGATGTTGCTGATATATTCAGCACTAGCCTGGAGGGAGAAGGATGCACAAATGCTCATAGCCATTGGCACCATTAGCAATGCAGTCCTTACCCTGCTCTGAAGTTGGAATTGTGGCTACAGCAATTGGCAGATTTCAGTGATTACATTGTTAGTGAAGCAGAGACATCTCAAATATTGGGTTGTTGATGAAGTTCAGTTCGGAGAGTTGCCCCCTGAAAACTATGGGTCTATATAGCTTCCTGCTGAAAGCCCTTCTCCCCCTCCTCCTCCTCCAACAGCTTGTCCTACTCTGAATGGATTTATTTTGCCAGTCATGTTAAATTCCAAGAGGAAAGCCTGCTAAAGCACCCATGTCTAGGAAGAAACAGTTGCACAGAAACCTTGAAGTCAGCAACCTCCTACACCACTCTCTGTAGACTTTTGAAATTTGAAACTACTACGGAAAGCACCAAAACGTGTACAATTTGAGAAGAAATCAACCCAGAAACTAACCAGCAATTAATTGATAATCCTTTTTAAAAGTGCTGATGTGGGTCAGGGGAGGGGGCCTCCCTGATGCTGAATGTGTGTTCAACTGTGTGAGGTTCAGAGACGATGTTGGTTGGAGCACTGAGTTCTAAAGTGGCAGTGCTGATGTCACCTGATCACTGCATCATAAGTGTGGGCATGAGCTGCAGACATTATTGTGATGCCTTGTGGCACTTGTAATAATTGGGCACTTTAGGGCCTCTATTAGCCTCTGCGTGGGAAGGCCGTCCTCAACCGTTCCTGCCCCTGAATTAATCACTTAATCGGGGGAGAGTCAGGAAGGCTGTGGGTTCTCCGCTTGGTGCCTTCCCACCCACCTATATGGATCCCCATCCCTGCCTCCCAGCCAAATCCTGGCGGACAAGGGGGGCAATTAAATTCCACCCAAGGTGTATAATCTACACCAATGCATTATCACCCAAATAAGTAAAATGAAAATCTGCTCAAAAGTATCTTAGCCTGTAACTGACCATGGTAGTCATCATGCAGTTAAGAAAATTTTGGCAAACCACAGTGACATTAAAACTTATCTGATTTTTTTTCAGTGGGTGTTGGTGACTCATATGAGTGGTTTTTTTACATAGGGGTAGCACTTACTTTTCCATTTTTCGAACTCCGAAGGAAACAGTAAGCTGTGTTTAATGTCAGTTTCCTCCATTCCCTTTCCAATCTTCAAACCTACACAACTGTGTATAGTAAATCTTGAATCTCTGCTCAGTCAAGAATTTAGTAAGTATATCTCCTCCATCAGGGATGTCTTTTATCGTGATCAGAATAAAACAAAATACCCTGAAGTTCTGAGCATGTTGTTAGAAAATTTAACAAACTCTTAAGTATGTTTTACTAAATATCAATGGGTAAAACTTGCAGCTTTGTTCAGTATGTATAACAATCACTGATCCACTGTTGCCTGTTTGTTCATGGCTTTGTTACCTCTATTCCAAGGCACTTCTGGCTTGCTTCCCAAATTCTACCTTCTGTAAACTTGAGGTCATCCAAAACTCTGCCACCAGTGTCCTACCTCGCACCAAATTATGTTCAATTCTATCCTTGCGTTTGCTGACCTACATTGGCAATGCCTTGTTTTCTATAATTTTCAGCCTTGTTTACAAATCCCTCCATGGCCTCATCTGTCCCTATCTCTGTAATCTCCTCCAGCCCCACAGGCCTCCAAGATATCTGTGTTGTTTTAATTCTGGCCTCTTGAACATCCCTGATTTTAATTGCTTCAGTGGTGGTCATGCCTTCAAATGCCTACTAATGTTGATAACTGATGCTGTGCTTTTGAATGAGTTCACCAAGAGACAGCATGTAGAAAAGAAATAGGAGGGGGCAATGGATAGATCCCTTGAGAGACACTAGATGTGATGGTGTGGGAGCAGGAAGAGAAGACATTGCAAGTAATACTCTGGCTACGATTAGATAGAGAAGAATGAAGCCAGGCAGGGCAGTTCCACTCATTGGACAACAGTGGACAGGAGTTGGAGGAGGATAGTGCGAAAGGTAGCAGACAGCCTGGCAAGGCCAGCATTTGTCACATAGAATGCCATTTGTGACTTTGATAAGAGCCATTTTGGGGCAGGGGTTGAAACCTGATTGGAGGGATTCAAACATTGATTTTTGGGAATGATGGGCAGATATTTGGGGAGCAACAACATGTTCAAAGACTTTGGAGAGGAAATGGAGGTTGGAGATGAGGTGATGGCATACAAGGACGGTGGGGTCAAGAGTTGCTTTTTTGAGGAGGAGATGATGACAGCAGATTTAAAAGAGAGAGGCACAACACCTGAAGAGAACTGTTCACAATAATGGCCAACCTGGGGACCAGGAGGAGAAGCTGGGTGGTCAGCACATGATGGCAAATGAGTAAAATCTATAGCTTCATGCACTCATAGAAATCCACTGATTTGATGAAAGTTGATGGCTCATTCATATAATTATTTTCCTCCTGTGCGTAAAGTAATGAACTGGGCTGTACTGGCAAACATATTATTTATTATTTGCATTATACAAAAATGGTCAGTAAATTGACATACTTAGTAGAGGTAACCGCTTGCCCCTTGGAATAAGTTATTGGCTAAAAAGTTAATGAAGTAGTGACCTTCTCTTAACTGTTGTACTATTTCATGCAAAAGTTTATGGATCAGCTTATAGAATGGTGCCAGAGTGAATCACTTCCTTCTTATAGATAATTTCAGGGAGGTACTCAAATAGGATATTCTGTGTCTGTGGTTGAGTATCTGTAGGAAGGTTTGGATCTCCTACAGTGCAGTGGCTCAATGTAACACCCATACCTCTGAGTCAGAGGTTGAGTGTTCACTTCCTACTCACAGAGACTTGAGCAATAAAATCTAGGCTGATCCTCTTATGCAATGCTGAGGTAGTGCTGCAGTGGTGAAAGTCTCTTGAATGAGACATTAAACAAAGGCCCTGCCTGTCCATGCAAGTGCATGTAAAAGATCCCATGTCACTATTTGAAGAAGAGCAGAGGAATTATCGCCCGTGTCCTAGTCAATGCTAATCCCTCAACCAACATCACTGTTGAAAAGTCATTGACCTGAAATGTTAATTGTTTTTTTTATTCGTTCATGAGAGGTGGACGTTGCCGGTTAGGCCAGCCATTTATTGCCCATCCTTAATTGCCCTTGTTCATAGGGCATTTAAGAGCCAACTACATTGCTGTGGGTCTGGAGTCACATATAGGCCAGACCAGGTAAGGACAGCAGATTTCCTTCCCTAAAGGACATCTGTTTCTCACTTCACTGATGATGCCTGACCAGATGAGAATTTCAGCATTTTCTGGTTTTATTTCAGATTGCCAGCATCTGCAGTATTTTGCTTTTGTATCACTAAAAATCATATTATCCGGTTATTATCACATTGCTGTTATGGGACCACACTGTGATATGGTCACAAATTGTCTGTTGTGTTTCCTACATTACAACAATGAGTGCACTTCAAAAAGTCCTTCATTGAATGTAAAATTCTTTGAGATGTCCTGAAGTCATCAGTGACACTATATAGATATAAGTCCTATTTTTTTTTCTTACATTACTGCCATATGAACTCAACTTCCCAGTTTCTGTGCCAATCCTCCTCTTCATCATCTTTCAAAGTATATATTTTAAAAAGGAGAATCCTCATTGGAAAGCCGCCTACAAGTAGCATTACAGTTTTGTGAAATTTCTCAAACTTTAAACAGTCTTAAAGCTAAAACCCTCCATAAAAATTTGACAAAAGACCAATCCAAAGTTCTTGTTGAAGCCAATTTCTAGAGGCACAATAAAACAAAGCAAATAACTTATAAGATTCTAGCATCAGCATTCCTCAGCTGTTGTTCCCAATTACCACTATTTTCTAGTGCATAAATTAGATCAGTACATTCAAGGGCAGCAACGTCAGAATTTAGGATTGGTCTAAACTCATCATTTACCAGAACATATAAATGTAGCCACAAATGACAGTCAACTCTGAACTTAGATCACCGGGGAAGTGGCATTGAGAAAATTGTTGGAGCTGCGGGCTGACAAGTCCCTGGGTCCTGATGGACTTCATCCTAGGGTCTTAAAAGAATTGGTGAGTGAGATAGTTGATGCATTGGCTTTAATTTTCCAATATTTGCCTGATGTGGGAAGGTTCCATTAGATTGGAAAATAACAAATGTAATACCTTTATTCAAAAAGGGAGGGAGACAGAAAGCAGGGAACTACAGGCCAGTTAGCTTAACATTTGTCATAGGGAGGATGTCAAAAGCTATTATTAAAGACGTTATAGCAGGCCGCTTAGATAAATTCAAGGTAATCAGGCAAAATCATCATGTTTTGTGAAGGGGAAATCATGTTTAACCAATCTATTGCAGTTCTTTGAGGAAGCAACATGTGCTATGGATAAAGGATTCTTAGTGCTTAGATTTCCAGAAGGCATTTGATAAGGTGCCACATCAAAGATTATTGTGAAAAATAATAGGTTATGATGTAGGGGATAACATATTGGCATGGACAGAAGATTGGCTAGTTAACACGAAGCAGGATACATGGACCATTTTCTGGTTGGCAAAATGTAACAAGTGGTGTGCCACAGGGACCTGTGCTGGGGCCTCAACTTGTCACAATTTAGATAAGTAATTTGGATGATAATGTAAGATCTTAAGGTGTCTTAAGGGTGGATGTAGAAATGATGTTTCCTCTTGTGGGAGAATCTAGAACCAGGGGTCACTATTTAAAAGTAAGGGGTCACCCATTTACAACAGGAATGAGGAGAAATTATTTCTCGCAGAGGGTCATAAGTCTTTGGAATTCTCCTTCTCAAAGGGCTGTGGGAGCAAAGCCTTTGGACGGAATGGTATAGCCTCATCGTGGCAGGGGTAGGGTCATAAAATGCGTTAAGCCATTCAAAAGTCCACTGGGGAGAATTTTCTCCCTATCAGGCAGGCCATTCAGGAGCGGGCGCAGGCGGGTGCAGAGCCAATTGCTGCCCACGATCGGCTCCATGCCGCCATTTTATGTGGGCTGGCCAATTAAGGCCTGCGCAGCGTGAAACATGGCTCCCGAGAATAGCGGTAGTGGGCAGGCAGTGGCGGGAGTGCATTGACCACCGGTCCAATGGCAACCCGGCGGCCTGTTCAAATAACGCGCAGACAGCCTTGCAAAGGCTGTGCATCATGGCAAACAGAAGGACTCCCAGAGCACTTCTGGTGCGCAGGCCAGGCAGGAAGGTAGGGCAGCGGCACACTGTGCCCCTCGCTTTTCTGACGAGTGCCTAGCTGCCCTCCTGGAGGAAGTGGAAGCATGGTGGGAGGTCCTCATTCCTAAGGACAGGAGGAGGGGACACCCACATCTGACCAAACGTGCCTGGGAGGAGGTGGCAGACATAGACAGCTCCCATGATGCGGTGCGACGCACATGGGTCCAGTGCCACAAGCGTTTCAACAACCTCTTGCACTCAGGAAGCGTGAGTACCATGTTGGCAGAGGTCTCTTAATACAACAGGTAGGCTTTACTCCCAGTGCCCCCCACCCCCAACTCTGAGTGCAGTTACAGCATTGAATCATTCACGGCATGTGTCCCTCACTGGGTGGACCAGCAGATATTGCACATGCCTAGTTCACCCTGAGATGGTAGTGATGAGATGGGTTCTGCACCGGCAGCATGTGATAGACTGATACCCAGAGTACTGTTTTGGGGGCTACCTCAAGGATCTGCACCTAGGCATAGTGCTCGAACTGCAAAACATGTCAAAGTCAGGCTGCTGACATGCTGGAAGGGAAGCTTCCAGGTGGCAGGGCATTGATCTATCTGCTGCTCTTGGCATTCCACATGCTTGTGTGTCCTTGTTTTGCAAGGTTAGACTGTGTGATGGCAAATGTGATGGAGGCAGCATGTGGGCCGAGGGGGTCAGCCCTGGCTTCATTGAGTGTGCAGCAGCTGCAGGATGATAATTCACTGGAGCCCTGCAATGTCCCACTCAGGTGGGGGTGGCAGGGATGAGATGGCAATCCAGGTACAGGATGGACTTATTAATGGTCCTCTCTCCTTTTCATGAGAAGAGTGGATGCAGACTGGCGGAGGCCAGGTCCAGTTGGCCATAATCACCAGATACCAGCAGACGGCGGTGGAGCTGGATACACACCATATGCCCAGGTCAACCCATGGCGGTGAGGCTGGGGTGCCATGGGGAGGTAAGAGTGCCATGCACTGAGGTCACCATGTGTGTCCCAGCAGCTATCCCACGGTTGAATGTTCAGTGATTGAAGCTTCCAACATGGGTTGTCCATTGATTATGGAAGGATAAGCGCATATTGATCCAGGGCCAGGCATGCACATTGACATTGTCTCCACTTTAACTAATCAAATGTCCTTGTTCTTCCTTTCAGCATCACCGGAGCTGGACCGGGAGGAGGAGGCAGAGGGGACACCTCAGACACCTGAGGGCTCAGAACAAATGGAATCATCAGCTTCATACCATCTCTGCCGGGTAGGCACCAGTGCAGATATAGCACCTTGGTGGGAATTAGATCATCGGTTAGTGTCCCAAGGCACAGCGGTGAGGGCACTTCACACCCACTTCAGGTGCAGCTGGAGACAGAGAGTGCCCAGGGCGCCGGCAGTCGGAGGACTGCAGGGGACCAGGCACATGCTCAGAAGGTGGCTGATGATGTGCCTCTGGAGTTGTCCGTGAGGCAGAAGATGCTGGACATCCAGCGGTGTATGCGGGAGGATCTGGCGGAGGTACATGAGGCAATGCGTGGCATGGTCCCTGTGCTAGAAGAGTCCACGCAGAGCATCACCGATGCAATGAGCCTCATGGCCGAGAGCCACGCTTCCTCCATGGAGAGAGTGGCGACTCTCATGGAGAGGCTCCTCCAGGAGAACAATCAGGGCCCCCTGGGGTTGCGCTCGGACCAGCAAGCCCTCACAGCGGCATTGACCTCCGCCTGTCAGTGCCATGTGGGAGATGGATTGGGCACCAAATATCCTAGCTCAGTGCCCATCCATCATGTCAGTGCAGGAGCTGCCTGACATCTCTGCGGGGGCCTCTCAGGGCGCTCCGGATGAGGGTAGCAGCTCCTCCACCCCTCTGCCAGTGACCATGGGATCCGATGAGGCTGCGGTGACTGGGGAGATGCCAGCCGTGGAACTGGCCACTCTCTCCCAGGCGGGGCCATCACAGGTTCCATGGGCCAGAGTCATCGAGGTCATCGAGGCCAACAGGATAGCACAGTTAGCAGGCTATCTCAAATGCCAGTGCCAATGAGGGGGCAGCACCTAGACGTCGCACCCAGAAACATAAACTTAAGGCATCTTAGGCACACCACGGACTTCTCACTGGTGGTTTTATGTTGCCCCGCTATGAGTTGATGACAAATTGGTGTGATGCTGTTCCGTTCCTGCTTTATTTTTTTAATTCATTAAATGTTTATATGTGAGCATGGCTCAGGGTGATTCCTTACTTCTGCAGGTGGACGGGAACCCATGATGTTATGAGTGACTTGTTTGTCATCGAGTTTTATTGACAAGGCACATAGTTAATGTTCCTAACCAGGCAGATGTTGCTGTCAGGTATCGAGTATGGAGCCTGCAGCCCTGCTTGTGTTGGAGGTCCATCTGTGGTGGTTAGCTGAAGGTTTGTTGGATTAAGGCCTCCCGGGTGTCCCAGACTCCATGGAGGATGCTGGGGTCAGTATTTACCCTCTCAGTATTCTCCTGTGCGTGCTCATCCTCAGACTCACTACTGGACTCATCATGTGCAGCCGGAGCATCTGCGTCTACATCTTTCCTCCACTGCATCGCCCCTTTCCAGCAACAGATTGTGGAGAGTGCAGCATGCAACCACTATCAGCGATACACGATCTGGGGGGGTATTGGAATGTGCCCCCTGAACGGTCCAGGCATCGGAAGCACATCTTGAGAAGACCGATGGTTCTCTCTACCATCACCCTTGTGGAGGTGTCACTCCTATTGTACTGATGCTCAGCCTCTGTTCTTGGATGGTGGAGAGGCATCATGACACCTTCTAAGGGGGTAGCCCTTGTCACCCAGCAGCCATCCATCCAGCCGGGCTGGAACACCGAAGAGCCCCGGCACCTGGGAGTGTCTGAGGATGTAGACTTTGTGGGAGCTGCCTGAGTACCTTGCACAGACTTGTAGAATCAGCATCTTGTGATCACACACTATCTGCACGTTCAAGGAGTGGAATATTTTCCTGTTGATGAAGGCACCGGGTTCACCTGCTGGCGCCTTGATGGCCACGTGTACAGTCTATAGCACCCTGGACGCAGGAGACGTCAGCAATGGCCACGGAGTCTCTGGCTCGCTCTGTCTGGCTGGCCTCATCCCAGTGGTAGTGGATGAAGGTCAATACACGCCTGAACAGAGCGTCTGTCACCTGCTTGACACAAGTGTGGACAGCTGACTGGGAGACCCCACAAAGATCACCCACTGATTCCTGGAAAGAGCCGGAGGCTTAGAAGTTGAGGGCAGCCACGACCTTCAACGCCACTGGCATGGGGTGTCCACCCACACAGTTGGCGCAGATCTCAGGGCCTATCATCTGAAAAATGGAGTTCACTGTCTTCCTTGAGAGATGGAGCCTCCTTTGGCACTGCATTTCAGACATATTGAGGTAGCTGCTTCACCGCCTGTATACCTTGGCAGCAGGATTGTGGCGTCTTCTGTGGACCCTTCCGCCCTGGATTTCCTGTTGGCCCTGTGCCCCTTTTGCCTGCACCTCTCCTCCCAAAGGTGGCTGCCCTGGAGCCTGAATGTGGACTCCTGGCCTTCTCCCACATCTGGCCCTCCCTTCCTCCTCAGAGGAGGTGCCTCCAGTGGAGAGCACAACTCCTATTCCCAGGCTAAGGGAAGGCTTCCTGAAACCAGCAAGGCCCCAAAAATGTTTACTCCAGAGTTCGCACCTGAAGCCTGTTACTCCCATCCAAGTGAAGAGTTTTGAAGTATCCTTACTCACACAGGCAAGTAGCAGTAAGTTTAAGCATTAAATGCCTGACAAATAACACTCGCGACCCCACTCACCCCTCTTATCCCGCCTGTGGATGAGGTTTATAAAAATGCGGCCTACCCGCCTGCCCGTTGCACCCGTGCAACAATCTGAAGATGGTACAGGCCCCAAAATATCAGTGTCAATTACTGCCTCAAGGGCCTTAAGTGGCCCATTAATGGCGGGCGCGCATCAGAGATCATCGCCCGCCCACCGAAATAGCACAATGGTGCGTGGTGACGTCAGGACACTTGCCCGATGTCACCGTGCATCATTTTACGCCCCCACACACCAATGTAAAAATTCTGGCCACTGACTTTGGCGGGACTGGAAAATCCTGCCAGCAAGAGCGGCCGTAAAATTCCACCTTTTGTGTATTTTTAAGGCAGAGGTAGATAGATTCTTGCTAAGTAAGGGAGTGAAACGTTATAGGGGGTAGGCAAGAATATGGAGAAGTCAGAGCAGCCATGATCTTATTGAATGGCAGAGTAGGCTTACTCCTGCTCCTAATTCGTAAGTTTGTATGTATTGATCTTTATAGGTCACTTAGCTATTTAAGTTAATACAAAGCAGTCTTGAATCAGTGCAGAAGCAGGAACCTGAGCCATAATAGCCAGTTTTCCACTCACACTCATACTGCGAATTACCCCTTTACTTTATACCTGACTCTTCCAGGAGCTGGCTGGTTCTGCATCAAGGCTGATTTATAGCCCAGCCTCATCCCTGTCCCTCTCACCCAGAAATTCCAAGATCATCATAGTCCATAGCTATTTAATACAAGAAGGCCTACTATATAGGGAGACAAAAGATAATTTGCATTCGAGACCAGCGCAGGGTGCAGACCATGAATGAGGAATTGTAACTCCGGAAATACCAGTCCAGCCAGGAAAGCTGGTGCACAAATGTACAGATCTGAGCTGCCTCTTTAAAGAAATCCTGCTGCTCATGTGACACTGAGAATTTGGTCAGAGCATGTTCTGCAATACTGTCTTCTGCACTTCTTCAACTAACATCAATACCATCGCGTGCTGAGTGGCTTCTTTTTTCCACATGATTAGAAATAAATTACCTTGGGCATAGTTGTACTAAAGTGGATGAAAAACAATGAGCAACAGGCCCATACATTTCTAACACATGACCAAAGCATGCTAGGTATCTCTTCTTGTATGAGGACTCAAAGTTCTACTCTATTATATAAAACCTGCGTAGTTTTGTAGTGCAGGATGCTGTGTGGGCCAAGAGACACATTTAAAGTGATAAAAACAAAAAAACTGCGGATGCTGGAAATCCAAAACAAAAACAGAATTACCTGGAAAAACTCAGCAGGTCTGGCAGCAAAGTGAGCTTACATTGCTATATGTGTCTATGACGTTTTGTGGCTGATTGAGTGCCTGGATGTGAACAGAGAGGCAAAACATGGCATGAACATAGCCTGGAGCTTGAAGTAGCCTCTAGTTCAACCTTCCAATCAACTCTCAACCCTTTCAGCCAATGATGTCAAACAAGATCTCCACAAAGGGTTAGAAGGATTTGTCATTTCTGGGTGCAAGTTCAGTTCAAACCTGTTAATTTTAATTGTGAATCTATTGTCCAGCAAATAGAGGAGTTCTAAGATGTTGCAAGCTGAAGAAGCACATGTATTGATATTCAAGTGGCCAAGTTACTGTCTCTCCTGTGTATCAATAAATTAACACCTATCATATTAGATTGTGGTGGAAGGATTTGCTGTGTGAGCTCCTTTTAAGTGTCAATGTAACAGCAGTTCCATTGTAAGTCGCAGCTTGAAGTTGTGCTGTGCTGAAATATGAACTATGTGCATGAATTGTAAACATTGTAAGGCTGTATGAATGTTTTGGATGGCATAGGCTAAAAGTTAACAACAAATAAGGAAACACTTTTTGATATTTAGAATTTGACATATATAAATATAATAGCTAAGAAAGCAGCTCAGATGTCTTACCTTGGCAGTTTTATTCAGAACTTCCATTGTCTTGTGCAGTTGAACGACGTCCTTTACATATTGCATTCACACTGTCAGTTGTTTGCTGCCATATTTGCTGTATTGGTGATATTTTGGAGAGTGCCCTTTATGGCTGGAAATGACAGCTGAATTTACCTTCACTCCCAGCAGCATGAGCTCAAGCTCAACATAAGTAATTCTAGCTGTGCATGACCATTGATCAGGAATCTTTCAGCTCAAAACTTATTTCTCATATTACAATTGAGAATACAACAATTAGAATGGATCCAGGGGTATCTAAATGAGTTTCATGTGAAAACTGCAGTAGGCAGCTTGCTGTGCTGGTTGGAGTTCACAAAATAAACAAAACACACCAAATGCAGATATCAAATGTGACCATGAACGTGTTCACAGGAAATAGTCACAAACCATTAATAATCCAAGTTTACATGTAACAGTAATTTCTATCATCAGGAAACTATCTCAGAAAATGAATAGTTAAGGCACTTGTGATGTCAATCCATCGCCCATTGATCTATCTAGCCCTTTTAGGCAGATGTAAAACAATTGACACAAAATGCACCTCAAGGATTTCAACCCTGGTTTAACTGGTGCCAAACTCCAACTTTATTTCACCTCAAAAGGTGAATAAGCTCCATTTTCTATCTATGAATTTTTTGCAGAAAAAAATTACAATGTGTTGCACTTCCAAAGAACATTTGTCAGTTTTATCTTGGTGCTGAACACTGTGGCAGATGTTTCCTGTACAAGACAAGCATCTTCCTTTGTGGTCAGCCAGCTTGGCTTACTAGCGTTTCAACAATAATGTTAATTCACACTATTCACACAGATTAGCTTCTTTAACTATTAAGATCTAAGATTTATTCAAATAGCATTGGATTTAACTGAAACCCAGCTTGTTTTTCTGTCCACTTAACAAAAGACTGGGCTTTGTGCTCCCTTCACCCATCTGAAATATGTCCAAGAGAAGTTCCAACTACTGGTGCTCCAGCAGAGTCTAAGGCACCTTTTATATAATTTCCAGCTTTAGAATACAGTTCCAAAAATACAAACTCCATTCCTGTTTAACAGGAGTGTAAATCAGAGAAGCAAGTGTTTTTTGGCAGAGGCAAATGCAGTAGGAAATGCAGCTGGAAAGGGATAGTGGAGAATATATGTGGTAGGGGAAACAACGAAGCAGTTGGAGATGGTCTTGTTAGCGATCAAGACCCTGGGATTACAGAATCACAGTATCTTAATGGCACAGAAGGAGGCCATTCAGCCCATCGTGTCTATACTGGCTCTCCAAATTAGTATTATGACCTAGTGCCATTGCCCTGTCTTTTCCCCGTAACCTTGCACATTGTTTCTATTCAAATAATCATCTAATGTCCCCTTGAATGCCTCGATTGAACCTGACTCCACCACACTTCCAGGCAGTGCATTCCCAAACCACTTGTTGTGTGAAAAGTTTCTTCTCATGTCACACTTGCTTCTTTTGCAAGTCACTTTAAATCTGTGCCCTCTCGTTCTTGAACCTTTTACTATTGGGAACAGCTTCTCTCTATCTATTTAGTCTAGCCCCCTCATGATTTTGAACATCTCTATCAAATCTCCTCTCAGCTACCTTCTCTCCAAGGAGAACAGTCCCAACCTCTACAATCTATCCTCATAGCCGAAGTTTCTCATCCCTGGAACCATTCTTGTAAACCTCTTCTGTACTCTCTCCAATGTGTCCTACCTATAATGTGGTGCCCAGGGCTGTACACAACATTCCAGCTGAGATCTAACGAGTGTCTTATATAAATTCAGCATAACCTCCCTGCTGTTGTACTTTATGCCCCTATTAATAAAGCCCAGGATACTATATGCTTTATTAACTGCTCTCTCCACCTGTTCTGCCACCTTCAATGATCTATGCACATATACACCCAAGTATTTCTGCTCCTGCACCCCCTTCAAAATTTCACCCTTTATATTCTCTGCCCATGTACTCCCTACCAAGTTACATCACCCCACACTTCTCTGCATTGAACTTCATCTGCCACCTATCTGCTCACTCCACCAACTTGTCTATGTCCTCTTGATGTTCCACACCATCCTCTTTGCAGTTCACAACACTCACAAGCTTCTTATCATCCGCAAACTTTGAAACTTTGTGTCCCTTGCACACCAAAATCTAGATCATTAATATATATCAGGAAAAGCAAGGGCCCCACTGCCGACCCCTGGGGAACTCCACTACAAACCTTCCTCCAGCCTGAAACATATCCATTGACCATTACTCTCTGCTTCCTATTTTTCAGCCAATTTTGCATCCACATTGCTATTGCCTCTTTTATTCCATGAGCAATAATGTTTCTCACAAGACGGAGATGGAGACTTGAGAGAAAGAGAAATGAGAAATGTGGTCTCCTCTACATTGGAGAGACCAAACGTAAACTGGGCGACCGCTTTGCAGAACACCTGCGGTCTGTCCGCAAGAATGACCCAAACCTCCCTGTCACTTGCCATTTTAACACTCCACCCTGCTCTCTTGCCCACATGTCTGTCCTTGGCTTGCTGCATTGTTCCAGTGAAGCCCAACGCAAACTGGAGGAACAACACCTCATCTTCCGACTAGGCACTTTACAGCCTTCCGGACTGAATATTGAATTCAACAACTTTAGGTCGTGAGCTCCCTCCCCCATCCCCACCCCCTTTCTGTTTCCCCCTTCCTTTTTTTTCCAATAAATTATAAAGATTTTCCTTTTCCCACCTATTTCCATTATTTAAAAAAAAAACACCCCCACTAGAGCTATACCTTGAGTGCCCTACCATCCATTCTTAATTAGCACATTCGTTTAGATAATATCACCAACTTTAACTTTAACACCTATGTGTTCTTTTGTACTATTGTTGTTGACATCTTTTGATGATCTGCTTCTATCACTGCTTGTTTGTCCCTACAACCACACCCCCCGCCTCCACCTCTCTCTCTCTCTCTCTCTGCCCCCCCACACACACACCTTAAACCAGCTTATATTTCAACTCTTTCTTGGACTCGAACTCAAGTTCTGTCGAAAGGTCATGAGGACTCGAAACGTCAACTCTTTTCTTCTCCGCCGATGCTGCCAGACCTGCTGAGTTTTTCCAGGTAATTCTGTTTTTGTTAATGTTTCTCACAAGTTGGTTGTGTGGCACTGTATCAAATGCCTTTTCAAAGTCCATGTATACCACATCAAAAACATTACATTCATTGACCTTTTCTGTTACCTCTTCAAAACTCTCCAGCAGAATCACAGAATCACACTTTGCAGAAGAGGCCCTTCGGCCCATCAAGTCTGCACCGACATGTGAGAAACACCTGACCTACCTACCTAATCCCATTTACCAGCACTTGGCCCATAGCCTTGAATGTTATGACATGCCAAGTGCCCATCTAGGTACCATTAAAGGATGTGAGGCAACCTGCCTCCACCACCTTCCCAGGTAGCACATTCCAGACCGTCACCACCCTCTGGGTAAAAAGGTTTTCCCTCACATCCCTCCTGAACCTCTTGCCCCTCACCTTGAACTTGTGTCCCCTCGTGACTGACCCTTCAACTAAGGGGAACAACTGCTCCCTATCCACCCTGTCCATGCCCCTCATAATCTTGTACACCTCGATCGGGTCGCCCCTCAATCTTCCCTGCTCCAACGAAAACAACCCAAGTCTATCCAACCTCTCTTCATAACTTAAATGTTTCATCCCAGGCAACATCCTGGTGAATCTCCTCTGCACCCCCTCCAGTGCAATCACATCCTTCCTATAATGTGGTGACCAGAACTGCACACAGTACTCCAGCTGTGGCCTCACCAAGGTTCTATACAACTCCAACATGACCTCCCTACTTTTGTAATCTATACCTTGATTGATAAAGGCAAGTGTCCCATATTCCTTTTTCACCACCCCGCTAACATGCCCCTCTGGCTTCAGAGATCTATGGACACACACGCCAAGGTCCCTTTGTTCCTCAGAACTTCCTAGTGTCATGCCATTCATTGAATACTTCCTTGTCAAATTACTCCTTCCGAAGTGTATCACCTCACACTTTTCAGGGTTAAATTCCATCTGCCACTTATGTGCCCATTTGACCATCCCATCTATATCTTCCTGTAGCCCAAGACACTCAACCTCACTGTTAACCACCTGGCCAATCTTTGTTCGTTAAATATGATTTCCCCTTTAGAAATCCATGCTGGTCTTCCTTATCAACCCATATTTTTCCACGTGACTACAAATTCTATCCCATATGTAGAATAATTGTTTCTAGAATCTTGTCCACTGCTGAAGTTAAACTGACTGGTCTGTAATTGCTGAGCTTATCCTTACACCTTTTTTTTTGAACAAGGGCATAATATTTGCAATTCTCCAGTCCTCTGGCACCACCCCTGAGTCTAGAGAAGACTGAAAGATTATGGCTGGTGCCTCTGCAATTTCCACTCTCACTTCCTTCAATATCCTTGGATGCATCTCATCCGGTCCCAGTGCCTTGTCAACTTTAAGTACCAACAGTCTATTCAACATTTCCTCCTTATCAATTTTTAACCTTTCTAGTGACAGAGTTTCCTTGTCTGTCACCATGGCCTGGGTAGCATCAATCTCCTTGGTTAAGACGGATAAAAAGTATTCATTTAATACCTCAGCCACTGCTCCTTCATCCATGTGTAAATTCCCTTTTAGGTCCTTAATTGGTCCTACTCCTCCTTTTACCGCCCTTTTACTATTTATATGCCTATAGAAGACTTTGGGATTCCCCTTTATTTTGGCTTCCAGTCTTTTCTCATAATCCCTCTTTGCTTCTCTGATATGCTTTTTCACCTCCTCTCTGGACCTTCTGTATTCATCTTGGTTCTCAATTGTATTTTCTACCTGACACCTGTCATAAGTGCACTTTTTCTTATTTATCTTAAGTCCAATCTCCTTTTTCATCCAGCTCTGGATTTGTTTGTCCTACCTTTCCCTTTCGATGGAATATACCTTGATGTGCCCGCGCCAATTCTTTTTTGAAGGTAGCCCATTGGTCAGCTACAGTTTTTCCTGCCAATCTTTCATTCCAGTCTATTTGGCCCAGCTCCATTCTTGCAGATCACAGAGGTCACAGGATATTGCAATTTCTGAGATGATGACTGTGAGTATGTAGGAGAGTTTATGTGAAGAAGAGATTTCGGGAGAACAGGTGGGTAGTGAATTTAATGGAGCAAGGACCAGATGAACTGAGATTAGGGTGAAGAGTCATACAGTTTCTTTGAAAACAAAGAAGAAAGATGTACTAACATTTTTCTTGAGATCATCCAAAACTCTGCCACCCATGTCTTAACTCACAGCAAGTACCATTCCCTTATCACTGCTGTGTTTGCTGACCTACATTGGTTCCTAGTCAAGCAGTGCCTTGATTTTAAAATCCTCATCCTTGTTTTCAAATCCCTCCATGGCCTTGATCCTCCTTATCTCTGTACTTTTCTCTAACTCCAGAACCCTCTGAGATATGTGTGCTCCACTAATTCTGGCCTCTTGTGCACTTCACCATTGGTGGCTCTGCCTTCAGTTATCAAGGCCCCAAGCTCTGGAATTCCTTCCCTATACACCTCTCCACCTTTCTATCTTAGTTCCTCCATTAAGACACCCCTTAAAAACTTTTGGCCATCTGGCCTAATGTTTGGCCCGTGTTATTTGGACCATGTCATACTTTGATTTATAAATGCTCCTGTGAAGCATGTTGGAACGTTTTATTACATTAAAGGTACTATATAAATGTAACTTGTTGCTCATGGTTTCACATCATCAAAACACTTCAAATCTCATCACACAATAAATTATGCTTTAGAGTTTGACTGCTCGAGCCAAAAAGCTCACAAACGGCAATGAGATAACCGATTTGTGCATTTTGATTGCAAGAGGGATGTTGTCTAAGGCACCAGGAATTTTCCCTGCTCTTTGAATAGTACAATAAGGTCATTAATATCCAGTCAGGACCAAGTGTAACGTCTCAACCTCAATGTTAAAGCAGTTGCTTAGCAGTGTAGTTCCAGTTCTGGAATGTGACTGAAACTTGCAACCTACTGGCTTAAACATGACAGCACATGAGCCAAGATAAGATTTAGCAAATGCTAGTACCTTTGTTCTGTATATTTTGTGTTTTTCCTTCCATTGAACTGATCATTACCTCTAAGTTTGAAACTCTTCTGCATGATTGTGACTAGCTTTTTTTTTTGGGAAACAATAATTTTGACCAAACAAATTGTTTTCTTTGTACGGTAAATAGTACATTTTCCTTATTATCATCTGTATGCTTGTGTCGAAATCCAGGCCCGCTTTTCAAAGATTTTTGTCTAAAAGCCATTATCTGAGAAAATGTGGGCATTCAAGACTTCTTCCTCTAACATTAATCACATTTACAGGGTTCAAAGCTTAAATTCTTGCTGAATTGACACTTCCTGGATTAGAGTTTTTATCCACGTTATTAATTGCTGTTGAGTCTGGCTTGTGTTGCACTTATCCTACTATTCAATGTACTGTGGATTACAAACCTAATGATCAGTATATAATCCAACAATTTCATACAAACCTGTCACAAATAGAGTCCACATGCAAATCTTGCACATTTGTAATGCAAGTATGACGCTAGTTCTGCATTTCCATCTTCAAAACCTGCTATAAGTCTACACAACATCACAGAATAATACAGAATGGTGTATTAGTCACACGTCAATAAATTATGCCACACCCAGCAATGGTAGATTTAATTTTGTTCAAAAATATATTAAAATTCCTGGGTGGTATCCAATCCTTGGCAGTAAAATAAAAACAAAAGAATGCTGAAAGTGGATGGAAGCATGAAATGTTATAACACAGAAGATTGATCTATCATGTATGTTTTAGCTCATGCTAGACCAATCCAAAACCAATTGTCCCACACTCATCCTGTATTATCTTCTGTTTCAAATATTTTCACATTTACCCTTTAAAATTGAATAGTCTCTGTCTCAACCACTCCCTAAAAGCAAAACGTTCCTGCACTATCATCCATCTCTGTAAAAAAAAAATCTTCTAGTCTCTTTCCTCAATCTCTTTGAGATGTCCCTCATCATTGATTTCCATCTAGATGAAATAGGCTTCCCCAATTCGTTCTTTTGTGATTTCAAAAATATTTATTAAATCTCCTTTTAGCCTTCTTTGCTCCAATGGAAAGAAGTACAACATCTCAATCTCTTTTTATAACTATAACTTATTATTCCTGACTTCAATCTGGTGAATCTGCAACATGAATTTTCTATGACTAATAGTTGTTTGGTAGTACAGAACTTGAGTGTTGCTGAAAAAAGAGACATGTCGAAGCTTTTCATCTTGTACTCATCTGGACATTTTGCATTCTTGTGAAGTGTCCTGATGAGTGCAAGACAAAAAGCTTTCACATGTCTCTTTCTTCAGCAATATCTAGGCTATTGTAATTTCCATAATGGAGACCCAAAGCTTAGCACAGCAGGATACACTTACTAACCAATGTTTTATATTAATTTAATCAGTTTTTAAATATTTGTAAGCTACTATTTATAAAAATAGTAAAATATCACAGGAGATCATTTAGTTAATGAAAAACCCCAGCTGAAAGTGACTTTATGAAAGTGAGGTATAAAATGTACAAAATTATTTTGGAGCACGAAGCATGTAGATTTTATACTTAGATGGCAGAACAGAATTTGCCACAGTAAGAGTTTGATTCAAAGGCTGGGATTTTATGTGCCTGCTGGTGTTGGGCATATTTAGTGGCGTAAGCAGACAATATGGCAAGAAAGCCAAAAATCAGTTTCACGATGTTATGAAACCAGTTAGCAATCGTCCGCTCAGCCCATTGATGGCGGGCTGTGTTCCCCACAATCGGACATCAGGAGCCTCATTGTAATACATCAGCATATCATTATAATTATAAGGCCAGCCCAACGGACTCATCCCTCCCCCGCCCCGTTGCTGGATCAGCCGCCCACGTTGGGTGGGAGGGAAACATGCCGGTGCAGAATACGTCTTGACATATGTGGCATGCAGAAGTTGGGACTTACCACCAGGGCCTTGCTCATATCGTGGACATCTGAGGAGCAGAAGATGCTGGAGCCCAACTGCACTGACACACTGGAGGAACGTCTATGGCATGCTGAGTGGATTCTCATGGACATTGCTCTGCTGCAGAGCAGTTCACGGAAGGTGGCAAGTCACTGTTGATGCTCACAATGGATGATGGCTGAGGGGATGGGAGAGGAAGGTCTAGGATCAACTGGGGTAGGAGGAGGTGTAGGGGGTGGGTGGGTGAAGTTGTAATTATGCTTTTATTTAGTATGTAATATACCTTTAAGAATAATGCTTGTCAAGGAAGATCACATGATCTTTAGTACCCAATGGGAGAGTAATGCAGGTTACCTCAGTAGTTAGTAGTATAGAGATAGAGTTTGAGTTGAAAGCACACATGTAGTTGCTGCTGAGTTCCTTGGAAATAAACTTCAAGTTTCCACCCAAGAAGTGTCCCTATCAACTCTATCAATAGTACCAACTCAGCCAATTTGGAAGAATTGATCCTTTCGATCGAGCCACAGATGATTGGTCTCATTACACTGACAACTCACATTCTTTTTTCAAGCGACCGAGGTTACGAGGGAAGAGAAGATTCACGAGCAATCCTGTTAAGTACTTGTGGGAAGTGCAAGTAGAGAGGGATTGGGTGACCGCCGGACAGAAGAAGGAGACCAGGCAGGTAGTGAGGGAATCCCCCAAATGCATCTTGCTTGTAAACCATTTTTTGGCCTTGGAAAATGGTGAGAGTGGCAGTTCCTCCGTGGAGGCCAACCAGAGCCAAGGCCATGGCACTGTGGGTGGTCCGGCTGCTCAGTGGAGGAGGAAGAAGTGTGGATGTGGTGGGGGATTCATTAGTGAGGGGAGTAGATAGGCACTTCTGTGACCGTAGATGGTATGTTGCCTCCCTGGGTGCCAGTGTCAAGGATTTCACAGAACAGCTGCAGGGCATTCTGAAGGGGAAGGGTGAACAGCCAGAGGTTGTGGTCCATGTTGGGATTAATGACATAGGAAGAAAGAGAAATGAGGTCCTGCAAGCAGACTTTAGGGAGTTAGGTAGGAAATTGAAAAGCAGGACTTCAAAGGTAGTAATCTCCAGATTACTCCTGGTGCCACACAGCAGTGGGTATAGGAACAGAAGGATAGAGCAGATGAATGCGTGGCTGGAGAGATGGTGCAGGAGGTAGGGCTTTAGATTCCTGGGGCATTGGGACCAGTTCTGGGGGAGGTGGGACCTGTACAAGTTGGACGGGTTTCATCTGAACAGGAACGGGATCAACATCCTCGCGGGGAGGTTTGCCAATGCTGTTGGGATGGATCTAAACTAAATTGGCAGGGGAATAGGATCCTGAAAAGTAGTTCAAAGGGGAGAGAATCTGAGTTGGAATTAGAAGTTAAAACACTAGTAAGTAAGTTTGGAAGGCAGAGGAAACATAGGCTAGATAAGAAAGAAGTGAGGTTAGCAAGGCTAAATGGAATATATTTTAATGCAAGGAGCCTGAGAAATAGGACAGAGGAGCTGAGGGCACAGATAGTGTGTTACATGTGTATGTATCATACACATGGGAGTATGATATAGCTATGACCGAGACTTGGCTAAAAGAAGGACAGCTCAACGTTCCTGATTATAGGGTATTCAGAAGAGATAGAGAGGGGCATAGAAGAGGAACGGGATCACAATATTGATCAAGAAATCAGTTATAGCAGTGAGAAGGGATGATATCTTGGAAGGATCATCAAATGAGGCCATGTGGGTAAAAATAAAAAACACAAAAGGGGCAAACATGTAATCAAATTTCAGAGAAGTGTTAGAATAATAAGGCAGTAATAGTAGGGGATTTTAACTACCCAAATATTAACTGGGACAGTGTTAGTGTGCAAGGTAGGGAGGGAGCAAACTTCTTAAGTTGCATCCAGGAGAACTTTTTAAGCCAATACGTAGAAAACCAACAAGGGAGGGGGCAGTTATGGACCTAATATTCAGAAATAAGCCTGGGCAGGTGGAAGGCGTGTCAGTAGGGGAACACTTTGGAGATGGTGACCATAACTCAGTTAGTTTTAGGATAGTTATGGAAAAGGATAAGGTTGGGCTGGGAATAAAAGTTCTAACTGGGGAAAGGCGAATTTTACTAAGATGAGATGCGAAGTGCCCAAGTGGACCCCAGCTACTTGCACATAAAACTGTGTCAGAGCAGTGAGAGGCATTCAAGGAGGAAATAGTGAGAGTACAGGGCAAATACATTCTCATAAAGACAAATTCGGGGATCAAGTCCAGAGAACCCTGGATTTCAAGGGACATAACGGTTAGGATTAAGAAAAAAAGAGAAGCTTATGGTAGATACCGAGGGCTCAATACAGCAGAGGCCCTAGAGGAGTATAAAAAGTGCAGGGGGGAACTTAAAAAGGAAATTAAGAAAGCTAAGAGAGTGCATAAGAAAGCGTTGATGGGTAGATTAAAGGAAAACCCAAAGGGTTTTTAAATTTATAAAGAGCAAGATAATAACTAGGGAAAGAGTAGGGCCAATTAGGGACCATAGAGGTAATCTGTGTGTGGACCCAGAAGACCTGAGCACAGTCATCAGTGAATACTTTGCATCGGTCTTCACAATAGAAAAGGACGACGCAGGTATAGACATCAGGGTGGAGGACTTTGAAATATTAGAGGAAATTAACATAGAGAGTGAGGAGGTACTAGTGGCCTTAAAAGCAGATAAATCCACAGGCCCAGACGAGATGTATCTCAGGCTGTTGAAGGAGGCAAGGGAAGAGATATCAGGGGCGCTGGCAGTAATTTTCAAATCCTTTCTGGCCACAGGTGAGGTGCCAGAGGACTGGAGGACTGTTAAAGTTGTCCCATTATTAAAAAGGGGGGGAAGGGATAGACTAGGAAATTACAGGCCATTCAGTCTAACCTCGGTGGTGGGGAAGTTACTGGAAAGAATTCTGAGGGACAGAATATATCTGCACTTGGAGAGACCTGGATTAATCAGGGATAGTCAGCATGGATTTGTTAAGGGAAGGTTGTGTTTGACAAATTTGATCGAATTTTTTGAGGAGGTAATCAGGAGTGTTGATGAGGGTAATGCATTTGATGTGGTCTACATGGATTTTAGCAAGGCTTTTGGTAAGGTCCTTCATGGCAGACTGGTCAAGAAAGCGAGAGCCCATGGGATCCAAGGCAATGTGGCACGTTGGATCCAAAATTGGCTGAGAGGCAGGAAGCAGAGGGCGATGGTAGAGGGATGTTTCTGTGTCTGGAAATCTATTTCCAGTAGAGCTTCGCAGGGCTCAATGCTGGGGCCCTTGCTGTTTGTGGTGTACATAAATGATTTGGAATTAAATGTAGGGAGTATGATCAAGAAGTTCGCAGGTGACATGAAAATTGGTAGGGTGGTAACTAATGAAGAGGATAGTGTAAACAGCAGGAGGATGTCAATGGACTAGTCAGGTTGGCAGAGCAGTGGCAAATGGAATTCAACCTGGAAAAGTGTGAGGTAATGCACCTGGGGAGAGCTAACAAGACAAGGGATTACACTATGAATGGTAGGACGTTGGAAAGCACTGAAGATCAGAGGGACATTGGTGTGCATATCCAAGATCCCTGAAGGTATCAGGGTAGGTAGATAAGGTGGTTAAGAAGGCATATGGGATACTTGCCTTAGTTAGCCGAGCCATAGAATACAAGAGCAGGGCGGTTATGCTGGAACTGTACAAAACGCTGGTTAAGGCCACAAATGGAGAACTGTGTACAGTTTTGGTCACCACATTATAGGAAGGATGTGATTGTATTCAAGAGAGTGCAGAGGAGATTTACCAAGATGCTGCCTGGGATGGAGGGTCTGAGCTATGAGGAAAGATTGGATAGGCTGGGGTTGTTTTAACTGGAGCAGCGAAGGTTGAGAGGGGACCTGATGGAGATGTTAAAGATTATGACAGGCATAGATATGGTGGATAGCAAGGCACTTTTTCCATTAGTAGAAAGGTCATTAACCAGGGGGCATAGATTTAAGATAAGAGGTAGAAGGCTAAGAGGGGAGTTGAAGGAGAAATGTTTTCACCTAGAGGGTGGTGGGAGTCTGGTTCTCACTGCCTGAAAGGGTGGTTGAGTCAGAAACACTTGGAACATTTAAGAAGTATTTAGATATTCACTTGTGTTGCCATAGCCTCCAGGGCTATGGGCCAAGCACTGGAAAATGGGATTTGTGTAGTCAGATCGTTGTTGACCGGCATGGACACGATGGGCTGAATGGCCTTCTGTGTTGTAAACATCGATGAGTCTAAAATGGAGCCATCCTCCACATCGGGCAGGAAACCTCAGCCATGAAGGGCGCGAAAGTGCAAGACTCCACTGAGAAACAGCCCCTGCTAGTCGAAGAATGAGAAGAAAATACTTAGCAGAAAAATCAAAAAATAATTTCAATAGAGGTGGAAACAAGCAGCCTTTTAATGTATGGCAGTTTTAAAAAATCAAGTGCCATTATTGTCACAGAAATGGACATATAGTGAGATAGTGCAAGAAAAGATTCAAGCAGGCTTATAAACAAGAGAAATAACCCAATGAAATCTACAATGTAAAAGAACCTGAAACAACAAATTCAGACATTTACTCGTTGTTTAAACTGAAAGTTGGTGTGGTAATTATGGTTTTATCTAATGTGTAATATACCTCTAAGAAGAATGCTTGTTAAGGAAGATCGCATGATCTTTAGTATCCAATAGGAGAGTAGCGAATAGGAAACCAATCGGTAAAGCTACCCTTGACGATGGTGGCAGGTGAGGAACCAAGCCTCCAGGGGCAAAACTGGCTAAAGGAGATTAAGTTAGAATGGGCTGAAATTTTCCAGTTAAATGCAAGTGGGTTACCAGAGCTACTTCAAAAATATGCCACAGTCTTCAAGGATGAACTTGGGAAGGTCCAGGGACTGCAGGCAAAAGTTCATGTGGATCCAGAGGCAACACACTGATTCATGAAGGTGGGACCAATACTTTACGCACTGCGAGAAAAGATCAACACCAAACTGGACAGGCTAGAAAAACTGGTCATTATACAACCTGTGCAGTTCTCAGAATGGGCAATGCCCATATTCCCCATCCTTAAACCCGACCAAAGCGTCCAAATTTGCGGAGACTACAATTTGGTAGTTAATAAAGTAACTAAATGATAAGATACCCCATATCAAAAATCGAAGACCTGTATGTCAAGCTGGCAGGTGGAACCATCTACATGAAGCTTGATATGAGTCATGCTTATCAA
Organism: Carcharodon carcharias; assembly: GCF_017639515.1. Lineage (NCBI taxonomy): Eukaryota > Metazoa > Chordata > Chondrichthyes > Lamniformes > Lamnidae > Carcharodon > Carcharodon carcharias. Next base: position 139,154,105 of record NC_054467.1, on the reverse strand, counting down.
CAACTAGAGTTAGATGATGACTCTGGGGATTTACCACAATTAATACACACAAAGGCTTGTACCAATACACTAGATTGCCTTTTGGCATCTCCTCAGCTTGCGCCACCTTCCATAGAACAATGGAAAGTTTACTGCAGGGACTGCCCCAGGATGTAGTCTATTTAGACAATGTTTTGGTGACAGGATTCACTGAAAAAGTGCATTTGACAAACTTAGAAGACGTCATAAAATGTTTCTCGCAAGCTGGAGTGTATTTAAAAAAAAAATGCATGTTCCAAGTGAGGGAGGTATTCTATTTGGGTCACCGGGTAGATTCACAGGACCTGCACCCAGTTGAGGAGAAAGTGAGAGCCATAAGAGAGGCACTTGCATCAAAGAACACCTCAGAGCTCAAATCATTCCCAGGAATGATCAACTATTATGGGCTGAAAAAAGAAAAAATTGGTGTTGACATGTAATGCATCCCCCTACGGAGTGGGAACAGTGCTCTCCCATCGGATGGATGATGGCACGGAATGGCCAATAAGTTACATATCAAGAATGCTCACCACAGCAGAAAAGGGATACTTGCAGATAGAAAAAGAAAGCCTGTCAATCATCTTTGGTGTCAAGGAATTTCATCAGTACTTACACAGCTGCCATTTTACTGTTGTTTCAGACCACAAGCCATTGCTAGGATTATTCAGCGAAGACAAGGCTATACCACCCATACCCTCGGCAAAAATACAATGATGGGCTTTAATACTGTCAACAGAAATATACTTAGGTATATAGGTCTGGTAATCAAATCACGAACACCAATGTACTTAGTCATTTGCCTTTAAAAGAAAATGATTAGGACGTCCCAATTCCACAAGAACTTGTTAAATTTCTTAGATTCCTCGCTGGTATGTGCTTGACAAATCAGACACTGGACAAGTCGAGACCCAGTCCTATCTCAAGTACGAGAACAAGTGCTACATAGTTGGTCTAAGGAGTCTGTATCTGATTAAATGAAACCATGCTTTAACAGAAGACATGAAATAACCAGCCAGGATGGCATCTTAACTGTGGGGAGCATGGGTGATAATACCTCCAAAAGGAGGGGAGCCACTATTAATTGAACTACACAGTGCACATCCTGGAATATCCCGAATGAAGACCATAGCTCACAGTTATCTATGGTGGTGTTGGATGGATGGTGAAATAGAGATTTTAGTGAAGAATTGTGTGCAATGTCAGCAACTGCAAAAGTTGTCTTCAACAGCTCCATTACACCCGTGGAAGTGGCCAGGAAGACCATGGGTGCGGTTACACATTGACTATGTGGGATCTCTAATGGAAACAATGTTGCTGCTCATTGTTGATGCCCACTTAGAAAGGATGGACATATATGAGGTGAAGTCACCAACATCTTGTTCTGTAATTGAGAAGCTATTTCAAAGTTTTGCCTTTGACACAGTACCAGAAGTAGTCATTTCTGATAACGGCATTTACAAGTGCTGGTTTATCAGCCTCAATGGTATCACTCATGTAAAAACTTCACTGTACCACCCTTGTTCAAATGGACAGGCTGAAAGGGCAGTTTAAACATTCAAGACAGGCATGAAGAAGCTAACTTGAGATTCCTTAGCAACCAATCTAGCACGCTTTCTTTTCCATTATAGGACCACTCCTCACACAACAACAGGTGTCACACCTACAGAGTTATTGAAACGCCGTGTCAGGACGAGATTGAGCTAAATAATGCTGAATTTAGGAGGGAAGGTGGAAAGGAGTCAGGGAGGCTAGAAAACTAGACACGACTGGTATAGTCATGAGAGGAAATTTACTGTGAGAGAGACGGTAAACATGAAGAACTTTGGAAAAGGATCAAAGTGGTTACCGGGTGAAATAAGTGCAGTGACTGGACCGCTAACCTACCATTTGGAGGTAGAAGACTGAGTCATACGGAGATATGAGCATCATTTCAGAAAGAGAGAAACAAATCACTGAGAATTGATTCCAACAGTGTTCATGACCAGGTCGGCATTGCCTGTTGAGAGCACTCAACTCAATATTGACATATCTGATGTCCCTGTAAGAATTGAGGATACAGATCTGCAGGTGCACACTGAAGCACCTGATGTTCAGGCAACTCTGGAAAAGGAGGTTTTTGACACAGCATCTGAAGTTGTAGAGCTGAGACGCTCTACATGCATAAGGAAACCTCCAGAAAGACTGAATTTGTAAATTATTTACCAGTGTAAATAGTTTGCTGTCATGAGAAAATTGTACTTGTAAATATAAAATGTATATCCAAGGAAAGGGGGAAAGATGTGGTAATTATGGTTTTATCGAATGTGTAATATATCTTTAAGAAGAATGCTCGTTAAGGAAGATCACATGATCTTTAGTACCCAATAGGAGAATAGCATGGGCTACCTCTATAGTGAGTAGTTAGTAGTGTAGAGATAGAGGTTGAAGTGAAAGCATATGTTTAGTTGCTGCTGAGTACCTTTGTAAATAACCTAAAAGTTTCCACCTAAGAAATTTCTGCTGATCAACTCTATCAATAGTACCAGCTTGGCCACCACTCACAACAGTTGGAAAGACAGAATCAATATTTGTCACAGTGAAAGTAAATGGCAGACTTGTTAGAATGGAAGTGGACACAGGAGCCTCCACTGCAGTAATTGTGGAACACACTTTCAGATATCTGAATAATGGTGAACATCAATTAAGTTTAGAAGAAAATGCTGCCAAACCAAAAACATACATGGGTGAAAACATTCAAGTCAACACTGTTGAACTACACAGCACACATCCAGGAATTTCCTGAATGAAGACCATAGTACGCAGCTATCTATGGTGGCCTGGGATGGATAGTGAAATAGAGAGTTGAGTGAAGAATTGTGTGCAATGCCAGCAACTGCAAAAGTTGCCATCAACAGCTCTGTTACACTCTTGGGAGTGGCCAGGTAGGGTGCGTTTACACTTTGACTCTGTGGGACCTTTTTGGGAACAATGTTTCTACTCATTGTTGATACCCATTCAAAATGGTTGGACATATATGAAGTGAAGTCACCAAAGTCAGCTGCTACAATTGAGAAACTACATCAAAGTTTTGCCATTCACAGACTATCAGAAATAGTCATTTCTGATAACGGCAGGACATTTACGAGTGCAGAGTTTCAGCAGTTTATCACCCTCAATGGTATCACGCATGTAAAAACTTTACCACACCACCATTGCTCAAATGGACTGACCGAAATGTTTCAAATGTTCAAGGCTGGCATGAAGAAGCTAACTGGAGATTCTATGGCAACCAAGCTAGCACGCTTTCTTTTTCATTATAGGAGCACCCCTCACACAACAAGTGTCACACCTGTGGAGTTATTGTTAGAACGCTGTGAGCTTAATAATGCCAAATTTAAAGGGGAAGGTGGAGAGGAGTCAGGGAAGCCAGAAAACTAAGATAAAAGCAAAATACTGCGGATGCTGGAAATTTGAAAGAAAAACTGAAAATGCTGGAAAAACTCAGCAGGCCTGACAGCACTTATGGAGAGAAAAACAGAATTGAAATTTCGAGACCATATGACCCTTCTTCAGAACTACAGAGGAGTAGAAGTGTGATGAAATTTATACTGTGGGTGGAGCAGGCGAAGCTGAATGGAAGGCCAGCGATACATGGGGGCAAATGGGGGATTGACAAAGATGTCTTGAACAATAGGACAAAGCCATAAAACTGGACTGGCATAGTCACGAGAAGAAATCTACCGTGAGAGAGATGGTATACATGAAGAACTTCAGAGAAGGACCAAAGTGGTTACCAGATGAAGTAAGTGTGGTGACTGGGCCTCTACCTTACCATGTGGAGGTGGAAGGCTGGATCACATGAAAACATGTGGACCCTTAAAGGAAGAGGGAGATAAATCACAAAGATTTGGTTCCACCAGTGACCAAGACCACGTCTGTGTCACCTGTTGAGGATACACAACCCAGGATAGACGTGTCTGGTGTTCCTGTATGCATTGAGGATGCAGAACTACAGGAGGCCACTGAAGCACCTGATGTTCAGGCAACTCCGGAAAAGGAGGTTCCTGACAAAGCATCTGAAGTTGTAGAGCTGAGACATTCTGTACGCATAAGGAAACCTCCCGAAAGACTGAACTTGTAAACTCCTTATCCAGTGTAAATAATTTGTTGTCTTGAAAAATATGTACTGTAAATATAAGATGTATAGCCAAGTTAGAGGGGGAGGGATGTAGTAATTATGGTTTTATTTAGTGTGTAATATACCTTTAAGAATAATTCTTGTAAAGGAAGACCACATGATCTTTAGTGACCAATAGGAGAGTAGCGCAGGCTACCTCAGTAGTTAGTAGAGTAGCGTTAGAGTTTGAGTTGAAAGCACACGTGTACTTGCTGCTGAGTTCCTTGCAAATAAGCTTTAAGGTTCCACCAAAGAAGCGTCTGCTGATCAACTCTACCAATAATACCAACTCGGCCACCACTCACAACAGGGAGGAATGAAGGTGTCGGGGGGATGTGAAGTTGGTAGGGGGGAATGAATGTTTCAGGGGGGTGAGGTTGGGAGGGGGGGATGAAGATGTCAGAGGGTGAGGTTGGGAGGGAGACAGAGTACAGTGGGGAGGAGGGGTTGGTTAACAGGGGTAGAAGATGGCAATGGGGGGCTAGTTGTAAGGGGATGTAAGGTGTAAGGGAAGGAGTTCAGCAGGGTGAAGGAACGCGGAGAGGGGAAGGAGTAAACCTGGGGGAAGAAGTGAGGCTCAAGGAAGAGGTAAGGCTGGAGGAAGGAGTTGGGAGGAGGAAGGACCACGGGTGGTGGAATATTTAGGGGTCTCTGAGGGAGTCAGGAAGGGAGAGAGACTAAGCGGGGGGTGAGTCTGGGGGTTTTGAGAGGACTAAGGGGGAGAAGGGGTTCCAGTGGGGAAGGGATCTGGCAGAGGGAAGGGGTTCCGGGGGCAGAAGAGGCTCAGGGGGAAGGGATTCTGCCGAGAAGGGGTCTGGAGGGGGTAAGGAGTTCTGTGAGAGAAGGGGTTCCAAGGGGCGTAGGGGTCCAGAGAGGGGGGAATAGCCAGATAAACATGCACGGGAGGGGCCTGGTGGGTTCCACGACAGCCTCCTGGGGATCAATCTGAGGGTGGGCATGGAATCAGGGAATGGTGAGAATGACCAAGGGCAGAGTGAGGCAGTAGAGTAGGAGGGTGAGAGCACGACGGTAGCGATAGGGACAGCAGGGGTGGTTGATGGGGACTTGGAGGCAGACACGGACCGTGGAGGTGAGAAGGAGGAGGTCGCAAGGTGAATGTGGATGGGGGTGGGACTTTTGGGAAGGAAGGGAACGTGCACGTTCACCAGGACATGCCCAAAAGAAAAGGGTTGTGGCTGGTAGGTCAGGTGTGGGGGGGGGGCGGTGTCAACTGTGATGGGGGGAAGGAAATTGGTGACTAGGGGAGGGGAAAAGTTGGGGGAGCTGATGAAAAAGTGACCCAGACCATACTGTCCAAATTGAAAGTGAAATGAGAGGCATGGTGGGCGAGATCAGGTGCTGCATGGAAGTGTGATCAGTGGGTGGGTAATGATGCAGGTCAGCTCACATGGACAGCTTAAAGCGAACCCCAGCAGGCAGCATTCAAAATGCTCAGGACATTGAGGCGAGTATGATATGTGAAGGATCCGCGTGCATGGGAGAGCGCTTGCATGAGACTCCGAAAGGCCCTGCCATTGGTCTCTCCAGAATCATTGGCCAGCTGCTCCCTCTCCAGTGACAGTGGACAAGATTGAGGGGCTCATGGGCAAAGGGGACTTGGAGGGAGAGGACAGCCTCTGAGATTACTGAGTGGATGACCCAGGGGTGACCAGCTGCCGCTCCTCTTCCCTTCAGGTGCCCCGGGACCCTGGCCTGACACCTCGAGGGGAAGGAGCACCTGGAGGGATGTCGAAGTGCCCCATTTCCTTCTCGCATTGCCACTGTAGGAACTCGCCTATGGCTCTCACGGTGGAGTGCAGGTCTGCACACATCTCCATGTTCTGCTGGATCAAGGTCTCCATGACGTCACCATCCTCCCCATGGACACCTCCATACATGCACATATGGTCACCACTTTATCAGACAGCAGACAGATGCACTCGTATACCATTCTGATGAGGGCTTCCAACAGCTCTGCGTGATGTTACCACACCTTCTGCTGACTCTGCAGGATGAGTTGGATAGCCAAATCTAGAGGCTCATCTGACTCGGACCTCACATTGCCTGATCCCCAGCAGTCCTCCGAGTGGCGGGGAGCTGGCACGAACCTGCCTCCTGCTGCTGAGGACGTGTCCATGCAGTGACCACCAGATTGTGAACCCAAACCTGTTCTAGAACTAGGTTCCACCAAGATGAGTATCTCTGCGCTGGTGCAGGGTGTGGGTAAGCGCTGTGAAGCATCTTCCAGGTGCTTGTTTCCAGCTCTTCAATGGAGCAGATGTCCTTTGCTTGGCGCTGAGGATGTGGATGAGTTTAGGGAGTGACTGGCTGAGGGTGTCAGTTGCTTGGCAGAGCTCCCTGTGAACCAAAGTAGAGATAAGTAGTGCATGGTAGTAGAGTCAAAAACAGGAGAGAGAGCACTCACATTTGCGTGGAGAGAGGGATGATGTGGTGCAGGATCCTTATGAGGGTGTTCGCTGCCAACCTCACCATCACCACAGGCACAGTCCATGTCCTCACCAATCAGTGCGGTGGCACACTCCTCAAAGTGAGTGAGGGCCTAATGTAGGCCACTCCACTGGGACCTCTTCCTGATGCTGTGAGCAGGCTTCTCCTGCATGAAATCAGATTGAGAGAGTGTGAACAGGACACATGGCACTGTTTGGAATGTTGTGTAGTGATCGGAGCCAAGAGTTAGTGAAGTAGTCCCTGGAGGTGTGAGATCCCTGTGGATGTGTGATGGGTTTGTGAGTGTGTGAGTTTAGACTGATGAGAAGCGTGAATTACCTTGGCGGAACAGATGAGACCACTCATCCTGTAGCAGCACTGGGTGGATGTCCTCTTTTGCAGGACACTGGTGCTGACCACCGCTGCCACTGTCTCCAAGGCCGGATTAGTGAGGTTGTTGCCCATCCTGCGGCAAGAGGACATCACGGCGGGCCTCTACTCATCTAAAAGGCGCTCGAGGGATGTGTCATTGAACCTGGGGGCTGCAGTCTTTTTGCCTTTCAGGACCATGTCATCTTTGCAGCAGCCATGGGGCAGAATCTTCGGCTCAGCAAACATCAGGCATGTGTCTGACATCACCATCTAAAAATTCAGATTTTCAGTTCGGTGGGCGCGCACCTGAGTCGGCTGTGCACCTGCCAAACTGTCAAAGGCCTATTAAGGCCAGTTAACTATCAACTGAAACAACTAACTAAGCTGCCTGTCCAACCTTAAGGTTGGCGGGCAGGCGAAGAACCCTGGCAGCCTTCACATTTATCATGAAACCTCTTCCACGGGCAGGATGAGGGTTCATGAAGGTTTTTAAAGTTTGTAAAAATTTTTAATAAAATTAATAGACATGTCCCAGCTCATATGGCAGTTTCACATGAGGGGACATGTCTTAAAAATTTTTTTTTCTTTAGTATATTTTTTTGAACTTAAACAAATCTCCCTGAGGCACCCCTGTGCCTCATGGAGATTTCTGTGCTCTTTCGCGCACATGCACGAAAAAGCACAGGCTTGGACTCAGGGAATCCCACCTTCCCCCACCCCTGGCCCACACAGGAGCGCTTAACACGTCATGCTGGAAGGGCCTCAATTGGCCCGCCCACGTAAAATGGCGGCACCCAGCCGATCCCAAGTGGTGATCGGCTGCGCGCACACCTATGCCTGTTCCCACCCGACCTCTCTGATGGGGAGAAAATGCTCCCCATAGGCTGGAAGCACTGAGAGGTGTGTGTACAGCTGGACTTTAAATATGGCGCACGGCAAGGTGATGGCGTGGCAGGCGAATGAGAACCCGCCAGCCATGGAAATGGCATGTTTCCCGGGAACACATAATTAATGCAGCTGGTTTGGGATGATCTGGCATGAAAAGCTGCCATTGTGGCCAGCGGGTAAAACGTTGTTTTACCCACCCGCTACAACACACAGTGCAAATCTGGGACTATTCTGCCCAGAGAATGATTCAAGGAAATTAAACTGAAAATTTGAACTTGTGGCTTAAGGCCAGCAACCTTTCATTAGCAGAACATTTTAAACATTTTACAAAGCAACTGGAATTTACCACCTAAAACAAACATGGAATTAAAGTAAGTCTACTTCAGATAAGCTTGTGTGAACTTGAGGGAAATTACACACAAATACGGTAAGCAGTGCTGAATAGGAAATGTCCCCAGCCCATTGAATGTAGCCAGTGGTTGGTTGGGGGAGGTTTTAAGAAGTGCTAGTTTACTGCTGAGAATGAGATCAGATGCATGGAACCCCATCCACCCACTTGAGTGCTTAATTATGGAAACAAACAGCTCAGTTACTTACAAGTGAAATTTCATCTAAAGTCAGACTAACTGAACCATTTGTGGAAAAAATGAGATTCTAAACCACTGCTAAATTTTCGTATTGCCATTTATTACTAAATTATGGCAGGTAATTTACAATAGGTGTTGGAATAAGCTTTCACAAGGCTGTGGAGGCAGAAGGTGACTATTACTTTTAGTTTCACAAAGAGCTCTGTGAAAGTGTTCTGTATTTGTGGCGGGCTTCAATTCACTTTAAAAAATAAATATTAAAATACACACATCACAGGTAAATCAACTTTGAGAACTCTTTGGTAACAGAATCACAGGAAAAGATGAGAATGATTATAATTGAAACAGAGCAGGGAACTGCTTTTAATTTTATACAATTAGCATTTATTTTGCTGTTCCAGTTAAAATTGCCACTTTTAAAAAAGCAATCAAACATTTAATTAAAAGCACTAAATATAGAAGTTACTTAGTGCAAAAATATTGATATTATAATGATTTGTTGGACTGATGTTCCTTAGAACAAATTTATGAACAACAAAAATTCAGTTTCCAAACAATATACTGTATTAATATAACAAAGGCATTAGTGTTCCATTCCTTTAAACGGTGCATATGAATACAATAATTTTATTTCCAGATAGCTGCATGGAAGAGGGCTATGTATCTTTAACTGCAGTGAACAGCTAATTTGGGGTGAAAAATGCATCTTGGACTGGATTTTTATCCTTGAGGTAGGTATTGGGAGTCAGGAAAATTCCCCTCGGAAGAAAGTGCGCACAAGGCTGGGATTTTCGTTGTGAGGGTATAGGCTGCAGTCAGGCCAGATGACCTGGGAAAAATTTCAGAGGCAGCCATAGAGGCTGCTGGCTGTGCAGGTGGATTGTTTAAAAGGCCTGCTCAGTGCTTTGGGACTTTGTCCCAGTTATAATAAAATGAGAAAGGCCCCCCAGCCTTCCCCACCCACAGCCTCTCACCACCTCCCCGCCCCACCCCCCCCCCCCCCCCCCCCCCCCCCCCCCCCCCCCCCCCCCACACTCCCCAGGCTGAATCCATGCCACTTCATGCCCCACATGCCAAGTTATCCCCTCCCAAACACCCTCCAATGACTCACGGCACCTCAGAGATGTCATGAACCATAGTCTGCAAGAGAAGATCTTTTGACTTTACCTTTCAAAAGTTTCCCTCAGGCACACCATTGTTCATAAATCCTCTGAGCTGCCATGTGCCAAGACTCTGAAAAGCTGCCCCAGCTCCATGAAAATTGTGGAGGTCTGAAACATGCCTGACTCTGCAATGGAGGAGTTCAGGTCAGGAGCGCAAGGTCCCGGCCCATAACCCGAACCAACCCGCACTCTTAAAAGGCACTCCTGAAAACGGAAACACCAGGAATGAGATCAGGAGCCCCAGAATCGTAACCTGCTCGTCATTTTTACAGGGCTCCCAAGTCATCCCTGCTGGGTGAAAATTTAGCCTTTTGTATCACTTTATGCTTCATATTAAAGTGCAGCTAATGGAAGCTAGCTTCAAATACACCATTTCAAGGGCAATTAGGGATGGGCGATAAATGCTGGCCTAGCCAGCGACACCCACATCCCATGAATGAGTAAAAAAAATGCAAAAAATTGAAACTTGCAGATCTCTGATTTCCAAGGTATTATGCAAACACCGTTGTGTTTGAAATTATGAATAACATTTAGTTATCCCATGAAATTACATAGACATAACAGCACAGATTCAGATCAACTGGTCTATGCTGGAGTTCATACTCCACATGAGTTCTTTCCCATCCTACTTCATCCAAACCATTAGCATCATATTGCCAGCATAGGACTTGGAATTAAATCCCATTCTGTGGAATTCAAGGAAAGCAGCTGATACAGAAACCTTTCTACTTAATAACTCCTAAATAGAAAACTGGCGCCTACAAAATAAATATTGATTTTAATTCTATTTACATTTTTCAATGTAATGATTCATTTGATTGCATTTTAAATAATGATAAATTTAACTTTAGCAATGTGCCTACTCAAACATATGCTACCATTAACTGTTATTGGTCTTCATGCTGTGAGAATTTTAGTGAAATAAATTCTAATTAAATAAAAACTATAAATTACATTTATAACTATAGAAAAAAGTTTTAGTGGAAATATTTCAGAAATTATATCAGTTAAGCATCCAATCATGTGGAAAGTTAAACATAGGATAAAATCTAATTTTTCTGAGGAGAACAAAAAGGGATAAAAATTGCTGATGTGATTATTCCAAGTACGTGAGCAGTGTTCAGACATGTGGCAGTAGCACTCATGGGTATCAGTGGCATGTTTAATTATCTAATATATAATTAAACTTCTCAGAAATGCATAAAAATAGATTATAAATACTTTATTAAAAATAATACCTTGCAAAACTGCCAATTGCACAAATCAAGAGCATGTACAGGTGTTGGCTATGATTGCTCAGGCTGTTTGCTAAACATAGAATTGTACAGCATGAAAGATGAACATTCTGCCCATCATACCTGTCCCGGCTCTTTGAAATAACTATCCATTTTTTTCCCACTTCTGTGCTCTGATCCCACACCCTGCACATTTTTCCAATTCAAGTATATATCCAACTCATTATGAAAGTTACTATTGAATCTGCTTGCACTATTCTTTCAGGTAGTGCATTCCCGATCAAAACAACTCAGAGCTCCTCAGCTCCTTCTTAGTTCTTTTGCCAATTGATGCAAGCCATCTACAGCTTTCAGGTTGACCAAGTATCCTAATTATTTACGCCTTCCTTAAAAGTTTTGAAAATGTTAATGTATTTTAAATGTATAATATAAAATGAGCACGCGTTCACATTATCCATATTTTACTTCTAATAACTAAATTTAATCTTGCCCAAAGTTTATATCATTAATGATGATCACTTACTGACAGACCTTAGCTATTTATAATGCGGTGCACAAAACAAAATAAAAGTAGACACAATAAGTATATAGATTTCTAAGTAAGAAATTTAGGCAGATAACCAACATTTGAGCCGTCCATCATATGCATCGTTCAAGAATATAATCAGAATTTGGATTTCCTCAGATTCCATTCAACCCATTTAAAATACAAATGTGAAATTTCAGCCAAGACAGATAACTTCATTGAAACAAGAACTTCTTTAGACACATAGCAGTGTTACTGTAGTAGAAAAGGAATAATGTTTTCACAAATTTGTGAGTGCTTCACAAAAGACTTCAATCAGGACTTGTATTTATTACAATTTATCGCCACTTAAAAGATACAAACCTATATATTTTAGAATAGAATAATTTTAGTTTGGGGAAGTACACTGTCATTGAGATTAGTTAAATATTGCAATTGCTGATAGATGTTTAATTAAATATCCCTGGCAGAATTACACGATATTTATTATCCTATTATAAACATAGAGGGAATTTTTCCCAAACCTGTCTTTCTTTCCCACTCAACCATTCTTTTGGTCTAGCATTATGTTGAGTTTTTTTAAAGCAATTTAGCTTTGTAATTTAAAATTATTCTTGTTGCAGCCTGTTCGAAAATATGCGAGTCAGAATCTTCAAATGCCAAAGCTGTTATTCTAACAACTTTCGTTATGATTTCTTTAAAAAGAACATGTTAAAAGATTGTTTTGTGAAAAAAATTCTGTCAAACAAAATTCACACAAATTTAATTTTATTTGTACCCAATGAATTTAGCCCACCTACAACAAAACCTAATCAAATGTTCTTCAGTTTCATTACACTACTGAACAGAATTGAACTGAGCATTAAGCTGAAGTGCAGCCTTCATATCCAGGACAGACAGACGGAATGCAGAAAAAGTAGCGAAACTGTCTAATCGATTCAAATTTTACGCGATAACTACAGCACAATGTGTGATCAGCAAACTGAACAAGAGAGTATTACAGCAGAGGAAGACGACACACAATCTATTACTTACAAGGAAGTGGCTTCAAAAAGACAAAGTACAGTCCAGAAAAGTATTGCAATAACATAGTGTTAAGGGACATTTTAAAAGATGTTTTGCACATCCATTTGAATTTTTTTAAGTTAAATTAAATTAACAATAAAGGAAAAGGATACTTGAAAAAAAACAGACAGGACTACAATCTGTAGAATACACTTATCTCAGTAAAAGGAAATTGCAAGAAACTTAGAGGGAGGGCAGATGGTGGTGAATTGGTTAGGTATTGTGGTTTTCAAGGGCTGTAAGCACAGGAACTCCATAGTGCTGCTTAAAGGTTTTTCTAAATGTTGGTGCTACCCAAAATAATTCGGTCATTAATACATTACAATTTCTGTTTGAGTATTATTATTGGCTTACATAGAACATAATCCAACTATGTTTTATGAATCCAGTGATTTTTTTTATCTTTATCCAATCATTATCAGCTTTTAGATCCCAAAGAAACTCGTGAATTGGGAGATAATAGGCATCCTGGTCAGCTTTTAGATTTTGAATGGCTGAAAGAATGTCACAATAATTCTACACTGACACAGTATCAGACTGTTATCTTTAGAGTACAGCTTTCACCAAAGTAAACTCAGGTTATACTGTTGGGATTCCTTGCACAGGATTCACTGAAGTCAATGAAAAAAGTGCACAACACAGAAAAACAAGTTTATTAAGTTCCTGGAAATTCCTTCCCTGGAGGCAAAGCTCCATGCTGGAAACTTGGTTTTGTAAAGTCAGTCCTTGGATGGAGAAATCCTGCATTCACTGCAAAACTAAATAAATATGAGTCTAGCGCTTGCAGTTGATTTCCTACCAATTCGCTTTAGTGTGCCCGGGAGATCACAGCAGTGATCTGACATATCTGCATGAGTCTTGAGTAGAAGTCTGCTGGATCAGATACATTTTTGTCCCTCAGAGGTGGAATATCTTTGAACTCTCTGCCTTTTATGCATTGTTTTTAAAACTAAATATTTGACCTGTTAATCCTTTTTTCTGAAAAAAATCGGTTTGCAAAATTGGTTGGCTTTTCCTCCTCCTCCCATACTCAGATATTCAGCACTAGATTTCAGTTATCAACCTCTCCATTCTCTGCTACTATTGTGAGTTGTCAGCTCTACTCAATAAAAGTAATGGAATAAGTCAGACTGCAGCGTGCAGTAACATAAGGGTTAAAACATGAGTGATGTGGGTCACCATACAACGTCACAAGCATTCTTGAAAATGAATACCATAAGCAACAGACATAAGTTAGAGAGAGCCATATAGTCAAATATAGCATTAATAATAGTATCTTGCTAATATGAATTATCCATATGTTGCTGTTCAGAGCTTGAGTTTAAAAATAATATGGCAGTACTTGGTCACGAAGGCTGTTTTTTATTCATTCGTGGGATGAGGGTGTCGGTGGTTGGGCCAGCATTTATTGCCCATCCCTAATTGCCCTTGAGAAGGTGGTGGTGATCTGACTTCTTGAACTGCTGCAGTCCATGTGGTGTAGGTATGCACACTGTTGTTTGGGAGGGAGTTTCAAGAACGTAACCCAGCCACAATGAAGGAATGGCAACATATTTCCAAGTCAGGATGGGGAGGGGCTTGGAGGGGAACTTCCAGGTGGTGGTATTTCCATGTGTCTGCTGCCCTTGTCCTTCTAGATGGTAGCAGTCATGGGTTTGGAAGGTGCTTTCTGAGGAGTGTTGGTGAGTTCCTGCAATGCATCTTGTACCAGCACCATGCTTTGGTGATAGAGGGAGTGAATGTTTGTGAATGTGGTGCCAATCAAGTGGGCTGCTTTGTCCTGGATGGTGTCAGGTTCTTAAGTGTTGTTGGAGCTGCACACATCCAGGCAAGTGGAAAGTATTTCATCACACTCCTGACTTGTAGGTGGCGGACAGACTTTGACAGATCACTAGCCTTTGACACCTGTAGCCACTGCATTTGTATGTCTAGTGTAGTTCAGTTTTATGTTGGAGTTCAACAATGATAATGCCATTCTCTCTTGTTGGGGATGGTCATTGCCTGCCACTTGTGTGACACAAATGTTACTTGCCAGCTTAAGCCTGGATATAGCAGGTATTGCTGCAGTTGGAAATGATCGCTTCAGTATCTGGGGAGTCAAGAATGATGCTCAGCAATCATCATTTGTGATGGAAGAAAGGTCTTTGAGAACAGAGCTGAAGGTGATTGTGCCTAGGACACCACCCTGAGGAGCTCCTGCAATGATGTCCTGGAGCTCAGGTGATTGACCGCCAATAAGCACAACCATCTTCCTTTGTATTAGGTATGACTTTTTTTTATTCATTCATGGGATTTGGCATCACTGGCTAGGTCAGCTTTTATTGTCCATCCCTAATTGCCCAGAGGGTATTTAAGAGTCAACCACATTGCTATGTGGTCTGGAGTCATATGTAAGCCAGGCAGCAGATTTCTTTCTCTAAAGGGCATTCATGACCAGATGGGTTTTTACAAGAGTTGATAACAGTTTCACAGTCAACATAGCTTTAATCCTAGTTTTTTTATTGAATTCAAATTCCACCATCTGCTGTCATGGGATTCAACCCCAGTCCCCAGAGCATTACCCTGGCTTTCAGGATTACCAGTCCTGTAACAATACCACTACACCACCACCACCCTGATCAGCATTGACTCCAGTTTTGCTAGGGCTCCTTAATGCCACTTTCGGTCAAATGCTGCCTCGGTAGCAAGGACAGTCACTCTCACCACACCTCTGGAGTTCAGCTCTTTTGTCCATGTTTGAAGCAAGGCTGTAATGAGATCAGGAGCTGAGTTGGCCCTGCGGAATCAAAACTGAGCATCAGTGAGCAGGTTCTTGCTAAGCAAGTGCCGCTTGATAGCACTGTTGATGATCTCTTCCATCACTGTACCGATGATGGAGAGTAGACTGATGGAGTGGTAATTGATTGGGTTGGATTTGTCCTGCTTTTTGTGTACAGGACATACCTGGGCAATTTTCCACATAGCCAGGCAGATGCCAGCATTGTAGCTGTACTGGAACAACATGGCTAGGGGCATGGCAAGTTCTGGAGCAGAAGTAATTAGTTCTATTGCCAGAATATTGCCCAGGCCCTTAGACTTTGCAGTATCCAGTGCCTTCAGCCACTTCTTGATATCAAGTGGACTGAATCAAATTGGCTGAAGACTGAAAACTGTGATGCTGGGGACTTCTGGAGGAGGCTGTAATGGATCATCCACTCGACACTTCTGCCTGAAGATTGTAGTAAGTGCTTCAGCCTCCTTTTTTGCACTGATGTGCTGGGCTCCTCCATCATTGTGGATGGGGACATTTGTGAAGACTTCTCCTCCAGTGAGTTGTTTAATTGTCCACCACCATTCATGACTGAATGAAGCAGGACTGCAAAGCTTAGTCAGTTGGTTGTGGAATCGCTTAACTCTGTCTATCACTTGGTCCTTATGCAGTTTGACACGCAAGTAGTCTTGTGTTGACGCTTCATTTTCAGGTATGCCTGGTGCTGCTCTTGGCATGCTTCCTGCACTTTTCATTGAACCAGCGTTGATCTGCTGGCTTGGTGGGGGATTTTTTTTTGATCATGGGTGTCGCTTTTATTGCCCATCCCTATGTGACCTTGTTCAGAGGGCAATTTATGAGTCACATGTAGGCCATACCAGCAGATTTCCTTCCCAAAAGGGCATTAGTGCACCATATAGGTTTTTATGACAATCAACAATGGTTTCATTTTTAATTTTTGGATTCAAATTCCACCATCTGCCATGGTGGGATTTGAATCCAGGTCCCAAAAGCATTACCCTTGATTGCTGGTCTAGTGACAATACTCCTATGCCACTGCCTACAGGAGGGTACAGATTGTGGTTGAGTACAATTCTTCTGCCGCTGATGCCCCACAGCGCCTCCTGATTGCCCAGTCTTGAGTTGCTAGATCTGTTTGAAATCTATCCCACTTAGCACAATGTTAGTGCTACACAACACAATGGACCATATCCTCAATGTGAAGATGGAGTGTGGTGGCCACTCCTACCGATACTGTCATGGATAGACGCATCTGTGGCAGACAGGTTGGTGAGGGTGAGGTTGAGTATGCTTTTCCCTCTTGTTGGTTCCCTCACTACCTGCCGCAGACCCAGCCTAGCAGCTATGTCCTTTAGGACTCGGCCAGCAATGGTGCTACCAAGCCATTCTTTGTGATGGACATTGAAGTCCCACACCCAGAGTACATTCTACTTCCTTGCCACTCTCAGTACTTCCTCCAAGTGGTGTTCAGCATGGAGGGGCACTTGTTCATCAGCTAAAGGGCATGGTGGGGACAGTACATGGTAATCATCAGGAGGTTTCCTTGCCCATGTTTGATCTGATGCCATGGAACTTCATGGGGTCTGGAGTCAATGTTGAGGACTCCCAGGGCAACTCCCTCCTGACTGTGTACCACTGCGCCACCACCTCTGCTGGGTCTGTCCTGCTGGTGGGACAGGACATACCAAGGGATGGTGATGATGGTGTCTGGGACATTATCTACCAGGTATGATTCTGTGAGTATGACTATTGTCCATAAGACCATAAGACATAGGAGCAGAAATTAGGGCATTCGGCCCATCGAGTCAGCTCTGCCATTCAATCATGGCTGATAAGTTTCTCAACCCCATTCTCCCGCCTTCTCCCCGTAACCTTTGATCCCTTTACCAATCAAGAACCTATCTACCTCGGTTTTAAATACACTCAATGACCTGGCCTCCATAGCCTTCTGTGGCAATGAATTCCATAGATTCACCACTCTCTGGCTAAAGAAGTTTCTCCTCATCTCTGTTCTAAAAGGTCTTCCCTTTACTCTGAGGCTGTGCCTTTGTGTCCTAGTCTCTCCTATTAATGGAAACATCTTCCCCACGTCCACTCTATCCAGGCCTTTCAGTATTCTGTAAGTTTCAGTCAGATCCCCCTTCATCCTTCTAAACTCCATCGAGTATAGACCCAGAGTCCTCAAATGTTCCTCATATGTTAAGCCTTTCATTTCTGGGATCATTCTTGTAAACCTCCTCTGGACCCTCTCCAGGGTCAGCACACCCTTCCTGAGATACGAGGCCCAAAATTGCTCACAATATTTTAAATGTGGTCTGACCAGAGCCATATAAAGCCTCAGCAGCACATCCCTGTTTTTATATTCTAGTCCTCTCGAAATAAATGCCAACATTGCATTTGCCTTCCTAACTACCAATTCAGCCTGCAAGTTAACCTTAAGAGAATCCTGGACTAGGAGTCCCAAGTCCCTTTGCACTCCAGACTTCTGAATTTTCTCCCCATTTAGAAAATAGTCTATGCCTCTATTCTTCCTACCAAAGTGCATGACCTCACACTTGCCCATGTTGCATTCCATCTGCCACTTCTTTTCCCATTCTCCTAACCTGTCCAAATCCTTCTGCAGCCTCCCCGCCTCCTCAATACTATCTGTCCCTCCACCTATCTTTGTATCATCTGCAAACTTAGCCAGGATGCCCTCAGTTCCTTCATCTAGATCATTAATGTATAAAGTGAAAAGTTGTGGTCCCAACACGGACCCCTGCGGAACTCCACTAGTCACCGGCCGCCATCCTGAGAAGGACCCCCTTATCCCCACTCTCTGTCTCCTGCCAGACAGCCAACCTTCTATCCATGCTAGTACCTTGCCTCTAACATCATGTGCTCTTATCTTACTGAGCAGCCTCCTGTGTGGCGCCTTGTCAAAGGCCTTCTGGAAGTCCAAGTAGATAACATCCATTGGCTCTCCTTTGTCTAACCTACTCGTTACCTCCTCAAAGAATTCTAACAGATTTGTTAGGCATGACCTCCCCTTGATGAAACCATGCTGACTTTGCCCAATTTTACCATGCACTTCCAAGTATTCTGAAATCTCATCCTTAATAATGGACTCTAAAATCTTACCAACGACTGAGGTCAGGCTAATCGGCCTGTAATTTCCCGTCTTTTGCCTCACTCCCTTCTTAAACAGGGGGGTTACATTAGCGATTTTCCAGTCCTCTGTGGCCCTCCCTGACTCCAGTGATTCCTGAAAGATCACCACTAACGCCTCCACTATCTCTTCAGCTATTTCCTTCAGAACTCTGGGGTGTAATCCATCTGGTCCAGGTGATTTATCCTCCTTCAGACCTTTCAGTTTTCCTAGCACCTTCTCCTTGGTAATGGCCACCATACTCACCTCTGCCCCCTGCCTCTCTTGAACTTTGGGGATGTCACTCGTGTCTTCCACTGTGAAGACTGACGCAAAGTACCTATTCAGTTCCTCCACCATTTCTTTGTTCCCCACTACTACTTCTCCAGCGTCATTTTCCAGTGGCCCGATGTCCATTTTTGCCTCTCTCTTACCCTTTATATATCTAAAAAAAACTCTTGCAATCATCTTTTATATTACTGACTAGTCTACCCTCATATTTAATCTTCTTCCTCATTTCTTTTTTAGTTGTCCTCTATTGGTCTTTGGAGGCTTCCCAATCCCCAGGTTTCCCACTGCTCTTCACCGCAGGCTGTTGTCAGGCTGTTTCTTGTCTAGTCTGTGAGACACTCCCCCAATTTTGGCACAAGCCCTTAGTTGTTAGTAAGAAGGATTTTGCAGGGTCGATGCAGCTGACTTTGCTGTTGTCATTTCCAATGCCTCTGTCGATGCCCAGGGTCCATCTGGTTTCATTCCTATTAGACTTTTTAGTGGTTTGATACAATTGAGTGGCTTGGCTAGGCCATTTCAGAGGGCATTTAAGAATCAACCACATTGTTCTGGATCTGGAGTCACATGTAGGTCAGACCCAGGTAAGGACTGCAATTTTCCTTCCCTAAAGGGCATGAGGGTTTTTACAACAGTCAACAATGGTTTCATGGTCACTATTAGACTTTTAATTCCAGATTTTAATTGAATTTAAATTTCACCATTTGCCATGGTGAGATTTGAACCCAGGTCGCCAGAGCATTACCCTGTGTCTCTGGATTATTAGTCCAGTAACAATTAACATTGTCACTGATATAGCCATCTTCCAGGAGCTATACTCCTCTGTGAGAATATATGTTAAATAAGCATTGTTTTCATGGGAACAGGAGAAGGCCATTCAGCCCATCAAGCCTGCTCCACCAATCAATACGATCATGGCTGATCAAACACTTCAATGCCTTTTACCCACACGATCCCCACAAACCTTTACGTTATTGTTAATCAGAAATCTACCAATCTCTACCTTGAACATACTCAATGACTGAGCTTCCAGGTCCTCTGAGGTAGAGAATTCCAAAGATTCACAACCATGTGAGTGAAGAAATTTCTCCTCATCTCGGTCCTAACTGGCTTCCCCCTTATTTTGAAATTGTGTCCCCTGGTTCTAGAGTCCAAGTTATCTGGCACTGTTAGCATCTGAACACCAAACATCTTGTGGGAAGAATTAGAGGAGATAACCAAAGATGGGGTAAAAGAGAGAGATTTCAAAGGGGCTTTTGAATGTGGGGAGAGAGGTAGCAAGCTGACAGGAAAGGTTCCCAAAGGTACAGCCCAAAAGGCAGCATGTCTCTAGTAGTAGAACGGGAGATACAATGAATGCCAGAGTCAGAAGAGCTGAGGATGCCCACTGCCATATTCGGCTGGAGCAGCTTTCATATGTAGGGGTGGGTATGGAGGGGTTTTAATGCATGCAATGATTCTGAATTCAACAGGGTTGATTTTAACTAGATCTGCCAGATGGGACTGGGGCAGTAAAATTGAAGCACCACATTTACTGGCCCATTCCCACTATGATTCCACCTGTCACCATTTTGTCCGGTATCTTTCCAAGGGCATGCCAAGCATTTGCCTGATTCAAGTCGGAGCACTCTGTACCATACATGGTATCCTGGTTGCCATATCAAGATATAAATGGGCAGATTGTTCACAAGCACTGCCCAAAATCGTCCCACTTGTTACCAGGTGGTGAGCTGGTTAACCAGTGCTCCTTAAAGGTTCCAAACAATGCAGACAAATCACAAAATGGTAAATTTCTTCTTTTTTGCAAGGCTAGGAGAAGCAGAAGTGCTCGTCCTGGTCCCACAAAAAATGTGGACCACTGCTAGCCCATCTGAGGTGCTTCTAGGATCGCCCTCCCGTCCCCCAAGTTGTGATTCCCATCCAGCTTGGCCAAAACAGGCAAGCTATAGAGTCATAGAGGTATACAGCACAGAAAAAGGCCCTTCAGCCCATCGAGTCTGCACCAGTCAAACAAGTACCTAACTATTCTAATCCCATTTTCCAGCACTAGGCCCATAGTCTTGTATGCCATGTAATCGCAAGTGCACATCCAAATACTTCTTAAATGTTATGAGGGTTTCTGCCTCTACCACACTTTCAGGCAGTGCATTCCCTGTTCCTACCACCCTCTGGGTGAAAAAATTCTTCCTCACATCCCCTCTAAACCTCCTGCCCCATACCTTAAATCTATGCCCCCTGGTTATTGATCCCTCCACCAAGGGGAAAAGTTCCTTCCAGTCTACCATACCCTATCTATGCCCCTCATAATTTTATACACCTCAATCATGTCCCCCCTCAAACTCCTCTGCTCCAAGGAAAATAACCCCAGTCTATCCAACCTCTCCTCATAACTAAAACTCTCCAGCCCAGGCAACATCCTGGTAAATCTCCTCTGCACTCTCTCTAGTGCAGTCACATCCTCCCTATTAATGCAGTTTCCAAAACTGCATGCAATACTCTAGCTGTGGCCTAACCAGCGTTTTATACAGTTCCATCATAACCTCCCTGTTCTTATATTCTATGCCTTGGCTAATAAAGGCAAGTATCCCATATGCCTTCTTAACCACCTTATCTACCTGTCCCGCTACCTTAAAGAACCGGTGGACATGCACACCAAGGTCCTTCTGATCCTCAGTACTTCCCAGGGTCCTACCATTCATCATGTATTCCTGTGCCTTGTTTGTCCTGCCCAAGTGCATCACCTCACACTTATCTGGATTAAATTCCATTTGCCACTGATCAGCCCATCTGACCAGCCCATCTATATCCTCCTGTAATCTAAAGCTATCCTCCTCATTATTTACCACCCCACCAATTTTCATGTCATCTGCAAACTTACCGATCAACCCTCCTACATTCAAGTCTAAATCGTTTATATATACCACAAACAGCAAGGGACCCAACACCAATCCCTGTGGAACCCCCTGGACACAGGCATCCAGTCACAAAAACACCCTTCAACCATCACCCTCTGCTTCCTGCCACTCAGCCAATTCTGGACCCAATTTGCCAAATTGGCTTGGATGCCATGGGCTCATACCTTTGTTATCAGTCTCCCAAGTGGGACCTTACCAAAAGCCTTGCTGAAATACAAGTAGACTACGTCAAATGTATTGCCCTTATCTACACATCTGCAGCAGGCCGACTGTTTGGCACCTCCAGCTCATCCACAAAATGAAATAGAAGCCAAAGTTGCTAAATTACTCAGGGCTCCATGCCAGCAAGAATAGGCAAATGGAGACTGTGTTTCACCCACCGTCCACCAATCCTTCACTGATAGTTGAAATCGGCCATAATGTTGTCTAGGGTGGACTGTGAAGAGCTGTCATGCAGTGTTGGAGAAGTAAAACCTGGTTGTGATGATGACATGGGTGAGATTTTCAGCTGTGGTGGGGGTGAGATATTGACAGTGCTGGCAATAGGTAAGATTACTTTTACTTATTCATTCAGGGGATGTGGGCATTGCTGGCTGGGCCAACATTTATTGCCCATCAATAATTGCCCTTGAGAAGGTAGTGGTGAGCTGCCTTCTTGAATCACTGCAGTCCATGTAGTGCAGGCATATCCACAGTGCTGTTAGGGAGGGAGTTCCAGGATTTTGACCAGCAACAGCGAAGGAATGGTGATATATCTCCAAGTCAGGATGTTGTGTGGCTCGATGGGGAACTTGCAGGCAGTGGTTTTCCCATGCATCTGATGCCTTGTCCGTCTAGGTGGTAGAGGTCTGGGAAGAGTGTCCTCTGCAATCACCGTCGTTGGGAAGCAGCCTGGGAAGAGTGTCCTCTGCAGTCACTGTCGACATGAAGCAGTTTTGGAAGAGTGCCCTCTGCAGTCATCGTCGCCGTGAAGCAGTCTGGGAAGAGACTCCTCTGCAGTCACTGTCGCTGAGTGAAAAAAAACAAAGAGTGACATCACAGGAAAGGCGTAAGTTCATTGGTTTGTAAGTAACTACTAGTTTGAACTACCTATTCTAAGTTGATTTCAGATTAAAGGTGACTACTGGGGCCCAGGATCGGAGGCCGAATACTTCAGCTTCAACTCAGCAGAGAGAGCGAGTCCCAGTTGATTTTAAAAAGTGTATTTTGAATCTCTATTCTAACTTGCTTTCAGATTAACGTAAGTAGGAGAAATATTTTACAGATTGATGAACTAAAGACCAGTAGGAAATTTAAAAACAAATTGAAAAACTAAGTAAATAAAATAAAGATGCAGGGCCAGGTGATGTGTTGTAGCTGTATGATATGGGAGCTGGTGGACCCCGTTGTGGTTCCTAGTGACCACATCTGTAGCAAATGTTGGTTGCTCGAGGAACTCCGGATCAGAGTTGATGAGCTGGAGTCTGAGCTTCGGACACTGTGACACATCAGGGAGGGGGAGAGTTACCTGGACATTGTGTTTCAGGAGACAGTCACATCCCTTAGATTAGCTACCTTAAATTCGGCCAGTGGTCAAGGACAGGAGAGTGTGACTATGAGTGAGGCCGGTAGAGGGCTCCAGGAAGTAGCACTGCAGGAGCCTCAGCCCTTGCCCTTATCCAACAGGTTCAAGATTTTTGCTCCCTGTTTGGATGAGAGCTGGGACTGGAGGGAAGAAGAACAAAATGACCATAACACATTGGTACAGGGAGCCATCCAAGTGGGGGGAGAAAAGATAATCGGGGATAGTATAGTTAGGGGAATAGATACTGTTCCCTGTAGCCAGGATCGAGAGTCGCAAAGGCTATGTTGCCCACCTGGTGCCAGGATTAAGGATATCTCATCTGGGCTGCAGAGGAACTTGGAATGAGAGGGGAAAGATCCAGGTGTCGTAGTCCAAGTAGGTACCCACGATATAGGTAGAACGAGGAAAGAGGTTCTGCTGAGGGAGTATGAGCAGCAAGGGGCTAAATTAAAATGCAGAACCAAAAAGGTAATAATCTCCGGATTACTACCTGTGCCACAAGCTAATTGGCATAGGGTCAATAAGATTAAAGAGGTAAATGCGTGGTTCAAAGATTGGTGTGGGAGAAATGGGTTCGAAATCATGGGACATTGGCACCAGTGCTGGGGAAAGAGGGAGCTATTCTGTTAGGACGAGCTCCACTTGAATCATGCTGGGACCAGTGTCCTGGTGAATCACATAACATCACATAAGGTTGTAGATAGAGCTTCAAACTAAATAGTAGGAGGAGGGTTCAGTTGCATGGAAGTATAAAAAATCAAAGTTTAAGGAGAGGGTAAGAGTGCAGGTTAGTGACGAGGCTGATAGTTACCAAAAAGTGAAAGGAAGGGACGGAGTGTGTGAACCCAATATTGCACCAAAGAATCATATAAGAGTAGGGAAAATTGACAATAGAGCAAACTTAAAGGCTTTGTATCTGAATGCGTGTAGCATTCGGAATAAAACTAGTGAGTTAACAGTACAAATAGAGATAAATAAGCATGATTCGGTGGCGATTAATGAGGTGTGGTTACAGGGAGAACAGGTTTGGCAGTTGAATATCAGTGTTTCGGAACGATAGGCAGGAAGGAAAAGGAGGTGGTGTAGCTTTGTTGGTAAAGGAAGAGATCAATGCTATAGCGAGGAATGATATAGGTATTGGAGAGCAAGACGTAGAGTCAGCCTGGGTAGAAATAAGAAATAGCAAGGGAAAGAAGTCCCTGGTGGGAGTTATCTATAGGTGCCCAAACAGTAGTTCAGCAGTAGGGCACAGTATAAACCAAGAAATACTGGGGGCATGTAAGAAAGGCACAGCAATAATTATGGGTGATTTTAATATGCATATAGACTGGACTAATCAAATTGGCAAGGGCAGACTCAAGGGACAGCTCATAAAGTGTATTAGAGTTTGTTTCTTGGAGCAATATGTTGTGGAACCAACCAGGGAGCAGGCTATTATGGATTTGGTTTTGTGTAATGAGATGGGATTAATTAATGATCTCATAGTAAATGATCCTCTAGGGAAGAGTGATCATAGCATGCTAGAATTTCAACTTCAGTTTGAGAGCGAGAAACTTGAGTCCCACACTAGTGTTCTGGAGTTAAACAAAGGCAACTACATAGGCATGAGGGCAGATTTGGCGCTAGTGGACTGGGCAGGAAGACGACAAGATAGGACAGTTGATGAACAGTGGCAGATATTTAAGAAGATATTCAATTCCTCCCAAGTAAAATATATTCCAAAGAGGAAGAAAGATGGTAAGAGGGGGAAAAAGCTTCCATGGCCAAGCAAGGAAGTTAAAGAAAACATAAAGACAAAAACTAAGGCATATCAAATTGCAAAGGTCAGTGGCAGGCTGGAAGATTGGGAAACTTTTAAAGATCAACAAATGGTTACTAAAAAAATACTAAAAAGAGCAAAGGTAAATCAAGAAGGAAAACTAGGGCAAAATATAAAAACTGATAGCAGAAGCTTCTACAAGCATGTAAAAGGAAAGAGAGTAGCTAAAGTTAATGTTGGTCCCTTGGAGGTTGAGACTGGGGAGTTAATAGTGGGGAATGCAGAAAGGGCAGAGATGCTTAATCAATATTTTGCCTCAATTTTCATGGTTGAGGCCACTAGTGCCACCCCAATAGTAACAGGTGGTGCAGAGGGTATAGAGGAGGAGGAACTTAGAACAATCATCATCACAGGAGAAAAATTACTGGGCAAACTATTGGGATTAAAGGGTGACAAGTCCCCAGAATCTGATGGCCTACATCCCAAGGTCTTAAAGGAAGTGGCAGCAGAGATAGTGGATGCATTGGCTATAATATTCCAAAATTCCCTGGATTCTGGAAAGGTTCCAGTAGATTGTAAAAATGCTAATATAATGCCTTTATTCAAAAGGGGGGGGAAGGGGAGGCAGAAAGTAGGAAACTATAGACCAGTTAGTTTAACGTCTGTCGTTGGGAAATTGTTGGAATCCATTATTAAGGAAGTAGTAATGGGGCATTTGGAAAGTCAAAATGCAATCCATCAGATTCAGCATGGTTTTGTGAAGAGTAAATCATGTTTGACGAATTTGCTAGAGCTCTTTGAAGATGTGACAAGCAAAGTGGATAATGGGGATGTAGTATATCCGGACTTCCAGAAGGCCTTTGATAAGGTGCCGCACAAAAGATTAATACACGAGATAAGATCACACAGAGTTAGGGATAATATATTAGCTTGGATAGAGGATTGGCTAACCAACAGAAAGCAGAGAGTCGGGATAAATGGGTTTTTTTCTGGATGGCAAGCTGTAACTAGTGGGGTGCCACAGGATTCAGTCCTTGGGCCCCAACTATTTGTAATCTATATTAATGACCTGGATTCAGGGATAGAAGGTACTATAGCTAAATTTGCAGATGACACCAAAATAGGTGGGAAAGTAAGTTGCAATGAAGAAACAAGAAATTTACAAATGGATATGGACAGGTTAGGTGAATGGGCCAAAATTTGGCAGATGGAGTTTAACGTGGATAAGTATGAGGTTATCCATTTTGGTCAGAAGAATAAAAAGGCGACTTATTATTTAAATGGAGAGAAACTTTGGAATGCTTCAGTGCAGAGGGATCTGGATGTCCTAGTGCATGAATCGCTGAAAGCTAAAATGCAGGTACAGCAGGTAATAAGGAAGGCGAATGGAATTTTGGCATTTATTGCTAAAGAAATAGAGTATAAAAATAGGGAAGTGTTGTTGCAACTGTACAAGGCATTGATGAGACCGCACCTGGAGTACGGTGCATAGTTTTGGTCCTCTTACTTGAGGAAGGATGTAGTTGCATTGGAGGCAGTTCAGAGGAGGTTTACTAGATTGATTCCAGAGATGCAGGGCTTGTCTTATGAGGAGAGATTGAGCAGTTTAGGCTTCTACTCGCTAGAGTTTAGAAGGATGAGAGGAAATATAATTGAGGTATATAAGATGCTAAAGGGGATAGACAATGTAGACATGGAGCAGATGTTTCCCCTTGTGTGGCATTCTAGAACGAGAGGTCATAGTTTTAGGCTAAGGGGCGGTAGATTTAAATCAGAGATGAGGAGGAATTGCTTTTCTCAAAGGGCCATGAATCTGTGGAACTCACTACCTCAGAGTGCAGTAGATGCCAGGACGCTGAATAAATTTAAGGAGGAGATAGACAGATTTTTAATTAGTAACAGGTTGAAAGTTTATGGGGAGAGGGCGGGAAATTGGAGTTGAGGCCAAAATGAGATCAACCATGATCGTATTGAATGGCGGGGCAGGCTCGATGGGCTGAATTGCCTACTCCTGCTCCTAGTTCTTATGTTTGGAAGGATTGTTTGAAGGAAGGGTTTGCAGCCTTGGTGAGTCCCTGCAGTGCATCTTGTAGATGTTACACACTGCTGCCACTGTGCGTCAATGGTGAATGTTTAATGTGGTGGATGGAGTGCCAATCAAGTGGGTTGATTTGTCCCGGATGGTGTCAAGCTTCTTAAGTATTGCTGGATCTGCACTCATCCATGCAATGGAGGGTATTCCATCACACTCCTGACTTTTGCCTTGTAGATAGTGGGCAGACTTTGTGGAGTCACGGGGTGAGTTGCAATCTGCAGAATTCCCAGCCTCTCACCTGCTCTTGTAGCCACAGTATTTATATGGCTGGTCCAATTCAGTTTTTGGTCAATGGTAACCACCGGGATGTTGATAATTGGGGATTCAGTGATGGTAATGCTATTGAATGTAAGGGGAGATGGTTAGTTTCTCTTTAGTTGGAGCTGGTCATTGCCTGGCACTTGTGTGGCACAAATGTTATTTGCCATTTATCAGCCAAACCTGAAGATTGCTGCACATGGACATGGACTGCTTCCCTGAGGAGTCAGGATTGGTGCTAAATATTGTGCAATCATCTGTGATTATCCGCACATCTGACCTTGTGATGGAGGGAACTTGCTAAAGACTTGCTATTAATTTGCTCAAGAGTACGAAGCCTACTTCATGGTGCCTGAAGCAGGATCCTTCAGGAATCATACCTAACACAAAGGAAGATGGTTGTGGTTTTTGGAAATCAATCATCTCAGTTCCAGGGCATCCCTGCAGGAGTTCCTCAGGGTGGTGTCCTTGGCCCAACCACCTTCATCAATGACCTTCCTTCCATCATTAGGCTAGAACTGGGGATCTTCACGGATGATTGCACAATGTTTAGCACCATTCTTGACTCCTCAGATACTGAAGCAGTCCATGTCCAAATGCAGCAAGACCTGGACAGTATCCAGGTTTGGGCTGTCAATCAGCAAGTAACATTCGCACCACACAATTGCTAGGCAATGACCATCTCCAACAAGAGAGAATCTAACCATCGCCTGTTGACATTCAATGGCATTACCATCGCTGAATCCCCCGCTATCAAATTCCTGGTGGTTACCACTGACTGGAAAATGAACTGGACTAGCCATGTAAATACTGTGGCTTCAAGAGCAGGTTAGAGGCTAGGAATCCTGTGGTGAGTAACTCACGTCCTGACTCTCCAAAGTCTGTCCACTATCTAGAAGGCACAAGCCAGGATTGTGATGGAAACTCTCCACTTGCCTGAACGAGTGCAGCTCCAACAGCACTCAAGAAGCTTGACATCAACCAGGACAAAGCAGCCCGCTTGATTGGCACCACATCCACAAACATTCACTCTGTTCCCCATCAACGCACAGTGGCAGTAGTGTGTATCATCCACAAAATGCACTGCAGAAACTCACCAAGCTTCCTTAGACAGCATCTTCCAAAGCTACAACTGCTACCATCTAGAAGGACAAGGGCAGCAGAAGCATTGGGAACACCACCACCTGCAAGTTCCCCTCCAAGCCACTCAGCATACTCACTTGGAAAAATATCGCCATTCCTTCACTGTCGCTGGGTCAAAACCCTTCCTAACAGCACTGCGGGTATACCTATACCACATGTGCTGCAGCGGTTCAAGAAGGCAGCTCACCACCACCTGCACGAGGGCAATTAGGGTTGGGCAATAAAAGCTGACTTTGCCAGTAATGCCACATCTCATGAACGAATGCAAAAAACATGACCCAGAGCCAGGGTCAGTCTAGAGATGGCTAGAGATGTGTAAAGACCTAGGATGGAGTCAGCTTCATATTTGTACCCTCTACTGTAAATCAGTTGTTGGTAAAGACTTTTTGTTAATATACTCAAGACTCTGAAGCCTATTGCATGGTGTTCAAAACAGGATTCTTCAAGGTGGCAGCATCTGGATCAAAGTCCTTTATCCTCACAAGAGTGCAGAAAAACTAAAAAAAAGGACACCTTCAACAGATCCTGAACTGAAACAAACTCCCAACTGAAGCTACAGACATGGAGATAATTCACCAGAAAGAAAAAGCTCCAGACAGAGAAGAGCCTCAAAACAAATTGGTAAAAGTTTTATTCCAGCATAAGACTCCATTGAATTTCCCTTGGAAGTCCACCTTCAGCAAGCAGAGATCACAGCCTGGAAGGTTGAGATATATTTTTTTTTAATTCCAGGCCAGTCACTCCTGAGAAATTCCTTTTCATTTGTTCAGTCATCTTTTGAAAGAAATCCATCACAAATCCCAGTCATCAACTCTGAATCTCAGCGCATGGCTCCCAAGTTTGACAAGGAAAAAAAAAAGTTAATAATTAATTTAGTCTAATCGGGTGCCTCCTGACCACCCGATTTCCTAAACAGCAAGCCTGCGGTTCTTCTTACGCGTTCCAACTCTCAACGCTATGCCTTTGATTAAATTGTCGTCAGCTGACTGACCCATACAGCCTTTGTGGACTCTTCTTCGGGCAGAAGTACACCACTGTCATTTTGGAAAGCCTGTGAAAACCGGCAAGCGTGGGAGGGGCTATTATTCGGCATATATGGCGCCGCCATCTTGGAAGCCTGTAATCTCTTTAAAGCTGTGCCCACACTCTTAAAATCTTCAAACTAGATCACAATTCTACAGTTCCAGCTCCACTGGGATTCACCCATGGCCCAGACCAATCACAGAACTGGCCTCTGAAAGAAAAGATTTTTAAGATACAGCATTGCTACAGGTCTAAATAAAAAATCAGAAGTAGAACAATTCAATACATTTCTTTACTCGACTGGGGCAATTGCAGATGACATCATTGCATGACAAGCTATCAATGAGTTACCTGCCAAATTTTATGATGCTTTAAAATCCTTCGACATTTATTTCAAGCTGAGATTCAATAAAATATTGGAGAGCCCAACTGTCCAGGGAACCTGACAATTCCTACATAAATCATCTCTACAGGTTGGCAGAGTGATGTGAATAAAGAAATTTAAAGTCTGAGCTCATCCAAGACAGAATTGTTGTGGTTGTTGCAGACTTTTTGACCTCCTACAAGCTAAAGATGAACTTACCCTAAACAAGGCCACCCAGCTAGTTAGACCACCTGAGCTATGTGAACAACACAGAACCATCCTAAGGAGAGAAACCACTACTTGGGACAGAAAGCAACCCTTGGAGTGGAATTTTTGTGCCCATTCGCATCAGGCGTCATGGTGGGCGTGAGCAGACAATATGGTGGGAAGACCAAAAATGGGTTTCACGATGTCGTGAAACCAGTTTGCAATCGTCCACTCCTCTCATCAATGGTGGACTATGATTCCCGCTGCTGCACATCAGGAACTCTATTTTAATACATCTGCATATCATTATAAACCCAGCTCACATGAATCATCCCCCCCATGCTGGATCATCCGAGCAAATCGGCGTCATTGCCCACAATATGTTTCACAACAACATTTGTCAGATGTGTACCTGGCCAGCTGCACTTCGAGGGGAACTCGGAGGTGAATACACAGTAATGCTGCACAGCGCTCGTGAGGGTTGCCTGTTGGACCTCAAGATTGAGGAGCCACGCATTCAGGTGAGGCCACAGGCAAGTTGCTTTTTCCTGGCTTGCTGACAGTGCAGTGCCAGAGCAAGGACTGCACTGTGGTTGAAGTGAGTTGAGGTCGGGGGGAGAGCAAGCATTACACTGTGATTGAGGCGAGTTGGGGTGTCAAGGGCTGCACCTTGGTTGATGGTAGTGCACAAGCATGTGCGGGGGTGGAGGTGGGGAAGGAAGCAGCCATGCATTAGGGAAACCTTGTATAAAGTGACCATTCCACCACAGCTGAGGCAGTTCAGGCACAGCCATGTTGACATGCTTGGAGTGGGGCCTCCAGCTTATCTGCCCACTCAAACAACAAGAGGCCTTAAAATGCCATCAAATGCTGATGAACTTTTCAACCCGTGGGCACATGCTGAAAGTTAATGAGTGTTTTAGGTGGTCTACAGAACAACTGGACAACTGGGCACATTGCACAATCTCCTTGCGGAAGCTGGCCCTGGAGCAGACACTGGTGGACACGCTCACAGCCCCTTGCAATGTCATCATCTCAGTTTGAACTATTCTTCCCCATATTTCAAGCTAATAGTGCAGCCTTGCATTGTGGGTTAGGAGAATGCCTGCGCCTGAGCTGAGAGCACAACATGCATCCAGTGGGCAAAGCTGCCACCAATCTCCCCGCCAACTCCTCCACCCCCACACCTATGCCCACACTCCCCCACACCCACCCACACCCCCTCACCCCCTCCACACACCACAGTTCCCCCACATCCCCACACCACCTTCATGCTTACAACCACCACCCCCCCCACGCTCATACCCCATATCTAAGGAGGACATGTGATGAAAAATATAGAGGCATTGGTGCACCCCAAAGATGACCATGTGAGTGTGGAAGGGGAAATCACTATAGCAAATGTGCTAACCACACTGGGACTAGGAGAACCAAGTGAAGACGATGCCGAAGACGATGGAGGAGGATACAATGGTCAAGCACGTGAATGGTGAACAGGTTGAGGTAGAAATGGCAGGGATGATATGTGATGTTCACAGGCACAAGAGATTACACTGATGACTTTAGCCAGGGAATTATTGGTGCTGTGAGCAGTTTAGAAACTGGGCTGAAAGGATTCAGACAAGGATTTTTGGGAGAGGTAAACATGGAACATATCTGACCACGACGGCTAAAGTACCTCATGCTTTGATGTTAAAGGAAGGCTAAGATTGGTATTTGGAAAGCATGGAAGGCTGAAGGATGGGCTGTTCCTAGCAGGGAGCGGTAAAAATAGTTTTCAGTATTCAACGCTCGCTGAAAGGGAACTGGTCAACTAACTTCTATGGCTGGATTTTCAGGCCTTTCCAGGGCGGGAACAAAGGCGGAAGGGGCCTAAAAAGCTGGAGTGGACATTTTCCAGTCAACCTCCAGATTCCTATAGGTGGTGGGAGACACTTTAAGCACCTGGAGGCAGGCACCTGGTCACAGACCGAGGAGCCAGCATTACAGACAAGCCTAGAGCCCCTCCCTACCTGCCAGGGTGCAGGTGCAGCTATGCTGTCCTGTAGAGGGACTCATCCCCATCCCCACTCTACAGCGGTGGCCCGGTTGCAAGAACCAGTTCTTAAATAAAGCTTTTAAAAGGTTGGTGAGAGGGCAACTTGAAGTTGAAACATCTTATCAATGACTTACTTGCCTTCGCAGCCTGCTCATCCTCTCAGCTGAAGGACTTCCAGGTTTGTGAGCCCACCCACTGCCCTTAATGAGCAAGGAACCTATCTCCGTGGCAAATAAGGGAAAACCTCTGTTTAAATCTCATTGGGCAACTGTTTTCCCCTGGGGGTGGGCTCAAGACCCAGAAACAGTTCCAATTTCCATTTCCTACCCTGGAGGGAAAATCCAGGTCTAGGGGCAAATTTTTCGCTGAGTGGGTAGGTGTGCGCCCAACCCGCTCAAGCGTAAAATAGCACGTGATGACATCGGGCAAGCATCCCGACGTCATCGCGCACTTGCGCAATATTTCAGTCGGCAGGTACACATGGAAGTCGGAGCCGCACCTGCCATCAAATACAAAGCCAGTTAAGGCTATTAAAAAGACAATTAAGCTAGATTTTACTAAGATAAAAGCAAAAAACTGCAGATGCTGGAAATCTAAAACAAAAACAAAAATACCTGGAAAACCTCAGCAGGTCTGACAGCATCTGTGGAGAGGAGCACAGTTAACGTTTCGAGTCCGTGCGACTCTTCAACAGAACTAAGGAAAAATAGAAAAGGGGTGAAATATATGCTTGTTTAAGGGGGTGGGACAAGAAGAGCGCGATAGAGGGCAAGTGATAGGTGGAGGTAACCAAAAGATGTCATAGACAAAAGGACAAAGGTGATGAAGGTGGTGATATTATCTAAAGGAATGTGCTAATTAAGGGTAGAAAGCAGGACGAGCAAGGTACAGATAGCCCTAGTGGGGGTGGGGTGAAGGAATCGAAAAAAGCTAAAAGGTAGAGATAAAACAATGGATGGAAATACATTTAAAAATAATGGAAATAGGTGGGAAAAGAAAAATCTATATAAATTATTGGAAAAAACAAAAAGGAGGGGAAAATCGGAAAGGGGTTGGGGATGGAGGAGAGAGTTCATGATCTAAAATTGTTGAACTCAATATTAAGTCCGGAAGGCTGTAAAGTGCCTAGTCGGAAGATGAGGTGCTGTCCCTCCAGTTTGCGTTGAGCTTCACTGGAACAATGTAGCAAGCCAAGGATGGACATGAGGGCATGAGAGCAGGGTGGAGTGTTGAAATGGCAAGCGACAGGGAGGTCTGGGTAATGCTTGCGGACAGACTGAAGGTGTTCTGCAAAGCGGTCACCCAGTCTGCGTTTGGTCTCTCTAATGTAGAGGAAACCGCATTATTTTATGTTGCAAGTGCGATTTGCACTCATTGCACAGGCAAAACGGGCAGGCGGGCAGCCAACAGTTTGCTAAACTTCATCCAAGGGTGGGGTAAAAAATGCCCACAGCATAGCCAATGTGAGTAATGAGGAGTTTTGGAGATAGTTTGTTGCTGGTTGTTTATTGGTACTTGGCAGCTTCACCTCTGTTCTTGGCTTTATTATGAACATTCCCAAGCTTCATTTCAGGACTTATTGGTGTCTCCAAAGTCCCCAAAGGATTCAGACCATGTGGACCCTTCCAGGTATCAGACGGCCTTCCGTTACCCTGGTAATGGGGATTGTGGTCTCCGCTGGTGGCATCTCCTCCTCTGAGGAAGAAAGGGGCAGAAGGGAGTGGAGGGCAGATGTCCCAATGCAGCTTCCAGGGGAGGGACCTGTGAGAGGAAAGGCTCAGGCACAAGGGGCTCAGGGCCAGCAGGAAGCCCAAGGCGGAAGGGGCCACAGAAGACGCCACTAGCCTGCTGCCAGGGTTTACAGGCGGTGATGCAGCTACCTCAATATGTCCAAGGTGCAATGCCAAAGGAGGGTCTGTCTCTCAAGGGAGACAGCGACATCCATTTGTCATATGATTGGGCCTGAGATCACCTCCACCTTTGTGGGTGTACACCCCATGCCAGTGGCTCTGAAGGTCACAGTGGCCCTCAACTTCTATGCCTCTGGCTCTTTCCAGGGGTTAGTGGGTGATCTGTGTGGAGTGTCCCAGTCAGCTGTCCACAGTTGTGTCAAGCTGGTGACAGAAGTTCTGTTCAGGCGGGTACTGACCTTTATTCTTTACTGTACCAACGAAGCCAGACAGGGTGAGCGAGCCAGAGGCTTTGCAGCGATTGCAGGGTTCCCCCATGTCCAGGGTGCCATCGATTGCACACATGTGGCCATCAAGGCGCCAGCAGATCAGCCGGGTGCCTTCGTCAACAGGAAGAGATTCCACTCCATGAATGTGCAGATAATGTGTGACCACAGAATGCATATTCTGCAAGTTTGTGCAAGGTACCCTGGTAGCTCCCATGACATTTACATCCTGAGACACTCCCAGGTGTTGAGGCTCCAGTGCTCCAGCCCAATTGGATGGATGGCTGCTGGGTGACAAGAGCTATCCATTGAAAAGGTGGCTTATGACGCCTCTCCGCCACCCAAGAACAGAGGCAGAGCAGCATTACAACAGGAGCCATGCCTCCACAAGGGTGGGTGGTAGGGAGGACCCCAGGTCTTCTGAATATGTGCTTCCAGTGCCTGGACCATTCAGGGGAGCACTACAACACCTGCCAGAGTGGGTGCCACTGATAGTGGTTGCAGTCTGCGCTCTCTACAATCTGGCACTGACAAGGGGGCCCCACTGGAGGAAGAGGATCTTGACGCAGCTGTACAGGCCACAGAGGATGGATCCAGTCAGAAGAGGAGCACGGTGAGGAAAACACTGGTGGTGTGAAGGCAGACCTCGGTAACCTCCAGGGAGGTAGGGACACCTTGATCCAATACTCCTTCAGCTAAGCTGCCAAAGATCTGCTTCCACTTCATGCCAGGGCTGCCGCCTCCATCCCAGATGTCTGAGATGATTCTTACATTTGAATCCAAAGTCCACTCAATGGCAGTGCAATAAAGTATCGAGCCACTCATGCCCAACATTACATACTGACATACGCTGCACCAGAAAAAAAAAAGGTGAAGCATACTCAGGCCATCAGAACAAAAGCAAATTTAATGCTATTGTTACATTGAAAGCATAATGACATTACCATTATTGGTGTTGATGTCTACACCAGCAGACATATAAACATAAATGAACAGAAAATCACTCGTGAACTGTCCCTCTTGTGCTCATGGTGCCTTTCCGAGTGCTACATCTTTCATGTGGAACATGCCGGCTATCTAGCTCTAGGGTGTCCTGCTCGAACCCGGTCAGCAGCAGCAGTTTGGCTGGGCCTCCGCCTGTATGTGACCTCCCTGATTGGTTATGGCTCGTCTTCTCCTGAAAGGACAGAGGAGCATTGATTATTGATTAGTCATTCTCTATCTGGAGCGCCATTGTAGCCTGGCCAACCCCGGCTGAGAACACCTCGCAGGTGAGTCTCGCCCCTTGAGCCGCAAGGCACTCAGTCTAAGCGGCCAAGGCTCATCCCCTGGGCCAGCTCTAGCATTATTGACAGTTGGAACTCAGAATCTAACACCCCTGAGGTCCATGAGGGGACAGCCACACCTTAACACTTCTACACAGTGATCCATGCCAACACGGTATTCACCCTTCCTGAGTGCAGCAGGTCATTGAATCTCTTCTTGTGTTGCACCCATGAGCTCCATGCCACAACATGGCTGCTGACCTGCGCTGCAGCCTCTTCCTATGACGTCTTTGTGAGGTGCGATGGCCTCCTCCTCCCATCACTGGGGACAAGGGTGTCCCTCCTGGCAGCCACCTCCTCCAGGAGGACCGCAAGGTACTCATCTGAAAAGCGGGTGGGGTACGCCGAGTGCCCACCTCACCTGCCCTCCAGCTGCACTTGACCCCATGACTTGAATGTTGAAGATGCAGAAGAGATGTTCTTCCGTGGCAGCCTTCAAGGGACTGCCTGTGCCGCTTTTAAACCAGCCGCCCCTGCCCAGCCCTTCCCAAACAGTGGGAGCCATGTTTCATGATGGGCAGGCCTTAATTGGCCTGCCAGGGTGAAATTGCGGTCAGGGCCGATTGCAGGCATCGGCCCGTTACCTGGCTGATCCTTGGGCCTCCGACCATGCCCTCCTGCCAAACTGAAAAATCTGCCCTAGGATCTGTTCCACATATTCTCTGTTCTGTGGGGGCAGATTTTTCCTAAATTCTCAAATTACTCCAGGCTTGTAATGCTTGCACTTGTGTCTCCTAGCCCCATGTTCATTACTCCCAGTGTTTTTCCTTTTCGCATCTCTGCTAATGGATTGCAGGTTCCCTGGACTCCTTTCTTACCTAGTGGACACCATGGTTTGTTTCCCATTATTTCTGCTCATCTTACCATTTTAATTTAAATATATGGGCTGGATTTTACATACTTTGGCAGTTGGCAGGAGCCATTGAAAAATGTCACATAACATGCAAATCAACCAATTAACGGGTGTGTTGTCGGCCAACAGCATTTGAGGATGGTGACCTCCATGCCCAATGAACTGATGAGAGCGGGGCATCTGGGCATAGAGATCGCAGGCAGTGACCCAGAAAGAGGTCATGGCCACTCATTCAAGGCATGGCACTGTGGCAAGAGGTGAGTGATTTTTTTAAAAATAATTATGACCATTTCAACTGTTGGGAAGCTTTCAGGACCATTGGTAGGGAACAAATAGTTTAGGAATGCAGCTAAACCATAATCCTGATGAATATGATCTGTGTATGGAGACATAGAGCATCAATCTGCTAACTCTGTCTCTCCACAGATCACCGTGAGAGTGAGCCAAGGGAAGGAAAAAGGTCCAGAACAGCCCCAAGGTTAGATGATGACTCCCTGCGAGCCCTTCTCTAGGCTGTACCTGACAGGTCAGAGGCCCAGAAAATGTGACCTCCCAGTCTGACTAAAGCAGCTTTATAGAGGTTGCAGTGAAGGTCAGCAGCTTTGGGGTCATCGAAAGAACCTGGATTCAATGCTGAATGACCTTCTAAGATCTGCAAGGGTGAGTGTGTCCCCATTACGGATACGTGCATGCATGGATGGTTTTGTGAAGGCTCCATTAGGAGATTGTCTTATGTGCTCCCCAAAGGTGTGAGGCAGTATGATACACAAATGACACTCTACATTGCAATAAGGACTTTGTGGGTATGGGGGGGGAGGTGAAAGTGTAAAAGGCTCATTGGTTAGTGTGCGAAAGTAATTGCGCCAATTTTTCGTCCTTCAGGGTTCTCATAGGCCAAATGTGAAAAGGATTGATTGGATCATTAAAATGTTGCACTTTAGTTGCAGGGGAAGAGGGTGCACAATGCCAGGAAGAGAAGCAAGACCGGAGGCGGTGTGTCAAAACTGGCCATCCTCACACCCATAGAAGAGGTGGTGCTGGAGCTTGCTGCAAATGAGTGGAGCCGGTCCATTGGAAGAGGCAAGGCAAGAGGAAGACCCCAGGGTGGGGAGATTGCAAGAGGATCTATTTACAGTTGGAAAACAGATGTGTTAAAAGGGCTGGGGATGGGATGCTGCATGATGTCTGGTTTGCTATTAGGAAAGAGGCTTTGATGGTTTGTAATATTGGAGGCTCTAATGCTTTGGGGAGTAAAGAGTGACTGCATGTTGAAAGTTGTAAAACGCAAGCAATGAATAACATCTCACAATGCTTGCAGTGATGCCAATGAGGAAGTTTGTCTCTGCATACACACCTCAAACATAGAACATGACCTTAACCATTCCTATTTTTGACTCCTTGGTGGGCATGTGCGCCTTGGAACTAAGAGAACCACAAACTGGTGAAGGCACATCACAGTCACATGTGCAGCTGCCAGAGACTGAGATGGTGCAAGCTTCTGGGAGTCAGGGATATATCAGAGGCAAGCAAGTTGGAGCCCCAGTCCGATGATGAGCCTCAGGAATCATCCATTAGGCTGCAACTGACAGCGAGGAGGGTGCACCAGGCCATAGCACCTGGAAAAGATTCAAGAAAAAGCCACAGTAATCACGCTTGTGTGCACATGCGTAAATTTATGATCTGTATAATTTGCACATATTAGACAGTTTCTGTGTACATTTATGAATCAACATCTTTCAAAAGATCACTGGTTTATTCACTGTGTGAGAGTGCCTGGAGATAGATTCTAATGTTGGCGCTAATTGAATATGTAATAACGTGCATTCAATTGAGTGACATGAGTATTTGAATGTGTCCAGGATGACGATTTGGTTTCCTTCTGGTGAAGGAAGGCAAGAAGGAAACACTAGGGCAG
The DNA here is from genome assembly GCF_017639515.1 of Carcharodon carcharias. Classification (NCBI taxonomy): domain Eukaryota; kingdom Metazoa; phylum Chordata; class Chondrichthyes; order Lamniformes; family Lamnidae; genus Carcharodon; species Carcharodon carcharias. Next base: position 139,115,827 of record NC_054467.1, on the reverse strand, counting down.
ATGATGACATATTTGTGTAGAATCAACTATTAGAGTCTTCTCAGGATTAGAGCCTCCCTTGTCTCACACACTTCAAGACACTCCCTGGGAGGGCCTTGAATATCTAGATTCTAATGATCCCCCTCCTCCTCCTCTAACCCCTCATCAGAGGAACAGTTGGACTCCCATAACTCATCTTCCGAAAGGTGATCCCTGTTTTGTAGCGCCAGGTTGTGGAGTGCACAACAACCATGATGGACACTCTCGATGGTGCAGAAAGGAGAGATCCGCCAGATGAGTCGAGATATCTAGATTTCATTTTGAGCATAGCAATAGCCTACTCAATGATGGACCTGGTTGTGCTGTGGCTCTTGTTACATCTGTGCTCAGCTTCAGTTCTAGGACCTCTTACAGCTGTCATAAACCACTTATTCAAAGATTCTCTTTCTTACCCAGCAGCCATCCTTCCAATGCATTCAGTCCAAAAAACATCCCTGGCACCTGGGAATGCCGGAGTATATAAGAGTCATGGCTGCTTCCAGGTACCGTGCACATACCTGCATGATACACTGCTGGTCATCACAATCTGTCTGGACATTGATTGAGTGTAACCCTTTCTGTTAATAAAGGCCCCTGGCTGCCCTGCTGGTGCCTTGATGGTGACATGGGTGCAATCATTGATGCCTTGCACCCTTGGAAAACTTGCCATGACTGCAAAGCGTCTGGCTCTTTCCACCTGGCTAATGTTGTCTAGAGTGAAGGAAATTAAATACATGGCATCTGTAAGGACTTTAACACAGTGGTGTGCTGCCGACTGTGTTACGCCAGCAGGCAGACCTTTCCAGTATCAGTGAAAAAAAATAGGTTTCCACCTGGCTTGTTTCAAATGCAGGCAATATATTATGTCTTTGGGGATGTATTATTGCAGTCAATTGGACTGCTATCAAGCTTAAATGAACATTAATTAGAAAATTCAAAATGGTTGGCTGTCTGCTGATTTCAGAGCCACCTGCCCACCATTTTATCGTCAGCTGGTGTGATGACATTGGGAACGCGATCCGATGTCATCACGCTGAATATGATGCTTCTACGGGACTTACAACTGTCCCATTTTTGGAGTGTAAATTCAGCCCTATAGGTGTGAAAATGTGGAGCAATGAGAAAGGACAAAATCAGGAACCAACACATCAAGGGATTGTGGGAACATCAGAGAAATTAGCCAAGAAGAGTTTGAAATGGTATGATCATCCTTTGTGGAGAGAGAGGAAACATGGTAAGGCTAGTGATGGAGATGGAAATACTAGGAAGAAGGAAGACCTAAGACCAGATGGAAAGATACAGGGCAAGAGACTTAAACATGGCAGCAATGGATGAGAAATGGGTGACTGACAGGAGGAGACAGAGGAGGGTGATCAGCCAGTGGTGTGGAGATCTCAAGTAAAATGGGAGAAGCTGAAAGGAGGAAAAGAAGGTACATGTGTAAAAAAACATTTATTTAATTTCCTGTGCTCAGGATGAGGGGCGACACTGAAAAGACCACATTAATTATCCACCTGTGATTTCCCTGGGAAGGTGGTGATAGGCCCTCTCCTTGACATGCAGCAGTCCTTATGGTATTGTAGTCTTAGTGATGTCCTCCCTGTCTTTGATGATATATCTCCATGACAGCAGGCTTCATCCAATTCCACATTCAAAGGAACATAGGAGCAGGAGTAGGCCATTCGGCCCTTGGGCCTGCTTTGCCATTTAACTAGATCATGGCTGATTTTCTGTCTCAACACCATCTTCCCACACATTTTCTGTATCCCTTGATGTCATTGGTATCTAGAAATCTATCAACATCCGCTTTGAACATACTCAATGACTGAGTTTCCATAGCCCTCTGGTGTAGAGCATTCCAAAGTTTCATAACCCACTTTCTGAAGAAATTCCTCCTCATCTCAGCCCTAAATGGTCTACCTCTTATTCTCAGACTGTGTCCCCAAGTTCTAGACTCCCCCAACTCAGGGAAACATCCTTCCTGTATCTATCCTGTTGAGCCCTGTAAGAATTTTTTACACTTCAATGAGATCACCTCTCATTCTTCTCAACTCTAGAGAATACAGGCCCAGTCTCCTCAATCTCACTTCATAGGACAATCCCACCATCCCAGGGATTAGTCTGGTGAACTTTGTTGCACTTCCTCTATGGCCAGTATATCTTTCCTTAGGTAAGAGGACCAAAACTGAACACAACACACCAGGCATGGTTTCACCAAGGCTCTATACAACTGCAGCAAGACTTTCTTATTCTTGTAGCCAAATCCCATTGCAATAAAAGTTAACGTATAATTTGCCTTCCTAATTGCATGTTGCACCTCCATGTTAACTTTCAATGACCTATGAACAAGAATACCCAGGTCTTTTTGGACATGAACACTTCTCAATCTCTTCCCATTTAAGAAATACGCTGCATTTCTGTTTTTCCTACCAAAGTGATAACTTCACATTTTTCCACATTATATTCCATCTGCCATGTTCTTGACCAGTCACTCAGCCTTTCTAAATCTTCTTGAAGCCTCTTTGCATCCTCCTCACAACTCATATTCTCATATATCATATATCAATCATTGATGGAGATTGGGAATTCCTGGGGCCCAAGCACTGATCCTTGCGAGTGCCCCACTCGTCACAGGCTGCCAACCTGATAATGATTCATTTATCATTCCAGGGGAACAGAATCTCAGGAAAAAGGTTGAAACTGTACCACTGGATCCTCCCCCTCCCACTGCAAGTTCCTCTCCAGCCCAGGGCAGATGTCCCGAACTCTGGCAATGGGCAGGCAACATAGCTGTCTGGACTCTTGCTCTCGGCTACAGAAGACAGTATCTATAACCATCACTATACTGTCCCCTCCTTGTACTACATTCCTGTTAGCTCCCCCTGCTTGAATGGCTTACTGTACCCTGGTGACATGGTCAATTTGCTCATCTACCCTTCGGTCCTCCGGTCTCGTCAGTACAGGTTGCAAGCACCTTGAACCTGTTGGACAATTGCAAGGGCTGAGGCTCCTCCACTTTTACCTTCTCGGACTTCTTAACTGCCTCACGTGCAATCACACCCTCCTGTCTTTGACCATTGACCAATATAGATGACCCGATCCAAAGAGGTGTGACTGCCTCCTGGAACAAATGTGTCCAGGTAACATTTCCCCTTCCTGATGTGTTGCAGTATCTTCAGCTCAGCCTCCAGCTCAGTGACTCTGAGCCAAAGCATCTTAAGCCACAGGTACTTACTGCAGACATGTTTGCGCTGGATCACACTGTCATCCAGGAGCTCCCACGTCCTGCAGTTGCTGCATATCACCTGCCTTGCCATCCTTATTGCATCTTAATTAAATAACTAATTAATTATTTTCTTAATTTTGAATTAAATTAATTCATCCTCTCACCACCACTCACTGTACTAACTTAAACCTTAGTAATCCAATAATTCGTCAGTTAAAAATAAAAAGTAATGTACTCATTTGTTTCTTACTTCCCTTCTGCTAGTGTCTCCAAATTAATTATAACACTGGTATTTGTGGCTTATAAAAAGTTTACTTTTTTCGAAATTCCAACTCTTTACAGTAAGTCCCTAACAGCAGTTAACCACCAACCAATCAACTTACGGCTTTCCTGTGAGGTCACTATTTGATTTCTTTTCTCTCTTTTCAAACTCACATGCACTGAAGCTGAAGTGCCATCTTTGCGCTGCTCTTAAGTAGGTCCGCCTCTCTGCCACAGCTTCTCCCAGCTCTCGTTGAATAAGTATATTCCATCAACCATTACAAAGAAGAAGCTAGTCCAGTTATACAAATGGTTGTATAAATGTGCCAAATTTCTCTGAAGCCTCTAAGTTCTCCAAATTTGAAAACCATGGGGATAATTTTAATCTAATCCTCCCAATATTAAGCAGGCTGGTTCAGGTCAAAGCCCAGTTTTACAATGGAACATAAAATTGGACAGAACATAAAATGGGGATTTCTGGGTTGAGCCCACTCCATACTCACTGGGCAGGTTAGGTTAAAATTACCCCTCATAGCTTAGATAATTCATAATTATTCTAAATAGCAAGGGATCAAAACAAATCCCAATGGAACATCAATGGCTGCTATTTATCAGGCTGAGAATTCTCCATTTAGTACAATTGTCTGTTGATCCCATCTAGACAGTAGCAAGATTTTGTAATGTGGTACAACAGGTAGAGAGAGAGAACTGGTCATTCAAGGGGAGAGTCAAGACAGGAGAGCAAAATAGTGATATGAGAATGAAGATCAGAGAATGGCAGGGCAGGACAAAGAGAAAAAAACCTAAGAATACATCAGTAGTCAAGACTAGATGTTACAAAGGTGACAAAACTGAAGGCTCTGCATCTGAATGCGCGTAGCATTCATAACAAAGTAAATTAATTGATGGCCCACATTGAAGTAAATAAATATGATCTGATAGCAATTACGAAATTGTGGCTGCAGGGCGACAAGGATTGGGTCCTGAATATTGAGGGGTACATGACATTCAAGAAGATTAGGAAGCTAGGTAAAGGTGGAGGGGTAGCACTGTTAATCAAAGAGGGCAATGGTGCAATAGTTAGAGATGACCATGTTTCAGATCAGGATACAGAATTGGTTTGGGTGGAGTTGAGGAATAATATGGAAAAAAGTCACTGGTGAGAGTGGCCTACAGACCCCCTAACAGTCACAGTGTAGGACAAAGCACTCAAAAGGAAATATTGTGTGCTTGTGAGAAAGAGATTGCAATAATCATGGGTGATATTATTCTACATATAAACTGCAAAGATCAGATTGGCAGTAGTATCCTGTGTCACGACTCACTGGAGATAATGCGTTGTAATATCAAGCCCCAGTGTTCCCCGAGCCGTGACAAATGTGAAGATGTTTGAACAAGCCACCAGATTACCCCAATTCTACCTAAATATTTAATTTAGGTTAACAGAATACAAGCACCAGGATTGTAAGCTTAATAAGTGAATAACTGTTCATTGAACAAACTGTTGTTAACCAGTGGCAAAAGAAAAAAATATGAACTGCTGATTTCTAACTCTATAACCTAAACTCTACCCCTTCTTAAATCCCTGTACATACACATACAAGGCACATAAAATATGGATTATATGAGTAGGATAAAATAGTTCAATAGCACCAATTCCGGAGTACAGGATTTGATGGGTTGATTTTGATTGATGTCTCCCAAGTTCCTTTCAGTTCTTATTGATGACACGAGGAGGTCTTCCAGCACTTTCAGTGTTTAGTTCACTGGATGAGCACTTGCCTTTCAATGCCTCTAACAGTGATTTTCCCCTTTTGCATCTTGACAGGAGTTTTCAGAGAGACAACAGGTTAAAGAGATATGGGAAGAAAACGCCACTAGCTATTATGGTGGAATTACTGGAATCTTCCACACACAGGAGAAAGAGGTTTTAGGTCTTGTTCCTTTCAGGTTAGGAGCTAATTTGCTGCCCTGCTGTCACACAAAACCTGGTCACCTGGTCAGGAGCCAATTAAAATGTTATTTCTAGGCAGCTCCCTTGGTCCAGGACTCCTTTCTGGCACCATTCTGTTTTTCATGGCACACACTGTTCCAGGACTGGAACATCGTATATATATCTCATCCTGTTCCAGTGGACTTGTCTTTCAGACTGCAGCCGTTGTGATTTTACTCCACAGTCCAACAGAAATAAAAAGACTTGTTCCTTACGCCTGAACGAGGAGTTCTCAGAATGCTTTTGAGATAGTTTCTTAGAGCAGCATGTTCTGGAACCAACTAGAAAGCAGGTTGCATTGGTCTTGGTATTGTGTAATGTGACAGGATTAATTAATGACCTCAGATTAATGGCACCCCTAGGTAACTGCGATCACAATATAATTGAATTTTGCATCCGGTCTAAAAGGGGGAAGAGTGCGGCTAAGACTAGTATCTTAAACTTAAATAAGGGCACTTATGTGAGCATAAAAGCTGAGTTAGCTGAAATGAACTGGGATACTAGGCTAGAGGATAGACCAATAGAGAAGCAGTGGCAGACATTTAAGAGGATATTTCAGAATATGTACATTCCTCCTGTAAAGAAAAATTCTAAGGGGAGGACCCATTATCCGTGGTTAAGTAAAGAAGTTAAGGAAAGCATCAAACTTAAGGAAAAAGCATATAACTGCGCAAAGATGAGTGGCAGGGCAGATGATTGGACAGAATATAAATAGCAGCTGAAAATTACTAAAAGGTTAATCGGGAAATAAATTATCATATGAGAGGAAGCTAGCTAGAAGTATAAAAGCAGATAACAAGAGTATCTAAAGGTATTTAAAGAGGAAAAGAGTAAGTAAAGTGAGTGTTGGTCCTCTAGAGAGTGACAGTGGGGGGTTAACAGTAGATGATAAGGAAATGGCAGAAGAAATGAATAAATACTTTGCTTCTGTGTTCACCAAAGAGGATACAAAAACATTCCAGTAACAGCTGCAAATCAGGAGGTGAAAGGCAGAGAGGAACCTGGTGAAATTGAAATCACTAGGGAAACGTTATTGAGTAAACTGATGGAGCTGCGGGCTGACAAGTCTCCAGGTCCAGATGGACAAATGCTAGGATCTTAAAAGAGGTGGCTAATGAGGTAGTAGATGCTGGTGTTAATTTTCTAAAATTCGCTAGATTCTGGAAAGGTTCCATCAGACTGGAAAGTAGCAAATATAACCCCTCTATTCAAGGGCGGAGGGAGGCAGAAAGTAGGAAACCATAGCCCAGTTAACCTGACGTCTGTCATGAAGAAGTTGTTAGAATCGTTCATTAAGGCGGTTATAGCTGGGCACTTAGAAAAGCTCAAGGTAATCGGGAAGAGCCAACATGGCTTTTGAAAAGAAGATCATGTTTAACCAATTTATTGGAGCTTTTTGAAGGAGTAACATGCTCTATGGATAAAGGGGAGGCTGTAGACATAGGGCAGAATTTTTCACTCTATGTGAAGGCACGCGCCCGACACGTTCAAGCGTGAAATAACACTGGATGATGTTGGGCAAGTGTGCTGACATCATCGTGCACTCACGCAATATTTTGGTTGGAGGCCGCGCGTGAGAGTCGGCAGCTATTAAGGGTTATTAAGCCTATTAATGGCGCAATTAACTGGGATTTTTCGCTGCCCATCTAACATTACGGTTGGCAGGCAAGTGAATCGGCCAGGTAGCCTTTGCATTTTTCAGGAAACCTCATCCAAGGGAGGGGTGAGGTTTCCTTTATTAAATAATAAAAGACAAAAAATCTATGCATAGAATTTTTATAATGTCAATGCTTAGGTGACTGCTTTCTTTCTGGATTTAAAAATCTTTAATTGATACTTTTGAAGTCTTCAGCTCCTTGAGGCAGCTCTCTGCCTTCAGGGAGCTTTCTGTGAGTGCTCCCCTGCACCTGCGCTGACTTCAGTGCTTGCCCTCCTTAATTGGCCAATCAGCATGAACTCGCAGCCAGGGGCTGATCGCAGTTTCCCAGCCACTCCCGGGCCCGCCCATCATGCCCGCATGCCAAACTCAAAATCCTGCCCCTACTGTACTTGTGTTTCCAGAAGGCATTTGATAAGCTTCCACATCAAAGGTTATTGCATAAAATAAAAGTTCATGGTGTAGGCGGTAACATATTAGCCTGGATAGAAGATTAGCTGGCTGGCAGAAAACAGAGAGTATGCATAAATGGGTCTTTTTTGGATTGGCAAGATGTGATGAGTGGAGTCCCACAGGGGTCCATGCTGGGGCCTCAACTTTTTACAATTTACATCAAGAACATAGATGAAGGGAGCGAAGATAGGTAGGAAAGTATGTTGTGAAGAGAACATGAGGAGGTTGCAGACAGATATAGATAGGTTGAATGAGTGGGCAAGGCTCCTGCAATGGAGTTTAATATCAGAAAATTTGAAGTTGTTCACTTTGGCAGGAAGAATAAAAAAGCAGAGTATTGCTTAAATGGAGAATGGCTGAGGTGTAGAAGGATCTAGGTGTTCTAGCACGAGTCACAAAAAGTTAGTATGCAGGTACAACAAGTAATTAAGAAGGCTAATGGATGCTATCCTTTATTACAAGAGGAATTGAACATAAAAATAATGTTATACTTCAGATATACAGAGTATTGGTGAGACCGCATTTCGAATATTGTGTGCAGTTTTAGTCTCCTTGTTTAGGGAGGATGTAAATGTGTTGGAGGCGGTTCAGAGGAGGTTTAGGAGATTGATACCTGGAATGAATGGGTTGTCTTATAAGGAAAGGTTGGACAGACTGGGTTTGTTTCCATTAGAGTCTACAAGTGTGAGAGGTAATTTGATTGAAGTATACAAGTTCCCAAACGGCCTTGACAAGGGGACATGAAAAGGGTGTTTCCTCTTGTGGGTAAGTCTGGAACTAGGGGGCACTGTTCTAAAATTAGGGGTTGCCCTTTTAGGACAGCAATGAGAATTTTTTCTGTCAGAGTTGGGTAATTTTGGAGCTCCCTGCCTCAGAAGGCGGTGGAGGTGAGACATTGAATATTTTTAAGGCAGAGGTAGGTAGATACTTGTTAGACAAGGGAATCAAAGGTTATTGGAGGTAGATAGGAATGTGGAATTCGAAAAACAAGCAGATCAGTCATGATCTTAATGAATGGCAGAGCAGGCTCGAGGGGCCATATGGTCTACTGCTGCCCCTATTTCTTAGGACTGAAGCCTCATCCACACACAGAACACGTGTACAGTTTCTCTCCACTGTGAACGGTGCTTTTTCCTTCCATGTTCAAAGTCCGATGGTAATCAGGTTGTGATAAATTAGGCAACTTCATCAGAAGTCTTATCTTAAGTCTTATGTGTCGCACTCATGCAATATGGACTCTCATATTTATTCAAAGTAAACATTTTATCTTAAAACAAAATGGAAAATGGACAGTTTGGCCCAGAGTTTCATCCTGGGGTCAGGTGTGCAGAGTTTGGGGATTTACATGAACCGATGTAATTGGAAATTCTGTGTAAGGATATGTTGCCACTATGCACATTGTGAAATATAAAATAATGCTCAATGCCCTTATATTTTCATTATAATAAGAATAACTTTCAGTATATTATAGCATAGCGTAAGCAATTGTAACTTGTAGAAAATGTTGAGACTGAAAAGACTATTTAAAAGCCTGCAATTTTTTTGGGTACATACATGAATACATCACATGCTCTAATGCAGATTTGCGGGAGTCTCAAGATACTGTAAAGGAAATTTTATTTTTTTCCTAATATTACTGTGGGATACTTTAAAGCAGGCTTGCGGGGGCTGTGTGTGTAGGTTTGTGTGTGTGTGTGTGACTAATTTAATTAAACTGAAGCAGTCAGACTGCAAGGTTTAAATCATCAAGAGGATTAAGTATAAAAGCAGGCATTTTGAAATAGAAACGGATGAGCGAAGTAAGACAAGAAAATAGGTTAGAGCTAACATTTGCATTTGTAGATAAGTTGAGAGCTGTTTGAATTTCAAAGAGGCATGGTAGGATGTTTTACAACTGATCAAATTGTAGGTAAATAAGACAAAGTTATTTGGTTTATTTTTCCTGAAAGTGCTGGCCATTAGGACAACATGAAAGATTTTTATATTTTGGGAAAAGTAACTTCCAAAACAAGGTTAGAACAATGGATTTACAGATCAAAAGGGAGAAAATATATTTAATGGAGGATTGAAAGCTGTCTGAGGTGAGTGGCCATGTGAGATCTTGAAGAGTGTACTGTGAAGTAGCAGCTTCTAGCCACCCAAGATAAGTGTTTGCTTGTTCCAGAAAACAAGGTTTTGTTAAAAGCCTTAGATTCCAGTATTGAGTGAGAGGGAGAGAGATGCTGTGAAATACCTCCTGTATAGCAACAGTGAGTGCCTTGTGATAATATTACTGGATGTTTTATAGATTAAGAATGTTTTGAGACTGTTGCCTTGAAAAGGGTGTTTATTTGGAGTCTACTTAAGTAGAAATCCTTTGGGAAATGTTGTAAGACTAAATTTAATTATGTAACTGTAATCTTGTGTGTTTAAGTTTTCTTTTCTTTTGTTAATAAACGTATTAATTAAATCTTTAAAATCTCCAAAAGTAGTAGTGGACTTTTTCTTCTGACCTCAGCGCACATACTTTCTCATGATAAAAATTACAAATGGCAAATCATTGTGGTAGCTTGGCCAAGTTTCCCTTTGGGATTTGGTCAGCCCCACAATTACCACCTGCCATATCATAACAGTACAAAGTTCAAAAGTAATACATTGCAAATAAACCATGGATATTCAGTGCACACATGTGATCTGATGGTACTTATTTTTATTCAAGAAGTTTTTATTTATCTCTGCAGAGACCCCAGTAGATTGTTTTAAAATCTTTCTCACATCAAGTTTTTTTTATCCATCGTTCACTATATGTCAAAGTGGCAGTTTTGGGAAAATAGCAAAGAGTGGAGTTGAGCCAGTTGATAATGAAGATGCACCTGTGATGGTAATGCTGGGGTTGGGCTTAATTTTGCAGTGGGAGCCCCGCCACGTAAATTGGCTAGGTCAGTATGCAGGACTTCCCAACCTAATAACATTGTGAGCAGTTAGCCACAATTTCACAAAATGCAGTGTCATGAAGTTAATCTGAAAGACAATGACTTCTAATTTTGCTGATCATGGAACTTTTCCACACTCTTCAGCTAGACAAGTTTTAGAATTTAGGGTATAGCTGAAGCTAAAGAAAGAAAAGAAGTATTTGCAGTTTTACAGCCAAGTAAGTATTTTTAAAGTATAGTCACTATTGTTACTTGGGAAATGCTGCAGACAATTTGAGCACAATAATGGGATAATAATGAGAGTTTTTTTTAATGTTGATTGATGAATTAACATTGTCGCAGGACACCAGGGATGACTCCCCTGCTGTTCAAAATAGTGCCGTGGGGTCATTTATCTCCAGCTGATAGGACAGACAGCATCTCAGTTTAACATCAAATCTTAAAGACAGCAGGAGGGATTTAATGCCCCCCATGGAGGTGGGTTGAGAGGCAGGTGGGCCATGTAATCAAACAGGAAGGTGCAGGGTGGAGATCACACCTCCCTCTATTTAATTCTGGGGCAGGAAGGCTTGAAGAGAGCCTTCCCACCTTGAGAGCACTTATGGGCCACTTCGTACTGCCGCTGCTATTGAACCAATGTTCAATGGGCCTACTGCCAGGAATACCATGACGGGTAAGCCTGGGGCCTGGTAGGCAGCGGTCTTTCCTTGCCAGGTACTCCAAGCCTGACAAAGGCACCCACTGGTGAGAAAAGAGGGGCCCAGAGTAAAACACTCCTCTGACCTTCCATTCAATTCCGCTCACCAGGGACTTCCCTTCTGGCTTTATTCCTGGGGTTCCATCATCAACCCCATGCCTTGGCATAGGTTGCTCAGGTATGGTTGCTAAATTTGCTGATGACATGAAGATAGGTAGAAAAATAAATTGTGAAGAGGACATAAGTAAGCTACAAAGAGATATAGATGGGTTAAGTAAGCGGGAAAAGATCTGGCAAATGGAGTATAATGTGGGAAAATGTGAAATTGTCCATTTTGCCAGGAAGAATAAAAAAGCAACATATTATGTAAACGGTGAGAGATTGCAGAGCTCTGAGGTGCGGAGGGATACGGGTCTCCTAGTGCATGAATAGCAAAAAGTTAGTGCGCAGATACAGTGAGTAATTAGGAAGGCAAATACAATGTTGATATTTATTGCAAAGGGAATTGAATACAAAAGTAAGGAGGTTATGCCTCAGTGAGACAAGGTATTAGTGAGACCACAACTGGAGCACTGTGTACAGTATTGGTCTCCTTATTTAAGGAAAGATGTAAATACATTGGAAGCAGAGAAGGTCTACTAGTCTAACAGCCGGAATGGATGGGTTGCCTTATGAGGAAAGGTTGGACAAGCTGGGCTTGTATCTGCTGGAGTTTAGATGTGTAAGGGGCGACTTGATTGAAACATATAAAATCTTGAGGGTACTTGACAAAGTGGATGTAGAATAGATGTTTCCTCTTGTGGGAGAATCTAGAACTAAGGGTCACAGTTAAAAATAAGGGGATGCTCATCTCACAGAGATGAGGAGAAATTTTTTCTGAGGGTTGTGAACTTTTGGAACTCTCTTCCTCAAAAGACAGTGGAAGCAGAATCTTTGATTATTTTTAAGGCAGAGCTAGATAGATTCTTAATAAGCAAGGGGGTGAAAGGCTATTGGGGGTAGGTGGGAACGTGGAGTTGAGGTTACAATTGGATCAGCCATGACCTTATTGAATAGCGGTTTCCTCCCACCATGGAAACAATGTGTTTCCCGGGATTGCATAAATAGTGCGGCGAGCTCAGGACAATATGGCGTGAAAACCTGTATCGCTGTCGGTGGCAGCATGCCGTTTTACCCGCCCACTACAGCACTTCATGCAAATTTGGGAAAATTCAGCTCTTGGTTTCAATAATAATTCCTTATTAAGGAATTCAATATTCCTTATTGAATAGGAGTGGCCTACTCCTGCTCCTAATTCATACGTTCATAGGCCAGTCTGCAGTATTGACAGTGGCCACCGGTCCTGGTGGCACTGCTAGTCACTGATTGGCTGGCAGCTCTGAAAATTCAGCTCTTGGTTTCAATAATAATTCCTTATTAAGGAATTCAATATTCCTTATTGAATAGGAGTGGCCTACTCCTGCTCCTAATTCATACGTTCACAGGCCAGTCTGCAGTATTGACAGTGGCCACCGGTCCTGGTGGCACTGCTAGTCACTGATTGGCTGGCAGCTCTGAAAATTCAGCTCTTGGTTTCAATAATAATTCCTTATTAAGGAATTCAATATTCCTTATTGAATAGGAGTGGCCTACTCCTGCTCCTAATTCATACGTTCATAGGCCAGTCTGCAGTATTGACAGTGGCCACCAGTCCTGGTGGCACTGCTAGTCACTGATTGGCTGGCAGCTCTCAGGGGTAGGATATCCACCCCAAACAAAGATTTCTGGGGGGGAGATTCACAGGAGACAGGAAGCCTGCCCTTGGGAAGGGCTCATTGGGCCTCCCAAAAATTGCCACAGTGGGGCTTTTCAGCTGGTGGACATCACTCCCTGCCATGGCCATTAAATTCCACTCAGCACCTCTGACATCCGGCACTCCCTCAGTACTGCACTGGGGCTATCAGCCCAAATCATGTGCTCAAGTCCAGGGAGTGGAATTTGAACTCTTCACCTTCTGACTCAGAGGCCAGATTGCTACCTGCTGAGCCACAACCAACACCTTAGTTTCACCAAGCCTGTCCCCCAATTACTTTTTCAATGTGACAACTGGGGTATTTTAACCTGCTAAGAAGTGTGGGTTTCTGTGCAAGTGCTGGGCTATTACATGAGGCACTGCCAGTATACCAGGAAGCCAGCAGGATGCTGCCGACTTCCACCTTTACCATGAGCTCATTCTTCAGTACCTGGACACTCCCTATGGGACAGGTGGTTGTGAAACTTAAAAACATTAAGTGGTTATTGACTACAGTTGTAATCAAGAATTCTGACTTTAGTGCTGTGTATATGGGTTTCGAAGGCTTTCTGGAACTCACCAGGCATAACAAAGCAAGAGGACAGTGGGGACTGACCAGGCTGAGCAATTGGAAGGCAAAGAAAGACTTTAAATACAGAGATACAATCGCTGTTTCCTTTCCTAAATGAAAGGCTTTTGCTCACAGAATGTATTCTGAGAGTGTGCTTTCACCATTTTACAGATGATTTCCAATACTTTGATGGTCATTTCTGCTACATTTGAGGTTTTCTTTTGCTTTGATCCGCATTTTCCGGCTGTCAGCCTTCTGAGCAGTACGTGTGCAGCTAATGCAGTGCCATCTTGGACCTCTGATGAGGAACAAGAGGAGCAGCAGCAGTACAAACAGCAACTGCCTTCTTAACCATCTGATGTTCCGCAGGACGGAGGGGATAGGTGCATAGCTGAAGCTTACAGGGGCAATTATCTCTCTGGATATGACTGAGAACCAGTGCCTTAGGAAACTCAGTCTGTCCTATCAGGTGGTTGCTAACATTTGCAGCCCCTTGGAAGAAACCTTGTTTAAAGTGCACCTGGTAAACACACACTGCCAGTGGCCGTCAAGGTCACCAGAGGCCTGAATTTCTTCATCTCCTTTCAGTGACCTGCCAGGGACATTTGTCAAATTTCACAATCTGCTGCCAACAAGTGCATCTCCCAGTTGACACACGGCATTTTTGCCAGGCCTGCCACATGCGTTAACTTTGCTACTGATGAGGCCAGTCACAAAGAGAAATCACTCAAATCTACCCCGGGCTAGATTCCCACAGTTCCAGGGAATCATAGACATGTGGCAATAAAGGCACCCTCAGGTCACCCAAGAATATTCACCAACCAAAAGGGATTCCATTCCATCCATGTTCAGCTGCTCTGCAACCACCATGTCTGTGCAAGGTACTCAGGGAGCCATCACGATGCTTTCAGTTTGTGCCAATCAGTTCTCTTGCAGCTATTTGCATCTCCAACAGAGTCAGTGGATGGCTTCTTGGAGACAAGGACACGGCTAATGACACCTTTGAGGAGTTCTATCATTGACATACAGTAAAGGTGCAAGAAAGCAACATGAACACAAGAGTGGTAATTGAACAAACAGTCGGGACGCTGAAGATTTGATTCAGAGCCTGGACAGATCTGGGGCAGCACTTCCGTATGCACCAGCAAGTGTTTCCAGAATGCTAGTGAACTGCTGTGCCTTGCACAACATTGCACTGCAATGAGGATTGTAGCTCCTGAAGGAGGAAGGTGATGAGCACTCTATATAATCGGGGAGAGAACAGGAGGAAGAGGATGAGCCAGATGTGGCGAGTGCACCTAGTAGTCGCTCACTTAGCTGCCACGCATTCCTGGAACAGACTGAGTCTGACATGGTTCAGCTAATCTGAGACATTGCAGCCAGATGGCACACCTATTCTGAACCACTGTGCACCTTCCCCCTGCCCCCCACACAAACCACTCCCATAATCAATGATTCATCACTCTCACAGACACGTATTGCTCATCTCTAACCCTTGTCATGTTATTCTTCACAGTGCAGAAGACCACTTGGCAGGTGACTGGCAAACATGTGGAGGATGGGACAATGGAGTTTTGAAATATTTCTCATAGATATTAAGCAGAGATGTGACAATGTAGCATAGCTAAACACCCTTGTATAACTACACATCCTTTTTCTTCCTTTTCCTATTCTTCCTATGTGGTGCAACCCCTGTGGCTCCAGTAGAGGTCAAGGCAGGTTGCTCGTATCCCTACTCTGACTGATTAAATGCATTTGACCAACTTCTTTTGGATTTTGGAGCTGCTGAGGGCCCAGCAAAGACAGCCCCATCTGTGCCTATGCAGGTTAGATTCAGCTATTAAGATATCAAAGCATGCAGGACTTTGACTGGGGGCAGGGGAACAAAAGATGAGGATTGGAAGCATTTTGGGGAGGGTCCCCCAATTCCCCTTTTGCCCAATTCCCTCCCATGGCCCACCAACACTTCCCTGTTAGCCAAGAGCTGGAGATCACTTTGCTACCCTTCAGTGAGGCACTGAATGGCCAAGGCCAAGCTTTCCCCAATCTTGCTTGAGGTGTCATTCTGACTTGCAGGTCATTGGTCAGAGCAAAAATGCACTCAGTTGCCTGCCACATCTGATGCTCCATGCAGATGGCCATTCTTTCTATGGTTACAGACATCAGCGTGAAGGCTCGAGACATCATGGCATTCATAGTAAAGACAAATTCATCTAATCTCTCACCAGTCAGGTACAGTGCCCCTGGAAAAGCTGGCCAAACTTCCATATTTTCTGCTGCAGTTTCGTCAATGATCTCCAAGGTCCGACATTTGTGTCCAGCTGAGCAGAGTCTTAAGGACTCTGTGCCTCTCTGCTGCTGTCCCTGTCTCCAACACCTGCTTCTGCTCATTTGTGGTGTGTGTTTCGCTGTGTGACAACCCAACCACCTGACTTGGTGGCTCCCCCACAGAGTATATGTCTGAGCTAGTGGACGGTGCACAGCTATCCTGGGATGGTGTATCCTTAGAGAGAGTGACCTCCCCTCAGAACATAAGAACATAAGCCATTTGGCCTGTTGAGCCTGCTCTGCCATTCAATTTGATCATGACTGATCATCTACCTCAATGCCACTTTCCCACACTATTTCCATATCCCTTGATGTCATTAGTCTCCAGAAATCTATCAATTTCTGTCTTGAACATTCTCAATGATTGAGCTTCCACAGCTCTCTGCGTTAGAGAATTCCAAAGATTCACTGCCCTCTGAGCGAAGAAATTTCTCCTCATCTCAGTCTTAAATGGCCTTCCCCCTTTTTCTGAGATTAAGTCCTTTGGTTTTAGACTCACCTGCCAGGGAAGCACCTTACTTACATCCACCCTTTCACATCCTGTTAGAATCTTGTAAGTTTCAATGAAACCAGCGCCCATTTTTCAAAAGTTTAGGGGCAGAATTTTCTGCCTGTCTTGGGGGTGGGGGCATGCTGGAGTAGATGTGGGCGGGTGCAGACCTGATTGCTGCCCATGATCGGGTTTGCGCTGCCATTTTACGTGGGTGGGCCATTTAAGTCCTGCCCAGCATGAAACGCAGCTCCCGAGGACAGCAGGATTGGGCAGGCGGCGGTGGCACTGCTATGACCGCTAGGTCCAATGGCGACCTGGCAGCCTGTTTAAAAGATCTCATATAGCCTTGCAAAGGCTGTCAAACATGTCCAGCAGAAGGGGTCCCCAGTGTGCTGCTAGTGAGCAGGCCAGGCAGGACGGTAGGTCAGGGGAGCACTGTGCCCCTCCTTCTTCAGACGATCGCCTTACTGCTCTCCTCCAGGAGGTGGCAGCATGGTGGGACGTCCTCGTTCCCAGCGAAGGGAGGAGGAGGCCACCCCCACATGACCAAACATGCCTGGGAGGAGGTGGTGAGCTCCCGGAAAGTGGTGCAACGCACCTGGATCCAGTGCCGCAAGCATTTCAATGACCTCTTGCACTCAGGGAGGTGAGTACCGTGTTGGCATTGGTCACTTAACCCAGCAGGTAGGCTTTCCCCCCTGGCCACGCCCCCCACCAACTCTGAGTGTAGTTACTGCATTGAATCATTGACAGTATATGGCCTTCACTGGTGGGGCAACAGACATTGCCCATGCCTAGGTCACCCTGAGAGGGTGGTGATGAAATGGGTTCTGCACCTGCAGCATGTGATACAATGACACCCACATTACTGTTTGGGGCAAGCTGGAGGATCTGTGCCTAGGCACAGTGCTGGAACTGCAAAACATCTCAAAGTCAGGGTGCTGACATGCTGGGAGGGGAGCTTCCAGGTGGCGGGGCACCCATCCATCTGCTGCCCTTTGCGTTCCATATGCTTCCCCCTCCTTGCTTTGCAAGGTTAGACCGTGTGGTACCAAATGTGATGTAGGCAGCATTTGGCTAAGGTGGAGAGGCAGGCCTGGCATCTTTATGCGAGTGTGTGGCAGCTGCGAGGTGAGGAGGCCCTGGAGGCCTGCAGTGTCCCACTCTGGTTGGGGTGGGACTGCAGCGAAGAGATTCCAGGTACAAGTTGCACAAATCAATGCTAGTCTCTCCTTTTTAGGAGGAGAATGCTCATTATGCCACCGAGTGGTTGAGGACTTGTGGAGGACTGGCCCAGTTGGCGATCATTACCAGGTTCAAGCAGGAGGCCCATGATCTGGAGAGGCGTCATGCACCCAGGTCCACCAGTGCTGGTGAGGCTGGGGTGCCATGGGCAGGTATGTTTTGCCCAGCACTGAGGTCACCATTAGTGTCCCAGCAGCCATGGCACTGCTGAATGTTCAGATATTGAAGTTTGCAACATGGCTTGACCATTGCTTATGGAAGGATGAGCGCATAATGATCCATGGGACAGGGATGCACATTGACATTGTCTCCACGTTAACTAATCAAATGTCCTTGTTCTTCATTTCAGCATCAGCGGAGCAGGACCAGGAGGAGGAGGCACAGGGGCTTCCTCTCACACCTGAGGGCCCTGAAGTCTCTGACCCACCAGCGTCACACCATCTCTGCTATGCAGGCACCAGTGCAGATACTAGCACCTTGGTGGGGATTAGATCATTGGCTAGTGTCCCGGGGCACAGCGGTGAGGGAACTTCACAGTCACTGGAGGAGCTGGCAGACACAGAGAGTGCCCATGGCACCAGCAGTCAGAGGACTGCAGGAGACCAGGCACATGTTCAGTCGGTGGCTGATGATGTGCCACTGGGTCTCTGTGGTGGAGGAGTCCACGCGGAGCATCACCGATACAATGAGCCTCATGGCCGAACACCATGCTTCCTCCATGGAGAGAGTGGCGACTCTCGTGGAAAGGCTCCTCCAGGAGGCCAATCAGGGCTTCCTGGGGATGCGCTCGGACCAGCAAGCCCTGACATCGGCATTGACCTCAGCTAGTCAGTGCCAGTGTGGGAATTGATCTAGGCATCAGGTTTCCCAGCTTGGTGCCCATCCATCTAGAGTGAGCAGGGAGGTCCGAAGCGACCTCACGTCGGTGCAGCAGCTGCCTGTCATCTCTGCAGGCTCCTCTCAGGGCGCTTCGGATGAGGGCGGCAGCTCCTCTGCCCTTCTCCCAGTGACTGTGGCATCCGGTGAGCTTCCAGCTGTGGAACTGGCCGCTCCCTCCCAGGCAGGGCTAGCATAGGCTTCACGGGCCAGTGGATGGCCGCCAATGTCATCGAGACCAACAGGACAGCACAGTGAGCAGGCTGTCTCAGATGCCAGTGCCAGCGAGGAGACAGCAGCACCAAGACGTAGCACCCGAAAGTGTAAATTTAAGGCACTTTCGGCACACCACGGGTTTCTCACTGATACTTTTTGTGTTGCCCCGCAATGAGGTCATGATTAGTTGGTGTGCTGTTTAACATCTTTGTCATTTTGTTTTCTTAAGTTCATTTTGTTATATCATTAAATTTAGGCATGTGACCATGGCTGAGGGTGACTCTTTTCCTCTGCAGATGGATGGTTACATGATGTTATGAGTGAGTTGTGTCACATTGAGCTTTATTAACAAGGCCCTTAGTTAATGTTCATATCCAGGCAGATTCAGCACTGTGGTATCGAGTATTGAGCCTGCAACACAGGCTTTTGTTGGAGGTCCGTCTGTAGTGTTCTAGCTGAAGGTCCGTTGGATTAAAGCCTCCTGGGTGTCCCTGCCTCCCTGGAGTATGCCCGGGTCAGCGTCTACCCCCTCAGCATTTCCCTGTGCGTATTCATCCTCAGCCTTACTGCTGGACTCATCATGTACAGTCACAGACACTGTCCCTACATTTTCTTTGTCCACAGCGTCGCCCCTTTCCAGCTCAAGATTATGGAGAGCGCAGTATGCAACCACTATCAGTGACACACAATCTGCGGGGTACTGGAGTGCACCCCCTGAATGGTCCAGGCATCGGAAGCACATCTTGAGAAGACCAATGGTTCTCTCCACCACAGCCCTTGTGGAGGCCTGTTGTAGCGCTCCTCAGCTTCTTTTCTTGGATGGCAGAGAGGCATCATGAGCCACCTTCTGAGGGGATAGCCCTTGTCACCCAGCAGCCAACCATCCAGCCAGGCTGGAGCACTGAAGAGTCCCGGCATCTGGGAGTGTCTGAGGATGTAGGCTCTGTGGGAGCTGCCTGGGTACCTTACACAGACTTGCAGAATCTGCAGCTTGTGATCACACACTATCTACAGATTAAAGGAGTAGAATCCCTTCTTGTTGACAAAGGCACTGGGCTCACCTGCTGGTGCCTTGGTGGCCACATGTGTCCAGTCTATTGCACCCTAGATGCGGGAGAAGCCAGTAATTGCCAGTCAATGCACATATGAACAGAGTGCCTGTCACCTGCTTGACACAAGCTGATTGGGAGACACCGCAATGATCACCCACTGCAACCCTGGAAAGAGCCAGAGGCACAGAAGTTGAGGGCAGCTGTGACCTTTAGAGCCACTGGCATGCATTGTCCACCTACACAGTTAGCGGAGATCTCAGGGCCTATCATCTGACTGATATAGTTGACTGTCTCCCTTGAGAGATGGAGCCTCCTTTGGCAATGCACCTCTGACATATTGAGGTAGCTGCTTCACCGCCTGTATACCATGGCAGCAGGATAATGGCGTCTTCTGTGGCCCTTTCTGCCTTGGACTTCCTGTTGGCCTTGCATGCCTTGTGCCTGCACCTCTCCTCCCAAAGGTGGCTCCCCTGGAGGCTGAATGTGCACTCCTGGCCTCCTCCCCCTTCAGGCCCTCCCTTCCTCCTCAGAGGAGGTGCTTCTAGTGGAGGGCACAACTCCCATTCCCGGGCTAAGGGAAGGCTTCCTGAAACCTGCAGGCCTCAAAAAGGATCTTCATTGCATAGTGCTGACCTGAGGGTTTTGAATCCTGTCCAAGCAGCTGGTATAAGTTTTGTTGTATTTCTGCTCAAACAAGCAAGTATCAGTAACTTTCCAAATTAAATATCTGACTGAGCACATTCGCAACCCCACTGACCCCTTTTATCCCACTCGTGGATGAGATATGTCCTACCCACCTGCCCATTGCACCTGTGTGATGACCCGAAGATCGCATGAGCCCCGAAAAATCGCCGTCAATTGGTGCCTCAAGCGCCTTAAGTGGCCCATTAATTAATGGCGGGCACACATCAGAGATCATCGCCCACCCACCGAAATATCACAATGGCGCATGGTGACATCGGGACGCTCACCCGACGTCACCACATATCATTTTACGCGTCGGCATGCAGGGCCTGCCCCCGGCACGCCAACGGGGAAATTCTGCCCTAGGGAATACAGACCCAGTCTCCCCAACCTCCCCTCATAATACAATCCCACCATACTAGGGATTAATCTGGTGAACTTCTGTTGCACTCCCTCCAAGGCAAGTAAATCCCTCCTTACATAAGGGGACCAAAATTGTGAACAATACACCAAATGAAATCTTGCCAAGGCTCTACACAACTGCAGCAAGACATCTTTACCGTTGTACTAAATCCCGTGATGAAGGCCAATATGCCATTTGCCTTCCTAATTGCTTGCTGCACCTGCATGCTAGCTTTAAGTGGCTCATCCAGGTCCCTTTGGACACTTGCACTTCTCAACCTCCCCCCTTTAAGAAATACTCTGCCACCTTGTTTTTTCTACCAAAGTGAATAACTTCACGCTTATTCACATTATATTCCATCTGCAATGTTCTAGCCCATTCACTTAACCTGTCTAAGTCTTCTTGAAGCCTCCTTGCATCCTCCTCACAACTTACATTCCCACCCAGTTTGGTGTCATCAGCAAATTTGGAAATATTACAATTGGTCCCCACATCCAAATCATTTATATAGATTGTGAACAGCTGTGGACCTAGCACTGATCCTTGTGGTACCCCACCAGTAACAGCCTGCCACCCTGAGAATGATCTGTTCATTCCTAGTCTCTGCTTTCTGTCTGTTAACAAATTCTCAATCCTTGCTAGTATATTTCCCCCATTCCCATGCGCTCTAATTTTATTTACCAACCTCCTGTATGAGGCCTTATCAAAAGCCTACTGAAAATCCAAATACACCACATCCACTGACCTTCCTTTATCTATGTTACAAATAACATCCTCAAAAAACTCCAATAAGATTGTCAAACAAGATTTCCCTTTCATAAATCCATGCTATCTCTGCCCAATCTTACCATTCCTTTCTAAATGTCCAGTTATCACATCCTTAATTATGGATTCTAACATCTTCCCTACTACTAACATCAAACTAACAGGCCAGCAGTTCTCCATTCTCCCTCTTCCTCCCTTCTTTACATTTGTTACTTTCCAGTCTGCAGGAACTTTTCCAGAATCTATAGAATTTTGAAAGATAACCACCAATACATCCACCATCTCTCTAGCCACCACCTTCAACACTCTGGGACAAAGCTCATCGGGTCCAGGGCATTTATCAAATTTCAATCCAGTTAACTTTTCAAGTACTACCTCTTTACTAATGCTAATTTCTTTTAGTTCCTCAGTTTTGCAAGTCCCTTGGTTGCCTAGCCTTTCTGAGGGATTTTCTCTATCTTCTTCTGTGAAGACATACCCAAAGTAACTGTTTAATTTCTCCATCATTTTCCTCTTCTCTGCTATAAATTCTCCTGTGGCCACCTGAAATGGGCCCACATTTGTCCTAGCTAACCTTTTCCTTTCCATGCACCGAAAGAAGCATTTACAGTTCAACTTTATGTTCCTCGCTAGTTTGCATTCATATTCCTTTTACCCCCTCTTAATCAGTTTCTTGGCCCTCTTTTGCTGGTTTCTAAATTGCTGCCAATCCTCAAGCTTACCACTTTTTCTGGCATCATTATAAGCCATTTCCTTTAATATAATGTAGTCATTAAATTATTTGATTAACCACAGTTGATTTACCTTTCCCTTTGGGTGTTTTTGCTTTAGAGGAATATACATGAGTGGTAGACAGTGTAGTATCCCTTTAAATACTAGCCATTGCCTGTCTACTGTCAAATCTTTTAGTGTATTTTCTCAATCCACCATAGCCAACTTTCCCGTCATAACTTCATAATTTCCTTTCTTCAGATTTGAGACCCTAGTTTTAGAATGAACTATATAGCATTCAAACTTAATGTGAGGAAGGATTTTACAGGGGCCTGCTCGCCGACGTGTAAAATGACGTGGGAGGACATCAGGCGGAACCCCCGACATCATCCCGCCCCATTTAAATTTTCAGGAAGGTGGGGGCACAGCAAAATCAGCTGCAGGCCCGCTGACCTGTCAGTGGCCAATTGAGGCCATTGACAGGAACAATTAAACAATTAAACGACCTGCCCATCCAACCTTAAGGTTGGCGGGTCAGCCAGGAGCCCCGGCGGCAACTAGAAAAAACATGAAATCTCATCCAGTGGCAGGATGAGGTTTCATGTTGGGTTTTAAAAATTGTAATAAAGTTGTTATGGAAATTATGAACATGTCCCAACTCATGTGACATTATCACATGAGGGGACATGTAAGGGATTTTTCTTTTCTCTATTTTTAATATTTTAAAAGTCGAGACGATCTCCCTGAGGCTGCACTTAGCCTCAGGGAGATGAGTGCGCTCTTTCATGCGCATACGCAAAAGAGTGCATTCTCGATTTTAGGGATTCTACCACCACCGCACCCCCCCCAACCCCCCCACCGGCCGCATAGGGATCCCTGCAGATGTCAAGCTGGGCGGGCCTTAATTGGCCCACCCATGTAAAATGGTGGTGAGGCCCGTGATTGGGTCAGGCCCGCCCGCCCGATGAGCGGAAGATTCAGCCCATGAAATTCTTTCATGTTATGGTCACCCTGAGGAGTTTCCATTCTCCTCTTGCATCACCTCTTGGAGGATGGTTGAAGGACCTGTGAGAGCTGAAAGACAAGAATTAGAACTGACAAGGCACTACTGTGGCCATCAACGTGACTCCAGGATTGTGTGTTGCCTCCCTGGTGCCAGGGTCTGGGATGTTACTGAACGGCTGCAGGGCATCCTGAAGGAGGAGGATGATAAGGCAGAGGTCAGGGTACATGTTGGTACCAATGACATAGGTAGAAAGAGGGATGAGGTCTTCCATCAAGAATTCAGGGAGTTAGGCAGTAGACTAAAAAGCAAGACCTCTTGGGTTGTAATCTCTGGATTACTCCCAGTGCCACATACTAGCGAGCTCAGAAATAGGAGAATAGCGCAGATGAATGCGTGACTTAAGAGTTGGTGCAGGAGGGAGGGTTTTAGATTCCTGGATCACTGGGACCGTTTCTGGAGAAAATGGGACCTGCACAATTGGGACGGTCTACGTCTGAATCAGAGAGAGACTAACATCCTTGCAGGTGGGTTTGCTAGTGCTGTTGCGAGGAGTTTAAACTAATTCGGCAAAGGGAAGGGACACAGAATGTAAGCAGAATAGGGACACATCATAATACAGTAATACAATCAAGTCAGAGGGAGTACAGCTGCATTAAGTTTCAAGGGAGTAAGGCAAGGCTGGATGGCCTCTACTTTAATGCCAAGAGTATTACAGGTAAAACGGATGAGTTAAGGGTGAGGATTGACACGTGGAATTGTGATATAGTAGCCATCACTGAGACATGGTTGAGCGAGGGGCAGGATTCGCAGCTCAACATTCCAGGATATAGAATCTTCAGGCAAGACAGAAGAGGGGGTAAAAGAGGTGGCAGCATTGCATTATTAGGTAAGGAGTCAGTTACTGCAGTAAGGAGAGATGATATCTTGGAGGGGGCATCGAATGAAGCTTTGTGGGTAGAGCTTAGGAATAAAAAAGGGGCAGCCACATTGTTACATGTTTATTATAGACTCACAGATAGTCAGCGGGAAATTGAGGACCAAATATGTGCACAATTTGCGGAGATGTGTAAAAACAATAATAGGGTAATTATATTAGGTGATTTCAACTTTCCCAACATTAATTGGGATGGACATAGTGTTAAGGGCTTGGATGGAGCGGAGTTCTTGAAATGTGTACAGGAGAACTTTTTAGGTCAATATGTAGAGGGCCCAACAAGGGACGGCACAGTGCTGGACCTAATTCTGGGGAGTGAAGCCAGACAGGTGGCTGAGGTGGTGGTGGGGGAGCATTTTAGTGATAGCAACCACAACATGGTATAATTTAAGCTTGTTATGGACAAAGAAATAGACAAGTTGCTAAAAAATGTTTTGGATTGGGAGAGAGCGGATTTTAGTAAAATAAGGCAGGATCTGGCCAAGGTAGACTGGGAACAGCTACTTGTGGGGAAATCTACAGAGGAGCAATGGGGGGAGTTCAAAAAGGAAAGGGGAGGGTACAGGCTCAACATGTTCCCTCTAGGGTGATAGGAAGGAGACACAAGCCCAGAGAACCATGGATGACCAGAGATATTCAGGATACGATGAAAAGGAAAAGAGAGGCTTTTAGCAGGTACAAGGGAAGCAAATTAGCAGAGGCATTAGTGAAGTACAGACAGTGCAGGGTGGAGCTTAAGAAAGCAATTAGGAGAGCAAAGAGGGGAAAATGAGAAAGCTCTGGCTGGTAAGAGTAGGGAAAATCCCAAGATACGCTATAGGTATATCAATGGGAAGAGGATAACCAGGGAAAGAGTAAGGCCCATTAGGGACAAAGAGGGCAAACTTTGGGTGGAGCCAGAGGACATGGGTAGAGTGTTGAACGAATACTTCACATCCGTCCTCACCCAAGAGAATGAGGATAAAGATATCGAACTCGGGGACAGAGACGGCGAGGTTCTTCAGCAAATTGATATAGGGAGTGAAAAGGTTTTGGAGGTGTTGGCAGGCTTAAAAGTGGACAAATCTCCAGGTCCAGTTGATTTGTGTTCCAGACTGCTGAGGGAGGCAAGGGAGGAGATCACAGAAGCTTTGACCCAAATTTTTAATTCCTCTCTGGCCACGGGGGAGGCGCCAGAGGACTGGAGAACAGTTAATGTGGTTCTGCTATTTAAGAAGGTTTGTAGAGATAAGCCAGGGAACTACAGACCAGTGAGTCTCACATCAATGGTAGTGAAACTATTGGAGAAAATTCTGAAGGAGAGAACCTGTCTCCACTTGGAGAGGCAAGATTTAATCAGGGATAGTTAGCATGGCTTTGTCAGAGGGAGGTCATGCCTAACAAATTTGATTGAATTTTTTGAGGAGGTGACCAGGTGTTTAGATGAGGGTAGTGCAGTTGATGTAGTTTATATGGATTTCAGCAAAGCCTTTGACAAGGTCCCACATGGGAAACTTATAAAGAAGGCAAAGGCACATGGGATACAGGGTAATTTGATAAGGTGGATTCAAAATTGGCTTAGTTGTAGGAGACGGAGGGTGATGACAGAAGGATGCTTTAGTGACTGGAAGCCAGTGTCCAATGGCGTACCACAGGGAACTGTGCTGGATCCCCTATTATTTGTCATTTATATAAACGACATGGATGACTATGTGGGGGGTAGGATTAGTAAGTTTGCGGATGACACAGAAATTGGCCGAGTGGTTAACAGTGAGGTTGAGTTCTTGGGCTACAGGAAGATATATACGGGATCGTCAATTGGGCACATAAGTGGCAGATGAAATTTAACCCTGAAAAGTATTCGGTGATACACTTTGGAAGGAGAGATTTGACAAGGAAGAATTCAATGAACGGCATGACACTGGGAAGTTCTGAGGAACAAAGGGACCTTGACATGTGTGTCCATAGATCTCTGAAGGCGGAGGGGCATGTTAGTGAGGTGGTGAAAAAGGTATATGGGACACTTGCCTTTATCAATTGAGGCATAGATTACAAAAGTAGGGAGGTCATTTTGGAGTTGTATAGAACCTTAGTGAGGCCACAGCTGAAGTACTGTGTGCAGTTCTGCTCGCCACATTATAGGAAGGATGTGATTGCACTGGAGGGGTGCAGAGGAGATTCATTAGGATGTTGCCTGGGATGACACATTTAAATTATGAAGCGAGGTTGGATAGACTTGGGTTGTTCTCGCTGGAGCAGAGAAGACTCGGGGCAACCTGATCGAGGTGTACAAGATTATGTGGGGCATAGACAGAATGAATAGGGAGCAGCTGTTCTCCTTAGTTGAAGGGTCAATCACAAGAGGACATAAGTTTAAGGTGAGGGGCAAGAGATTTAGGGGGGATGTGAGGAAAAACATTTTTAACCAGAGGTCTGGAATGCGCTGCCTGGGAAGGTGGTGGAGGCGGCTTGTCTCACATCCTTTAAAAAGTACCTGGATGAGCACTTGGCATATCATAACATTCAAGGCTATGGGCCAAGTGCTGGTAAATGGGATTAGGTAGGTAGGTCAGGTGTTTCTCACCAAAGGGCCTCTTCTGCACTGTGTGATTCTGTGATTCTGTGAGAGGATTCTAAGTCATCATTGTCCAGATTATCATATTTTGCTGGCTGCTGACATCAAGTCAATGTGAGTGGATATTGTATGTCATGTAGCTGTATTATATTCAATTCTGTAACCAGGTAGCTGGGAGACCTCCATCTCTCTGACTCTCAATGGCCAGGCATGTCAAGTTACTGCTAATGTCCATCGCCACCTCCTCTGCATCTGCTAGCATGGCAATGACAGAGGGACCACATCTGGTTTACTGCCTCTCCCTGGTTTTCTGCACTCCCTTCTCCTGCAAAGAAAGAAAGATGAAACTTGTAAGTAAAAATTGTAAAATTGGTTTTGAGAGGATGGAAAGACAAAATTTGTGGAGGGTCATTGTGAAGGTTGGGTGTGATGTTGCTATCAGTGTGGTTGTTCAGATGGGGATGTGAAGAGATGCCTCGATAGAGAGGGATGAGTGCACCTATTGTTGGTGTGAGGAAAGATGTGCAGGACCCTGCTGGACTGACCTAAAGAAAAGGACTGTAATTCTTTTACTAAATATTTGGTTATAGCTCCTTTAGAAAGGTGCAACAAAATTCTAACCAAGCTGGGAAGAAATGCAACTCTAAACAGAGGTAGGAATAGGGTCCAGGCTAGATTAAGATTTGTACCCATGCAGACAAACTGCCTTTTAAAGATATTTTCCAAAGTGGCCACCTTAAGTGGACCACTGGAGGCAGATTTTGAAAGAGGTGGACCCAGTGTCCCTCAGTCCACCAGCACCATCACCACCTCCCCCTCGTTACCCCACCACAGACGTTCTTTGGGCAGCATTCCAGGCTCTTCAGCTGGTTGGTGTCCAAGGTATGTTCTTAGTGGTGAGGTGCCCACCATTGGCAGGTTAATTAGCTCCAGACTTACAAAATCCCCCAGGGTCAACATTAGATCTTTCCAATGCAAATGGGATATTTTATCCAGAAATGGAAAGAGATGACTCTAAATTTGAAAAGCTGTTGCTAAACGCTCAGATTGTTATATAAGTGATAATGGATGCAAGTCAGAAAAATGGAAAGTCAATGTGAATTTTCCCGGAATACGTGTGCAGCTCAGAGGAAAACATATACCCCAAAAAAATAAAGGATTTTAACATCGGAGAGCGAGGGCGGGGCCCGCTCGCCGACACATAAAATGACACGGGACGACATTGGGCGGAACCCCAGAACTCACCCAGCCTCATTTAAATTTTCAGGAAGGTGGGGGTGCAGCAAAATCAGCTGTGGGCCCGCTGACCTGTCAATGGCCACTTGAGGCCATTGATAGGATCAATTAAGCAATTAAATGACCTGCCCATCCAACCTTAAGGTTGGCGGGCAGGCCAGGAGCCCCGGCGGCAACTAGAAAAAACATGAAACCTCATCCAGCGGCAGGATGAGGTTTCGTTGGGTTTTAAAAATTGTAATAAAGTTATTATGGAAATTATGAACATATCCCAACTCATGTGACATTATCACATGAGGGGACATATAAGGGATTTTTCTTTTCTCTATTTTTAATATTTTTAAAAGTCGAGGTGATCTCCCTGAGGCTGCACTTAGCTTCAGGGAGAAGACTGTGCTCTTTAGTGCGCATGCATGAATAAGCGCACTCTCAATTTTAGGGCTTCCCCCCCTGATTTGATTGTAACCTCAACTCCATATTCCCACCTACCCCCGATAACCTTTTACCACTTTGCTTATGAAGAATCTACTAGCCCTGCCTTAAAAAATGTTCAAAGAATCTGCTTCCACTGCCTTTTGAGGGTTAGAGTTCCAAAAACTCATGACACTGAGAGAAAAAATTTCTCCTCGTGTCTGTCTTAAATGGGTGACCCCTTATTTTCAAGCATTGACCCCTAGATTCTCCCACAAGAGGAAACATCCTTTCTACATCTACCCTGTCAAGACCCCTCAGGTTCTTATATGTTTCAATCAAGTTGCCTCTCACACTTCTAAACTCCAGCGGATACAAGCCTAGCCTCTCCAGCCTTTCCTCATGAGATAACAAATAAGTGAAAATGGGGTCTATCTGTACAGCTGCACAAACATGGAAAGTAATTGAACAGTTTTATCTACATCTGACAAATGATAAGCTTGCACACATAGTCAAGGACGTGCTTTTCATTATAATGATGCTGAGTGCTGATGATGTATGCTCACTCTAATGAAATGTTCACATTTTGTACCAAAAACAGAGATCAAATTTTCTGGCCATGTCATGGCGGACACCCCTGCGGGGGATGCAGCGGCCCAGCCAAAAGTCCATTGACTTTTGGCAGGACCAGATGAGCCCAGCAGCGAGCAGGGCCAGAAAATTCCGCCCAGAGTCTATTTAGGTCTGAAAAGTCTAAGATGGTGGGTATGTCTAGTTCTCTGCTCCCATTGAATTACTTATAAAGCAAACTCTGTAGGTAGGAAAGTCAGTGGTGAAGAAGCTGCAAAAATACTTCTTTCAGTTTTCTCTCACGCCATCCAATTAAATTAGATTAAATTAAAAATGAAATAGTTTGAATTAAATCAATGGATCATCTATATCAAATTCCATTTCATATCAGCTGACAAGAACAAATTTAGAAATTAGAATTTAGAACTATTTCTTAACTCTGGAGAGTTTCTGAAATCCCATTGGTATATTAATGGATTATATTAATTAGAAATGTAGTGGAAGTTGTGTAATTGGATTGTTAAAAAGCATTTTGATAAGATTATTTATAGGATGACTGCTGATAATATGTAGGTGCGCAGTATTAAATTTAGGAAATTGCCAAAATGACAAAATAGACCTATGGTCAATGGATTTTTTTTTCTGAACTCAATGTGGGACTATTGTTCTTATTGATTATGTATAAAAATAATCAGGAATTTGGTGTAGGAACACAATATTGTTAGGAATTAGAGATGGTTTAATTAAATTATATTTGTATTTGTGGGTGTTAGGAATGAATTTTCGCTTTAAGCTTAAGTTTCATTTGTATTTCTATATTTGTGTGTTAAAACGGGAATGTGGAAATCGAAACACAAGAATATCAATCATGATCTTATTGAATGGCAGAGCAAGCTTGAGGGGCCAAATGGTCTACTCCAGTTCCTATTTCTTATGTTCTTATGAAAGGGGGGAACTTGAATTTTGGTTTCACTTTAAAAGATTCCTGCATTTTAATGAGGTTTTAAATGACGTTAAAGCAGAGTGGAGTTAAAACAAACGCAAGGTAGAAAAACTGTGCTGTTGCCTAGCAACAAGAGGCCTGGAAGCAGCTGCCAGGAGAAGCTGGACACAGGAAAGGGAACTGCAGGAAGCAGGTTCCAAAAACTAAAGAAGTCCTCAAAGCCAGGGAGTGGAACAGGAAAGGTTCCAAGAGGACAATTAAAGGATAAGGACTGGAATCTGGAAAAGGTCCTGTTGATGCAGTTAAGAGTGAGGAGCAGAGGAAAGCTCCAAGCTTAAAGGGAAAAAGCAGATTTAAAACGAAATAGGCTTTCAAGAAGCCAGAAGATCAGGGCAGGCAATCAAGGTTGGTGACATTTTACTATGGGCATGGGAAGCAGTAGTGTTCTGTTGGCACAGTTGAGTATCTGAGAGAGTGTGCATGGAAGGCAAAGCTTGAATGCATCTAGCGATCCAGGGGAGAAGAACATCAGAAGGAGAGTTTGAAACCCTAGAGTTGGACACTTGTGAAAGGCGTCCAAGAGAAAACAGCATTTAGGAGAAGATCCCAAAGCAGGTTCTTCGAGAGTAGAGATTAAAAACCCTCATGTCAAAGACGGAGTGCAGTGAGACTGGTTGGTTCACAGTATGACAAGTCTCTGGGGGGATTTGATGAGAGATCCATAACATCTGTTTGGGGTGGCATCTGTCACTTGGTTTCAGAGTGTGGTGTGCCTGACCACAGGTCACCTATTGGTTCACATGGACTGTGTGCTTACTGTGAACATGATAGTATAAGGTAGCTTTTCTAACTTGTGTTATCCTTACAAATCTGTATATATCTGTAAAGGTATAGTTGTGGGTGAAGGAATATTGTAATATAGTTGTTTAAGAAATGATTTATTCTTTTATTAAAAATTCATCAGCTGACTCCTGTGATTCTGTTCAGTAGCCACGTATCTAAACAAAAAATGAAAGTTAAGATCTATCAAGCCGGGTTCCACCCTATGATATGGCTTGTCCAGTAGCGACATCAGCTGGGATCATAACAATATCAAATTTGCAGCTAATACCAATAAAGGAAACGTGATTAACTGTGAAGAGGTCTGTAAGTGATTTCAGGCTGACACAGTTGAGTTTGTAAATTCAGCACCAGGGAGAAAAGAGACTTGAGGCGAAGAATTTAATGTTTCTGCTGCAGGTCCTGCAGACTGGTTGGAGAACGCATGTTGCTTCTGTGGGGGAGGCCTGACAAAGTTAAATGCCTCTCAGGCACTTTACTGGCCAGAGTTGATCTTTCCTGTGATTTAGGAACACAGTAGCAAAAATCCTGTCCACCGAGAGTTGCCCACCAATTAGGGGCCGGCAGCTCTCCATTGCCAGCAGCTTCACCGGGAGCAGTGGCAATTGCCAGTAATGCTACAGGGACTTCATTATCGCCGGATCCTCGGACTCAGGTAAATAAGGGCAGGATGGGGGTCGAGTGGAGGGAATCACAGGAGAGGAGTGACAGGAGGGTCAGAGGCAAGGGCAGAGGGGTAACTTTCAACTGCCTCCTGCTTCCCAATGTCAGGTCCCTCAATTGGACACAGAGTGCCTGACAACAAGGGACCTACACAGATAGGCCATTGGCAAACCTGACAGATTTACTGGGTAACTTTCAGGAGGCAGAGGAGACACGAATGAGCTGAAGATACTCTCCTCCCATGAGTAGCAGGCTGCAGAGCTGGCTAATGAAGACGGAGATCATTTCTGCACTGAAGGTGAGATCGGCCTCACCGAACAAGCTTGTGAGGGTCCATCCAGTATATATAGGCCATATGCAGACAATGACTGTGAGTGACTTATAATGCAGGGGCCTGCCTAGTCAATCACTAATTATCTCTTTTATCTATTGCTAGAAAAGATGGAAAAATAGTTCAAACAAGTGCTTCAGCCCCCGCCCCTGCATTGGTTCTCCAAATGAGCATTATTGCCTCGTGCCATTGCCTGCCTTTTCTCTGTATCCTTACACATTGTTTCTATTCAAGTGATCATCTAATGTCCAACTAAATGCCTCAATTGAACCTGCCTCCACTACCCTTCCAGGCAATGCATTCCAGACCAGAACCTGTCGTAGTGTGATAAAAGTTCTTTCTCACGTCACATTTACTTCTCTTGCAAATCAAGTGAGGATACCAAAGAGCCATTCGATAAAGACCAGTCACCTGTATTCACCTGCACCCTCCACCAGCGCAGATACATGCACCCCGGCAGGATCTAGTTTTAGAGTAGGGTGGGGGTCAAAATCTGGTGATCACCTCATGGACACATGTCCACAGCAGGCAGAGGCAGTGACAGCCAAGGTCTCTGACACTCAGAGGACTGTTGGAGAAGAGGCCCCTGCAGAGTCCAAGTCTGATGATAAGCTTCTGGAATCGTCCCTGAGAGAAATGTTGGAGATGGAAAAAAATGCAGAGAAACATCAGGAGAGTTGCCAGAGGTTTTCACCAGGCTGGAACAAAGGATGGAGGAGTCCGTCCATATTTTTTCTGATGTTGTGACTCCAGCATGTGAGTGCATCGAAGTCTCTATGGGAAGGGTGGCAGCCGCCCTGTAGACCCAGATCCAGCAATTGCTGCGAGATTTATTCTTGGGCCTGCACACTAACACTCTAGCCATGGGTATGTTCCAGCAGTGGCTAAGTGAGAGGGAGATGGGGCACCTCAACCTCCCTCTAGATGCTCCTTCTGCTCAAGGAGTCACATAAGAGCCCTCAGGCACCCAAAGGGAGGAGCAGCGCCAGCCAAACACCCAGGACACTCCAAAGGTATTCTGTCGCTCCAAATTCCCTCTGCCTGTGACCACATCAACTCCAACACGACTGGCTGAGGAGGGTGCACCTGCTCCAGAGCAGGATATCCTTAGCAGGCCTGGGCCATCCAGAGGATGCCCACCAAAGTGAGCTCGGAGAACAGGGCATGGCAGTCAGCAGGCTGCCTCCACCTCTGTAGATCACAGAATCACAGAATCTTAACGGCACCGAAGGAGGCCATTCGGCCCATCATGTCTGCATTGGTTCTCCAAATGAGCATTATTGCCTTGTGCCATTGCCCTCCCTTTTCCCTGTATCCTTACACATTGTTTCTATTCAAGTAATCATCTAATGTCCAATTGAGTGCCTTGATTGAACCTGCCTCCACAACACTTCCAGGCAATGCATTCCAGACCAGAACCTGTCCTTGTTTGAAAAAAGTTCTTTCTCACGTCACATTTACTTCTCTTGCAAATCACTTTAAATCCATGCCCTCTCATTCTTGATCCTTTTACGAGTGGGAACAGCTTCTCCCTATCTACTCTGTCCAGCCCCCTCATGATTTTGAACATCTGTATTAAATCTCCTTTCAGCCTTCCCCTCTTCAAGGAGAAGAGTCCCAACCTCTTCAATCTATCCTCATCGCTGAAGTTTTTCATCCCTGGAAGAATTCTTGTAACCCTCTTCTGCACGCTCTCCAATGTGTTCACATTCTTCCCATAATATGGTGCCCAGAACTGTACACAATATTCCAGCTGAGGTCTAACAAGTATTCAGCATAAGCTTCCTGCTCTTGTACTCTATGCCCCTATTAACAAGAGCCAGGATACTATTTGCTTTAATAACTGCTCTCTCCACCTGCCCTGCCACCTTCAATGATCTATGCACATATACACCCAAATCTTTCTGCTCCTGCAACACCTTCAAAATTTCACCCCTTATTTTATATTGTCTGTCCATTTTCTTCCTACCAAAATGCATCACCTCACACTTCTCTGAACTTCATCTGCCACTTATCTGCCCACTCCACCAACTTGTCTATGTTCTTTTGAAGTTCCACACCACCCTGTTCACAACATTCCCAAGCTTCGTATTATCCGCAAACTTTGAAATTGCCCCCTGCACACCAAGGTCTAGATCAGTAATATATATCAGGAAAAGCAAGGGTCCCAATACCAACCCCTAGTGAATTGCACTACAAACTTTCATCCAGCTTGAAAATTATCCATTGACCATTAGTCTCTGCTTCCTATTTTTCAGCCAATTTTGTATCTATGTTGCTACTGTCCCTTTTATTCCATGAGCAATAGCTTTACTCACAAGTCAGTTGTGTGGCGCTATGTCAAATGCCTTTTCAAAGTCCATGTACACACATCAACAGCATTACCCTCATCAACCTTTTCTGTTACCTCTTCAAAAAACTCCAGCAAGTTAGTTAAACATGATTTCCCCATTAGAAATCCTTGCTGGCTCTTCCTTATCAACCCATATTTTTCCATGTGACTAATTCTATCCCAAATAATTGTTTCTAGAATCTTGCCCACCACTGAAGTTAACTTGACTAGTCTGCAGTCACTGAGCTTATCCTTACAACCTTTCTTGAACAAGGGTGTAATGTTTTCAATTCTCCAGTACTCTGGCACCAGCCCTGAGTCTAGGGAAGACTGAAATATTATGGCCAGTGCCCCTGCAATTTCTACTTTCACTTCCTTCAATACCCTTGGATGCATCTCATCCAGTCCTGGTGCCTTGTCAACGTTAAATACCAACAGTCTATTCAACGCATCCTCCTTATTAATTTTGAACCCTTCTAGTGACAGAGTTTCCTCATCTGTCACCATGGCCTGGGTAGCATCTACCTCCTTGGTAAAGACAGATGCAAAGTATTCACTTAATACCTCAGCCATGGCCCCTTCGTCCATGTGTAAATTCTCTTTTAGGTCCCTAATCGGCCTTACTCCTCCTTTCACCACCTTTTTACTATTTATATGCCTATAAAAAACTTTAGGATTCCCCTTTGTTGGTTTCCAGTCTTTTCTCATAATCCCTCTTCACTTCTCTAATATGCTTTTCCACCTCCCCTCTGAACCTTCTGTATTCCTTTTGGTTCTCAGTTGTATTTTCTACCTGACACCTGTCATAAGTGCAATTTTTCTTCTTTATCTTAATTTCAATCTCCTTTTTCATCCAGGGAGCTCTGGATTTGTTTGTCCTACCTTACCCTTTAGATGGAATATACCATGACTGTGCCTGAACCAATTCTTTTTTGAAGGTAGTCCATAGTTCAGCTACAGTTTTTCCTGTCAATCTTTCATTCCAGTCTATCTGGCCCATATCCGTTCTTGCTCCATCAAAGTCGGCTCTTGTCCAGTTAATCATTTTTACTCTGGATTACCTATCATCCTTTTCTATCAACATCCTAAAACGTATAATACTTGGTTCCCACGCCCCTGCCGTGTTAGTTTAAAGCCCTCTAATAGCACTAGCAAAACGGCCCTCAAGGAGCTCAGTCCTAGCTCTGTTCAGGTGCAACCCATCCGGCTTGTAAAGGCCATCTCCCCTACAGCCTGTCCCAGGAATCTAATGCCCTTCATCCTGCACCATCTTTCCAGCCACACATTCATCACCGTTATCCTCCTATTTCTGTACTCACTGGCACATGGCACTGGGAGCAATCTGGAGATTACTACATTTGAGGTGCTGCTTGCTAATTTTCTACCTAGCTCCCTAAATTCTGATTGCAGGACCACATCCCCCTTTCTACCTAAGTCATTGGTACCAATGAGGGCCACAATCTCTGGCTGATCACCCTTCCCCAGAAGAATTCCTGCAGTTGCTCTGTGACATCCTTGACCCTGGCACCAGGGAGGCAACATACCATCCTGGAGTCACATCTATGGCCACAGAAACACCTCTCTGTTCCACCAACCAATGAATCCCCTATCGCTAAAGCTTTTCCTTTCTTTTTCCTCCCTCCTGTACAGCCAAGCTGCTTGTGGTGCCATAAACTTGGCTGTGACTGCACTCCTCTGAGGAACCAGCACCCCCCACCAGCTTCCAAAATAGAAAACTCATTTGTGAATGGGACCCCAGGGGCCTCCTGCACTACCTGCCTGCTCTAACTCTATTTCTGCATCTAGGTGCAGCCCCGAAATCTGGTCTGCACTGGAATGCTGTTTTTGGCTGCAGTAGAGAGCTTCAGTTGGAGTTTGGTGACTGAGGGGGTTTAAGCTTTAAAATAATGGTTAAATTCTATCTAAAGTCTAGTCTTTCTTTAATTTAGCAATTAACTAAAAGTTGCTGTTAGGGTTGGAAGAAGGTGAGTTTTAGTCCAGCCTTAAAACAGGGCTCATATAGGCTCAGATAACAGCTGCAACTAGTTAATTAGATAATTGGCTTAATCAGGTTTTCAGAGGGTAGGTTCAGAGAGTATAAAAGTAGGCTATCTTATAGTGCTGACTTGGCTGCTCCAGAGTGCTATATTTGGCTGCAGTAAAGTGCTTCAGTTGAAGTTTGGTGACTGAGGGAGTTGAGGGAGAAGGTGCGCCTTTCTTTTTCTACCTTTGCTCAGAAAGAAGAGCAGCCACCTTGGTAAGTAGGAGCTGGTGTTCAAAGTTCCTAAACTTGGATTTAACTGCAAATCGCCAGGAATAAGAGAAATTTAAGGCCAATATAATAAAGTAATATAAATAATCTAAAATGGAATAAAGTTAACATAAGGGAAGTAGAGCTAAGACATGGCAGGGCAGCTCAGTTAAGTGGAATGTGTGTCCTGTAATATGTGCAAAATCATGGAAGCTCCAAGTGTCCTAGCTGACCACATATGCACGAAGTGCTGTCAGCTACAGGAACTTGAGCTCTGGTTTTCAGAGCTTGAGCAGTGGCTAGACTCACTGTGGTGCATCCGAGAGGCTGAGAGCTTTGTGGATAGCATGTTCAGTGAGGTGGTCAACCCACAGCTTAACAGCCTGGAGGCAGAGAAGGAATGGGTGACCACCAGGCAGTCCAAGAGAAGTAGGCAGGTATCCCTCTCAAAGTCATAGGCATTGAATGGTTAATTCACTGTGAAGCAAGGTCCCACATTCATTCTTTGGCAATCTCTTCTTGGCCTCCACCTATCACTGGCCCCTATCTATCTCTACCTGTCCCACCCCCCTCTACCAGCTTATATTTCACCTCATTTCTCTATTTCCTTAGTTCTGATGAAGAGTCATACAGACTCGAAACATTAACTGTATTCCTCTCCGCAGATGCTGTCAGACCTGCTGAGTTTTTCCAGGTATTTTTGTTTTTGTTTCAGATTTCCAGAATCCGCAGTATTTTGCTTTTACCCACATTCATTCAAGTGGGCAAAATGAAACCCCCCCACCCTCTGCCCCATCAAATTATCTCCCATCTTGTTCCTTCATTTGATTCAGTCTCACTCAGTCTCATGACAGTCATTCACCTTCAGTTCTACATCAGTGACATGAACAAAGGCACTTTCTATATGAAAATGATGGCTGGACATGACACTTGTAACTCTTGCATTTTAGGAAGATATTATGTGACCTGAGAGTTGGTCATCAAGGTGACTGATTATCCTGATGCTGTTGCACTGAATGTGGGTGTAATAAGTATTTGTTGTGACCAGCGTTGGAGTCTTTTCACCCAAATCTACTTTGTAATGGCATTCATTTTATTATTGTGAAATTTTGTTAAAATAGTATTGTTTGTCAAGCACCATAAGCCTTTCATGTTTCTGGGCAGCATAGTTTATTCTCTGTGTTTAAGACTGAATGTTATTCCTTTATTTGTCCCCACTCTCCCCATGCTTGACACTGAGCAATGGAAGCAGGTTCCACTCGGTGACATTTGAAATGTCTGCTAGAGGGGAATGAGTGTGTCCATCTGAAGTCACAGAACGCAAATCAATATGTAAATTATGACATGACTGTGCACTCATTGACTTAGGGTTCGTAGAAATGATTGGCCTTTATGAGGTGGACAATGTCGAGGATTGTAGTGGTAAGAAAATGATGTTCTGGCACATCTCCTGATGAGTGCTCAGCAGAATCTGTGAAGGGTATAAGTTATCATTAACTGCCGTGTCAATGCTGACTGAGCCATGTCTCTCCCAAATGATAAGGCAATGCAGAATGTAAGCTTGGCGTGCTTCCAGCGAATGCAGGGTTATGAATATTTATCAATTATCACATGATGATCCAGCTGAGCCACTCTCTGTGAGGACAATGCAAACTTAACTCCCAGCTTTGAGGGCATGCTGTCATGTTACAGATCAATGTGTTCTAATGTCCAATGGCATTTTGGGGCTGTGTATCAAGATGCGGCCTCTGCATTAATCATGCTTGAGAGCTGGCAGTTGGAGAGACGGTGCTATCCAGATGTAGCTCCCTCTTCAGACGGTTCAGCACTAACTATTGACAAATGTTTTTCCTCTTAGAGCCGCTTTAATGCATTGCTGGGATGCATGCATGAGTGCATCTATATGTGCAACAGCATTTCAGCCTCTTGAAGGCTGCCATGGTCACTGACTTGCAATGGTTGAAAGGACTGCACTGTGTGCTGTTGCTTGAGGATGTGTGCTTGTGGAGTGCTAAGCACATTCCACAGTGGCCACTTGGTCCCTAGGCTTCCACAACTTCCAAGGATGACCCCATCATTAGGGTTGAAGGTGACTTATGCTTTCTCAGTGTTAATTGTGAGATTGCTGACATTTCGTGACATGGTGAAGATGACAACAAAGGTATTGTAGTGTCCCCTATTTCAAAGTATGAAGACAACTGCGCTCAAAACTTGTCTTCACCTTATTCCTCCTGGGATCTTGTCACTATCTGGTTATTACGGGCATGTCTTCCACATCATGCCCATACAA
This sequence comes from Carcharodon carcharias, assembly GCF_017639515.1. Classification (NCBI taxonomy): domain Eukaryota; kingdom Metazoa; phylum Chordata; class Chondrichthyes; order Lamniformes; family Lamnidae; genus Carcharodon; species Carcharodon carcharias. The sequence goes on along the minus strand of NC_054467.1, from coordinate 139,077,134 downwards.
TAGCATCCTCATGTGGCTCGACCGAATCCTCACCCTCTTCAGATTCATCCCCTTCAACTTCTTCCTCATCCAAGGAGATGTCTAGCTCATCCATGTCTCCCTGTGGCAAAACACCCTTTGCAACGTGATGTTGTGCAGAGCACAGCAAACAACAATGATGTGGGACACTTTGTGTTGAGTATTGGAGAGCCCCACCTGATCAGTCCAAACACCTGAAATGCATTTTTAAGAGGCCAATAATCTGTTATATTCAGGACTTTGTAGCTGAATATGCAGCATTATATCTCTCCTCAAATGCACTCTGTGGACAACGGATGGGCATCATTTGCCATGCCCTTATCACTGAGGAGCCAACCCTCTAGGTGCCAAGACCCCTCAAATATCTTTGGCACCTGGGAATGACTCAAAATATACGAGTCTTGTGATCTCCCTGGGTACTTAGGACAAATATGCTGGATCTGCTTTCTGTGACCACAAATTAGCTGGACGTTCAGAGATTGAAGCCGATTTCTATTAATAATTGTCGCAGGCTGCTGCCAGGGAGTTCTCAAGGCTGCATGTGTGCAGTCGATAGCGCCCTGCACTTGTAGAAAGCCTGAGATCATAGCGAATCCCACAGCTCTGGCAGCCTGGCTTGCTTCATCCATACAGAATTGTACGTAATGGTGAGCTCTATTGAAAAGGGCATCGGTCGCCTCTCTTATGCATTTGTGTGTCGCCCACTGTGAGATTCCAAAAGTTCGCCAGTGGAGCCTGGAAGGATCTGCAGGTAAAAGAAGTTGAGATGGCGGTGACCTTCAGAGCAACTGGCATTGGATGCTCTCGAAGTCCGTGCAGTGTCGGTTGCTCATGGAGAATGTGGCAAATATGAGCTATTACATCCGTTGACAAACGAAGGGATCTGTGGCACCGTCTCACTCATCTCCATGTATGAGCTGTATCTTCTGTAGACCCTTGGTCATGCCAAAAGTCTTCATGTATTTAGCCCCTCCTCGTCGGCATCTGGCTCTTCCTGGTGCCCCGCTAGCTCTTGTTCCTTAGGGCGATGGCCTTCCTTGAGCTGGGCCAATCAGCAATGGGCCCTTCCCCTCCTCACTCTGATCAAAGCTTTCATGAACACAGTGTTGCCTGCAGCCTGCATTCTCCACTCCTCCTTGTTTCTGTGAATGGATACAATTGAGCAATCTATGGTAGTTCCCGTTGAATGGTCTCCCTCCATATAAAAGGCAGCTATGCATTCTCCAGCCCTTGACTTTTCCTTAATCTGCACATCGCATACAAAGGCCATCCCTTGCAGGATGATATCGTCCTGGAGGGTGATGGGTGCCTGAGCTTTCCCCTCACATGTGACTGCACATGCACAACGGGGGTCTTCATTAGGGTCGAAATATGCAAGTTCTTTAAGTCACAGTCAGCCTTGTGTTGGTTGTCCTCCAGTGACCTTGACAATGATTATGGATACCCATTCCTTGCACTTATGTCCTGACTGCAAGCATGATGTTTTGAATGCCTGACAAATGCTTTGGGAACATGGAGGCTTGTAGGGCTCATGCTGCCTCTGTGCAGCAGATGTGGCCATTGATTCTTGGACTCGGCATCTATTCTCATATGCCTCTGTAAGAATCAGGTGTCAATTAAGACCAAATATGCCACAGATCCCAGTAATGTATTGATGCCTGAATGCACACCATTTGTAACAAAGCCAGCTCATTCATTGTGCATTAGACCCACAAGTGCAGCATTTGGCTGAACCATGCTCTCCATGGTTTGAACAGGACAGTTATAGGGTGCCCCTTCAATTGGCCAAGATTTGCTGTTCTGAACTCTTCTCACACACCCTAAAACCCTTACTGGACTGATCTTTTCTAGCTTGTTTTTTGAATTACATCATTGTAAAGTGAGTTCAAAAATGGTCCTGCTGACCTTCATCTGGGAAACCAGCTTCCAACATTCCCCTGACCCCCATCAAGACCCTCCCATTCTCCTCCATCCTCACCGCCTCCTAATTCCCCATCCTGCTATCACTATCCAGCCTCCCTCATTACCTTTGACTCCATCTTTATCCATGTTAATATTCCTGTCCTCACCCCAAACCTTTTAATGTTGATGTCCCATGTCCTTTGTCGACCTGACCCCTACCAACCTTGAGGCCACATGCACGCTGATTTTTGAGGCCCCCCACCATAAGACCATCCAATACCAGCACCCCCATGACTTTTCAGTTACTAATTTAAACAATGCAGACGCCTTCCCTGACTGTAACTGTGCCATCTACCTCTGACCACGCCCAGCGCACCATGCGCTGCACAACTGTCACTGCCCAGAGAGGTCTACCCCTGCCCAAGACCAGAAGCAAGCCATGTGTGCCATGTAGAGTCCTCTAAAATGGCCCACACAATCCCAGGACAGCTTTTTCAACATGCCCTTGACAACATGGCGTCAGCCCCAGGACAGTCTCTTCAATATTCCCCCGATGGAGGGTCCTGAGCTCCAGGACAGCCTCTTCAACATTCCCCTAACAGCATGGCTTGAGCCTCAAAACAGTTTCTTCATTGTGCCTCTAACAGCATGGTCTCAGCCCCAAGACAGTCTCTTACTTTAACTCAGACAGTCTTATAACTCTTGCCCCAGGACAGTTTTTCGTTACGCAACTACTCAACTCTGTTCATTGAAGACCCCCTTGTTCTGCCTCAGTCTTCCCCCCTTGCCTCCCTTGTTTACCCCCCTATCCTGCTTTCTCCCTCCCCTCCTGTGTTCCATCAGTTGCCCTCCCCAGTCCTGCCTGTCTCCCCAACCCCCAGCTGCTATTGCCTGCCGTGTCCAGCCTTGGAGCAGTTTGTGATACAGCCGCCCGAAATCTTGCACCAACCATCTAAAGATAGGTGAAAGCAGCATCTACGTATCTCCAAAGTCATTGATGAACTGAAGCTCACCAGGTGTAGGCCACTTGTATACAGTTGGGAAGCAGACCATTCTAATTATCAGCTGGTGGGGTGCTTAATTTGGAGAGGGAACATGATTCTAGTGAGTTGGCCTTTTAATTAGCATTTATGAGATGCAAATGAATGCAGATGTGATTCCCGACATAGATCAGTGGGAAATTGGATCTGCCTTTAACCCAACATCAAAGTCAGGAGAACAAAATTCCAAACCAATTTCCCACCGGCAAGAAACTGACTTTTTCCATCACGCCAAATTTAGTGCTCTCACCTGCCACGATTCCACCCATCATCTTAATAAATCTCTTCTACACCAAGTCCTCTAAATGGCTTCAACATCTTCCTTTTCTTTTATATTAGTTCATGAGATGTGGATATTGAAGACATGGCCAGCATTTGTTGGAGTAAATATGGTGGGGCTAATACCATTTTAAAGTGGCCTGCAGCTCTTAAAGGGAATGATCACTTTTCAAGGGTGATCAGGGAAACCACATTACTGAGACTGAAGTAAATAAACTTGGAATAAAAAGCTAGTAAAAGTAATGCTGACCATGAAACTACTGGATTGTCAAAAAACCCAATCAGTTCACTATTGTTCTTTAGGGAAGGAACCTGCTGTCCTTACCCAGTCTGGCCTGTTTATAACTCCAGACTCACTGAAATGTGGTTATCTCTTATCTGCCTTTCAAAATGGCTGAACAAGCCACTCATTTGTATCCAAACTGCTATGACAAACTAGAAACCTACACAGACAACAACAGTTCAAAAAGGTAGTTTACCACCATTGTCTCAAGGGCAATTAGAGGTGAGTAATAAATGCTGGCTTTGATACAGACACCCATATCCTGTGCATGAATAAAAAAAATCACCACTGGTAGGATGTGGCAGGGGAAGTGAAAGCCAGAAGGGGGCCATTCCACTCATCGTGTCTATGCCTGCTGAAAAAATGCTAGTCTCACTTTCCAGCTCTTGGTTTGTAGCCCTGTAAGTTATAATATTTCAGCCTGAATTTTCAGGCCCTCCCGAGGGTGGGAATGGAGGCAGACAGGGCCCAAAGGTACCAGCGTTGGCTGGTGTGTCAGTTTCCCCACGGCATTCTCAACATTGACTATTTTGATGAAGGCAGGTTCGAGGCAAGCAGCATTACTTGCCCCCACAAGGTGTGTAGCTAGTTAGGCTTATTAAAAGCCTTGTTATGCCCACTTAAAGGGAGCTAATTAGAATTTTCCAATCAAGCTCCAGTTTCCTGTACTGATGGGGGGTGCAGTTTAATTGTCTTGGGGGGGAGGGGGGCACCCAGTGGCAGGCCAAGGATTGGAGGGGGTGGCAACACTCCAGGCAGGTTTAGAGGCCCTCTCTGCCTGCCTGTGTATAGGTGCAGCCAAAGAGCATCCTGTAGAGGGATGCTACCACATGTCACAGTGGTGGCCTGGCTGCTATATCTGTTTTTTTATTTAAACTTGTAAAAATGACGGTGAGAGGGCACCTCCATTTTGAAGTGCTCTCTCAGTTACTTCCCTTCCATTGCAGGCTGTTGCCTTCTCAAACTGGAGGACGTCAGATTGACCCTCCACCTCTGAGAGCCTGGCCCCCATTTTTAATTGGATAGAAAATGTGTCATCGTGCTAATTAAGGGGGCGCCTCCTTGAAGATCCCAAAGGGCCAACAGTTCCACAACTTGCAGGGGCAGGTTCCGAACCCAGAAACAGTCCCAAATCCTGTTTCCCACTGACAACATGAAAATCCCTGCATATCCAAGTTTACTTTAAATGCTATGAGGGTTTCTGCCTCTACCATCCTTATGAAGAGTGAGGTCTAGACCCCTGCCATCCTCTGGGTGAAAGAACTTCTGCTCAATTCCCCTCCAATCCTTCTGTCAATTATTTGAAATTCATGCTCCCTAATTATTAACCTCCCTGCTGAGGGAAATAGGTCTTTCCTGTCTACTCTATCTAAGCCCCTCATAATTTTGCACATCTCAATAAAATCTCCTCTCAAGTTCCACTATTCTAATCAACACAATCCCAGCATATCCAATCTTTGTTCATAGCTAAAATTCTCCATTCCTGGTGATATCCTCATAAATCTCCTCTGTGCCATCTCTGGTGAACATACAAACATACGAATTTGGAGCAGGAGTAGGCTACTTGGCCCCTCTAGCTTGCTCCCCCATTCAATAAGGTCAAGGCTGATCTAATTTTAACCTCAACTCCACATTCCTCCCTACCCTGATAACATTTCACCCCCTTGCTTATCAACAATCTATCTACCTCTGCCTTCAATCACCTTTTGAGGAAGAGAATTCCAAAGTCTCTTAACACTGAGAAAAATCTTTTCCTCATCTATGTCTTAAATGGGCGACCCCTTATTTTTAAACAGTGACCCCTAGTTCTAAATTCTCCCACAAGATGAAACACCCTTGTCACATCCACCCTGTCAAGACCGCTCAGGATCTTATATGTTTCAATCAACTCACCTCTTACTCTTCTAAACTCCAACAGATACAAGTCTAGTCTTTCCTCATAAGACAACCTGCCCTGTGGTGTTATCACATCCTTCCTGTAATGCGGTGACCAGAGCTGTACACAGCACTTTAGCTATGGTTTAGCTGGTGTTTTACACAGATCTAGCATAACCCAACTGCTCTATACCTCATGCCTCAGTTAATGAAAAAAAAATCATGTATGTCTTAATCACCTTTTCTATCAACATTTTTTAAGGTAATTGACAAAAGAAGCAATGGCGACATGAGGAAATATTTTTTCACGCGGTGTGGATTTAGGATCCAGAATACACTGCCTGAGAGTGTGGTGGAGGCAGGTTTAGTCAAGGCATTCAAGAAGGAATTGGACTGTTATCTGAAAAGGAGGAATGTACAGAACTGCAGAGAGTAGGTGGGAGAGTGGCACTAGGTAAGTTGCTCCTACGGAGAGCCAATGCAGGCATGACAGACCAAATGGCCTCCTTCTGTGCTGTAACAATTTTGTGATTCTCTCCTGTTACCTTCAGGGATCTGTGGACATGCACTCCAAGAACCCCCTGCTCCTTTCCACTTCACAGTAACCTACCAAGCCCCTCCTCTAATTCACCATGCCATCTTCTGCTTGCACCCACAGATTCTTTCCGTCTTCACAACTGCTTGACACACTTGCATCTTGCCCTCAGCACACACAATATGCTAAGCTACCCCATAAATTTTTGTACCCTTTCAACAGGGTAAATTCCCATTGTCTTTGTGCGAGAAGCTGGCAAGCCATCTTCAAAAGAAGAAGAAGGTTTTGTAATATTGTAAACTATGACACCAATAGGGAACGCAGGTGTCATCATCGGTGGTCCTGAGAAGGGACACAGTATTTGAGATTGCCAGGCTGGAGGGGAGGAACTGCAAGATTTAGGGCATCTGCTTTTCCTTATCTCTTTCTACTTAATTCTCTCTTTCTCTCTCTATCTCTTTCTCGCTCTCTCTATCTTTTCTCTCTCTCTCAATCTGGAACATTTCATCCATCGCTCTGTGGGACTAATGTCGATTGATGTAATTTTTACCTACCTGAACATAGCCAGGCTATTGCCTGAAGTGGTTTAGCATTCCACTTTGCAATCTTTTCAGTTGTCAATTCTGGTGACCTTGAAGGATATTTCTGTGCACTCTTGCTCCCCTCACTCTTCTACATGTAGCACCTCAGTAAACTTGATCACAGCCATGGGGTCAGCTTCCAAAAGCATGCTGACAAAATCCAGTTCAACATCTTCATCACCTCTAATGACCCCCTCACCATCTCTACAAAATCCAACATCCAGTCTAGGTTGAGCTGCAATTTCCTCCAACTATTCGCAACTTCAGTGTACTATTCAAGTGGAACTTTCAACCCCAAATTCACTCCATCACAAAGACAACTTCCATCTCCATGGTTTCCTTCACTCTTCCTCTACCTCAGCTTCATTCATACTTCACCTCCACACTTCACTATTCCAATGCTCTCCTGGCCCACCTCCCATTTCCCACCCTCTATAAACCTGAGCTCATCCATCTCAATCCACACCAAGTTCTGTTCATCCATTGCTGTTGTGCTCACAGACCTTGGCTCCCATCTTGGTCTTGTTTGTAAAATTCCCATCCTCCTGTTGAAGTAACCCCAGGGCCATGTCCCTCCATATCTCTGTAACTTCTTCCAGCCTTACAACCCACCAAGTTCTGTGGTTTTACAATTCTGGCCTTTTGTCCAACCCTTATTCACTTTGTCCACCATTAATGGCTATGCCCTAAACTCTGCAATCCCCTTGCTAAACATCTCTGGTTCTTCGTGCAGTCCCTTTTCTTTCAAGGCCCTTATTAAAGCCGGCATCTTTGGCCAAATCTTTATTCCCCCTCCTAATAGCTCATTCTGGTTCTGCACTCATTTCTGTCTGATTACATCCATGAAAATCACCTTGGGATTCTTGCAAATCACCTTGGGATTCCTGTCTACATTATATGTGCTATATAAATGCCAAATGTTGTTGAAAGCTTAACATTGCCTTACATAACTAATAACTCCAACACAAGCTAGCTAACGGTTTATGTTCCATTAGTGACACAAAACACAGGAAGCAGAAGACAGCAGGATAGCACAGCTGCCCCAGAACATTTTCTTTTTCATTTATTCTTTCACGCGGTGTGAGCCTTGCTGGCTAGGCCAGCATTTATGACCCATCCCTAATTGCCCTTGAAGGTATTGGTGAGCCTTCTTGAACCGTTGCAGTCCACCAACAGTGGTGTTAGGAAGGGAGGTCAGGGTGACTGGCCTTGACATCATGGCAGCACTTGACCAAGTGCGGCATCAAAGATCCCTGACAAAATTGAAATCAATGAGAGTCGCGGGGAAAACTCTCCACTGGTTGGACTCATACATAGCACAAAGGAAGATGGTTGAGTTTGTTGGAGGCCAATCACTTCAGTTCCAGGACATCATCGCTGGAATTCCTCAAGGTCGTTTCCTAGGCCCAAACATCATCGGCAATGACCTTCCCTCTACCATAAGGTCAGAAATGGGGATGTTCACTGATGATTGCACAATGCTCAGTACTATTTGCAACTTCTCAGATACTGAAGCAGTCTGTTTCCGTATGCAGGAAGACCTGGACAACATTCAGACTTGGGCTTTTTTTTCTAACTGTTTGTTCATAAGATGTGGGTGTCACTGGCTAGGCCGGCATTTATTACCACCCCTAATTGCTCTTGAGAAGGTGGTGGTGAACTGCCGTCTTAAACTGCTGCAGACCCTGTGGTGTAGGTACACCCACAGTGCTATTAGGGAGAGAGTTCCAGGATTTCGACCCAGCGATAGTGAATAAGCGGCGATATATTTCCAAGTCAGGATGGTGAGTGCCTTGGCAGGGAACTTCCAGGTGGTATGTTCCCATATATCTGCTGCCTTTGTCCTTCTAAATGGAAGCAGTTGTGGGATTGGAAGGTGCTGCCTAAGGAGCCTTGGTGAGTTTCTGCAGCACATCTTGTAGATGGTACACACTGCTGCCACTTGACGTTGGTGGTGGAAGGAGTGAATGTTTGTGGATGTAATGCCAATCAAGCGGGCTGCTTTGTCCTGGATGGTGTCAAGCTTCTTATTGTGTTGTGTTATTGGAGCTGCACCCATCCAGGCAAATGGAGAGTATTCCATCACACCCCTGACTTCCACCTTGGGATGGTGGACAGGCTTTGGGGAGTCAGGAGATGCGTTACTCACCACAGAATTCCTAGCTTCTAACTTGCTCTTGAAATCATAGTATTTATATGGCTAGTCCAGTTCAGTTTCTGGTCAATGATAATCCCCAGGATGTTGATAATGGGTGATTCAGTGATGGTAATGCCATTGAATGTCAAGGGGCGATGGTCAGGTGCTCTCTTGTTGAAGATGGTCATTGCCTGACACTTGAGTGGCCCGAATTTTACTTGCCACTTGTCAGCCCAAGCCTGGATATTGTCCAGGTCTTGTTGCATTTGGACATGGACTGCTTCAGTATCTGAGGAGTCACAAACGGGGCTGAACATTGTGCAATCATCAGTGAACGTTCCTACTTCTGACCCTATGATGGAAGGACGGTCATTGATGAAGCAGCTGAAGATGTTTGGGCCTAGGACACCACCCTGAGGATCTCCTGCAGTGATGTCGTGGAACTGAGATGATTGATCTCCAACAACTATAACCATCTTCCTTTGTGATATGTATTACTCCAACCAGCGGAGAGTTTTCCCCCTGATCCCACTGATGTCAGCTTTGCTAGGACTCCTTGATGCCACACTCAGTCAATTGCTGCATTGATGTCAAGGGCAGTCATTCTCACCTCACCTCTGGAGCTCAGCTCTTTTGTCCATGTTTGAACCAAGGCTGTAATGAGGTCAGGAGCTGAGTGACCTTGGCAGAACCCAAACTGAACAGCAGTGAGCAGATTGTTGCTAAGCAAGTGTCGCTTGATAGCATTGTTGATGACACCTTCCATGATCGAGAGTAGGCTGATGGAGCGGTAATTGGCCAGCTTGGATTTGTCTGGCTTTTTCTGTACAGGATATTTTCCACATTGCTGTGTAGATGCCAGTGTTGTAGCTGTACTGGATAGGCTTAGCTAGAAGCGCAGCAAGTAATATTCGTGCCACACAAATTACTATCTCTAACAAGAGAACCTAATCAACTCTCCTTGACATTCACTGGCATTACTATCACTGAATCCCCCACCAGTAACATCCTGAGGGTTACCATTGACCAGAAATTGAGCTGGAATAGCCAATATAAATCAGAAATTGAACTGGTTTAGCCATATAAATACTGTGGCCACAAAAACAGATCAGAGGCTGGGAATTCTGTGGCAAATAGTTCACCTCCTGACTTCCCCCAACACCTGTGCACCATCTACAAAGCACAAGTCAGGTTTGTGATGGAATACTCTCCAGTTGCCTGGATGATTGTGGCTCCAACAACACTCAAGAAGCTTTACAGCATTCAAGGTATAGCAGCCAATCCACCAACTTAAATATGCAATTCCTCCACCACCCAATGCACACTTGCAGCAATGTGTACCATGCACAAGATGCACTGCAGCAACTCACTAAGGCTCCCTCAACAGCACCTCCCAACCCACCTACCAACTAGAAGGACAAGGGCAGTAGATGCATAGGAACACGACACTTGCAAGAACCCCCACCCTGCCAAAACCACACACACCTTGATTTAGAACTATATTGCGGTTCCTTCACTATTGTTGGATCAAAATTGTGGAAATCCTTTCCTAACGGCACTGTGCTTATACCGGCATCACATGGACTACAGCAGTTCAGGAAGGCAGCTCACCACCCCCTTCTCAAATGCAATTAGAGATGGGCAACACCTGCTGGCCTAGCCAGTGATGCTCACATTGCATGAAACAATAAAAAAAATTCATTTTGTCTTTATCAACTACTTTCAATAAGTGAAATCAACACTGAGTAAAGCTTTTACTCAAATCCTGTAAGGTGTGCAGAGCTCAATGTCAACATATTCTTTTATATACAGTTAACAGGCATAATCAAGCACTTCCTGCAATAGTATTATAAAAGTGATTCTCTGACTGGCACATCAGTCAAGTATATTGGAAATTCAGGTGTGCAATCATGTTTCTGATGAGAAGAGCTCCCTGCCAGAATTGCAAGTTAGGGAGGTGAATCTTTATATGCCAGTATAAAAGGCCGGCCAGAGAATTGTGCGGTGTATCTTCATAGTGGGTCCAGGCGAGGTCTTGCAGACAACACTTATTGTCTTCAGTCTTGCCAGCACGTGTATACTATACTGTAACATCATTTCTAACTTCACATTTTTTGAAAGCCGTTGACCTAGATTACTTATGTCATTATAGACAACCCAACAAACATGGTGCACAAAGTGAGCTGACTTAAAGGATTAACAAAGAAGAGCACATTCACTAAGCAGTTGCAGAAAATAGCAGCTGCCCTGAACATTTTGGAAGTCATGTGACTTTGCAAACGGTATAACAATACATGAACCACTTGAATACTTATTCAATCTGTGTGGTTATCTCTATACAAGAGGATATTGATAGTATCTTTTATATTCATGATGCAGGTGTATAAGTCTGGGGAGACAGAAGAGGACATGTTTGGAGTGCACAGCTGAACATAACTATGACAACAGTGAAGCGAGATCTGTTTCAGCTTCTACAACTATTTTCATATTCCACATAGTGAAATAAATATAACAACAGTTGGGGGAATTTTAACAAGAAACCCATGGGCCAGATTTTTTCCGTCAGCGAGTTGGGGATGGGGCCCACTTGCCAACGTGAAAATGACACGGGATGATGCGAAATCAGCTATCCGCCCGCCGACCTGTCAATGGCCAATTGAGGCTTCTGAAAAAAACATGAAACCTTATCCACTGGCGGGATGAGGTTTCATGTCTGTTTTTAAAAAGATTAATAAAGATTTAGTCATATTTATTAACATGTCCCATCTCATGTGACTTGTCACATGAGGGGGACATTTTAATAATATTTAAACTTTTCTATTTTTGATGTTTATAAAGCTTTCACCGATCTCCCTGAGACAGCGCTTAGTCTCAGGGAGATGTGCGCTCTTTTGCATGCATGCACAAAGGAGCGCACTTTGACAGTTGGGGAATCCCTCCCCCCCACACAGGAAGCGCATAGCGCTTCCCGTCGGACAGCCTACTAGGCGGTCCTTAATTGGCCAGCCCACTCAAAATGGCAGAAGGGCCCGTTTCGGTGACGGCGATCGGCTGCCCGCCCGCCACCGAGCCAGTCAGGCCCACCCACCCATCAAGGGAAAAATTCTGCCCATAGGGTCTGGGTGGAAGTGAAATGTAAGTTCACGCAACTCCAACAAATGAAACTCCAACCTGCTGACTTCCACAGTTCACTCCTACATATTAGGCTGCATGCACACAACCCCTTCAGGAGAAGAAAGTTGTCAATTTCAATATGGTAATTGCTCAATTATAGCAATATTAAAGTTTAACTTCAACTTCATGGGTTTCCCGGGCTTCCTAGAACTCACCAGTGAAGCAAAGTGAAAAGGCAGCAACAATTGACAGGGCTGAAGCCATTATAGGCAAATATTCAAATAAGTAGTCAGCACTCACAGCTGTTTTATTATGGCTTGTGTGAAAGTATTTGAAGTTACTTTATGCACTTTGGAGGTGTCATCTGCACTTTGGAGGTTTGGAGGTCTGATCTGCACTTTGGAATTCTGATCAAATAGATCAGCATGGGTATCACTTATGCTGTTACTTTGGACCTCAGGTGAGGACCAGTCACCAGCGGCACCAATAGCAGTGGGACATGCACCTATAATATCCTGCTATCAGACACGTCTAGCATTACAGGTGAGAGGGGATCAGCAAAGAGGTACAGCTCACAGGAGGCCATACTGAGCACACATGTGTACAGGCAGAGGATGACTTGCCTTGACATATCTGAACACTAGTGCCTGGGGAGGCTCAGAGTGTCACCTCTGGTGGTTGCAGACATTTGCTGTCTGCTGGAGTGAAGCTGGACCAGGTGGCCAGTCCTTAGCAATGAGTGTCTAAGTCACCACTGCCCTCAATCAATTTTCCTCGAGATTCTTCCAGGGCTCTGACGGAGACATTTACAGGTTCTTGCAGTCAGCAGCATGCGACTGCATAAGACAGGTTATTGATTGCTTCTTAACTGCTTCCTGTATCTATGGGTGTGGCACCACACTTTTGCTGCTGACCTGTTCACCTCCAACCATGCCTTAATGGTGGCCCCAGCTTGCTTCTTCCTCTTCACATGAAGGAACAATATCTCCCTCTGAATCTTTACGCTCTAACAGCAGCACGTTCAGGGAGGTGTCACTAAAACAAAGCAGAGCTTTTGACCATCTGGATTCCATTCTGACACTTCTTTCTCTTTGGCTCCCAACTGATGTTAATTGGCCTGGGCACTCAGAAATAATATAGTAATGCAGTAGCTGGCTGAACAAGCCACTGTCAGGTAAGCTGTGTTTACTTTGATGTTTCTCACACACTACTGAACCCCCCTACTCCAACTGCAGCACAAATTTAAAATCCTGCCTACTGAGTTTGTGACGTAACTATATAATTAAGCTTTTATTTTTATAAATGGAAACAAAATTCATAATTTTGGAATGTTTTTGTGGGCTTATTATTAACATTAATTGAACATTTGGAACCATGTCAATAGTTGGAGTTCTAAAATATACAGTGAGCCAGATTTTTTTTATTCTTTCACAGGATGTGGGTATGACTGGCTAGGCCAGCATTTCTATTGCCCATCTCTAATTGCCCTTGAAGGTGAGGGTGAGCAACCTCTTGACCACTGCAGTCCATGTGCTCTAGGTACACATACAATGTACAACAAAAGAATCAGACAAAGTGCACTGGACATTATGATAACGAGCCCTATACATCAGGAAAGCTTGAGGTTAAATCCCTTGCCTGTTTCAAATGACTGATCTTAGAGCTGTGCAAGGGTCCTAATTAGTCTGTGAGGATGATGAATAGGAAAGAAAATCACATCCAGCAAATGTCTGAATCCCCAATATGCTCTACTGATGTGGGTAGCCCTATGCTGGCTGATCTGAAGAGGAAAATTACTCAATGTATCTTTCAACATGCATAGCACATGTATACACATACACCTGCAAACATAGTGGATAGATGCCCACGTTTAATGATTAAGGAAGTTTTCTTCTATCCATCAATTATCAATGTTCTATTCTGGGTCCTGAATTTTTTAAGATGCAGTGAAGAGAGTATTAGCTTTGAGCAAAAGTTAAAGGACTTTTATAGATGCAGTTAACTAAACAATAGTATGTAATTAGTTAAAATGCCTGAAATGTGTTTTTTCAGATTAAATGAAATGGCCCAAGTTTAGGAAGTTGAAGAATCAGCAATGGATCTTGTTCTTTATTGCTAACCAGTGATCCTGATAGAAGTGCCAAGTGAAGAGAACTCAGCTCTGTTAACTGCAATAATTGTATGTTGAGGAAGAATGAGTCTGAAGCTAGCCTGCACCTTAAAACGGGTTTATTTCCAAGATGGCTAAACAAAGTCATAGACTTAAAAACAGAAAATGCTGGAAAAACTCAGCAGGTCTGGCAGCATCTGTGGAGAGAGAAACAGAGTTAACATTATGAGTCCACATGACTCTTCTTCAGAGCTAAAGAGAAGTAGAAAGTGATGGAATTTATAGTGTTTAAGAGGGGTGGAGCAGGTAATGCAAGCTAGAAGGTCAGAGATTGGTGAGGGCTAAGGAGAGATTGACAAAGAAGTCATGGACACAAGACAAGGGGAGTGTTAATGGTAGTGGTGAAGACTAAAGAAGGTGCTGATAATGGCATAAAGGTAAGAGAGCAGAATGTGTTAATGGCAGAACAAGGGTCGGCACTCCGTGAAAGAACAACATTGGAACAAGTGAAAGATGGCTCGGTGGCGGGGGCGAGGTGGTTGGGGGAAAATGATAAAAATAAATTGGAAAAAGGATTTAAAAAGGGGTAAAGATAGAGGAGAGAGTTCATGGTCTGAAGTTGTTGAACTCAATGTTAAGTCCAGAAGGCTGTAGGCACAGACTCTCCCAGTTTCTCACAGACACTCAGCTCTTTGTAACTCTTTCGAGAACAAACACGTTTCCATCTGTTTCAAATGAAGTTACATTGTTTCATAGTTTGCCATTGTGAGATTTGAACTCTTGATCTTACAAACCCAGTACCATAACCACTTGGCTATTTAGGCCAAGCTCACAGACACTCAGAGTGAACTGGTTTATATACTCTTATAATGATTCCCTAATCCTTCCCCAATTTGGGACAGTGGTGCTTAATTGCCAATTTAAAGCGTGCATTTCATTGCAACATAAATTCAACATTAACAAGCTTTGTTGACCATCCTCCTTCTAGGTCAATTAACCAGTTGATGTTCGCTGGCCAAATAAATGAAGAAAGGTCATTTAGGTGGGCTGCAGGAGGCTACCAGCACCTATGGAACAAAACCAACATGAGTCCCACCTTCAAGGAAAAAGAGATAAAGGGGAAAAAAATGGAAAATAAAAATTAGGCAACAAAATTCAGGGAAAACAATTAAGAACAATGATTTTTTTCCCTCTTCATGAAATTTCTAAGGCAGAATGAAAACATAAACACGACCCTTACTGAAAAACTGGCAGAGATGGGTTAAATTGATTGTTAAGCAAAATGTGCTTCTTGCGGTTTCTCGAAGCTGCTCAGCAGAAGCGCTAGCACCATAGTAATTGGTACAATCGGAGCATACGTCAGAAGCGACTTATTAACCAATTTCCTGCCCAGAAGAGCACAACAAGATTGAAACCTGTGCTGAAAGCAGGTGGAGATGTGGTGAGGACTATACCACTTCACAACAGGTGAAAACATTGTAACAAAGGAACAAAAGATTTAATGTAATTTAATGATTGTGACTGTTTCAACATCCAAGATAAAAACTGAAGATAGATAACAAGACCAACTCAGTGGGAGTTTACACATGCTTTAAGAAATACAATTGAAACCAAACTCTAATTTAAATGATATGGAAAGAAAATAAAAAGGAAAAAAAGGCTTGCATTTAAAAGTGCTTTTCACGACTTCATGGTGCCCCAAAGAAGCCAATGAAGTGCTTTTGCAGTGTAGTCACTGTTGTAATGTTGGAAACAAGGCAGCCAATTTACACACAGCAAGCTCTTACAAACAACATGTAATAATGACCAGAAAATCTGTTTTTTGATAAACAAAAACAAAAATACCTGGAAAAACTCAGCAGGTCTGGCAGCATCTGCGGGGAGGAGCACAGTTAATGCTTCGAGTCCGAACGACCCTTCAACTGTTTTTTGTTATGTTGATTGAAGCCTGGACAACAAGGATAACTGCCTTGGTTTTTTGAAATAGTGCCACAGGATCTTTTATCCCCATATGAGAGAGTATATAGGGCCATTAATTTAATGTCAACATCTCACCAGAAAGATAGCACCTCTGACCATGCAGCATTCCCTCACTACTGCACTAAAATATCAGCCTTGATTTTTGTGCTCAAGTTTTTAGATGGAGACTTGAACATTCAACTTTACAACTGAGGGAAAAATTGCCAGCAACTGAGCCATAACAGTCACATGATAAGGCATCAAAGGTTATTACCTCCTGGGTTCTTTTATCAGCAGTGTGACATGTAATGGTAATGGAAGAAATTTGCACTGATATCTGATACATTTCAGAGCAAAAACAACAGACTAAAATAAAAACACAGATTGCTGGGGAACACATAGCATAAGCATTTGAAAAGACACAGGTAGAGTGTCTCAAAGCTGGCAACCTTGGGACTGAGTCCGTGCCAGATTTTGGATCTTGCCAGTTTTCAGGAAAAGGTCCTGAGGCATTTCACAGTGCCTGCAGTGTTATTAGATAATGATTGACAATGATCAAATCTAAGTCTAAGGCAGCCACATTGAAGCTGGATAGTGCTTTGTTGAGGTCACAATCTAAAAGTTGTGTTCACTTCATGTCACTGGAGAAACACTCAAGATGAGAGTTATGCAGAGAAGTGGAACTCCCCAAACTTTTCCGAGCTGGATCAGGTGGGGTCAACAGTCACTCAGACCACTCAGAGTGTAGGAAATGACAGGCGTGCCAAGTGGATAATTAATCGGCATGCCACTGCGCTGATGAGCAACTCTCTGAATAAGTTAGTAAGCTTTTTCACTCATTTAATTGCATTTAAAATTCTTGCATGGCCCACTTAAAAAAATGTCCTGCTTACAGACACCGCTGGTTTTCAGATAGCTGAATTTGAGGTACTGTACCTGAATTGGATGTAAACCTTTGTCAAAACCAAAGACCTAGGGTGGAATTTTACGGCCCTGTCATGATGGGGGTGGGGCTGTAAAATGTAGCAGGCCGTTCAAAAGTCCATTGACTTAAGCAGGACCGTAAAATCCTGCCGACATATAATTCCATTCCTTAATGTAGTGAAGATTGCACTAACTTAATTGAAAAGGCATTGCACTCGTAAGTTCTGATAGGCCTGTTCTGTATTTACAGTTTTTTCTGTTTGCATTGCATTTCAGATTTCCAATGTGTCTATTTTTTTTTGTCTCAACAAATAATTTTGTCAATTTGACAATCAGCTATGAAGAGTAAAATTTTATCATTTAGCATGCCCAACACCAAACTTTGCACAATAGGGATAAAAGCGAAAAACTGCGGATACTGGAAATCCAAAACAAAAACCGAAACAGAAATACCTGGAAAAACTCAGCAGGTCTGGTAGCATTGGTGGAGAAGAGCACAGTTGACGTTTCGAGTCCTCATGACCTTTCAACAGAACTTCTGTTGAAGGGTCATGAGGACTCGAAACGTCAACTGTGCTCTTCTCCGCCGATGCTGCCAGACCTGCTGAGTTTTTCCAGGTATTTCTGTTTCGGTTTTTGTTTTGCATAATAGGGGATATGCTGGGAATTCAACCACTAGAACTTATATTTCATTGCAGGTAATGAAATAAAATATCCTAAGTAGCGATATAGGACAAAATATGACAGCAAGGAACATGAGGACATGTTAGGTCAGATGGTCAAAAGCTTGGTCAAAGATGTAGGTTTAAGGATTGTCTTAATGGAGGAAAGAGAGGTGGAGAGTGGAGGGAGCATATCCCAGAGCTTAGCGCCCAGGCAGCTTGCCACATAACCACCAATGGTGGAGCAATTAAACTAGGAGTTATTCAAGAGGCTAGAATTAGAGAAATGCAGATATCTCAGTGGACTGTGGGGCTGGAGGAGATGACAGAGATAAGGAAGAGTGAGGCCATGGAAGGATTTGAAAACAAGGAGGAGAATTTTAAAATGAAGATGTTGCTTGACCAAAAGCCAATGTAAGTCAGCATGCACTGGGATGATAGGAGAAAGGGACTTAGTACACATCAGGGAATGGGCCTCAGAACTTAGCATAGCCATATGTTTATGGGGGGTAGAATATTTTTTTTATTCATTCATGGGGTGGGGGTGGCTAGGCCAGCATTTATTGCCCATCCCTATTTGTTCTTGATCAGAGGGCATTTAAGAGTCAACTGCATTACTGTGGGTCTGGAGACAGCAGATTTCCTTCCCTAAAGGACATTATCAAACAAGCAATCAACAATGGTTTCATAAAAGCAAAAAACTGCAGATGTTGGAAATCCAAAACATAAACAAAAATACCTGGAAAAACTCAGCAGCTCTGACAGCATCTGCGGAGAGGAACACAGTTAACGTTTCGAGTCCGTATGACTCTTCAACAGAACTAAAGAAAAATAGAAAAGAGGTGAAATATAAGCTGGTTTAAGGCGGGGGGGTGGGTGGGACAGGTAGAGCTGGATAGAGGGCCAGTGATAGGTGAAGTTAGCCAAAAGATGTCATAGACAAAAGGACAAAGAGGTGTTGAAGGTGGTGATATTATCTAAGGAATGTGATAATAGGTGACATTAAGGGTTGAAAGCAGGATGAGCAAGGTACAGATAGCCCTAGTGGGGATAGGGTGGGGGAAGGGATCGAAATAGGCTAAAAGGTTCAGATAAAATAATGGATGGAAATACATTTAAAACTAACGGAAATAGGTGGGAAAAGAAAAATCTACATAAATTATTGGAAAAAAGGGAGTGGGGATGGAGGAGAGAGTTCATGATCTAAAATTGTTGAACTCAATATTCAGTCCAGAAGGCTGTAAAGTACCTTGTCAGAAGATGAGGTGCTATTCCTCCAGTTTGCGTTAAGCTTCACTGGAGCATTGCAGCAGGCCAAGGATGGACATGTGGGCATAAGAGCAGGGTGGAGTGTTGAAATGGCAAGCAACAGGGAGGTCTGGGTCATGCTTGCGGACAGACTGAAGGTGTTCCACAAAGCTGTCACCCAGCCTGCGTTTGGTCTCTCCAATGTAGAGGAAACCGCATTGGGAGCAGCGAATGCAGTAGACTAAATTGAGGGAAGTGCAAGTGCTGCTTCACTTGAAAGGAGGGTTTGGGCCCTTGGATGGTGAGGAAAGGGGAAATAAAGGGGCAGATGTTGCACCTTCTGCGGTTGCATGGGAAGGTGCCGTGGGAGGGGGTTGAGATGTAGCAGGTGATGGAGGAGTGGACCAGGGTGTCCCGGAGGGAACGATCTCTGTGGAATGCCGCCATTGGGGGTGAAGGGAAGATGTGTTTTGTGGTGGCATCATGCTGGAGTTGGCGGAAATGGCGGAGGATGATCCTTTGAATGCGGAGGCTGGTGGGGTGATAAGTGAGGACAAGGGGGAACCTATCACAGTTCTGGGAGGGAGGAGAAGGCATGAGGGCGGATGCGCGGGAGATGGGCTGGACACGGTTGAGGGCCCTGTCAACCACTGTGGATGGAAAACCTCAGTTAAGGAAGAAGGAAGACATGTCAGAGGAACTGTTTTTGAAAGTGGTATCATCAGAACAGATGAGACGGAGGCGAAGGAACTGAGAGAATGGGATGGAGTCCTTACAGGAAGCGGGGTGTGAGGAGCTGTAGTTCAGGTAGCTGTGAGAGTCGGTAGGCTTGTAATGAATATTGGCGGACAGTCTATGACCTGAAATTGAGACAGAGAGGTCAAGGAAGGTAAGGGAAGTGTCAGAGATGGACCATGTGAAAATGATGGAGGGGTGGAAATTGGAAGCAAAATTAATAAATTTTTCAAGGTCCAAACGAGAGCATGAAGTAGCACAGAAGCAATCATCGATGTACTGGAGAAAATGTTGTGGGAGGGGGCCTGAGTAGGACTGGAACAAGGAATGTTCTACATACCCCATAAAGAGACAGGCATAATTGGGACCCATAACAATTGTTTCATGATCATTAATAGACCATTGAACTTACATTCCACCACCTGCTCTGGTGGGATTTGAACCCAGGTCCTCAGAGCATTAGCTTAGATTACTAGTCTAGTAACAACACCACTACACCATCACCAACTGAGAGTATTAGAGTACTCAAGTCTAGAACTAGCAACACATAAATGAGAGTTTTAGCAGCAGATGAGCTGAGGCAGGGGTGTTGTCGGGTGATGTTATGGAGGTGGAAATAGTCATTCTTCATGATGGCATAAATATATGGTCAGAAACTCATCTTGGGATCAGATATGACATCAAGGTTGTGAATAAACTGGTTTAATCACATAAAATTGCTAGGGCGGGGTTGAAGTTGGTAGCTAGGGAACTGAGATAAGAGCAAAAAATGGCAAATGCTGAAACTCCAAAACAAAAATAAAAATACCTGGAAAAACTCAGCAGGTCTGGCAGCATCTGTGAAGAGGAACACAGTTAACGTTTCGAGTCCTTATGACTCTTCAACAGAACTAAGGAAAAATAGAAAAGAGGTGAAATATAAGCTGGTTTAAGGGGAATTGGGACAGGTAGAGCTGGATAGAGGGCCAGTGATAGGTGGAGATAGCCAAAAGATATCATAGACAAAAGGACAAAGAGGTGTTGAAGGTGGGGATATTATCTAAGGAATGGGCTAATAAGTGACATTAAGAGTAGAAAGCAGGACAAGCAAGGTACAGATAGCCATAGTGGGGGTGGGGTGGGGGGAAGGGATCGAAATAGGCTAAAAGGTAGAGATAAAATAATGGATGGAAATACATTTTTAAAAAATGGAAATAGGTAGGAAAAGAAAAATCTATATAAATTATTGAAAAAAAGGGGGATCGAAAAGGGAGTGGGGATGGAGGAGAGAGTTCTTAATCTAAAATTGTTGAACTCAATATTCAGTCCAGAAGGCTGTAAATTGCCTAGTCGGAAGATGAGGTGCTGTTCCTCCAGTTTGCGTGCAGCTTCACTGGAACAATGCAGCAGGCCAAGGATGGACATGTGGGCATGAGAGCAGGGTGGAGTGTTGAAATGGCAAGTAACAAGGAGGTCTGGGTCATGCTTGCGGACAGACCGAAGGTGTTCCGCAAAGCGGTCACCCAGTCCATGTTTGGTCTCTCCAATGTAGAGGAAACTGTATTGGGAGCAGCGAATGCAGTAGACTAAATTGAGGGAAGTGCAGGTGAAATGCTGCTTCACTTGCTAGGAAACTGAGTTTGGAGTGAGGATTGAAAACAATGGTTTCAGTCTTCACAATAATTAATTGGAGGAAATTTCTGTTCACCCAGATAGACAGTCTGATAATTTAGCAACAATGCAGGAGTCGAGACAGTGGAGAAACATTGGGTGATGTGGTCAACCATATCAAAGGCTGCAGACAGGTCAAGTGGAACGAATTGGGATAGTTTCCCTTTGTCATAGTCAAGTGCAAAAATCAGCACTTCCAATATAAGGCTTACATAATTAATAACTAGAAAATCATAAAATTGACAAATTGGACATGCTGACTGTCACAGCCAAATTCATAGCATTCATACCCACCATCTGAAGCTCTGTACCAGGAGTGCTAACTGCTGGCATTTACCCTAATATGTTTAATAAATTATAACTTTATTATGTACTAAATTTTTGTTTTAACTTTTAGACTGATAGAGACTGGAAAATACAAAAATATGTAATAAGTGACACAGCAAATATCAAAGTAATTCTGCAATTCACAACTTCCTGCTTGGAATTCCAGATTGTCAAATTTCCCTTTCTTGAAGACTTTTTATGAGAAGGCTGAAAGAACTTTTACCAAATTTTGGCAGGCTTAAAAATTTCCTGGTATTATATTGTGGTAGTCATGTTTTTGTGGTAGTTAGCTAATACTAATGAGAAAAAGAACATTTGCCAAGCTCTAAACTTTCTTGGACTTGGAAATCATCCCAACATCTCTGACTGAGGTATTGAAGTAGTCTGTAAGTTAGATCAGTTAGATTGAAGATAATGTCATAACACCTTGTAGCTGGGCTATGTTCTGTGATACCTCCCTTGTTATCCCCAGCATTTATGAGTGACTTCCTTATAAATGACCTTTACTGGGTCATTTCCATATACACCCTATATGGTTTACATTACAGAATCTGTGGGTGTTATTGAGTTGTTCTAAAAGTAACATTAAGAACATTAATTTCAGGCTGAACATCTGTAACTCTTATATTTATCCTGTTCCACATTTGTAAAATTGTAAAAAGAAAAAAACTTGTATTTTGTAGCTCCTTATCATGTCTTCAGGCCTCAAAGAACTTCACAGCTAATGGATTACTTTTGAATTCACTGATATTGTAACATTATAGAATTTTACAGTACATTAGGTGGCCATTTAGTCATCATGCCTGTTTCAGCTCGTTGAAAGATCAATCCAATTGGTTCCTCTCCTTTACTTCCCAAATGCCCTGCATTTTTTTTTTCTTTTTGTACACCTATCCACTTCCATTTTGAAAGTTACTATTGAATCTGCTTCCATCATCCTTTCAGGCAATACATTCCAGATTATAGCAATTCACTGCATTAAAAAATCTTCTTTCTGATTCTTTTGCCAATTATCCTAAATTAGCGTCTTCTGGTTACAGACCCATCTGCCAGTGGAAGCAGATGCTACTTACTTATATTACATCAAAACCCCTCATAACTCTATTAGATCTCCCCGCTAAAGATATTACCAGTTTATCTTGTCACTCTACATAACTGGGATCATTCATCCCTGGCACATCTCCCCTGCACCCTGTCTAAGCCCTTGACATCTTTATAAAGTGTGTGCCCAGATTAGACACAATACTCTAGCTAAGGTCTAGCCAGTGATTTATAAAGGTTTAGATTAATGAGATCCCATAAACAACTAATGGTAGTAGTGGTAAGGGAATCAATGTCCCAACCCTGCTCTTCTTCAAACAGTGCCATGATCTCTAGCACATTTACCTGACTGGTCAGCAGGGTCTCAATTTAATGCCTCACTCAAAAGATGGCACCTCTAAAGATATAGCATTCCCTCATACTGCACTTAAGTGTCAGGCTTAATTACGTGGGTGAATTTATGTCACCCACCATGTGTTCAAACCTATAATGTGACTTGAATCCACGAACTTTTGACTCAGAGACATGTGCCATCTACAAAACCAAGCAAAAACCTATAGCATAATGTTATCCTTAGAACTGCATACATACAGGGATGGATCTGTTTTTGATGATTCTCATGTGAATCTAGGTGAAGTTCACAGGCACATTTAGGCTGACTGGTTATTGATACATGAACTGAATGTCACAGAAATAGCACAGTGTCCTTAAGGAGAGCAACTTTTTTTAACTTCAATATGCATTGATGACTAATTAAAGTATAAACAATTATTAGTTGGTATGGCATTTGCAACCAAGGAGGAATTGTAAACTGTAAGTCTAGGTTTTATCAGCAAGTGTAAATACTTCAAGATTTATATGGCAAGTGTTTATACTTTTTTCCCTATGAGTCATTATTAATTGCTTGTTCTACAGCACTGTCAAATGCTTGATTACAAAAAATTGACTTTTCATCTGTTACACTTTCATCTTATCCTAAACATTAAAAAAGGACGGCTATTCTTTACTTTCCATTCTTTCTGTACTAATTGAAACCTCTCCCCACCCCATTGATTAACAACCAAACTGGCAAAATTACACATATTTGTTCCAGTCAAACAATCCTGAATTGATAAGTCTCCCCTCAACTCCCCTATCCCCTGCTTATTATGTTTTGCCCAAACTCCAAACAAGCCTCTGAAATTATTTGTTATTATAAAAGCTTTAACAGCACTTACTGGTCCAAGTTGCCTGATTGAAAGGTGCTCCATTCCATTCATTGATGTTTCAACTGAAGTTATTACTTGATGTGACGTTTTATTCTGAGACCAAAATCTGCATAGGTGGATCTTCTGGTCTTACGGTCAGTTAAGAATTCCCGCCTGCAAGCACAAAGTTCGGTCCTGGAACAGAGCTAGGACAATTGATAGGAGCTCTACCTGGGACTGTCAAAGAGAAGAACATTGAAGAGGGAAATTGTCTGCATGAACTGGAGAACATTAGAATATAGGAAATAGGAGCAGGAGTAGTCCACTTGGCTTTTCGAGCCTGCTCCACCATTCAATAAAATCATGGCTGATCTGTTTGTGTTTCAAGTTCCACATTCCCAGCTAACCCTGATAACCTTTGATTCCCTTGCCTAACAAGAATCTATCTACCTCCACCTTAAAAACATTCAATGACCCCGCCTCCTCTGCCTTCTGAGGCAAAGAGTTCCAAAGTCTCATGACCCTCTGAGAGTAAAGAATTTCTCCTCATCTCTGTCCTAACTGGGTGACCCCTAACTTTAAAACTGTGTCTCCATGTTCTTGACTCACCCACATCCACCTTGTCAAGACCTTTGGAGGAAGAACTTACAAGATTATAATGGATGAAAAATTTATATAGTGTTGTGCAGAAAAAAACTACAGTAACTTAGTGCCCTCCTAGAACATGCGCTCCATCACCAGCTGTTTCTAACAAAGCACCATGTAGAGAAGGGTGCCCACACATGTGTCCCTGCATGCGCTGGACACAACTGAACTGACCCTACCATGCTGTCGTACAGCCCAACTAGCTGATGTGATGCGTAACTGTTAAACTTGGACCACGCAGATTCATTGAATAAATCTGCTTGTCACTTACCAAAGATTAAGCATTCAGCTGGAAAAGGGGTCCTGGACCAGCGCAATTTAATGGGCCACTCAGCAAGTTGTAGATGAGGTGCTTTTGACTTAATTATGCTGTGGCTGATTTTGTGGACATGCTGTCTTGTGTTTTTGGAGTTAGTCTTTGAGAGCTGGTGCTTACAGTTACAGAGGAATACCTTACCCAGGTATAGGAGCTGTTATTGTAGTGCTTCTTGGTCTGCAACATGACCAGGGACTGGAGCTCAAGATGCAAAGAGGGGAAGCCTTGCAGGAGGAGGAAGGCTCTCCAGTGAAGCCCCTACCCATCATAGGCTTTCAGAGACTACGTCTCATACCGACATATAACCTAGGAACAGTACATGAGGCAGCTCAGGTTCAACAAAGGAGTGGTCACTGAACTGAACCACAGCCTGAAACCTGACCTGGAACCTCACATGACAGTGAGGACAGCCCTGCCAGTGACAGCAAAGGTCACCATCACCCTCGCATTTTATACCTCTGCATCCTTCCACATGGGAATATGAGACATCATAAACATTTCCTAATGCACTGTCTATTGCAGTATCCAGGAGCTGACAGAGGCCATCGACTCCAAACAATGGTAGTTCATTGCCTTTTCACTGAGGAGGGACAAACCAGTTAAGAGGGCATGTGGCTTTACCAGAATAGTAGGATTCCCAATGGTGTAGGGAGCCATCCGCTGCATGAGCATAGTTCTGCAATGGGGGAGAAAAGGAACTGCCAAACTTCTATTCCATGAATGTTCGGTTAGTGTGTGACCATACCAAGACCATCATTTTTTTGAATGCCCACTATCCTGGCGAGAACCATGAGGCATTTATCTTTTGCCAGTCAGCCCTACCCACCATTTTTGGCTTCCTGCCTAGAGGAACCAGATGTTGGCTGCTTGGGGACAGGGTTACCCACTTTGTACAATGGTGATGATCCCACCCATCCTCCCCTACCACCATCTCACCATGAGAGTCGAGCGAGCCTACAATGAGAGCCACAGTGCCAAACAGAACAGCACTGAGCAGGCACATTGCCTCCTAAGGCACAGTTCCGCTGCCTTGACTCCTACATGAAAACACCACAGTACATACGAGAGTAAGTCTGGAAGTTTGTGATGGTTTGCTGCATCCTCCAGAATCCCACCATCATGAGGACACAACCATTATCTTCAGGGATCCAAAAGCCAACTCAGGAGGAAGAGGAGGAGGCATCCTGCCCCCTGTGTAACTGAGCAAGCTGAGAGACAATGGATTATTGGACTCTGATTTCAGTTAAACAGCTTTCCATATGAACATGGACACAACATTCTCCCCCATTACATCCTTCTGAGACCCCCATCACAGCATCTCCCTGGCCACCAACAAAAATATTTCAATAACATTTTATTCAATAACACATCCAGTAATACAAACAAAATGAAATATTGACCCCTGTGCATTCTCTTATTGCTCATCTTGCCCATCCTTATGCTCCTACACAGCGCTATCCCTGTGGTTGCTGCATGGCAGAGTGACAGTGATGAGAGCATGAACACTGTACAGCCTGAGATAGAATAGCAGATTATTGCACCATGGAGCCACTGCCTCCCCCAAGGCAGCACCTCAACAATCCCAGAAATCTACTGAAGCACAGATTTCCAAACCCCTTTGCACACTGGTATCCAGAGCCATGATGGCAGCAGTCTGAGCCTGTATGATAGCAAGCATGGATCTCATAGCCTCTGTCTGAGCTTCCCCTGTGGCAATAAGACATTGTGCAACTTCTAACTGTGCTGTCATGAAGTTTGCCGCCAGTTCCATCATAGAAAGGATGGGCTCCAAGTTCTGTGAGATGCTTAATGCCACATTGGAGCTGGATTCTGCCATGCTCCTTGACAGTGACAGGAGACTTTGTAGCAGCCTGCCAATACACCAAGCCTCCCGGTGTGCATATTCATCAGGCTTCTCCTGTACGCTACCCATTGAGGTCCTCATCTGAATCCTCAGCAGCAGAGCTCATCCTGCCATGAACTGACACATGAGCCACCCTTTCCCCTTGCCTGGCTGCAACCCACTGATGTCCAGTGACTGACCACATGCAGATCTCAACTCTGTACTAGCCTCTAAACAACGCGGGCTACGAGCGTCAGATCAGATGATGATATTTCCTCAGTGAGGTTGTTCTTTCGCTTCCTCATGTCGCTGGCAAGGTGACTGTTCTTGGATATCTGAGAGCATAAAAGCAGAAGGGAAGGGATGGATTGTGGGACAGGTGAGGGGGAGGTGGCAAGAAGTAAATCAAGAAGTCATATGCAGCTTTCATTTCATACCTCAGGATGCAGGTGAGGTGGGAGTTAAGAAAAGGTATAAGGCAAGAACACTAGCCCTCAATGATGTTGGTGACACCAAAAGTCATGAACTCTGCTGTAACCTGACACATGATTTGGATTGTCATCTCCTCCTTAGACTGAGTGGATGGAGTTGTGGCAACCCTTGATTCTCTGTCCTATTATAGGTGGCCTTGCCCTACAAGAGAGAGCAGAATGTCAGTGATTGTGTAGCACTATTTTTGGGTGATATGCCGACAATAGCTGAATAACTCGAGGTATGTCAAGGCAGCAAGAGGTAGGTGTGTGGCTGTTATTAATGGAAGATGTATGTGGATAATCTGGAATATGTGGATGTTAGGTGTAAGTCCTGAGTGCTACTGTGTGAGTGATTAAGTTGTGATGCATTGAGCGGTGTGAGAGGTTGGTGGTTTGACGGGTGTGAGAGGTGATGTGAAGATTCGCTGGCCTTGACCATGCGTGTGAGGTCACCAAACTTCTTCTGGTACTGCTGCCAGATCCTTGGGGCCAGACTTCAGGCATTTCCTTCCCTTGCCAAGAGCTCCCACTCCTTTCAGAGGGACTGGCATGAGGGCCTCCTGGACCCACCCTGTGGCAACATTGCCACATTCCTTGATTTCACCGTAGGGACTAGTGCCTCTAGCATAGCTTCTAAGAATCTTGGACTCCTTTCCTTGGCCTGGAGTTCCATGTTCCTTCACTTTCACCCAATCAGTATGAGTTATTTGCCTTCTATTGTCCAATGCAAGTACCCTTTAAGAGGGACCAAATGTCTTTAGACTTACTGGAATGTGTGCTAGCTCCACACATTCTTAAATCCAGCCAGCCAGTGGTGTGGATCATGCTGGGCTGTGTGGCATAATCATTTAAATGTGGGAGCATCTCAAGACTTAAGTACTGCCTACTTTCACCAGAACCGATGCAGGTAGGTTGCAAATCAAAACCTCCTTGCCCCAAAACAGTGCAAACCAATTTTTAGTCCACTGTCTCTGTGAATGGTGGGGGGCTGGGAGAATGAATGGCTCAGGAGCATCCATTCCTGGATATACAGCGATGGTGCTGGGAAAGAATGGAGGTGGTGGGGGCCACACACAGGATACATTCTCTGTACCAGAATGGTGAGATCCAAGGCTCTCCAGAAATTGTGCTCAGGTTTCAATAATGGGTACAGCACATCAGCTCTGCTTAAGAGTACTGAAAATTCACACCACTGCTATGGTCACAGTGGCTCTCAGGTAAGTGGGTCTGGGGGTCAGATGGGGGTGTGGTATGGACAACAAGACAAGTCCCGTGGGCCGGATTCTTTTTAGTAACAAATATAATAAAAAAGAAAACCATTGTAAGACAAGTCTGGTAAGGGCCTTGGAGAAATTAAAGCTAAATAGCAAAGTCTTCTTATATCTGTTGAGTATCACAAAAATTGGACGAAATACTGTTTAAAAAGTTATTACTTTCTGTTTAAATGGTTTTCTATTAATGTTACCAAAAACAAAATGTTTCCATAACACTGCACAGGGGAGTCATGATTAAATGAGGTCTTCAGGTGAAGCAGACAGTGATAAATGGACCAAGGTGTGCTGGTCTCTTTCAGCCTCCATTTTGAAGTCATGCATTATGTGCTTATTTTATATTTGCATTTTAAATTTCAATATCTACTTTGTTATGAAAGTGGGACTTCACAAGACAGTTATGTTTTAAGATGTCTCCTTTAACTTAAGTGAAACAGAATGTTCTGGATGGGGGGAATGGTGGCCATATTGAAGCTCTGTCTGGACACAGGCCTATGTGATCTGGCTGTCATGGATAAGAAACCCAAACCCAAACTGATTTAAAATCAAGTGACAGTTTTCACACCTTGACATAGAAAAAGAATGGCAGCTTTTTGGATACAGAGAATCAGGGACACTGAGAGAGCGAGAGAGAGAGAGAGAGAGACAATGCAGCAATTGTGAAAGGCTACTTTTTTAGTTGGCAATCAAACAGGATACTGGTGAGAGCTGGTATTCTGTTCAAAACACAAAAGATGGAAGGAGTCGCTGAGATGGGCCTTGCTGCTAGAAGTCAGGTCTGAGAGATTCAGGCAGAGCGGACCATCTTTCAAAGGACACTGGAAGATTCAACCTGGTGCAGCAGGGAGCAGTGAGCCTGCTACAAGGCTGGGAATAACTTGTGAATGATCTTGTAATACTATATATCTGCCAGAAGTGTGATGCACAGTGAAAGGGGCTTAAGAAGTATCTCAGTTGAGCTCATTAGTTAATGCAAAAGTATTTTTTTAGTTCAATGTATTAGTTGCCTGGTAAGTAGTGATTAATCTATAACAAAAACAGAATTACCTGGAAAAACTCAGCAGTTCTGGCAGCATCGGCGGAGAAGAAAAGAGTTGACGTTTCGAGTCCTCTTGACGCTTCGACAGAACTTGAGAGTGTTTAATCTATGTTGATTTTAGCTTGTTATAGTAAAAGCTTTAAAAGGTGAAAACTTATCCTTTGGATTTTTTTCTATCGGTTGCTGGGAATTCATTGATTTTTAAATGTTTCGGGCTCTACAGGGATCTTAACAAAATTTATAATGAAAATCTAAAAATAAATACAGAACATATGACTAGTAAAAACTCTTGCCCAAGTTATTTACAACCACACTTTTAAACTCCCAACTACCGAATCTTTGATCTTCCATTCGCCACAATACTTCTGCGGTTATTGATTTGCTCAATTACACTCTCACCTTCACTCCACTGCTTTTGCCTCATTACTCTCAGAACCGTTACTCTCTCTCATTCCAATTGCTACCCTTAATATGGCCTGCTTCCTTACTCCTACAAGTCCAAGCATAGAGACTTGAGTGTATCTGGCACAGAACTGGCTAAGGCATCTGTCACCAGATCTGGCTAGACCACATCAAGTACCATCTTGATGGCAAAACCATTCACTACTCCAGAATCATCCTGGAGAGCAAAGATAACCACCCCCACCCCCCCGCCCAGTGTCCCTTTTAAAACTTTAATTGTCCACCCAAATTCCACCCCAAACTTCTCACTGCCCTCCTTTTATTTTTCAGCAAGATATCTGTCCTCGTTTTCTCTTTCAGCCTCTAGGCTCAGCAAATTCTTATCCTGTGTGATGTGAAATTCCATTTCAGCTCCCCTTGCTGAATTCATTGCCCTCCCTAACTCTCTCTTTCCATATTTCAGACCTCCATATTTCAAGCCTTTCCTTGAATGCCTGGACTGCTGCTTCCTGTGACATCACAACTGCTATTGTCATGCATTGCAGACAAGATCATATCCTATCACTTCCTTATATCACTCATCGCCCACATCCCCCTTCTAACCCTGCTTCCGTCTGCACCTGCCTCTAGAAAATAAACTCTTCCAATTACTCTTGCAATTACACTTTCAAAATCCCAACTATCTGGTCAAGGACTTTCCATTCACCACGTTACTTCTGCAACCCTCAATTTGCTCAATCATTCCCTCACCTTCATCTTTGATTCCTGTGTTGTCAGTAAATTTAACATGACATGACATGCAGACATGAGTGTATCGGGCAAATAACTGGCAATCCCTCACTGAGAACTGCACAGATTCATCAGAATGATACTGGAGCTTAAAGGGTGTTGGCCAGGGGCTGCAGCCGAACTGCTGACACAGGCAAAAGCAACTTTTGTCCTGAAGTAACCTGATTCCAGTCCATAAGACCATAAGACCATAAGACATAGGAGCAGAAATTAGGCCATTCGGCCTAATTTCGGTCTGCTCTGCCATTCAATCCCGGCTGATAAGTTCCTCAACCGCATTCTCCCACCTTCTCCCCGTAACCTTTGATCCCCTTACCAATCAAGAACCTATCTATCTCAGTCTTAAGTACACTCAATGACCTGGCCTCCACAGCCTTCTGTGGCAATGAATTCCATAGATTCACCACTCTCTAGCTAAAGAAGTTTCTCCTCATCTCTGTTCTAAAAGGTCTTCCCTTTACTCTGAGGCTGTGCTCTCGGGTCCTAATCTCTCCTACTAATGGAAACATCTTCCCCACATCCATTCTATTCAGACCTTTCAGTATTCTGTAAGATTCAATCAGATCCCCCCCTCATCCTTCTAAACTCCATCAAGTATAGACCCAGAGTCCTCAAATGTTCCTCATATGTTAAGCCTTTCATTCCTGGGATTGTTCTCATGAATCTCCTCTGGACCCACTGGCCTGAGCTGGCTGGAACCGGTTTGAAGTAGCTGAGTTTCTTGAAGAACAAAGGGAATAAGATAAGACACAAGTCCTTATTTGGGAAAGGAGTAACGAGGTAATGCTACCTAAGTTCTTGGGACAAAACCAAAGAGAAGATGCCACAGACAAGGCAAGTAGGCCTAAACCAATGGGAGAGAGACAGCATAGCTTGGAGAGATAAGATTTCGGAATAAGAATGAAGAATTTCAGGCATGGAGCCTCCGAGAACTCCGGAGACCAACCATCGCAGAAGCAGAAGGCTGTGGAGACCAGGTCATTGAGTGTACTTAAGACCAAGATAGATAGGCTCTTGACTGGTAAAGGGATCAAAGGTTACGGGGAGAAGGCGGGAGAATGCGGTTGAGAAACTTAGAGACGACATCAAAAGCGAGAGAGAATGGAACGCCTGGCCAGCGTCAGCTCTCCTTTTCGGGTATTAGCTTTTATATTCCGTGACCACTCCGGGAGTGTCAGAGAAACCTAGTGGGTGTGCGTTTAGATTCTAGTTTTAGGTATAAAACTGTATAACCTGCTGTAAACTGCATGTCTATATTTAACCAGATGTATAAGCTATATTTAGATGATCTAACGACGTGAATAAAGCGAATTTAGAGTTAAGAGAGAATTGACTCTTTTCCTCTTTGTACTAAGCTAACAACCGTTACCGGTGACCTCCGGCAACAAGGGTAAAATTATGAGCATAAGCTAGGTTTGTACTCCATTGAATTTAGAAAGTTAAGGAATGATCTAATTTAGGTCTTTAAAGTCATAAAAAGAGTCAACCAGGTAGATAGTGAGAAACAATTTTCTCTGGTGAGTGGATCCAGAACAAGGGGCCACAATCTTAAAATTAAAGCTAGGAGTGAAATCAGGAAGCATAGGGAAATCTGAAACTCTTAATTGTGTATGTTGGGTCAATTGAAATTTTTGAGACTTAATTTTTAACTAGGATGTCAAGCGAAATTAACCAAAAGCAAGTAACTGGAGTTGAGGGGCAGATCAGATCAGCCATGATCTGATTAAATGGTGGAATAGGCTCGAGAGGCTGGATAGCTTATCATTGTTTTTATGTAGATCTTGTTGTATCACATCAAGCACTATTAAGTTTCACTCTCCTCTGCCAAAACCATCCAATATTCCATGGAGAAAAAAATAAACCTAGCTTTTATGTTCACAACCAATCATCTCCCTAAACTCTTCTTCTATCTCCTTGACATTTATCTCCAGCAAGTTTAATTTGTGTACCAACTCATGGAACTCATCAGTAAAATTGAGGTAGTTGAATCAGATGCCATTTCTACTCACCACCCCGCTTCTTCATCTTCCTTGACTTCTCTGTGCAGCCTTTGACAAGTTCAACCATCCTCCTCCAGTGTCTCCCCTTAATGTTCAGCTCAGTTGGACTACCCTTGCTTGACTCCACTCTTACCTGTCTGATTGTTGCCAGAAACAGCTTCTCTTTTCACCTCCACTTCATTAACCCCAATGTCCACCAAGTCCATCCTTGCACCACCCCACCTCCCCTTTCTCATCTGCGTGCTCTCTCTAGGTGACATTATTCACAGACATGGGATCAGCTTCCACATGTACAATAAAAAAACACAACTTCATCTCTCCACCACTTTGCTCAACCATCCAATCTCTCTGTTGCTAGAGTGCTTGTCCAACATCCTGAATGAGACAGTTTTGTGCAACCAAATAATGGTAAGACCGAAGTCAACATCTTCAGCCACCTCTACAAATACTATACTTTCAGCATTAATTCCAACACTCCCCTGACCACTGTCTCAGGCTGAACCAAGCTATTTGAAACCTCAGGATCCTATCTGACTCTGAGCTGAGTTTCCGATGTCATATCCTCACCATAAAAAAAACTGCCACCTTTCACTTCTATTGTATGGTTTGCTTATACCCTTACTTTAGCCCATCTGCTGCTGAAAACTCTATTCATGTCTCTGTTGCCTTCGGCTTTGACCATTCCAATCCTTTCCTTGCTGGCCATCACCATAAACTTCAGTTCAACCAAACTCATTTCTGTGATCAATTGGCTTTTGCTATCCCAACAGCTCAAATTTAAAATTATGATCCTTGTGGTTAAGACCCTTCAAGGTCTCACCTCACCTTATCTCCCTATAACCTCCACATTGACTTCTCTGTTCTGCAGATTCTGATCTCTCATGCATCCAACATTTCATTTGCCTCCATTTATCAACACCAGTCCTTCAGCCACTTAGTGCCCATGCTGTGAAATTGCCTTGCTCAATCCATCTCTCTCTCCATCTTCTTTTTCTCCTTTAAGATCATCCTTAAATCCCACTCCTCTGCCAAAGCTTTTGGGCACCACATCTCCTTCGTTGATTCAATGTCCATTTTGTCTGATTAAGCCTCTGTGGAGTTCCTTGAGGTGATTTTCTACGTTAAAGGTGCTAAACAAATGCAAGTTGTTGTTGCAAGTAACGGTTTGGAAAAAGAACCAAGTGTTTGGTGGCAAGAGTTTAAATGTTATTTTGAGATTGATGAAACTTAAGCTTCCCTTTTCTGCACTTGTGGCTTGATTGCCTTGTCATTTCTGAAATCCCTTTTCATAAGGAAAGCACAATCCATTGTAATTCATTGCCCTCCCATCAGTATGAAATTGTTGTGTATATGCTGACCTTTCTCTCATTTTACACCCATTCTGATTTCCTTGGGTATCTGGTTTATTTCTGTTTTAATAGTAGGGATTAGTTTAATGTTCTCAATTACTGCTTCAATACAATAAGTTGATCCTCCACATTTGATTTACATTGCTCCAAAGCCAAAACATATTGCGTTATCTAGGCTAGAATCAATTTTGTTTAGATGTGCATTGTTAGTCCAACTTTTAGAAATTATTTTCCACTTTAGCCATTATCTGCAGCTAAATAGCAGATTAAGATATAGAGATGACATCACAGGAAAACCGTAAGTTCATTGGTTGGTAAGTAACTACTAGTTTGTACTACCTATTCTAAATTGATTTCAGATTAAAGGTGGCTACTGGGGCCCAGGATCAGAGGCCGAATACTTCAGCAGAGAGAGCGAGTTCCAATTGATTTTAAAAAGTGTATTTTGAATCTCTATTCTAACATACATTCAGATTAAAGGTAAGGAGAAATATTTCACAGATTGATAAAGACCAGTAGGAAATTTAGAAACAAATTGAAAAACTAAGTAAATAAAATAGAGATGCAGGGCCAGGCGATATGTTGTAGCTGTATGATATGGGAGCTGGTGGACCCCATTGTGGTTCCTAGTGACCACATCTGTAGCAAATGTTGGTTGCTCGAGGAACTCCGGATCAGAGTTGATGAGCTGGAGTCTGAGCTTCGGACACTGCGACACATCAGGGAGGGGGAGAGTTGCCTGGATGCTGTGTTTCAGGATACAGTCACACCCCTTAGATTAACTACCTTCAATTCGGCCAGTGGTCAAGGACAGGAGAGTGTGACAATGAGTGAGGCAGGCAGAGGGATCCAGGAAGTAGCACTGAAGGAGCCTCAACCTATGCCCTTATCCAACAAGTTTGAGATTCTTGCTCCCTGTGTGGACGAGAATGGGGACTGGAGGGAGGATGAGCAAACTGACCATAGCTCCATGGTACAGGGAGCCATTCAAGTGGGGGGAGAAAAGAGAAATGTGGTTGTAATCGGGGATAGTATAGTTAGGGGAATAGATACTGTCTCTGCAGCCAGGATCGAGAGTCCCGAAGGCTGTGTTGCCTCCCTGGTGCCAGGATTGAGGATATCTCATCTGGGCTGCAGAGGAATTTGGAGTGGGAGGGGAAAGATCCAGGTGTCGTTGTCCAAGTAGGTACCCACGATATAGGTAGAATGATAAAAGAGGTTCTGCTGAGGGAATACGAGCAGCTAGGGGCTATATTAAAAAGCAGAACCAAAAAGGTAATAATCTCCAGATTACCACCTGAGCCACGAGTTAATTGTCACAGGGTCAACAAGTTTAAAGAGGTAAATGCGTGGCTCAAAGATTGGTGTGGGAGAAATGGGTTTGAATTAATCGGACATTGGCACCAGTGCTGGGGAAAGAGGGAGCTATTCCATTCAGATGGGCTCCACATGAATCATGCTGGGACCAATGTCCTGGCGAATCACATAACTAAGGTTATAGATAGGGCTTTAAACTAAAATGTAGGGGGAGGGTTCAGTTGCAAGGAAATATAAAAAATCAAAGCTTAAGGAGAGAATAAGAGTGCAGGTTAGTGATGAGGCTGATAGTTACCAAAAAGTGAAAGGAAGGGACTGAGTGTGTGAACACCATATTGCACCAAAGAATCATATAAGAGTAAGGAAAATTGACAATAGAGCAAACTTAAAGGCTTTGTATCTGAATGGGTGTAGCATTCAGAATAAAACTAGTGAGTTAACAGCACAAATAGAGATAAATAAGTATGATCTGGTGGCGATTACTGAGACATGGTTACAGGGAGAACAGGTTTGGGAGTTGAATATCCAAGAGTACTCAGTGTTTCAGAAGGATAGGCAGGAAGGAAAAGGAGGTGGTGTAGCTTTGTTACTAAAGGAAGAGATCAATGCTATAGTGTGGAATGATGTACGCACTGGAGAGCAAGATGTAGATCAGTCTGGGTAGAAATAAGAAATAGCAAGGGAAAGAAGTCTTTGGTGGGAGTAATCTATAGGTCCCCAAATAGTAGTTCAGCAGTAGGGCACAGTATAAACCAAGAAATACTGGGAACATGTAAGAAAGGCACGGCAATAATCATGGGTGATTTTAATATGCATATAGACTGGACTAATCAAATTGGCAAGGGTAGCCTCAAAGGACAGCTTATGGATTGTATTAGAGATTGTTTCTTGAAGCAATATGTTGTGGAACCAACCAGGGAGCAGGCTATTCTGGATTTGGTTTTGTGTAATGAGATGGGATTAATTAATGATCTCATAGTAAACGATCCTCTAGGGAAGAGTGATCATAGCATGCTAGAATTTCAACTTCAGTTTGAGAGCGAGAAACTTGAGTCCCACACTAGTGTTCTGGAGTTAAACAAAGGTAACTACATAGGCATGAGGGTAGATTTGGCCCTAGTGGACTGGGCAGGAAGACTACAAGGTAGGACAGTTGATGAGCAGTAGCAGATATTTAAGGAGATATTCAATTCCTCCCAAGTAAAATATATTCCAAAGAGGAAGAAATATGGTCTTCTTCTTATCGTGTCCACGACAGTCTATACATGACCCAGCCAGAACTGAACACATTTTTGTGCCTTGTTGTTGAATTCAGCAAGATCTGCAACAGTGCAGGGTTCCTCTAGCGATAGGAATTGCAGGAGATGTTGCATAGTCTGTGGCTCAGTTCCACATTCACAAGTTGTCGGGCTGGTTGTATATCCCCATTTGCTTAATGACACCTTTGAACGACCTACACCAGTCCTAAGTCTGTTAAGGCACTTCCAGGTTGCCCAGTTGCAATTAGCTCCTGGGGGAAGGCTTTCATCCCGTAGAATTTCCATCTCTGGGTGTTGTTCGAGAGTGGCGAGCCGGTCTTTCCACAAGGCAATGCAGGCTTCAGATGGGGGTTGATTGTAATGGAACAACACTGTTCATGAAGCTCTTCCTTGACTTTAGGCGGCTGGGTGTAGGCGTATGACCATGTAGTGGGTGCCTCTCATCTGATGTTTGACGGAGCCGCTCTTTCTTGCTGGCTACCGTTCTTCTGAAATCAGTGGGAGCAATACCCGGCAGGATATATAGGCTGTTGGTGTTTGCTGGTTTTAAACAACCTGTGATAAGTCGGCAGCTTGCATTCAGAACGATATCCATCTTCTTAACATGAGTAGATCTTTCCCATGCAGGGCAGGTGTATTCGGCAGTGGAATAGCAAAGAGCAAGTGCACTGGTTTGCAATGGTAAGAGAGGGAAAAAGCATCCATGGCTAAGCAAGGAAGTTAAAGATAACATAAAGGCAAAAACTAAGGCATACCAAATTGCAAAGGTCAGTGGCAGGCTGGAGGATTGGGAAACTTTTTAAGATCAACAAAGGGTCATTAAAAAAATAATAAAAAGAGCAAAGGTAAATTATGAAAGAAAACCAGCGCAAAATGTAAAAACTGATAGCAAAAGCTTCTACAAGTATATAAAAGGAAAGAGAGCAGCTAAAGTGAATGTTGGTCCCTTGGAGAATGAGGCTAGGGAGTCAATAGTGGGGAAAGCAGAAATGGCAGAGACACTTAATCAATATTTTGCCTCAGTTTTCACAGTGGGTGACACTAATAGCACCCCAATAAAAATGGGTAGTGCAGAGGGTATAGAGAAGGAGGAGCGTAGAACAATCACCATCACTAAAGAAAAAGTACTGAGCAAACTATTGGGATTAAAGGTTGACAAGTCCCCAGGACCTGATGGCCTACATCCCAGGAAGTGGCAGCGGAGGTAGTGGATGCATTGGCAATAATATTCCAAAATTCCCTGGATTCTGAAAATGTTCCAGTGGATTGGAAAAATGCTAATATAACCCCCTTATTCAAAAAGGGGGGAGGCAGAAAGTAGGAATCAATAGACTAGTTAGTCTAACGTCCCCGTTGGGAAATTGTTGGAATCCATTATTAAGGAAGTAGTAGTGGGGCATTTGGAAAGTCAAAATGCAATCCATCAGAGTCAGCATGGTTTTGTGAAGAGTAAATCATGTTTGACTAATTTTCTAGAGCTCTTTGAAGATGTGACAAGCAAAGTGGATAATGGGGATGTAGTATATCCGGACTTCCAGAAGGCCTTTGATAAGGTGCCGCACAAAAGATTAATACACAAAATAAGATCACATGGAGTTAGGGGTAACATACTAGCTTGGATAGAGGATTGGCTAACCAACAGAAAACAGAGAGTCAGGATAAAGGGGTATTTTATTGGATGGCAAAGTGTAACTAGTGGGGTGCCACAGGGTTCTGTCCTCGGGCCCCAATTATTTACAATCGACATTAATGACTTGGATTCAGGGAAAGAAGGTACAAGAACTAAATTTGCAGATGACACCAAAATAGGTGGGAAAGTAAGTTGCAATAAAGAAATAAGAAATTTACAAATGGATATGGACAGGTTAGGTGAATGGGCCAAAATTTGGCAGATGAAGTTTAACATGGATAAGTGTGAGGTTATCCATTTTGGTCAGAAGAATAAAAAGGCAATTTATTATTTAAATGGAGAGAAACTTCAGAATGTTTCAGTGCAGAGGGATCTGGGTGTCCTCGTGCATGAATCGCTGAAAGCTAGTATGCAGGTACAGCAAGTAATAAGAAAGGCAAATGGAATTCTGGCATTTATTGCTAAAGGAATAGAGTATAAAAATAGGGAAGTATTGTTGCAACTGTACAAGGCATTGGTGAGACCACACCTGGAGTACTGTGCACAGTTTTGGCCCCTTACTTGAGGAAGGATGTAGGTTCACGAGATTGATTCCAGAGATGCAGGGCTTGTCTTATGAGGAGAGATTGAGCAGTTTAGGCCTATACTCGCTAGAGTTTAGAAAGATGAGTGGAGATCTAATTGAGGTATCTAAGATGCTAAAGGGGATAGATAAAGTAGACGTGGAGCAGATGTTTCCCCTTGTGGTGCATTCTAGAACAAGAAGCCTCTAAAGTTTTAGGCTAAGGGGTGGTAGATTTAAATCAGAGATGAGGAGGAATTACTTTTCGCAAAGGATCATGAATCTGTGGAATTCACTACCTCAGGATGCCGGGACGCTGAATTAATTTAAGGAGCAGATAGACAGATTTTTAATTAGTAACGGGTTGAAAGGTTATGGGGAGAGGGTGGGAAATTGGAGTTGAGGTCGAAATGAGCTCAGCCATGATTGAATTGAATGGCGGGGCAGGCTTGAGGGGCTGAATTGCCTACTCCTGCTCCTAGTTCTTACGTTCTTATTTTATTATGACAGCTCTCCATGCGGATGTGTATATTGGTGTTTTAAAAAATGAAGCTAACTCATTTTGCTATTTTGACAATCTCCACCCTTACCATGTCTCCAATCATGAAAACCTTTATCGTGCCTTTGCAAACTTTGGGCTCAAACTCTCCTGTCCTGCACCTTTCATAAGCTCTAAATCTTATCAAATACTGCCACCCGCTTCCCAGCCCGCATTAAATCTTGCTCACCAAGCTACTCACTTTCACTTACACAGATTCTCTGCTCCCAGCCACATTGAATTCATAATACTAACCTCCAGCTCCTTCCACAATTTGCCCACCTCACCTCTGAAAATTTGCCAGCTCTATATACCTTTGCTTTCTCAGGCTCATGTATAGTTTATTTAGTGTTCCCCTTTGAGTGGCGGTGTACAGATTTCTTAGCCCTACTCTCTGAACTCTCCCTAAAACTCTCAGTTTTTCTACTTCTCATCTTCAAATGCTCCCTCAAAACCTACCTCTTTCAGCATACCTGAGTCTCAACTAAATTTTCAAGTATAGCTCAGTGCCCATTTTGTCTCTGTGAAGTAGTTCAAGACATTTCACTATATTAAAGGTTCTATTTTAATTTGCTTATGATATGACAATACAACCCAGCGTCCAATTTTCTTTGTTATTTTCATACTATTCAAACATATTGAGCAAAAGTCAACTAACACCCTTGATCCCTTTCAACTTCCTACATGGATGACAAGTTACTCCTAGTTCTACTTCCAATATATACAATATCTTACATTTCTTTATATAAAAGTTACTTTAACGCCAACCAGATAAAAAGCCAATTCCAATTTCCACGCCTCCATTATTTTCACATGGTCCATCACTGACACTTCCCTTCCTTGACCTCTCTGTCGCAATTTCTGGTGATAAGCCGTCCAACAATATTCATTACAAGCCTACCGACTCCCACAGCTACCTTGATTACAGCTCCTCACACCCCGCTTCCTGTAAGGACTCCATCCCATTCTCTCAGTTCCTTCGCCTCCGTCGCATCTGTTCCAATGATCCCACTCTCTGAAACAGTTCCGCTGACATGTCTACATGTCTTCCTTCTTCCTTAACCGAAGTTTTACACCCACGGTGGTCGACAGGGCCCTCAACTATGTCCAGCCCATCTCCAACACATCCACCGTCACACCTTCCTCTCCCTCCCAGAACCATGATAGGTTCCCCCTTGTCCTCACTTATCACCCCACCAGCCTCCGCATTCAAAGGATCATCCTCCGCCATTTCCCCCAACTCCAGCATGATACCACCACCAAACACATCTTCCCTTCACCCCACTGGTGGCATTCCACAGGGATCGTTCCCTCCAGGACACCCTGGTCCAATCCTCCATCACCCCCTACACCTCAACCCCCTCCCACGACACCTTCCCATGCAACCACAGAAGGTGCAACACCTGCCCCTTTACTTCACCCCTCCTCACCATCCAAAGGCCCAAACACTCCTTTCAAGTGAAGCAGCACTTCACTTGCACTTCCCTCAATTTAGTCTAGCGCATTCACTGCTCCCAATGCAGTCTCCTCTACATTGGAGAGACCAAACGCAGACTGGGTGACCGCTTTGCAAAACACCTTCGGTCTGTCCGCAAGCATGACCCAGACCTTCCTGTTGCTTGCCATTTCAACACTCCGTCCTTGGCCTGCTGCAATGTTGCAGTGAAGCTCAACGCAAACTGGAGGAACAGCACCTCATCTTCCGACTAGGCACTTTACAGCCTTCCGGACTTAACATTGAGTTCAACAACTTCGGATCATGAACTCTCTCCTCCATCCCCACCCCCTTTCCAATCCCCATTTTTCCAATAATTTATAATTTTTTTAACATATTTTTCTTTTCCCAACTATTTTTAAAAAAATTTCGATCTATCATTTTAGCTCCACCTTTCAGCCCATTTCAATCCCTTCCCCCTACCCCACCCCCACTAGGGCCATCTGTCACTTGCTTGTCCTGCTTTCTACCCTTAATGTCACCATTAGCACATTGCTTAGCTAATATCACCACCGTCAACACCCCTTTGTCTTTTTGTCTATGACATCTTTGGCAATCACTTCTTTGCCTCCACCTATCACTGGCCCTCTATCCAGCTCTACCTGTCCAACCCCCCTCAACCAGCTTATATTTCACCTCATTTCTACATTTCCTTAGTTATGATAAACAGTCATACAGACTCGAAACGTTAACTGTATTCCTCCCCGCAGATGCTGTCAGACCTGCTGAGTTTTTCCAGCTATTTTTGTTTTTGTTTCCGATAAAAAGCCTGTTCTGCTCTGATTGTAAAATCATGGCTGCCAGCTGAATCTGGAATGCCCTTCAACTTGGTGTTATAGATATCTGTGAATCTAGCTATTATATACACAATTTATTTACATATACCTGGAACAGAATGGATCTCAGCATAGACCTCTGGGCCACCATTCAGTAACTCCTACAATTGCAACCTGGCCCTTATTACGACTATTCTCTGCTTCCTCTCATATAGCCATTTACTAGTTCATATCCCTGTTTTATCTCTGATATCCACTGACAGTTTGTAGGTGAATCTCTCAAGGAGTCCCCTATAAGAAATCTTTTCGAGGTTTTATTTGAATAGTTCTAACTTACTGTTAGGAAAACCAAAGGCATCATCTTTGGTCCCAACCACTAACTCCATTCCCTAAACATCATCTCCGATCCTCTGTCTGGCAAATGTCTAAGGCTGAACTAGCCTACTCGCAAATTTAGTGTCATATATGAACTTGAGATGAGTTGCAATAAACTTCACTAACACTACCTATTTCTACCCTTGTAACATCGCCTGACTCCATCTTTGCCTCAGCTCATTTGCTGCTGAAACCATCATTTTTGCCTTTAATACCTTTTGTCAATTCCAATGCACTCTTGGCCAGTCTCCCACTTTAAACGTTCTGTAAACTTGAGGTTATCCAAAACTCTGTTGCCTGTGTCTTAACTTGCAACAAGTCCCATTTACCCATCACCCCATGCTTGCTGACCAACATTGGTTCCCACTTAAATAATGCCTTGATTTTAAAATGTCCATCCTTATTTTCAAACCTCTCTATGGCCTTGGGCCCCAGTGCTCCCCAACCCCCATCTCTGTAATCTCCTCCAGCCCTCAAATATATTGTACTTCTCTAATTCTGGCCTCTTGA
This sequence comes from Carcharodon carcharias, assembly GCF_017639515.1. Taxonomy (NCBI): domain Eukaryota; kingdom Metazoa; phylum Chordata; class Chondrichthyes; order Lamniformes; family Lamnidae; genus Carcharodon; species Carcharodon carcharias. Next base: position 139,034,938 of record NC_054467.1, on the reverse strand, counting down.
GCACCCCTGATTTTAATTGTTCCATCATTGGTGGTTGAGCCTTCAACCACCAAGGCCCTAAGCTCTGGAACTTCCTCCCTAACCCTCTCTGCCTCTTTGTCTCTCCTTCATCCTTTAATGAACTCTTTAAAACCCATCCCTTTGGCCAAGCTTTTGGTCCTCTATCCTCACATGGTTTAGTGTCAAACTTCTATAGTCTAAGCCTATATATAAGTACAAATCATTGTTATTTCTCCAAGTACAGTAAAGATGCTAGCTACCCTTCAAAGCCTTATTCATTGGACATTCTTACATTGTGAGGGAAACAGAAAGTGCTGACAAGCTACATGACCATGTGGGGCATGACAAACAAGCCAGATCCTATCCTGATCTGACATCAACACACGTGCACTTTCCAGCTTGGGCCATTTGAATGTAAGCAGAAGTGGATTCCTATCTAATTTACCCACCTTCTAATCTAGCAAATTTTGTCTGTCCTATGATATTCCTGATTGAGATCAACTAAATTTATTACAGGCCAGGAGTTCAATTTTCATCCTTGGTCTGTATGGCTCAGTATCACGCCACACTAAATCCCACTTTCTAACATGGAAAGCAGCAGAGCAAACTCTGATTGTTAAAACAATTAATTTATTGATGAGTACTCTGTAAACTGATAGAAAATTACTACAAAAACTACACTTTAAACCTTCTTATGATAGTATTTGTACATGATTCTCATCACAGGTCAGTGAAAACAAGATGAAAATAAGTATAAAATTATTAAATATTACAGCCATTAAAAGTGAGTTCTTGATGCACTTTACCAATGAATGCAAAAATACAGTTTTGTTTCATCTTTAAAGCATCTTGCATGGTGGTGTCATGCAGTTCAAATTAAATACAGGAAATAAGACTGTCAGCCATTTTTCCATAATGTCAAAATATTTTGAACTACTAAAAGTCTATGACAGTCAATGCTGAAATTAGTTCCTCCTCCTCAGTCATATTTTCTGTTAGCGTTCCTAACCAGAATCCACTACTTCAGTAGAAATGACTCAGAGTCACACTGATATAGATACAGGAGCACGTGTGGACAAGGCCAAGAAACACCCATATGCTACGATCAACACAGCCAGGTTGAAAGCCATTTGGGCAACATCTTTAGTATTTGTTGAAGAATTGGAGAGTTAAATTACCAAACCAGGGTCGAATGGAGGTCAGACAATCACACATTTATTGAGGTCTATGATCTTCTTCCTGCTTTGTTTTTTTAAGTGTCTGACAGCAGTCCTCACTCCACATTCAAACACTTCTTGCACCCCTCTGTTAGTAACTGCTGAGCACTCCAGGTAAGCTTGTGCTCCAATATCTCTTGCCAGCCTCTTCCCATCAACAGATGTGATGGTGCGAAAAGTACCTACATCACGCTGGTCTGTTTGTGTGGCAATGACCAAAACTGGAATCTTTGGTAAAAAATTTCTGACTTCTGCCATCCATTTATTCCTAACGTTCAAGTAAGACATGGGGTTTGCTACAGAGTAGCAAATTAAAACCACATCAGCCTGTTGGTAAGAAAGAGGACGAATTCCTTGAAATGAGTCATTTCCTGATGTATCCCAGAGTCCCAGGCTGATCTGAGTTCCATCCATAAACACATCTACCCCAGTGTTGTCATACACTGTGGGCTTGTACATATCTGGAAAAGTCTCTGATGTAAACCTCACCAGTAATGATGTTTTCCCCACCTTTACATCACCCACGAGTACACATTTTATGGAGCTCATGATGCCTTCAAGTTTCTATGCAAAATAGAGCACTGGTAGCTTCAACAAGTCTTTTCAATCACTCACAGCAGGAGTACAGATTCTTCAAAGAAATGCTTTTTCTTTTTCTTTTCAATACAGCAGTTCACTTTAAAAGGATGACATGCAGGAAGTTCCACCAAAGCCTTCTTTCAACTGTGAAACAAGAAAAAAACATTTAATGATTAAAAAGTTCTGATAAAGTGGCAGACTCAGAAGATTAATTATCATTTTCCTTCAGATGCTGATTCATCACTGTTTATTTACAATGCTTTACTTCAGAATTAACAATTGGTTGACACAAAGGTTTGGTTTTAATAATCTGGGAATTGTAAGAGGAAAGGAAGACTTAGGATTCCTACTGTCCTGGGAAAGCATAATCAGAACAGAAGGCAAAGAAATGAATTTTGACTTCAAATACAGATGGAATGAAGGCAATAACATAATTAATACAAATCTGGAATGAAATATTTCTCTGTGGGCTAGATGTCACAAAGTTTTAACCCTATTCTTAAGAGAATGACCTTACAATTTCACACCACATAGTACACAGAGGAAATCTTCCCTTATGTGGTTTCGTTATCTGGTCATTCTTTCAAGAAGCTCTACAGAAATTTGTTAAAGTTAAAAGGGAAGTCATAAGTTAGTATTTTAACATGTTTAAACTAGCTGTTGCTGCAGACTTTACCTCGAATAATTCATTCAGCATTGACACTAATTTCCACCACAGGCTTTGCGAATAGACTTGCATGTATTTAGTATTCTTCCGTTAATGATTTTTGCTTCTCACACTGCAGTTCTATCACTTCTCACTTCTATATATATTGCTCTTCCTTCCTGGTGACCTTGGAAACAGACATGACAACAGAGCTCCCAGCAATTCTTGACACATTCTAGTGACGTACCCAATTCTAGGGAAATAAGAGTACTAACAAACTTCCTTCTAAATTCAAAAAATATTTCTCCATTCCAATACATTTCACAGAAAAGATACATGACAAGCAGGATTTACTGCTGCCCTTTCCTGGCAATGTATTGGAAATGGAAAATCAGGTGAAGTCCCATTCCAATGGAAAGGGGTCGTACCAGTTGTACCAAAAGGAATCCCCCTATTAGAGACATGGAAGAGGAGGAGGAGCTACAGAGGGTCACTGGCATGTCAAAGTCCACAAGAGATGCTTTGTACCCACCCTCCGCTACGCCAACATCCATACCAACTGACAGAGGTGAAATGTCCTTACTTTTGCAGAGGTGGGGCTGGTGATTGCTTCTCATTGAAAAAATATACCAGCAGATAAGATTCTGAGGGGGCTTTATAGGATAGATGTCAAGAGACTGCTTCCCTGGCTGGAGAGTCTAGAACTAACTAGGGACATAGGGCTGAATTTCACGGGGAGAGGCACTCTGCTTGCCACCGCTTCCCCCTCCCCCCCAGCCCCCCGGGGAAAAAATGTCAGACTCCAGCCAACCCATGTTAAACAAGGCTACCCAGCAGCAATAACATGCTGCAGACAACCTTATGTTGGTGTGAGTGGGAATTCCACCCCTCAGTGGAAGGAAGGCCCACCCGCGAGAGCTTCTGGCCAATCTGATTGGCTGGCAGCTCCAGTATTCTCAGCAACACCAGAACTCAGTTGTGGGTGCTGCTGGGACTGCAAGTAGGCATCAAAACAGCCATGGCGTCCAGTCCCAGATAAGTCCCGGGTTTTGGATGGGGAGCCTAGGGAGGGAGGGGGGCAAGGGGGGGTGGGGTGGGGGCGAAGGGGATGTGGTGGGGGGGGGGTGTGTTGGCCAGGCAGGAAGTGACAAAATGGGGGGAACATCTTGGACAGGATGCTCCTGTTGCACACAGGGCAACTCCCAAAGGACGTAACCCCCACTTCCTTCCTGTCTTTCAACCAGTCTGATAAAAAACGGCCTAGCCACTTCGGCCCGCCTGTATTATAGTGTGGGCAGTGTAATATTTGAGTCAATTATCTTGTTAGCAATCTCAATTGCCCATTAGTTATCTTTTTTAAAATGGTGGCTGGGCTGCCGATGAGACTGGATCTGTATTCCCTAAAGTTTTAAAGAATGAGGGATGACCTTGTTGAAACTTACAAAATTCTTACAGGGTTTGACAGGGTGGATCTAGTTAAGATGGTTGGTGAGTCTAAACCCAGGGGACATATCTCAGGAAGTTGTCCTGTGTGCAAATGGAGCGCCCTGTCCAAGATGTTACCCCCACTTTGTCACTTCCTGCCTGGCCAACAAAACCCGCCTCCCTCCCTAGGCTCCCCATCCAAAGCCCCGGAATTATCTGGGTCCGGATGCCATGAATGTCTTCAACCTGGTGCCTACTTGCAGTCTCAGCAGCACCCACTACTGAGTTCTGGTACTGCTGAGAATGCTGGAGCTGCCAGTCAATCAGATTGGCCAGAAGCTCTTGAGGGCAGGACTTCCTTAATCCTGAAATTTTAAGCCTGAGATGAGGAGTAATTTCTTCACCCAGAGGGTGGTGAATCTTTGGAATTTTCTACCCCAAAGGGCTACAGAAACTCAATCATGGAGTGTGTTCAAGAGAGGGATCGACAGACTTCTGAAGACTAATGACAGCAAGCGAGATACTGCGGAAAAGTGGCATTGAGGCAGATGATCTAACTGAATGACAGAGCAGGCTCGACAGGCTGAATGGCCTACTCCTGTTCCTATGTTCTTCTGCAGTCCTTCTCCAGTACAATCAATCAACATGACCATAAGTTTTTTTTTAAATCCATTCATGGGATGAGGGTCCTTGTTCAGGGTCAACTGCACTACTGTGGGTCTATGTCTAGAGTCACATGTAGGCCAGACTGGCAGATTTCCTTCCCCAAAGGGAATTTGTGAACCAGGTGAGTTTTTATGACAATCAGCAATGGTTTCATGGTGGTCACCAGACTTTTAATTCCAGGTTTTTATTGGATTCAAATTTCACTATCTGCCATAGTGGGATTCAAATCCAGGTCCCCAGAGCATTACCCTGAGTCTCTGGGGTACTAGTCCAGTGACAATACCACTATGCCACCAACTGGCTCAGAAAGCCCCCAGAAACTGAGATTAAACAAGTCATCTGAACCACATGATTCACATTTCTCCCAGCACAAGCACAGTCATGGCAGGAAATCTGAATGCATAGATGCACTCCTCCTGCAATCACAACATACAATAACTTCATAAAATATGTAAGTGAATAGACACTTTTGAGAAAAAAAAGTTTCTCAAGTCTATCACCAGGCTGCTGGAAGTGGTTGGGTTTTACTGTGGTTTTGTAGCTTGCATTGTGGCTCAGGGAGGGGCCCAGGAGAAGCATTCAAGATATGCCTGAAAGCCTCAATTTTTTTAAGAAGAAAAATGAATTCAGTGCCTTTCCAACTTTCATGTATGCAAGCATATTCCTTATTCTCAGTCAGGAAATTAAGGTAGAAAGGTTATGTGATCCTTAGATAGGGAGAACCAACTCAACACTCTTCCATTAAATGCTCCTAAGACAAGCCTGTTATACTCTGCAAGAACACTTTCTGCATTAAGACAATGCACATACAAGACTGAAAGTGCTAGCTCCTCCTACAAATTGTGAGATAAAGCAGCATTGCATATCTATTCCACAGCTGTCTTTTTTGATGAAAACATTACCAGTAAACAAAAGGAAGTTACAGTTAGTCAAATTCAGTTGATGCAAATTCTCCAAGCTTTTATGAACAGTTGTAACTCCTGCCACTAGAGGTAACCTGTGCAACTTTAAAGTATGACTAGAATAATAATAATCATTATATTTCCAATCAATGCATTTCAAGTGAAGCACTTTGAGACGTTATTGAGATGTTAGTCATCAGATTAAGTCCTCCTTTTTTTCTTTTAAAGCAATTTGTAACTCTCATTTATTATATTTGCAATATTTTTACATAATTTATATCATACCATTAACATAGTAAAGAGTTTGCTGATTTTGTACTTCTGACAATATTATTTAGCATCTGCCATGGTTTAGTGGGTAAATGTAAAACTCAGGTTGATTATTGAGCTATACAGAACAACAAAGTCCCAGGTTTGATCTTCAATTAATGCCGATCTTTGTGATAATGGTCAGGACAGCAATATACATGCTACAGTTGGGCTCAGCTCTTCTAGATTAAGGAAAAGAAAATCAGTAAGACTTTCTGTTCCTGATTGCTATCCAGTGACTCCTGCTAGATAGTCTGCGGGTGTATGGCCATCGAGTGAGGTTAAGATTGTAAGTTGCTGAGAAGAAGAGTCATATGGACTCGAAACATTAACTGTTTCTTTCTCCGCAGATGCTGTTAGAGCTGCTGAGGTTTTATAGCATTTTCTGTTTTTGTTTAGGATTGTAAGTGTTTCTCATGTTCTCATTGATCAAACAGCCTGCTCACACTCACACAAGCCTATAAGTTCAGATCCCTTAACACACACTAACTTTCCCCTGGTCTGCATTCTTGAGATTTTCTTTAGTTCATCCCTAACTGATTACTCAAGGGAAACTACTGTGTCTTGTTGGGCTTGGCATAAGGCCTTGGGAAAGATGATTGTCTTTAAATAGTTTCTGCAAAAATTCAGAGGCTATTGCAACAATGCACACTTATCAGATAAAATTGAACAATGGGACTCCTCCAAAGAAGAGGTGACTGAGTAGACAGTTTCCAAAGAGGATGAAAGGAAGGACATCCAAAGCTAGAACTCCTTGGCTTATGAAAGATAAACAGGTTAAAAATGAGACAGAAAATGGAGGCTTCTGACAATTGTAAGATTCACAATACAGTAGAAAACTGAGCTGAATATAGAAAATACAGAGGATACTGAAAAAAAGGAATAAAAGGGGCAAATATAGAGCATGAAAATAGATTGGTTGCTAAAATGGAAAGGGAACTCTTGGACACATAAACAGGAGGAGGGTAGTTAAAGGAAGGGTTGGATTGATTAGGGACCAAAAACAAGATCTTGAGTACATTGCATGTGTTCACTAAAAAAGAGAGAATGCTGCCAATGTAGCAGGAAAGGAGGGGGCAGTAGTAATACTGAATAGGATAAAAATAAAGAGGTACTTAAAAGATTGGCAGGCTTCAAAGTAGAAGTGTCACTCAACCCAGTTGGAATGCATCCTAGGTCACTGAGGGCAGAAGAGTGGAAGTTGCAGACGTTTCGGTCACAATCTTCCAATTTCCTTTAGAGAAGGTGCAACCAAGAATAGCAGAATCTAGACCCAACTTTTGTTTGTTTACTAGTCCTACTATCATCCCCCTTTGCCTTACACCATCATCCCTTTTGTAGTTTACTCTCTCCTGCCTTCCAACCCATCACTGGTTGGCCTGTTTGTTCTCCCATCCCTTTCCCTGTCTCATAGTCACTTAAAACCTGTTGCATCTCTAATTTCTTGCAAATCTGATTTCGAACTGAAACCTTAAAAGTTGTTTTTCTCTCTCTACAGCTGGGGAAGAAACACACATGACCTGCATGAGTATTTCCAGTATTTTCTGTTCTTATTTCCTACAGAGATACCAGTGTTGAGGGACTTCAATTACATGGATAGATTGGAGAAGCTTGGGTTGTTCTTCTTAAAGCAGAAAACGTTAAGAGGAGATTTGATAGAAATGCTCAAATTCATAAAAGCTTTTAATAAGAGTAAATAAGGAGAAACTACTTCCAGAGGTAGAAGGGTCAGTAACCAAAGGTCACAGATTTTGGTGATTATCAAAAGAACCAGGGGCAATATGTGGAAACATTATTTTTAACACAGTTGTTGTGATCTGGAATATGGCACCAGAAAGGATGGTGGAAGTAGATTCAATGATAACATTCTAAACAGAACTGGATAAATTCTTGAAGAAAAAACAACTACAGGGCTATGGGGAAATTGGATAGCTCTACCAAAGAGCCAAGAGAGGCATGATGGGTTGAATGGCCTCCTTCTGTACTGTATCATTCTATGATTCTATAAATCAAAGAAGGCCCAAGTATGCATGTCACAAAATGTTGCCCCATTTACTGCTGGCTCATATTAAGCCTCCTTATGATCGTGAACTCATTCATCATGCCAATCCACATATTCAAGCTGCAACTCACATCTTCAAGAAAGGCTTCATACATAAAATCATTGTAACCCAACTTAGCTGTATGATGCATGGTTACTTACTGACACCCAAAATAGGTTTCAGTTTGGGCATGTCTGTCACTCTGTGTGTATGCTCCTAAACTTGCAGCATTTGAAGATTATCTCTGTGTGCTGCAAAGCAAAATGACACAAAAAAACAGAGACCAAACGTAAACTGGGCGACCGCTTTGCAGAACACCTGCGGTCTGTCCGCAAGAATGACCCAAACCTCCCTGTCGCTTGCCATTTTAACACTCCACCCTGCTCTCTTGCCCACATGTCTGTCCTTGGCTTGCTGCATTGTTCCAGTGAAGCCCAACGCAAACTGGAGGAACAACACCTCACCTTCCGACTAGGGACTTTACAGCCTTCCGGACTGAATATTGAATTCAACAACTTTAGGTCGTGAGCTCCCTCCCCCATCCCCACCCCCTTTCTGTTTCCCCCTTCCTTTTTTTTTCCAATAACTTATAAAGGTTTTCCTTTACCCACCTACTTCCATTACAAAAAAAAACCACTAGAGCTATACCTTGAGTGCCCTACCATCCATTCTTAATTAGCACATTCGTTTAGATAATATCACCAACTTTAACACCTATGTGTTCTATTGTACTATTGTCGTTGACATCTTTTGATGATCTGCTTCTATCACTGCTTGTTTGTCCCTACAACCACACCCCCCACCCCCCCAACCTCTCTGTCTCTCTATCTCTCCGCCCCCCCACACACACACCTTAAACCAGCTTATATTTCAGCTCTTTCCTGGACTCGAACTCAAGTTCTGTTGAAGGGTCATGAGGACTCGAAACGTCAACTCTTTTCTTCTCCGCCGATGCTGCCAGACCTGCTGAGTTTTTCCAGGTAATTCTGTTTTTGTTTCTAATTTAACAAGTGCAAGCTGTGCGTAAATAGCCCCAACCACCAGCAACACACATCAGAAATTTGAACAGCATACACCCAAATTTCCCAACTACCATCCCTACAGGCATGGTTTTGTAAAGCAACACCAGAATGATAAAGGAACAGACGCAAAGTGGAGGACTGCTCAGAAATGGGAATCTGGAGGAAACTACTCTGGTCTTTCTTGCATATAGAGTGTACACATAAGCAGTGGTTGAGGAGACGACTGGGCTTTTCCCCTCTTATTGGGTACAGCTGAGGAATGAGTTTTATAAATTTAGAAATAACTATATGTGATTTTATAGGATTCTTGTTTTTTGAAGAATACTAGTCCTTTTTTCAAAAAGTATAGATATACTTTTATAGGTAATGTGCAATCATTGAAACAGGATAGTCCAAAAAAATCTTTATTCCTCCATAAAGAATGAAGCATATATTACAAATTCAAAATGATTACTGTAGATTGCGGCATATATGTCAGTCCAGCATATATGACCTCTGTTTTTGGATGTCAAAATGTATCTTTAGGCACATATTCAGCATCTGAGTTAACCCCTCATGTTTCAACTATTAAATGCATGTTTAGGGCTATACTCGCATTAGGAGTTGGGCTCAATTTTTCAGCTCAGAAATATATGTTTACAGTTACATTTGCCTTAAAAGTTGGTACATGGGATCAAGCAAGTGATACAGTGTTGCACAAAGATGCACAGGAGTTTAAAATACATCCACAAAGAGCAGACTGCGTGTGATGATCAATGAACAGAATACTTCCCACATTTCAAAATGGCAATTACCAACACTGACGGCTCACATTTTAAACATGGCGTATAAGTTGACCCCTGTTTTTGGAAGGATTTGTCAAAGCTTCAAAGGTTGATTTATACTCTGCAATCTAAGGTAAGTCGCAAAGTCGGGCAATTTGTTTTTTGCTTCCAGATGCAATCACACATTACTTTCACCAGAACACTCCAACACAAGAATTTTATGCTGCACTTATACTTTTAGTCTGAGCCTAATAGATGCAGAGTACAGTTCACTGTCTGTGCTTCACCTGTACATGCTTATATACAGCTCTACACCCAGCCACAAAAGCTCAGGTAGGACCATGAGCTTTTTAAAAATATTTAAAAAGCACTACTTCAGGTTTGAAAATACACAAGGTAATTCCTAAGCAGTATAAAATTTGCACAATAAAACAGAAAATTCTAGAAATATTCAGTAGATCTGGCAGCATTTGGGGAAAGGGAAACAGAATTAAAGTTTCAGGTTGATGTCCTTTCATTGGAATCCAGGTTATTGACCTGAAACCTCATTGCATTTAAAAAGGACTTGAAGTGTCATAACCTACAATGTTATGGACCACGAGCTGGAAATTGGGATTAGGCTGGATAGCTGTTTTACGGCTTGGCTTCCTTCTGTGCTGTAAATGCCTATGATTGTCTACAGTGAAGATAAAGTCCTGCCAGTACAATGTAACATTTGATTACACAATCACTGGCCAGCACATAATCAAAACATAACTATAATGTTTAGTAATGACATTAAGTAATGAACCTATAATCAGAACCCTAAGCTTCATGTGACATCATACGAAAAGTGACTGTAAAATAAATGGAAACATGAATACCATTATCTAGCACCATGAAATGGAATAGAAAGGGAAATTCACAGGCTATTCTCATGCATTCCTGCACATTTCCTCAAAACATCTTTGGTAGCAGCTCATTCAATTGCTCAAACCTCTCTGCTGCAAGATCCTAAATGAGGAATGAAAGGAAATGAAAGGGCTTTTTCCCTCACAAATGATAAGTAAAATATGAACACTGAAAAGGAAAAACTATTTTTGGTCACACCTTAAGATGCAATCAACACAACTAATTCTCCACAATAATGCTCACATAAAGCTGTATTTGTTAAATCTTCCCCCATTAAGTATATTCTTCAAAAATATAGAAGAACCTAGTTGCCTAAAACTGGAAAATTTGGGTACAACAAAATATCCTGATCAAATTGAAATGAACCATGTCGTGACATCTTTACACAACTCTTGTCAAGTCTTTGCAGTTACATCAACTGCTTCCAATGATCGCCACAATCTGCTTGGTCTTGCATATGAATAAAATCATTTCCAACAGAGTTGCCCATATTTAAGATGTCTTAAGATGATAGCCACATTTGAATTTGTACTCAAATAGTTTTAACATAAAAATCTGCCATCGGGAATTAATTCATCTGTCTAAATCCTTCACTGCTTTGCATTGAAAATTTTACTGGGGTCTCATGCCCCCAGTCAGCACAGTTTCTGAGTTCCTGATAATCTGTGAATTTGAAATTACAACGTTGGAGAGGCAGAATACTGTTTTAATGAGAGGAAGCAAATTGCACTATTTTGGATAGTAAAGTATGTGTAAATAATTGTATCACAATCAATTATTTTCTAATATCATTAAAATACAGTACGTGAGCATTTAGAAATGCATGGATTAATCCAGGAGAGCCTGCATGGATTTACTAAATGCAAAACAAAAATAAAAATGCCTGGAAAAACTCAGCAGGTCTGATAGCATCTGCGGAGAGGAACACAGTTAACGTTTCGAGTCCATATGACTCTTCAACAGAACTAAGGAAATATAGAAAATAGGTGGAATATAAGCTGGTTTAAGCAGGGGTGGGGCAAGTCGAGCTGGATAGAGGACCAGTGATAGGTGAAGATTTCCAAAAGATGTGATAGGCAAAAGGACAAAGAGGTGTGCAAGTTGTTTTTAACGAGATACCTATTTAGATATATAATAGAAATGCAGTAGCGTTTGTACATATATATAATATATATATATAAATAGATTTTCAGAAGACATTCTTAAGATATCTCAGAATAGGCTTATTAGAAAAATTCAGTGTATTGTATAAAAAGAAACGCAGCTGCATGGATAGAAACATGATCATTGGGCCAGAAACATAGAGATAGGGTAAACAAGGGTTCTCAGATTAGAGGACTAGGGTAATACTCAGTCTATTTTTATCCTCAGTATATTTGGATCATTAGGATTTGGACATAGCAAACACAATTGCAAAATTTGCTGTTAACACAAAAGTGGCAAACAATAAGCAGAACTGTATAGACAGGTTAGCAGAATGTGGATTAATGTGAAGTAATACATTTTGGAAGGAGAAGCTAGGAATGGGACTATACAATCAATGAGATGACACTGAATGGTGCAGAGGAACAGGGAAACAGAGCTTCAAACATACATATTCCAGGTATTTTTATTTTTGTTTTGGATTTCCAGCATCCGCAGTTTTTTGCTTTTATCTTAGTGTTCAAATATACAAATCCTTGCATATGCAAGTGTCAATAGATAAAGCCATTAAAGGGGATAATAAAATTGTGGGTTAATAGGGGTGTAGAGTACAAAAGTAAAGTAATAATATATTTGTACGAAATATTGGTTAGGCTAAAGTTGTTGCACCTTGTGCAGTTTTGGTTGTTTCATCGATCAAAGGACATTAAAGTCACAGAAAACTTTGATTTGCCATAATAATGCCATGGATGGTAAATTACTTTTATGGGGAGAGACTTAAGATATAGGAGCAGATGCTGTTTAGTACAAGTTCCTAAAATTACAACAATGTTTTGATAAAAGTCCAAAAAGAAAAACTGTTTCCCTCTGGTTGCTTAGATAGTGTCACTGAGAGTGAGGAGAGAGGTTAGGAGAATAGTCTTTACACAGGGTTACTGAAGCATGGAAAACAGTACCAGACTAATCTCTATCCCATTGTGTTATTAATAATACAATCATATGACACATTATACATCAACACAAAATTTCAGCTTTACATTTATCCAAATCATTTATTAGAGTCCATTCCCAAGGAATTCTGTGGTGTTTCTTTTTCCTTATATGTACAGGATTGATTACCTTGCTGCTGATACTTTGCTATGTTGCTTGTGATCACAGCTGCAAATGCAGGGAGATTAAATAGAAGTTACCCAGGCAAAACATAAACTACAAATTTTCAGTTGCTAGCCAGGATGTCCAATGGGAGGATATTGGGTCATTATGTATAAGATATCAAAGCAGCTGGGTTAATATAATTTTCATTCGGAGGAACACAGGGGTCTTGTTTGGTTGTAGTGATGGAGAAGTTTGTAGATAGGGAGGGGGGAGCTCCTGGACGCAAGGGTGAGAATTTTAAAATGGAGCGACTGGGGGGCCAGAGGCCAATGTAGGTCAATGAGCTCAGGGGTGATGATAAACAGATCTCGGTGCAGGTTAGACTACATGCAGTAAGGTTTTGGATGAAGTTTTTAGAGGGTAGAAGATGAGAGGCTGAATAGAAAAGCATTGGAATGGTTGAGTCTAGAGGTAACGAAAGCATAGATCAAGCTATGAAGTCAAATTTGGCTCTCCAATTTAGCCTGAGCGGATTAAGAGGGGTGTGCATTTTCCGCTGTCAACAAAGTAATTTCATTCAGCCAATTGTTGCTCAGAAAGTACTATTACTGTTACAAAAACTATATTATGCTGACACATCAAATGAACATATTTTGTAAAAAAAATACATTATACTTATAAAATTTGGGGTAGAAATTCCGATTGTGTGCTCACGAGTCTATGATTTTCCACCCGTCACTGTTATTTGGAACCACATCACAGGTTGGAGAGTGCAAAATGAGATTAATATCCTTTTGAATCATGAATAATTCAATCACATTACAATCCAAATGTGCAATTAACTATGTTACTTTAAATAATAAGCTATGATTATGATCTTAAAACTGAAATAATGAACATTGGATTGTACAACTTTATATTTAAATTATTTTATATTATAATGTAGCCAATTTATGATCTGTGAACAACACATTTACAAAAAATATATTGTTAGCAATTCCACTGTGTGGAAATTATTGAGTGGAGAGCTCTGTGCCTCATCAAATAATGCTTTGCTCAAGGATGAGATCAGAACTTCAGGTTTCCAATCCTATGTGACAGTGTTGCTGAACTCTTCTTCCGCCGCCTTAGTCTCCGTGCTCACTTCTTTGGGCAGGAGTCCTCCTCCCGTTCAACGGATCCTTTTACCCGCCTCCAATATTCTCCCTCCACCTGTACCTCTTCCTCTGGCCTCTTACCTGCTCTCGTCTTTTCATTGAGAACTGTCAACATGACAGCAGCCATCTCAATTTCTCTGCTCCTCTCACCCACTCTATCCTGTCTCCTTCTGAAATTGCCACATTCCGTTCTCTTAGGTCCAACCCTGACTTTGTTATCAAAGCCGCTGACAAGGGTGGTGCTGTTGTTGCCTGGCACACTGACCTCTACCTTGCAGTGGCTGAACACCAACTCTCAGACACTTCCTCCTACCTCCCCCGGACCATGACCCCCCCCCCCCCACCCCCCAAAAAAACCAAACATCAAGTCACTGACCTCATCTCCTCTGGTGATCTTCCCTCCACAGCTTCCAACCTCATAGCCTCCCAACCCCGGGCAACCCGCTTCTACCTCCTCCCCAAAATCCACAAACAGGACTGTCCTGGTAGGCCGATCGTGTCAGCCTGTTCCTGCCGCACGGAATTAATTTCTTCCTATTTTGACTCTGTTCTCTCTCCCCTTGTCCAATCTCTTCCCACCTACATCCACGATTCCTCTAATGCCTGATGTCATATCAACAATTTCCAGTTCCCTGGCCATAATCACTTCCTCTTCACCATGGACGTCCAATCCCCCTACATCTCCATCCCCCAACAGGATGGTCTGAGGACTCTCCGCTACTTGCTTGAACAGAGGCCCAAACAATTCCCATCCGCCACCACTCTCCTCTGTCTGACTGAAGTTGTTCTCTCAATGAAAAATTTCTCTTTAAATTTGTCTCACTTCCTCCAAATAAAAGGTGAGGCAATGAGTCCCAGTTATGCCTGTCTTTTTGTGGGGTATGTGGAACATTCCTTGTTCCAATCCTACTCAGGGCCCCTCCCACAACTCTTTACTCGTTACATCGATGACTGTTTCGGTGCTGCTTCATGCTCTCGTCTGGACCTTCAAAAATTTATCAATTTTGCTTCCTATTTCTTACCTCTCCATCACCTTCACATGGTCCATCTCCAACACTTCCCTTCCCTTCCTTGAACTCTCTGTCGCAATTTCTGGTGATAGACTGTCCAGCAATATTCATTACCTGCCCACCGACTCCCACAGCTACCTCGACTACAGCTCCTCACACCCTGCTTTCTGTAAGGACTCCATCCCATTCTCTCAGCTCCTTCGCCTCCATCTCATCTGTTCTGAAGATGCCACTTTCCAAATTGGCACTTCTGAGATGTCTTCCTTCTATCTTCACCAAGGTTTCCCACCTGCTGTGGTTGACAGGGCCCTCAACTATGTCTGACCCATCTCCCGCACCTCTGCCCTCACACCTTCCTCTCCCTCCCATGATATGGTCCCCCTTGTCCTCACTTTTCACCCCACCAGCCTCCGCATTCAAAGGATCATCCTCCGCCATCTCCAGCATGATTTCACCACCAAACACATCTTCCCCTCACCCTCCCATCAGCATTCCGTGGGAACCATTCCCTCCGAGACCCCCTTTCCACTCCTCCATCACCCCCAACACCTAATCACCCTCCCATTCTGCTTTCTTTCCTTAATGCCACTATCAGCACCTCCTTTTGTCTTTACCACTACCATTAACACTCCCTTTGTCCTTTTGTTCATGACATCTTTGTCAATCTCTCCTTTGCCCCCACCTATTACTGGCCTTCTATCCAGCTTCACCTGCTCCACCCTCCTTAAACAGTATAAATTTCATCACATTTCTACTTCTCTTTAACTCTGAAGAAGAGTCATATGGAGTTGAAACGTTAACTCTGTTTTTCTCTCCACAGATGCCATTAAACCTGCTGAGTTTTTCCAGCATTTTCTGTTTTTGTTGTCTATGTAAGAGCGCATTTTTATTAGGCCATTATATGACACCAACATGCATCAACACAAAGTAATTTTGGTTTTACATTTATGCAAACAGTTTACTGTTCTTCTGATGTGAAACCACTCAAATTTCATTGATGTGGGACATTAACACAATGAGGTAGTATACTGCTTAAGTTTCACTGTAGCTGGAGGGTAACTATAGCCAAAATCCTACAGCTGCAATCTGAAGAAAGCTGATGAAGCATGCACTAGGATTTTTGAAAGGACCCTAAATGGATTAGGTAGAGTCACTGCCAGGTTGGTCTGTACATGGTCTATGGGAAAGTCAGACTTAATGTACCAAATAGCATTTTCTTGTTTCATGCTATCATGTATTGCAACATGTTTAGTAAAAAAATTAAGGTCAAACTAAAATGACCTTAAGAGATGCAAGAGATAATAACAACAACTTGCACTTATATAGTATCTTTAATGTAATAAAACATCCCAAGATGCTTCACAGGACCATAATCAAACAAACGTTGACGCCGAGCCTCAGAGGAGACATTAGGATAGGTCACCAGAAACTTGGTCAAAAAGGTAGGCTTTGAGGAGATTCCTAAAACAGCTGAGAGAGATGGAGAAGTGGAGAGATTTAAGGAGGAATTCCAGAACTTAGAGGCTAGACAGCTAAAGGCACACCACCAATGGTAAGACCAGGAAATCTCCATCACTGAGCTCTTTATAAGCAATAATTATTGTAAAATCACAATGGACTGAGATGCAAAACAAAAGTTATTTACATACAGCATCAGTTATCAATGGAAGTTTCTTCCTTCAGTCATGAAATTCAAGATGATATGACCGCTAAGGTGTTAGCCTTGCACCATGCAGTATGACTGTTGATTCACATCATAATTCTGACAGGCACTCATATCTAACTGCCACAAGTTCATCCTAGCTAAGCCAATAAATTAATAACTTTATGCCTTGTATACTGGGGATATTGCTGCACAGGGTGTCAAAGATGGAACTATTTATGTAACAGTTATTTTTTGAAAGGATACCTTTATGTAATTCCACCGAAAGGATACCGATAAATAAATCCCAAAGACCAAAGTAAGAAAACTTTCACAAAATTATACCCACCTCTGATGGACAATGAACTATAGCAGTGGTCTGAAGCCATGTAAGTCGGGAAATTTCAACTTCTGATGACTATTCATAACTCCTACTGGAAGTGTTCACGTGTAGAATTTGGGTGAGGTCTGCATCAAGATGTGCCACGGTACCACAATAGCTAATTGACCCTTATCTTCCTCACTCATACAGAGAACATGAGTTCAAATCCCACCATGACAATTTAAGAATTTGAATTCAGTTTAAACCTGAAAATAAAAAGCTGTTATTAGTAAAAACGACCATGAATTTATCGAATTGTCATAAAAACCCAAATGTTTCCTAATGCTTTTTAAGGAACCATGGCAATTCTGGTATTTACTGCCCATCTCCAGTTGCCTGAGAAGGTGTTGATAGGCCTTCTTCATGATCTACCGCAACCGGTGTTTGTAAAAGTTTGAGACAACTGAATGGTTTAGGCCACTTCAAAAGGCAGTCAGCCACATTGGTGTGTGCCTGGAGACCAGGTTAGATAAGAATTGCAAGCTTCTTTCCCTAAAGGGCATTAATGAACCAGTTGGGTTTTTAACAGCAATCTGAGAGCTTCATGGTCACTTTTGCTGGTACCAGCCTTTTATTTCCAGGTTTATAAAACCTAATTCAAATTTTCAAACTACCATGGTGAGATTAAACTTACACTCTCTAGATCGTTAGTCCAGTGCCTCTGTATTACTAGTCCAGGAATATAACTACTACAGTACCAGACTCACTGCCATTATGATATTAATTCAGTACGGTTGATTATTGGCATTAAATTAATTTGCACTTAACAAACTTACTTGTGGTATTAATAAGAATTTACTAAACTGCAATAATTAAAGAAAAGATAATGATTCTTCCAGTTTCTTTTTTTCATTCGTTCATGGAATGTGGGCTTTGCTGGCTGGGCCAGCATTTATTGCCCATCCCTAGTTGCCCTTGAGAAGGTGGTGGTGAGCTGCCTTCTTGAACCACTGCAGTCTATGTGGTGCAGATACATCCACAGCGCTGTTAGGAAGGGAGTTCCAGGATTCTGACCCAGTGACAGTGAAGGAACGGTGATATATTTCCAAGTCAGGACGATGAGTGACTTGGAAGGGAACTTCCAGGTGGTGGTGTTCCCATCTATCTGCTGCCCTTGTCCTTCTAGATGGGAGTGGGCGGGGGTTTGCAAAGTACTGTCTAAGGAGCCACTAAAGCAAAATTAAAGTTTATTGCTTCTGATCATGTTAGCTTACTACATTGATCTGGGCAGTTTTCTGTTATTTGGATGTTGATCTGGGGTTGTTTCCAACTGTGAATCCTGATATGGCATTGACATGAATTATTCCGAAGCCAAATATTCCAAAAGTTACATGACAACGTCCTAAAAGACTCCGCCTGCAACAATTCAGTTTTGCAATTTGACCCCTACTCTGTGTGTTAACTGATCTCAACCAGAGAAGCAGATGAGAGACACTTGGCTTAAACACCACTGGGCTAGAATGTTGGTGGGGGTGATGGGGGTGGTGGGGGAATAGGAAATTAGCCAGGGTTTTCCTGTGTTTCCTGCAGTGAAGTGCCACATTTGATTTGGGCAAGGGCAACATCATGCTCAGATGGTCATGTAGCCTACTAACGCTCGCTATGTAGGCTCACATGCAAAGAATGATTACTGATCAGAGGCAGCTAATGTTCATGGAACTATACTTTAGCACGAGTCAAGTTTTCCACTGAGGAATGCAGAAAAAAGGGAGAAAATTAGAAGAAAAATCAGAATTGCTGAAGTAAATTAACATCATATTTTGTTTTCTAGCCTACAAGTAAATGACAGCTAATAAGACAGTAAAACAAAAGGAGCAAAATAAATGATAATGACCCAATATCTGTGGGGGAGATAGACTATTGAAAAAAAAGAAAGAAATCAAATAAACAGAAAACAGGAACAGTTTGAAGAATTTGTCCGCCCCACCCCCACCACCCACCTCCCCACCCCCACTCCAAAATGGTGACATTTTGATGTCACCATACATTCAAAAAGTAATCCATGAACAAAATGGAAGCTCTACCCTAACCAACAGTCATGAGCTTCCATTTATTTACTCTGGACATTGAAGCATTCTTAGAATGGATCTCACAATAAACATTGAAAGAAAATGGAGGTCTCCAACATGATGTCCCTATCACTAGTTATTTCCAATAAAACCAATTTCCTGACAATATCAATTGGCCTGAAACAGTTTATTTTTGTTTTGTTACCCTGAATATCAATCATTTGATACATTTTAACCCAATCTTTCTTTCAGCTGTATGGAAAAAAGTATTTATTTGAGACAATAGAACTGTGAGTGCCACCCACATGCCTTTGTATGTGTGCGGCCCATGGAATATTATACAAAACAAACCACCTCCACTGTACAATCAAGTTCCTAACAAATAAGGTAAACATATCAAACTTTCTTACAGTACCAAACACATTCTCCTCAAAGAGTTACCTGAAAATTATTTCCAGATTAATGTCTTCCTATTGTACTTGTCACTCTAAATATCATGGATTTTGGTGAATCAAAAAGCTTTAAAGTAATTTAAACCCTCCAGTAAAATAATAAACATGTATTGTTGAAGTCTTAAAACTAAACACCAAAAATTGTAATTCCTCTTTTCAATTACTAATTTGTTTGTGTTACCTTTTCTTGGCTTCAAATTTACACATAAAAGTAACCTGGTCTAGAATTAATTTGAGGTATCACTACACTCTCTAAAAATGTTACCAACTTAATTAATTATTGAAAAAATCTAAAATTGCTGAAAGTTAAATCTGTTGCATTGTTACATTTATATTTTTTATTACTGCACAATCCATACTTCACATCTAAAAGATTTTTTGTCCAATTGTGTAATAAAGTGTATCTTGCTGCAGAACATCAAACCTTATCGTGCAAGGCCTTTTGGCGGCATGCTGCTATGTGCAACTCACTTCCAGTAACTGGCTGAATATTTTAATGCTTTCTTCTAAATCATGATTCAGTAGAAATTGAAAATGATACATTATTTGTATTCCTATCCGAATTGCCGCACTGCATCGTATATGCTGAGATCAATTCTGGCATTTTATCGACCTTAGTACTCAAATTTCATATAAAATTATCAAGGCAAAGATGCCGACTTCTCTCCGCCGAGAAAGACTGGCACTTTTTGTTGTGCCTCTGTTGTACTGAGTTAACTAATATTCATTTTTCCTGACCAAATTAGATTACTTCAACAAAATTACCAAGGCAGCGATAAATATAATCACTTTTGAAACTCAAACTTTCTGGGATGTTGACAAACCTTATTCAGTGCTTTCAGTTAAAATGTCAGCCCGTTCAGACATTTTGAAGATATTCTAATAAGTGTTGCTTTGAACTGAGGTTCTCGGTGTTACTCAGGCGTCTTTTTGTCATACTTGCGTACACTAGAAACAAATTGTGTAGTTGATGTACAAACGTACCTGAAGAGTGCCGCAAAATATAGGGATGCATTACTCCCTACTGCTCATTATTGCTGGTTAGCACATTTGGGCATTATTCTCATGGCATTATTCCCCCACTTCTCCAACATCACGGTACAGCTCATGACCACGTTCATTTTCTTACCAAGGTTTATTTGCTGCTCATTTCCACCAAAATTACTCCTTTTTAAACACGATGAATCCCCTCTGCAGTTGATATTTTAAATTTTAGTTTGTTTCTTGTTCTCATTTCGCCTGGAGTGCGAGAGAAAGCCTGCCCCCCCCCCCCCCCATGTGATTAAATTCAATAAAAATAATCGATGGCTGCCTTTAAATAACGAGGAAAAAGTAAGGAAAACAAAGAGATAAAAACAAAAAACTGCGGATGCTGGAAATTCAAAACAAAAACAGAAATACCTGGAAAAACTCAGCAGGTCTGGCAGCATCGGCAGAGAAGAGCACAGTTGACGCCTCGAGTCCTCATGACACTAAGATCTTGGTTTTGGATTAAAATCTTTCTATTTACACAGCGAGTATTCAGCAGCAGCTCGAAGTGAGGAAAGCGACAAGATCCTCTTCAAACTCACCAAAAGCCTCCAGAATCTGGGCAATTTTGTTCATTTGCCAAACTTCGACAAATCGGAACGTGAAATCAAATTGATATTTTCATTTTTGGGTGTTAAATAATTCAGGAAAGCTTTTCACTGAGATTTTCTCAATTTTTTTATTTTCATGTTTTATTAAATTAGGTCTGTGTTTCGGATGAAATCAGCCCATATTTAGGGCCCGTGGATAGGATGAGTTAAGATGTCTCGGTTATTTTTTTCTTGAATAACCCCCACCCCCCGGTTTTTAGCTGCTTTATGCGCCGACCTACCTCAGGCTCCGTT
The DNA here is from genome assembly GCF_017639515.1 of Carcharodon carcharias. Lineage (NCBI taxonomy): Eukaryota > Metazoa > Chordata > Chondrichthyes > Lamniformes > Lamnidae > Carcharodon > Carcharodon carcharias. The sequence continues at coordinate 139,013,711 of NC_054467.1, read as the reverse complement.
CCCCTCCCTCGGCTCCTTCTGACTGGCGCAGGACAGCGCTGGCTCTGCGCTGTCAAATCACTATCAAACCGGCGGTGATTGCTCACAAGTTCAATTAGTCTTTTCTTTCATATATGAAGCTGTCCATTCCTCACGCCGAAAAACATCTTTTTCAGTTTAAGCATTATTTCTCACGGTTCCCTGACATATCCACACCAACAAAGGGCATCAAAAGGAGCACCAGGAGCCAGGTTGTGTGAGTGACTCAGCCGGTGGTTTACTGACTGACTGATTGATTGCAAGCCTCCACCAAGGACATCCTGTGCGACAAGCAACAAATCGAAAAAGCTGTCGGTTGCAGTTTCACCTACCCTCTTGTGGTTTGTGCATCACATCAACGTTAAAGGACAGCAGAAGTACAGGGGTGGGTGGCATCCTGATTCAAAAGAAGGCGAGAAACCCCCTAAAGAATAATGGCTCGCCGTTTTGATTTGGCTCTTCATGGAATATAACTCTAATATGGTTTCAAACCTGGTTTGGAAGCGCACAGCAGCTTCTGCCCATGCATATTCAGGACATTTAAAATTTTATAATGGCGAGCATACCTGCTCAAAGTTCTCTCTTGGTCTTTAGAAAGTAGATCTTTTCCTGGCCAGCATTTTCAGCACATTTGTATGACTTACTGTACATAGAAATTACAACTCTCAGAATGATGCCATTTGCCCACACATCCATGTCAGTGTTTATGTTCCACACAAGCCTCCTCTCACTCTACTTCATCTAACCCGATCAGCAGAACCTTCTGTTCCTTTCTCCCTAGTGGTTATTTGGCTTACCCTTTTATGCTTCTATGTTATTTGTTTTAATTGCTCCTTATGGTAGCGACTTCCACACTTTCGCCTCACTCAAGGAATTTATTAGTGACTATTTTACATTTATGATCCTTTGTTTTGGATTTCTCCACAAGTGGAAATTGCAAGAGGGCTTAACAGGATCAATAGGGGAGGCTGTGGCGCTAGTGGTATTGTCACTGACTAGTATTCCAGAGACCCAGGGTAATGCTCTGAGGATGCAGGTTTGAATCACGGCATGACAGATGGTGAAATTTGAATTCAATAAAAATCTGGAATTAAAAGTCTGATGATGACCATGAAATCATTATCGATTGTTGTTAAAAACGCATCCAGTTCACTAATGTCCTTTAGGGAAGGAAATCTGCTGTCCTTACCTGGCCTGGCCTACATGTGACTCCAGACCCACAGCAATGTGGTTGACTCTGAACAAGGGCAATTAGGGATGGGCAATAAATGGGCAAGTGATGCCTGCATCCCATGAATGAATAAAAAAATTGAGAGATTGTTTCTACTGGAGAGTCTGGAACTTGTAAAAAATTCTTTCACAGGATGTGGGCATTGCTGGCTAGGCCAGTATTTGTTGACCATCGCTAATTATCCTTAAGAAGGTGGTGGTGAACCTTCTTGAACCATTGCAGTCCATGTAGTGTAGGTACATGCATGGTGCAAGGGGGTATAGTCTCAGGATAAGGGGTTGATCATTTAGAACTAAGATGAGGAAAAATTTCTTCACTCAGAGTATTCTGAATGTTTGGAATTCTGTACCCCAGCAGGATGTCGTGCTCAATCATTAAATATATTCAAGGCTGAGATAAATAGATTTTGGGACTCTAGGGGAATCAAGGGGTAGGGGATCAGATGAGAAAATAGAGTTGAGGTTCAAGATCAGCCATGATCATATTGAATGGCAGAGCAGGCTTGAAGGGCAGGGAAACAAGCCCCAGCCTGTCCAGCCCTCAAGGCAGAATTCAACTGAATGTGACACTGAGCAAATAGTCAAACTGAAGTCAATGTGGCTCCTCAAGAGAAACTGTCCAAAGGCTGGAATCAAATCTGGCACAAAGGGAGATGATTGTGGTTGTTGGAGGTCAATAATCACAGCCCCAGGATATCAGTTCTTCAAGGGAGCATCCTCATCTTATCCCTCTTCAGCTGCCTCATATGGCCTTCTCTCCTTCATAATGTCAGGAATGGGTTCATCCACAACCATTTCACAGTGTCAAAGTCCACTTGCAACTCCTCTGATAATGAAAGAGCCCATACCAGCCTATGGGAGGACTGGAATAACATCCAGATTTAGGCTGACAAATGGCACATAGCATTCATACCACATAGGTGGCAAGCAATGACCATCTTGAACAAGAGAAAGTAAAACTATCTCCCTTGGCTTTCAGCTGTGCCACCATTGCTGAGTGCCCTGCTATGTATACCTTGGGAGTCACCACAAACTTAACCCAGCTAGCCCTTACCAAAATCAGGGCTACAAGACATTAGGTAAGGGACAAACTTCCTAACATCTCAAAGCTTTTCCGCAAACTGCAACAGCAACTTGCATTTATATAGCACCTCTAAAGTATTAAAACATCCCAAAGTGCTTTACAGGAACATTATCAAAAATCTACTAGGCTGAAGTTAGGAATGTGATAGAATACTCTGCGCTCACTTGAATGGTTGAAGCTGCACAAGCACACAAGCAGCTCAGAATGGTCCAGGACAGACCAACTCATTTGATCGATAATCCTGTCACCATACTTAATATCTACCTGATCACCATCAATGATCATCAAAATTTTATTGGATTTTTGCACAGTTTCATATCGCAGTCAAAAGAATAGGACACTTCCTTATTTATTGACATGATTTATGGCCTACACAGGGCTCCCAGTCTGAGACCATTAGAGCTGTGGAACCTCATCCCTGCAGTCTGGAAATGATTCTGTTTTGCCATCCAGCAAAGTGCCTGAAGTGTAATGTATAGCCTGTATGTACTTATTAAAGATATTTTCCAGTTTGGAAAAACTAAGTTTACCTGCACACATTTTCAACAGGCCAAGAAGCCCTTGATGAGATGTAATAGCTATTGCTGTCCCACAATAGCCAGGCAAACAAGCAAAGAGTGGCAAGCTCAAGGGAAAGTCCTTAATTCGAGCCTGCAGGCTGTCAATCTCCCACAATAGCTAGGCTAAAATTAAAATGGACCAGATTAGGCAAAAAATAAAACAGTACAAGAAGTTCCACATGAGAAAGTAGAGAGGAAGGGTCCTTACATCAGCATTCCTATTAGCAGAACTAGTAGTAGTGTTTCTAGTAGTGTTAGAACTAATTCTAATTTGTGTTTTGCAAGTGAGTCAGCTTGCTAACTCTGTGACTGCAATATGGTCTTTTAAATCTAATAAAATATACCTGCCATATGTCGATATTGGTTCAGTCTTCTTTGAAATCTATTTCACAGGGCAATTACTTTCAGGTTCCCCATCTCCTGCAAAGCATTAAGGAGGAGAAAATATAAAGGCAAGTAACTGTCCACTGTCCAACCGACCTCCCTAACCAAGCCCCTTCCCACTGACCACCCGACCCCCACCCCCTAACTGATCAACCGAATCCGCCTGACTGATCCCCCTGTCCAACCAACCCCACCCAACCTACCACCCACCACTGACCACCCAAACCCTACCCCTTAACTGATCAACTGAACCCCTTCGACCAACAACCCCATGTCTTTGCAACTGACCCCTCCCACCAGCCAACCAAACCCCCAACTAACCAACCGCCACCACCCCCGACAAAAACACCCTCCCACTGACCACACAAACCCCACGACCACCTGGCACCCCCCACCGGCCCAACCAACAGGCCCACCCCTGCCCCCCCACCACAAATCCACACCCCCCAATCCTACCCACTTACTTTCTCCCTGGCTTCTGAAAGTAGCTGGACCTTTAAGCTTATCTGCTTTACTACAGCTAGTACCGTGAAAAAGGACATGTGGCTTCCTTCCTAATGACACTCCGGCCCTCGACTGTATGCCTCGGGAATGCACACCTATACAGTTCTTGCCCAGCCTGAGTCAGAAGGTTGGGAGAAAAAGGAACGGCTGGATTTCCAGATAAGAAACTAGGAGCGGAGTGCTAATCAGACTCTGATTGCCACTCCACAGAATAATCCCTGGGCTCATAGATGGTGGCCTCCAGGTGACAGCAGGCAGGGTGGTCAGAGAGTGTGGTGGCCTAGACAACTATTGGGAACCCATTTAGTGCTAAAAAGGTTAATGGAGAAGTTGAATTATATGCCTAGGCCTAAGAGAAAAAATACTGCAACCTTGAGAACAATACCATATTGTCTGACCACAGTTGTAGGACGAGCCCTGAGACATTCCATTTTGTTCTTTCTCAGGCCAATGTAATCAGGATTGTGATAAGCATTTGTGTAAGTGCAACATCTGTTATGGTGGGAACGAAAATTTACTACTATGTGGATTGGTCAGTTAACTTATGCAAATAAGTGAATAGGTTTGTGTAAAATTTACTGATTGGCTGTAAAAATGCTTTTAGCAGGTCTGTGTGTATTCTGCTATGAGACTGTACGGTAGCTCTTTTGTGTGCTGTCTCCCTTGTGCACAAGTAATAAATGGGGTTTCTACGTATTAATGATGCCTTGGTGTGATTAATCTCCGATAGTTTCCTGGAGGTTCCACCAAGATTACTAACCCCTAGGGTTGGATCACGGAGCGCCAGCGTTAGGACCTCGCGGTTCAAGGACTCCTTAGTCCGCAGCAGCCTGATTTGGGCTTCTGGGGTTCGTTGACCCGTGATCTGCCTTCGCATGCCTGTGGCTGACTCTTAGGGTAAGTCATCTATTTAATTGTTTAGGAGATTAGTTGTTGCGGTCCAGGACCGCTTTGGCCAGAATATACTCAAGGGTGGAGCCCTGGAGTTTAGTTTTAGTATATACTCGGGATTGGAGCCTTGGTGTGATTAATCTCCGACAAAAGCAGCAAGTGGTTTAGCTGTTTGGACAATGATAACACCACCCAGCCACACCACCCCCCCCACCCCCCCCCGCCCCCCCACCCTCCACACCCATCACTCACCCCCGACAACCCCAGCCCACCAACTCACACTAATGAATGGAGTGACTTCAGAAAGTCAGGAAAAACTTTGACTTGAAAAATGCCCAACCATCTTCAGGTGCTTCATCAATGACCTTTCTTCCATCAAAAGGTCATAAGTGGGGATTTTCACTGATGATGGCACAATGTTCAGCACCATTTGTGACTCCTCAAATATTGAAGCAGTCCATGTCTAAATGCAGCAAGACCTGAAGAACATTCAGGCTTGGGCTGATGAGTGGTAAGTGTTCTGAGATGGGTCCATTTTCCTTATACTTTAGGTGTGGGAATTGGTTCTTAGACAGACTGTACACATACTCTGGTATCTATTTCTTACTTGTTTATTAGTACTACATCTAAACAGGTTTCAGAGTAGGCATGTTGCACCCAGTCAAGATTTTAACTTCTTTCTTGAGAGTCTAACACATGACTGATTAATGTCAGTAGCACATCGTCATCTACATCATACATTAGCATATTCCATCTGTTAACCCTTTATATTACACCTCCCCACAAATATACTCTCTTATTTTTTAACAATATGAAACTATCTTTAACTATCTACATTACATTTCTGTAACTCCCCTTTTACAACTAAAGAATCTAGTCAACTCCAACTACTACTCTTCCCCTCCCTAAGTCACAATGCTGGGGGATTCAATCTTCTTCATTATTTTTAGCCATGAGGAAGACATCTTGGAGGCATGAGAGCTTTCTTCTGCAATTGGTAGGACATCATCATCTGCAGAATAGGACAACACTTTAGTTTCACTGCTGTTGGCATTGCTGGGAAGCAGATTTGAGGTTGCAAGATGACTGAACTGCAAGGGCAATGAAGATTTTTCAATGAAAGACTAATTCAAAAGAGAAGACTGAAGTGAATCGATCTTTGGACATTCTGGGACTAGAAGGGAAGAACTCAGGATGCTCTGAGGAACTTGTTACTCTTTGAGGACTCTGGAAAGAAGCTTCAGTAGAGGAATGATCTTCAATCCAGGGAAAACTATCATGGCTGTATCTTCCACTGCTGTATCAAAGACTGAAAGGCTTTGAAGATCTGAGATATAAATTAACTTAAATGATGAAGGAAAAAACAACTAACTTCCTGTCAGGAGAAGGAGAGATGATTTCCCAGTGATATTTCAGGAGGACCGTCTACTTTCTGGCGACAGTGGAAACAGAGCCACACCTCCCTGTACAATGGCAATGGGAAGAATTGCTGAAAATATGAAGACAAGACAGCCTCACTTCTGTAATGAGACTAATTTCTTATAGACAATCAACTTGGGGACAAGATTGCTGTACAGGATTCTGCAGTTTCAGAAGCACTAAAGTTTCTGTACTGATTTCCAGTTCTAGGGGGAAGAAGTCTTACAGTTGAGACTGAAGTATGGGTGTCAATTGACTTGCACCCTGGGAAGGTACCAGCTCTTTAGCAGTGTGATCCCCTATGGACTCTAATCTGCACTCAGGCAAAACATTCCTTCTGGAAGACTCTTCATGGACAATAGGAGATAAAGTAGGCAATATTTTGGTAGATTCATTGGAACTAAGATCTGAATGCAACTTAGCCACTGAAAGCACAGCTGATTCTTCTAAAAGGACAACAGAGATGTCAAAAGGTGCATCCATCAATGGGAAAGGTGAATTATTCTCTAAGACCTCAGTCTCTAAGAGATCACTCAGTACTGCAAGGGATTCTTCCTCATCAATATTTAGGAAGAGCCAGTTCAAGTCCAGCAGGTCTTCATAGTCATGGTCACCATATGCTGCAGCACCTTCTGTATCCACTACCTCTGGCCTTACGTTGTGAAGAACTGAGAGATTCACAACTTCAATCTCCACCTGTCCAATGGAAGGTGTCTCTATGAAAGAAAGGAACTTACTGCTGCGTGTATGAACTTCCCCAGCTTCTCAAGGCTGAATTTCCTCAGCTTCTAAATAAAAGGTTGAAGATTGTTGCATGAAAGACAGTGAATCATTCAAATGATGAGCATTATCTCTTTTTTGTAGAAGTATGCGAACATCACTACTCAATAAGAATGTACATTGATTGTGAAGAACATAGAGAGAATCAACAAAGCGATCATGGATTTGCTCATCCCACAGCACCCCATTTATGCAAGAACTAGCTAGGCAATAGAGATCGGTTAAAAATAATTAAATTGATTCCCCAGGTCTTTGCAAGCACTGGTTAAAATGTGCTCGTTCAATTAATAGATTTTGCTTCAGGCTGAAATACGTATCAATGGCTTTTAAGAATGGACTCATTCGATAAGGTGCCACCTAAAAGGTAATTGCATAAGATAGAGGCTCACCGTATTGGGGTAATGTATTAGCAAGAATTGAGGATTGGTTAACACACAGGAGACAGAGAGTCGGGATTAATGGGTCTTTTTCAGGTTGGAAAGACGTAACTAATAGAATGTCACAAGGATCAGTCCTAGGGCCTCAATTATTTACTATCTATATTAATGACTTGGAGAAGGGAGCAGAGTGTAATGTATCCAAATTTGCTGACAATACAAAAATAGATGGGAAGGCATGTTGTGATGAGGACAGAAGGAATCTGCAAGGAGATTTAGACAGGTTGAGTGAGTGGGCAAAAACTTGGCAAATGGAGTTTAATGTAGGAAAGTGTGAGGTAATGCGCTTTGGTAGGAAGATTCAAAAGGCAGGCTATTATTTAAATGGAGGGAGACTCCAAAAAAGTGCAGCACAGATGGATCTGGGTGTTCATGTGCATGAAACACAAAAACACATGCAAATGTGGCAAGTAATTAAGAAGGTGAATGGAATTTTGGCCTGTATTGCTAGGGGGTTGAGTTTAAAAATAGGAAAGTCTTGTTACAGCTGTACAGGGTGTTTATGAGGCCGCATCTTGAGTACTATGTATAGTTTTGGTCCCCGCATTTTTGGTCCCCGCCAGGATATACTGGCAATGGAGGCAGTTCAAAAGAGATTCATTAGGCAGATTTCTGGGATGAAGGGGTTGATTTATCAAGAACGGCTGAACAGGTTAGGCCTTTATTCATTGGAGTTTAGAAGAATGAGAAGAAGATTCTGAGGGGGCTTGACAGGATAGATGTTGAGAGGTGTTTCCACCAGTGAGCAAATCTCAAACTAGGGGACATAGTTACAGAATAAGGGGACACACATTTGAAACTGAGATGCAAAGGAATTTCTTCTCTCTACCCCAGAGAGTTGTGGAGGCTAGATCACTGAAAGTATTTAAAGAGGAGGTAGATAGATTTTTGAAATATTGGGGAGTTGAGAGGCTATGAGGAGCTGATACGAAAGAGGAGTTAAGGCCTGGGGCAGATCAGCCATGATCTTATTGAATGGCGGGGCAGGCTTGAGGGGCCGAATGGCCTATTCCTGCTCCTATTTCTTATCTTTTTATGTTCTTATGTCCAAAGTCTATAATGGTTCCTACACACCCTGCCTTATGAGAATGCCGTCTGCTACATAGTACTGGACCTACCAGTTCTGGACATGCTGCATAAAGAAAGGAACTGACTTGGAGCTTTGGCACCTTCTCATGAAGACCTGAACACTGATCAGTTCCAGAGAAAATGGCTTTTCCATAACTCCTACTGCTGGCCTCTCTGCAAGCCCTCAAGGCAGCCAAACGGGCAGGGCAAGGGCAGGGACTGCTCACCAGGTGCAGTCATCATTACCTCTCTGCAGTGTACCTCCTTCGTCCACCGAATCTTTTAGGGGCTGCTTTTAAAGGTTGCTTCACTCTGTGGTTCCTTTGATAACAATGATGTCTCTTTTACATCAATGTCTCCAGGATTGCCACCGTGTTCAGAGGTGGGTCCTTCTAGCTTAAGGTTTGGGACTTAGTTCCTAGACAGATTGTAGACATACCCTGGTATCTGTTTAACAATTGTTTATTAAAGCTACATCAAAACAGGTAACAGAGGTGCACCTAGGCATAATTCCAATCTCTCTCTCTCTCTCGACAGACAAAGAGAGAGAGCGAGAGTCTAACATCTGACTGATTGATGTCAGTAGTACATCATGACCTATGTCATACATTAGCATATCCCATCTGTTAACCTTTTATAATACAGTAAGTAACATTTGTGCCGCAAAAACACTGGGCAATGACCATCTCCAACAATAGAGAATCTAACTATCTCCCCTTAACATTCAATGGCATTACCCTTGCTGAATACCTCACTATCACCACTCTGGAGGTTACCATTGATCAAAAACTAAACTGGACTAGCCATATAAATACTGTGGCTGCAAGGACAGGACAGAAGCTAGGAATTCTGAATACCTCATCTCCTGATTCTCCAGAGCTTGTCAACCACCTATATTCTATTAAGCAATAGAGAGAAATAATCAGAAGCAATCTGTCTTAGTAACAGTTTTTTTATATAAACAAAAGGCTTGAACTGTTAAGAAGTTGTCCTTTTTAATTCAGTGTTTAATGGGAGTGGAGCAGAATAAGTTGCTTTCAGGCAGAAATGTGTTTGTTTCCTCAGGGCTGAATCCAAAAACAATGTAAGGTCATAAAAGTCTATCGCCCGATTAAACAGTTTTTTCAATCTGCATTGCTAATGGATTTGACAGCTTCAAATTTCTGCTGAAATAAACACTGCAAAGCCCTCGCTTTGGCACAAATCAGCAGTATGATTAAATATTCTCCACTTGCCTGGATGAGTGCAGCTCATTTTCCAGGATGGTGTTGAGTTTCTTGAGTATTGATGGAGCCACAGTCATCCAGGCAAGTGGAGCGTATTTCATCAAACTCCTTGGGACAGGCTCTGGTGAATCAGAAGTTGAGTTACGCACTGCACTTGTAGTCACAATATTTATATGGCTAGTCCAGTTCAGCTTCTGGTTAATGATAAGCCCCCAGGATGTTGATAGTGAGGGATTCAGCAATAGTAATGCCATTGAATGTTCAGGGGGAGATGGTTAGATTCTCTCTTTTGGAGATGGTTATTGCCTGGCATTTGTGTGGCATGAATGTTACTTGCCACTTATCAGCCCAAGCCTGAATGTTGACCAGGTTTTGCTGCATGCAGGAATTAACTGTTTCAGTATCTGAGGAGCTGCAAATTGTACTGGATATCTGCAATGTACTGCAATCATCAGCAAACTTCCCCACGTCTGACATTACGATGTAGGGAAGGCCATTGATGAAGGAGCTGAATTACTGCAGTCCATATGGTGTCAGTACTCCCACAGTTTGGTACAACTAAGTGGCTGGTTAGGCCATTTCAGAAGGCAGCTAAGAGTCAACTATACTGCTGTGGGTCTGGAGTCACATATAGGCCAGCATGAAAGACAGCAGATTTCCTTCCCTAGAGGACTCATGGTGAACCAGATGGGTTTTTTTTAATGACAGTCAATGATAGTTTCACAGCATCATTACTGAGACTAGCTTACAATTCCAAATTTTTATGAAATTCAAATTCCACCAGCTGCCCAGGGTATTAGCCAAGGCTGCTGGAGTACTGGGATACGAACTCAAAACGTTAGCTCTGTCTTCCTCTCCACAGATGCTCTTGACCTGCTGAGTTTTTCCAGCAATTTTTGTTTTTGTTTCTGCTGGAGTCCTGATCCAGTGACAATATCACTATGCCACCGTCTCCTGAAAAATCTGCCCAAATCTCTTGGTGAGTGAAAGATGAGGTGTCGAAGTGAGCGAGGGCTTTGCAGTGTTTATTTCAGCAGAAATTTGAAGCTGTCAAATCCATTAGCAATGTAGATTGAAAAAACTGCTTAATCGGGCAATAGACTTTTTGACTTTACATTGTTTTTGGAATCAGCCCTGAAGAAACAAACACATTTCTGCATGAAAGCATCTTATCCTGCTCCACTTCCATTAAGCATTGAATTAAAAAGGACAACTTCTTTACAGTTAAAACGTTTTCTTTATATAAAAAAACTGTTACTAAGACAGACTGCTTCTGATTATTTTTCTCCATTGCTGAATAGAATGTTGAGCTCCGAATTATCCAGTAATGCCGGCCCCACCATCTTAAATCAGGCGATGAACTCTTCAATATCAAGAGATTTGTTATAAAACTCATGGATTGCTATTTTTTTACAAACAAAAACCAATCTAGCTTGAAAGTTGGTTTATAAAGGTCATTAATGGCTTATTAATCTCTAATAGATCAGAGAACTTTACAAAATTATATTACTATGTCTGAAAATGTTTTTTCTGAATAATTTGCAAAAATGCTACCAGCTATCCCCACATGTGTTAAAAAAGGATCCACCCTCCCACCACAGAACAATGATACAGCACAGAAGGCTATTCAACTCATTTTGCCTGTGCTGGCTCTTTGCCAGAACTATCTAATTAGTCGCAGTCCCCTGCTTTATCTCCATAGTCTTATATATTTGTCCCTTCAAGTATATATCCAAATCCCTTTTGAAGGCTACCATTGAATCTGCTTCCACAACCCTTTCAGCACATTCCAGATCATAATGATAATTCATGGTGGAGAATTGAATAAACGGATTTGCTGAAAGGGTTAGATGAAATAAGGCTTGTGTGGTGCAAGTAGAATTACAAGTCAGAGCAGTGGAATCCAATTTATGCTTTTCAATTATATCTTCCTAAGATCATTTGAGAGATTGTTTCCCATAACATATTCTTCCTATATTTAACACATCTTTTTGAACAGCGCATAAGGCAACCTTTAAAAAACTGTTTCTGTACCACAGTGCTCTGTTTCTACAGGTAAAAATCTCTCTTGCAGTTGCAAAAACCTTTTGTTCGCAATTATTATCTTCAGTTCACAAACATAAAACTCAAGAAGCTAATGGTAAAATACTGCAACAAAACAGTTTAAACTTGTAATACAGCAAAATAGCCTGAAACACAAAACTAGGCTCAGCCAAGGGGTTTTTTTTATGGTCTGGTATCTAACTATATTACTAAACATCGGTTAAGTCCAGATAAAATACAAATCACCAAAAAAGAATAGAGTAATGCAAATGACCAAAACTAGGTGGCAGAACTAGAAGATTAATTCCTCTCCCTGTATGGTTCACATTGTGCGGCTCAATAAGAAGTCCAAAATAAAATGAGAAAATAGGTGCTTAAATGTTTTGTTGCTCCTTTTCCACGAGGTGGGCATGAAAATTATGTGACATATTATTTGGTATTGGTTTAATTTCTAAACATGTGATCGATAATATAGCGCTATTAATCATGCAAAGTGTGCAAAAGTTTGCCTGCATTCTTCCCTCACTTTTCTCCCCATGTTGACCTTGTGCTGAAAAAGGATAGGTCGGAGGACAACTACACACTGTATCACAGCAACCAGCCACCCCTCTCCCTTCTAGCCATTCACCCAACTATGCATGCTAACAGAGTCCAAGTGCCTTTCTCAAAATGTATCCTTTTCCATTGCGTTCTTGACAAGTGCTTCCTACTACCTCAAAAAGCCGAACAAATAATTTCTATCTCATTCTGATTTAACACCGCATTAACATGTTCCCCGGGCCAATTATGCCTTGGATAGCACTCACCGAGAGAGAGAGAGAGAGAGAGAGAGAGCCACCAGCCATGCTTGGGCCTCTACAGTCTGCACATTCATCCAACCTCTGGTCACATTATGTTTCAGTGGCTGGTGGTTCTGATCCCGATAAGTTTGAAGATATTTTGTGAAAATATTGACCCTCATAGCAAAAATAAATTCCATAAGCCACTTCTGCATGTTAAAAAATAATACAATTTGCATCATTCACAAAGATACCCTTTAAATATAGGATAATGGGGCTGAATTCTCCCCCCATTGTGGGGGGTTGTGTGGGGGCAGGCAGGCGGGAGCAAGTGCGAACCCAATCAGCACCCGGTATGCGCCGCCATTTTACGTGGGTGGGCCAATTAAGGCCCACCTAGCATGATGCACACCCTGAAGCGCTATGCGCTCCCTGTGCGGGTGGGGGGATTCCCTGAGTCAGGGCCTGCACTCTTTCGCATATGCGCACAAAAAAGCGTAGAAATTTCCCTGAAGCACCTCCGTGTCTCAGGGAGATCAGTTTAAGTTCTGGAATATTTAATAAAGGTGAAAAAAAAAATTTAAGGACATGTCCCCTCATGTGAAATTGTCACATGAGCTGGGACATGTCCATTAATTTTTTCGAAAATTTTTATTTAAATAATAAACCCTTCATGAAACCTCATCCCGCCCATGGATGAGGTTTCATGAAAAATGCGAAGGTCATCTGGGCTCTTCGCCTGCCCGACAACCGTAAGATTGGACGGGCAGCATTCTTAGCAACTTTAATTACTTTGTTAATGGCCTTAATAGGCCCTTGATAGTTTGGCAGGCGCCCAGACAAACTGACAGTCTAAATGACACGCAGTGATGTTGGGATGCCCACCTGATGTCACCGCATGTCATTTTACGCGTCGGCGAGCAGGCCCCACCCCCGCTCGCCGCTGGGAAAATTCTTCCCACGGTCTACTTTTACCATAAGACGTAGGAGCAGAAGTAGGCCATTTGGCCCATCGAGTCTGCTCCACCATTCAATGAGGTCAAGGTTGATCTGATAATCCTCAACTCCACTTTCCTGCCTTTTCCTCATAACTCTTGATTCCCTTACTGATTAAAAATCTGTCTATCTCGGCCTTGAATATACTTAACGACCCAGCCTGTACAGCCCTCTGCAGTAAAGAATTCCACAGATTCACTATCCTCTGAGAGAAGAAATTCCTCCTCATCTCTGTTTTATTTGTGCGCCCCCTTACACTGAGATTAAGCCCTCTGGTCCTTTACTCTCCCACAAGGGGAAACAACCTCTCAGCATCTACCCTGTCAAGACCCCTAAGAATTTTATATGTTTCAATAAGGTCGTCTCTCATTCTTTTAAACTCCAATGAGTACAGGCTCAACTTACTCAACCTCTCCTCATAAGAAAATCCCTCCATCCCCAGGATCAACCTAGTGAACCTTCTCTGGACTGCCCTTAATGCCAGATAAGCGGCCAAAATTGTTCACAGTTTTCTAGGTCTGGTCTAACTAGTGCCTTGCATAGTTTTAGCAAGACTTCCCTATTTTTGTACTCCATTCCCTTTGAAATAAAGGACTACATTTAATTTGCCTTTCCTATTACCTGCTGAACTTGTATGCTAGCCTTTTGGGATTCATGCATGAGGACCCCCAAATCCCTCTGTGCTGAAGCTTTCTTCAGTCTTTCTTCATTTAAATAATATTCAGCTCCTCTATTCTTCCTGCCAAAGTGCATAACCTCACACTTTCCCACATTATATTCCATCTGCCACGTTTTTGCCCACTTACTTAACTTGTCTATATCCCTCTGTAGGCTCTTTGTGTCATCCTTACCATTTGCCTTCCCACCTATTTTTGTGTCATCCGTAAACTTGGAGATAGCACATTCATTTCCCTCATCCGAATTGTTAATAAATATTGTAAATAATTGGTGCCCCAGCACTGATCACTGTGGCACTCCACTAGTTACAGGTTGCCATCCTGAAAATGCCCCCCCGTATCCCAACTCTCTATCTTCTATTAATTAATCTTGCTTCCAATTTCCACCCCTCCATCATTTTCACATGATCCATCTCTGACACTTCCCTTCCATGATCTCTCTGTCTCAATTTCTGGTGATAGACTGTCCACCAATATTCATTACAAGCCTACTGACTCCCACAGCTACCTCAACTACAGCTCCTCACACCCTGCTTCCTGTAAGGACTCCATCCCATTCTCTCAGTTCCTTCGCCTCCATCGCATCTGTTCTGATGATGCCACTTTCAGAAACAGTTCCTCTGACATGTCTTCCTTCTTCCTTAATCGAGGTTTTCCACCCACGGTGGTTGACAGGGCCCTCAACCGTGTCCGGCCCATCTCCCGCACATCCGCTTCCTCTCCCTCCCAGAACCATGTCCTCACTTATCACCCCACCAGCCTCTGCTCTCAAAGGATCATCCTCTGCCATTTCCACCAACTCCAGCATGATGCCACCACCAAACACATCTTCCCTTCACCCCCCCGGCGGCATTCCACAGGGATCATTCCCTCCGGGACACCCTGGTCCACTCCTCCATCACCTGCTACACCTCAACCCACTCCCACGGCACCTTCCCATGCAACCACAGAAGGTGCAACACCTGCCCCTTTACTTCCTCCCTCCTCACTGTCCAAAGGCTCAAACATTCCTTTCAAGTGATGCAGCATTTCACTTGCATTTCCCTCAATTTGGTCTACTGCATTCGCTGCTCCTAATGCGGTTTCCTCTACATTGGAGAGACCAAACGCAGACTGGGTGACCGCTTTGCAGAACACCTTCGGTCTGTCCGCAAGCATGACCCAGACCTCCCTGTCGCTTGCCATTTCAACACTCCACCCTGCTCTCATGCCCACATGTCCGTCCTTGCCCTGCTGCAATGTTGCAGGGAAGCTCAACGCAAACTGGAGGAACAGCACCTCATCTTCTGACTAGGCACTTTACAGCCTTCCGGACTGAATATCAAGTTCAACAATTTTAGATCATGAACTCTCTCCTTCATCCCCACCACCTTTCCGATCCCACTTTTTTCCAATAATTTATATAGATTTTTCTTTTCCCCCTATTTCCATTATTTGTAAATGTATTTCCATCCATTGTTTTATCTCTACCTTTTAGCCTATTTCAATCCCTTCCGCCCACCCCATCCCACTAGGGCTATCTGTACCTTGCTCATCCTGCTTTCTACCCTTAATGTCACGTATTAGCACATTCCTTAGATAATATCACCACCTTCAACACTTCTTTGATCTTTTGTCTATGACATCTTTTGGCTATCTCCATCTATCACTGGCCCTCTATCCAGCTGTACTTGTCCCACCCTCCCCCCCCCCCACCCCTTAAACCAGCTTATATTTCACCTCTCTTCTATTTTTCCTTAGTTCTGTTGAAGAGTCATGCGGACTTGAAATGTTAATTGTGTTCCTCTCGGCAGATGCTGCCAGACCTGCTGAGTTTTTCCAGGTATTTTTATTTTTGTTTTTGCTCTGTCTTCTATTAGTTAGCCAGTCCTCTATCCATGCTAATATATTACCCCCAACACCATGGGCTTATCTTATTAAGTAGACTTATGTGTGATACCTTATTGAACGTCTTTTGGAAATCCAAATATATTATATCTACTAGTCCCCCTTTATCTATCCTGCTCGTTACCTCCTCAAACAATTCTAATAAATTTGGCAGTCATGATTTCCCCTTCATGAAGCCATGCTAACTCTGCTTGATTAGATTATGCATTTCTATTACATCCTTTATACATCCTTCAACATTTTCCCAATGACAGATGTTAAGATAACTGGCCTGTAGTTACCTGTTTTTCGTCTCCCCCCCCCACTTTTTGAATATAGGTGTTACATTGGCAGTTGTCCTCTGGGACTTTTCCAGAATCTAAGGATTCTTGGAAGATTACTACCAGTCTATCCACTATCTCTGCAGCTATTTCCTTTAATATCCTACGATGCAACCCATCAGGCCCAGGTGACTTATCAGCTTTCAGCCCCATTAGTTTCCCTAGTGCTTTTTCTCTAGTGATAGTTATTGTATTTATTTCCTCCTCCCCTTTTGTCCCATGATTATTTAGTATTTTTGGAATGCTATTAGTGTCTTCTACCATGAGGACTGATGCAAAGTATTTATTCAACTCCTCTGCCATTTCCTGGTTCCCCGTTATTATTTCCCCAGCCTCGTTCTCTAAGGGGCTTATATTGACTTTCCCTCTTTCTTCCTTTTTATATATTTAAAGAAACTCTTACTGTCTGTTTTTATATTACTTGCTAGTTTACACTCAAAGTTTATTTTCTCCCTCTTTATTATTTTTCTGGTCATCTTCTGTTGGTTTTTAAAACTTTCCCAATCCTCTAGCTTACCACGAATCTTTGCCACATTGTACTATTGCCACTTATTACATTGCCACATTCGTTTATCAAAAGCACATAGCACCTTTCAAAATTCCCAAGAATTTAGAGCTCTTTTACTAGATCACTGAAGGGGCTTCATTTTTACCATGAAATCACACTTTTTGTGGTAAAGTCCTGGAAGTTGGCATGTCTGCTGACTTGGCATAGTCATGTCAATGTACTCCTCTCAGCACTGGTTACCCAAGAGTGATAGTATCGACATGGTGCTCTGGGCCATCTCTCTTCAAATCACCTGACTCTCTTTGCCAGGGAGTTCTCACCCTTAATGTCCCCAGTAGCCAGTTTCGCTAAAACTCCTCATCCTCTAAGTTTTGGGTTTGTTTCTTTTCATTTTCTTGCAACATCCCTGTAGAAAAGGGGATGTGTAGAGGCTCAAAAGTAATTTCTATAGGGCTTTACAATTTATTTTAAACAGAAATCAATTTTTAAAATTAAGTAATGGTGATTTCAAATCATGCAACTCACCTATTTCCTAGCGCCTGGTCTCTGAGTCTTTTTATAGTGCCATGTGATTTGTCTGTGAAGTAAGATATTGGCTGAGCCATGAAAGATGTCCATAATTCATAATAAAGCTTGCTGCACTTTAGTAGCATCAATTTCCCAGCAAAGTTTGGCATAAATATATTGCAACATGAACAAAGAGTAAAATAATAGCATAAGTCACTAATCACAACATTCATTAAATTTTGGCCCAGTTATGTTTGCTTTGAATTATATAAATTCCCTTTTCATAATCAAATTACATTTATCTGTCTTCAGAAAAGATGTTAAATGAACTTTTCAGAATCCCATGAAAAGGCAGCCATGGCTAGAATACCTTTTTCATGAGATATGTGGAACATTTTTTGTTCCAGTCTTATTCAGGGCCCTTCACTCACTTCTTTTTCCAGTTAATTGATGACTGCATCAGTGCTATTTTCTGCTCTTGCCCCGAACCAGAAAATTTCATCAACTTTGATTTAAATTTCCATCCTTAATTTGTCTTCACGTGGTCTATCTCCGACCCTTCCTTTCCTTTCGTCAACTTTCCTGTCTCCATTTCTGGAGTTGGGCTATGGATCAATATTCCCAATAAGCCCACTGACTACCATAACAAAAACAGAATTACCTGGAAAAACTCAGCAGGTCTGGCAGCATCGGCGGAGAAAAAAAGAGTTGACGTTTCGAGTCCTCATGACCCTTCGACAGAACTTGAGTTCGAGTCCTTGGACTCGAGTCCTTGGACTCGAACTCAAGTTCTGTCGAAGGGTCATGAGGACTCAAAACATCAATTCTTTTCTTCTCCGCCGATGCTGCCAGACCTGCTGAGCTTTTCCAGGTAATTCTGTTTTTGTTTTGGATTTCCAGCATCCGCAGTTTTTTTTTTTGTTTTTTTTTTGGTTTTTTTTGTTGCTTTTTTTTGTTTGTTTTTTTTTGTTTTTACCACTGACTACCATGGCTACCTTGGCTACAGTTTCTCACACCATTTCATTTTCCCAGTTTCTCCATTGCATCTGTTCTGATGATGCAACCTCCCATACCAGTGCTTCTGATATGTCTTCCTTTTGCCTCACCCAGGGACTCCCCCTGGATGGTTGAAAGGACCTTCTGCCGTGTCTGATCCATTTCCCACACATCTGCTTTCATATTCCTGTCCTCTCAGAGCCATGATAGGGTTCCGCTTGCCCTAACTTTCCATCCCACCAGCCTCCTCATTCAATGCATTATCCTCTGTTATTTTCCACAAGCTCCAGCATGACACCACCACCAAGCATATTTGTTCTCACTCACTTTAGCCTTCCAAAGGGACCATTCCCTTTACAACACTCTGGTCCACTGCTCAGTTGTCCCCTCCCTTCCAATTGCACTTTCCCATACAAGTGTAGGAGATGAAATACCTGCCCTTTTACCTCCATTTATCACTATGCAAAGCCCCAAACACTCCTAACAAGTGAAACTTGCACTTCTTTCAATTTAATATACTGTGCTTACAACCTAGTTTCCTCTACACTAGGGGGACCAAATGCAGATTGGGTGATTGCTTTGTGGAACACCTCCACCTGGTCTGCAAGCATGATTTGAATTTCTGTTTGCCAATCATTTTAATTCTCCACCCCTCTCCTATTTTTCTGTCTTCGTTCTAATGAAGCTCAATCTAAACTCAAGGAACAGCACCTCATCTGTTCAGGCACTTTCCAGCCTTCTGAACCAACATTGAGTTCAACAATTTTAGATCACAATCCCTGTCCTTTTTTTTGGTACGGCTGCTGGTGGTGATTCCTTTTCTCATTTACAACTCCTCTGGACATATCTTTTGTTTCTTCATTTATCCCTTTACCATCACTTCTTGCTGTACATTATCATTCCTTTTTTAATTTAATCTCTCAGCCTTCTTCCCCATCAGACCTTCTCACGTGTTCTTTCCCCCTCCCCCCTTTTCCCTATCTTCTTTAAAAACTGTTGCTTCTTTAAATTTTCTAGTTCTGACGATAGCTCATTGACCTGAAACCTGACTGGTTCTCTATGGATGCTGCCAGATCTACTGAGTATTTCCAGCATTTTCTGTATTTTGTTTAAATAGCTGTCGTGTATTGATTCAGTATAGCAGCCTGTGACATTAAGAGTTAATCAACATGGGAGACTCTCATCAAGGAATAAATCTAGCAAAAAAATCCCTGGTCCTAGGACCCATTCCTGTGGATAGTTGATATCTACTGACCCTTGCTGAAAAGAGCATATCCAACAACATAAGGTGAGAACAGGACCAGACTTACCTGCAGTGTCTTCCATGGGAACATAGTCTGACAGCTTTCACTGGCCATGCTCATCCATGAAGTAATTTGTGATAAATTACTGAAGAGCTAATATTACACCGTGGAATATCAGCAATATATACAATTGAACTTTGCTATGGGGAGTCACATTGGTTCAGGGTGTTTTGATTCTCTTAAGTGACTAGTTATGTTAAGTGGACAAACCTTATTGCTAACTATACAGAGAGTTAATAACCCACTTACTCATTTATTCATTCTCTCCCCATTGAAAATCAGTAGGCAGGTGTAGCAATAATATGATATATGAGAAAGAAGCTACAGCAGTCAATTAGGAAGGCAAATGATACGTTGGCCGTTATTGCAATGGGAAATATGTACAAGGAAAGGGACTCTTGTTACAATTGTACAGGGCTTTACTGAGACCACATTTGTAGTAGTGTGCACAGTTTTCCATATCTAAGTAAAGATATAGTTGCCTTGGAGGTAACATTCTACCAGTTTTGCCCCACTTATTGAATCTATTGATGTCCCTTTGTAAATTTCTACACTACACTATTTACTGCACCACCCCACTTAGTGTCGCAGCTCTATTCCCTCATCCAAGTCATTTATAAATACAGTGAAAAGCTGAGGCCCCAGTGTAGAACCCTGGGGGGCATCACAAGTCACATCCTGCCAGTTAAAGTACATACCCATTATCTCTGCTCTCTGTCTCTTACCTCCTAACCAATTGCTTAACTAAACCAGTAGGTTGCTTCGAATTCCATGTGCTCCCACGGATTGGGCTTTGTGTTTTCATTTTGATAAATAGAATGATTCCTTCGTTATCAGTGCATCCAAACTACAGCTCATTTCCATATCAGGCCTTGAGCCTAGAAATCCTGCCTTTAAGCTTCAGCGATTCAGTCTATTTATACTTAGATGTTGTTCTTGCTTTTCTGATTTATATGAATTTTTTGCTTGTTGAAGATTTGGAACCCTTCTCAGTGTTGTTGCCTCATTCATGGATTAAATCTAAATCATAACACTTAGATGTTATAATTGCAGTTTAAGATGCAAATGGAAAAATGAATTTAGATTTTGTGTTAAGTCTGTGAGGCACCATGGTAGGCATCTAAGCATCCCGACATGGACATTCCAACTTAACCTTATAATCAGATTGTGTTGTCCATTCATAGAATGTTAGTCAGCATATAATTCTGAATACCTAAACAGCCCTTTTTCCAGTTTGAATCGGTGGAAATCTCATCTGAACCAGCTTTTATTTAAACGTTTACATTGTCTCATCAGCTAGATCCTGGAAATTACCCAAGCAGGAAACCACTTGAAAGTGTTGAAACAACTGATGTAAATAGGTGTTTTGTGAAGATAAAGTTTAGCTGTCTGAAAATTGACTGCCACTCTTCCAACATTTCAAAACTTGTCTAAACTTCAAATATGTTTAATTGGCTGTAAAGTTTATGAAATGTGCTATATAAATGCATATAATTTTGTATTAGGGTACATTAGTAATGTGGTTATGTTAATGAACTAATAATCCAGGAAACTGAACTAATGATCTGGAGACATGGGGTTTGATTTTACCTCTGAACATTGGGCGAGCTAGCCCCCACCCTACCCCCATCCGCCTCCAGCATGAACTTAAAATAGGGCCTGATGATATTGTGTCAACCAGCACATGATGAATTTAAATAAATTACACTGTTCGCAAAGAGTTTTAGCCCTGCAATGAATGTGTCCGACATGGATTCCTTTACCTGTGTAACACTGGATAGGTTGAGACACCCCACCCTGGAGCTCACAGGCAACCCTGCATGGGTTTGCTTGGCATGCTTCCTGCAAGGCAAGCCCTGCCCACTGCTGGGTTAATACTAGCAGTGGGGGGATGAGACTCTTAAGTATGTAGATTGTCCACTTAAGGCCCTCAATTGGTCATGGGGCAGGAAGGCAGGCAACAGGTCTCCCCACTGCGGACATAATCTGAGTGGAGGTGGGAAGGTGGCAGGGTCCCCACCCTCCAGCCTAATTAAATGCCCCCATCGCCAAACCCGCCACAGGAAGGACATTAAATTCCACCCTTGGTGTGAGATAGGATAAAGGCAGCAGAGTTTGTATGGCCTGATGTTTATGGAGGGTTGTGGATATGACTGCTGCGTTAGTCTAGTCAAGACTGCAGCTGAAGTTGTGGAAGAGGGACTTGCCAGCAGCTAGACTGAGGTAATGTCACTAAAATCCTTTACTGGAAAGGCGCAAATAAGAATGACTTGGGAAAGTACTAGTTACTATTGAGCAACTACACCAAAAATGAGTCACTGCTTTCAAGAGGAGGTGGGAAACCTGAAGAGAAATAGATTAAGTTATAAAAAGGAAAAAGGGGTTGAAATTTTAATTCTTTGTGTGTTTCCCTTATATTTTATCATTCCTGGTTGAAATGATCTTCCTAACCAATGCCAATGGCACTTGATTTTTCTTCACATAAAGCAAAAAAACCCAGATAAGGGGATGGATTTTACTTGCTGCCACCACCCACCATCCCTTCCACCACCACCCCCACCATCCTGGCAGTGACGAAAAATTTGGGATGGTGATGTCGGGTCGCCAACCCGACATCATCACACTAGTTTCCAATAATACAGATGGTGGCACCAAATTGGCAGCCCACCTCCACCCCCCACCCCCAATTTTGAAATCATTAATTAACAAGCTATTAAGCTTGTTAACAACCTAGTCATCTGCAATTTTTTGTTGCTCGCTGCATTTTTCAGGCGTCAGGTGTAAAAAAAAGTTTGAGAGTCTTTTATGCCAGCTATAATGTGGCAGCACAAGGGTGATAGAAAAGGACAGCCACGGGGACCATGATTGAATGTACCGGCAGATTCGGCTGGGGAAGGTGGCAGTGTCTGTATGATTTTTAATAACATTTTAAAATCTTTTTTGCACATTCAATGAATAATAAAGACAGATTGAGAGCAGGAGGCCTTTAGAATTCTAGCTAGGATCGTGCCATTGCTCCTCTGCCACATGACATCTCAGACTACAGTGCTGATTCTCAGAACTGGGATCACAACTTATGTATTCACACCAAGGTGTGATTTACGTTCCACTGTGAATGTAGCTGCAACAAAAATTCAACACTATATTATTTTTTATATTAATTGAAAGTCGCAATTAAGAGCTGCATATATTGTGGCATTTAAAAACAAGCATGCGAAACTAGCCCTGATAGTAACTGCAACCTTGGAAGGGAGCAGGGGAAGCTGTGCTCAGGAAACAAGCTTCCCATGCACCTATAATTGGCCTCCTTCACACCCAATGGCCACTAATCTGACATTTTAATGGATGTGCAGAGACAGTGGGGGTGGGAGCGAGTGGACCCCTCAGTTTCCGCCTCCCTCACCCCACCAAGAAACATAAAATCCAGCCCCTTTAAGGTGTTGTAAATATGGTCCAGGCCCTACAATATGAATAATCTTCACAACCGGTTCATTTAGGCATGGATTTGAATGCTATGTCAATTATGGATCCACTTATTACTAAAATGTAAAACTTTGTGCATAACAATTGAACCGGAGAATTCATGCCTACCAGCATGTGATCAATTGTGTGATCAAACGTGTTTCTTCCTCTGTTGTTTAAGCAAGTAAACATTCAGTTTTTAGATTCGGGAACCTTAAATTACATGTACATTGGGACATAGTTTGGCAAGAGCAGCAGCAAAACTGCATCTTTTACCCACAAATAGGGAAAATGTACAAAAGCCATGGGTGGAAAATTCGTCAAATGCAGCACTACACACACAGACCTTCCACAATAGTGCTTCTGACATGTCTTCCTTCAGCCAAGATTCCCCACCACCCACCCACCCAGACTATAGTTGACAGGGCCCTCAACAGTGTCCATTTCCCGTCTTTCTGCCCTCACCCTTTCCCCTCCCTCCCAGAACCATGATAGGTTTCCCCTTGTCCTCACTTTCCACCCCACCAGCCTCCATATTCAAAGGATCATCCTCTGCCATTTCTGCCAACTTTAGCATAATGCCACCACCAAACATTTCCCCTCGCCTCCTCTGTCAGCATTCCAACAACACCCTATACCTCATCCGTTTCCCATGGCGCCTCCACATGCAGTTGCAAGAGGTGTAACACCTGTCTCTTTACCTCCTCCCTTCTCATAGTCCAAGACCCCAAACACTCTTTCCAGGTGAAGCAGCAATTTACATGCACTTCTTTCAGTTTAGTCAACTGTATTCGCTGGTCACAATACGGCCTCCTCTACTTTGGGGAAATCAAATGCAGACTGGGTGACCACTTGGTGGAACACCTTCGCTCAGTCCACAAGCATGACCCTGACCTTTTGGTCACTTGCGATTTTAATTCACCATCTTGCTTGTGTCCTCAGCCTGCTGCAATGTTCCAGTAAAGCCCAACGCAAGCTGTAGGAACAGCACCTCACCTTCTGATGAAGCACTTCACAGCCTCCTGTACTCAACATTGAGTTCAATAACTTCAGACCATGAAATCTGTATTCCATTTTGATTCCCCCACCCCCCGCCCCCCCCCCCAGGTATCTTGTTCTCATATTTTTGCTTTGACAGAGCTGACATTTATTCTATTATTAACATCTGCTCTGGACAAATGCTTTACTTCTTTACTATTTCCATTACCACTCCCTTTGCTTTTGTTCTATGACATCTAAATCATTTAATCTCCCCTCACCCAACCGACCCCTGACCTTCCCTTTTATTCCACCTGACCGTCCCTCCTTTCTCAACAGCATAAACCCCACCACATTTCTACCTCTCTTCAATTCTGAAACAAAGTCATTTGGATTCAAAACATTAACCATATTTCTCTCTCCACGGATGCTGCCAGTGTTTTTCCAGCACTTTCTGTATTTATTGCACACAAGGACTTCATTGATTCCTCAGGGATAGACAACGCTGTGGGGGAATACTTGTGCTGCCCGCACGGATTTTCCCATTCATATCACTGAAGCGATACCACATGAACAACCTCACCCCCTTTTAGATAGTTAAAAAATACTTGCTATGACTAGTAGTTTATTGTATAATCATTTATGGTTTCAAAATAGCTTTCTATGAAACCAGCATGTGAAGCAAGTCACGTTAGCTGATGTTTTAAATTTCCTAAATTTCATAAATTTGCAATGTTGAAAGAATTATCAGCATCAAGTCTTGTCACTGTCATTGCTAAACAATATGCACTAGTGCATGGCTTCAGAATTTGATTTAGTCAAAAATGAAACTTCACACTATTTATGAGAAATGAAAATATGTTGACCACGTCTATTTTAGCCAATTAAAGCTCCATTCAGTTTAGGAATTTTTTTATATTCGTTCATGGGATGTGTGCGTCGCTGGCTAGGCCAGCATTTATTGCCCATCCCGAGTTGCCCTTGAGAAGGTGGTGGTGAGCTGCCTTCTTGAACCGCTGCAGTCCATCTGGTGTAAGTACACCCACAGTGCTGTTAGGAAGAGAGTTCCAGGATTTTGATGCAGCGGCAGTGAAGGAACGATGATATCATTTCAAGTCAGGATGGTTTGTGGCTTGGTGGGGAACTAGCAGGTGGTGGAACTAGCAGATGCATGGGAACACCACCACCTGTTGGCCCTGTCTCATTTCCACTGATCATTAAGCTTTGAAAAGATCAAATGATTATTTGTTTTTTCAGTGTGGAGACCATTATTGTAAGACTTATTTTTCCACAGAACGCCCCAAAAAGCTCAGCTTTCATAAATCGCTTTACACATAGGCAGATTTTCATGTTTTAATTATATATAATATTTAAACATTTTCAATATGTTTGGGAATATTCACATATTCTTTGCCTCAGCTTTTCTGGAAGGGAAAGACCATGAAGGCAAAATTCCTCAAACACAGCTAGGAAGAATAGGATTAATTTGAACATCATTTATTCTTTTATGGATTTTATAGATTTATTTAATATTGTGTTAAAATAGTGAGCACTGATGCATAATATGAGGAACTTACTGACTGGGTGTTTTTATTGCAAAAAGGGAAAGAACATCAATTAGCAGACATAGTTGAAAAGACACAATCACTAAAGGAATCAGTGTCATAATTATCTCTCTGTGCATATCAATTCAGGCTCTGCAATTATTGTTAGTCAGATAACCCAGTTATGTCATCAGCATTTGTTTAAAAATAACGAAAACAACTATTACAAATAGAAACCGAAAGATAACCAACCTTCTGATAATTCATTTAAGCATTTTGGGGCATAATTTCTGTGAGCATTATGTCACTTCACTGGCATTCCAATCAGCTGCCCAAGTTGCAGGAGTTTAGGAGAATCCTCATTTTCCCTAATTTAGCACTCAACACCAACTATTCATTTGCATAGTATATGGCCTTATTCATTTAAGGTGCTGCTTGCAATGTATTATAAACCAGAACCCCACAATTCCTCTGCTCTGCCACATTATTTGGCCTTACCCATTCAAGGTATAATTACTTTTATTTTTACCAAAATATACCACTGAACTCCATCCGTCCCTGTATTGCCCATTTCATTACCTTACTGATACTCTCCCTTGCAGTTTCCTTTGGGCCTTAGTTATTTACCATGCTCCTATTTGTCTACAAACTCCAGCACTATTTCCTCTAGGCCGATATCCAAATGATTAATGTACATAGTGAACTGAAGCAGTTCTAGCCAGAAATCTGTGGAACATCACTACCCATCCACTCTACAAAACTGTCCTAAACTTTTAGTCTCTTCTACTCCAGTTAAGAGATACGAGTCAGAGCCAGAATGGAGGGGGTATTGGAAGTGTGTTTGGCAATGGGTGTAGCATAAAGAATAGATAACAGAATGGATAACCTAATCTATGGGGCACATGACAATGTGGCACTG
This sequence comes from Carcharodon carcharias, assembly GCF_017639515.1. Classification (NCBI taxonomy): domain Eukaryota; kingdom Metazoa; phylum Chordata; class Chondrichthyes; order Lamniformes; family Lamnidae; genus Carcharodon; species Carcharodon carcharias. Next base: position 138,987,190 of record NC_054467.1, on the reverse strand, counting down.
ATGTCAGGCAGTCTGATACTTGGTACTTTTGGGAGCACAAGGCCATTTCTGAGGGGCATTGTGCCTTCCAGATAACACATTATGTACATACTGTAAGTAATATAATTAACTAGTGTTCATATAGATATCCTTATTTTCCTGTGGCTCATTCTTGATAGAATCCTGGCCTAGTACCTTCTACAACAATGGGAAGTGGCAAAGCCATAGAATGGATGGTCTATATGTCATTGATTCAGAGTGTTATACAGCACAGTAACAGGTTCTTTGGCCCATCGTGTCTGTGCTGGCCATCAAAGACCTATCCATTCTAATCCCATTTTCCAGCACATGGCCCTGTATGCTATGGCATTTTAAGGGATCATTTAAATATTTCTTAAACATTGTGAGGGTTCTTCCCATTCCACCTCCTCGGGCAGTGTGTTCCAGATTCCAACCACCCTCTGGGTGAAAAACATTTTCCTCAAATCCCCTCTAAACTTCTTGCCCCTTACCTTAAATCTATTTACCCCAGTTATTGACACCTCCGCTAAGGGGAAAAGTTTCTTACTATCTACCCACCTATGCCCCTCATAATTTTGTACACTTCTATCAATCCACCCTCAGCCTTCTCTGATCTAAGGATAACAACACTAGCCTATCCAGTCCCTCTTCATAGCTGAAACTCTCTAGCCCAGGCAACACACTGGTGAAACTCCTCTGCACCCTCTCCAGTGTAATCACATCCTTCCTATAATCTATCGACCAGAATTGCACACAGTATTCCAGCTGTGGCCTAACTAGCGTTTTATACAGTGCCAACATCACCTCCCTGCTCTCATATTTTATGCCTCGGCTAATAAAGGCAAGTATCCCATATGCCTTCTTAACTATCTTATCTATCTGTGCTGCTGCCTTCAGGGATCTATGGACATGTACACCAAGGTCCCTCTGATCCTCTGCACTTCCTAGGGTCCTACCATTCATTGTGTATTCCCTTGCCATGTTAATCCTCCACAAAATGTATCACCTCACACTTCTCAGGATTAAATTCCATTTGCCACTGCTCTGCCCATCTTACCAGCCCATCTATATCGTCCTATAATCCAAGGCTTTCCTCCTCACTATTTACGACACCACCAATTTTCATGTCATCTGCGAACTTACTGATCATGTCTCCTATATACATGTCTAAATCATTTATGCACACTAAAAACAGCAAGGATCCCAGCACTGATCCCTGCGGTACACCACTCGTCACAGGCTTCCAATTGCAAACAACCATCGACCATCAACATTTGCCTCCTGCCACTAAGCCAATTTTGGATCCAATTTATCAAATTGTCCTGGATCCCATGGGCTCTTACCTTCTTGACCATTCTCCCATGCGGGGCCTTGTCAAAAGCCTTACTGAAGTCCATGTAGATTACATCAACTGCACTACGCTCATATACAAAACTAGTCACTTCCTCAAAAAATTCAATCAAACTTGTTAGACATGATCTCCCCCTGACAAGGCCATGCTGACTATTCCTGATTAATCCCTGCCTCTCCAAGTGGAATTTAATCTTGACCCTCAGAATTTTTTCCAATAGTTTCCTTACCACTGATGTTAGACTCACTGGCCTGTAATTCCCTGGTTTATCCCTACTACTCTTCTTGAATAATGGTACCACATTTGCTGTCCTCCAGTCCTCTGGAACATCTCCTGTGGCCAGGGAGGATTTGAAAATTAGTGTCATAGCCCCTGCAATCTCCTCCCTTGCCTCACACAGCAGCCTGGGATACATCTCATCTGGGCCTGGGGATTTATCCACTTAGAAGCCCGCTAAAACTGCTAATACCTCCTCCCTTTCAATGTTAATTTTTTCAAGTATGACACAGTCCCCCTCCCTAATTTCTACACCTACATCGTCCTTCTCCGTTTTGAACATGGATGAAAAGTAATCATTGATCTACGTCTTCCAGCTCCATGCGCAGATTGCCACTTTGCTCCCTAATGGGCCCTACTCTTTATCTGGTTATCCTTTTGCCCTTGATATATTTATAAAATGCTTTGGGATTTTCCTTTATCTTGCCCGCCAGTGTCTTTTCATGCCCCCTCTTCGCTCTCCTAATTGCTTTTTTAAGTACCCCCCTACAATTTCTGTACTCCTCTAGGGCTTCCGCTGTTTTCAGCCCTCTGTATCTGCCATAAACCTCCTTTTTTTGCCGTAGCCAATCCTCTATATCCCTTGACATCCAGAGTTTCCTAGCCTTGTTAGTCCTGCCCTTCATCTTTACAGGAATATATTAGCCCTGAACTCTCACTATTTCCTTTTTGAATGACTCTCACTTGTTTGATGTAGACTTTCCTACAAGTAGCTGCTCCCAGTCCACTTTGGCCAGATCTTGTCTTATATTGAAATCAGCCTTCCCCCAATTAAGGACCTTTATTTCCAGTCCATCTTTGTCCTTTTCCATACCTACCTTAAACCAGAGTTATGGTCACTATCCCTGAAATGCTCCCCCACTGACACTCATACCACTTGCCCGGCTTCATTCCCTAAGCTTAGGTCCAGCACCTAAGATTAGGTCCAGTACTTAGTAGGACTTTCTACGTGCTGGCTCAAAAAGCTCTCCTGGATGCACATTAAAAATTCTGCCTCCTCTAAGCCTTTCACACTAAGACTACCCCAGTTAATAATGGGGAAGTTGAAATCCCCTATTATCATTACCCTATTATTTTTACACTTCTTGGAGATTTGTCTACATATCTGCTTATCTATCTCCCCCTGACTGTGTGGAGGTCTATAGTACATTCCCAGCAAAGTGATTGCCACCTTTTTGTTTTTAAGTTCTACCCATATGGCCTCATTTGAAGAACCTTCTAAGAAACCATCCCTCCTTACTGCAGTAATTGACTCCTTGATCAATAGTGCAATGCCACCTCCTCATTTGCACCCTCCACCCTCTGTCATGCCTGAAGATCCTATACCCTGGAATATTGAGCTTCCAGTCCTGCCCTTCCCTCAACCATGTCTCTGTGATAGCAACAATATTATATTCCCACGTGTTAATCAATGCCCTCAATTCATTTGCCCTACTCGCAAGACTCCTTGCATTAAAACAGGTGCAATCCAGCCTTGCATTAGTCCCTTGTGCCTTAACAGGTCTATATTTGCTCTGCCTTCCAGGCTGACTTAGTTTCTCTTCTATATTTCGCTGTGTATCACCCCCTACTGTACCTCTACTCTGTATCCTATCGCCCTGCCAAATTAGTTTAAACCACCCCCAACAGCTCTAGCAAACCTCCCCACAAGGATGTTGGTCCCGTTCCGGTTCAGGTGCAACCTGCCCGACTTGTAAAGGCCCCCACCTTCGCCAGAAACAGATCCAGTGATCCAGGAACTAAAACCCTCCCTCCTGCACCATCTCTTCAACCATACATTCATCCTCTCCATCCGTCCCCCTATTCCTATACTCATTAGCACTTGGCACAGGGAGTAATCCAGAGATTACAACCTTTGAGGTCTTGCTTTTTAATCTGTTTCCTAGCTCCCTAAATTCTTGTTGCAGGACATCATCCCTCTTTCTACCTATGTCGTTAGTACCAATGTGACCCACGACCTCTGACTGTTCATCCTCCCCCTTTAGAATGCCCTGCAGCCATTCTGACATTTTTGACACTGGCACCAGGGAGGCAACACATCATCCTGGAGTCACGTCTACGGCTGCAAAAGCGCCTGTCTGCATCCTTCACTATTGAGTATCCTACCACTATTGCTCTTGCACTCTAACTCCTCCCCCTTGCGCAGTTAAGGCACCCACAGTGCCGTGAACTCAGCTCTGGCTGCACTCTCCAGAGGAACCTTCACCCTCACTGTTTTCCAACACAGAGAAACAGTTCTTGAGTGGGATGCATTCTGGGGCTTTCCTGACTACCTGCTTGCCTCCCTTCTTCTGACTGGTGGTCCCCCATTCCCTCTCTGACTGCACTTCCTTAAGCTGCAGAGTGACCACAACTAAAAACGTGCTATCCACATACATAACCCTCAGCCTCATGGATGCACCAGTGTGTCCCCAGCTGACACTCAAACTCCGAAGCTGGTCAAGCCGGTGGTACTTCCTGTACATGTGGTCATCCAGACTGCATGGGGTGTCTAAGAATTCCCGCATGCAGCAGGCTGTACAACACATGGGACTGAGCTCCCTTGCCATTCTTCTTGTTTGTTTTTAATTAAAAGACTATTTCCTTAAATTTAAGCCAAGCAGTAAACTACTTAGATTTTCTTAAAAAAACACAAATGCTGAGACTCTTACCTTCACTTTAAAGTGGAAAAAACAACTTACCCACTACCTACCAATCAGCTCTCTCCCTTGTCCTGACGTCACTCCTTTCGAATTCCAGCGCTGCTGAGTGTCTGGGTGAGAATGGTTCCCTCACAGGTAAGCTCTGCTCTGCTCTTTATACAGCCACTCCGCTCCCACTTTTTTTTGTTGTTTTACCTTTATTATTTATTTAATTTCCCCCTATCCTTAAGTTACTGATTTAATAATAATCAACAAGTGATAGTTACTCAGCTGCTAAATTAAATCTAAAAGCTAAAAGCCGGAATACTCAACAGCCTGCTCTCCTGTGATGTTATTCTTTGTTTCTTCAGTGTTAGTTTGAATTGCTGTTTAGGGGCCTCTGTGTCTCCCTCAATCTTTATTCACTCTCTCTCCATGTTGTTTTCACCCAGGGCCGCTCTCACTCATGCTGCTGATAATGGGACCTCTGTCTCTCTCCCCCACTCTTTATTCACTCTCTCTCCTCACTGTTTTCACCCAGGGCCATTCTCGCTCATGCCACCGATAATGGCGGGTAATAGTTGACAAAAAAAATCAATAAGCTCCTTGCATTTTGCTATTAGAAGTGTACATAGAGAGGGGTTTAAGAAAATAGTCAGCAATAGAGAAAAGGTGCCTCTGGTTGCCAGTATCCTCCAGAATGATCATATAGTGCTGAATGGTTTGACAGAGAGAAGTGAAACCTGTTAGTGATTGAGGTGGTCAAACCACTTATGACTGTGGATAAGCAAAGCTGTGTGTTAAATGTGCTCATGCTCCTGCCCTTAGGCTTGAGTTAATGGATATGGGGCGCTATACCAAAGGAAACAGCAGGGGTGGGAGACACCAAAAGGTTTTGCTGGGGATAGGGCTATCAAAATTAGAGGTAAGGGAATGGTTGAGTAAATCAACAGCTGCAGAGGCATTGTGGTGACTAGAGGGTCAAAGGCATAAGGAATGTGAAACTGCTTTGTAAGTGATTTGAGAAAGATGCTGAAGAAATGGTGTTGAACAGATCTTGCAGTGAGCTGGCACAGGCATGATGAGCTGAATGGCCTCCTTCTGTGTTGTAACCATTCTATGATTCTATGTGGGTGATGAAGTTGTGATCCTTGCTTATATACACTGGTTCCTGTCTCCCCCCGTGCATTATATCTAAAATCTACATCTTGTCTACAAATCCCTCCATGACATTGCTTCATCCTATATGTCCCATTCTTATTCTCATCATCTGTTCATCCCTCTCTTCTTCTTGGGTAATGCACCTACCAGAATCTTCCACTCTTTTCACTGTTAAAAAAGCTTTTGACCAAGCTTTTGATTTCCCTTATTATTACCCCATTGGTTCAATATCTGTCTTCCTTACACCTATTTGTGATGTGCCTGGAAACTTTATATTAGAAATGTTGCATAAATAAAAGTTCTCATAGTCACACTCATATGTTTATATTAATGCTTACGTTATCATTCCACTGATATTCTCTCATTAAATGTTAATTAGAAATGGTGCTGATTTTCTATATAGTTTACTTATAACATTTCCCACAGATCAGTAAAGAAAATCTTGGGTTACTTTGTGTCATTACCTTCTTCTCTTTTTTATATTCATGATTATTTTTTGCTCCTCATATTTTATAAACTGATTCCACAAAAGCAGTGATTAGGCTTGTAAAATGAGAAATTGTTATTGTTATTTCCTTTATTTTGATGTATGCTCAGCAACAGTGGTAAGGAATCGTAAAATCAATTAGATTTACCAGCCAATTACCCAGCTAAAGCGGAAAAGCTTTTATGCACTTTCTGACAACCAGCCACTTAGCCTCATAATAGTATTGGACCTCTACTGTTAATGAGGCAATAATGTTCTATTGTCTGGTGTAGAAAGGAAATGAAATGAAATATTAATTATAATCTGGCATTCAGTGCAGCACCATCTGGTGTACAAGCAAACGTAAGATTAGTGGAAAAGCAAATATTGCAGTTTCTGGAAATCTGCAATAAAAACAAGAAATGCTGGAAATACTTAGCAGAAATAGAATTAATGGGGTGAATTTTATGAGGAGGGGGTGGGATGGGGGCTGATTGCTCACTGCTCCTTGGTAGAAAAGTCAGTCGGCAGCTCTCCAACATTAAAAAGGGCTGCCCCGCCCTTATAATATGCTGGGTACAGCCTTCACAAGGTGAGAGTGGGACTTCCACCCTTCAAGGACAGGAAGTCCCATGCTTGTCAACTGCAGGCCAATCTGATTCGGCTGGCAGCTGAGTAGTCCCAGCAGTGCCAGAATGCAGTAGTGGCCACTGCTGGGGCTACAACTGAGTCCTCAGGAAGATAATCATGAATACTATACTTTAAGGTAAATCTGAGTGTCGAGAAGAGATCAGAGACCTTAGCGTGGCGGAGTATGAGGGTGGGTTCAAGAAGCCGGGTGGGGGGGGGATGTGAGGAGACACAAAGGTGGGGGGAGGCGCAAAGTGGGAGATACTATCTTGAGGACTGGAGGTGCCAATGGCACAGGGACCTCCAAAGGAGGTACCCTCCCTCTTCCGTCCTATCTTTTATCCCAAGTTGGGATAAAGTATTGGGCTGGCCACTTTTCTTCTGCCTTCTCCTGCCCATTGTATTATGGCAGTTAAGATAGATAAAATAGTTATCAAGAAACTTTTCCTCTTAGCGGAGGTGTCAATAATCAAGGGGCACAGATTTAAGGTAAGGGGCAGGAGGTTTAGAGGGGATTTAAGGAAAATATTTTTCACCCAGAGGGACACACTGCCAGAGGGGACGGTAGAGGCAGGAGCCCTCACGCATTTAAGAAGTATTTAGATGAGCACTTGAAATGCCACAGCATACAGGGCTGCAGGCCAAGTGCTGGAAAATGGGATTAGAATAGACAGGTGTGTGATGGCTGGCATGGACACAATGAGCCAAAGGGCCGGTTTCTGTGCTGTATTACTCTATAACTCTATGACTATGACTCTTAACTGTCCTCTGAAATGGCTCAGCAAGCTACTCAGTTCAAGGAAAGTCAGGGATGGGCAACAAATGCTGGCCTTGCAAGCAATATTCACATCTCATGAAAAAATATTTTTAAAAATTACGTGTTATGTTTTTTGAATTAAAGCATCGTAGAATGGTAAGGAATAGGAAAACACTTTTGATCCATTATGTCAAGGTGGAGGGGCAGCTCTGTTAGTTAACGATGGCATTAGTATATTAGAGAGAGATGGCCTTAATTCTAAAGATCAAGTCATAGAATCAGTTCGAGTACAAATAAGAAATAGTAAAGGTAGGAAGTTACTTGTGGGAATAGTTCGCAGGCCCCCTAAAAGCAACCATGCTGTAGGAATATACAAGAAGAAACAATTTGAGCTTGTGAGAAAGGTATGGCGATAATTATGGGTAATTTTAATCTACATATGGGCCAGAATCTTCCATTCAGCATGTGGGGGCAGGCCCTGCTTGCCAACTGGCATCCTGACATCACTCTGATCTTCAGTTCAGCAGATCCGCAGTCAACTCCGCTGCATGCCCGCCGAACTGTAAAAGGTCTGTTAAGGCCATTAATTAACTAATTAAAGTGATTGTCAAGGCTGCCCATCCAACCTTAAGGTTGGCGAGCAGGCAAAGAGCCCAGGCGGCCTTCACATTTTTCATGAAACTTCATCCACCGGTGGGATGAGGTTTCATGAAGGGTTTATAAATTAAATAAAATTTTTTATTAAATTCATAATCATGTCCCAGCTCATGTGATACTGTCACATGAGAGGACATGTATGAATAATTTTTATTGTTATTTTTAACATCTTTTGAACTGAACTTAATCTCCCTGAACCAGCTCAGCTCCATGCCTCAGGGAGATCTCTATGCACTTTCACACATTTACACAAAAAAGCACACACCCCGACTCTCCTTCCACCACCCACCTGCACAGGTAGCACTGAGCACTTCCAGGTGCGTGTCATGCTGGGTGGGCCTTAACTGGCCCGCTCACGTAAAATGGTGGTGCGCAGCTGATCGGCTTTGCGCCCATCTGCTCCCAACCGGCCCACCCAACAGGGAGAAAATTCTCCCCATGGATTGGATGAATCAGATTGGAAAGGATAGCCTGGAACAAGTTCATGGAGTGTTTACGAGACTGTTTCTGAGAGCAGCATGTTCTATAGCCAACCAGAGAGCAGGCTATTCTAGAACTGGTAATGTGCAATGAGACAGGATTAATTAATGACGCCTGTCATGAAGCTATTAACGTATATAATATTTCAGAAAATATTTTTCTTTTAATATAGAAGTTTAGTCTCCGGGTGTGTCTTAACTGGATTAAAGCCAGTTAGTCTGGGTGCTTTGATGTGTACTAGTTTTGATATGTAGGAGAGATAGCATGTATTTGCATTTTTTGAATACGGCATTCTCGAAATGGGGTGAAAACTGATGCCTTTTTAGCAGCTACCAAGAAATATGTTTATATTACTAATAATTTGAATTCAGGAGTTGGTAAGGCATTTTAGAAGTGGTGAGATTGCAAGATGGCTTTGGCAATTGCTAAGACTTGTCTGGGAGTAGAAGAGATAACTCTGATTGGATTGGAGCAAATAACTAAAAGTAAGTTAACAGAGTGAATAAGTTACAACTGGGGTTACCTGTGAGGAGCAGGAAACCAGATATTGTTAAAAGTATGACACCGTATCTACCGTTGGAAGTGAAACCTGACATTAGTGAGTCACAGCTGGAGGTAGTGAGACTTCAGTTGCTAACAAAAAGGCTTGAATTAGAAGCAAAGGGCAGAGAAATGGCTTTTAAAAGGGAATTAGAAATTGTGAAGATGGAGAAGGAAGAAAGAGAAACAGAGAGAGAGAGAGAGAATTCCAACTGAAAATGTTGGCAGTTAAAAAAAGAGACGTCAGTAGGTGAGGACGGATTTATTTCTAGAACAGAACCCAGTGGGGAAATGTTTAAATTTGTACAAGCTCTTCCAAAGTTTGAGGAAAAAGATATTGAAGCATTTTTTATTTTATTTGAGAAGCTAGCTAAACAGATGAAATGGCCACAGGAAAACTGGACATTATTATTACAGTCTAAGTTGTTAGGTAGGGGGATTGAGGTATATGCTTCACTTTCAGAAGAAATGTCAATAAATTATGATGTGTTGAAAAAGCTATTTTGAGTGCAGTTGGTTCCTGAAGGATACAGGAAAAATTTAGAAAAATGAGAAAACAGCCTGGGAAAACTTATATTGCGTTTGTAAGAGTAAAACAAAGTAATTTTGACTGGTGGATATGGGCATTAAAATAGAGACAACCTATGCAGCTTTTAAGGAAGTCATTCTTTTGGAAGAATTTAAAGATTGAATCCCTTCGGTAGTGAGAACTCATGTGGAGAAACAGAGGGTTGATTCTGTAAGATAAGCAGCAGAGCAAGCTGATGATTATGAGTTAGCTCAGAGAGCTAAACCTTTTTTCCGTCACCCTTTCAAATTGGAATAGGATAAAAAGTGGGAAGGTGAAAGGAAGGCAGCTAGTCAGGGAAGATAAGGAATAGCTGCAAGTTCCCAGGAAGTTGTTTCTCAGAATAAAAAGGAAGGTTCTGAAGGTAGAATCAATATTCAAAAATGGAGGTGTTTTCATTGTAATAAAGTGGGGCACACGAAGTCAGTGTGTTGAAGATTGTAGAGAAAATCTGTAGGAATTGTTGGAGTACAGTAAAGCTCTGGAAGTAAAAGTACAGAGGGTTCTGAGGTTCTGCCACAGGAGAAACCAGTGGTTTGTGTACAGGTGAAACAGGGAGAATCAGTGAAAGGTAAAGGAGTGGGAATGTGTTCACAGTTTACTCAAGAGAATTCTGGGGACCAGGTTGCAGAAATGTTTAAAGATCTCATACATGAAGTGAAAGTCTTTCCATGTACCATGTACAAGGTGGAATAGATAAAGATGTTAACATTTTAAGAGACACATGGGCTGGTCAATCCTTAATGTTGTGGGATAGTGATATTTGTTGTTCAAAGGGAGTATTGCAGGAGCAGGTAATAATATGTGGGATTCATGGAGATGCTAAATCTATCCCGTTGGGGAAGGTCAACTTAAAGAGCAGATGGAAGTCAGGTGAAGTTATAGTTGGGAGTGGTGGAAAAATTATCCATTGCAGGGGTTCGATTTATTCTGGGTAATGATTAAGCTGGATTACAAATGTAGGTGATGCCTGTGGTAACTGAGCAGCCTGTAGAGCATTTTCAACTGAAGTGCTACAGAAGGAATATCCTGGATTGTTTCCTGAATGTGTTATAATGAGATCAACGGCCCGTCAGAAAGAATGAAATAAACAAGATAAGTAGGCAGTTCAAAGGCAAGAAGAAGGTGTTGAAATCCAATTAGCTGGCACTGTGTTTGATAACATTGTTCAGGAGGAAGGAATGCAGGACAGTTCAGTTGAAGTGTTTAACTCAAAGAGGTTAGTGGAGTTACATAAAAATGATTTGCGATTAAAACAGTTATATCAGAAAGCTTATTCAGAAACCGAAGCAAAATGTATTCCAGTACGTTATTATCTTCGAGGGAATATACTAATGAAAAAGTGGCGGTCAGATCATGTCTCAGCAAAAGAAAGCTGGATGGAGATGCATCAGATTGTTATCCCATGAGGGTATAGAAAAGAGATTCTGAGGATTGCTCATGAAATTCCCATGGGGGGGACATTTAGGAATGAGGAAAACACAGGAAAAGGTAGAGGTTTTTTTTGGCCAGGTTTGTATAGGGATGTAGTCAAATTCTGTAGAACATGTCAAATATGTGAAGAAACAGGAAAACCACAAGCAGTGATTAAGCTGCACCTTTAATCCCAATACCAGCATTTGAAGAACTTTTTACCAGGGTCATGATTGATTGTGTAGGACCCCTGCCTAAGACTAAAAGTGGAAATCAGTATTTATTAACAATAATGGATGTGTCTACTAAGTTTCCTGAAGCAATACCTTTAAGAAATATTATAACCAAGAAGATTATGGAGGAGTTCATTAAATTTTTTACACAATATTGATTACCTAAAGAAATACAATCAGATCAGGGGTCACAGCTGTTTAAAGAAGTAATGAACAGTTTGGGGATAAAACAGTTTAAGTCAACAGCTTATCATCCGAGTCACAAGGAGCTTTGGAAAAGTGGCATCAAACTTTTAAAACTATGATAAGAGCGTACTGTCTTGATTATTCACAGGATTGGGTTACAGGAATTCCATTTCTGTTATTTGCTATTAGAGATGCTCCTAATGCATCAACTGGTTTTAGCCCTTTTGAACTAGCTAATGGTCATGAGGTAAGGGATCACTGAAATTGATTAATGAGAAATTCATGAAACTACTCTCCTAGATTACGTAACAAGCTTCAGAGAAAGATTGAACAGAGCATGTTAATTGGCTAGGGAACATTTAAAGATATCACAGCATTGGATGAAAGTAGAAGCAGATAAGGTGGCTAAAATACAGTTTTGCTTATGGAGAGAAAGTACTAGTTTTGTTACCAGTACTAGGGGATTCATTAAATGCAAGATTTAGTGGGCTTTACAGGATTGAATAGAAATTCAGTAAATTATTTAATACATACTCTAGATAGAAGAAAGAAGCAGTGGGTGTGTCATATAAAATGCTTAAAAAGTACTTTGACAGGGAAGAGGAACAAAAAGAGATATTAGTGAAGGTGGACGATGAGAAAGAGGTAGAAGTGCGGGATTCTGAAATTGATCTTTCTCTAATCAAATTGGATAATGAGGGGGTGCTTGAAAATTTAAATGAAATATTGAGTTACCTTCCAAGCAAGTGTCAAAGTGATTTGGAAAAGCTACTGCAGTCACACAAACATATTCGTGGAAATAAGTTGGGAAAGACACATTTAGCTTACATGATGTATGTATAGAAATATCATCTTCAATAAGTCGATAACCTTATAGACAAAATCTGGCAAAATTATCACAAGTACAAAAAGAAATTGATTTCATTCTTCAAAATGATATCATTGCGTCCAGTTGCAGTAGCTGGAGTTCGCCTATTGCACTGGTACCGAAACCAAATGGAACACAAAGGCTGTGTCTGGACTATTTAAAGGTGAATGTGGTGATGAAAGTGGATTTATATCCCATACCACGGTTGGAGGAATGCATTGAGAAAGTGGGACAATCGAAATTTATCACAAAGATTTACTTGCTAAAGGGATTTTGACAGGTACCATTATTGGAGACAGCTAAGGAGATATCAGCTTTTGTAATGCCAAGTGGATTATATCAGTTTAAAATCATGCCATTTGGTATGAAGAATGCACCTGCGACATTTCAAAAAATGACGAACAAAGTAATTGTGGGCCTAATCAATTGTGTGGTTTATATTGATGGTCTAATTGTTTTCAGTCAGGCATGAGAGGAGCATTTACAGCATCTGGAAGAATTATTTACTCAACTAATTTGGTGACTAACTTGGCTAAAAGTGAATTTTCAAAAGTGCAAGTTACGTATCTAGGCCATACCATTGGACATGGTAAGATGGCTCTGAGAGATGTGAAAGTCAAGGCTCTTGTCGATTTCCCAGTGCCTACAACAAAGTGAGAAGTTTTGAGATTTCTGGGCACGAGTGGGTTTTACTGGAAATTTGCACCAAATTTTAACTAAGTGGTTGCTCCACTGAGTGAACTAGGACAAAAGAACAAGAAGGTTCAATGGACACTGGAGTGTCAGAACTTATTTGATAGTTTGAAAACTATATTAGCTATGACACCAGTGTTGACAGTACCCAATTATAACAAGCAATTCAAGTTGGCCGTTGATGCAAGCAAAAAAGGCATTGGGGTGTAATGTTACAAAGAGATGACACTGGAATTGAAAAACTGATAGGGTATTTTTCACGGAAGCTGAATGTATGACAGAGAAAATATTCAATGATCGAAAAAGAGACTGAGTTTGGTGTTAGCATTGCAGCATTCTGAAATTTATGTTGCAAACAATTAATCAGAAACAACTGTTTATACAGACCATAATCCTTTGAAGTTTTTGCTTAGATTTCGAGACAAAAGTGCAAGCCTTTTCATATGGAGTCTATTATTACAATCATTAAATGTAACTATTATACATATTGCTGGAAGAGAAAATCTGTTCGCAGGTGTGTTATCAAGAGTTTGAAGCTTAAAGGAAATTGGGACATTTAAAAAAAATCTGGACACTGACCTGGAGTGATTTCTGTTGATACCAAGGACTTGTGTAAATAGATATTGTTATGTAAATGCATGCATTTGGTAATGTAACAGTGCAATGAGTATAGGAGATAGTGTGAGATGGGTTATTAAAATGAAGCTGTCTTTTAGGATTATGACGGTTCATTTTCTGATAAGGAGGGGGATGTCATTAAGCTATTAATGAATGTGATATTTTGGAAAATGTTTTTCTTTCAAAATAGAGGTTTAGTCTGTGAGTGTGTCTTAACTGGATTAAAGCCAGTTTGTCTGGGTGCTTTGATGTGTACTAGTTTTGATATGTAAGAGAGATAAGTTGTATTTGCATTTTTTGAATAGAGCATTTAAGAAGCGGGGTGAAAGATGACGCCTTTATAGCAGCTACCAAGCAATATGTTTATATTACTAATAAGTTGGTACTATGAAAGGGTTTTATTGTTAGAGACGTTTAGTTCAGAGGTTGTTGATACAATGAGAATTAACATTTAATGGGACTGGTAGGTATAACTTCAGTAAATTTCAGGTGTGCAGGGCAGAGGCAATGTGAGATCAAAAGGCAACTGCAAGTATCCAATTAGCTTCACAGTGAAAAGAACCTCATTTTGAATTCATAAGGTGAAAATGCTTTGCCTGGTGTTTGGTTAAGTCAATGGTTGCTATGGGTTAATGAAGATTAGTTTGGGAATTTGTTAAAAGTTATGATACGAGTAAATTGTAGCCATGTGTATATATATATATATATATTTTAACCTGTGCAAATCAATAAAATGTTTCATTTAGTTTAATGTAAAACCTCAAGAATTGGTAGTCTGATTCCGGAATTTAGAGTTGCATGTCAAACATAACACTTAAAATTATAAGTTATGACAATTGTTTAAAGATTCCCTCTGGGATTTTTAAATAACTCAGCTTTACCAACTGTGTCAGCCATAACAATGTCATTGAAAAGGAGCTGCTGGGTAGCAGTGATCAGTGATTGAATTTTGTATTCAGTTTCAGGGAGAGAAGAGTAGGTCTAAGACTAGTATTTTAAATTTAAATAATGACAATTATTAGGATATGAAGACAGAACTGGCTAAAGAGAGTTTGGAAATTAGGTTAATTGATAGGTCAGTAGAGATGCAGTGGCAGACATTTAAGGAGATATATCATAACACTCATCAAAGTCATTTCCCAGAGAGAAAGAAAGACTCTAGAGAAGGAAGCACCAGTCATGGCTAATCAAGGAAGTTAAATACAGTATCAAATTGAAAGAAAAAAATATACAATTCTGTGAAGATTAGTGGCAGATCAGAAGATTGGACAGAATATAAAAGACAGCAAAGAATGGCTAAAGGAGTAATGAGGCAGAAATTAAAGTATGAGAGATAGCTAGCTAGAAATACAAAGAGAGATAGTAAGAGTTTCTACAGGTATTTAAAAAGGAAACTAATTAAAGAGTGTTGATCCTCTACAAAGAGAGTCAGGGAAATTAATAATGGAAGATAAGGAACGGGTGGATGAATTGAACAGATATTTGCATCTGTCTTCACTGTAGAGGATACAAATAAAATCCTAGAAATATTTGTGAATCAAGGGGTGAAAGGGAAAGAATTCAAATTACCAGGGAACGGGTCGTGAGAAAATTATTGGAACTAAAAGCTGACACGTTCCCAGATCCTGTTGGACTTCATCCTAGGGTCTTAAAAGAAGTGGCTGCTGAGATAGTAAATGCATTAGTTTTAATTTTCCAAAATTACCTAGATTCTTGAAAGGTTCAAATAGATTGGAGAATAGTGAATTTAGCTCCTCTATTCAAGAAAGGAGGGAGGCAGAAAACAAGAAACTATAGGCCAGTTAGTTTAACATCTGCCATAAGGAAAGTACTGGAATCTATGGCCAGAATTTTGACCTTGATGGGCGGGCGAGCCCCACCTGCTGAACAGTGGGCGGGCAGCTTAACTCCGCCGCCGAAATGGGGCCAGCCATCATTTTGAGTGGGTGGGCCAATTAAGGCCCGCCCAGCGGGCCACCCATCAGGAAGCGCTATGTTGCCTCCTGCGCGGGGGGTGGAGGGATTCCCCAACTGTCAAAGTGCGCTCTTTTGCGCATACACGTGAAAGAGCGCACTGCTCCCTGATACTAAGTGCTGTCTCAGGGAGAGCGCTGAGTCTTTAAAAAACTTTAAAAACAGAGAAAGAAAAACATTATTAACATGTCTCCCTCATGTGACACTGTCATACGAGATGGGACATGTTAATAAATATGATGAAACTTTAATAGACTTTTTAAAAACTGAGATGAAAGCTCATCCCGCCAGTGGATGAGTTTTTATCTTTTTTCAGAAGCTCGCTGGGGCTCCTGGCCTGCCCGCCAGCCTTAAGGATGGACGGGCAGGTCTTTCAATGAGCTTAATGACCCTGTCAATGGCTTCAATTGGCCATTAACTTCAATTGGCCATTGACAGGTCGGCGGGCAAACAGCTGATTTCGTTGTCCACCCACCTTCCTAAAAATTTAAATATACCAGGATGACATCAGGGGTTCCTCCCGACATCATCCCAATTCATTTTCCCGTCGACGAGTGGGCCCCACTCCCAAATCACCAACCGGAAAATTCTGGCCTATAGTTGGGCACTTAGAAAATCTCAATGTAATCAAGCAGAGCCAACATGGTTTTGTGAAAGGGAAATCGTGTTTGACTGAATTATTAGAGTTTGTTGAGGAAATAACTAGCAACGTGGATAAAGGGGAATCTGTGGGTGTGGTGTACTTAGATTTCCAGAAGGCATTTGACAACGCGCCACATCTCAGGTTACTACACAAAATAAGAGCTCATGGTATAGGGGGATAACCTATTAGCATGGATAGAGGATTGGTTAGCTAGCAGGGAACAGAACATAGGCATAAATTGGTCATTTTTGGGTTGGCAAGGTGTAATTATTGCAGTGCCACAGAAATCAGCGCTGGGGCTTCAACTATTTACAATCCACATCAATGATTTGAGGGAAGGGACCAAATGTATATTTGCTAAACTTACGGATTACACAAGATTGGTAGGAAAATAAGTTGTAAAGAGGACATAAGGGGTCTGCAAAGGGATATAGATAAGTTAATTAAGTGGGATAAAAGTTTGGTCAATGAAGTATAATGTAAGAAAATGTGAACTTGTCTGCTTTGACAGGAATAGAAAAGCAACATATTATTTAAATGGAGAGAGATTGCAGAACTCTGAGGTACAGTGGGATCTGAGTGTTCTGGTACATGAATCACAAAAATTTAACATACGGGTACAGCAAGTGATTAGGAAGGCAATTGGCATGTTACAATTTATTGCAAGGAGAATGGAATATAAAAGTAGGCATGTTTTGCCACAGTTGTACAGGGCTTTGATGAGATTACAGCTAGAGTACTGTGTACAGTTTGGTCTCCTTATTTAAGAAAGGACATAATTGCAGTAGAGGCAGTTCAGAGAAGGTTCACTCAGCTGATTCCTGGGAAGAGGGGGTTATCTTATGAGGAACAGTAGGACAGGTTGGATCTGTATTCATCGGGGTTTAGAAGAATGAGAGGTGATCTTATTAATACATGTAAGATCCTGAGGTGACTTGACAGAGTGGATGCTGAAAGAATGTTTCCCCTTGTGGGAGAGACCAGAACTAGGGAGCACAGTTTTAAAATGAGTCTCCCATTTAAGACAGAGATGAGAAGAAAGTTTTTCTCTCAGAGGGTCGTGAGTCTGTCAAACTCCCTTCCCCAAAGAGCAGTGGAGACTGGGTCATTAAATATTTTTTAAGGTGGAGGTAGATAGATTCTTGACAAACAAGGGAATCAAAGGGTATTGGGGGTAAGCAGGATAGTGGTGTTGAGATCACAAGCAGATTAACCATCACCTTATTGAATGGCGAAGCAGACTTGAAGGGCCGAATGGCCTATTCCTGCTCCTAATTCATATGTTCGTATGTCTGTGTCAGCCAAGAAAGAGTCACCCAGCCTAATTCCACTTTCAAGCTCTTGGTCCATAGCCTTGTAGGTTACACCACTTTAAGTGCCTATCTGATTACTTTTTAAATGGGATGAGAAGTTCTGCCTCTACTAGCCTTCCAGGCAGAGTTCCAGATCCCAGCACCATCTTAGTGAAAAGATTTCTGCTCAACACCCCTCTATTCCTTCTACACAATAACTTCCTTGCCTCTATTTATAAAGTCCAGGATTCCCATCTGTCTTATCAATCGCTCTCTCAACCTGTCCTACCATCTTCAATGATTTATGCACATATACCCGCAGGAACCCCTGCTCCTGCCCCCTCATTAGAATTGTATCCTTTATTTTATATTGCCTCTCCTAGCTCTTCCTACCAAAATGTTTTATTTCATACTTCTCTGTTAATTGTAATCTGCCACATATCTGCCCATTCCACTATCACTATCTTCCTCACAGTACACAATGCTTCCAAGTTTCGTAGTATCTGCAAATTTTGAAATTGTGCCCTGTACACCCAAATTTAGATCATTAACATAGATCAAGACAAGCAGTTGTACTAATACTAAGCCCTGGGAACCCCAGTCCAGCAAACAACTGATCAGAACTACTATCTGTTTCCTGCCATTCAGCAAATTTCGTTTCCATGCTGCAATGTCCCTGTATACCTCATCAAGCCTCTTGGTTACTTTATCAAAATGCTCAAGGAAATTAGTTAGACAATTTGCCCATGATAAATCTATGCTGGCTTTCCTTAATTAAGCCACATTTTTCTAAGTCACTGTTAATTTTGTCCCTGATTAGCATTTCTAAACATTTTCTCACAACGAGACTAACTGACTGGCCTGTAGTCGCTGGGCTTATCCTTACACCCGTTTCTGAACAAGGTTGTAACATTTGCAACAAAAACAAAAATAGCTGGAAAACTCAGCCGGTCTGACAGCATCTACAAGGAAGAATACTAAATAGCCAAGTGGTTGTGGTACTGGGTTTGTAACCCCAAGATCAAGAGTTCAAATCTCACAATGGCAATCTATGAAACAATGTAATTTCATCTGAAACAGATGGAAATGGGTTTGTACTTGAAAGAGTTACAAGGAGGAATACAGTTAACGTTTCAAGTCCCTATGACTCTTCATCAGAACTAAGGAAATATAGAAATGAGGTGAAATATAAGCTGGTTGAGGGGGGTGGGACAGGTAGAGCTGTATAGAGGGCCAGTGATATGTGGAAGCAAAGAAGAGATTGCCAAAGATGTCATGGACAAAGGGGTGTTGACGGTGGTGATATTAGCTAAGGAATATGCTAATGGTGACATTAAGGGTAGAAAGCAGGACGAGCAAGTGACAGATTGCCCTGGTGGGGGTGGGGTGGGGGAAGGGATTGAAGTAGGCTAAAAGGTGGAGATAAAACAATGGATGGGAATAATTTAAAAATAATAGAAATAGGTGGGAAAAGAAAAATATATTAAAAAAATGTTTTTAATTATTGGAAAAAGGGGGGATCGGAAAGGAGGGGGGATGGAGGAGAGAGTTCATGATCTGAAGTTGTTGAACTCAGTGTTAAGTCCGGAAGGCTGTAAAGTGCCTAGTCGGAAGATGAGGTGCTGTTCCTCCAGTTTGCGTTGAGCTTCACTGGAACATCGCAGCAGGCCAAGGACGGACATGTGGGCATGAGACCAGGGTGGTGTGTTGAAATGCCAAGTGACAGGGAGTTCCGGGTCATGCTTGCGGACAGACTGATGGTCTGCAATTTTTGCAATTTTCCAGTCCTCTGAATCCACCTTATCCACGGAAATTTGGAAGGTTATAGCCAATGCCTCTGCAATTCCCACCTTACTTCCCTCAGTATCCTCGGATGCATCTGATCAGGTCCAGGTGTCTTATCAACTTTATGTACAGTCAGTTTTTCTAATACTCATTTCTGATGTATATAAATGACTTGCATATTAGAATACAGAGTAAAATTTCAAAACTTGCCTATCATTTGACTGCCACAAGACATAGATAGGCTGGCAGAATGAGCAGACAAGTGGCAGGTGACATTTGCAGACAGGAGGAACATGTGCACACTTTGCACCTTTTTCATCTGAACAAAAGCTGTGGCTACAGTCATTCCCTAGTTCGTTCCCCAGGGCAATGCTTTGACCAAAGTTGGCCTGCCCAGCTTGAATTTGACCAAAGCTGGAGAGCTAACTTCCCTATGGCAACGCCTCTACTAATCAAAGTCCACTTGCTAACCAATCAGCACTCTCTTCTCATGCAGTTTGGTAATTTCTTTTGAACTATCCTAATGAGTGCAAGATGAAAAGTTTAAATAACATTTTCCCTTTTTCAGCAATACTCAAGTTCTGTACTGCTAAATAACTAATTGGTAACTAGAATGTTCAAATTTCCAGCATAAAAATAAGCTGGCAGATAAACCTCTGATCAATGATATCAATTAAGATTCCCTGTTCAGCTCAGATTGATATACATCCACTAGCTGAGAGGATAATAAAGTATGTGTTTTAACTTTGGATGAAGCTTAAGTGTTTCTCACGTGTCGGTGCAGACTCGATGGGCCGAAGGGCCTCTTCTGCACTGTGTAATTCTGTGATTCTGTGAAGTTGTAGCCATGTCCAAGGCTTTAGAATGTGAATGAGATGACAATGGATTTGAACTGTTAATCATTTAAGGCAGAATCTTGCATAGCCATTAGGCGGAATAAAGTGTGCAAATGTAGAATATCATTGGCTTCCTTCTACCAGAAATACACATGCATTGAGAAGATTCTAATAATAGTGGCAAAGGTGATTTCAGAAAGCAAAACTTTAACTTATGAAGACTCACAGCAACAATGTTTTGATTGAAGAAATTGAGTGCAGTGGATTCCATGTCTTTAAAATTTTGGGAGGTACATACAATGCAGGTGCAAACGTTGGGTGGAATTTAATGTCACCCCCATTCCCAGAAGTGATTTGAGAGGGGAGGCTGGGAGTCTGTTTCATCGGGTGTAAGATATGGCGTAGAGATCCTGCCACCTTCCAGACTCCCTATGATCAATTTCCAGACAGGAAAGGTGGAGGACGGCATTCCTGCCAGAGGCCAGATGAATTGGTATTCAATCAGCAACAGGTGGGGAACTCATCATCCTGGGAGACCGCCCAGCAAAATCCTTTGCTTTTTTCTGTGGCCTTGTAGTATGGGATCCCTAATTCTCAGGCACTGTGCCCCGTTGAGGGACCTAGCATTGGAAGAGAGAATCTACAGAAACTCACCCCCTGCCCTTGTTTTTTTTACCCCCTCACCTGTGCCCTTCATCCTGCCCACACTTGCCTCTCTCCAGGGATCCAGCATCGATCCCTGTTGAAGTTCTGAATGTGATACTAGCAGTGGCCACCACGCCTGGTTGCATTGCCAGAACTAGAGAGCTGCCGGCTTCTGATTGGCCAGTAGCTCTTAGGGTGTGATTTCTGCCCTCATGACTTAATTCAACAGGAGGCCTGATGGTGTCAGGGACAAATGAAGTAGGGTTCCACAAGTTTAAGATCTGCGAGTTACAGATTACTCGAAATAGGCAGTTGAGAACTCATAAGTGATTTTAAGGCAATGCAGGGTGGCCACCACTCTAAATGTACTATCCATGATGCTCTCTGACTCATGGATGCTCCACAGTGTCCCCAACCGCCGTTCCAGCTCTGAAACCTGAGCTTCCAGGAGCTGCAGCTGGACACACTTCCTGCACACATACTGGTCCCCGGCACTGGAATTGTTCATGGCTTCCCACATGGAGCACATCATGGCTTTGAGCTCTCCTGCCATAACTTATCCCTTTAAATTAAACCTTTTAAATCAATTACCCTAGGGCCCTTCTTTCCTGATCCTCGTTACTACAGAATATACAAACTATAAACCACAATAAACCTTAAACTATAAGCGACAAAAGTAGTAAATACTTAACCGACCTTTCCCACTACTTACCAGTCATTTCGCTCCCTTGTAGCCTCTACTGCTGAAGCAGGGCAAGACCACTCTCTGAAGATTTTAGAAGTTGGGTAGCAAAGAAAAAATGCAAAGAGCACCTCTTCCCCTCTGCACCCAATTTCCACTGTGCACCAAATTGCCAATACCCACACTGACTCTGGCTGTCTCATATTCAAGATGAGGTCTCTCCCTACAAGCTCACTGATTCGGCAGTGGGAGGGGACACAGAACGTAAGCAGAATAGGGACACATCATAATACAGTAAAACAATCAAGTCAGAGGGAATACAGCTGAATTAAGTTTCAAGGGAGTAAGGCAAGGCTGGATGGCCTCTACTTTAATGCCAAGAGTATTACAGGTAAAACGGATGAGTTAAGGGTGTGGATTGACATGTGGAATTGTGATATAGTAGCCATCACTGAGACATGGTTGAGCGAGGGGCAGGATTGGCAGCTCAACATTCCAGGATATAGAATCTTCAGGTGAGACAGAAGAGGGGGTAAAAGAGGAGGCAGCATTGCATTATTAGTTAAGGAGTCAGTTACCGCAGTAAGGAGAGATGATAGCTAGGAGGGGACATTGAATGAAGCTATGTGGGTAGAGCTTAGGAATAAAAAAAGGGGCAGCCACATTGTTAGGTGTTTATTATAGACCCCAGATAGCCAGCCATGAGGAGCAAATATGTGCACAATTTGCAGAGGTGTGTAAAAATAATAGGGGAATTATATTAAGTGATTTCAACTTTCCCAACATTAATTGGGATAGACATAGTGTTAAGGGCTTGGATGAAGTGGAGTTCTTGAAATGTGTACAGGAGAACATTTTAGGTCTATATGTAGAGGGTCCAACAAGGGACTGCGCAGTGCTGGACCTAATTCTGGGGAATGAAGCTGGTCAGGTGGCTGAGGTGGTGGTGGGGGAGCATTTTATTGATAGCGACCACAACATGGTACAATTTAAGCTAGTTACGGACAAAGAAATAGACAAGTTGCTAAAAAATGATTTGGATTTGGGGAGAGTGGATTGTAGTAAAATAAGGCAGGATCTGGCCAAGGTAAACTGGGAAGAGCTACTTGTGGGGAAATGTACAGAGGAGCAGTGGGGGCCGTTCAAAAAGGAAATGGAGAAGGTACAGGCTCAACATGTTCCCTCTAAGGTGATAGGAAAGAGTAACAAGCCCAGAGCACCATGGATGACCAGGGATATTCAGGATAAGATGGTGAAGAAAAGAGAGGCTTTTAGCAGGTACAAGGGGAGCAAATCAGCGGAGGCATTAGTGGAATACAGAAAGTGCAGGTTGGAGTTCAAGAAAGCAATTAGGAGAGCAAAGAGAGTATAAGAGAAAGCTCTGGCTGGTAAATGTAGGGAATATCCCACAATATTCTGTAAGTATATCAATGGTAAGAGGCTAACCAGGGAAAGTGTAGGGCCCATTAGGGACCAAGGGGGCAATCTATGGGTGGAGCCAGAGGACAGCGGTAGAGTGTTGAACGAATACTTCACATTCGTCTTCACCCAAGAGAATGAGGATGACGGTATGGAACTTAGGTGAGGTTCTTGAGCAAATTGATATAGGGAGTGACAAGGTATTGGAGGTGTTGGCAGGCTTAAAAGCAGACAAATCTCCAGGTGTGGATGATTTGTGTCCCAGACTGCTGAGTGAGGCAAGAGAGATCTCAGGGGCTCTGACCCAAATTTTTAATTCCTCTCTGGCCACAGGGGAGATGCCAGAGGACTGGAGAACAGCTAATGTGGTTCCACTATTTAAGAAGGGTTGTAGAGATACAGGGAACTACAGACCAGGGAGTCTCACATCAGTGATAGGGAAACTATTGAAGAAAATTCTGAAGGAGAGAATTTATCTCCACTTGGAGAGGCAAGGTTTGATCAGGGATAGTCAGCATGGCTTTGTCAGAGGGAAGTCATGCCTAAAAAATTTGATTGAATTTTTTGAGGAGGTGACCAGGTGTGTAATGAGGGTAGTGCAGTTGATGTAGTTTATATGGATTTCATCAAAGCCTTTGACAAGGTCCCACATGGGAGACTTATAAAGAAGGCAAAGGCACATGGGATACAGGGTAATTTGATAAGGTGGATTCAAAATTGGCTTAGTTGTAGGAGACAGAGGGTGATGACAGAAGGCTGCTTTAGTGACAAGAAGCCAGTGTCCAGTGGCATACCACAAAGATCTGTGCTGGGTCCCCTATTATTCATCATTTATATAAACGACATAGATGACTATGTGAGCGGGAGGATTAGTAAGTTTGCGGATGACACAAAGATTGGCCGGGTGGTTAACAGTGAGGTTGAGTTTTTGGGCTACAGGAAGATATACACAGGATGGTCAAATGGGCAGATAAGTGAAAAGTGTGAGGTGATACACTTTGGAAGGAGTAATTTGACAAGAGTTCAATGAATGGCATGACACTAGGAAGTTCTGAGGAACAAAGGGACCTTGGCGTGTGTGTCCATAGATCTCTGAAGGCAGAGGGGCATGTTAGTGGGGTGGTGAAAAAGGCATATGGGACACTTGCCTTTATCAATCGATGCATAGATTACAAAAGTAGGGAGGTCATGTTGGAGTTGTATAGAACCTTGGTGAGGCCACAGCTGGAGTACTGTATGCAGTTCTGATCACCACATTATAGGAAGGATGTGATTGCACTGGAGGGGGTGCAGAGGAGATTCACCAGGACGTTGCCTGGAATGAAACATTTAAGTTACCAAGAGAGGTTAGATAGACTTGGGTTGCTTTCATTGGAGCAGAGAAGACTGAGGAGCGACCTGATCGAGGTGTACAAGATTATGAGGGGCATGGACAGGGTGGATAGGGAGAAGCTGTTCCCCTTAGTTGAAGGGTCAGTCTAGAGGGGCAGGAGGTTTAGAGGGGGATGTGAGGAAAACCTTTTTTACCCAGAGGGTGCTGACAGTCTGGAATGGCTGCCTGGGAGGGTAGTGGGGGCGGGTTGCCTCACATTCTTTAAAAAGTACTTGGATGAGCACTTGGCACATCATAACATTCAAGGCTATGGGCCAAGTGCTGGTAAATGGGATTAGGTAGGTAGGCCAGGTGTTTCTCACAATTCGATGCAGCCTCGATGGACTGAAGGGCTTCCTCTGCACTGTGCGATTCGCTGAAGGTAGTTTAAGTTTATTAAGCAACAGCTTAGATATGATGCATAAGCTAAATAGATAGGAAAAGCATATGGCCCATGACAGGTGAGAGCAGTTTACTGATCTCAGAGAGCAAATGGATGGCACAAGGTGAATGCTATCTCTGTAGGTTGTGGCAGCACATCTACTCTCTAACCAAAGTGTTAGGAAATTCTTCCCCCGTCTTACTCCATCTGAAGAAAGCAGCTGCCTGACGAGGACTATTCCCTCAACCCTCGGTTAATATACTTTACTTCTAGGGGCTAAGTGTTTATCTAATGTTGGTCATTTGTTTGAATAGCTCAGGCTAATGGCCGCAGGATGGGTCCCAAGATGTCATTTCCCCATATCCATCACTTTGGCTGAGGTCATCTTTTAGCTTATTTCATGCTGTGTGCCATTTGGTAATCCTTACTAGGCATTTGTATAGATAAAAGGGTACAAGACAGCCTTCTATCGACTTAGCAATGCCAACATGGAAGCCTGAACCAAGGGATCTTGAAATTTCTAGGGACTGTTTGTGTTTTTCCAGTGAGAGAAGAGAAACAGCTTTTCTGCCAGGTGGCCTTATGCTATGCCTACTAATGCCATCATAGAATTCCATAATATTCTGAAAAATATCATTTCTTAATGTCGGACTTCCCAGAGAAAAGTAACATGGGGTTCCCATCAATTTTCCAGCAGGTGGTCAGGACCCCGTTGCCAACATTAAATTCCACCTGTTGACTGTTCTCAAAACTAAAAAGGATACAAGTACAAACTGTCAGGTAGTAAATAAACAAACATAAATATCTTTATTGAAAAGATCTTGTAAAATACATTACATCATATTCTGAAAAAATAAAATCCAATATAATTAGTTCAATTTAAACCACAAAACGTCAAATTTCAAACCATAAGGTAAATATTAGAAACATTTTAGAATTTATAAGCGTTCAGTATTTACTTTATTTATTGCTCAAAAATACATTAATGTGTAAGTACTGAAATATTTGGTCCTTATGGCTCATGTGAAAGGTAAATGTGGCATGAAGACTACATCCTCTGCTTCCAGTAACAAAATCACTAATTTGATTTTTATAAATTCAAATGAAATGAAAATAAGTCTTTCATCAGCAAATATCAGTAATCTTGTAAAAGAAAATTACACAGTAAAATTACCAAAAAAATGAATATTAATTTCAAAGCACCTGCCATCAATTTTCAACATATAATTGATTAATAATTGGCAAAATTTTGCACATTATCTTTTAAAGTCAGCAATCATATTGGTTTGATCCCATCCCACAAACATATTCAAAAATATTGCATTGGTATAGTATCTTGTCACATCTCAAATGTCCCAAAGCCTTAAACCTTACAACACCCTTTAAGTTCACTATTAGTGCTAAGTTCAGTTATGCAAAATGTAACACGTTTTAAGATGCAATTATATTATCGGTTTTTTAACAACACAAATTTGTTTGCTGGCAAATCAAAAGTGATAGCAGAACCTTGGGTGGATATCCTGATCTGCTGCCTGAGCATATTAAAGCCAAGGTGTCCTA
The DNA here is from genome assembly GCF_017639515.1 of Carcharodon carcharias. Lineage (NCBI taxonomy): Eukaryota > Metazoa > Chordata > Chondrichthyes > Lamniformes > Lamnidae > Carcharodon > Carcharodon carcharias. Next base: position 138,961,082 of record NC_054467.1, on the reverse strand, counting down.
AGCTCCCTTGTATTCAGTTTGCACAGGGTGCGGTATTACTCCATCACAGAGTAAGCGTGTATTTTAAAAGGATCCTCGCAATCTAGTGAACCACTTAAGTATGTCATAAATATATATTTTAATGTTTCTAATGCTAGGAGAAAGCTGATGCTCTTTTCCAACATTAAGAACTAACACTCTGAGTAGTGAAGCTCTCTTCATGAATCCAAGTTTCTTGGTGCTAATCTCAAATCCACAAATACCAATTTGAGGCTAGTAGCTGCACTATGGCTGTAGCTTTACTGGTTATATGGAGATCATCTTTTTAACTTCCTCTGGTTAACTCATGAAAAATTTGTTGATATTAAATTGTGCAACTGGATGGGAAGCAAACACAAACTTTAGTTTGGAGTTGTACAGCCCTCAAGATATAAAACATACAGATTGAAAAACCAACAAAATAAAAATCACAATGGTTGTTTTTTCTTAATTATCTTTTAAAGAAGTGCCATTGAGAAAAAAACACCTACAATATTGCTTTGGAATAGGTGAAATATTTAAAAGGAGATTCATCTGCAATCATTCTTAATGAACATGCTAAGACTTTCAAAAGCATTATCCCATCATGGTGCATACTAGGCACAAAAAAAGAACATTTAGAACAAAAAAACTACAGAAGCAGGAAATCAGAAATACAAAAGGTGTGTGCTATGAATGATAACCCTCCCTCAATCCACAGATGCTGCCTCAACTGAGTGTTTTCAGCATTTTCTGTATTAGTAAAACATCTATTTTATGAAAATACAACTTGTAATTAAAGGAAAAAGCAACCTGACAAGATGGTACAATGCCTGATGGCTAATAATCAGCCAATACACATTCTTCCCAAAGGCTTCACAATAAATATGCTAAAAGGGATATACCCTGTGGTGGAAAATGAATATTTAGAATCACAGAATCACAGTGCAGAAGAGGCCCTTCGGCCCATCGAGTCTGCACCGACACGTGAGAAACACCTGACCTACCTACCTAATCCTACTTACTAGCACTTGGCCCATAGCCTTGAATGTTATGATGTGCCAAGTGCTCATCCAGGTACTTTTTCAAGGATGTGAGGCAACCCGCCTCCACCACCCTCCCAGGCAGTGCATTCCAGACCGTCACCACCCTCTGGGTAAAAAAGTTTTTCCTCACATCCCCCCTAAACCTCCTGCTCCTCACCTTGAACTTATGCCTCCTTGTGAGTGACCCTTCAACTAAGGGGAACAGCTGCTCCCTATCCACCCTGTCCATGCCCCTCATAATCTTGTACACCTCGATCAGGTCTCTCCTCAGTTTTCTCTGCTCCAACGAAAACAATCCAAGTCTATCCAACTTTTTAGTTTAAAACTTTTTTAATAACTCGGAAGGATTTACATTTTTTCTTTATATTCATTCATGGGATGTGGGCATCACTGGCTAGGTCAGCATCTATTGTCCATCCCTAATTGCCCTTGAGAAGATGGTGTGAGCTGCCTTCTTGCACTGCTCAGTCCACACGGTGGGCTAGGCCATTTCAAAGGGCATTGAAGAGTCACCCATATTACTGTGGATCTGTAGTCACATGTAGGCCAAACCAGGTAAGAACAGCAATTTCCTTCCTTAAGGGGCATTAGGGAACCAGATGGGTTTTTATGACAAGTGACAAATGGTTTCATGGTCATCATCAGTCTTGAATTCAAATTCTATCATCTGCTGTGATGGGATTTGAACACTGGTCCCAGAGCATTACCCTGGGTCTCTGGATTACTAGTCCAATGACTATACCGCTATGCCACTAGTGCCTCTCCCAATGGATAAAGAGTTGAGTAACTGAACTTGTCCATGGTGCCTTTCCCCTTTAAAAAAAACTACATTCTAGTATCTGCATCTAAATCTACAGAAATCCATTAAATGGGTGCCTTTTAAAACCTTGTAAACATGATTGCTTCCCATGACTATTAAAATCACAAGTAGAGATCAACGGTGAATTTCTTCCTTCACATAATTAACCACTTGGTTGTGAGAGCACTTCCTATATATTTAATTGCTGTCTTGTTTATTATATCTGCTAATACAATGGGAATTTAGCACATTATATAGGTACCAACTAACTGCTGCACAAATACAGTTTGTACCATACTTCAAATAATCTTTTGCCTAACAACCACTTTTGAAAGCTTAGTTATGATATGCAGAAGGACATTGGAGTGTTGAGGTGTTGGCCTCCACTTAACTCCTCACACCAATTTTAGCCATGCACTATGGGAATCCATGGGGGTGAGGAATGAGGGAGAGAATCTCTTAGATCACTTCGATGTGTGGCATAATACTGCAGAACAGACTGAAGAGCAAAAGATAATGTGTATCTTGGGAAGAAGCCTAAAAAATATTAAAATTTTTAATTAACTGACGTGGCCATTCATACACAAGATGCATGCATGTACCGTTTCCAGCATGTACTGTTCCAGTGAACAGTAAAGCAAACTGGTATTCTGAGGAACAGGTTGCTATACAACTGCAAACTCAGAGATAACTTCATGCTTAACTTTTAGATTGTCATCAAAACATTCTCCTCAGTTCATTCCCAGCAAAGCTCAGGATTTCACAACAAATTGTAGCCTCATTGCTTACAGTGTGACTCTCACTGGAAAAGCCTTTCTTTCATATTTGAAAGTATTTAAATTACACATTAAATGATCAATCTGAACTACTAAATATTTGACTATAATTGTATCATGGTGCACTATGTCAGCAATAATTAATATTCAAATCCATAACCACTTATTAATCACAATAAAATGTGCAGGTTTATATATTACATACATACAAAAGAGCAAGTTTGAAAACTAAATACACTGTTTTAAAGTGTTTGTAAGTTAAATAAAACTGCAAAAAAAAATAAACTTGATTTCTTTCTTGCATTATACGAACCTGGTTACTGAGCAGCATTAAAATTTTAAGCAAGGTGTCTGTTTCATGTTCTATGGTGGAAATGTACATAATTTCTATTCCAACAAAACTCAACCCTATACAATCACTACAGCATAGGATTTCTGCAAACTTGATAATTAAAAATTTAATTGATCATAAATTTCAAATAGTCTTTAGGGGTGATGGCGTTTTAAAAAGTGATAAATTTGCATGAAAAATGATGTACAAATCTCTTGGAAAGGTTTAGAATAGTAATTCATGGTAAAGTAGTGCTGAGCAATCAATATCTAACACTTGCTGTTCTTTCTCTCTGTCCCAACATGGGTATTTTCAATCAGAAAATATTTTCTGCATTGGAACCTCACACTCCAGAACAAAATAGTGCTAGGCACTAACAGCAGAGCAGCAATACAAATTCTTCTTCGAGTCAAAACTTTTCCCCATCATTATTGCATCAAACTTAAAAATCTTGTATTTTTACTGCTTTAAAACAATAGCAAATATCAAGCAGAATGAAGAACTTTATTAGTTAAAACTTGGGTGTCACATTTGCAAACTCAATTTTGTGCAAAAAGGCTACAAAAGTTAAAATTTAGTTTTAATTTCTTTTAAAAAAAACCTTAATTTACCCACAATCTCACTTAAAGGTCTAGATCCTCTCAAGTTTTACTTTATATCAGCACAAGATAAACATTTTGCAGTTGGAAAAATAATCTTTTTCAACTGAAATGCATGTTAGAACAATAATGAAACAGCAAATTGCTCAAATTTCAGCAACTTCAAGACGTTTCAGAATGGACAGTTCCTAACCTCTGTTCTGATATTTCAAAACACTACAAATATAAATTAAAGACTCAGGACAATTATACAAAACAAATTTTAAAAAGGTTGAATCTAATACGAAGAGTACATTTATCAGAACAACAGTGACAGGAGTCAAATAGGCACTCTTAAGTATACCAGGATAAAAGTGTCACTGTATTCAATCTGCTCGATATCCCTGAGTGTTGCCATTTAAAAAAAGCACCGCACACTTAAATGTTTGATATTGTGCAGTAACTTTGTAAACCCACATGAGATAGTTGCATACTCAGAATTAGGAAGGAATTTTCTCGTCAAATCATCCTTCAATTCAACTTAATTTTCACAACACCTTGCTGTGGCTCCGTGAACCTATAACAAAGCAAATATTCATTAAGTCAATTCAATCATCAATTGTAGCACTGTTGCTTCAGAGCCAGAAGATTGTAGGTTCAAATCCTACTCCAAAGACTTGAGTATAAAAATCTCAGCTGACACTCCAATGCAGTATAAAGGGAATATATTCACTGTCAAAAGTGCTATCTTACAGAGACGGCAAAACCAAGGCCCTGGTTGTTCTCTCAGGTGGATGTAAAGGATCATGTAACACTATTCTGAAGTAGAGTGGAAGAGCTTTCCTGTGTCATGATCAATGTCATAAAGAAACAGATTATCTAGTCATTGCTGCAATGCTGTTTGTGGAAGTTTGCTGTGCACACAATGGCTGCCTGGTTTCTTACATTACTATGGTTTAACTATAAGGTGCTTTGGAATGTCCTGAGGGCATGAAATGTGTTATATAAATACAAGACTTTTATAACACACCCATGCATCCAGTTGCATTTGTCTGAAAATGTTACACTTTATGCAGTTACTAATTAAATCAATTAAATACTAATTGATGCATTTGACAATATTAAGCACTTGGTAACAGTAGACATTATACCAACGACGCAAGCTGACTTATCCGAACATTTTTGATTAACCAGCTTTGCTGAAAGCTAAAGTGGTTTCTTTTTATTATCCGTATGGTAATCTATAGATTCCACTGCCCAAGATACATTTTCTCATCAAGAATGGTCAGTGCAAGATCAAGATCTGTCAACTGCCAAGAGTCAGAAGATCGGACTGTGGGAGTGGCTACAAGGTTGAGAATGTTACAAAGCTTTGGGGGAATTCCAAGAGGAGAATGAAAACTTAAAATGTCATGTGTTTGGGGCAGGCAGCTAATGTAGGTTAGTAAGGACAGGGTTAACAGGCAATTGGACTTAACATGGTACAGTATATGGACAGCTGCATTTTGGGCAAGTTTTAATTTTCTGAGGATGGAACATGGGAGGCCAATGAGGAAAACATCTGAGGAATCAAACCTTGAGGTGTCAAAGCATGGTTAAGGATTTCAGTAACAGAGAGGCCAAGATAGAAGCAATGTTGCAGAGGTAAAAATAAGCTGTACTGGTGAATCATAGGATGTGGGGTTTGAAGCATTGAGTATCAAGCTATCACATGGTCTTGTTCAGCCAGTAAGAGTGACGAGGAATGAGGAAGGGAAGAGTGTGCCTGGTAGAAGTCGAAAAGAATGTCTTCCTATGATCAGTTCAAGGACACAGTGATTTCTATATCCGATAATCCTTGTTCCAACTAACCAAAATGCAAGGACTTAGCATTGTACAATTCTCTTCAATGCTTCATAAACAACCTATATGGATGTTTAAGAAATCAAGACCACACCATTTTAAAAACTAAATATTAAAAATAATTACTTTAAAATCAGTATGTTAGTTTCTGCACTTTATTTAGAAATGGGAATCTAATCCCAATAAATTTATGAGGAATGGTGAAAGCATGTTAAAATACAGATAAATTGCTACTCCATCCTACAGTAAAAAGAATCCTCTGGCATGGCAGAAGGCAGAAAACAAGATTTAAAACAATCAAAAGTGTAACAACTAGAACTTTACTCTTAGTTTCTTACACATCCAAAGTTATTGATGCACAGCCTAAGTGTACCTGAAGTTGTGGCTTTTGAGGTAGTCAATGACAGCTGGTTTGATACGTGCTACTCCCCCTTGGCTGTGGCTTCCCCTCCCAGTTATGACAGACAGGTAAGGTTTACCACCTTTTCGCTGGTATTCTGAAACAAAATTGTAAAAATTGAAGTGCATTTTGTCACTTTAAGAAATAAGAATGTATAAACTCAATTAAACAATAGTCTACAAGAGTTTTAATGGTCTATTAATTGTTTGCACAAGCTAGTTCATTTAGGCTCTCAATTAGATGGGTTCAGCTAAAATCTTAGTTATTATTTAGCTATTACTCAGCTCATTTGATAAAAGGTATTTCCAGAAACAACAATAAGACAACCATGAAGATATTCAGCCTAATCTACTTACTTTCATGATAATGCTTATTATTTCAATTTTCTTCATCAGCCTTAATTCAACATTAGCACTCTCACCACTGGGTCAGGTCATGAGTTCAAGCCCTATTCCAGAGATTTGAACACATAACAGGGTAACACTTCAGTGCAGCACTGAGGGAGTACTGTTTTGTAGGTGCCACTGTCTCTTGCAGGGGGTGTAAAACTGCTATCTTGAGTGGACGTAAAAGATCCCATGGCAGAAATCCAAGAAATTCTCGCAGGGACCTGGCAATCATTAATCCTCAATAAACATCACTAAAGCAAATTATCTGATCACTTATTTCTTTGCTGTGAGACTTTGCTATGCACACATTAACTGCATTACAACAGCAATAACAATTCAAAAGTAACTCACTGGCTGTGAAGTGCTTTGGAACATAGTCAAATCATGAAAGATACTACAGAAATGCAAGTTATTTTCTTTCCTTTAATTCATCACCATTCTATCATCACAATGGCCTAGCTAATACTAATGAAAAATCAACATTTCTGCTCTAGGACATTGGTAAAGTGAGGGTTGTGTTTTATTTTTGCAACCTTCTTTCATACTATTTTGACTCCTGTCTCTTAGATGCATTAACCCTACATCCCCAAATCTTTGACAGATTACATTATGTCCTGTACACAAAAAGCAGGACAAATCCAACCCGGCCAGTTACCACCCCATCGGTCTAATCTCCATCATCAGTAAAGTAATGGAAGGGGTCACAACAGTGCTATCAAGTGGCACTTGCTTAGCAATAACCTGCTCACTGATGCCAAGTTTGGGTTCCGCCAGGGCCACTCAGCCCTGACCTCATTACAGCCTTGGTTCAAAAATGGACAGAAGAGCTGAACTCCTCAGGTGAGGTGAGAGTGACTGCCCTTGACATCAAGGTAGCATTTGACCAAGTGTGGCATCAAGGAGCCCTAGCAAAACTGGAGTTAATGGGAATCACAGGGAAAGCTCTCCACTGGTTGGAGTCATAGCTAGCATAAAGAAAGATGGTTGTGGTTGTTGGAGGTCAGTCATCTCAGCTCCAGGACATCACTGCAGGAGCTCCTCAGGGAGGTGTCCAAGGTCCAAGCATCTTCAGCTGCTTCATCAATAACCTTCTTTTCACCATAAGGTCAGAAGTGGGGATGTTCGCTGATGATTGCACAATGTTCAGCACCATTCACGACTCCTCAGATACTGAAGCAGTCTGTGTCCAAATGCAGCAAGACCTGGACAATGTCCTGGCTTGGGCTGACAAGTGGCAAGTAATATTTGAGCCACACAAGTATCAGGCAATGACCATATCCAACAAGAGAACCCAACCATCGCAATAAATGCTGGCCCAGCCAGTGAAGCCCACATCCTGGGAATGAATCAAAGAAAAGGAGCAGTAGGCTAATCAGCGCTTCAAGCATGCTTCACTATTCAATAATATTGTGGCTGATCTTTGCTTCAGTTCCACCATCCTGCACTACCCATATAGCCCTTGATTCTCATATTATTTATTTATTTTTTTAATTCATTCACGGGTTGTGGGCTTCATTGGCTGGGCCAGCGTTTATTGCCCATCCCCAGTTGCCCTTGAGAAGGTGGTGGTGAGCTGCCTCCTTGCACCGCTGCAGTCCATGTGATGTGGGTACATCCACAGTGCTGTTAGGAAGGGAGTTCCAGGATTTTGACCCAGCGACAGTGAAGGAGCGGAGATATATTTCCAAGTCAGGATGGTGAGTGACTTGGAGGAAAGCCTCCAGGTGGTGGTGTTCCCATCTATCTGCTGCCCTTGTCTTTCTGGGAGGTTGTGGTCATGGGTTCGGAAGGTGCTGTCTAAGGAGCCTTGGTGAATTCCTGCAGTGCATCTTGTAGATGGTACACAATGCTGCGACTGTGCATCAGTGGTGGAGGGAGTGAATGTTTGTGGATGTGGTGCCAATCAAGCGGACTGTTTTGTTCTGGACAGTGTCCAACTTCTTCAGTGTTGTAGGAGCTGCACTCATCCAGGCAAGTGGGGAGTATTCTATCACATTCCTGGTTTGTGTCTTATAGATGGTGGACAGGCTTTGGGGAGTCAGGAGGTGTCACACGATTCCTAGCCTCTGACCTGCTCTTGTAGCCACAGTATTTATATGGCTAGTCCAGTTCAGTTTCTGGTCAATAGTAACCCCCAGGACGTTGATGGTCAGGGATTCAGTGATGGTAATGCCATTAAACATCAAGGGGGCGATGGTTGGATTCCCTCTTGTTGGAGATGGTCATTGCCTGACACTTGTGCGGTGTGAATGTTACTTGCCACTTGTCAGCCCAAGCCTGGATATCATCCAGGTCTTGCTGCATTTGGACACAGACTGCTTCAGTATCTGAGGAGTCGTGAATGGTGCTGAACATTGTGCAATCATCAGCGAACATCCCCACTTCTGACCTTATGGTGAAAGGAAGGTTATTGATGAAGCAGCTGAAGATGCCTGGAGCTAGGACACTACCCTGAGGAACTCCTGCAGTGATGTCCTGGAGCTGAGATGACTGACCTCCAACAACTGCAACCATCTTTCTTTATGCTAGCTATGACTCCAACCAGCGGAGAGCTTTCCCTGTGATTCCCATTAACTCCAGTTTTGCTAGGGCTCCTTGATGCTACACTTGGTCAAATGCTACCTTGATGTCAAGGGCAGTCACTATCACCTCACCTCAGGAATTCAGCTCTTCTGTCCATGTTTGAACCAAGGCTGTAATGAGGTCAGGAATGAGTGGCCCTGGCGGAACCCAAACTTGGCATCAGTGAGCAGGTTATTGCTAAGCAAGTGCCACTTGATAGCACTGTTGTGACCCCTTCCATTACTTTACTGATGATGGAGAGTAGACCGATGGGGTGGTAATTGGCCGGGTTGGATTTGTCCTGCTTTTTGTGTACAGGACGTACCAGGGCAATTTTCCACATAGCCAGGTAGATACCAGTGTTGCAGCTGTACTGGAGCAGTTTGGCTAGGGGTGCAGCAAGTTCTGGAGCACAAGCCTTCAGTGCTATTGCCGAAATATTGTCAGGGCCCATAGCCTTTGCAGTTATCAGTGCCTTCAGCCGTTTCTTAATACCACGTGGAGTGAATCGAATTGGTTGAAGACTGGCATCAGTGATGTTGGGGACCTCTGGAGGAGGCCGAGACGGATCATCCACTCGGCACTTCTGGCTGAAGATTGTTGCAAATGCTTCAGCCTTATCTGTTGCACTTCTGTGCTGGGCACTTCCATCATTGAGGATGGGGATATTTGTGGAGTCACCTCCTCCAGTGAGTTGTTTAATTGTCCACCACCATTCACAATTGGATGTGGCAAGACTGCAGAGCTTAGATCTGATCCGTTGGTTGTGGAATCGCTTAGCTCTGTCTATCACTTGCTGCTTATGCTGTTTGGCACGCAAATAGTCCTGTTTTATAACTTCACCAGGTTGACACCTCATTTTTAGGTATGCCTGGTGCTGCTCCTGGCATGCCCTCCTGCACTCTTCATTGAACCAGGGTTGATCCCCTGGCTTGATTTTTTAAAAAACATCAACCTAGCAGCTACTGCCTCTAGAAGAAAACTTACATCAACTGCCAACATCTTCAAACCCCTCAGGATGCGGCATCAAGGTGACCGCCAAACCAGCCTGGAACGAACCAAGTCATCAACTTACAAGTCCTGTGTATCTGTAACTTTTATCGTACTCTAAAAAGCCGGTTTAATCTATTCTTCCACTCTGCAACTCAATGCGTATGTGAACATAGAATGTATGTGAGCGTGGAAGTTGGAGCTTTTTTTTAAAAATTACTTTACATAGACTGGGTTAAGTACCATAAATACTATCCTCTTTTCTTCTGAATAGACTTAAGAAAACCTGTGTCTTTTACAGTTACAGTACTTAAACAGTTAAACACTTACCAAATTGATAAGCATATCCTTTTAAAAAGAAATTATTGTGGTCAAATAAGGAATGGGAAAAGATAAAGGAGCCATCCTACCTTTCCTCACCTGATCATAACAGAAGTCTGGAAAGAGCAGTGATAACTAAGCAGAGACAAGGGATACGACAAAGCCTTTTTCTCTTTCAGAAGCTGATTCTCTAATTTTGACCATATGTATTACTAGTGACCTACCATTGATCTTCTCAAATAGCACTTTTTCCAGATGGTATTGGGCTTCTTCCACATGAAGGCCATGCAGGTCTAAAACATTTTGTGGAAGCAATGACACATTCACTCGCTTCAAAATTTTTGCAGCAGCTCTGTAGTTGGCTTCCTTCATCTTTTCTCCATGAAGGTGACCCTTGAAAAGTACTTGATTATATTAAAACTCAAAACACAACATTGCATTCACAGTTAAATTCATAAATTTCTAACTAAGTAGAATAGTACTTTTAGTATCAAAGGATTGGTACAATTCCAGTAAATGTAACACAGCTTTCAAAGACAGACTCTCATTACTCTGAACTTTCTGGATGCTCTTCAGAATTATGTAGGTAGGACAAGAGGTACATCAGTATGAACTTTATTTCTAGTTGCAGGCAACTTGCATATTATAATAATAAGTTTAAACAAACTGGGCTGAATTTTCATCTTGGGGGCAGGAAACAGGAGTCAGGACTGTTTCTGGGTCCCACAAACTGTCAACAAGCCAGCTTCTTCCAAGCAATCACCTGAGCTATATGGCACTTGAGCTGGAGTTGCTTGTTTTGAACTGCAAAGCATATTAATTAATGAAAAGCCGGATGACAAAAAGGTAACCACATAGCAGAGGAAAAAACCTTAAGTTCGAACCTGTGGTTTTGCTTTCAAACTTGTTGAGGAAAGGCTGAGAACAGAAGGCCACCCTGAAGAGCTCGCACTCCCTCCCTCTCTGCTTTGTGAAACCATGTGTGGTTCTCAGCCTGTAGCTAGATAATCCTCATCTGAGTGTAGTTTGCATAATTTTGGACTTGCAAGCTGAGACAGGAAGAATTAGTCCAGCTATACTCTCCTCCATGCTGAAGCATTGTTGGTGAACTACCCAACATCTACTGGGTCCAGAGGCACGTTTTCACCTGAGGGGACTTTAGAACGCCAGTATCAAATCTCTGTGCACTTCAATTATTTTTTTTTCCAAGAAAGGTTTCTTCCCATCCGCCCAACTCTGCAGAGACTTTTGTTTGTCTGTGTATGTGTGTCTGTGCGTGTGTGGTGGGGAAGTTTAAAGAGTTAGTTACACTTCCAGATTATAAATACGTGTCAACCAGCTCTTGAAAGTTGTTTAAAAAGATTTTTTTGAAAATAAATTAATCATTCAGATTTTTTTGGAAGAAGCCTGGTCAGTCTCTTTTCTTCTGGGTACTAGAAGTATAGGTACACAATTGACCATTTTGGTGAGAAAATTTAAATTTAAATTAACGGTACGACATGCAGAATAGTGGGGCTTGATAATTTGTGCACTCCTTCCGTCCTGGTCGAAACAGTACCCCCTCAACAACTTCCTTAAAAATTCACAAAAAAAATTGAGAAAGCAGCCACGCCAGCATTGTGCGGTTTGAGGGGGAAGTCCACTACAGGGTGGCCTTTGGCTACACCTGCACCAAGGCAGGGTTGACCTCCTTTAACTGTCCTTATGAAGGCTCTGAATGAGTTTAACTGACTGCCCACCTCAAGGCCCTGCCGAGGCCTGAACGTACCTCTGCCAAAATGGCTGGTGCCAGGAATGGGATTGGGAAAGTATCAAGTATCAAGACAGGTGGCACCGGTATTTTCTGACCCCATCTGTGTCACTTTCCAACCTTGGCAAGTTCCGAAAATTTTGCCCATTTTGTTCAACAAGATGTTTGAATCCTTTCCTGATGCTTCTTTGGCGAATGGACTTTATGATGATAAAACACTTAGACCAGGAAAGGCCCATGCTTCAATCCTTGGTCTGTGCTGTGGTAGCTGATACCAGCCATAATGGTGGTGGGCACTACAATTCAGCTCACATGGACACCATGAATGGTTTTGGAAACACCAAGGATGAAATTGAAAGTGATCCAAGAAACTTTTGTCAGTTTAATGGTTAATATATCCAAGCAGTCCATCCAGCCAATGCAGAGAAGCAATTAACACTCAACAGGTATAGTAACTGAACTACAAAAGAATGCAAATCAGAGGATGTCAAGATCAAGCTGTACAATGTATCCTGTGTCCTGAGTACCTTGTACTGTCCTAGTCACCGGGAAACAAAGACATTCAACTGTTGGAGGTAGTGCAGAGAGAAGCCACAAGCTGATCCATAGTTTAAAAAGTATGAGAAATGAAAGAAGACAGTAGAAACTGACTTCTGAGTCTGAACAGGGTGCCTGCAGAGTAATCTCATAGAAGCATACAAAATATATGAGTATGGAAAAGGTAAATCTGGAATATTACAAATTAAATTGCAAATGTTGGATAAGGGAATGTAAGTTTAAAAATAGCAAAAGGTAAATTTGGGACAGTTGTCAGGAAATTTTCACAGAACAATCAAATAAACTTTAGAGTTGGCTCAGTGCAACATTTTTGTCTGAGTCAGTAGGTTCAAGCCACACTCCTGAGCACATTATCTAGGCTGACATTTCAGTGCAGTACTTCTGGACTGCTGCATTGGCATTGGTGCTTTCTTTCAGATCAGCTATTAAATCAAGATTATCCCTCAACCAATATCACCAAAAAAAATCTGGTCACTTATCTCACTGCTGTTTGTGGGACTTTGTTATGTGGATTTCTGAATATTTCCAGAGTGATAACAATTCAAATGTATGTTATTGCCTATCAAGTGTTTTGGGATATCCTGAGGTCATGGATGGTGCAATGAAGTGCAAGAATAATTTTCTTTTTCCTTTCAATACATGGAATGGACTTACCAATACAGTACTAGAGGCAAAAACCCTGGACTCAATTATGAAATAATCAGCTGCTGCAAGAAAGAGAATGTAGAGTCTTCCTAGCTGAATAAAGATGGACATAATTGGCCTTGCATGTTTTTAATTATCTTGTGGCCCTGTGGTCTTAACTGCTGCCAATGAATACCTACTGTAGTTTACATAGATGTAAACATCAAATGAGGACTGGATCAAGTTCAGCTGTGAAACCCAAATCAGGACTGGTAAGCTAGCTGACTAATCCCAGGATATGAAAACCTGTAGCAAACATTTTATTCTACAGAAGAGGAAAAAGAAACAAGTCTTCTTCATGCCTAATCTTTATACATTCTTTTCAGAAAATTGGATTATTTTTTAAGTCAATAAATTTGAGTGAGTTTTTAAATATTTTGACTACTCTTCCATCATTTCAAAGAAAATGAACCTAATGGGTTACTGTGAAAATAATTATTTACAAATGTAAATTTGTGTAGTAGCCCCTAAAAACAGTCAGTAATGCCAGGGGTCAAAATGATTATATTGATTATTTTTGTTAAACAATTGTAATTAGTGATTAACATCAATAATGGTATCTGGCACATTAATTTCACAGCTTGAAGTGGTTCAGCCAGTGATGTAGTTTTCAAATCACCCACAGTGCAACAAGGTGAGAGTACATATTCAGCAGATGCATAACCACAATGAACATTTATCATTTTTTTTGCTTGCAAGTACATAATTGGCAATACAGCATAAACAAGAAAAACCTGGAGGATTACTTTCAGAACAAATAATCCAACACCTGTAAATTTTTTCTTGTTATCACAATGCAACTCCAGCAAGATAAATCTTTTTTGTGGTTTTCCGTTTTCCCTCCAAGGATATCTGCCACTTGAGGTTTCCACTCACCCAGAACCTCTCCAACAAGACAACATTTGTGTGCTGAGAACGTTCAATTCACTTGAACTCAAAGTTGGTGCTACTGTCTGGTTAAATTGCAGGTGCCCAAATTAATAAGAGTCAGTATCAGCTACTTACTAGGCTCCTGGATCACTGTGGATTTTTAGTATGCTTACCTGCTGTGCATAAAATGTGGCCACTGGTTTCATGTCCCTTCGATGAGCTTCTGCTGCCTTACTGAAGCACTCCTGCTGCTTGCGACGATGCAGAACTGCTTCGGCCCGAAAGTCTTCATAATCTGGGAACTCTGCATCCTGGAACACATGCTCGCTGCCTAACTCCTTAAAGTCCTTGTTCATCATGACCTAAAACAGAAACAATGACTAAGAAAATTGCACTAGCCATATCGATAAATTTGAAAGCAGCATCAATTCCCCCAACTTTAAAGTAATACTGCCAAAGATTCTTAGCAAAATTTACAGACGGAAGCTCCAAGATTCTGAATACTGCAAATAGAAATTTGCATGCTTATAGTTCCTCCAACAGCCCTTCGCAGTTGTTCCCACCACCAGTCTATGCAGGCCAGTAAAGAACACAAACCACAAACATCTGTTTTAATGAACATGACTACTAAAAAGGAACACCAACAGCTTTGGCCTATATGGCACTCATGCCAGATATCTAGCCGTGTAATGATCCAGAATATTCGTAATCGTCTGCTGAAGGCAATCCAGACTGCAAAAGCTCCAGTATTGCCCTTGTTTTTGTAATCTACACTTATGGGATTGAATTCCAAGCATCGCAAATGATATTGGTAATCCTGTGCAACTGAAATGGCTCTACATATCTTTGGTCTGTCCTTCACTGTTGCCTCCCAACTTAAAATAAGTTGTCTTGTTAAAAAGGTTGAACACCAAATTTCTTTCACAAGTGCTGCAGCAAAATAATGTAAAAACAGTGGTGAAGATAGAAGAAAACATTTTAAAAAAGAGCTAGAGAAATTGTATAAGTATGAAAGCTAAATGATGGAACCAAATATCAAGGCAGCATTCAGTCTTCATGTTCACCTTTATTTTACGTTCATTATATTTCTCTCCTATGGAAGCAATAGATGACACAAGGAACTTTGCAATAACTCCTACAGCTTTAAAGTTACAATACTCCTATTATTTCAAGTCTTTTTTTGCTGAAACCAAAAAGTGAATAATGCACGGAAATAATAGTCTCCAGACACTAAGCATTTTCAAGAAGTTTCATTTCAGGGTTTACCTTCTCCTTATTTCTGCCCACAACCGGTTCATTTTGGCAGACGCTTTCATGAACTTTAATGGTTTTTGTTGACTCTAGATCACAATCAAATACAGACTTCAAAAACTGTTCTGTCTGCTCAAAGGAATAGCTAAAATAAAAAAAAATAAAATTAAAGAAAACCAACTGTATGAGAGCCACAGAAACAGCAATTTGCATTTATTCAGCACTTTTAATGTAGAAATATCTCGCAAAGCTTTCCACAAATGCGTCAACAAAAAGGAAAATGGACACAAGGTCATCTAGGACAAGAGTGATGGGTGGGCGAGGTATGGTGTTGGATAGGATGCACGCAGTGCAGATTTAGAAGAACTGAAGTTTAGAGAGCTGAGAGAATGCCAGCCAGGAAAGCATTCAAATAATCAATTGTGAAAATAAAAAAGGCAGTAGCAGATGGGCTGACGTGCGTGGAGACAGGTGGTACTAGTGGTACAATTAGGCAGCCTTTACGATGGAGAGGATATGAGATCTGAAGCTCAACTCAGGATCAAATACAATGCCAATGTCTTTCAAATATTGATTTGGACGAAATTGTGATTCACCTATGACAGGATGTTGAACAAGCTGTCCTAAACACAGAGGCAGTTGGGGGTATAGTATTAGAGCTGGATGTCATCAGTCTGCATTTAGAAACTGACCTCCTACCTGCAGATTATGTTACCAAAAAGCAGTATGCAAATGAGGAAATGGAGATCCCTGGGGTCTACCAAGATATTGATGCAGAGGCAGAAAGAAAAGCTATTTCTGGAGCTGTTCTGGCTATGACCAGATACACAAACATAGAACCAAGCAGGCTGGACAAGGGCTGGAAGGGGATGGCATAATCAATCATATCAAAGGCAGCAGAGAGGTCAAAGATGAGGCAGAAGAACACAGGAGCAGGAGTAGGCCATTTAGCCCATTGAGCCTCCTCCGCCATTTAATGTGATCATGACTGATCATCCACTTCAATGCCTTTTTCCCACATTATCCTCATATCCCTTTAGGTCATTGGTATTTAGAAATCTGTCAATCTCTGCTTTGAACATTGTTATGGCACAGCTGATGGTAAATGCTGAGGGAAACTTGAAACAACTGCCACAACTCATTTTGTAGTTTGTATAAATTTCGAGATGCATGCCTTGAATTCAGTCGCAATAAGACCACCACGTCTTATAGGCTTTTGCAAAATTAAAGATTTATTAGTAAGAGAAATAATTTTAAACACAAACATAGATCTACAAATTACTACTATGATAACTTCTAAATCCCCTTCTTAATCTGACTCCTAGTCACGCTTTTAAACACAGATTTTAAAAGGCCCAGCAAAGAAACATGATACCCTGAACAAGTGGAATTCAGAGTGAGTTTTCTTAACTTCAGTTCTTTGAAAACAGCAGCTTGATGCAGAGATACTGTAGGCTTTACAAACTTCAAAAGATCTCAAACTGCCTACCCTTACACACAACTTTTGCTCCTTTATGCATATTTTCCCCTTTGAATGCAAATTCCCATTGCTTCATTAAGTCTTTGGACTTTATTTTCCTGAAAATGAAACCTCTCATAGTGCTAAGTTTTACCAGTAATCTTTGGGAAAAATAAACACTCTGGGAAGAATTTTTGGATTGGCAAGTGGGGGCAGGGGTGGGCATCCCGACGTCGCAGTACGTGATTTAGATTTTCAGTTCGGCAGGCTGCGCACCTGCCAAACTGTCAAAGGCCTATTAAGGCCATTTAAATAGTCATTAAACCAATTAACTGGGCTGTCCGTCCAACTTTAAGGTTGGCAGGCAGGCGAAGAGCCCAGGCGGCCTTCATATTTTCCATGAAAATTCATCCACGGGGGGGATGAGGTTGCATGAAGGGTTTATTAATTAAATAAAAAATCTTGAAAAAATTGACTGACATGTTCCAGCTCAGACATGAGGGGACATGTCTTAAAATATTTTCTTTCCTTTATTTAAATGTTTAAACCTTAAACTAACCTGCCTGAGGCACCTCTGTGCCTCGGAGGCTTCTGCACTCTTTCTTGCGCATGCACAAAAGAACGCAGGCCCCGATTCAGGGAATTCCTCCCACCCCACCACAGGGAGCGCTCAGTGCTTCCAGGCACACGTCATGCTGGGTGGGCCTTAATTGGTTCGCCCACATAAAATAGAAGCGCGGTCCTGATCGGGGGCGCCGTTCGGGTTCGCGCCCACCCCCGCAATGTCCCCGACGGGCAAATTTCTGCCCACTGTTTCTAAACTTCATCTGGCTAGGTGACATATTTCACCCTTCCTTTGAAAACAATCTGGTCTGGTTTATTTAAAAATGCAAATGTCCTTTCACCTTACATTTTAAACTTCCCTCATGGAGAGAATTTTTCGCTGAGTGGGCAGGCATAAAATGACACGCCACTGGACGAGCACCCTTGGGTCATCGCGCATTTGCTCGATATGTCACTTGGTGGGCACGCACAGGAGCCAGAGCTGCGCCCACTATTAATTAACAGGCCACTTAAGGCCCTTAACAACCCAATTGATGGCAATTTAACATTGCCCGTGTGAATTTTTGCTCATCCTATGGGCAAAACGGACAGGCCACAATTTTCAAAACCTCATCCACAGACAGGATAAGAGTCAGCAACATTGTCAATGTGAGTAGTGAGGAATTTTGGAGAGTTTGTTGCTGGTGGCATATTGAGACTTGGCAGCTTATTCTTTGATCAGGGCTTCATTCCTGAACCCATGAGGATTCGGAACGAGCAGACCCTTCCAGGTATCAGACAGCATTCCCTTACTCTGGTAATGGGGATTGTAGTCTCTGCTGCAGGCACCTCCTCTGACCAGGAACAGAGGGGCAGAAGGGAGAGGAGGCCAGGGCTCCCAATGCAGCTTCCAGGGGAGTGACCTGCGGGAGGAGAGGCGCAGGCACAAGGGGTGCAGGGCGCAAGGAAGTCCAAGGCAGAAGGGGCCGCAGAAGATGCCACTAATTGCTGCCAAGGTTTATAGGCGGCGATGCAGCTCCCTCAATATGTCCGAGGGACAATGCAGGAGTAGGCCCCGCCTCTCAAAGGAGACCGTGACCTCCATTTGTCAGATGATCGGGCCTGAGATCAGCTCTGACTATGTGGGTGAACAGTGGCTCTGAAGGTCACAGTGGCCCTCAACTTCTATGCCTCTGGCTCTTTCCAAGGGTGAGTGGGGGATCTGTATGAAGTCTCCAAATCAGCTGTCCATAGTTGCGTAAAGCTGGTCACAGAAGCTCTGTTCAGGCGGGTATTAACCTTTATCCATTACCGTATGCACAAGGCCAACCAGGCTGAGCGAACCAGAGGCTTTGCAGCGATTGCTGGCTTCCCCCACGTCTAGGGTGCAATCAATTGCACACATGTGGTTATCAAGGTACCAGAGGGTCAGCCGCGTGCCTTCATCAACAGGAAAGGATTCCACTCCATGAACGTGCAGATAGTGTGTGACCACAGGATGCATATTCTGCAAGTCTGTGCAAGGTACCCTAGCAGCTCCCATGACACGTACATCCTCAGAAACTCCTAGGTGCCAAGGTGCTTCAGTGCTCTAGCCCGACTGGATGGATGGCTTCTGGGGTGACTAGGGCTATCCCTTGAAAAGGTGGCTCACGACGCCTCTCCGCCGCCCAAGAACAGAGGCGAAACAGTGGTACAAAGGAGCCATGGCTCCACAAGGGCGGCGGTAGAGAAAACCAAAGGTCTTCTTAAGATGCGCTTCAGATGCGTGGACCGTTCAAGGGGGCGCACTGCAGTACCCTCCCAGTGCAGGTGTCACTGATTACTGTTGCCTTCTGTGCTCTCCACAATCCAGCACAGGTAAGGGGGGAGACATACTGGAGGAAGAGGATCTTGACGCAGCTGCACAGACCACAGAGGATGAATCCAGTAGTGAGTCAGAAGAGGAGCATGGTGAGGAGAATGCTGAGGGTGTGGAGCCAGACCTGGGTAACCTCCAGAGAGGCAGGGACACCAGGGATGCATTGATCCAACAGTCTTTCAGCTTGGCTGTCAAATAAGAACTACCACCTCATGCCAGGACTGCCATATCCATCATGGATCGCACAAATGACCCTTTCCTTGGCCCCCAAGATACACTCAGTGCCTGTGCAATAAAGGTTTGAGCCACACACACGTCCAGTATTACTTACTGGCCTACCCAGCACCTACAAAATAAATTAAGCATACTCAAGCCAATAACACAAAAGCAAATGTAATTGTATGTTTGAACTCACACAGTCTTGAACAGAAAGAAATCGGTGTTAGTAGTCACACCATTAAAAAAGAAAAAATGGAGAACAAAAGATCACCCGTGAGCAGTCCCTCTTGTGCTTAAGGTGCTTTAAATTTATGTTTATGGCTGCTACATCTAGGTGCTCCCCCCTTGTTGGCATCAGCATTAGGGACAACTTGCTGACTCTGCTGTCCTGTTCCTTTGATGACCTTGGCAGTCATCCTGTGGCCAGCGGAGCTTGTGCTGGCGACGTCAGGGAGGGACCGGCCAGTGTAATGGCTGGTATCTCCCCAGTCACTGCAGCCTCATCAGATGTGACAGTCACTGGGCAGAAGGGCAGAGGAACTGCTGCCGTCATCCGGAGCGCCCTGAGAGAAGCCCGCAGAGATGACAGGCAGCTCGTGCGCCAACGTGAGGTTGCTTTGGACCTCCCTGCTCACCACTGATGAACGGGCACCTTGCTGGGATACTGGGTACCCCATCCATCTCACACACTGACCAGCTGAGGTCAGTGCCTGTGTCAGGGCTTGTAGGTCTGAGCGCAACCCCAAGAACCCCCGATTCTGTTCCTGAAGCAGCTTCTCCATGAGAATCACCACTCTCTCCATGGAGGAGGCATTGCGCTTGGCTGTGAGGGTTAAAGCAGTGCTTATGCTCTGCAGGGACTCCTCCACAACAGAGAACGTGGCATGCATACCCCCAAGGATCTCCACCAGATCCTCCCACACACCCCACTGGATGTCCAGCATCTGCTGCCTAATGGACGACTCCAGAGGCCCATCATTAACCTTCAAACGAGCATCGTCCTGGTCCCCAGCAGTCCTCTGACTTCCAGCACCCTGGGCACACTCTTGCCTCCACTTGCACCTCAGGTGAGTGTGAAGTACCCTCACCAATGTGCCCCGAGATACTATCCGCCGAACTAATGCCCACCGAGGTGCTGGTATCTGCACTGGTTCCTGCTTCAGAGAGTGATTGTGAAACAGGTGCTTGGGGAGCATGGTGGTCCTCCGGTGTAAGTGTGGCCCTTCAGGGTCCAGAGAGCGAACGCCTGCTGGTTAACTTAAAAGGGAGGAGGAGGACATGTCAGTAGTTAAAGTCATCACACTGTCACTGTGCATGCCAGGCAACTTGGTGAGGCAATGGAGATCTGCATCATGGTGTCCTCATCTTTCAATGATCAATGGGGCCTCCAGGTTCAAGGCTCACATCATTGAAGAGACTGCACTAGTATGGTTGCATAAGCTGAAATTCTCACCTCAGTGCACTGCACTCTTACCTTTGTCTGGCAACCCAGCCTCACCGTGGCCGCTTGACCAAGGTGCATGGCACCTCTCGAGCTCCAAGACCTCCTGCTCATAGCAGGAGAGGATGAGGAGGTGTGGGGGTCCTCCACCAGTCCACGACCTCTCTTACTGTTATGGATGCCTTCTACTGAAAGGACGGAGGAGCATTGATTAGTCCACTCTGTACCAGCAGTGCCACTGCAGCCTGGCCAATCCCACCAGAGGAGCACCTTGCAGGACAGAACAGAGTCCTGGCCCTCGAGGCACAAGGCAGTCAGTCAAAGCAGCCAGGGC
This sequence comes from Carcharodon carcharias, assembly GCF_017639515.1. Lineage (NCBI taxonomy): Eukaryota > Metazoa > Chordata > Chondrichthyes > Lamniformes > Lamnidae > Carcharodon > Carcharodon carcharias. Next base: position 138,940,081 of record NC_054467.1, on the reverse strand, counting down.
TCAGCCCCTGGCCAACTTGGCACTCACACTCTAACATCCCTGAGCTTCATGGGGGGGATAGCCAGCCCAAAACAATTGAACACATTGGCCCCTGCTGATATGGTACTCACCCTTCCTGAGCACAGCAGGTCATTGAAGCGCTTCTGGCTTCTTCTGGCTGCTCACCTGGGCTGCCACCTCCTCCCATGCCCTCTTGGTGAGATGCTGTGGCTTCCTCCTCCCATTGCTGGGGACAAGGGTGTCCCTTCTGGCAGCTACTTCCTCCAGGAGGGCAGAGAGGCACTCGTTGGAAAAACCATGTTTGTATCAAAGCCTTCAGACCAGCTGCTTTTACTCCAATTAAGACACACAAACACAATCACATTCCACTATTATTCTATTTTACAATAAATTCCAATAACATTATGAGAACTATTATACTTAATGACTGAGTTTATACAGCCCTCTGGGGTAGAGAATTCCAAAGATTCACAGCCCTCAAAGCAAAAAAAATTTCTCATCTCGGTCCAAGGTGGCTTCCCACTTACTTTGAAATTGTGTCCCCTGATTCTAGGCTCTCCAACCAGGGGAAACATCTTACCTGCCTAAACCTGGTCTATTCCTTTAAGTATTTTGTAGGTTTCAATGAGATCGCCTCTTATTCTTTAAAACTCTAGAGAATACAGGCCCAGTTTCCCCAAACTCTCTCCACAGGACAGTCCCGCCATCCCGGGAACAAGACTGGTGAACCTTCGCTGCACTCCCTCTATGGCAATAATATCCTTCCTAAGCTAAGGGAACCAAAACTGCAACAGTACTCCAGGCGCAGTCTAACCAAGGTTCTATATAATTGAAGCAAGGCTTCACTACTCCTGTACCCCTTTGTCCTTTTGTTCCTGACATCATTGTCAATCTCTCCTCTGCCCCCACCCATCACAGGCCTTCTATCCAGCTTCGCCTGCTCCATCCCCCTTAAACAGCATAAATTTCATCACATTTTTACTTCTCTTTAGCTTTGAAGAAGAATCATACGGACTTGAAACGTTAACTCTGTTTTTCTCTCCACATATGCTGTTAGACCTGCTGAGCTTTTCCAGCATTTTCTGATTTTGTTTCAGATTTCCAGCATCCACGGTATTTTCCTTTTACCCTAATATTTATTATGTTAGCTAGCATGAAGACTGGGGAGTGAATGAGTTTTGTCAGCAATGAAATGGCAACGGCTTCAAGGGAATTATAAGTGGGCTCAGTAAGCTGAAATAGTCCATTAAGGGAGCTAAGAGAGAAACGAGAAAAAGAAGCAGGTTTGATTTGTTAGGCAAGGGAAAGGGAAAGAGGGTGGGGGAGCAGCCGAGGATGAATAAGTAATCAAAATGAGGGAGCGGTTAAGCAAATCGAAAGCTACAGAATATTGTAGCGAACGGAGAACCAAAAGTTAGGCAATTGGGATTTTGAAAGTGCAGTTGTACGTGACCTGGGGATATTTTATTCTTCAGGATCTGATGTAGAAGGGGACTGTGAATCTTGAGGGATACAAGGAAGCAGTTCAGATAGACTGGTCGGTGATCAGTACCATATAGTGGCCGGAGATGGCAAAGCCAAGAGCATTGAGGAAAGTTTATATGAAAGGAGAGGTTTAGAGAGGACAGGGAATTAGGTCATTCAGAGGAGGTAGAGCAAAGGGAGTAGAGATGGAGCTTGAAATCACACTTGCCACACACTATTCAATCAAGTTCACTTTTTTAAAAAATAGCACTGGATGAAACTCTGAAGATGAATCCTCCACTCTTTAGATCACAAGCTCAAAAGTGAAATTCCAGTCAGAAAATGCACAACCAGTCAAACATTAATGGAAATTCTGAACTCAGTGGATAGCTTTTCACATTTCACTTGAAATCTAAATTAAAAAGGGCTGAGTCAATTTAAGAGTGAAAGTCTGTTAATTATAGATTGGATATCTTTGCAAGTAAATTGCAAGATAAACATAACAATTCACAAGGAATTTGTTCACATTGCAAGGCTAAAAAAAACTCTGAATTTGTTTGTTCCAATTTATTGTGGACCATGAGATTGGTACTAAGTATTTATATTAGGTTTGGGATTCCGGCACCATACAAATAGTTACAGACCCAACATTAGACTTTAAAACTTTGGTAATCTGTGTTTTGGACTAGACAAGGAAAATGGAATTGAAGTAACAGAAAGTGGAAACTAAAGAATGCTGAATAAATCACTGAAGTTTTGAATATTTAAGATCAAAATATCAAGATTCAAAATATCCTGAAGGCAGGACCTACCAATACCTAAAACGAAATTAACAATTACAATAACCACAATGAAATTTTGAATGAAACTCACTTGTTGTCTTTATACATATCCATGATAAAGTGCTTATCAATACCCGGAAACATCTCCAGGAGGCATTTTTCCTTCAACTTAGTTGCACAGTCTTTTTTCGAAAAGAGAGATCTCATAATGGACTACATGAGAAAAAACAAATCAAAAGGCTTAATGATTATTCATTTAGTACTCATTTGATAAACTTTGCCAATAATGTAAACTTTAATGAAAAGTGGAATCCCATAATATTGAATGTCAAAAGGGTTGGTACAACTTGCCCTTCTTCCTTTGCAACATAATCAAATCTCTTTTCAGCTATCGTGAATGCATGATCAATTACTGAGAGCAAATCACTCAGGACCTTACATCATGTTTTATGTTTCTACTCAGTACACAAAAATATTAATTGCTCATATACAGTTCTGGTAGGACTGCACACCATCACTCAAAATTGGAGGGAGCTTATTAAACAACAGATCTCTCCTGCTGTTTTTCATGATGAGTCAAAGATTCTGCTACTGCAAGGGAACAATGTTGCTGAGATATGGAAGGGGCGGGGGCACTTGGCTATGGAAAGCATTTGGGGAAGAAATTTGTAAGAGATCCCAGCAGAAACAGGAATGTTTTTTGTATATATGTTTAATCAAAAAGATCTAAGTAGGTCATGGAGATATTTGGGAAAGAAGGAAATATCTAAATAAAAGGTTAAATTGAATAGTTTTTACCCTTTATTATAAAAAGTGACACCATAAAAAGATATTAAAAAGAAAAACATTGCTCTCCCTCCCATAAAAACGGTGAGATTTAAATGTAATAAGTAGGTCAGTAGGAGGCACAACCAATTTGGACTTCATTTAAATACAGGAGGTGAGCTGCCAATGCTAATCATACTGTTTATAGGTAACTGGTCGTTTCGGAGTGGGGAGTGACAGACTAAAGTGGGTCTGTAGCAGCACCTAAAAGGGGAGGGCTGGAAAGATCAAGGAAAGAGATCACTTCACTCAATATTAAGAAGTGACTGAGTATACTGAAGACAGCAAAAGCTATGGGTGCTGGCAATGCCCTAGCTGCAATTTTGAAGATCTGCATATCAAGTGCTAGGAAAATGAGTACTGCTGAAAAAAGATACACTTTTTGTCTTGCACTCATCAGGACAATTCACAAGGAAATACCAATGTCAGGGAAAACAACATATTTATACTGTATGAGAAGAAAGTGCTGGTTGGTTGGCAGGTGGGCTCTGATTGGTTGGGGCGTTACCATGAAGATTGCACCTGCGAATATTTTGTTTAGCTGAAACATGTGCAATGTGTGTACAAGCTTTGTCTGCAACACACGTAAATGCACCACACTGTGAGGCCAACTGACAATCTTAAATTAGTCAGCGTAATTCTTTGCACACTGAGAATTATTTAGCAAATGTTGTCCAACTGTGGAATCACATCTAATTTTGGTCACTGTGTTTTGAGTTTTGCAAGCACAGGTTGGTTGGGTATGACCCTTACCTTGCCCATTCCAAAAAGCAGAAGGGACATGCTATTTTATAAAATCCGCCAGTCTTTAGGATGTAAGGCTTACTACCCAGCTTCACACTGGCACTGAAAGTCATATACCACATTACTAATTTGAGAGATTGAACATCTGTTTGGCTTGATGGCAGCATCCTGTTAGTAGCAAATACCACTCGTGTTGCTACTGCATAGTAGCAGCATGAAACAGTTAGATTCCCCTGTTGCTCAAATATCTGAGATACCTTGCCATTCTCTGTCTCAGAGGTAGACTGGGCACTTTTTACGGTTCAAAGTGATGGCCTTTGGCCTGTTCAGGACTTTGCATGATGTACAGTGTGAAGTGATTGATCAGGATAGCCATTATCCTACCGGATGCTTCTAATGCACCCTATTTCAGCATCAAGCTTGCCCGGTGAGCAGATGGCTTGGGCCCTATTTACGAGGTTGCCGATAAGGCCAATCTTATAGCGCATGGAACTGAGAGAATTGCCAGAAAGGGCGTGCAGGGAAGGTTCACCAGACTGATTCCTGGGAAGGCAGAGTGTCGTATGAGGAGAGATTGAGTTGACTAGGTCTGTATTCACTAGAGTTTAGAAGAATGAGAGGGGATCTCATTGAAATGTATAAAATTCTGACACAGCTGGGCAGACTTGGTGGAGGATTGGGGCGGGGGGGGGGGGGGGGTTCTGGGGTCACAGTCTCAGGATACGGGTAGACCTTTAAGGGATAAGATGAGGAGAAATTTCTTTATTCAGATGGTGTTGAACCAGTGGAACTCTCAACCACAGAAGGTTGTGCAGGCCAAGTCGCTGAATATATTTAAGGAGGAATTAGATTTCTAGACACCAAAGGAGCCAAGGAGTATGGGGAAAGAGCGGGAGTATGGTGTTGAGGTACCATGATCATACTGAATGGCGGAGCAGGCTAAAAGGGCCAAATGGCCTACTCCTGCTCCTATTTTCTGTGTTTCTATGTAATAATCCCAACGCGTACACTTACCAGTGAAGGTAGGCTTGCGGTGGATTGTGATGGTGAACCCCTCGGCAGATTTCTCAACTAGTATGTCAAGGAAAGGGAGTTCATATGACTGCTACATTTCAAAGGTGAATTTGAGCACAGGGTGGAGCACATTAAGATATGCAAGGAAATTATTACATGCAGCTGCAGCTTTAAATGTTAGTAGCAAATATCATCTATATATTGGAAATATGCAAGGGGTAGGAGGTTGGGTGTCATTCCGTCAAAGACACGTTTCACATGGAGGTTTGGTGTAGAATAAAATAGAAATGGTATAGAAACATCCCCCTCTTTCATACTCATGTCACTCCACAAATAAGTCTTTGAAAAGCTTCGACAAAAAGTCTATTTTTTCAGTAATACTCAAGTTCTGTACTACGATAAGGCCACTTGCCAGAAAAATGTAAAGAGCATTACAAGCAGCCAGGAATTTAAATTAAAGGACTTTTAGAGTTTAAAAAGCTGAAAAATGAGTAGAGAAAGTAATTGCTGGACCTGGCCAATCTTCCATCTTTTGGGGTGGATGCTACTGTCATAGTTATACCAGAACAACTTAGATCAGGTAGTGGCAAGCTTTAGTGTGCATTATACTTAACACTTTATACCTCTGCAGTTTAGTAGTGCAGCTTTTACACATAATATCAAGTGCTTATTTCTGAAGGCCAAAAAGATGCTCTGACATGACAGAATCTGAAACTAAATTCAGACAACTTTAAAACAAGTCTCATATTCCTAAATCAATGTATAATATTAATCAAAATTATAAATGCAGCTCTTCTCTGCTGCTCAATATCCCCAATTGTAAGTAGCAATAAGAACAAATCTAATAAACTAACTAAATAAGAATGCAGACATACACGTACCTGGTTTTGTTTCGTCTGAAACTCCACCTCCTCAGACATGATATCCCTTAATGACACGCTAGGAACCCGAGCGTTCCAATGGTCCATAAACGGAAAGTCTTCCACCACATGTGTCTTGGCAGTCAACGTAGCAGATAAAGGGACAGGTTTCATACCATCCTTTTTCTTTGGCTTTTTCTCATCACATTTCAAACTAGAAACATCCTCCTCTTCCTCCTTCACGTCATGCTCAAGCTCCCACCTTAAATTCTCAGATAAATTGCCACCTAATTGGGAAATGTTACAATTTTTGTAGCTTCTAATTCACATTAAACATACAATATAATATAGAATTCTGAAACTTATCACAAGGAATGTGACCTGGAACTGTCTCTCATGAAGCTTTGATGTGGGACAGAAGGTTCACACCCATGTCCCTCCACAAATAAGTACCTAATCCTTGCTCTGCTGCTGTAAGGACAGCAAATTTGAAATCAGGCACGATCTCACAAGTGGAGGACATAGTTAGTCAGATGCCACTCCCAGTGTCATGCTTACTTTTCCTTCTAACCAATTTCACTGCAGGAGCCAAGTATCTACTCAAGTATGTGCCTCAGGACAACCCAAAAATGAAGAAGTGAGTCACTAAGAACTTAAAAGCATTGGGCAGGATTTCTTGGATGGCAGGGGCTTCCCACCCTGCCACCCTAAGAGTCGATGGGGAATGTTTCCCTGCCGATACCGGCTGACCACAACCATTTAATGTTCAGCATTAATTGGTTAAGGGCAAGACTTCCACCTACATCTGCATAGTTTCCCTTTGACTCTCACCATACTCAATTTTGCAAAGGCTGCTCGGTGCCAAACACAGTAGAATGCTGCGTTAATGTCAATAGCAGCTACTTTCTTCTATCCTCTTGCAATTAGGTCCTATATTCACATTTAGAATCAACTAGTCCCAGCAGAACATGAAAAACTTCCAAGTCTATTGGCACTCATCAAGCAGAGGCGATTTCACTGGCTTGGGCACGTTCGCAGGATAGAAGACAGATGAACACAAGGATTTTCTGTATGGCAAGGTAGCTGGAGCCAGACAACCAGTAGGATACCCAAAGCTGGTTACAGGAGCTTGGCAACGGCTGTCAAAACCGAAAAAAACAACCCTAAACAACACTTAATAGCCAGTGCATATACAGCACCTGAGGTAGAACCTGCCTCTCATGCTCGATCTCTTCAACCATCAATAAAACTACCCCATTCCCAATGGATTTGACTTGCTGCATGTCCATCACCTTATACCGATGGAAGGATGACAACCAGGAGGAACAGCATATACATGCAATGCTAAGAGCGAGGAGTGGTGGGCTCCTGAAGGCATGAGTGAATTAGCTCCTATATCAATTCATGGTCATGTTTCTGGTGCTAATCCTCAAATTACCAGATCTATTGAATAGAATTTCACAATTTGCAATAATTAGATTTGAAGTACAATCCAAGTCGTTAGCCCAAGTATCAGAACCACTACAATATTCTTTCTCCTCTTCCTTACTTATGGTGTGTGACCTTCACTTTCACTGTCAAGACATTAACAATATTTATTACCTTCCAAAAGGAGCTGGTATGACAGAGATTCTTGTTTTTTCCGTTCCTGGAGAAGAAAATAGGTTACATCCAAGAAAGATAATTATTTACAAGGTAACATAATACCTTTAAAATTACACATAACTGTACAACATTATATAAGCCTGAAATAAGAAAATAAAAACATAAGAAATAAGAGGAGTAGGCCATACAACCTCTGTATATTTGTTTTGTCATTTAGTAAGATCATGGTTGATCCTCAGCCCCAGCTCCACTTCCCTGTAAAGTTGGGGCCACTGTGAATTTACCTGTGGGAGTGGTGTACAGGCCCCTAATTGCAACTACTTGGTAGGACAGAGTATGAAAAGAGATAATGGGAGCTTGTCAGAAAGGTACCGCAATAATCATGGGGGATTTCAATCTACATACAGACTAGAAAAATCAGATGGGCAAAAGTAGCGCAGATGAGGAATTCACAAAACGTTTTCAGGATAGTTTCTAAGAACAGCACGCTCTGGAGCCAACCAGAGAGCAGGCTATCCTAGACCTGGTATTGAGCAACGAGATAGGATTAATTGATAACCACATGTAGAAGGCACCCCTAGGTAGCTGCGATCATAATATGATTGAATTTTACATTCATTGAGGAAGAAACAAGTGCATCCAAGATTAGTATTTTAAACTTTAAAAAGCGCAATTATGAGTGCATGAAAGCAGAGTTACCTGATGTGAACTGGCAAATGAGGTTAAGATGATAGGTCAATAGACGCTCAGTGGCAGACATTTAAAGGGGTATTTCAGAATATATACATTCCAATGAGAAAGAAAAATTCCAAGGGGAGGGCACACCATCCGTGGTTAACTAAAAAAGTTAAAGACAGCATCAAGCTTAAAGAAAAAGCATATAACTATGCAGGTCAGAAGTTTGGAAAGCATATGAAGAACAGCAAAGAATAACAAAAAGGCTATTAAGGAGGAAAAAATTAAAGTACGAGAGAAAGCTAGCTAGTAACATAAAGACGGATACCAAGAGTTTCTACACATATTTAAATAAGGAGAGAGTTAACAAAGTGAGCGCTGGTGCCGTAGAAAGTGCATCTAGGGAATTGATAATGGAAAGTAGAGAAAGGGTGGATGAATTAAACAGGTAATTTTGCCTTGTTCTTCACTATAGAGGACAGAAGTAACATCCCAGGAATAGGTGTAAATCATGAAATGGAAGTGAAGGAGGAATTTACAATCACCAGGAAAGTGATATTGAGTAAATTGTTGGGGCTGTGGGCTGACAAATCCCAATGTCCAGATGGACTTCACCCCAAGGTCTTGAAAGAAATGGCTTGGGAGATAGTTGATGCATTGATTTTAATTTTTCAAAATTCCCCAGATTCAGGGAAAGTTTCATTAGATTGAAAAATAGCAAAGGTTTATTCAAAAAGGGAGGGAGACAGGAAGCAGGAAATTACAGGCCAGTTAGCAAATTATCTGTTATAGGGAAAATGTCAGAAGCTATTATTAAAGATGTTATAGGAGGGCACTTAGAAAAATTCAAAGGCAATCAGGCAGAGTCAACATGGTTTTGTGAAAGGGAAATCATGTTTAACCAATTTACTGGAGCTCTTTGAAGGAGTCACTTGTGCTGTGAGTAAAGGGGTGGATGTACTGTACAAATGTCTTCTGGAAATCTAAGTAAAGTGCCACATCAAAGGTTATTGCAGAAAATAAAAACTCATGGTGTAGGGGGTAACATTGTTGTATAGATAGAAGGTTGGCTAGCTAACAGGAAGCAGGGAGTTGGCATAAATGGGTCTTTTTCTGGTTGGCAGGATGTGACAAGTGGTGTGCCACAGGGATCTGTGCTGGGGCCTCAACATTTTACAATTTATATACATGACTTGGATGAAGGGACCAAAGGGATGGTTGCTAAATTTGCTGATGACACAATGATAGGTAGGAAAGTAAATTGTGAAGAGGACATAAGGAGGCTACAAGGGGGCATAGATAGGTTAAGTGAGTGGGAAAAGATCTGGGAAATGGAGCATAATGTGGGCGAATGTGAAATTGCTCATTTTGGCAGGAAGAAAAAGATTATCTAAATGGTGAGAGATTGCAGAGCTCTGAGAATCAGACGAATCTGGGAGTCCTAGTGCATGAATCACAAAAGGCTAGTATGCAGGTACAGCAAGTTAGTAGGAAAGCTAATAGGATGTTATTATTTATTGTGAGGGGAATTGATTACAAAGATAGGGAGATTATGTTTCAGTTGTACAGGGTACTGGTGAGACCACATCTGGAGTAGTGTGTACTGTACTGGTCTCCTTATTTAAGGAAAGATGTAAATACATTGAAAGCAGTTCAGAGAAGGTTTACCAGGGATGGGATGGTTGGCTTATGAGGAAAGATTGAATAGGTTAGGAATGCATCCATTGGAATTTAGAAGAGTAAGAGGCAACTTGATCGAAACCTTTAAGATCCTGAGGGCTCTTGACGGGATGTATGTGGAGAGGATGTTTCTTCTTGTAGGAGAATCTAGAGCTAGGGGTCACTGTTTAAAAATAAGGGGGTGCTCAATTAAGAGAGAAATAAGGAGAAATTTTTTCTCTCATAGGGTTGAATAACTTTGGAATGCTTCCTCAATAGGCGGCGGAAGCAGAGTCTTTGAATATTTTTAAGGAAGAGCTAGATAGATTCTTGATTAACAAGGGGGTGAAAGGTAGGGGTAGGCCGGAATGTTTGTTCAGGTTACAATCAGATCAGCCACAGTCTTAATGACAGGCAGAGCAGGCTTGAGGGGCCAAGTGGCCTACTCTTGCTCCTAATTCGTATATACGTATCCCCATATACCTTGACGTAGAATTATGCTTTCATTGTACAGCACTTAGTTTTATCAATTTTCTCACTGGCTTTCACAAATTATTTTAATTTTATGTTTAAAAGGAGGCTCTTTTTTAAACAATTTTAGTTGCAGAATATTTTAAGATCTTCATGTTGAAAGCTGCATCTTTAAAGAAAGATCACAGAATGAGAAAGCAAAAAGATTTCCTAATTTGGTGCCACTTCTCAACACCACTCTAAGTTACTTGAAGTGACAAAACACTGCAGCAAAATAGAATCTGCTCCGCTTACTGCATCCATCAGCAAAATAGTAACCCCTACAGCAGCTTAATGACAGCTAATATCTTTTTCTTTAATTTATATTGCACATTATCTTTTGAAGATTGTTGGCAGTACAATCTTAATATTAATGAAAATAGTTTTGGAATGTGTAAATCAAATGTTTAAAAATTACATTGCTAAGATGCAAGGCTAATTAACAGAGGGTTCCCGATTACTATAATAAGAATAAAAAGTCGTTCATACTCTCAAACTCAGATCCACTCTTCCTGTTAGCCTGCACCACCTGTTCACGCAAAATACACCACATTGAAATACCAATCACAATGAATAATCAACACATGCCTGAAGGGCTTCCAAACTCTGGAGTATAGACTCCAGGTAAGACTATGGTGAAGAAAAGTTGTACGAACCAATATGGTTTCCTTCCACTTCTGATGAATACTTTTTGCCAAATGTGGATCCATCTGGACAACACATTCCTCTGGAGTCAAATAATCTGAGGAAGCAGTCATGGTCATAGTTGGGTAAATGATAAAGAGCAACAAGATAACGAATGCCCATGACTACACATTTTAGGAAGAATAAAGAGCATTCGTAAAACAAGATATTTATTGTACATAATTTTTAAAAGATGTTTTTAAAATTTCTACCCATTTCTTAAGTGAGTTCATGAAATTCAGGAAAACACTCAAGGAAATATTGCACAGATTACAACTCTGATCAGGGAATTGCAACTAACCAGGTTGTTCTGCAATCTGCCACAACCTTCAAATATTTCTGATGATTTTCTTTAAATGCAGGATTGAAACTATTTACATAAAAATATCTGAGCGGTTTGTACAAATATATAATTTCCCTTATAAGGTAAAGTAGTTCTGAAAGACAATCGTGCTTAGAGTTCCCTTGAAAAGTTTCTACCTTCTGTTGCAAAAATTTAGTTCGTAATTCATATGCTTTAGAATAAAACTTTAATTCCTAAAACTAAAAGTTATAACTGTAGAAAATGGGAGTATCTGATTGAATAACAGATAAGCATCTCTGAAGTAAATACAATTCAAACAAGCTTGGATCTATTCACAGTTAAAAGCTAACTTGCATTTGTCTTACAAGGTCAGAGTTAATAGTTGGAAAAAACTTGAACAATGAATGGTCCATCTCTAAGCTTATAATGGAGCCAGGGAATCTGGAGAGAGGGCAATTACATCTATTAAAAATATAAATTAGTCATGTGGGTTACATAATCAAAGAGCTATATTGAAGGTAAAATAATTTGTTTGCATTTCTGGTTGAATCATCCCATAGAGATGGTGATTCCAGGTGGAACCTTGTTTAGAAGGTTCTTTTATCTTTGTGCTTGTTGACAAAAGCAGGCAGTTCAGTTTGGATTTCGTGAAGGAAAGGCAACTGATAGAGTTGCTCTAGCTTGCAGCTAATGGAAGAAATCTACAGTGGTCCTCATAGAACCTTGTGGCAGACAATCAGCTTGAATAGTTAACTTGAAAAGAGTTAGACAGAAGCTGTGGGAGCAGACTGGGGGGGAAAATAGTCCATGTATGTCCAAAGCGAGGATAAGGAGTTGAAGAGTCCACAGCCGTAATATCTTTAAAGAAAATTGGAGGATTGTTTAGCCAAAAGCTAACAGAAAGATCCCAATGTAACTTGTACCTTGAGGAATAGCTGGAATACTAAACAGATGTACAGTAAATTCCGGAGGGCTGTGGGACACCTTTTAGGTTGGTCCTAGGAAAAATGAATGAACCATCGGTATTTTGTAAAATAAGAGAGCTCTTGGGCGGGGGGCGGGGAAAGTAAACAGTAGAACTGAGTTTAGCTATCATATTAAGTTAATGGTGCTTACTTCGTTTAATTCTTTTTGATATACAATAAGTTTATTTTTGTTTAAAAACGTGAAATCTTGTGGTGTAGTCTTGTGGCGTAGTTCTGTCGGTTAATTGTTAGATGTTCAGATTTCTTCTTTAAACCTCAATAATCCCTAACAGGATTGTAACACTTCTTAGAATCCTTTGGCCTGCCCATTATTGTCAATGGAGGGAACATAAAGATATAGGCGATGTACTAGAGAACAGTGAGAAGGATAAAAATAAGTGCTATAGAACAGAATTATGTACAAAATGCAAATACATTTTTCTCGGGTTAGGGTACGTAGTAGCATTCGGTGAAGTTAGGTATCAATAGGAAGGGGAGGGGCGGAAAAGGAACACAAGAGGAATCCAAGGCCACAAATGGACTCTGAATGATAGGCCAAGGGACTTCTTTAATTCCAGCTTTTATACTCTTGTATTTAAGGCATGAAATTATTTGAAAACACAAACGGTCCCATTACTTATTTTATAAATAAGATTTTCAGTGAGACTAGTGGCAAAAACAGCTTGCACTTGCAAATATAAATGCTAATGTTTTCAGAGTATCAAGAGAAAATAGACTAGAAATATGTTTGAATATTACACAACTTATAAATCAGGACATATACTGCCAAAGAAAGTTAATTTAAGCACCAAGTTAGACAAAAGGTTGAAAATTTAATGTTTCATTAACTTTGGCAGAATATTTTCCAATAAGGTTTTGCTGTACTGTAAGATTTTTTTTTTGGATGTTTCTTTAAAGATCATGCACAGCAGAACTGTCTTTGAACTCTACAGACACACATATGGATGTATCCTTCAGAGTATTTGACTTCTTCCTTGAAGTCTAAATATAAACTAAAGTAAGTAAATTAATCAGCAGAAGAGTTAACTTAGACCCTCGCTTACCTGGATCAAGGCCGACTGATCCAAACAGGTCAATAAGTTGAATTGCCAGTTCTGGTGGCAAGTACAATTCCAAAGTTTGAATCTGCATTGGGTCAGAGTAAAATCCTAAACCATCTTGGTCTGTACTTTCACCATGCCTGGTCTTCACTTCATTTTCATTTTCCTTTTGTGCTGAAATTTTTACTGTGTTGCAGCTAGACTGATTCTCATTTACATTTTCTGTAAAGGAATTAAGTTCTGGCTTCGATATTAAAGTGGTCTCATTTATGTCCGTATATTCAGACAAATCTACGTTTGTTTTTTTTAATATCTTGACATTTGAAGCATCAGATATGTCACCTTCTATGCACGTTGCATTATTATTTAACAAATTGTTTATAGGCATTGAATCATTGCATTCTCTTCCTACATCAAAATCCTTACTTGAATTAGTAAACTGTTCACAATCAATGTCACATGCTGGACTTGCATCACTTGTATCTGTCATCTCTTCAGCCATAATTACGGGCTCTATAGCAATGTCAGGTGATGGGTTTATGTCCCCACGTTCAAGGTAAGACACTAGATGTTCCATTTCATCCTCCATTTTCCTCGCAGATGACTGACTATTTATCTCTGTTGTAGCTTTAATGGCACTAGACAGTTGGTTTTCTACAGATGTAGATCTGTCATTTTGTGACTGTTCGCCTAAGTCTACTTTCTCCATTTGTGGTGTTTGGCTCACTTGTGCAGTACTGCTAGTTACAGGTTTATTACATGCAACTGATGGTTGGTGCACTGGATCTTCATCTGAAAACTTCACGCCAGAGTCAAGCAGTAAATTGGTTGCCCATTCTACATCTTTGTTACATTTTTCATATAAATCGCTCAGATCTTCAAAAGGAACAGATTTAAAACAATCACTGAGTCTCTGCAAATTCTCCTCTTTATTAACAAAGGCATTTTCATCTACAAATGTGCTTTTATCATGCACAAGTCTATCGGGCACTGGTTCCTTAAAGATTACAGATTTTGGTAATGCATCCGTTAGTTTAAATCCATCTATAGTTCCTGTCAATATTTTAAACTCAGTAAAACTAGCTTTTTGATTCTCGATTTTCCATAGTAGAGCAAAATCTTCAGGTGCTGTTTGCGTTGAGTTATCCTGTCCTGAATTGTCTGGAATTATAATAGAGTTTTCTATCTGATCAGTGGTCAAGGGGACAGGTTCCAGAAGTTCTGCAGAGATTGGGCTGCTACCATTGAATGTTAGTGCCAGTTTGCAGGATTTTCCTACTCTCCTGTTCTGCCAAGATTTTTTATTTATGGGTTTTTCAGATAATGTTTCTGAACTTTGCTCTTCAAAAGTTTCTAGACTTTTAAGTTCCTCACAGTTTCCAGAATTTCTTTCTGAAATAGAGTTTTTAGCTGTTGAAGATGGTACATAAAGATCAGCAAAACTATCCTTAGAAGCTTCAGAGCTGTTTGTTTCTTGAGACATTTCTACATTATCCCGTTCAACAGAATAGCCAGCAGCTTCTATTAATGAATCACTTGGAATGGCAGGTTCCAAGATATTGGATTGATTTAGATTATCCTTATTTTTGATGCTTTGTTCTGATGTTTTTCTGGTTCTCCTTTTCCTCTGATCTTGAGGTTTCAATGTTTCTGCTACTGGCCAATCTCCAACAAAATTCAAGAATTCTGGTTCAACATTCTGATTAGATTGTTCTACAGTTTGCAGGTCTTTTGTGATCAAAATGTTTTCTCCAGATTGGTCGTCTTCAACTGTTAGTTTTGGAGTTTCTTCTTTTTCTAAAGCATTATTTGTAATATTGGCACCTTGCCGTTTTCCTCTCCTAATTCTCTGACCAATAGATGTACTAAATGCAGTTGGTAAATCATCACATAGCATTAAATCATTTTCTGTTGCTTCAACCTCAGATTCAATAGTTCTCATACTGATTACTTTCCTTGTCTCATCTTCAATTTCGGAGTGAGATGCTGAATTATAATTACTGGCATTTGACTCACAGTCAACAGTCTGATCTATTTTTTGTACATTTTCTCCATTTAGCAATTTTGAAAGTATAGCATTATTGCCAGTTTTATGTCCAGTTCCACATTTTCTGCTTTCACTGGAGAAATCTGAAGGTGGTCTGAAGCATTGCTCCAAGTTATCAGGGAATACTATGTTTGTTTTAATAATTGAAGGGTCTTCTGTACTTGGAGGCATCAGGGAGCAAGGTAAACCTTGGCCATCTGAAGAAGCTGATGGTCCTGCTGCCACAGTCACATGATGCATGTCTGCATTCATTGCTCTACACAAATCCAAAAACAGATATATGTTTGATCTTAAAGTAAGTTCAAAATGAAATATTCTAGGGATTAAGTAAATGCTGTAAGATGGTTAACAAATTTGGAACACGACTCATCATTAATGGTAATACATTTATGAAGCCTATACTGTACATTTAACCTTTGGTGCTTAAAAACAATTTTCTAAAAGACAGATTACATCCTTACTGACTAGTCTTTGCCATAACAGTCAGATTATGTCCCAGTAGCACAGAATTGTTTCCCAAAACCTACATGTATGCTATCCGTTAAAATCTTTTTACAGCTCATGGAATTTCCCCTTTTGCACAATAAGACCCATGAAGCTGAAGGAAGGAAACAAAAGAATGCCGTCACCTCCCATTCAGCATCCTATCCCCCATCCAACCTACCTCTATCTCTTCTGAATTGGCAAAGATTTTGATGATTAAAAACAAGCACACAAAAATAGGTGAATTCTCATCTGAAGTGTACAAATGAACAACTGAGAACACAAACTAATACAGGTCTAACTCCTTAACACAGCACTGAATCCAACTGTCATTTGCAGCAAACCAGGAATGTCCAAAGCCAGATACCATGGCTGCAATAAATGTAGTCTCCTGCAATCTCCCCATATTCCAAGGTATGGTGCTCATTACACCTACCTTGAAATAATCATAGGATTAAGGGCACCCTGCAGGGGTTGAATTTTGAAGCATGACACTAAATCAACTGACTTATTCAACAATATGCTGCCATAATTTCTTAGAAGGCAGCTTGCACTGGTAAGATTCTGCACTTATTCAAATAGAAGTCATTGTTCTGGATGCTTACCCAGATACAATGTGCCCAGATCACTAATGGTAGCAAAAATAGCCTAAAGTTTTGACATATTAAAATTCCTCCTGCTCCATATAACTTGGATACTGAGGGATGCTTAAACCAAATTATCACCATCTACAAGAAAAAATTCCATTTTCCGTTTTCTCATTTTTTTGCAGAATAGCTCAGCACACAAGATAGGAAGGAAAAAAACCCCATCTCACTTGCTAATTCAGCATTCTCTAGAACATAAAAACTCAAATCATACTGATATATTTTAGTACATGTTACCTGAGAGCACTTACCCAATTTCTGCACACTCAGCAGGATACAGTTCTACAGCTTTTGTTTCAGGGAATTTAGGTTCCGACGACCGCATTATAGTGCTGACTGTAACATGACGCTCATAATGCTCTAAAATTACTTTAATTTTCTCCTTTGACACGCCATGAATATTACGTCTAAGGACAAATAAACAAAATTTCAAAAGTGTACTTTGGATAATAGAAGAGTAAAAGAAAAAACTGGTTAAAATTTCAGGTAAAATTCAACTTGAGCAGTAGTACAAAATGAGCAATAGCGAATTGGCAGTCCATTTTACATTCTGCCCAAATTTATTTTCCATTGCTGCCATGGCAGCCTTAGGCTACAAACAACTTCCCAAATGAGACAGGAGCAGAGCAGCAAATCATAATTTTGGCGACAATTGAAAATGAAAATGAATAGCAAATGTCACCAACTTAAATACAGAACAATGAATACTTAAATTATAAGACAAGGACCATATCAAGTTCAAATATTGTCATCAACTGTCTGCATGTTCCATGGATTCTATAATGTAATAAAAAATTAGTTACTCTCTCAACGAAATGCTTACAAACATAAAAAAATAGTCCTGTAAGAGAGCGCTGGCTTCTTTCCCACTCACTAACTCTTTTGAAAACCTCTCGCAATACTTCAATTTGTTTTCCGCTCAGTGTATGGTTCGCACACACTTATTGTGGTATCTCATTATTTGTCTCATGATTTGTACGTTGCTGATTCCTCTCAGTGTGGCGAACTGAAGGAGGAGCAGACAGTATTTAAAAAGGAGTGGCAGTGAGGGAGAATCCCCAGACAGCGTGGAGAGCCAAGGAAGGAGGAAACACCATAGGATTCTTGGAATTCTGATAGAATGACAGCAACATTAATATTGACAGTACCTGAGATCGAGGGAAGAAACACTTAGTGAATTGTAAACAGGTCACAAACTCTCGTTGTGGGGTCCCTTTGTAAAAGTAAGGCTGCAAGGTAAAGGGCTTTGGAAAAGTGGAATTGGCCTGTCAATATTTGAATGCTGTCTTGTTGGGGATAACTGACCAAAAAAAAGTGTGAACCTTTCTGATGCATGGATCATTCGGAAGCAGAGATTTTCTTTGTTTTAGATAAAAATAGCAATCTAAGTCTCTTTGTTGATCAGAATATTTTAGTTCTATTATTCTTCTACTGTAAGAAGTTTAAACAAGTACGTGCAAATGATATCCTCACTAGTGTAAGGAAGCTTTAAGGACAGAATATCAGAGATTACATTAATTGTGACACATGATCCCATGACAGAGAGAGCTAAGACTTGTAAATGTACATCCTCAGGTCTCTGTGCTTACATTCTTTTAGGGTTTCTTAGTGCAGTGGTTACAACAGGGGACTTGTAACTGACAAGTTGAATGTTCAAATCCCATCATTTAACCAACTTTAAGTTGTGTTTTGTAACCAATAAATAGGGTTTAGTGCTTGAATTGTGGTCCTAATTGTGGTCTGGCTTCTTCCTTGATGATTTAACAGAAACAGTTAATTCATTCAACAGCTTAAAGGTAACCTAATCAAGGGTTAGCAAATTAGACCCAAACTAATTAGTGTAAGACAGCGTGACAGGCTGAGTCATTTATTCTTAAAACTACATTAGGATATTAAAATCCCAGACATTTCCTTCGCAAGGAGGGAATTAAGGATTTATCAGTTTCCTCAGCATATATCTGGTGACCAAAAGCCAACTTTCTCTTATATTCTTACAATATAGCACCTTTAATGTAGAAAAACCTCCCATGGATAATCAAAAACACAATGATGCTGAGCCAAACAAGACATTAAGGCTGGCGACTCAAGATTTGGTCAAAGAGGTGACGTAGAGTCCTCATGGTGACGCACTGTGCGTGTACCTACACCACATGGACTGCAGCAGTTCAAGAAGGCAGTTCACCACCACCTTCTCAAGGGCAATCAGGGATGGGCAATAAACGCTGGCCCAGCCAGCAAAGCCCCCATCCCATGAATGAATTAAAAAAAAGATACAGTGGGATTTGGGAATTCCAGAGTAAACAGCCTGGACAGCTAGAGATGCAACCATCAATAGTGGGGTTAAAGTAAGGGAATGCATAATAAAAGGCCAGAGTCAGAGGAACAGAAGTTCAGGGGTTGTTTCAGAAATAGGGAGTAGTGAGGCCATGAAGACATTTAAAAATGAGAAGAGTTTTCAATCTGAGGGGTTTGCGGACCAAGAATCAGGGTAGGTCATTGAAAATAGGGATGATGGACGAGTAGGACAGAATATAGGTGGGAGATTGCTGGATGCATTGATATATGAAAAGTGGAAGATGAGAAGTCAGCCAGGTGGATTGGAAATGTCAGTTCTGAAATTGACAAAAGCGAGGAGGAGGGTTTCAGTGGTAGGTGCATTGAGATAGCTGCAGAAGCAGAGAATGTTAAAGGCGGAAGGAGGCAGTTTTGTAAATTGGAGCTCGGTTCAAGAAGGACCATGTAAATCCATGGTATGAGTGCAGACAAAGATGCTGGTTAACAGTAATAGAGATTCTAGGCACCAGTGAAGCAAACAAGCCCACCTGATCTTATCAGCTGTCCGAAATATGACAAATGTATATTACCGGTCAATTCCTGTAGCATTTCTCATGGACAGTCTGAAGCATAATTGTGAAAATTAGCTGTTAACCTGTTTTCCCTTCTAAGGCTTTTTGTTGGGAATGGGCACATCCCAAGGTCTTGTGGTAACATTCTTCTTGCTGGATGTTTATTTAAATAGGCAGCTCAGACTCCCCTTTTTGGGGAGGCCAGGTAATCACAAGGTCAGGAGAGAGGAAATGATTAGCTGCTTTCCCTTTACTGTATTTTAAGATTATTCAGTTATAATTTGGTGTAACATACAAAGTAACACCTGGAAAGTGTTGGACACGGACTTTCATACATTTATTATCGATAGATGTTTGCAATATTACAAGATTATTGTCCTTTGTGAATTTTTGCCAACACAGCAAGCTAGCAAAGCCAACACAGAAAAGTTGGCAGGTGATAGAATCCAAAGTCATCTCTGTCACCAAAGTACCCCCTTTCCTCATCTACCTGCTATCCATTGGCTAAACCTTCAGCAGACATGGGGCCACAATCCATGTGTGGGCCAGATGTGACACCCAGATTTGCCTCTCACCTCTGTGCAGTGAGATTGCTTGTCCAACCATCCAGTTTCAGACAAATCTCAACTTCTTACTGCTCATATTGAGAAAACTGTGGCAACCGTCATTAGTTTTCACTAAAAGCATAGGAACTTAGAACTCAGGGGCAGGAGTAGGCCATTCAGCCCTTCAGGCCTGCTCTGCCATTCAATAAGATCATGGCTGATCTGGTTGTGGTTTCAACTGCTCTTTCCTGTCCGCTGCCCATCACCCTTGACTCCCTTGTCAATCAAAAATCTGCCTAACTCAGCCTTGAATAAATACAAAGACCCAGCCTCCAATGCTTTCCGGGGAAGAGAATTCCACATAATAACCACTCTACGTGAGAAAAAAATTCTCATCTCCATCTTAAACGGTAGACCTCTTATCCTTAAACTGTGTCCTCAGGTTCTAGTCTCTCCCACAAGTGGAAACATCCTCCTGGTATCTACCCTATCAAATCCTCTCAGGCTCTTATATGTTTCAATGAGATCAACTCTCATTCTTCTAAACTCCAATGGGTATAGGCGCAACCTGTTCAACCTTTCTTAATAAGATAAGTCCTTCTTCCCAGGAATAAGTCCAGGGAACTTACTCTGAACTGCTTCTCATGCAATTATATCTTTTTTTCCAAATAAGGAGACCAAAACTGTACACAATACTCTAGATGTGGTCTCATCAAGGTGCTGTGCAGCTGCAGTAAAACTTCCTTTCTTTGATATTCCATTCCCCTTGCAATTAATATCAACATTCTATTTGCCATCTTAATCACTTGCTGTACCTGCATACCAACTTCTTGTGATTTATGTACCAGGACACCCAGATCCCACTGAGCACCGAGTTCTGCAAAATAGTATAAACAATATACTGCTTTTCTATTCTTCCTGCCAAACTTGACAAGTTCACATTTTCCCACATTACACACCATCTGCCAAATTTTCTGCCCGCTCATTTAGCCTGTCTATACCTCTTTGCAGACCTCCTCCTACCTATCTTGGTGCCGTCAGCAAATTTAGCTACCATACATTTGGTCCTTTCATCCAAATCATTGATGTTGATTGTAAATAGTTGAGGTTGCAGCACTGATCCCTGTGGCACTCCACTTGTTACAGCTTGCCAACTCGAAAAATACCCATTTATCCCTACTCTCTGTTTTCTGTTAGCTAACCAATCCTTTATCCACGCCAATATGAAAACTACACTCCCTTGCTATGGATTCTGTTCCCTTTGCTCAGATCGAACCTTACTGTTAGCAAGCTCAGGATTCTGTTCAACCCAATGCAGAGCTTCAGGATTCAGCTACTCTCCATTACTAAGATAATTTACTCCCAGCTGCAATATTAAATCTCTCTCTCTCTCTACTGCTGAAATCCTCTTTCATTGTCAAGTATAGTCAAACTATACATTTGACAGTCCAAAACTCACCTTGCTGGTGCACAAGTTCTTCAAATAGTGCAATTCTGCCATGCTTTGTCACAGAATTGATTTTTGCAAGACTTTAGAAGACTTCTAAGCATTCCAAGCACATGATAACATTTTTTGGATCAGCAAAAAAAAAACAAATAACTTTGTGATTATTAGTGTTTGATACAAGCATACGTACTAGGAGCAGGCCACTTGGCCCTTCGAGCCTGCTCCATCTTTCAATAAGATCATGGCTGATCTGACTGCAACCTCCCGCCTACTTCCGGTAACCCTTCACCCCCTTGTTTATCAAGAATCTACCTCTGCCTTGAAAACATTCTGCTTTCACTGCCATTTGAGGATGGGATTTCAAAAGGCTCATGACCTTCAGAAAAAAAAAATTCTTCTCATCTTTGTCTTAAATGGGCGACCCCTTATTTTTAAACAGTGATCCCTAGTTCTAGATTTTCCCACAAGAGGAAACATCCTCTCCCACATCGACCCTGTCAGGATCTTATGCTTCAATCAAGTTGCCTCTTACTCTTCTAAACTCCAGTGGATACATCAGACTGTTGGTAAAGAAGCATTAAGGATTCCACTGAATTGAATATTATTGTTCAGGCACCAAAAATTACATTTGCAAAGATGCCTACGACTTCTGCTTGGCTCGGCTGATACCACTTTCACCTGTCAGAGAGCTACTGTGATTCAACTCCAGGATTTAGCTACACGCTATTAGGGCTGCCATCTTCCACAGGAGATTTTAAATCAAGGCACTCTCTTACTGGCGCAGATAAATGCAAAAACACCATTGCATCATTAAAACAGAACCAGGGAGTTCTCCCAGCATTCATCCCTCGGCCAACACCAACGTAAACAAATTGTCTAGTCACTTATTGATTTATTATTGGTGGAACTTCAGTGTGTGCATATTGGCTGCCGAATTTCCCAACATAGCAGCAACTGCTCTTTACAAATAGTTATTGGATGCTAAGCGTTAGAAGTCATCATGTGACAAGCTATTTATTTTCCTTAAGTCTTTTTCAACCCTTCTAACATCTCCAGACTTCACCCCTGCCTCAGCTCATCTGCTGCTGAAACCCTCATTCCTGTCTTTGTTACCTCTCAATTTGACTATTCCAACACGTTCCTGCCTGGTATCCCACATTGTACCCCTTGTAAACTTGGTCTTCCAAAACTCTGGTGTCTATGTTTTAACTAGCTTCAAGTCCAATTCGCCTATCAACATTGTACCTACTGACCTACACCAGCTTCCTGTCAAGTAACGCATTGATTTTAAAATTCTCATCCTTGTTTTCAAATTCCTCCACGCTCATATCTTTGTAATCTTCTCCAGCACAACAACTCTTTGAGATATCTGCGCTCAACTAATTTTGGCCTCTTGAGCATCCCATATTTTAATCACTCCTCTGTTGGTGGCCATGCTTCAGTTTCCTAGGCATCAAGCTCTGGAATTCTCTCAATCAGCCTCTCTACCTCGCTTTCCTCTTTTAAGAGGCTCCTTAACATCTACCGATTTGACCAAGTTTTGGTCACCTCACCTAACGTGTCCTTATGCACCTCAGTGTCATATTTTGTTTTAGAATGGTCCTGTGAAATGCCTTGGGATGTTTTGTTACATTAAGGGTGCTTTATAAATATACGGTAGTAATGTATCTTGAAAAACTAACTAGATTTGCCATGATTTCACATCACCAAAACAGGAAAAAATGTAACTCACCTTTCAAGCTCCCATGGCTTAAACTTCCACCAGGTATCTGGTTCACGAAATACAACATTATAGCTGTGTTTCAAAGCCTGCACAAAACAAGTAAAAGGTGTCAAAATCTGGGATAATATAAATTAACCTGGGACAAACAACTTTAGTTTTAACAGACACCTCACAGTCTTAAAATGCCTCCAGAACTCTTCCAGTTTTCAATAAAGGTAGACATTGGTACATTCATGTAATATTTCTACATTATACACATCATAATGAATACATATTATTGTATTCTGAAAATCTTTCATACCATATGCTAAAAAAAAACTCCCATGTCACTGCTCATGGTAAATTGTATGTTATAGGGTATAGGAATTCCAATGTGTTAAATTTACAGGGAATAAATTTTATCCTTTTCTGTTTCTTATACATTTGGCCTTGGAGAGAGTGTAGCCTAGATTTCCAGAATGATATCTGGACTCCAAGCGCTAAGTTATGAGGAGAGATTACACAAATAAGGATTGCATTCCCTGTAAGTTTGAAGGTTGGTGGGGGGGGGGGGGGGGGGGGGGTTGTTATTCGATCAAAGTGTATTAAGGAGAACATATAATAGTCGACTGGTAGTACAGAGTGTTGCTGAAAAAAAGATACTTTTTTGTCAAAGCTTGTCGTCTTGCACTCATTGAACAACTTGCAAAAAATTACCAATGTCAAGAGAAGCAACATATTTATACTTTATGAGAAGAGAGTGCTGATTGGTTGGCAAGTAGATTCTCCATGGCAACGCCTCTACCAATGCACTAGTTGATGGTGTCTGACCAAACACTGCATGGCAGTGAACTAAACTTAAACCAGGCAGCTTGACTCTGATTGGTCAAGACTTTGCCCTGGGGAACGAACAAGCAAATGGCATTAATTTTTCTTGTTTAACTGAAACTGGCACAAGGTATGTTCAAGTCCTTCCTGTCTATAGAGAACAGGGCTGAGTGTATTAATATATGTAACTTCCAATACACATAAATACTCCACACTGCAAGCCCGACTGACAATTTTAAATTGGTTGCCTGTGTAATTCTTAGCTCACTGAAGGTTATTTACCAAATGCTGTCCAATTGAGGAATCACATCCAATGTTGGATACTGTGTTTTGAGTTTTGCAAGCAGGGGCTGGTTGGGCACAGTCTGTACCATGCCCGTTGCGAACAGCAGAAGGGACATGCTGTTTGATACGATCTGCTAGTCTTTGGGAGATACAGTCTACATACCTAGCATCACACCGGCACCAAAATTCACATACCACATTAATCATTTGTGTGATAGACAGATCGTTTTTTAGGCTTGACGGTAGCATTCTGTTAGTGGCAAATACCACTTGTGTTGCTACTGCATAGTAGCAGCGTGAAACTGCCAGCTTCACCTGTTGTTAACATTTTTGAGATACCTTGCCCTTAAAGGGTAATCTAAGGTAGACTGGGCACTTCTCAGGGTCAAAACATGACGGCCTTGGGCCCATTCATGAGTTTGCATGATATACAGCGCAAAATGATCTGACCAGGGTAGCCATTATCTGCAGGATGTCTTTGATTTGCCCTATTTCAGCATCAAGCTTGCATGGTGAGCAAATGGCTCTGACCCTATTTACAAGGTTGCAGATAAGGGCAATCTTATAGCAAGCGGAACTGTAAGAATCCTGACGCATATACTGACCACTGAAGGCAGGCTTGCAGTAGACCATGGTAGAGAACTCCCAGCAGATTTCTCAACTATTACATGAAGGAAAGGGAGTTCATATGACTGTTCCATTTCAAAGGTGAATTTGAGCACAGGATGGAGCACATTAATACATGCAAGGAAATCGTTACATGCAGCTGTGGCTTTAAACATAGCAAACATATCATCCACATATCGGAAATATGCAAGAGGCTTCCGTAAGCCATAGTAAATAGGCCAGCAATGTCAAATGAGCAAATGGACACAGCATTGCTGTCAATATGCAAATCCTGCATGGAATTTGCAAATGTGAAGGAATCCTTCACCTTGTATTTGGAAAATTTGCTCAAACTGGCTGTAACAATTTGCTCAACCATTTGGCCAATTCACGCTGTGCAGAACTTGTCATAGATAAGATAAGATAGGGCATGCGATGATATGCCATTTGCTCACCATGCAAGCTTGATGTGGAAATAGAGTGAATCAAAGACATCCTGCAGGATAATGGCTACCCTGGTCAGATAATTTTGTGCTGTATACCGCACAAACTCATGAATGGGCTGAAGGCCGTCATATTCGGCTCTGAAAAGTGCCCAGCCTACCTCCGAGGGCCGTGGAAGGACAAGGTATCCCAAAAATTTGAGCAACAATGCAGCAGCAAGTGGTATTCGCCACTTAACAGGATGCTACCATCAAGCCATTGCACGTCATTTTACTTTCCGGCATGTCGGGCACGCACCCGCATGCCAAATGTAAAATTCTGCCCAGAGTCACACAGCATCCTGGTTTGGATGTTTATTATCGATCTTTTAAAGTTGCCTGGTCAAAATCCTGATATTTTGGATTTAAAACCATGAGGAACAATCGTCACCACAAAGACTGAGGTAGTTCAAGGAGAAAGTCCATCAGCACCTGTGCAGAACAACTAAGAATAGGCATAAACTGCAGCTTTGCCAGCAATGTCTACATCTCTCACAAGATGATATTTTAAAAAATGACTTTAGAAATAATTGATGCAAATAGAGAATGTATATTTTCCTAACAAACCTAACATGCATCTTGACACCGTACACAATTGTTTTAGCAAACAGTTTTAAAATTCCAGCGATACCCCTTCACTTCACACTGTGCTATCAAACCCTAGGGGACTTATCTCCCTCCTGCCAAACTTGATAACTTTCTGTCTGACTACTTCTAAATCCTGCAGAGCAAGTAAAACTTCACATTTCGCTCTTTTGGGTTATCAAACAATACAGCCATACATTCATGAACAGACTCTCCCAAATTCTACCTGTGTCCAGCAGTGCCCTAACTGCTGTTAATCTCCACATAGCTACCTCCACTTTGCTATAAATTGCTGACCATTTTCCTTTTCAGGCCATATAATAGATAAGAAATTAGCTGAAGAATCAAGGCCATTTCACAGAAGAATAGTCTCCTGCCCAAATATCCTATAAAACAGAAGAATAAAGAATAAAACGAGCAGGGTCTGAAATCAGATGATACATTAAAAATTCCAGAATACCACGCAATAAAAACTGAACTGAACTTCACTGTAAATCATTGGTTCTGTGGCTGTGATAACATCTTGTGCATCACATAGCACACAATTCCAGTTTTAAAAAAGTATCCTGCAACTCACTGTGACCACATTATCATACTCACACACAGTTAACAAGTATGGGTTCTAAATCCAAGTGGGTTGATCTTGTAAAAGATCTGCTCCACAAGTGAAATATAAATGACATTATGTGGCTCCTATTGCTGTTTATAACACAAGAGTCATTTATTAACGTTACTAAAGTTAAAACATAAATTATCATAAATGGAAGCTAATTGATATGAATGTAAAATTTGCTCTTGTCTCTTCAATCCACAGTACCATCTTCCCTAGTTATTTCCATAGCTGGGATACACTAAGACCAGAGTTAGAAAGGGCAATGGAACTTGGTCCAAAGACCATATATGATTATGCTGACATGGATGTTCCCTGCCCACACTACACCAACTATCAATCCCACTTATGAAGGAACATTTTCCCCCCTACTTCCCTGTAAAAGATTTAGCAGCATGAATATCGCTCTAACTTACAGGCCTTCATAACATATCCAATTAAAGAAGTTAATAAAGAGGTTAAACCATTTTTTAAAAATTCATTGACAAATCATGGGCTTCTCAGGTTGAGCCAGCATTTATTGTGCATCCCTAGTTGCCCTTGAGACGGTAGCGGTGAGCTGCCTCCTTGAACCGCTGCAGTCCATTTGGTGTAGGTACACCCACATTGCTGTTAGGAATGTATGGTACAAATTTTACTTGCCACTTAAGTGCCAGGCAATGACCATCTCCAACAAGAGAGAATCTAACCGTCGCCCCATAATGTTTAATGGCATTACCATCATTGAATCTCCCACTATCAACATCCTAGGGGTTACCATTGACCAGAAACTGAACTGCACTAGCCATATAAATACTGTGGCTACAAAAGCAGGTCAGAGGCTAGGAATCGTGCAATGAGTAACTCGCCTCCTGACTCCCCAAAGCCTGTCCACCATCTACAAGGCACAGGTCAGGAGTGTGATGGAATACTCCCCAATTGCCTGAATGAGTGTAGCTCCCACAATACTCAAGAAGCTTGACACTGTCCAGGACAAATCAGCCCACTTGATTGGCACCACATCCACAAACATTCACTCCCTCCACCACTGTCGCACCGTAGCAGCACTGTGTACCATCTATAAGATGCACTGCAGGAATTCACCAAGGCTCCTTCGACAACACCTCCAAACCCACGGCCACGACCGTCTACAAGGATGAGGGAAGCAGATAGATCGGAACACCACCACCTGGAAGTTTCCCCCCGCCCCAAGCCACTCACCACCCTGACTTGGAAATATATCGCCGTTCCTTCACTGTCGCTGGGTCAAAATCCTGGAACTCCTACCTACTCTAAGATGAACTGGATACAAACAGTGTATTAGGCATAGAGGGCACACAAGTGTTGAACTGCATTCAAGGCGACTTTTTTAGCCAGCACATAACAAGCCCAACGACAGAGAGTGAAATTCTAGATTTAGTATTAGGAAATGAAGCTGGGCAAATGGATGGAATAGTAGTGGGTGACCATTTTGGAGATAGTGACCATAATACAGTTAGATTTAATATAATTATAGAAAAGGATAAAGCTAGAACAGGAGTAAAAGTTCTAAATTGGGGAAAGACAAATTTTATGAAACTGAGGAGTGTTCTGGCCAAAGTGGATTGCAGGGAAATTGATGTTTAATAATTAGTTTTAATTTAGATCACACAATTGAACTATATTGATCAATTAACTTTATGGTATGTTATCCTTTTAACTGTAACCAATAGAGGACTTCAGCATTTAATATCATGTGACTCTGCTTAGCTTCATTTGACAGAAAAAGGATTCATGGGATTTTAGACACAATAGAGGTAACATACTAGTGAGTTAATTACAGAACAAATGCTGAAGAGGTCCCTGATGTACATAACTCCACATCACAGAGCCACATTGCGAGAACTTGCCTTTTTAAGGTTGAGTGGGCAAGTTTACATTCCCCCACATTGTAAAACCTTATCAAAATCTGGTGTTATCAGCCAAGGAGCGTTAGAAGGTTTTCACCTCTTTTCTATTTTTCCTTAGTTCTGCTGAAGAATCATATGGACTTGAAAAGTTAACTGTGTTCCTCTCCGCAGATGCTGTCAGACCTGCTGAGTTTTTCCAGGTATTTTTGTTTTTGTTTTGGATTTCCAGAATCCACAGTTTTTTGCTTTTATCTTAGAGTTAGAAGGCGCTTACCACAGAGAGGGGGGAAAGAATAACAATAGCTGTATTCTACATTGTTAGTTTTAATTCAAAGAGTTTTAGAAGAAAGCAGTTACATTTGGTTCAATGTATTCTTTGTATTAGAGTTGACTTATGTAATAGTATATGACTAGTTTTGTAACTGTATAATCCTTTTAGACTTTTATCACTCAAGGCCAAGTATTAATCGAATGTATAAGGAGGCTTTACTACCTTACATTTTAAACACTGATTATTGCTAAGCACTAATATTTTATACACACTCTGTACAACTTTTAAGTATTACCTATTTTGTAATCTTCTGTATTAGTACTTTGTAATCTGTATCAGGCCTACATAGTTTTAAGTTCTAAGCAACTTTTCCATTCTATCCTTGGTTTTAAAAGTAAAGTAATTCATTCCAATTACCAACAGCCACAGAGAGAAAGACATCACCTAGCCAATGGCCTCTAAAAACAGTCACTAATAAAGGCTCTGATTTAGTGAGGAACCTGCACCAAGTAAGCAAAGTTTGAAACGATGAGTTCAAGATGTCATTCATGAGGGCATGACAGCATACTCAGCATACTTCCCCTATCCTAAACAAATGGGCAAAGATGATATCATAAAACACCCTCTTATCTTAGCAAAAAGTCATTAAAATAACAGAAACAAACTATAATGAGGATGTTCCTACAAGGAATTGGCATTGTAAGAAACCAGTCAGAGGACAGTGGCAAGTGACATCAGTCGATGACCATCACCCTTGGAAATCAATCACGCACCCCTTAAATCAATTAGAAAATAGCCTTGCCTCATTTAGGCCAATCAGAATGCAATACATTGATCACGCTGTGGGTTGTGGCTTAGAAAGAATTAATAAGCAGCAGCTTTCACTGACCAAAGCACACACCAAGTTTGAAACTGAAGTTTGGAGAGCCTCCTGTCCACAGGGAAGCAGAAGACCACAGAGGTGACAGAGAGGAAACAGAGGCCGAGTGTCGACCTGTGCCCAAAGCTGAACTGGGATGCAAAGACTGCGTTGAGTCAGTAAATCACTGCCCTGCTGTGCTAAGTATTAACTTATAACTTTCCTGAGTTACATGACTAAATTGTCTCCTTATCCTGAATTTCTCAAACGAACAAAATTGGAATTTAAGTTCAAATAGTACCTAGAACTTACAGCTACTTGAAGGGAAATCAGTGACAGACCAGTGGGAGGCATTCAAAAGTGAGATTCTACAGGCAGTGTATACATGTCCCCACAATGAAAAAGGACGATGCTGCCAAATCTAGAGCTCCCTGGTTATCTAGAAGTAAAGGTAAGAGAAAACAGAAAAAGAAAGCTTATGACAGTCACAAAAAAGAGTGCATATAGACCAAATAATTATAGACCTGGCTTCGGTGGTGGGAAAATTATTAGCATCAATTCTGAGACACAGAATAAACTGTCACTTAGAATGGAACAGATTAATCAGGGGTAGTCAGCATGGTTTTGTTAGGGGAAGGTCATGTCTTATTAATTTAATAGAATTTTTTGAGGGAGTAACAAGGAGGATTAATGGGGGCAATGCAGTGGATATTGTCTACATGGATTTTAGTAAGGTATTTGACAAGGTCCCACATGGCGGACTGGTCAGAAAAGTAAATGCCCATGGGATATAGGGGAATGTGGCGAGTTGGATTCAAAATTGGCTCAGTGACAGGAAACAAAGGGTAATGGTTGATGGATGTTTTTGCGAATGGAAAACGATTTCCAGTGGCGTTCCACAGGGCTCAATGCTGGATCCCTTGCTGTTTGTTATTTGTTTAATGACCTGGACTTAAATGTGGATGGCATGATTGGGAAATTCGCAGATGACACAAAAACTGGCCATGTAGTTGATAGTGAAGAGGATAGCTGTTGTTTCCACAATGATATCAATGGTTTGATTGGGTGGGCAGAAAAGTGGCAGATGGAATTCAATCCAGACAAGAGTGAGGTAAGGAATTTGGGGAGGGCAAAAAAAGTAAGGGAATACTCAATAAATGGGAGGGTATTGGAAAGAGTAGAGGAAGTGAGAGACTTTGGTGCACAGGTCCCTGAAGGTGGCAGGACAAGTGGATAAAGGTGGTAAAGAAAGCATATGGAATGCTTTCCTTTACTGGACGAGATATAGAATTCAGAAGCAGGGATGTAATGATGGAATTGTATAAAATGCTGGTTAGGCCACAGCTGGAATTGTGTACACAGTTCTGGTCGCCACATTACAGAAAGGACATAATTGCTCTGGAGAGAGTACAGAGGAGATTTACAAGAATGTTGCTAGGATTGAAAATTGCAGCTACGAGGAAAGATTGAATAGGCTGGGGTTTTTTTCCTTGCAACTGAGGAGGCTGAGGGTTGACCTGATTGAGATGTACAAGATTATGAGGAGCCTAGATAGACTAGACAGGGATGCCCTGTTTCCCCAAGCAGAGAGGTCAATTACCAGGGGACACAGATTTAAGGTGATTGGTAGGAGGATTCGAGAGGACATGAGGAAAAACTTCTTCACCCAGAGGGTGCTAGGTGTTTGGAATTCACTGCCTAGTTTGGTGGTGGAGGCAGAAACCCTCAACTCATTGAAGAGGTACTTGGATCTGCACCTAAAGTGCTGTAACCCACAAGGCTACAGACCAGGTGCTGGAAAGTGGGATTAAAACGGGCAGCTAGTTTTTTTTTATTCTTTTATTTTTTGGCCGGCACAGACACAATGGGCTGAATGGCCTCTTTGTGTGCTGTAACTTTTCTATACTTCTAACATTCAGTAGATATACTATCTTCAATACGTCCATTGTAAAATATTTTAAGTGAGTTTCTGTACAAATAGAATCCAAAAACCTAATGCCTCCCCAAGAGCGAGTATTTTGGCGGCCAAAGTACTTTTGACAATTCTTTTTATTAGCTTCCCAAGTTAAAGGATACTTCCCATTCCCATAAGAAAAATTATGAAACCAGCTTCACTAGAAAAAAGTTAGCACATGAAGCATCACTAAAAATAACTAGCTTAATGTTCTTTTGGTCACCCAAGGATGAGAACTTGAGTACACATTTAATAGATTTAATTTTTAAAAATATTTTATTTGCCCTTAAAATATTCTCCACTTTCGGGTCTTTTGCTGTAATATTTAACTCTAGCATGTCAAAACCAGCATCAGGTACAGCCTGACTGCACAGCCAGTTTAACTGACTGATCAGGTTTCACAAATGCTCTGTTGCTTCATTAGCAATAATCATCTTTCTGTGATGCCCTAGTACTATTAAATGGGATGGGAGTAACATTCTCAAAATAGCATTGCTGAATTAAAGTTATTCCAGACCTACTTTATTTAACATTAAACCAATATGTTTAAAAGCAAGATACTGCAGATGCTGGAAATCTGAAACAAAAACGAAAATTGCTAAAAAACTCAGCAGGTCTGACAGCATCGGTGGAGAGAAAGACAGAGTTAACGTTTCGAGTAGAGTCATACGGACTTGAAACGTTAACTCTGTCTTTCTCTCCACAGATGCTGTCAGACCTGCTGAGTTTTTCCAGCAATTTTTGTTTTTGTTTAAAAGCTTCACAAGCTGACTTCTCAATTATAAATTCTACTCTACTCTTATTAATAATGCACTTCCCAAATTTCTCAGTACCACTCCATAAAGAGATCATCAAAATGCATCATGAAGACGCCTAAACGCTTCCTTTTATGATACCAATAAAACTTTTTTTTAATTCGTTAACAGAATGTGGGCACCCATGCTAGGTCAGCATTTATTGCCCATCCCTAATTGCCCTTGAGAAGGTGCTGGTGTGCTCCCTTCTTGAACTGCTGCAGTCCAAATGTTATAAGAACACCCACAGTGCTGTTAGGAAGGAGGTTCCAAGATTTTGACCCAGCAACAGTGAAGGACTAGTGATATAGTTCCAAGTCAGGATGGTGTGGCTTGGAGAAGAGCTTGCAGGTGGTGGTCTTCCCATGCACCTAGTGCCCTTGTCCTTCGAGGTGATAGAGGATAGAGCTTGGAAGGTGCTGTCGAAGGAGCCTTGGCAAGTTGCTGCAGTGCATCTTGTAGATGGTACATATAGCTGCCACTATATGTTGGTAGTGGAGGGAGTGAATGTTTCAGGTGGTGGATGGGGTGCCAATCAAGTGTTGTTAGAGGTGCACTCATTCAGGCAAATGGAAAGTATTCCATCACACTCCTGACTTGTGTCTTGGAGATTATGGACAGGTTTTTGGGAATCAGAAGGTGAATTACTTGCTGTAGAATTCCCAGCCTCTGACCTGCTCTTGTAGCAACAGTATTTAAATTGCTAGTCCAGTTCATTTTCTGGTCAATGGTAACCCCAAGGTGTGAGGGTTTCAGCAAGGGCAATGCCGTTGTATATCATGGGGAGGTGGTTAGATTCTCACTTGTCGGAGATGGTCATTGCCTGGCACTTGTGTGGCATGAATGTTACTTGCCACTTATCAGCCAAACCTGAATACTGTCCAGGTCTTGTTGCATTTGGACTTCAGTATCCAAGGAGTCGCGAATGGTGCTGAACATTGTACAATTATGTGCGAGCATCCCCATATGTTGGATGGAAGGTCATTGATGAAACAGCTGAAGATGGTTGGACCTAGGACTCTACCCTGAGGAACTCCTGCAGCAAAGTCCTGGTACTGAGATAACTGACCACGAACAACCACAACCATCTCCCTTTGTGTTAGGTATGACTCCAAACACTGAGTTAACCCCACCGATTCCCTTTGACTTCAGTTTTGCTAAGGCTCTTTGATGCCACACCCAGACAAGTGCTGCCTTGATGTAAAAAGCAGTCACTCTCACCTCACCTCTTGAATTCAGCTCTCTTGTCCATGTTTGGACCAAGGCTGCAATGAGATCAGGAGCTGAGTGGCCCTGGTGGAACCCAAAATGAGCATCAGTGAGCAGCTTATTGCTGAGTAAATGCTGCTTCATAGTGCGAATCGATGGCACATTCCATCAATTTACTGATGAGAGAGTAGACTAATGTGGAGGTAATTGGCTGGATAGGATTTGCTTTTTTTTGTAGACAGGACATACTGGTCCATTTTCCACATCGCTGGGTAGAAGTCAGTGTTGTTCCTGTACTGGAACAGCTTAGCTAAGGGTGCAGCAAGTTCTGGAGCAGAGGTCCTCAGTGCTATTGCCAGAATTTTGTCAGGGCCCATAGCCTTTGCAGTATGCAATGCCATCAGCCATTTCTTGATATCACAAGAAGTGAATCGTGTTGAATCTACCTTAAACAAATCAGACTAGGTTCCATCATTTTCCTTCTGCATCTGCTGCACCTTGGGCAGTTCAAAAACACTTTGTTTTGAACATGGGAATGTTTTGAAAAGTGAAGCCTGACAAAAATGTGGATTTTTCTGTCAATTGACCTAAACTCCCATGAATACATGACCAAAACAGCTAAAAGCATTTTTGAGGTTCCAGTGGGAGAATCCACCCTGACATCTGCATCACCCTGACATGTGCAACACCCTGTCACTCTTCAAACACCTAGCATATAGCTCTTCTTTAGTCTTGAAGTTCCACCTGCAAGGACTTTTCAGCACAGTTCAAATATGTGCCAAAGTTGGTTGACCCTGAGCTGGTATCACAATTAACTCCAAACTCAATCAAACTATCTAATTCCCTTTGTTTTGCTCCTTTTAGTTTACACTCAAGTTTATTGGTAGCCACAAAAATTTCACAATGAGGACTTTGGTTCCTAGTTCTATTACAGGACTGTTCCATGGTCTTTATTTCATTGTCTAATCTGTTCAGCTATTGCCTCTACTTCCACTTCTATGTCTGTTGGGACTACAACTATGAGATCTCCCTTTTGCGCTCTAGGAGGCTCTTTCTCTGGCATGCAATAGTTTCTGACACATGGCGCTTCCGGACTCACTGCCAATACTTCCACTGCGCTTTTTTATTCTCCACTCTTTCATCCTATTTTGCAAGCCCATGGACCTCACTTGGCCATTAGCCTGATCATTCAAACAGTATTGCCAGTAGCTTTTCTGGAACGTTCCACAATTGTTGCATCCCTCCATTCACCAGACCCTTATGAAATATATGTCACCCGAGTATCCACTCTAGGCAATCGACCTTCGGATGTGATAGCTGTCATTCATCTGTAATATGATCACCCACAAAACCTTCATCACAAAAGATATGAACATTTGAGATACAAGGTGCCTCGATAATTTCTATCACCTGCTTAAGGGTCCAAAATTTTGTAATTAATTCCAATTAATCGTGAGGAATGAACTTCAACAGCTTAATTGCCATGTTTAATAACTACGATCTTACCATCATGACCTATTACCTTACCAGAGCGTTCCCTTTCCCTATGATCTTCTATTTTATAATATATCAAATCTCCTAAATTAAATTGTCTTAGATGGTCTTAATGCCTGTGCTCTCCGTATTTCCTCTAAGGCTTCGACCTTGATAAAAGGCTGTCTTCCTGCATGTAAAGCATTTAAATGTGCAGGAAAAAATGCAACTAATTTAGCACCTTTTTGTGCAGGAGGTCTATCACACACAACAGAAGGCAATTTGGGATTCTGTCCACAGACAGAACCAGATATGGTTGGAGGGTTCCATCCCTCATGTTTCGAACCCACCCATGATTACAGGTATCTCCGTGACATAAAACGTTTCTCGGACTGCTGTTCCTGTCACATTCTGAGAACCACACTCAGTGCCATGTGCCGCCATATGAACACCCTCGAACACTCCCTCCAGCAGAACTGCCGCACCCTTTTTCAAAGCTGCACGTGCCCCCAGTTTCATTTTATTCTTCGTCTCATCCGATGCCTCAACAAGAAACTTTTTCTCTTTCTCTCAAATGCTAAGGAACGCAAGCTCCAACAACTCATTGACACCAGCACCCATCTAGGACCCTCCACCCCTGCCTGTCCCTCCGTCCCCACCCCATCTTCCAATCCCAGCCCCGGCCGTGTATTCACTATACCCCCTGACCTTCCCCTCTCCGATGCTGAACGTTCAGTGCTCAGCAAAGGACTTAGTTTCATACCCTTACACCCTCATCTCAATTAATTTCGGGCTCAGCACGATGCTGAACTCTTCTTCTGCCGCCTTAGTCTCCGTGCTCACTTCTTTGGGCAGGAGTCCTCTCCCCGTTCAACGGATCCTTTTACCCACCTCCAATATTCTCCCTCTACCTGGACCCCTCCCTCTGGATTCTTACCTTCTCTTGATCTTTTCATTGAAAACTGTCGGCGTGACATTAGTCGTCTTGATTTCTCTGCTCCTCTCACCCATTCTAACCTGTCTCTCTCTGAACTTACTGCATTCCGTTCGCTCAGGTCCAACCCTAACATTGTCAGCGGGTTTGATGTTAAGGGTGGTGCTGTTGTTGTCTGGCGCACTGACCTCTACCTCACGGAGTCTGAGCGTCAACTCGCAGACATTTCCTCCTACCTCCCCCTGGACCATGACCCCACCACTGAACATCAAGCCATTGTTTCCAGGACTGTCACTGACCTCATCTCCTCTGGAGATCTTCCTCCCACAGCTTCTAACCTGATAGTCGCCCAACCTCGGTCGGCCCGCTTCTACCTCCTACCCAAAATCCACAAACAGGACTATCCCGGCAGACCGATTGTGTCAGCCTGTTCCTGCCCCACAGAACTCATTTCTCGCTATCTTGACTCCCTTCTCTCTCCCTTTGTCCAGTCCCTTCCCACCTACATCCACGATTCCTCCGACACCTTACGTCACATCAACAATTTCCAGTTCTCTGGCCCCGACTGCCTCCTCTTCACCATGGTTGTCCAATCCCTCTACACCTCCATCCCCCACCAGGATGCTCTGAGGGCTCTCAGCTTCTTCCTCGAACAGAAGCCCGAACAATTCCCATCTTCCACTACTCGCCTCTGTCTGGCTGAACTTGTTCTCACACTGAACAGTTTCTCCTTAAACTCCTCTCACTTCTTCCAAATAAAAGGTGTGGCTATGGGTACCCGCATGGGCCCCAGCTATGCCTGTCTCTTTATGGGGTATGTGAAACATTCCTTGTTCCAGTCCTACTCAGGCCCCCTCCCACAACTCTTTCTCCGGTACACCGATGATTACTTCGGTGCTGCTTCATGCTCTTATCTGGACCTGGAAAAATTTATTAATTTTGCTTCCAATTTCCACCCCTCCATCATTTTCACATGATCCATCTCTGACACTTCCCTTCCCTTCCTTGACCTCTCTGTCTCAATTTCTGGTGATAGACTGTCCACCAATATCCATTACAAGCCTACCGACTCCCACAGCTACCTCAACTACAGCTCTTCACGCCCCGCTTCCTGTAAGGACTCCATCCCATTCTCTCAGTTCCTTCGCCTCCGTCGCATCTGTTCTGATGATGCTACCTTCAAAAACAGTTCCTCTGACATGTCCTCCTTCCTTAACCGAGGTTTTCCACCCACGGTAGTTGACAGGGCCCTCAACCATGTCCAGCCCATCTCCCGCTCATCTGCCCTCACGCCTTCTCCTCCCTCCCAGAACCGTGAGAGGTTCCCCCTTGTCCTCACTTATCGCCCCACCAGGCTCCGCATTCAAAGGATCATCCTCCGCCATTTCCGCCAACTCCAGCATGATGTCACCACCAAACACATCTTCCCTTCACCCGCCCCAGCGGCACTCCATAGGGATCGTCCCCCCCGTGACACCCTGGTCCACTCCTCCATCACCCCCTATTCCTCAACCCCCAGCTACGGCACCTCCCCATGCAACCGCAGAAGGTGCAACATCTGCCCCTTCACTTCCTCCCTCCTCACCATCCAAGGGCCTAAACACTCCTTTCAAGTGAAGCAGCATTTCCCCCAACTTCGTCTACTGCATTCGTTGCTCCCAATGTGGTTTCCTCTACATTGGAGAGACCAAACACAGACTGGGCAGCCGCTTTACTGAACACCTTCGGTCTGTCCGCAAGCATTACCCAGACCTCCCTGTTGCTTGCCATTTTAACACTCCACCCTGCTCTCTTGCCCACATGTCTGTCCTTGGCTTGCTGCATTGTTCCAGTGAAGCTCAACACAAACTGGAGGAACAGCACCTCATCTTACGACTAGGCACTTTACAGCCTTCCGGACTGAATATTGAGTTCAACAACTTTAGATCTTGAACTCCCTCCTCCATCCCCACCCCCTTTCCGTTTCTTCTTCCTCCCTTTTGTTTTTTCCAATAATTTTATAGATTTTTCTTTTCCCACCTATTTCCATTATTTTTAAATGTATTCCATCCATGGTTTATTTCACCCCACCCCCAATAGAGCTACCTTGCTCGTCCTGCTCTCCAATCTTAATTAGCACATTCTTTTAGATAATATCACCACCTTCAACACCTCTTTGTTCTTTTGTCTGTGACATCTTTTGGTTATCTGCTCCTATCACTGCTTGCTTGTCCCAACAACCCTCCACCCTCCCCCTTAAACCAGCTTATATTTCACCCCTTTCCTATTTCTACTTAGTTCTGTTGAAGGGTCATGAGGACTCGAAACGTCAACTTTGTTCTTCTCCACCGATGCTGCCAGACCTGCTGAGTTTTTCCAGGTATTTCTGTTTTTGTTATGGTTGGAGGATATTGTTTCTCTGGAGTGAATCCTCTGCATGGATCACCCGTGCCAGGGCAGTTGTCAACAGTCTGGTTGATCATCTAAAATTTTATGCAGTGTTCACTGAGCACCATATGATTCCTTTCATAAAGTTCAATACTGAAAGAGATTTCAGCTGGAGTATCCCATGATTTTCATATTTTTACACTTCTTTGAACTTGTCACTGACAAATTCCTCTCTGTTATCAGGCAGAAACTTTGGTGCTGCCCCAAGTTTGATCCCTATTTGTTTCTCTATGATTTTGACTATAATAACCCTTTGTCCTTACTAAGTGTAAAGGAAATATCATTTTTTCCTAATATTACTGGGGGATACTTTAAAGCAGGCTTGTGGGATGTGTGTGTGTGTGTGCGCGTGCGTACGATTAATTTAATTAAACTAAAGATGGTCAGGTTGCAAGGTTTGAATCATCAAAGGGGTTAAGTGTAAAAACAGGCATTTTGAAATGGAGATGGGTGAGCTAAGGTGAAGTCCCAGTAAATGCAGTGTGAATGGAATTTGCATTTGTAGACAGGTTGAGTGGTTGTTTGATTTTCAAAGGACCATGATAAGATGTTTTACAACTGGCAAAATAGATAAGGCAAAGTTATTATGTTTATTTTTCCCAAAAGTGCTGGCTATAATGACATCATGAAAGATTTTTATATTCTGGGAAAAGTAACTTCCAAAGCAAGGATGAAACAATGGGATTTACAGATCAAAAGGGAGAAAATGTATTTGAAGAAAGATGGAAAGCTGTATGGAGAGTGGCCATGTGAGATCTTGAAAGGTGGACTGTGTGAAACAGAGTCTGTGGAAAAGCAACCTGCAGCCACCCCAGAGAAATGTTTGCTTGTTCCATTAAGGTAGGTTTTGTTAAAAGCCTTGGAATTCCATTATCAAGTGAGAGGGAGGGAGAAGCTATGAAATATCTCCCTTATAACAACCATGAGTACCTTTTGGTAATATTACAGGATGGTATATAGATTACGAATCTATTTGGACTGTTGCCTGAAAAGGATGTTTATTTGGGAGTATAGTTAAGTAGAAATCCTTTGAGAAGTGTTTGTAAGACTAAATTTAACTTTGCAATTATAATCTTGTGAAACATTTGTTAATAAACGTTTTAATTTAATCTTTAAAATCTCCAAAGGTGGTAGTGGATTCTTTACTTCTCACTTCAGTGTGCATACCTTCTCATAATAAATACAAATTGCAAAATCGTTGCAATAGCTAGGCCAAATTTCCCTTTGGGATTTGGTCAGCATGGCAAATGCCACCTGCCATTTCATAACATAAAAGTATTATTGCACAAAGTCTAAATCTGGTAGCCAGGTCTATAAAAAAAACAGGATTAACATATTTCTGTCTTTGTCCCATACTTTTAGATCCATGGCAACTACCTCATTAAAGTCACCTACCAGCTGAAGGCTTATGAACAAACGAATTAGGAGGAGTTAGCCACTCGGCCCCTTGAGCCTGCTCCATATTCAATAAGATCATGGCTGATCTGATTGTAACCTCAACTCCACATTCCCACCTACCCCTGATAATCCTTCACCCCCTTGCTTATCAAGAATCTACCCAGTTCTGCCTTTAAAGTGTTCAAAGACTCTGCTTCCACCGCCTTTTGAGGAAGAGTTCCAAAGACTCACCATCCTCAGAAAAAAATTTCACTTCATTTCTGTCCTAAATGGGCAAGCCGTTATTTTTAAAACGGTGATGCCTAGTTGTAGATTCGCCCACAAGAGGAAACAGCCTTTCTACATCCACCCTATCAAGAGCCCTTGGGGTTTTATATGTTTCAGTCAAGTTGCCTCTTACTCTTCTAAATTCCAGCAGATAAAAGCCTAGCCTGCCCAACCTTTCCTCATAAGACAACCCACCAATTCCAGCTATAAGTCTAGTTAAGCTTCTCTGAACTGCTAACAATGCATTTACATCCCTCCTTAAATAAGGAGACCAAATCAATACAATACAGTACCAACACAGGAACTCACTAAACCTTCCAAACCCACAACCACTACAGTCTAGAAGGACACGGGCAGCAGACACATGAGAACACCACCTCCTGGAAGTTCCCCTCCAAGCCACTCACCATCCTGGCTTGGAAATATATCACTGTTCCTTCACCATCACTGAGTCAAAATTCTGGAACTCCCTCCCTAACAGCACTGTGGGTGTACATGGACTGCAGCAGTTCAAGGAGGCAGCTCACCACCACCTTCTCAAGGACAATTAGAGATGGGCAATAAATGTTGGCCTAACCAGCGATGTCCACATCCCATGAATGGATGAATAAAAAAATGTACACAGTACTCCAGATGTGGTCTCAATGTCCTGCATAACTGAAGCATAAACTCCCTACTTTTGTATTCAATTCCCCTCGCAATGAAAGATAACATTCTATTAGCTTTCCTAATTACTTGCTGTATCTGTGTACAAACATTTTCAAATTCATGCACTAGAACACCCAGATCCCTCTGCATCGCAGTGAACTGCAATCTCTCACCATTTAGATAATATACTTGTTCTTTATTTTTCCCACCAAAATGGACAATTTCACATTTTCCCACAATATACTCCATATGCCAGGTCTTTGTAGCCACCTTATGTCCTCTTCACAGCTAACCATGCAACCTATTTTTGTATCAACAAATTTTGCATCCATACTTCCGTCCCTTCAACTAAATAGTTTATATAAAACTGTAGAAAGTTGAAGCCACAGCACTGATCCCTGTGGCACATCACTTGTTACATCTTGTAAACCAGAAAATAACCCATTTATGCCTACTGTTTCCTATTAGCTAGCCAATCTTCTATCTATACCAATATGTTACCCCCAACACCATGAACTTTTATTTTCAGCAATAACCTTTTATGTGGCACCTTATCAAATGCCTTTTTGAAATTCAAGTGCAGCACATCCGCCGGTTCCCCCTTATCTACAGCACATGTTACTTTCTCAAAGAATTCCAATAAAATGCTTAAATAAAACTTTCCCTTTCACAAAACCATGTTGACTCTGCCTGATTACCTTGAATTTATTTGAGTGCCCTGCTCTAACGTCTTTAGTAATAGCTTCTAACATCTTACCTATGACAACGTTAAGCTAACTTACAATAGGATGTGGCCACACCCTTCTTTTTTTTTATATACTGTTTTCACAATTTTCACTGATCTTTTCTAGTAATTAGTCTGATATACTCTTCATCAGCTAAACCTACATCTTTCAGCAAAATTTTTAAACTTTGACAAGAAGCGTGAGCAAAATATCTTGGTAACTTTAAGGCAATTTGCTTTCTTTCTCTGATTCTTATCAACTAATGCCATTAAAACTTGTCCAATGTGATGAGAAACAGAAGGTTTTGTTAAGGGGGTACAATAGTAATCCAACTGGGTAAACTGGAGATCAACTGGCCTCCCAAAAAATAATTGCCTCACCATGCTCCCAATCAAGTTTAAT
The DNA here is from genome assembly GCF_017639515.1 of Carcharodon carcharias. Classification (NCBI taxonomy): domain Eukaryota; kingdom Metazoa; phylum Chordata; class Chondrichthyes; order Lamniformes; family Lamnidae; genus Carcharodon; species Carcharodon carcharias. Next base: position 138,898,587 of record NC_054467.1, on the reverse strand, counting down.
TTGTGCCTTTTTCATAGGTTTGCTTGAGTGCATTGGTATCTCACTAGAGGCTACATGAGTACTTATACAATGGCTTACTTCAGCTATCTTGCATGGAATTACAACTCTCTTTAGTGATCTCAATGTGATGTTATCCCCAAGCCTAAAGTAAGTCGTGCTTTTCTATCCCTTAACTTTGCATCAATCGTGCCTACTCAGTGAATCAAGATAATATTTTAACACAGAGATAAAAACAAAAAAACCGCGGATGCTGGAAATCCAAAACAAAAACAGAATTACCTGGAAAAACTCAGCAGGTCTGGCAGCATCAGCGGAGAAGAACAAAGTTGACATTGAGTCCTCATGACCTCAGTTCTGTTGAAGGGTCATGAGGACTCGAAACATCAACTTTGTTCTTCTCCGCCGATGCTGAGTTTTTCCAGGTAATTCTGTTTGTGTTTAATATTTTAACCCACTGTTGAAGTCCAAGTGTTATCTCATACAGTACTACACAGTTAAAGGAGTCATGACTGATGCATGCACCTCAGGACTAAAACTCCTTGTGGCCAGTATAATATTTACAGATTCATCATCATCTTGCCCCTCTTCCACAGAATTCTCTTATGTTTCATTTCATGAACACTGCCTCTTGTCTTTGGGCGGTTTAACGCACAATGATACTTCAAATCACACCTAAAGTACCTATTAACTTTTCCTTGGGCATTCCTGGGATTCATTTGCCCATCATTTTTGTTCCAATGTTGTCTTCTGTTGCAACAGCTAGATCTGCGAAAGGTGTTTTTATCATTCTGCCTGTCCTTAACCCTTCCATTGGAAGGTGCTGTCTAAGGAACCTTGGTGAATTCCTGCAGTGCATCTTGTAGATGGTACACTGTTGCTGTTGTGCATCGGTGGTGGAGGGAATGAATGTTTATGGATGTGGTGCCAATCAAGTGAACCACTTTGTCCTGAATGGTGTCCAGCTTCTTCAGTGTTGTAGGAGCTGCACTCATCCAGGCAAGTGGGGAGTATTCCATCACATTCCTGACTTGTGCCTTGCAGATGGTGGACAGGCTTTGGGGAGTCAGGTGGTGAGTTAGTCGTTGCACGATTCCTAGCCTCTGACCTGCTCTTGTAGCCACAGTATTTATGTGGCTAGTCCAGTTCTGTTTCTGGTCAATGGTAATCCCCAGCATGTTGATAGCGGGGGATCCAGTGGTGGTAATGCCATTGAACATCAAGGGGCAATAGCTGGATTCTCTCTTGTTGGAGATGGTCATTGCCCCATACTTCTGTGGCGCGAATGTTACTTGCTACTTGTCAGCCCAAGCCTGGATATTGTCCAGGTCTTGCTGCATTTGAACATGGACTGCTTCAGTTTCTGAGGAGTCGTGAAAGGTGCTGAACATTGTGCAACATCAGTGAACATCCCCACTTTTGACCTTATGATGGAATCAAAGTCATTGATGAAGCAGCTGAAGATGCTTGGGCCTAGGACACTACCCTGAGGAACTCCTGTAGTGATGTCTTAGAGCTGAGATGACTGACCTCCAACAACCACAACCATCTTCCTTTGTGCTAGCTATGACTCCAACCAGCAGAGAGTTTTTCCCCTGATTCCCATTGACTCCAGTTTTGCTGGGGCTCCTTGATGCCACACTCAGTCAACTGCTGCCTTGATGTCAAGGGCAGTCACTCTCGCATCACCTCAGGAGTTCAGCTCTTTTGTCCATGTTTGAACCAAGGCTGTAATGAGGTCAGGAGCTGAGTGGCTCTGGCGGAACCCAAACTGGGCATCAGTGAGCAGGTTATTGCTAAGCAAGTGCCACTTGATAGCACTGTTGATAACATCTTCCATTACTTTACTGATGGAGAGTAGTCTGACAGGGTGGTAATTGGCCTGGTTGGATTTGTCCTGCTTTTTGTGTATAGGACATAACTGAGCAATTTTCCACATAGTTGAGTAGATGCCAGTGTTGTAGCTGTACTGGAACAGCTTGGCTAGGAGCGTGGCAAGTTCTGGAGCACAATTCTTCAGAACTATTGCCAGAATGTTGTCAGGGCCTATAGCCTTTGCAGTGTCCAGTGCCTTCAGCCGTTTCTTGATATCACGTGGAGTGAATCGAATTGGCTGAAGACTGGCATCTGTGATGCTGGGAACCTCTGGAGGAGGCCGACATGGATCATCCACTCGGCACTTCTGGCTGAAGATTGTTGTGAATGCTTCAGCCTTATCTTTTGCACTGTTGTGCTGGACTTCTCCATCATTGAGGATAGTGATATTTGTGAAGCCTCCTCCTCCAGTGAGTTGTTTAATTGTCCACCACCATTCAAGACTGGATGTGGCAGGACTGCAGAGCTTAGATCTGATCCGTTGATTGTGGGATCGCAGAGCCCTATCACTAGCTGCTTATATTCTTTGGCACGTAAGTAGTCCTGTTTTATAGCTTCACCAGGTTGACAACTCCTTTTTAGGTATGCCTGGTGCTGCACCTGACATGCCCTCCTGCACTCTTCATTGAACCATGGTTGACCCCCCCTGGCTTGATGGTAATGGTAGAGTGGGGAATATGCCAGGCCATGAAGTTACAGGTTGTGCTCGAGTACAATTCTGCTGCTGCTGCTGATGGCCCACAGCGCCTCATGGATGTCCAGTCTTGAGTTGCTAGATCTGTTCGAAATCCAGCCCATTTAGCATGGTGGTAGTGCCACACAACACGATGGAGGGCATCCTCAATGTGAAGGCTGTGCAGTCACTCCCAACCGACACTGTCACAGACAGATGCATCTGCAACAGGCAGGCTGGTGAGGATGAGGTCAAGTGTGTTTTTCCCGATTGTTGGTTCCCTCACCACCTGCCGCAGACCCAGTCTAGCAGCTATGTCATTTAGGTCAATTCAGTTTGGTCAAGTAGTGGTGCTACCCAGCCATTCTTGGTGATGGACATTGAAATCCCCCACCCAGCAAACATTGTGTGCCCTTGCCACCCTCAGCGCTTCCTCCAAGTGATGTTCAACATGGAGGAGCACTGATTCATCAGCTGAGGGAGGGCGGTACCTGGCAATCAGCAGAATGTTTCCTTGCCCATATTTGACCAGAGTCGATGTTGAGGACCCCCAGGGCAACTCCCTTCCGACTGTATACCACTATGCCGCCATCCCTGCTGGGCCTGTCCTGCCGGTGGGACAGGGCATACCCAGGGACGGTGATGGTGGTGTCTGGGACATTATCTATAAGGTATGATTCCATGAGACTGGTTGTTGCTTGACTAGTCTGTGAGACAGCTCTCCCAATTTTGGCACGAGCCCCCAGGTGTTAATAAGGAGGACTTTGCAGGGTCAACAGGGCTGCGATTGCCGTTCTCGTTTCCTAGGTCGATGCCGGGTGGTCCATCCGGTTTCGTTCCTTTTTTGTGTCTTTGTAGCGGTTTGTTACAACTGAGTGGCTTGCTAGACCATTTCAGAGGGCACATTTAAGAGTCAACCACACTGCTTTGGGTCTGGAGTCACATGTAGGATGACATTAGTGAACCAGATGGGTTTTTTTTTTTTACAATTGACAATGGTTTCATAGTCATCATTCCAGATTTTTATTGAATTCAAATTCCACCATTGCCATGGCGGGATTCAAACCCGAGTCCCCAGAGCATTACCCAGAGTCTCTGGATTACTAGTCCAGCGACAATACCACTACGCCATCACCTCCCCCCTCATTACATACTCCCCCCTAAATTACATACTAAACTTACTAAGACAGACTGGGTTCCGAAGAGTTATATTGGACTTCAAACATTAGCTCTGTTTCTCTCTCCATAGATGCTGCCAGACCTGCTGGGTTTTTCCAGCATTTTCTGTATTTACCACTAAGACAGATCTGGCTTGGCAGTTCATTCAGCATAAATGTCATCAATCTCAGTTGCAAAGTTCTTCTAAGCACTGTCTTCCTCTCAAAACAATTTTAGCTCCTCTCCTTCTAGGATTTAGCCTGACCCCCAGCCAACAGCAGAGTACAACCAACCTGAGCTCCAAAGGCACAGTCTTCATCAAAAATGGCACAGGTCTGCAGAACTTCCTCAACTCAGGCTGGTGTAGATCCACTAATGTTTTCTTCAAGTAATAGAAACGGCTGCAGCAAATGTATATTAGCCTATTCTCAGCTTCCAGATCTCACCTCTGTCTTTCTTAGCCTGCCTGTACTGCACCACTGGAATCATCACCTTCATCTGGGCTCTGATATTTGTGTCCTTATTACAAAGTTTCAACCAGTTTGTCTTCCCAGAAGTTTTGGTTTCCAACCTCAGTTTCAATCTTAGAAAGTGGGACAGTCAGTTTTCTTTCTGTTTCTCTTTTCAGTTTCCCTTTTTAATCAGCATCTGTCTCAAAAAATAAAAGGTCTGTATCTTCCGCAGAGTGGCAGAACCGGATTGCCATTCCGTTCCTACGTACTTAGCTGCTAACAAAGCCTCTCCTTTCTTGCCTGACCTTCCTGGCCTTTCAGGCCGGGTGAGAACAGTGCAGCGCAGCAGGTTTCAGGAAGCCAGGCCCCCTTTTCACAGAAAGCCAGGTAGTGAAAGATAGAGCTGGAACCAATCTTTTCCCGTTTTTATAATCTTTTATTTTCAAGATACCTATTTCAAATATACACTTCCTAATGTAGCCAACACAGTTTTAGCCAGCTCCTTAATATTTATTTTTTTACATAACAGCACATGTGAATAGCCAGTTAATGTCCACCACTTGAAAACAACTAAACACAATTAATATACAATTAACACACGAGGGCCTGTTAAGGTGCTGGATGAAATTCATGGCCATCAGTGCCTCTGACTAAGGATTGTTATGACCTGGGATTTAAACACTACGGAAAAACTCCTGGTTCATTGATTTTAATATTGATCAGGCTTCATACCCCACGATCCGAGTATTGCCATCACCCTTGCTCCCATCACCCCCCATCAAGAGTCTCAACAGGTCAAATCAAAAATTATTTCAAGCTCCTTAAAGCTTTTTTGCACAGTATTGTTTTTGAAGTAATTTTTTTTCTCTATTTTTCTTCCACATATAGCTGTTACGTGACACAATTTTCTGTTGTAAATGTTGCTAGCATACAATTTCATAGAAAGTATTGCAAAAGAACCAGCAGTGGGATATATGATTCTGCTCAGCCAAAACAGAAAATGCTAGAAACACTCAGCAGTCCAGGAAACAATTATGGAGAGAGGAAGGTAGGGGTAACATTGAGTTCCTTTGCAGGAGCCTTCAATGAAAATGAAATGTTCATGCTTCAATGGCTTTTAGGTGGCAAAAAAGCTATTAATCAAATCTACAGCAGAATATTTAAACTTTGTCTAACAAAACATACAGAAGTAACTCACATTTAAAGAATTAAAATTGAAAGAACTGCCATTTCTAATCACTTTTTCTTGTTTATGATGATATGTGGTGTATTGAATTTTAAAATTTTGCACTAATTTAATTTGGTTCTTGCATACATGTTTCCAGCTTTGTCAAACCTACTGTCCATGTTGAAATGTTGAGTTTTCTGCTTCATTCGCTGCGTTTCATTTTAATATGGGAGTACACCAAATTTTATACGAACAGTTACATATTCACCTTTAATGTTGAGTGATATGTTGCATAAATAAGATGAGTAACACAAGCGTAAAAAATAATTCAGAATAATTTTGCTTAAAAGCTTCAGTATTTGGTTTCAACATAATGTAGTGAGCTTTGCGACACCAGACAGGCTGCTTGCTCACCTTCTTGACCAAGACTCCAATGAAAATGTGGTATATAACAAGTTTTTCCACCTCTGGTGGCAGATATGATGAGAAAAGTAACAATGAAATTTAGCCATGCATTTATCAAATTGCAGCACTTTTGTCACAGATGCATCTAACACTTGGGGTATTTTTTGTGCCAGAAAACACCAATTCCCTCTTCAAAGCACTATGCGTTAAACAACATCAGACAATCAAAAACTCAAGTGCTCCAAAGACAACTCAAGTTCCAAAGCATTGTTGAATTATTTCCAGGCCACCTAGTACTTACAAAAATTAAAAGGGACAAAAGATGAAGTTGCATTTCATACTTCAAAGAAACTGACATTCTTTACAAGATATTGAATGCTTAGGGAAAAATCCAGACCAGAGAAGGCATTTCCAAATAGCTTTCACTCACCAAAACAATGTAAGGCTTCATCTCCCAAGCCTGTGTATTTGTGTTATCTATTATAACTGGGGAATAGCCTTCCTCCATGGCCTCTTTGGCTGAAATAAAATATGATCAGAATTAAATTTTACTCAGAAAGGTTGACAATTAATGATGACAACAGCATGCAGATGACTTGAAACTCAAGTTTTAAGTTGCAAAGTTAAATAAACCTGGTTTATCTGCTCATATTTACTTTGAATCTATAAATGCTTAATGTAAACATGATACAAGTATTTCAAAGATCAAACTTAGGAATATGTATAATATGCAAATCTTAGTGTAAACCAAGAGTCTGGTGCTGCTCCTGACATGCCCTCCTCCACTCTTCATTGAACCATGGTTGATCCCCTGACTTGATGGTAATGGTAGAATGGGGAATATGCTGGGCCATGAAGTTACAGATTGTGTTCGAGTACAATTCTGCTGCTGCTGCTGATGGCCCACAGCGCTTCATGGATGCCCAGTTTTGAGCTGCTAGATCTGTTCGAAATCTATCCAATTTAGAAGGAGGGCATCCTCAATGTGAAGGCTGTGTGTTGGTGAGGGGGATGGGCAAGTGGGGAGCTGGGGGAGTTTAGGGAGTGAAGATGGCAATTACTGTCAATTAGATTCTGCACTTTGCTGCAATTTTTCAGAATTTCTTTAGCAAACAGCATTCATAAACGAGAAATATTTTCATCCAGTGGTCCAGCCAGGATTCAAAACTAGATCTTAAGGGTGCAAGAATAATTGATAAACCAATTTTGCTGCCAAGTTTACCCTTTCAATGAATAACATTTTTTGAACAAGCTGGGGTTATGGCAAGAGTGGCAATTAATTGTAATCAACTGTAAACTGTCTGTGCTAATTATTGTGAACAGGCAACTGAGTTAGCAGTTGCAACTTGGATGTGACTCAGACTATAAGTAAACAGTATCTACAATGTACAGAGTGGTTGTGAAATGAATACAGTCTTAGAGTGCGAAAGTTGGGAATTATGTGGTACAAGTGGGAATTTGGTGCAGAAGGGGCAAGAGGTGCTGCCTTTTTACTTAATCACAACCAATAATTGTAATGCAAACTTGAGGAAGTATTTAAAATTTTTGTCCTCTGCTTAGTGAAAATTAGCATGCTGCTAAAGAAAAATAACTTGCAACAGGCAATAAACTAGATATAAATAATGTAGACCGGAATACGACAAAGCAAGTTGCGTGCCTGGACTGCAGTACAAGGGAGTTCGTGGACAGTGAGGCTGTCACAAGCAATTTTCATAACTGTGTTGCGTTGAAATCTGTAGTTGGCAAGCGATTGTCTGCACTGACCAGGGTTTCAAAGCTTGTGTTTCTTTCAGACAATCCCTGAGTGCAACAGAAACCCAAATCTCCAGGTGTCTTTGGGGGTAACTGTAAATTCAAATTCCTAGCTGTGTCATCAGACTTTTGAGAAATCAGTCTGTGGCTTCGGTTGCTTGGGAAATGGAAGTGAATTGGGAAGAATAAGCAAAACTGAGAGGTCAAATTTCAGCCAGTGGTCAGAACAGACACAGAGCTCTTAGCTTAAGATTTTCAGCAGAAGGAACAGTTCTGTGGCAGTGGAAAATCTGAGCATCTAAGGCAGCTAAGGTGGAAAGTCATGGCATAGCTGAAGGAGACCAAAAGGGAGATTCATAAGATAATATGAAATAACTGCAGAAGCAAGCCATTTAGCCGATCAAGCCCATTCCGCAATTCGAAAATATCATGGCGGATCTGACTGTGACCTTAACTCCATTTTCCTGCCTGAACTCCCTTGTTAATCAAAATTCTGCCTAACTCAGTCTTGAATATATTCAACAATTCAGCCTCCACTGCTCACTAGGGAAAAGATTGCCCAAGATTAACAACCCACTCAGAGAAGAAATTCTTCCTCACCTCCAGCTTAATTGGATGACCACTTATTTTCAAACTGTGCCCAAGTTCTAGATTTACCCTCGAGAGGAAACATCCTCCAAGCATCTACCCTGTCAAGCCTCCTCAGAATCATGGATGGTTCAATATTATCTCTCATTCTTCCAAACCCCAATGAGTACGGGATCAAACCTTTCCTCCTAGCCAACACTTTCATCCCAGAAATCAGCCTAGTCAACTCTTTCTGAGCTGCTTCCAATGCAAGTATATCCCTCCTTTAGTAAGGAAACCAAAACTGTACATAATACTCCAGGCGCAGTCTCACCAATGCCCCATGCAGCTGCAACAAGACTTCCCTACTTTTATTCTTCACCCCCTCACAATAAAGGTTAATTATTCCATTTGTCTTCCTAATTACTTGCTGTACCTGCATGCTATCTTTTTGTGATTCATGTACAGAGATCCCTCTGTACTACAACATTCTGCAGTCTCTCTCCATTATCTAGTGTTCTGCTTTTCTATTTTTCCTCCAAAGTGGACAACCTCTCATTTTTCCAACATCATACTCCATTTGCCAAAATTTTGCCCACTCCCTTAATCTATCTATATACCTTTGCAGACTTTGTATCCTCCTCACAACCTGCTTTTCACCCTAACTTTTTATCAGCAGCAAATCTGGCTCCAGTAAAGTCAGCTCCTTCTTTCAAGTCATTCTGTAAATAGTTGAGGCCCCAGGACTGAGCCTGTGGCACTCCATTAGTTACAGTTTACCAACCTGAAAATGACCAATTCATCCAAATCTCTGTTTCCAGTTAGCCAATTCTCTATAAGTCACCCCCAACACCATGAGCCCTTATCTTGTGCAGTAACTTTTATGTGGCATCTTATCGAATGCTTTTTGGAACTCCAAATACACTACAACTACAAGTTCCCCTTTATCCACTCTTTGTTACATCCTCATTTGTCAAACACCATTTTCCTTTCACCATGTTGACTCTACCTGATTGTATTATGATCTTCTAAATGCTACTATCTCCTTAATGAAGCATTCTAGCATTTTCCCAATGATTGATGTTAGGCGAACTGGAATTTAGTTTCCTGATTTCTGTCCCCCTCCATTCTTGAATAGCATTGTTACATTTGCGGCTTTCCAAACTGCTGAGATCTTTCCAGAATCTAAGGAACTTTGGAAGATTACATCCCAATGCATCCACTATCTCTGGAGCCACTTTCTTTAAGATACTAGGATGCAGGCCATCAGCCTTTTGGTCCATTAGCTTTCCTAAGAGGAGGACCTGTTTCTACCTCTCAGGAAGGAAAACAGGTAGGTTGATTGGTGTGTATCTCTTCCGTGTATCTCTTGATTGACCAAGTGGTTTAAATCACGAGACGTTATTACACCTGAAGGGTATATTAAGAAATTCACTTTTAAAATATTTAACATTCAAATTAATTAATTAAATAGAATAGAGGTGGCTGGGCAGGCGATGCGTTGTAGTTGTAGTATGTGGGATCTGGTGGATGTTGGTGCAATCCATGGTGACCACATCTGCAGCAAGTGTTGGCTGCTTGAGGAACTTTGGCTCAGAGTTGATGAGCTGGAGTCCAAGCTGCAGACACTGCAACACATCAGGGAGGCAGAGTGTTACCTGGACACTGTTTCAGGAGGCAGTCACACCCCTTAGATGAATTGCACCAAATTTGGGCCATGGTAAGGGACAGCAGGACGTGACTGCGTGTGAGGCAGGTATGTGACTGCGAGTGAGGCAGGTATGGTGGTGAGTAGTGATATAGGTGCAATAGATTGTGATGTGGAATCAGTTTGGGTGGAAATAAAGAACAGCAAGGGGAAGTCGTCACAGGTGGGAGTTGTTTAAAGGACCTCCAAAGAGTTGCCTCATTGTAGGACAAAGCATAAATCAGGAAATAATGGAGACATGTAAGAAGGGCACTATAATTGTCATGGGTGATTTTAATCTGTATGTTGACTAGACATATCAGATTGGCAGGGGTAACATGGAAGACAAATTTGTAGAGTGAATCAGGGATTGTTTCCTAGAGCTTTATGTTGCAGAATCTATCCGGAAATGGGCTATTTTAGATCCAGTGATGTGTAATGAGGTGGGATTAATAAGAGATATCGTTGTTAAGGATCTTCTAGGGGGTAGCGATCATAATTTGGGAGAATTTCAAATCCAGTTTGAGAGCGAGCAACTCAGGCCAGTGTCCTCAACTTAAAAAAGGGCAATTACAGAGGTATGAAGAAAGAGTTGGCTAAAGCAGGCTGGGAAAGTAGACTCAGGGGAAGGTCAGTAGATGAGCAGTGGCAGACATTTAAGCAGGTATTTCATAACGCTCAGCAAATATTTACCCCAGTCAAAAAGGACTTGATGACAAGGATGAACCACCTGTGGTTAACTAAGGTCGTCAAGGAGAGTATCCAATCAAGAGCTAAGGCATACAAGGCAGCAAAAACTAGTGGTAGGCCAGAGGATTGTTTTTTTTTTTAGGAACCAGCAGATGACTAAAAAGCTAATAAAGAGAGAGAAAATGGATTATGAAAGTAAATTGGCAGGAAATGTAACAACAAGCAGCATGAGCTTCTAAGGGTGTATAAAAAGAGAGTGGCTAAAGTGAATGTGGGACCCTTAGAGGATGTGACTGGAAAATTGATAACGGGGAACAGAGAAATGGCAGATAACTTAAACCAATATTTTGCACTGGTCTTCACGGTGGAGGGCACCCCAAAGATAGCAAATAAGGAAGGAGCTAATGGGAGGAAAGATCTTGTACCAGACTCTACCACGAGGGACAAAGTATTTGACAAAATAATGGAACTAAAGGCAGACAAGTCACCAGGACATGATGGCCTGCATCCAAGAGTTTTAAATGAAGTGGCTGCAGAGATAGTGGATGCATTGGTTGAAATATTCCAGGACTCACTGGATTCCAGGAGGGTCCCAGCAGATTGGAAAACCGCTAATGTGATGCCAGTGTTCAGGAAGGGAGGGAGACAAAATGCAGGAAACCATAGGCCAGTCAGCCTAACATCTGTCGTTGGGAAAATGCTAGAGTCCATTATTGAGGAAGAAATAGCAGGACATGTAGAAAAGCTTAACGCAATAAAAGAGAGTCAACATGGTTTTGTGAAAGGGAAATCATGTTTGACAAATTTGCTAGAGTTTTTTGAGGATATAATAAACAGAGTTGATAAAGGGAAACAAGTAGATGTAGTGTATTTGGATTTCCAGAATGCATTTGACAAGGTGCCACATAAAAGGTTATTGCACAAGATAAGAGCTCATGGTATTGGGGGTAATGTATTAGCATGGATTGAGGATCAGTTAACACACAAAAGATAGAGTCGGGATTAATGGGTCTTATTCAGATTGGAAAGACGTAACAAGTGGGGTGCCACAAGGATCAGTCCTAGGGCCTCAATTATTTACTATCTATCTTAATGATTTGGAGGAGGGGGTAGTGTAATGTATCCAAATTTGCTGACGATACAAAAAATAGATGGGAGGGCATGTTGTGATTTTAAAAATTATCTGGCTCCGCACCTTAAGCGCTGTAAGCTGCAGGGCTATGGGCCAGATGCAGGAAGGTGGGATTAGAAAGGGCACCTGGGTGTCCTCGGGCTGGCATGGACAAGATAGGTGGAATGGCCTCCTTCTGTGCTGTAACTTTTCTATGGTTCTATAAGGAATCTGCAAGGGGATAAGGTGTGAATGGGCAAAAACTTGACAATGGAGTTTAATTAGGGCAAGTGTAAGGTATTGCACTTTTGTAGGAAGAATCAAAAGGCAGACTATTATTTAAATGGAGGGAGGCTAGGAGAAAGTGCAGCACAGAGGGACCTGAGCGTTCTTGTGCATGAAACACAAAAAGTTAGCGTGCAGGTGCAACAAGTAATTAAAAAGGCAAACGGAATCTTGGCCTGTATTGCTAGGGAACTGGAGTTTAAAAATAGTGAAGTCTTGTTACAACTATACAGGGTTTTGGTGAGGCCACACCAGTATTTCTATGTACAGTTTTGGTCCCCGTACTTATGAAAGGATGGAGGCTGTTCAAAAGAGATTCACTAGGCGGATTCCTGGGATGAAATAATTGACTTATCAAGAATGGCTAAACAGGTCAGGCCTTCATTCATTAGAGTTTAGAAGAATGAAGGGCGATCTCATTGAAACGTACAAGATTCTGAGGGGGCTTGACAGGGTAGATTTGAGACGTTTCCACTAGTGGAGAAATCTTGAATTAGGGGACATAGTTACAAAATAAGGAGACACTCATTTGAAACTGAGGTGTGAAGGAATTTCTTCTCTCAGAGGGTAGTGTATGTCTGGAATTCTCTACCCCAGAGAGTTGTGGAGGCTAGATCATTGAAAGTATTTAAAGATGAGGTAGATAGATTTTTGAAATACCATGGAGTTGAGAACTATGAGAAGTTGGCACAAAAGAGGAGTTGAGGCCTGGGGCAGATCAGACATGATCTTACCGAATGGCAGGGCAGGTTTGAGGTGGCTGTATGGCCTACTCCTGCTCCTATTTCTCATGTTCTTATGTACATTTTCTCCAGCGATTGAGATTGTTTTATGTCTCACTCTCCCTTTTGCCCTCTTGATTGTTTACAATTTTTGGGATATTTTCTGTGTCTTCTTATGCGAAGACCATAGAAAATACTTGTTCAAAGTCACTGCCATTTGCTTGTTTCGAATTATTAATTCCACAGCCTCATCCGTTAAGGGATCAATGCTCATTCTTCCTTTTTATTTATTTGTAGAAGCTTTTGCTGTCTGGTTTTGTATTTCTTTCTAGTTTTCTCCCTCTATTTTTTTGAGTCATCCTTTACTGGTTTCTAAAATTTTTTCCAATCTTCTGGTCTAGCACTAATCTTTGCAGACTTGTGCATCTTTTCTTTAAATCTGACACCATCCTCAATTTCCTTAGTTAGCCACGTGATGGTGCACCCTTCTCATAGTATTTATCTATCTCACTGGAAGATATCCTTACTGAGAGTTATGAAACAGAGTCCTAAATGTCTGCCATTGCTTCTCTGCCATCTTCCCTTTTAACCTATTTCCTATTCCACTTTAGCTAACTGTCTTCATGTCTTTATTGAATTTTAAAACACGAATTTCAGACCCAAATTTCTCACCCTCAATGTGAAATTCTATCTTATGATTACTCTTGGGGGCCAGTTAGCTCAGTTGGTTAAATGGCTAGCACGTGGTTCAGAATAATGCCAACAGCCTGCCGCAGATGCATCTGTCCATGACACTATCAGTACACTGTACATTTCATTGTGGAGACAATGTCCCGTCTTCACATTGAGGATACTCTCCATTGTGTTGTGTGGCATTACACCATGCTAAATGGGATAGCTTTCGAACAGATCGAGCAACTCAAAACTGGGCATCCGTGAGGCACTGTGGGCCATCAGCAGCAGAATTGTACTCAAACACAATCCTGTAACTTCATGGCCCAGCATATCCTCCACTCTACCATTACCATCAAGCCAGGGGATCAACCCTGGTTCAATGAAGAGTGCAGGAGGGCATGCCAGGAGTAGCACCAGGCATATCTTAAAATGAGGTGTCAACCTGGTGAAGCTATAAAACAGGACTACTTGTGTGCCAAACAGCATATGCAGCAAGTGATAGACAGGGCAAAGCAATCCCACAGCCAACAGATCAGATCTAAGCCCTGCAGTCCTGCCACATCCAGTCGTGAATGGTGGTGGACAATTAAACAACTCACTGGAGGAGGTGCCTCCAAAAATATCCCCATCCTCAATGATGGGGAAGCCCAGCACATCAGTGCAAAAGATAAGGCTGAAGCATTTGCTACAATCTTCAGCCTGAAGTGCCAAGTGGATGATCCATCTCAGCCTCCTCCTCCGGAGGTCCCCAGCATTTCAGATGCCAGTCTTCAGCCAATTCGATTCTCGCCGCGTGATATCAAGAAGCAGCTGAAGGCAATAGATACTGAAAAGGCAATAAGCCCTGACAATATTCCAGCAATAATACTGAAGGCTTGTGCTCTAGGGGCTCAACCCATAGCCACTTGTTCCAGTACAGCTACAACACTGTCATCTACCCGGCAACATGAAAAATTGTCCAGGTGTGTCCCGTCCACAAAAAGTAGGGCAAATCCAACTCTGCCAATTAGCACCCCATCCCTACTCTAAATTATCAGTGGAGTGATGGAAGGGGTCATCAACAGCACTTTCAAGCAACACTTCATAGAAATAACTTGCGCACTGATTCTCAGTTTGGGTTCTGCCAGGATCACTCAGCTCCTGACCTCATTACAGCCTTGGTTCAAACATGGACAAAAGAGCTGAACTCCAGAGGTGAGATGAGAATGACTGCCCTTGACAATTAGGTAGCATTTGACTGAGTGTGGCATCAAGGAGCTCTAGCAAAGCTGGAGTTAATGGGAATCACAGAGAAAACTCTCCTTTATGCCTCACATAAAGGAAGATGGTCATGGTTGTTGGAGGTCAATCATCTCAGTTCCAGGACATCACTGCAGGAGTTCCTCAGGGTAGTGTCCTAGGTGCAACAATCGTCAGCTGCTTCAATGACCTTCCTTCCATCATAAGGTCAGATGTTCGCTGATGATTGCACGATGTTCAGCACCATCTGCGACTCCTAATATATTGAAGCAGTCCATGTCCAAATGCAGCAGGACCTGGACAATATCCAGGCTTGGGCTGACAAGTGGCAAGTAACATTCGCGCCACACAAGTGCCAGGTAATGAACATCTCCAATAAGAGAGAATCTAACCATCGCCCCTTGACATTCAATGGCATTACCATCGTTGAATCCCCCACTATCAACATGCTGGGGGTTACTATTGATCAGAAACTGAACTGGACTAGCCTTACAAATACTGTGGCTATAAGAGGTCAGGGGCTAGGAATCCTGCAATGAGTAACTCGCCCTCTAACTCTCCAAAGCCTGTCCACCATCTACAAGGCACAAGTCAGGAGTGTGATGGAATACTTCCACTTGCCTGGGTGAGTGCAGCTCCAACAACACTCAAGCTCTGCACTATCCAGGACAGAGCAACCTGCTCGATTGGCACCCCTTCCACAAACATTCACTCCCTCCACCACAATCACATAGTGGCAGCAGTGTGTGCCATCTATAAGATGTACTGCAGGAACTCACCAAGGTTCCTTAGACAGCATCTTCCAAACCCACAACCGCTACCATCTAGAAAGGCAAGAGCAGTAGATGCATGGGAACATCTGGAAGTTCCCCTCCATGCCACACAGCATCCTGACTTGGAAATATATCCCTCTTCCTTCACTGTCACTGTGTCAAAATCCTGGAACTCCCTCCTTAACAGCATTTTGGGTGTACCTATGCCACATGGACTGCAGCAGTTCATGAAGCCAGCTCACCACCACCTTCACAAGGGCAATTAGGGATGGGCAATAAATGCTGGCTTAGCCAGCGATGCCCACATCCCATGAATGAATAAAAAACAAGGTGATCTAAAGCATGCATACTTTAGCAAGGAACATAAGGAGTCTAAGACATAGGGGCGAGAGTAGGCCATACAGCTCTTCGAGCCTGTTCTGCCATCTTCTCATCTTCTATCTCAACTCCTACAGTAGCTCCATATCCGTTAATTCCTTTAGTATCCAAAAAAGTATCAACCTTTGTCTTAAATATGCTCAATGACTGAGTACCCATAGCTCTTTGGAGTCAGTTTCAAAGCTTTATAAGCCTTCGAGTAAAGAAACTTTACCTAATCTCCAACCTATGGGTGACCTCTTATTCTGAGACCATGACCTGTCATTCTACACGACTTAACTGGGGGGAAACATTCACCTCACTATCATAAAGGGGTGTAGCTATTGGACCCAATGATATTTCTCATTTCTAAAAATCCTTGTGTTGCTTAAAAATATTACTAAGAAAGAAAAACATGTATATGCTTTTTCCCATCATGATAGAATACAGGCTATACAGTATTAGCAGGATTAAAGCATAACAGAAGACAGACCATATCAGATTTAGCAAATTCTCTGCTGACCTCAAATTATTGATGTACTAGCCAAAATCATTTAAAACTCAAATTCTGAAGAAATTACATTCTCCGTAATTCATTTGTTACCATGTTTATGGAAACATTACTAAGCTGCTTTATTGCTATTGTGTTTTTATTGGCATCTGGGATCACATCAATTTTGAAGTGTTAAAATGGGGTCACATTGGAAAATAGCTTGGGAAGCAGAGCTACAGAATGAGTTGTGTACATGCCACCTTGCTAGTGGCTGTGAAGTGATAGGTTTTATAAATGCTGAGATTAGAGAAGCATGAAGCAGATGCAGAGTGCTTTTAATAGGGGATTTTAACTGTCAAGTTAATTGGAATAAGCAGGCTGGCACAAGTCAGAGAGGTAGTGCATTTCTACACTATGTCCCAGATAGTTTTTTGAAACAATATACCCTGCAAGGGGCCATGTCACATTAGATTTAGTATTAAGCAATGAGCCAAATTTTGTTAACAACCTAATGGTGCATAAACATCTAACCAACACCAATCATGGTATGGTTGAGTTCAAGGTAGTGTTTTAAAGGGAGAAACATGAAACAACTGCAAAGATCCTAGCTTTAGGTAAGGCAGGCTTCAATGGGATCAGACAGAGACTGTCCACAGTAAACTGGACAAATCTGACAATCAGTAGGTGTTCAAAGAGAATTTAATGTAATTCATAACCAGTTTATACCGCTGAAAGGCAAGAGTTCTACTTGCCAAAAAAAAGACAATCATGAAATCCATTAATCTGTCTTTCCCTGGGTGCTAAATTTACATAGACTGTGGAGATTGTAACATATAAGGTACAGTGTGTTCCAATGCTTGATACATTGGTTCCTGCCTAGTAACAAAGGTGAGACCCTCTGGGAGTGTTTTGATAGATCGCAGATCAGTTCAAGGGTCAGTGAACAACTCTTCTTGAGGCAGTCAGTTTCAGGGAGTCTGCCAGCCCACAAGTGTGGCAAAGGCAAAAGGGACAGAAACAGGTCCCAGTTAAGTTAGCCAAAGAGCTGTGGGGAGCAGACTTTAAGTATAAAGAGAAGCAAAGGTTGCGGCAAAGGTACCTGTTTGGAGCAGTGGTGTTCTGCTTGGCACAGCCATAGGTCTGAAAGTTTGCTACTGAGCTAGTGTTTAAGTGTACTCGGGAATCCAGGGAGAAGGAACCTTGGAAGGTGAGATTGAAATCCTGTGAGGTGGGCCAGTGTTAAAGCCATCCAAGTGGAATGGACTTTTGGAGAGAATTCCAAGGGGAGATCTTCGAAGGTGAAGCTGGGAACCCCTCGTGAAACAGACTTTCAACGAGATTGTTCGGCTTGGTGTTTACCGACGCCTGTCTTGAATCTCAACATTTATCTACGTAATTGGTCCCTAACTGGATCTCTCCCCAACGTCCTGTGGTCTGGCCAAGGATGGTACTAAGAAAGCCGTGAGCAACTAAAGTAAGAGAAACAACATAAAGCTAAAAGAATAAGCATCCAAAAATATAAAAAATAGCACAGAACCTGATGAATAGGAAAAATACAAAAGGTAACAAAACAGCATGAGCGAAGAGAAGAGAATATGAAAAGAAACTTGTAAGGAATATCAAAAATCAACACAAGAAACTTTCACAATTACATTAGATAAAAAGAGGGTGGTCATAAGTAATGTGGGTCCCTTGAAAACTGGTAACATTGATGTTGTCAATGAAAACAAGGAAATAGCTGACATGCTAAATAATTACTGTGTCAGTGTTTATAGTCAAGGAAGAAGTGAACATGCCAGACAACCCAAGACAACTATTACTGAATTGGGGACAGGAGCTCAACAAAATTAACCAAAGAAAGATAACAGTAATGGGAAATTAATGGCACCGTAGAGTGACAAATCCCCAGGATCAGATGGTTTTAAAAGAAATAGGCAAAACATTGGGAAGATAATAGGACATTTACAAATTTCTCATGATTTGCTAACTGTTCCATAGGTTGAAAAATCGCATATTTACTCTGTCATTTAAGAAAAGTGGCACAGGGAATTATACATCATTTAGCTGAACATCTGTCAGGAAACTGCTGAAGTCTATAAATAAGTGACTGAACAACTTGAATTTTTTCAGCTGATAAAGGAAGCCAGCATAGACTTGTAAAGAGTAGTTTGAAGAGGTGAATGAAGTGTGGACAGGGAATGTCCATGGATGTTATTTAAATGGGCTTCCAGAAGATATCTGATAAAGTCCCTCATAAGAGATTGTTAGCTCAAGCTGAAAGTCATGTAATTGAAGACAAACCATTCAACTGGTGAGTAAACTGGCCAAGCAGAAGGAAACAGAGTGGGGATAATGGGTAGATACTCAAATTGTCAGAATATGACTAGTGGTGTCCTTCAAGGATCTGTATTGGTCATCAACTATTCATTGTATTCATTAATGACTTTGATGAAGGTTCAGAAAGGCGTGTATCCAAATTTTCCACTGACACAAAAGCAAGCTGCATTGTAAACAGTGCTTGGACAGACAAAATTGCAAAAACGTGCATAGGTTTAGCGAATAGGAGAAACCATGACAACTGGATTTCAATATAGGCAATTGTGAAGCCATCCACTTTGGACTTAAAAAGGATAGAATAGGGTACTTTCTAAATGGTGAAAATCTAGGAACAGTGGATGTCCAGAGGTGGGGTCAAGGTAAACAGATCATTAAAATGTCATGAACGTGTTTAGAAAATTATCAATAAAGCTAATGGAATGCTGGCTTTTATATCTAGAGGAATAGAATACAAGGAGGTAGAAGTCACAGTTCATCTGTGCTAAGTCTTGGTTAGATCACACCAGGAGTACTGTGAGCAGTACTGCACATCACAGCCATAGGAAATGATAAATGCAGTGTGGATATACTAGAATTATATCTGGATTTCAAGGGTAATCTTGAGGAGAGGTCAAACCAATAAGATCGTAATCCCTGGAATTTAAAAGGTAAAAGGTTGATTAGATTGAATTATTCGAGATATTCAGGGGAACAGATAGGATAGACTGGGAGAAACTTCTTCTACTGATTGGGGAGTGTAAGACTGGGAGAATAGTTTTAAAACGAGAGCCAGACCTTTCAGGAGTGAAATTAGGAAGCAATGGGTGGTAGAAGTTTGGAACTCTCTAGCATCAATTGCCATTTGCAGAAGATCAATTGTTAATTTTAAAACTGAGAATGATAGAATTTTGAGAGTCAAAGGTATTAAGGTATATAGGACAAAGGCTGGTATATGGAGTTACTTTGTAAGTCATCCATGATCTCACTGAATGGCAGATCAGGGTCAAGGGACGAAATGGTCTACTTCTGTTTCTATGCGAGAAAATAATTTGTCAAGCTGGCACTGCATACAATCGTAAAACCATTACCGCCCCACAACCTCAGTTTTGTTTTACTGGCTAAAAGAGAATCATACGCCATCCCAGCTAAATCTTGTATGCCTTAAAAATTCAAAGATGACACAGCTTCTTAAAGACATCGCTAAACTTGCCCATTTAGAATAAGAATTGTACATTGAAAGCATAATGTTCAAGTAGTTTTTGAAATTACTCAGATGACAAGTTAAAGATGGTTCACCTAATTGTGCAGAAAGCACGAAATAAACTCTTCCTCCAACACACTGCAATAATGTCTATAGTAACCAAGAACCTGTTGCAAAATTTCTCACCTCTTTTTTGGTTCCACTCATGAGCCTCTCCAATCAAACTAGGATCAAACTGGTAGTGCCCACTTCGAGAAAAATATTCATCTGTGCTGAAAATCATTCCATTAGGCCCCTGTTGAACAAGCATTCTGTCCAAGTGCAATGGAAACTTATTAGTTATGAGTGAAATTTCAAGTTCTCAAGCTATGCAATAAGTTTGCATTAGAAGAATTGTTGTCTCGCAATTTGCAAATAGGTTTTGCTTGTTTCCACGATAACACAAATTTTGGCACAGGTGAGGGCCATTGGGTCCTTATTATCTCAACTAACAAAACTCACCTCATTTAGTGGAACTTGATCAATCTCTTCCACATCCATCTTTTCAGTTTGAAAGAATACAGTCCTAGCTGTTTAGTCTTCTTACCTTGTATCACAGACCCCTCAATTTTTGGTACCATCACAGATTGGCTTTGCATTGGCTCCAGAATTAGTGAGGAGCCCAAAGGTGTACAACCATCATTTTTCAGAGTTATCAAGGCTTCTTTATTTTTGAATTCAATTCCTCGACCATAATAGGTGTAAAAAGAGAAGTGGATAAATAAGTGGAAAGGAAAAGTTGCAAAGGATAGAAGGAAAGGAGTTTTCAGAGAGCACAATCAGCCAAATTGCCACTATGTTGTGAAATAGTTTTATGTGATTAGCTCCATTGTCCAACAGCAAGTTAGTGTTGCATCTTATTGCATTTGCAGTACCGAGTCAAAAACAGACCCAAATGCATTCTACAAATTTCACCTCATTTAAAACTTCCAATCAAACAGAAAGATTACAGCACAGAAGGAAACCACTCAAACTCATCATATCTGTGCCAGCTCACTACAACAGCAACTCAGTTAGTCCCACACTCTTATCCCATAGCCCTGTAATTTTTCTCTCTACAGGTGTTTATCCAATCCCCTTTTGAAAATCACGATTGAATCTGCTTCCACCACACTCTCAGGCAATGCATTCTACATGCTAACCACTCACTGCATAAAAAACTTTTGCCTCATTCCACTTTTGGTGCTTTTGCCAATCACTTGAAATTGATGCCCTCTGATTCTCAACCCTTCTGCCAACAGGAACAATTTTTCTCTTTCTACTCTGCCTAGGCCCCTCATGATCTTGAACACTATCAAATCTTGTCTCTCTCTAAGGAAAACAAACCAGCTTTTCTAATTTATTCATGTAACTGAAGCCCCTTATCCTGGGAACAATTCTCATAAATCTTTTCTACACCATCTATGAAGCCTTCACAACCTTCCTAAGTGCAGTGCCCAGGATTGGAGTTGAGGCTGAATGAGTGCTTTATAAAGGTTTACATTAGCTTCTTTGCTTTTACACTTTACACCTCTATTTATAAAGCACAGGATTCCGTATGCCTATTTAACCACCTTCTCAACCTGCCTGGCCACCTTCAACAATTTGTGAACAATATTAACAGGTTTCTCTGTTCCTGCACCCACTTTAGAATTGTGCCCTTCTTGTTATATTGCCTCTCCTGGTTCTTCTTACAAACATGTACCACTTCATACTTCTCTACATTAAATTTCATGTGTCATGTCTGCCCAGTTCACCAGCCTGTCTGTTTCCTCTTGAAGTCTATCACTATGCTTCTCAGTGCACAATACTTCCATACTTTGTGTAATCTGCATAATTTGAATTTGTGCCCTATACACCCAAGTCCTGGTAATTGACATGTATGAAGAAAAAAGCAGTGGTCCTAATACAGACCACTGGTCATAGTACTGGCAACTGGTCCTACTATCGATCAATACATATCTTCCTCCAGTCCAAAAAACAACAGTTCACCAATACTTTGTTTCCTACCATTTCAGCCAACTTTGTATCCATGCTATCACTGTCCTTTTTACTCCTTGGGCTTCAACTTTGCTTACAAGCCTATTATGTGGCATGTTATCAAACGCCCTTTGGAAGTGTGTGTAGACCAAATCAATCACATTACCCTCATCAATCCTCTGTTACCTCATCAAAAAACTCAAACAAATTAGACAAGCGCAATTTACCATTAACAAAAAAACCTGAAGTCTTTCATCCCTGATAAATTCTAGCAAATTTCCTCTGCGCCCTCCTTATACAAATTATCAGCAGAACTCTCATCAGCCTTCTCTAATACCTCTTGCTGACAGCTTATTACTATCAATATTGTTGATATTACAACAATGGCCACTAACTAAAATAATCAGGATTCCATTTAACAATTGTTCTTATGCTTCTGTTGTATGGAAAGGGAAATTTTTGTCAATGGGAGTTGGCCTGGGTTAAAAAGGCTGGATTACTATTCAGTAGGAAAGGTGGGGAATGGAGAAGTGAAAGACAGAAAAAGTGCAGGAAGGGACAGAGGAGGGGTAAAATGGCTATCCTTCTCTCCCTTCTGGTAGGGAGAGGGAAAGTGGGTGGTTTAGTACACCTTCCTTTCACTGTCATACCAATTCTGCTTTCAGTGGAATGGTTGGGGCACCATAGATTAAAAGTATTAACTTTGCTCCAAATCTTGGGGAGGGAGGGTGATGTATTGAGTTCAGGTCCTGCAGTTCACAAGTCATATTCCCAGTTCTACTGGTTTGATGATGAGGGAGGGTCAGTTTGAATGCAAGGGACGATTTGATTTGATTACCAGCCTCACTTTTGTTTCCATGGGTTGCAGAACTCTATCCTTCCTAGCCTTGCTTTTGTTCTCAAAAATTGAGAGGCCAATATAACTGTCCCACCTTAAAAAATCAAGCCAAGTTGTTTGGGACAGTGGGTAGCAGGGGATAGCGACCAGAGGGCACTGTCTTTGCTGATCCAGCCAGGCAGAATTACATTCCAGGAGCTGCCCATTTTCTTTAAGGTTGCTTTACAGGTTTCCAGAGGCTGCATTTCTTGATGCCTTGAGAGGAATCTTCTCTGTAGTAACATTTATTCTGTATTTGCATACCACATTTTGTTTTCAAAAAGAGCTGCACATTAAACAAAATATGACCAAGGACAAAAAACAGCTTCAGCATTTCTTGACAGGTCTTTTAACTTTATAAATGTCATTCTATGACAAGTACAGACATAACATGTACTGCAGATAGATGTCATATAAAATGGATGTCTCCATTCACAAAGGCTACCTTGGGAGTATTCAATGCATTCTGAGTTGATTGTAACTTCTTGTATTATTTAAAAAATTACACTGGGATGTTTACGCCAGGGAATTTACCTCATTCCTTCCCCAACCCGATTGTACCTGTGCTCCTTTCTTCCCTGGAAAATTATGGTCTTTGAGTGGAATTATTTCAATAAAATGTTGATATAACTGGGATACTCAGTTAAAGTTTCAGGTTGATGACCCATCAGACTTGGAATATTAAGTCCCATTTCTCTCCACAGATGCTGTCTGACTGGCTGAGTATTTTCAGCATTTTCATTTTTTTCTAGATTTCCAACATCTACAACATTTTGCTTTTGTACTAGGATATTCTTCTAGTTTCTGTAACCTTCATTTCAAATTCAACTTTATACCCACACAACGTGTATTGTTAATTGTATACCCAAGATTTATAAACCAATTGCAGGGAATACTAGTCTACATCTGTGTACCTGTATTATCCTATCAACATGACTCCAACAAATATTATTTTCAAATTTCTCCTAGCTGCTTCAAAACAATTGGCAGTAATATAACTTATTTAATGTAATAAATGCCCAAATTTTATCACATGGTAAACAATGGACAGCAAACAGTAATAGAAGGGCAAATAGATGAGCAACGGCACAATTAATAAAGGCAGAAAGGACGAGGAGGGAGAAATAGCAAAGCAGTGGGGCTTTGGAAAATATCATGAGCGAATACGACAACGATGGATGAAAGGCAGAGGCAGAAGACATCAGAATTGAAAGATCAAATGACATTAACTGAGATAAAAACAAAAAAACTGCGGATGCTGGAAATCCAAAACAAAAACAAAAACAGAATTACCTGGAAAAACTCAGCAGGTCTGGCAGCATCGGCGGAGAAGAAGATTTGACGTTTCAAGTCCTCATGACCCTTCGACAAAACTTGAGTTCGAGTCCAAGAAAGAGTTGAAATATAAGTTGGTTTAAGGTGTGTGTGTGGGGGGCGGCGAGAGAGAGAGAGAGAGAGAGAGAGAGAGAGAGAGAGAGAGGTGGAGTGGGGGTGTGGTTGTAGGGACAAACAAGCAGTGATAGAAGCAGATCATCTAAAGATGTCAACAACAATAATACAAAAGAACACATAGGTGTTAAAGTTGGTGATATTATCTAAACGAATGTGCTAATTAAGAATGGATGGTAGAGCACTCAAGGTATAGCTCTAGTGGGGGTGGGGAGAGCATAAAAGATGTAAAAAAAAACAAAGAGACAAATAAATAAATAATTTTTTTTTTTCTTTTTTTTCTCCTTTTTTTTTCTTTTTCTCTTTTTATAATGGAAATAGGTGGGAAAAGGAAAATCTATATAATTTATTGGAAAAAAAAAGAAAAGGAAGGGGGAAACAGAAAGGGGGTGGGGATGGGGGAGGGAGCTCACGACCTAAAGTTGTTGAATTCAATATTCAGTCCGGATGGCTGTAAAGTGCCTAGTCGGAAGATGAGGTGTTGTTCCTCCAGTTTGCATTGGACTTCACTGGAACAATGCAGCAAGCCAAGGACAGACATGTGGACAAGAGAGCAGGGTGGAGTGTTAAAATGGCAAGCGACAGGGACGTTTGGGTCATTCTTGCGGACAGACCGCAGGTGTTCTGCAAAGCGGTCGCCCAGTTTACGTTTGGTCTCTCCAATGTAGAGGAGACCACATTGGGAGCAACGAATGCAGTAGACTAAGTTGGGGGAAATGCAAGTGAAATGCTGCTTCACTTGAAAGGAGTGTTTGGGTCCTTGGATGGTGAGGAGAGAGGAAGTGAAGGGGCAGGTATTGCATCTTTTGCGTGGGCATGGGGTGGTGCCTTGGGAGGGGGTTGAAGAGGGGGGGGTGATGGAGGAGTGGACCAGTGTGTCCTGGAGGGAGCGATCCCTACGGAATGCTGATAGGGGGGGTGAAGGGAAGATGTGTTTGGTGGTGGCATCATGCTGGAGTTGGCGGAAATGGCGGAGGATGATCCTTTGAATGTGGAGGCTGGTGGGGTGATAAGTGAGGACCAGGGGGGCCCTATCATGTTTCTGGGAGGGAGGAGAAGGCATGAGGGCGGATGCGCGGGAGATGGGCCGGACACGGTTGAGGGCCCTGTCAATGACCGTGGGTGGAAAACCTCGGTTAAGGAAGAAGGAGGACATGTCAGAGGAACTGTTTTTGAAGGTAGCATCATCGGAACAGATGCGACGGAGGCGAAGGAACTGAGAGAATGGGACGGAGTCCTTACAGGAAGCGGGTGTGAGGGCCGTCCGAGGTTGGGCGAATATCAGGTTGGAAGCTGTGGGATGGAGATCCCCAGAGGAGATGAGGTCAGTGACAGTCCTGGAAACAATGGCTTGCTGTTCAGTGGTGGGGTCATGGTCCAGGGAGAGGTAGGAGGAAGTGTCTGCGAGTTGACGCTCAGCCTCCGCGAGGTAGAGGTCAGTGCGCCAGACAACAACAGCACCACCCTTGTCAGCGGGTTTGATGACAATGTCAGAGTTGGACCTGAGAGAATGGAGTGCAGTAAGTTCAGAGAGAGACAGGTTAGAATGGGTGAGAGGAGCAGAGAAATTGAGACGACTAATGTCGCGCCGACAGTTCTCAATGAAAAGATCAAGAGAAGGTAAGAATCCAAAGGGAGGGGTCCAGGTGGAGGGAGAATATTGGAGATGGGTAAAAGGATCCGTTGAACTGGGAGAGGACTCCTGCCCAAAGAAGTGAGCCCGGAGACGAAGACGGCAGAAGAAGAGTTCAGCATCATGCCGAGCCCGAAATTCATTGAGGTGAGGGCGTAAGGGTATGAAACTAAGTCCTTTGCTGAGCACTGAACGTTCAGCATCGGAGAGGGGAAGGTCAGGGGTATAGTGAATACACGGCTGGGGTTGGGATTGGAAGATGGGGTGGGGACGGAGGGACAGGCAGGGGTGGAGGGTCCTAGATGGGTGTTGGTGTCGATGAGTTGTTGGAGCTGGCGTTCCTTAGCACTTGAGAGAAAGAGAAAAAGTTTCTTGTTGAGGCGTCGGATGAGCCGAAGGATAAAATGAAACTGGGGGCACGCGCAGCTTTGAAAAAGGGTACGGCGGTGCTGCTGGAGGGAGAGGTCGAGTGTGTTCATATGGCGGCGCATGGCACTGAGTGTGGATTTCAGAATGTGACGGGAACAGCAGTCCGAGAAACGTTTTATGTCCCGGAGATCCGTGTAATCCTGGGTGGGTTCGAAACATGAGGGATGGAATTTCAGTTGAAATCCACGTGGGGTAAGTCGGAGATGGAGACAGTCACTGAGAAAGGAGATGTGGCTGTGAAAGCGGGTTTTAGTAAACACCTTCTCAAACACCAGGAGGGAAATGGAAAGCAAGGAAGGTGAGCAGGGCAAAAGAGAAATACAGAAATCTTGTCGCAGAGAGGAACAGAACTTCTTCAAGGAGGTAGGCATTTCTTGAAGAGCAGTGGCAGTCAATTAAACACAGATAAAAACAAAAAAACTGTGGATGCTGGAAATCCAAAACAAAAACAAAAACAGAATTACCTGGAAAAACTCAGCAGGTCTGGCAGCATCGGCGGAGAAGAAAAGAGTTGATGTTCCTCTGACATGTCCTCCTTCTTCCTTAACCGAGGTTTTCCACCCACGGTCGTTGACAGGGCCCTCAACCATGTCCGGCCCATCTCCCGCGCATCCGCCCTCACACCTTCTCTTCCCTCCCAGAAACATGATAGGGTCCCCCTTGTCCTCACTTATCACCCCACCAGCCTCCGCATTCAAAGGATCATCCTCCGCCATTTCTGCCAACTCCAGCATGATGCCACCACCAAACACATCTTCCCTTCACCCCCCCATCGGCATTCCGTAGGGATCGCTCCCTCCAGGACACACTGGTCCACTCCTCCATCACCCCCTACTCCTCAACCCCCTCCTATGGCACCACCCCATGCCCACGCAAAAGATGCAATACCTGCCCCTTCACTTCCTCTCTCCTCACCATCCAAGGACCCAAACACTCCTTTCAAGTGAAGCAGCATTTCACTTGCATTTCCCCCAACTTAGTCTACTGCATTTGTTGCTCCCAATGTGGTCTCCTCTACATTGGAGAGACCAAATGTAAACTGGGCGACCGCTTTGCAGAACACCTGCGGTCTGTCCGCAAGAATGACCCAAACGTCCCTGTCGCTTGCCATTTTAACACTCCACCCTGCTCTCTTGTCCACATGTCTGTCCTTGGCTTGCTGCATTGTTCCAGTGAAGTCCAATGCAAACTGGAGGAACAACACCTCATCTTCCGACTAGGCACTTTACAGCCATCCGGACTGAATATTGAATTCAACAACTTTAGGTCGTGAGCTCCCTCCCCCATCCCCACCCCCTTTCTGTTTCCCCCTTCCTTTTCTTTTTTTTTCCAATAAATTATATAGATTTTCCTTTTCCCACCTATTTCCATTATAAAAAGAGAAAAAGAAAAAAAGGGGGGAAAAAATTTATTTATTTATTTGTCTGTTTTTTTTTACATCTTTTATGCTCTCCCCACCCCCACTAGAGCTATACCTTGAGTGCCCTACCATCCATTCTTAATTAGCACATTCGTTTAGATAATATCACCAACTTTAACTTTAACACCTATGTGTTCTTTTGTATTATTGTTGTTGACATCTTTTGATGATCTGCTTCTATCACTGCTTGTTTGTCCCTACAACCACACCCCCACTCCACCTCTCTCTCTCTCTCTCCACCCCCCACACACACACCTTAAACCAGCTTATATTTCAACTCTTTCTTGGACTCGAACTCAAGTTCTGTCGAAGGGTCAAGAGGACTCGAAACGTCAACTCTTTTCTTCTCCGCCGATGCTGCCAGACCTGCTGAGTTTTTCCAGGTAATTCTGTTTTTGTTTTTGTTTTGGACTAACTGAGATATGTTGTTCAAGGAGGTTGCAAAGATAGTATGAGTTGAAGCCCTGTCGGGTTTGAAAATGCACTCAAAGACTTAGGATTCAGTGCAATATCAGACAGAGGTTGCTAAAGACCAAGATGAATGGCTGGGTGCAGCCAATGCAAATTTGGACAGGTTGCAGCTATGTAGAGTGAAGCTCAGGAGGTCAATAAAGAGAAACCATCCAAAGATGATCTGACACAATCAACAAGTCAGTACAAACTTAACAGGTTAAAATGCGAATCAGTTAAAACAATTCAATCAGCTGAAAGTTAGCATATACTTGTTAAAATATTATTCTCTTTTGTCAACTGAAGAGTGATTGCTCTTCTAAAACAGAAGTTGCATTTACGCAAGTGCCTTTCAAAGTAATTCCCAGCCAATCAAATGTTTCAAGTATAGTCACTATTGTAATGTAAGGAAACTTAGGAGCCAATTTGCCAACAGCAGGGTCCCACAAACAGCAATGCGATAAATGGTCTATTGATCTGTTTTAGGGATGTCAGTTGAGGGATAAGTGTTAGCCAGGGCAAGAGAGGCCTTCCCAGCACTTGTGAATAGTGCCATGGAATCCAACTGATCTCAGTATAGCATCTCATCTGAAAGCTGGCACCTGACAGTGTAACATTTCCTTGATGCTACACTGAAGTGTCACCCTAGATTATGTGCGAGTGCCTGAAATGGGATTTGAAGCAGAAATTTTCTGGCTCAGAAGTTCCTTGATTGGAATCCAATGCTTATAAAGTGCTCTGAGAAAATGATACAGTACTGGATTAACACAAATTATTTTCTTCCCCCACCCCGCCCATGTGCCTCCTAATTATGTAAAAGAAATTATGTCATACCTGGCTAGGGTACTTTTCCCAGATCCAGGTAGTCCCCTCATTAAAATAAGCACTTTCGCTGTTCCCAGTGTCTTCCTATTCATATGCTGTGGAAATGAATACTCGCAAGTCTGTGACTGCTGAATGCCATGTTGATTTAACCATGGTTTTGGATGCAAGTTGTTGAAACCCAGCCTCCTTGTCTGATGATGTGGATCAGGACTAGACACAGCTCCTACAGGTCTGCATGGTGAAACAACATGAGGCTTTGGTTTTACAGGACTCACTGCTATAGGGGTGACAAAAGTCTTTGGCACACTCATAGGCTGGAATTCAGGAGCCCATAGATTCCACGAGATTGGAGGTATATTTGTAAAGAGCACACTGTTGGAATATTGAGGATAGTTTACTTCCCCACTGTTCATTAACTTAGGGAGTTTTTCACCACTAGTAGCTTGCCCTACATCAAACCAGTAAGGAAAACAGGTTGTGTTTTGTTGCATATTGTTTGAATTACTCCCTTCATTTGCTAATGGTTTTGTTGGGAGAGTGCTGCTTTTTGGCTTTAATTCATCTGTTCCTTTATATTCTTGACGCTCTTCAAATAATTCACAGTTTTCTACAGATGGATTTCTATTTGGTTTAAACCATGATATTTCTTTTCCACCTCTTCCAGAACATTTTCCTACTACTTCAGCAGAAATATCACTACTTTGCAATAATCCAGCTTGCTGGTCCACTGTATCTGAATGTAGGTCATACTTCCGACTAGAATGCTCTGAACCACCATACTTGTTTGTGCCAATGTTCATAGAAATGGCTGCTGACAGACTGTTACTTGCACTTTGATTTGTCCAAATATCTGCATTACTTGTGCTTATACTGCTTGGAAAAGCAACTCCAGGCTCAATGGAGGACTTGTTGCTGCTGGGCCTTTCAACAGCTTCTGAAGCAAACATGCTATAATCTAACTGAACTTCTGATTTGTTCTCAAAGATGTTGTCTTCAGAATCAAAACATTGGCTCAAATTTTCTTCACAGTCTTTTGAATCCAAGGCAAACTGTGAGTATCTGAGACACATCCCATCATCTGCTACTGTTTGCTGTTGATTTGACATACAACTGAAAGAGTTCAAATTTGACTGAAGTAGCTGAGGCAACTTGTCACTAACACAGAGTCTAGAAAACTGATTGATGGGAGAATTATATTGGTTCATAAATGGCTGGTACTGCTGATAAGTTATGCATTGTTCTGGGCCAGTTTCATAATTTGCATTTGTGCTATACTTCTCCAATTCATTTACAGCGAAAGTGTCCAATTGTTGAGTTAAGTGAAATCCAGATGTTCTAATGCTTTCAGAAACAACAATTGAATTATTTCCATGGTCTTTCATTACTACTTTGTTCGCACTATTAACTTGACCATCACTCAGGGCAGCTGCCACATGATCAAATCCCGTGAAGCTGGAAGAGGCGACACCTTCAGCTGCGTCAGACAGTACCAACAAAGAGTCCATTGCATCATCAGCTGGATAAAACAAAAAAGGAATCATCACATAAGTATGATAATCAAACAGGAAAGTTTTCTTACATTCTGAGCTATCATGCATGTAAAAATGTCTTTTGGCATTAATTATGCACCAGGCAACCAGGTCATAAAAGTAGCAATTTTCAAACATTCCCTCTCCCATCCAGTCTGGGGAAGGTAGACAGGAAACAACAAATCAGGATTGTTACAAGAGACCAATTATGCAATTCAATAGTAGCTTGTATGTATCAGTAACATGCATATTGTTCATCTTCCACATAGTGCTGTATGGTGTATTAAAACTGGTACGTGGTCTCATAAAGGTAACAGAAATGTATCTGTGGATGGCACCAAGAACACAACTTATTGATTGCTTAGGCCCCTAATCACACTGGAAACTTCTGAAATCAGACCCCAACAAGTCCAAAATGCAGACTTAACATCTACCTACAAATCCACAATTAGCGATGCAGAAGGTATAAACCCAGATGCAAAAAGTTACACATTGTTTGTTCAGACAAGTCACCAGATGAACTTTTTCTGACTGATTGGAAATTAGCACATTCCTATCAAGTGGCCAAGGAGTCATTTATCTTGTGTTTTGCTGCAACTCTGAACCAATCCGGTAGTGTCCACAATTTTGCACAAAGCCAATGTTAAACCGGCCAAATTTTTGGAAGTCTAAGGCTAGCTTTGTAAAATATCCACTGCACACACAACAGCAGAAATTGAGTACAGGTACAGTGTCTCAAAACCAGTAACCTCAGGGCTGAGTCTGTGCCAGATTTCGAATCATGCCGGTTTTCGGGTTGGGCACGTGGAGTGTTGAGGATGTGTTTTTAAAGTAAGGATTGCAAAGAGCAGTTTTGAAAGAAACAGAGACAATGCTGCAAGATAAGCTGGGAAATTCTTTGGAGCTGCTGCAGATCAGTCAGTGTTGTTTTGCTGGATTTGAGGCACTGTACCTGTACCCGAGCGCTAATCAGCAGGCCTTTAGATGAAGCACAACATTCACCCAACAAGCAAAGATTAGGCAATATTCCGTGGTCTCAGTGGAAATTCCTCTCCCCACTAAGATCAGGCAACTGTACAAGACTGTCATGAAAATATAATAACTTTCATAATATTTTTCTGGTTTATTGTAAAGTAGGTTTATGGGGGTAAGTACAGATGGCTCCGTCTGTGTGATTTACTGCCTTCCCATGTCATGCAATGACATTGCCATTACCAAATCCCCACCATCCTAGGTGTCATCTTTGACTATTAACTTAACTGGGGTAGTCATATAAATACTGTGGCTCCTAGAGATGAGGTTGGTTATTCTCCAGCAATCAGTTCACCTTTTGATTCTCCAAAACGTTTCCACCTCCTACAAGACACATCAAAAGTGAAATGCAATACTCTCCATTTGCTTCTATGGATGCAGTTGCAAAAACACAAAGAAACTCCACACCATCCACTCGATCAGCATCTAATCCATTACTTTAATCGCTGTGATGGCAGTGTGTACTACTTGCTCACTCTGAAGGCTGTTGACATATTCATCAAAGCCTACAAGAGCATGGGACTTGTCCTGAACACCAGGAAGATCAAGTGCTCCACCAACCCATACCAAATGAATCAAATCCAACACCTTCACTTTCCATATCTTGGAAATGATCTATCCCAAAAATCTGACAATGAAGAAGAGGTACACCACCTAATCCAATGTGCTAGCTCAGCCTATGGTAAATTACATTCAATAATTATTTGTAAAGAGCAGTCACTGCTATGTTGGGAAATTCGACAGCCAATATGCACAAACCGAGGTTCCACCAATACTAAATCAATAATGACCAGACAATTTATTTACAGTGGAGTTGGCGGAGGGATGAATGCTGGGAGAACTTCCCGGTTCTGTTTTAATGATGCAAAGGCTTTTTTGCATTTATCTGAGCTTGTAACATAGTGCCTTGACTTAACGCCTCTTATGAAAGATGGCACCTCTAACAATTGAGGTTAAATCCTGAAATTGAATTTCCATAGCCTTCTGACTGAGGTGAAAGCGGTATCAGCTGAACATACTGAAGATAAACATCTTTTAAAATGCCATTTTTGGTGCATGAACAACAATATTCAATTCAGTGGAATACTTAATGTTTCTTTACCAACAGTCAGATTAAACACTGTAATAATCTCAATGTTACTAATTTGTTTTTGCTAATCCAGCAAACGCTATCATGTGCTTGGAGTGCTTAGAAGTCTTCCAAGTTCTTCCAAAGATCAATGCTGTCACAAAGCATGACAGCATTGCACTATTTGAAGAACAGGATGTGCTGCCAGCAAGGAGAGTTTTGGATTGTCAAATATATAGTTGAAAGAGGATTTCGGCAGCAGAGAGAAACAGATATTTAGTATTGCAACTGGATGTAAATGGTCTTAGTAATGGAGTGTACCTGAAGTCTGAAGCTCTGCGCTGAGTTGAACAGAATGCTGAGCTTGCTAACAATAAGGTTCGATCAGTGAAAGGGGAATCAGTAGCAAGGGAGTGCAGTTTTCATAATGGCATGGATAAAGTTTTGGTTAGCTAACAGGAAGCAGAGAGTAGGAATAAATGGGTCTTTTTTAGGTTGGCTAGCTGTAACAAGTGGAGTGCCACAGGGATCAGTGCTGCAACCTCAACTATTTACAATCAACATCAGTGATTCAGACAAAGGGACCAAACGTATGGTAGCTAAATTTGCTGATGACATCACGATACATAGGAAAGTAAGTTGTCAAGAAGAGGTAGAAAGTCTGCAAAGGGATATAGACAGATTAAATGAGTGGGCAAAAATTTGGCAGACTGTGCATAATGTGGGAAAATGTGAACTTGTCCACTTTGGCAGGACGAATAGGAAAGTAGTATACTATTTAAATGGAGAGAGATTGCAGAACTTGGTGCTAGAGGGGGTCTGGGTGCCCTGGTACATGAGTCACAAAAAACTGGTATGCAGGTGTGGCAAGTGATTAGGAAGGCAAATAGAATATTGGTGTTTATTGCAAAGGGGGATGGAATATAAAAGTAGGGAAGTTTTACTGCAGCTGTACAGGGCCTTGGTAAGACCACATCTGGAATACTGTATATAGCTTTGATCTCTTTATTTGAAAAAAGATACAACTGCATTAGAAGCAGTTCAGAGAAAGTTCACTCAATTCATTCCTGGGATGAAGAACTTATCTTATGATGAAAGGTCGAACAGGTTGGGCCTTAACCCATTGAAGTTTAGAAGAATAAGAGGTGATCTGATTGAAACATATAAGATCCAGAGAGGATCTGATAGGGTAGATACCAGGAAGGTGTTTCCACTTTTGGGAGAGGCTAGAGCCAGAGGACACAATTTAAGGATAAGAGGTCTGCTATTTAAGATGGAGATGAGGAGAATTTTTTTCTCTCAAAGCATCGTTAGTATGTGGAATTCACTTTCCAAGAAAGCAGTGGAGGCTTGTTATTGAATTTATTCAAGGCCGAGTTAGACAGATTTTTGATCAACAAGGGAGTTGAGAACGATGGGGAGCAGGCAGAAAGTGGAGTTGAGACCACAACCAGATCAGCCATGAACTTATTGAATGGTGGAGCAGGCTCAAAGGGCTAAATGGCCTACTCCTGCCCCTAAATCCTATGTTCCTACACACTTGAATTTGAGAATCATGATATCAGACCTGACACTAAACACAAAGTCTGTTGGGCAGAGATTCTCCCCAAAGTGCTCAATGGTGCTGAAGCTTGGACAACTTATAGATGACATACCAAGGCCTGAGAACATCAATCCTGTCTTAGAAAGTCCTTGTGAATCAAGTGAGAAGACAAAAAAAAACAAACATGAGCTTCATCCAAAACACAGATATGCCCACTGTAGAGGCCACGATAGTCCCACATCAGCTGGAGATGGGCAGGACAGGTCATCAGAATGCTTGACTTAAGACTGCCCAAACAGCTGCTCTATTCAGAGGTAAGCTAGGGAACCTATTTACACGGGAGTCAAAAGAAGTGTTTCAAAGATAATCACAAAGCTCTATTAACATCAACACATGGGAAGCAGTTGACCGATTGTGGCCAAAATGACGATTCATCATCAAAAATGGTGTCAAAACATCCAGGAAACAATAGCAGCCACTGAGAGAGAACAGCAAGAGGCAAGGAAAAAAAAGAGGGCAGCTGCTGAAACCAACAATCCACCACCACCTCTACCGGCCGACAGCCGATGTCCTCACTGCAAGCGAGCCTGCAAGGCTAAGATAGGACTCAAAAGCCATCTGCAAACTCCCAACAGTGACATCTCACTTCCACTCAGTCATCCACAAAAAAGAAGCATTCTTGACCTGAGGGATTGCTGATAAGACTATTTACAAGGTATACTGCAACAAAATGTCAAGCCTTCTTTGGTACATGGCAGTAAGGGCTTGGAAATACCATCACATCCAAGTTCCCCTCCAAGACACACACCAACCTGACTTGGTCGTATATTTCAATGTTCCATCATCGTTCTTAGGGCAAATTCCAGGAGCACTTTACCTAAGGGCATCTGGGTGCACCTTTACCACATCGATGACAGCAGTTCAATGCAGCTCATTGCCACCTGAATAGGCAACAGATATTGGAGGTGCCAGGAACATCCATACCCAAAGAATAAAAAAAAATGATGCGCTTATTTCAAAACCAAATTTCAGCAAGACAAAAACTTTGTTGGGATTTTCCCTCAATGTAGCAGTAGAACCTTGTTAAAAAAAACCCATTTTATTCGTCCCTTAAACCGAATAACTACTATAAATAAAGGATCATTAAAGGAGGGAAGGGTGGCGGCTGCCACCGCACCGGAGGGGAATGGGGATGCTGGCCAGTCGGGGGGGGGGCAGAGGCCATCTCTCCGGGGAGTGGGGTGCAGGGGGTGTTGGACTGCAGCTGCAAGCCAGGGAGAGAGAGGCTGCATCAGCCAGCCAGGGAGAGAGGGACTGTGGCAGGGGTATGGTAAGATATTGGTGAATTTTTAAAATTCTGCTTCTATGCGTATCCAAACACTCCATATGTCATCCAAGTATTTGTAGTAACACATAGGGAACCTGGGACCCATTTTAAATATAGTACCCTCTTTTCCCGCTCTGCCATGTACATGTTTGCATATGCTGGGATAGATTTCTTATCCAAGCAGTGCCTTTGATTTGGAGATAAAAGTTATCTGTGTATTCCACTGTGGTAGTGATTCTTCCTGCCAAAGTGAACAACTCATTTTCCCACATTATACTCTATCTGCCAGGTTTTTGCCCAATCACTCAATTTATCTATATCCGTCTGAAAATTTTACAACCATGCCTTCGCTCCCCTCATCAAAGTAATTGATGTAAATTGTAAAATGTTGAGGCCCCAGCACAGACCCCTGAGGGACTCCACTCGCTACATCCTGCCGATCAGTTGAAGACTCAATTATGCATGCTCTGTTTTCTTCCAGCCAACCAATCTTCCACCCATGCTAATATATTACCACCTGCACCATGAGCTTTTATCTTCTGCAACATCCTTTGATGTAGCAGCTGATCAAATGCCTTCTGGGAAATCATGTACAGCACGTCTACAGACTCCCCTTTATCCACGGTGTATGTTACTCCTTCAAAGAACTCCAATAAATTGGTTAAACACAATTTCCCTTTCACAAAATCATGCTGACTCTTCCCAATTACTTTGACTTTTTCTAAGTGTCCAGCTATAACTTCCTTAATGATCAATTCTGACACATTCCCCATGACAGACATCAAGCTAACTGGCCAAAACTTTCCTGTCTTCTACCTCCTTCCCTTCCTGAATAGAGGGGTTATATTTGCTACTTTCCAGTGTGATGGAACCTTCCCAGAATCTAGTGAATTTTGGAAAATTAACACCAACACATCTACGACCTCATTAGCCACCTCTTTTAAGACCCTAGGGTGTAGTCCATCAGATCAGAGACTTGTCAGCTCACAGCTTCATTAGTTTATTCAATCCCAGTTCCCCAGTGATTATAATTTCACCAAATTCCTCTCTCCCTTCCACCTCCTGACTTACAGCTATTATTGGAATGATTTTTGTATCTTCCATAGTGAAGACAGAAGCAAAACATTTGTTCATTTCATCTGCCAGTTCCTTATTATCTACTACAAAAACAGAATTACCTGGAAAAACTCAGCAGGTCTGGCAGCATCGGCGGAGAAGAAAAGAGTTGACGTTTCGAGTCCTCATGACCCTTCGACAGAACTTGAGTTCGAGTCCAGGAAAGAGCTGAAATATAAGCTGGTTTAAGGTGTGTGTGTGGGGGGCGGAGAGATAGAGAGACAGAGAGGTGGAGGGGGTTGGTGTGGTTGTAGCGACAAACCCCCTCCACCTCTCTGTCTCTCTATCTCTCCGCCCCCCACACACACACCTTAAACCAGCTTATATTTCAGCTCTTTCCTGGACTCGAACTCAAGTTCTGTCGAAGGGTCATGAGGACTCGAAACGTCAACTCTTTTCTTCTCCGCCGATGCTGCCAGACCTGCTGAGTTTTTCCAGGTAATTCTGTTTTTGTTTTGGATTTCCAGCATCCGCAGTTTTTTTGTTTTTATCTCCTTATTATCTACTATTAACTCCCCACTTTTACTCTCCAGCCGACCAACACTCGCTTTACTTACTCTTTTCCTTTTTAAATACCCGTAGAAACTCTTGCAATACATTTTTATATTTCTAGCTAGCTTCCTCTCATACTCTAATTTCTCCTGATTAACCTTATATTCATTCTCTGCCATTCTTTACATTCTGACCAATCATCTAACCTGCCCCTAATCTTTGCGGAGTTTTATGTTTTTTTCCTTAAGTCGGTGCTTTCCTTAACTTCTTTAGTTAACCACGGATGGTGGGTCCACATTTTAGAATTTTTCTTTATAGTAGGAATATACTCATTCTGAAATATCCCCTTAAATGTCTGCCACTGCTTCTCTATTGATCTATCCTCTAGCCTAGTATCAGAATTCACTTTAGCTAGCTCAGCTTACATGCCCACATAGTTGCCCTTATTTAAGTTTAAAATACTAGTCTTAGATCTACTTTTCTCCCTTTCAAACTGGATGTAAAGTTCAATCATATTGTGACCGCTGCTACCTAGGGGTACCTTTATTCTGAGATCATTAATTAATCCCATCACATTACACGGTACCTAGTCTAATATAACCTGTTCCCTAAGATAAAAACAAAAAAACTGTGCATGCTGGAAATCCAAAACAAAAACAGAATTACCTGGAAAAACTCAGCAGGTCTGGCAGCATCAGCGGAGAAGAAAAGAGTTGACGTTTCGAGTCCTCATGACCCTTCAACAGTTCTGTCGAAGGGTCATGAGGACTCGAAACGTCAACTCTTTTCTTCTCCGCTGATGCTGCCAGACCTGCTGAGTTTTTCCAGGTAATTCTGTTTTTGTTTTTAACCTGTTCCCTAGTTCGTTCCAGAATGTGCTGCTCTAAGAATCTATCTCGAAA
The DNA here is from genome assembly GCF_017639515.1 of Carcharodon carcharias. Taxonomy (NCBI): domain Eukaryota; kingdom Metazoa; phylum Chordata; class Chondrichthyes; order Lamniformes; family Lamnidae; genus Carcharodon; species Carcharodon carcharias. The sequence goes on along the minus strand of NC_054467.1, from coordinate 138,860,900 downwards.
GCATTTTATCAACTCATCATCCAGGATACCACTGCCAATCTGGTTTTTCCAATTTATATGTAGATTAAAAACACCCATAATTATTGTCATCTCTTTATCACAAGCACCCAACGTTTCTTCTTATATACGTTGTCCTATATTGTGGTTACTGTTTGAGGGCCTATAGACCACTCACACTAGTGACTTCTTTCCTCTAATATTCCTCATCTCCACCCAAACCGATTCTACACCCTGATCTCCTGAACCAAGGTCATCTCTAACTATTGCGCCAACAGTGCTACCCCTCCACCTTTACCTAGCTTCCTATTCCTCTTGAACGTCATATACTTCTCAATATTCAGTACCCAAGCCTTGTCATCCTGCAGCCACGTCTCTGTGATGGCTATCAGATCATATTTATTTATTTCAATGTGTGCTATCAATTAATTTACTTTGTTATGAATGCTATGTGCAGATACAAAGCCATCAGTTTAGTTTTTTTGTTATCTTTGTAACATCTAGCCTTGATTGTTAGTGCATTTTATAGGTTTTTTTTTCACTCTGTCCCTTCCTGCCACTCTCTGGCCCTCATTACTATTTTTCTCTCCTGCCTTGACTGTACCCTTTGATTTGCTACAATTACACAAGTTTGATCCCTCACCCCCTTTGTTTACTTTGAAGCATTCTACTTCCCTATTTACGCAGCTCATTAAAACACTGGTCCCAGCATGGCTGACCGTCCCAACATACAGCCCCCCACTTTCACCAGTACTGGTGCCAGTGCTCCACGAACCAGAACCCAATTCTCCCACATTAGTTTTTCAGTCACACATCATTTCTCTAATCTTATTTGCCCTATGCCAATTTGCATATGGCTCAAGCAATAATCCAGAGATTATTACCTTTGAGGATCTGTTTCTTAATTTGGTGCCTAGCTCCTCATACTGACTATGCAGAACCTCATTCCTCATCCTGCCCATGTCAGTGGTACCTATATGGGCCATGACAACTGGATCCTTCCCATTCCACTGTAAGTTCCTCTCCAGCCATGAGCAAATGTCCTGACCCCTGGCACCAGGCAGGCAACACTGACATTTGGACTCTTGCTCTTTGCTGCAGAGAACAGTGTCAATGCTCTGCACTATATTAACTCCCACTACCACTACTTTCCTGTTTGCTCTTCCTACTTGAATGGCTTCCTGTACCACAGCGTCATAGTCAATCAGCTCAACCACCCTGCAGTCCCCACTCTCATCCAAACAAACTGAAAGAACCCCAAACCTGTTGGACAATTGCAGAGGCTGACACTCCTGACCTCTGGGTCCCCTTACCTGCCTCAGCTGCAGTCACACCCTCCTGTCCCTGACCACCTTCTAAATCAGAAGTCCCTACCCTAATGCCTCCTGGTAACTTTCCACCTTCCCTGATGTGTCGCAGTATCTGCAGCTCGGCTTCAGCTCAATGACTCTGAGGCAAAGCTCCTCAAGCCACAGTCAGCACTTTCCAAACCCACAACTACTTCCATCTAGGAGGACAAGCACAGCAAACACATGGGAACACCACCAACTGGGAGTTTCCCTCCAAGCCACTCACCACCCTGACTTGGCAATATATCGCCGTTTGTTCACTGTCGCTGGGTCAAAATCCTGGAACTCCCTCCCTAACAGCATGCTGGGTATTCTACAACACATGGACTGCAGCGGTTCAAGAAGGCAGCTCACCATCACCTTCTCAAAGACAATTAGGCATGGGCAATAAATGCTGGTCTACCTATTCTCTGCATCCCATTAATGAATTTTAAAAAGACGCTTACTGCAGACACGTTTGCCTCGGATCACACTGGTATCCAGGAGCTCCCACATGCTGCAACCTTGACACATCACCTGTCCTGCCATCTTTGTGTTTTAATTAACTACTTAATTATTTTATTTAATTACTTGTCCATTTTTACAGGTTAGTGATGTAACCACCTCTATCAAGTGTTATGTATCTTGAATCTAACTAGGCGGTTTCTGTGCTAAATGATTCCAGTCTATGACTCATTAAAACATGGTTTAAAGCTTGGGAAAAAAATCATTGAAATGTGAGTATATGTGAATTAAACCACTCGTTACCTGGTGGTTAGCACAGATTTAACTTGTGCGTATTCCCCTTGTGCACAGTTGAACCTTTGGAAGTCAGTATCCTGACACGTTTGTCAGTACTAACTTTAAACAAAGTATTGAAGGGAAAGAAACTTGAAATTGGCAGAACAAAACCAAAGAATTCTGGTAAGTGCTGATTGCTTGCAATTACTTTTTAAAAGGTGCTATAGTTGTGAAATTCACTCCCAATAAGTTACCTTGTCCCAAGTAGTTAGAATTTTCATTTTGGCAACAGAATATGGGAGATTTATATATAATGAATTAACAAAAACATTTATAGATTCACACGCAGTCTTTGGTATTTGTGCTACCATATCATACCAAAGAAAGAAACACTCAAAAAATTCAACACGACAGAAGGTAATGTTATTACATGATTGCATCACCTAATAAAGGAGTTAATGAGAATAAAATAGGAGCTCCTGAAAACAAAAAAGTAGCCCAAGAAAATTTCAAGAAAAGCCTTCAGAAAAAAATATTTTGATCCCTGATTACAGCTAACTCTTTTTTTAACCTTTTATTCACTTTCCATGTATAATAATCAGATGGGACCGGGGGTGGGGTGGCGGCGGCAGAATCAGACTCTGCAGAATAACATGAGGTTCAAGGAAATCCTCCTTCAACAAAAATAAGCCCAGTTCTGCTTGAATATCACACATATTTGGAGCAATGGAAAATGGTATCTGGAACAAAACAATATAATCCTAAATTAGTGTTAGGTTTCTATTAAATCATTTGATAATATTAATGCTGTTAAACCATTGCATTATATTCAATTTTAATTCATTCACGGGATGTGGACAGTGTTGGCTGGGCCAGGATTTATTGCCCATCTCTAGTTGCCCTTGAGAAGGTGGTGGTGAGCTGCCTTCTTGAACCAGTGCAGTCCATGTGGTGTAGGTACACCCACAGTGCTGTTAGGAAGGGAGTTCCAGAATTTTAACCCAGCCACAGTGAAGGAACTGTGATATATTTTCAAGTCAAAGGGGCCTTGGTGAATTCCTGCAGTGCATCTGGTAGATGGTGCGCACTGCTGCTACAGTGCATTGGTGGTGGAGGGAGTGAATGTTTGTGGATGTGGTGTCGATCAAGCGGGCTGCTTTGTCCTGGTTGGTGTCAAGCTTCTTGAGTGTTGTGGGAACTGCACTCATCCAGGCAAATGGGGAGTATTCCATCACACTCCTGACTTGTGCCTTGTAGATGGTAGACAGGCTTTGGGGGGTCTGGAGGTGAGTTACTCATCGCAAGATTCCTAGCCTCTGACCTGCTCTTTTTATATAACTAGTCCAGTTCAGCTTCTGGTCAATGGTAACCCCCATTGATAGTGGGGAATTCAGTGATGATAATTCCATTGAACATCAAGGGGTGATGGTTGGATTCTCTCCAGTTGGAGATGGTCATTGCCTACACTTGTGTGGCATGAATGTTACTTGCCACTTGTCAGCCCAAGCCTGGATATTGTCCAGGTCTTGCTGCATTGGGACATGGAATGCTTCAGTATCTTAGGGGTTGTGAATGGTGCTGGACATTGTGCAATTATCAGTGAACATCCTCACTTCTGACCTTAGGAAAATCATTGATGAAGCAGCTGAAGATGGTTGGGCCGAGGGCACTACCCTGAGGAACTCCTGCAGCAATGTCCTGGAGCTGAAATGACTGACCTCCAACAACCACAACCATCTTCCTTCGTACTAGGTATGACTCCAACTAGCAGAGAATTTTCCCTGATTCCCATTGACTCCAGTTTTGCTAGGGCTCCTTGATGCCACACTTGGTCAAATGCTCCCTTCATGTCAAGGGCAGTCACTTTCACCTCAACTCAGAAGTTCAGCTCTTTTGTCTATGTTTGACTGAAGGCTGTAATGAGGTCAGGAGTTGAGGGGCTTTGGTGGAATCCAAACTGGGCGGCAGTGAGCAGGTTATTGCTAAGCATGAGGTCAGGAGTTGAGGGGCTTTGGCAGAATCCAAACTGGGCAGCAGAGAGCAGGTTATTGCTAAGCAAGTGCCGCTTGATGGCACTGTTGACGACCCCTTCCATTGCTTTACTGATGATCAAGAGGGCACTGATGGGGCGGTAATTGGCCAGGTTGGATTTTTAAAATTTATTTACAGGATGTGGGCATCGCTGGCTAAGCCAGCATTTATTGCCCATCCCTAATTGCCCTTGTTCAGAGGGCATTTTAAGAGTCAACCACATTGTTGTAGGTCTGGAGTCACATGTAGGCCAGACCAGATAAGCATGGCAGACTTCCTTCCCTAAAGGACATTTATGAACCAGATGGGCTTTTACAACAATTGACAATGGTTTCATGGTGATCTTAGACTTTTAATTCCAGATTTTTATTGAATTCAAATCGCAACATCTGCTGTGGCAGGTCTCCAGAGCATTATCCTGGGTCTCTGGATTACTAGTCCAGCGACAATACCACTATGCCATCACCTCCCCATGATGTTGACATTTCTCAATGGATACACACAACTGCAAATTCTAAACTGCCTCAAGTCTTCAAGAATTCTTACACCCTTGGAACAAACAATCTAGCACTGAAAGTCAGTCCAGAGATGGGTGTCTACTCCTCTGATGACATCATCTCACATGTCACATACATCACAATGTGCACAATGAGTAGAGCATGCAGCTCAGGATTCAACTTTAAGCACAAAAACAGAGAATTCAGGGTTTCTAATCTCAAAAATCAAGAAAAAAATTATTAATCCACAACCGTGGAACTTATATGAGTTGGTAAATTGCAACACTAATGGCCCGTAGGAAGAGACATATAAGAGTGCCAAGATTTTCAAAAATTAAGTACTCAACCAGGCTTGTGAAACACCAACCATTTTTAACTGTTGTTTTCTGCATTCAACATTTTTGTGTACAGTTAGTCTGGTTACATATTTTAGCAGTTCATCACCACTTTTGCACTGACATTAAGCAATTTCAGCTGTGTAACACAATGTATTAGTACAACTTGGCTGCTGATTCTGTCATTTGACTGCACGAAACGTGCAACAAACAAGACAGACAACGCCACCTCCATGAGATAGTTTCACACATTTTGAGCACAGTATATATAATTTATACTCTGATTCAAAGACAGGTTTGAACATTTCGGACCATTTAAAAACTTAAATATGAGCACTTATTAATATTTGGACAGAACCAAATCCCTGCTGCTTTTCGCCTAACATTAATCAGCTGGCAATCAGTACACATCTCCTTTGTCCCTGGACAAAAAGAAATGCACACTCAGCACTAACTCAGGTCTGCAGAATACAAATTACGCTATCCCAGTAGGACAACATCCCTACACAAGGCTCACTGACAATTATCTCAATAAAGTGCTGGTCATTTGCTATTTAAGAAAGATAATAAGCTTCAAAATAAGGACTATAGCTTCTCTGCCAATGGAGCAGAAACAATCACCTCAACAACTGACACTTGAGTCTTCCCGTGATCATGCAACCACTCAAGTCACTGTAATAATTTAAAATTTTGTCCAGTTCAAAATACTTGTTAAAAGTTCTGAACCTATGTGCACGGTGTTTACACCATGAGATGGCAGAGTGCAAATTTTAAAAGATGCTTTCAAAATGACCACCTTTAACCTCGTGTCAACAGTTTTCTCAAAAAGGAAATGATTTGTTTTCAGGGTCAACTTGCAAAAACAACAGAACATGGAGGTTGGGGGGCGGGGGCGCGGCAAAGAGAGGGGTAACGACAATTGAAATTCAAGAGGGAAACAAAGCAGAAATATTTGACAGTCCATCAGCCGAGTGCAGATGATCCAGGTGCAACCGAACAGTGAAAGACTGATGGGAAAGGGCGCTGATCCAAATGCGTTCTGGATTACCTTTAAAGTCACATTCGGACAGCACAACATATACCACGGTAGGGTCCAGGTGAGAGAACATCTCAGTCATCCTGTCTAGCAACTCCTCCTTGTTCACCCCGGCAGAGTCCACGGAAGCAGAAGACGCAACGACCGAACTGGAGCCGGAGGCCCGACTAGGAACTGGAGCCTGGACGCGATTGACTGTGGCCGGAGCCGGCACCGAAGTGCTGATCCTGGGCGGAGGCCCCATTCCAGACGGTCGAGCCGGACTAGATGCGGCGGGATTCCGCCTTTTCCTCGGCATTTTGCTCCTGTCTGTCAGCCGGAGCCAGGCCCGGAAACGGCCGCAGCGCGAGCGGGAGGGGCGGGGTCAGAATCGACGTCACTCAGGGTCAGTGCGCGGGGGTGGGGCTGCGCGCCAAGTCACGTGGCTGAAGGGCCCGTCCAATGCTGTCAATTGGCCCAATCAGATAGCTGCTTGACTCTGGTAACATTCAACCTGCAAACTTGAACCCCAGTTCCTCCCGCACACAAGTATCAAAGGATAGCAGGAATAGGCCATTTGGCCCTTCGAACCTGCCCCGCCATTCGATAAGATAATGGCTGATATGTGGCCTCAACTTAACTTTCTTGTCGGCCCCTCCCATAACTCCTGACTCCCTTGCCTATCAAAATTCTATCTAATTCAGCCTTGAATAAATTTAATGATCCAGCCTCCACTGCTTTCTGGGGCAGAGAATTCCATAGACCTTCTGCAAGGAAAATATTCTTCCTGACCAAGGCTGGGAACTGATAATCCAAGGGTACTCAACATTTAGCAAGGACACGTGTAGTAATTATAGTTCTGGTAAATATAGGACTGTAGGTTTAAAAATAATCCTGTGTTTGTAAGATCATATGATCTGTGTAAACCGATGAGTTAGCAGCGGGGGGAACCTCTGGAGCAAGGTTTTCTTTGGTTATAGAGTTAGATGCACGTGTAGCTGCTGCTGTCTTCTAAATAAAGTTCAATGTTTCCACCAAGAAAAGTTGCCTGGAAAATCAACTCTCTAACAAACTGGTGATGAGGATAAATCAGATCCGGTGTTGTCCCTTGCCCAGTGATTGTGAGTATCTCAGATAATTAAAAAGAAAGGAAGATTTACTCATCCGAGATGCCATAGTTTGGCAGAGTCGAGCGCTTTGAGCCAGCCACAGACGACTGGTCTCAATATATAGAATGTCTTGCATCCTACTTTCAAGTCAACAAAATCACAGGGGAGGGAAAGAGGAGAGCCATTCTCCTGAGTATTTATGGAAGCAAAACCGACAGTTTAATTCAAAGCCTGACGGCCTCTAGCATCCCTGATTCGAAGACCTTCAGTGAATTACTAGACCTCGTTAAGTGACATTTTCAACCTAAGCCCTCAGTCACAATGCAGAGGTTCAGGTTCAATTCACGGAATACAGCACTGGGGAAAACCATTGCTACCTACATGGCAAAATTAAAACAACTAAGAGAATATTGTGATTTCTGGTGAAACCCTGACTTATATGCACAGGGATTGTTTGGTCTGTGGTGTGCAAGAGGATGCTATTCAGCAAAGATTGCTGGCTGGAGTGGATCTTAATTTTAAGAAAGCATTAGAAATAGCGCTTGCAATAGAAAGTGCTGAAAGGGATTCACAAGCAATTCAAGGTGCGCAAAATGGTGCCGTTTTCCTAGTCGGTCAGCTGAAAGTGGCATTAAAAGCCAGGACTCCACCATGAAGTGGGAAACAGCCCCTGCTAACCAAACATTTAGAGGAAACAGCTTAGCAGAAAATTCAAAACTAATTTTTATTGATATGGAAACAATCATATTCCTAACAATTGCCAATTTAAAAAGGTGGAGTGTCATTTTTGTCACAAAAGAGAACATATATTGAAATATTGCAAAACAAGATTAAAACAGGCTTCCAGGCAACAAACGAAGTCCAATGAAGTATATAGTGTGGATGATCCACAAACAACCAGTTCTGACATTTATCCCTTATTCAACATGAAAGTTGGGAAGACAGAACCAATTACTGTCACACTGCAAGTGAATGGTAAACCCTTAAAATGGAGAACATTTTGTAATCGGAAAACACACTTTCAGATATTTAAATAAAAATGCTCAAAAATTAAATTTTGAACAAACCTTTGCCAAGTTGAAAATGTTTACAGGCAAAGAAATTCAGGTATAAGGTATCACCAGAGTAATTGTTTATTATAAACACCAAACAGCACCAGTGATGGTGGTGGAAGGTTAAGGTCCAAGCCTTCTAGGTCGTGATTGGCTGAAGGAAATTAAACTGGTCCAAAATTTTCCCATTGTGAGCAGTAGAACTGCTGGAGCTGCCAAAAAAAATGACACCATCTTCAAAGATGAACTACAAAAAAAATCAAAGGCCTACAGGCCAAGATTTATGTGGACCCACAAGCAGCTCTTGAAAGCAAGACTGGTGCCATATGCCCTGAGAGAGAACGTTGATGCTGACTTGAATCGGCTCAAGAGGCTGGGCGTCATAAAAGTGGTTCAGTTCCCAGAGCGGGCCGCACCCACTGCCCCATCCTAAAACCGGATCAAACCATCCAGATCTGTGGGGACTATAAACTAACTGTCAACCAAGCAGCCAAACTGGACAGATACCCTATTCCCAAGATTGAAGACCTCTACACCAAACTATCAGGAAGGACAATTTATACAAAGCTTGATATGAGTCACTCATATCAGCAATGTTTTTTAAAATTATTCATGGGATGTGGGTGTCACTGGCTAGGCCAGCATTTATTGCCTAATTGCCCTTGTTCAGAGGGCATTTTTAAGAGTCAACTACATTGCTGTGGGTCTGGAGTCATGTGTAAGCCAGACCAGGTAAAGACAGCAGATTTCCTTCCCTAAAGGACATTAAACTGGAACTGGATGATGCCTCCTGAAATTTGTGACCATAAACACCCACAAAGCATTATATAAATACACATGCCTGCCCTTCGGTGTTTCTTCGGCCTGTGCCATTTGTTAGAGGATTATGGAGAGCTTGCTACAGGGACTACCTCAAGTTGTGGTCTACCTGGATGATGTATTAATAACTGGATTCACAGAAAAGGAACACTTGACTAAACTAGAGGAAGTCCTGAAACGATTTTTAGAAGCAGATGTGCGCCTAAGAAGGAGAAATGCACTTTTCAGGCAAATGAAATCATTTATTTGGGCCACCAGGTAGAGGCCCAAGGGTTACACCCTGTTGAAGAGCCTGCACTTAAGAATGTCTCTGAACTTAAATCATTTTTAGGAATGGTAAATTATAATGGCCAATTTCTACCAAATTTATCAACAGTCCTGGCCCCTCTACATTCACTGCTAAAGAAAAACCAGCATTGGGGTTGGAAGTCACCCCAAGAAGAATTCTTCATGAAAGTAAACCAGCTCTTGCATTCTTCAAATTTGTTAGTGCACTACGACCCGACAAAGGAATTGGTGCTAACCTGCAATGCATCCCCCGGTGGAGTGGGAGCAGTACTATCTCACAAGATGGACGACAGTACGGAGAGGCCGATAAGCTACGTTTCTAGGACACTTACCACAGCTGATAAAGGATAATCTCAGATTGAAAAGGAAGGGCTGTCAATTAGTTTTGGTGTAAAAAAATTCCACCAAAATGTGCATGGGCGACACCACAATAGTATCAGACCGCAAACCACTCTTGGGTCTGTTTAGCGAGGATAAGGCTATCCCTCTCAAAGCTTCTGCACAAATTCAAAGATAGGCCCTAATTTTAGCGGCATATGAATACGCCTTTGTGCATAGACCAGGGATTCGTATAGCCAATGCTGATGCCCTAAGTCGCCTTCCTTTGCAAGAGAACAATGACCATGTCCCAATTCCCCAAGACCTTATATTAGTGATGAATTTCCTGGATTCCTCACCAGTCTGTGTTAGACAGATAAGCAGCTGGATGAACCGTGATCCAGTCCTATCTCGAGTGATATACCAAGTATTACATGGATGGTCCCAGGAACCAGTCTCTGATGAATTGAAGCCATTTTTCAACCAAAGACACAAAATGAGCAATCAAGATGGTATTTTATTGTGGGGTGCACAAGTAGTAGTTCCTTCACAAGTCTTAGTAGAGTTGCGCAGTGCCCATCCAGGAATCTCAAGAATGAAGACAATAATGTGAAGTTATCTTTGGTTGCCAGGAATGGGCAGCGATATTGAGAAAGCGGTTAAACACTGTGTGCAATGCCAACAGCTGCAAAAGTTGCAGGTGGCAGCCCCATTACGCCCAAGGGAATGGCCTGGTAGACCTTGGGTGAGATTTCACATAGATTACTTCAATCCTTTTCCTGGAACCATTTTTCTACAATGTAGTTACATGACTTCCGAATCTTTGGCAGGAAACATATTTTCTGGAACTGCATTAACATCAGGTACTTCATTAGGCACAGGCAGTTTAGTGTGTCCACTCCAGCAAAGACATTGGGCATGTCTGTCCTTGGCTGAGCAACTTCAACAGGAACCACAGGTTCAGCAATGGTCACAGGCATAACATCATTTTGTTGGGGTACCTCTCTTCTTCCTAAATAATCCACATACTTATGGGTGATCCAGCCCTCCGCTTCAGGAAAATGGGATCAGGAAACCACCTGAAAGAATTAATTTGTAATTTCATGACCTGAGTAAATAAAATATTGTAATGTCATGAGATACATATCCTTGTAAATACAACATGTACAGAAACCTTAATGGGGGAGGAATGTAATAATTATAGTCCTGATAAACATAGGACTGTAGCTCTAAGAATAATCCTATGTTGTAAGATCACATGATCTGTGTAAACCAATGAGCTAGCAGCACGGGAAACCTCTCGGAGAGAGTTCTTCTTTAGATATAGAGTTAGGTGCACACATGCTATCTTCTAAATAAAGTTCAATGTTTCCACCAAGAAAAGTTCCCTAGAAAATCAATTCTATAACAAGAGGCAAAAAAGGAAAAGGAGGTCGGGTGGCATTGTTAGTTAAGGATGAAATCAGTGCAAGAATGAGAGGGTAAAAGCAAAATACTGCGGATGCTGGAAATCTGAAATAAAAACAGAAAATGCTGGAAAAGCTCATTAGGTCCGGCAGCATCTGCGGGGAGAGAAACAGAGTTAACATTTCAAGTCTGTATGACTCTTCTTCAGCTCTGAAGGACTTGAAACATTAACTCTGTTTCTCTCCCCACAGATGCTGCCAGACCTGTTGAGTTTTTCCAGCATTTTCTGTTTTTATTTTACAATAGTGAGAGGATATTGGCTCAGAGAATCTAAATGTAGAATCAGTCTGGGTGGAGCGAAGAAGCAACAGCGGGTGGAAAACATTAATGGGAGTTGTCTATAGGCCTCCAAACAGTAGTGGTAAAGGTAGGAGACGGCATTAAACAGGAAATTAGAGATGCATGTAACAAGGGCATGGCAGTAATCATGGGTGACTTTAGACTGGGCAAACCAAATTAGCAATAATACTGTGGCGGATGAATTCCTGGAGTTTGTATGCAATGGTTTTTTAAACCAGTACATCGAGGAACCAACTAGGGAGCAGGCTATCCTAGATTTGGTTTTGTGCAATGAGAAGGAATTAATTAATAATCATGTTGTGCGGGGTCCTTTAGGGAACAGTGACCATAAAAGATAGAATTCTTCATTAGGATGGAAAGTGAAGTAGTCCAGTCCGAAACTAGGATCCCAAATCTAAACAAAGGAAACTATGAAGGTATGAGGCATGAGTCGGCTAAGATCGATCAGGGAACTTCATTAAAAGGCATAATGGTGGATTGGCAATGGTTAATATTTAAGGAATGATTGTATGCATTGCAACAGTTATACATTCGTTTCTGGCACAAAAACATGACATGAAAAGCGACCCAACCATGACTAACAAAATAAATTAAGGATAGTATTAGATCCAAAGAGGAGTCATATAAAGTCGCTAGAAAAAGTAGCAAGCCTGAAGATTGGGAGCAGTTTAGAATTCAACAAAGAGAACCAAGAGATTGATTAAGAGGGGAAAAATAGTGTCTGAAAGTAAACTTGTAAGGAACATAAAAGCGGAATGTAAGAGCTTCTATAAGTATGTAAAAAGAGAAAGATTAGTGAACACAAATGTAGGTCCCTTACAGTCCAAAACAGGAGAACTTATGATAGAGAACAAGGAAATGGCAAAGCAATTAAACAACTACTTTAGTTCTGTCTTCACAGAGGAAGGCGTAAATAACTTCCCAGAAATGCTAGGAAACCAAGGGTCTTGTGAAAAGGAGGAATTGAAAGAAATTAGTATTACTACAAATATAGTGCTAGAGAAGTTAATGGAGCTGTAAAGGCCAATAAGTTCCCAGGGCCTGATAATCTACATCCCAGGATACTAAAGGAGGTGGCCATGGAAATAGTAGATGCATTGGTTTAATATGAAGGATGTGATAACAGGGCACTTAGAAAATATCAACAGGATTAGACAAAGTCAATATGGATTTATGAAAGGGAAATCATGTTTGACAAACCTACTGGAATTTTTTGAGGATGTAACTAGCAGAATAGATAAGTGGGAATCAGTGGATGCGGTGTATTTGGATTTTCAGAAAACTTTTGATAAGGTCCCACATAAGAGGTTAGTGCGCAAAATTAAAGCTCATGGGGTTGGGTTTAATATATTGGCATGGATTGAGAATTAGTTAGCAGACAGGAAACAGGGAGTCAGAATAAATGGGTCTTTTTTGGCTGTGACTAATGAGATACCACAGGGATCAGTGCTTGGGCCCCAGCTATTCACAATATACATCAGTGATTTGGATGAGGGAACCAATTGTAATATTTCCAAGTTTGCTGATGACACGAAACTTGGTGGGAATGTGACTGGTGAGGAGGATGTTAAGAGGCTTCAAGGTAATTTAGACAGGTTAAGTGAGTAGGAAAATACATGGTAGATGCAGGATAATGTAGATAATTGTGAAGTTATCCATTTTAGTATGAAAAACAGAATAGCAGAGTATTATTTAAATGGTGATAGATTGGGAAATGTTGCTATACACAGGGTGTGTACAAGGGTCCTTGTACACCAATCACTGAAAGCAAGCATACAGGTGCAGTATGGGGGAGGTGATAGCATGGTGGTATTGTCACTGGACCAGTATTCCAGAAGATCCAGGGTAATTCACTGGAGACCTGGATTCAAATCCCACCATGGCAGATTCAATAAAAATCTGGAATTAATTGCCGATTGTTGTTAAAATCCATCTCCTATAGGAAAGGAAATCTGCTGCCTTACCTGGTCTAGCCTACATGTAACTCCAGGCCCACAGCAATGTGGTTGACCCTGAATAGGACAATTAGGGATGGGTAATAAATGCTGGCCTAACCAGTGACGCCCACATCCCATAAACAAATAAAAAAAATAGCAATTAAGAAGGTATGTTGGCTTTCATTGCAAGGACTTGAGTACAGGAGCAAGGATGTCATTGTGCAGGGCCTTGGTGAGACCACACCTGGAGTACTTACCTAACATACCTTATATACTTACCATAGAGGGAGTGCTGTGAATGCTCACCAGACTGATTCCAGGGATGGTAGGATTGTTGTATGAGGGGATATTGTCTTGACTAGGTCTGTACTCACTGGAGTTTAGAAGAATGAGAGGGGATCTCATTGAAACATATAAAATTCTGACAGTTCTAGACAGACTGGGTGCAGGGATGGTGTTTTCTCTGACTGGGGGTCTAGAACAAGGAGTCACAGTCTCAGGATATGGCGGTAGACCATTTAGGACTGAGATGAGGAGAAACTTCTTCTCTCAGGGGGCGGTGAACCTGTGGAATTCTCTACCACAGAAGGCTATGGAGGCCAAGTCACTGAACATATTTAAGAAGGAAATAGACAGATTTCTGGACTCTAAGGGCATCAAGGGATATAGGGAGAGAGCGGATGTATGGCGTTGAGATAGAATATTAGCCATGATCATATTGAGTGTCGGACCAGCCTTGAAGGGCCAAATGACCTACTCCTGTTCCTGTTTTCTATGTTTCCATGTTTCTAGTTCCCTTTTAAAAGGGAGACCTCTTATTCTTAAACTGTGTTGCTTGGTTCTAGTCTCCCCCACAAGGGGAAACATCCTCTGAGTACCTACCATATCAAGTTCCCTCAGGATCCAATATATTTCAAAAAGATCACTCCTCATTCTTCTAAACTCCAACGTCTATAGGCCCACCCAGTTCAACTATTCATCATAAGGTAAGTTCTTCAACCTAGGAACGTGTCGAGTAAACCTCCTCTGAACTGTTTCTAACACAATTATGTTCTTTTTCAAATAAGGAGACTAAAATTGTATCAGCTCTGTTCTTAGCTTAGCTTCAACAAATTTACTGAGACTTTTATGGATGTACAAATTGAAGTTTGGTTTGAACATGTTTTTCTCTGACAAATAAATGAATAATTTTATAGGTTCTAAGTGAATAGTTGGGAACACTCAGAATCATAGAAATTTATGCTACAGAACAAAAACAGCTTATATTTATATAGCATCTTTAATGTAATGAAATGTCCCACAGCACTTCATAGGAGCATTATAAAATAAAGTATGACACCGAGCCACACAAGGAGATATTAGGTCAGATGACCAAAAGCTTGGTCAAAGGGGTTGGTTTTAAGAAGTGTCTTAAAGGAGGCAAGCGGAGTAGAGAGGCTTCAATTTAGGGAAAGTACTCCAGAGCTTGGGGCTCAGAACTGAAAGCACAACCACCAATGCAAATATGATTGGCAAGAGGACAAAATTAGAGGAGTGCAGATATCTTGGAGATTGTGGGGATGGAAGTGATTACAGAAATAGGGAAGGGCTAGGGTTTGGAGGAAAGAGGTAATTCAGCCCATCATGTCCATGCCAGCTGAAAAAGAGCTACACAGCCTAATCATACTTTCTGGCTCTTGGTCGATAGTCCTATAGGTTACACTTCAAGTGCATCTCCAAGTATTTTTTAAACGCAGTGAGAATTCCTGCCTCTGCCACACTTTCAGGCAGTGAGTTCCAGACCCCAACTACATTCTGGGTGAAAAAATTTCTCCTTGGCTCCCTTCTAATGCTTCTAACAATTACTTTAAATCTATGCCCCTTTGTATTGACTTCTCTGTGAAGGGAAATAGATCCTTTCCACTCTATCAAGACACTTCATAATTTTATACATCTCAATTAAGTCTCCCCTTAGCCTCCTCTCTTCCAAAGTAAACAACCCCAGCCTATGCAATTTTTCCTCATTGCTGAAATTCTACAGTTTTAGCAATACGTCGCAAAACTCCTCTGTATCCTCCCTCGTATGATCACATCCTTGCTGTAATATAGTGCACCAGAATTGTGCACAGTTCCCTAGGTATAGTCTAACTAGTGTTCTTTACAGTACTAAAAAATCTGCCCTGCTCTTATATTTTATGTTCAGCTAATAAAGGAAATCCTTTAACAAATTTATTTAAGCTATCCTGCTACTTTCATGGGTCCATAGATATTGTCTCAAAAATGTTTCTTTCTTTTTGAAAAATTATGTTTAAAAAACTTTCAACTGACTGGAAATTTGTTACTTTAAGAAATGAGACAGCAAACTGCTTTAAAATGCAAGCCCATCTTCCAAGATGAAAGTGAGAAAAGCAAACTAGAACCCCCTCTGAAAGGAAGTGTGAAGAGGGAGACATTTCAAACGAAACTACAGACATCAAAAGCCAATACTTTAAGGAAGAGATTAAAAATGCAAAGTGCTGAATTTAATCAACAGTAAAGACAATGGGAACTGCAAACCAACATGTTACACCCAACAGCATTCAACCCACCCACCCCCCCCCCCCGCCCCAGCCTTGGAGGATGAACTCACCCCATCTCCTGAGAAGAAAAGAGTTGATGTTTCGAGTCCTCATGACCCTTCAACAGAACTTGAGTTCGAGTCCAAGAAAGAGTTGAAATATAAGTTGGTTTAAGGTGTGTGTGTGGGGGGCGGAGAGATAGAGAGAGAGAGAGAGAGGTGGAGGGGGGGGTGTGGTTGTAGGGACAAACAAGCAGTGATAGAAGCAGATCATCAAAAGATGTCAACGACAATAGTACAATAGAACACATAGGTGTTAAAGTTAAAGTTGGTGATATTATCTAAACGAATGTGCTAATTAAGAATGGATGGTAGGGCACTCAAGGTATAGCTCTAGTGTGGGTTTTTTTTAATAATGGAAATAGGTGGGAAAAGGAAAATCTTTATAACTTATAGGAAAAAAAAGGAAGGGGGAAACAGAAAGGGGGTGGGGATGGGGGAGGGAGCTCACGACCTAAAGTTGTTGAATTCAATATTCAGTCCGGAAGGCTGTAAAGTCCCTAGTCGGAAGATGAGGTGTTGTTCCTCCAGTTTGCGTTGGGCTTCACTGGAACAATGCAGCAAGCCAAGGACAGACAGATATATAATAAAAAAAAAAACCCCACTAGAGCTATACCTTGAGTGCCCTACCATCCATTCTTAATTAGCACATTTGTTTAGATAATATCACCAACTTTAACTTTAACACCTATGTGTTCTATTGTACTACTGTCATTGACATCTTTTGATGATCTGCTTCTATCACTGCTTGTTTGTCCCTACAACCACACCCCCCCTCCACCTCTCTCTCTCTTTATCTCTCCGCCCCCCACACACACACCTTAAACCAACTTATATTTCAACTCTTTCTTGGACTCGAACTCAAGTTCTGTCGAAGGGTCATGAGGACTCGAAACGTCAACTCTTTTCTTCTCCGCCGATGCTGCCAGACCTGCTGAGTTTTTCCAGGTAATTCTGTTTTTGTTTTGGATTTCCAGCATCCGCAGTTTTTTTGTTTTTATCACCCCATCTCCTGTTGGTTTCTATTATCTCGAAATGTGTCAAAAGTTTCTGAGGTGAACAATCAAAAAGTGATTACTTGTTCTACAACAATGACTGTAAGACATGGGCCAGGATTTTCCCTTCGGAGATTTGGGGGCGGGGCCTGCTCGCCGAGGAGAGGATGACGTCGGGAGGAATCCCCGACGTCATCCCGGGCATTTAAATCTTAAGGAAGGCGGGCGGACAGCGAAATCAGCTCGTGTGACGTTGTCACGTGGGGACATGTTAATAATTTTAAAATGTCTCTATTTTTTGACTTTACTTAACTTTCACTAAACTCCCTGAGACAGGACTTTGCCTCAGGGAGCAGTGTGCTCCTTCGTGGGCAAGAGCACACTTTGACAGTTGGGGATTCCCTCCCCTCCCCAAAACAGGAAGCGCATAGTGCATAGTGCATAGCGCATAGCGCATAGCGCATATCGCATATCGCATAGCGCATAGCGCATAGCCCTTCCTGTCGGGCAGGCCCCTGGGTGGGCCTTAATTGGCCCACCAACTCAAAATGGTGGCGGGCCCCGTTTCGGCAGCGGGGTTCCGCTGCCCACCCACCACCGAGCCGGTGGGGCCCCCTGCCAGCCAAGGGCTAAATTCTGCCCATGGTAATTGAATTCCTTTTTGGGAATATACAGGCAGGAGGTTTTTAAGAACTTTTTTTTTGCCAAGCCAGACCAGAGAGAAGTCATGGAAGTCATCTGGAAAAACTGCTGGAGGGAACAGTAAGGAATCTCTCTCTCTCTCTCTCTTAAGTTAAGAAATACCCTATCTCTACAGTATAAAAATCCAGCCCAAGATATAGTGACTGTCCAATGGAAAGAACCTCATGAGAAACCCATTGATTTCCAGGAGACCGATCACAGAATTAAAAGGGAGGAAATTGCTTCCAGCGAAGTGCAGTTACCTGGACTTAATTGAACTCCAGGGCCAGGATTTCCCAGTTGACGAGCGGGGGGTGGGGCCCGCTCGCCGACTCGTAAAATGCGGAACTCCTGACGTCACCCCACCCCATTTCAATTTTCAGGTAGGCAGGGGCTCAGCAGAATCAGCTGTGTGCCCGCTGACTTGTCAGTGGCTAATTGAGGCCATTGACAGAGTTATTAAAGCAATTAATGGACCTGCCCGTCCAACCTTAAGGTTGGCGGGCAGGCCAGGAGCCATGGCAGGCATTAGAAAAAGCACGAAACCTCATCCATGGGCGGGATGAGGTTTCATGTAGGTTTTGAAAAATGTACTTAAACTGTATTTAAAAGTGATGGACACATCCCAACTCATGTGACAGTTGCGACTATTTTTCAGATTTTTACTGTACAGCTGATCTCCCTGAGGCAGCACTTAACATCAGGGAGATGAGTGCGCTTTTTGTGCGCATGCGTGAAAGAGTGCACTCCCGGATCAGGGATCCTCCCGCCCCCCATCTGCACAGAGAATGCATAGCGCTTCCATGCAGATGTCACGCTGGGCGGGCCTTAATTGGCCCGTCCACGTAAAATGGCGGCATGCCCAGATCGGGGGTGCCGATCGGAGGTGCACCTCCATGTGCCCACTCTTAAACTTCCCCCCTGATGTGGGGTAAATTCTGCCCCAGGATTTTAAAGGGAACCAGCTAACTTCAAACGGTTGCAACATTCACGAATCTATGCCTCAAGGACAAGCAAAGGAATTAATCGTATATTCTTTTAACTTTTCTTACTTCTGAGATCCGTGTGTGTGTGTGTGTGAGATTGCATCTTTTATTATTTTCCTCGGGTTTATTAGCAAATAAGCTTGCTCTTATTTTGACTCATGATTGGCTCCTTATTAAAAAATAAATACATTTAGATTGGAAAAGGCATCCAAGAGGAAAAGAAATTTAAAAATTATTGCGACCTACTGAGGAGGCTGAATAACGGGGTGCCAGTTCGTCCCTCCTCACTCAGTAGCAATGATATGCACTCCAAGGACCCTTTGTTCCTCTACTCTTTTCAGTCTCTTACTATTTATTGTGTATTCCCTTGCCTTGTTTGCCCTCCTCAAATGCATTACCTCACACTTCTCCAGACTGAGCACCAAAATCAAGGCTGAAATGCCACAGATGTGCTGAAGGAGTGCTGCATTGTTGGAGGTGCTGTCTTTCAGATGAAATGTTATACCAAGAGATAAAAACAAAAAACTGTGGATGCTGGAAATCCAAAACAAAAACAGAATTACCTGGAAAAACTCAGCAGGTCTGGCAGCATCGGCGGAGAAGAAAAGAGTTGACGTTTCGAGTCCTCATGACCCTTCAGCAGAACCGAATACCAAGACCCTGTCTGCCCTCAGGTGGACACAAAAATCCTATGGTACTGTTTCAAATAATAGTAGTTGAGTACTCCTGGTGTTCTAGGCAATATTAATCCCTCAATGAACACCACAAATACAGATTACCTACTCGTTATCACATTGGAGCTTGCTGTGTGCATATTGCCAGCTGTATTTCCTCCATTACAAAATTGATTACACTTCAAAAGTACTTCATTGGCTACAAAGTACTTTGAGGCATCAACTGGTTGTGAAAAGCACCATATAAATGAAAGTTTTCCTTTCTTTTTGAATTCCATCTGCTACTTTTCTGCCCATCTAATCAATTCAATGATATCTTCCTGCAATCTTCACCTTTCTTCTTCTCTATCAAACAAATTTCCAACTTTTGTTCCATCTGCAAACTTATCAATTATGCACCCCATGTTTCAGTCTAAATGTTACTGTATACTAATATAATCAGGGAAGCTAGTACTGAGCCCTGAGGAACCTCCCCGGAAACAACCTTCCAGTACCAAAAGCATCTGTGACCAATCACCCTTTGCTCCCTGTCATTCAGCCAATTTTGAATCCAACTTTCCCTTGAATTCCATGGGCTTTTACTTTTTTGACCCATTTGTCAAGTGAGGACCTTGTCAAAAGCCTTGCTAAAATCCATGTTGACTACACCAAACATGCAACCTCTTCATCAAACCAATGCCTACAGCTAACTTAATGCCACAGGAACAGGAAAGCTTCACTGAAATGCCCAAATGATAAAATTTGCAAAAGTTCATTCATTCCACTAATGACAATGAAAACTGTGCACGATTAATCAGGTCTGTACTTGCTTTTTATGCCATTCAAATCCAGCATAGCAATTATTGTTTATATTTTTATTTTACCATTTTCTTTCTGTGATTTGCAGTTTAGCAAAAAAATTCATGTTTTTATACGTTGCTTTTTCTGCTGTGATTGATTTTACTTTTTTGCTTTGGTGATTAACAGCTTGGAAGATTTCATGATTTTTCTCAGCTGGTTGAGTAGCCTCATCTTCTAAACTTGTGACTTATCAGATATTACCTGGAAAAGGTGCAATAAATGCTGCCCATATCCCTCAAATAGAAAGAAAAAAAAATGCTGCTATTCTGCACCAGCACAGTGTGGTAGTTTGCTGTGAGTCCTTGTCCTCTTCCATTAGGAGATGATGTTTCCTTAAAAATACATTGTATCTGCTTTGTCTTTGCCCTTCCTGCACATGGTTTTACCACTCTCAAGTTTCCCTTCTTCTCTGCACCATTATTCCTGGAGGTGAAGCCATTTGATGAAATGGTGGGACAGTGGTAATGTTACTAAGCTAATAATCTAGAGACCCAAGCCAATGCTTGGGGGATATGGCTTCAAATCCCAGCTTGACTGCTGGTAGAATTTAAATTAATTAATAAAAATCTGGAAGTAGAAGCTAGTCACAGTAATGGTGATCATGAACCTATTATTGATTGTTGTTATAAACCAATCTGGTTCACTGATGTCGTTTAGGGAAGGAAATCTGCCTTCCTTGTCTGGCCTACATGTGACTCCAGACCCACAGCAATGTGGTTGACTCTTAACTGCCCTCTGAAATAGCAAACCACTCAGTTCAAGGGCCAATTAGTGATGGGCAACAAATGCAAAGGGAATGAATAAAAGAAATCACTTTTATGGCATGTTGACCAGTTTCATCTTTTGGAGAAGCAACACATTCTTAAAAGAACTGTCACATTGTGCCACTACAAAATAGTATCATGGTGTACAAGAGGAAGAAAGGCATGGCAGCAAGCCTCAGTGCACTGTTTCTCCACAAACCCCAACCCCAAATTCTCCTGTGATGTTACTATCCATGTGCACAAGTCTTTGCTCCTTTTCCGAAGGATTCCCTTGAAGCTAGTGATGCTCTGCCATCTCATACAAAGCCAATTTTCATTTCTTATAAGGCTTTCAAACAATGCTTCGCACTAAGAAGTTGGAACACATTGGGAGTATATGATCAATTCTTGAATCTTATTTGGGATATGCACAGCGATTCCAAAACCCATGTAAAGATAGCCTATTTTTCTCAAAACAGAAGTGAAGAAAAGTTGTACAATGTCACCTATCATATTTGATGTCTTCATCAATTAATGGCATCAAAAACGACAACCTTGGAGTGTCTGTCTGGGCATTTTGGAAAGAGTTTCAGTGCTCCTCTTTACATATCTTTTGCAAACCATACTGGTTTCTGGAAATTCACTTGAAAATCTTTTGTGCTCTACTCACCATTAAGAACAATGAGGTAATTAACGGTTTATTGTGTTGGCTTCAAAAGTGCTAGAGAAGATCTCTTGACTGGATGATAGAAGGTTATCAGTTGCAATTGTGACTCATTTGGTACTGTAAGTTCTGATGGATGCCAAACTTATTCTCATGACACTAAAATGTGGGTAAAAGGAATGTTGGACTTCCTCCAAAAACAGCAAAGTTCCAATGAAGGTCAAACTTCTATTTTATCCAAACAATTATCCTTCATGGTTCAAAATTCCTAGGCATGTAAAGGAGCAACTTCCTCTGTTGGTCCATGTGTGAGGTTCAGTATCAGGTTGTGGCAAAAAGGGGAAATGATTGTAGATGTGAGGAAGGGCTTTGACGAATGCTGTTTAGTCATTGAATACTCATGGCGGGTACATCGGTTTGTCCAAGGCAGTTGGGTAAGGTATATTGAAAGCTCGGCACACTATTATATTTGGATTACATTTGGCACATTGTAAATTTTCCTATATAAGTCCTTCCGCCACACTGAAGCCTGCTACGTTGTAATTATACAGCTGGGCGCTTTCAATATTTAACCTAAAGGCTGCAGCTGCCCTTGATGTTCATGGTAAACAGATTTCACCTTGTTATGAACCCAGCTGATTTTACTACTGGACAAGTCAGATCGCAGGGTGGAAAACTGGCTTGATAGATCCGAACTTTTAATTTTTGTTTAGATACATGGAGAGTGGCTACTGAACAGAATCGCAGGAGTCAGCTAATGAACTTGTAACAAAAGAATAAATCATTTATTAAACAAGAAAAGATGAACTATATAACAATACTCCCTCACCCACACCTATACCTTTACAGATATGTACAGATTTGTAAGGAAAACACATGTTGCTAAAGCTATCATACACTCTCATGATCACATTAAGTACTCAGTCTATAAACCAATAGGTGATCTGTGGTCAGACACACCACATTCTGAAACTAAGTGACAGATGCCACCCCACACAGCTGCTATGGATTTCTCACCAACTACCCCCAGATGCTTGTCACACTGTGAGCCAATTTTTCCCACTGAACTCCATCGAGGGTTTCCAATCTCCACATGCGAAGAACTTGCTTTGGAATCTTCTCCCAAACTGAAGCTTTCTTACGGACGCCTTCCACAAGGGTCCACCTCCAGATTTCAAATTCTCTTTCCAATGTTCCTTTCCCCTGGATCGTCACACCCATTCAAGCTTCATTCTATGCACTCCCTCTCCGATACACAGCCATACCAATAGAACACCACTGCTTCTCATGACCATAGTAAAGAGTTACAGACCTTCGGCTGTCTCCTTGGATCTTCTGCCTTCTCACAAGCATTTTTGCTTTGTCTGCTTCCTGCAGCTTTCTCCCTTTAAGCTGGAAGCCTTTCTCTTAATTTCACTTAACAGGACCTTTTCCAGATTCCTGTTCTTTGCCTTTGACTAGGTCTTCTTGAGGCTTTCCTTCTTCTGTTCTTTGGGAAAACTTGCTTCCTCTGCAGTTCCCTCTGCTGTGTCCAGCCTCTCCTGGCACCTGCTTCCAACTGAACTCAAACTGCTTTTGGTTTCTCTGTGTGTTTGTGTGTGTGTGTGTGTGTGTGTGTACCAAATGAGTCACAATTGCAACTGATACCCTTCTGTCATCCAGTCAAGAGATCTTCTCTGGCACTTTTGAAGCCAACACAATAAACCGTTAATTACCTCATTGTTCTTAATGGTGAGTAGAGCACAAATGATTTTCAAGTGAATTTCCAGAAACCAGTATGGTTTGCAAAAGATATGTAAAGAGGAGCACTGAAACTCTTTCCAAAATGCCCAGACAGACACTCCAAGGTTGTCGTATATGATGCCATTAATTGATGAAGACATCAAATAGTGACATTGTACAACTTTTCTTCACTTCTGTTTTGAGAAAGTGAAATTAAGAGAAAGGCTTCCAGCTTAAAGGGAGAAAGC
The DNA here is from genome assembly GCF_017639515.1 of Carcharodon carcharias. Classification (NCBI taxonomy): domain Eukaryota; kingdom Metazoa; phylum Chordata; class Chondrichthyes; order Lamniformes; family Lamnidae; genus Carcharodon; species Carcharodon carcharias. Next base: position 138,837,517 of record NC_054467.1, on the reverse strand, counting down.
TGCAGGAAGCAGACTTAAAGCAAAAAGGCTTGTGAGAAGGCAGAAGATCCAAGGAGACAGCTGAAGGTCTGTAAATCTTTACTATGGTCATATGAAGCAGTGGTGTTCTATTGGTATGGCTGTGTATCGGAGAGGGAGTGCATAGAATGAAGCTTGAATGGGTGTGACGATCCAGGGGAAAGGAGTGTGTGTGTGTGTATGCACGCGGTGGGGATCACTCTCTCTGGACCCCTGTTGCTAGGCGACAGCACAGTTTTTTTCTACTTTGTTTTAACTACCCTAAACTACCACCCCACTTGATAACACCTCTGTCCACTTCAAGGGTTATAAAACTTCTTAAAAATGCGGCATACTTTAAAGTGAAACTGAAATTCAGGTTTCATCCTTTTAACCCACAAAATACAGAAATACAAATTAAACTTCATTCCTGACACCAACAAATACAAATATAACATTTAAATATCTCTAGTTCATAACAACTCACCCAAATATGTTATGTGGGGGGGGGGGCACACAGTGGAATCTGCCTCAGGCCCGGCACCTGCTGTAAAACTAATGGGCAACTTCTGAAAATTAGTGCGGTAGCTGTTAAAATGAGAGGTATGAGGACACATTCTTACACATACTGGGCTTGATCCTTACCATGATTCAGTTGTAAAGAAGCAAGAAGGTACTACTGAAGCTTCACACCCCCACCAATTAGAATCACTGTTTGATAAGGTATAATGTTCATCCAGACTGAATTATGGTCAGGGTGGTGATTCACATATTTTATTGTGAATTATACTGGTCACTCTTTGGAGGGTATCTGTTAATGTACTGTTTACCTAGTGTGAACCGTAACGTTTGGTTATCAGTTATCGAATGACCTCCTTCTTAGAACAAACAAACCTACAAACAAGGAACAGGAGTAGGCCAGTTGGCCCCTCGGGCCTGCTCCGTCATTTGATAAGATCATGGCTGATCTCACCGTAACCTCAAATCTGCATCCTGCCTACCCTGAATAACCTATCATCCCCTTGCTTACCAAGAATATATCCACCTCTGCCTTAAACATATTCAAAGGCTTGGCTTCCACCACCTTTTCAGGAAGTGAGTTCCAAAGACTCACAACCCTCTGAGAGAAAAAATTTCGTCTCACCTCCAGTTTAAATGGGCGACCCCTTATTTTTAAATAGTAACCCCTAATTCTAGATTCTCCCACAGAGGAAACATCTTCTCCACATCCACCCTGTCAAGTCCCCTCAGGATCTTAAATGTTTCAATCAAGTTGCCTCTTACTCTTCTAAACTCCAGCGGATATAAGCCTAGCTGGTCCAACCTTTCCTCATAAGACAACCCAACCATTCTGGATATTAGTCTGATAAACATTCTCTGAACTGCTTCTAATGAATTCACATCCTTCCTTAAATAAAGTGACCAATGCTGTACAAAGTACTCTAGGGGGAGAATTTTCTCTTCGGCGTGCAGAGATGGGCCCCATATGCTGACAAGTAAAATGATGCGCGGTGAATTTGGGCAAGCGTCCCGAAGTCACCACATGTCATTCCAACCTTCCGTTCTGTGGGCACGCACCAGAGTCAGCTGCACTGCTGAACTGTCAAAGGCCTGTTAAGACCATTAATAAACCAATTAAACAAATTGACAGGGCTGCCCATCTAACTTTAAGGTTGGCGGGCAGACGAAGAACCCAAGCTGCCTTTGTGTTTTACATGAAACCTCACCCATGGGTGGGATGAGGTTTCATGAAAGTTTTATTAATAAAATAAAAATTTTAATGAAAATTCATAAACATGTCCCAGCTAATGTGACACTGTCACATGAGGGAACATGTCCGAATAATTTTATTTTATTTTTTCCAACTTTAAAACTGCACTTAATCTCCCTGAGGCAGCTCCGTGCCTCAGGTAGATTTCTGAGCTCTTTTGCACGCATGCACTAAAGAGCACAGGTCCCAATTCTCCCTCCGCCCGTACAGATAGTGCTGAGCACTACCGGGTATGTGCCACGCTGGGTGGGACTTAATTGGCTAGCCCATGTAAAATGGCAGCACGCAGCCGATCACGGGCAGCGATTGGCTCCATACCCACCTGTGCCTGCTCCTGACCGGCCCACCCAACAGGTAGAAGATTCTGCTCCAGATGTGCCCTCACTAGTGCCCTGCATAACTGAACCATAACCTCCTTACTTTTGTATTCAATTACCCCCGCAATAAATGATAGCATTCTATTAACTTTCCTAACTACTTGCTGTACCTGCATAGTAGCCTTTTGCGATTCATGCACTAAGACACCCAGGTCCCTCTGCATCTCAGATCTCTGCAACTTCCCTCCATTTAGACAATATGCCTCTCTTTTATCCTTCCTGCCAAAATGGACAATTTCATATTTTCCTACATTATACTCCATTTGCCCACTCACTTAATCTATCTATATCTTTCTGTAGCCTCCTTATGTTTTCTTCACAAATTACTTTCCTACCAATATTTGTGTCATCAGCAAATTTGGCAACCATCACATCCGTCCCTTCGCTCAAGTCATTTATATAAATTGTAAATTATTGAGGTCCCAGCACTGATCCCTGTGGCACACCATTCATTATATCGTGCCAACCTGATAAAGACCCATTTATGCCTAATGTTTGCTCCCTGTTAGCCAGCCAATCTTCTATTCATGCCAATATATTACCCCTATACCATGAGCTTTTATTTTCCACAATAATCTTTGATGTGGCACTTTATCAAATGCCTTCTGCCTTAGGATCAAAGCTGCAATGAAATGCCAAGATGCAAGATTGGAACTAAGGTTTGGCTGACTCAGTAAACTAATACCTGAACCAAAAAGGTCTGCAGTACTCTGGTTCACTATTCATGCTTAACAAAAAATAAAGACTGGCATTTATATAGCACCTTTCATGACCTCAAGATGTCCCAACATACTTCACAGTCAATGAGGTTCTTTTAAAATGCAGTCCCTGTATAACGTAAGAAACGTGATACCCAATTTGCACAAAGAAAGGCCCAGCAAACCACAGTGTGATAAAGGCTAGATAATTTGTTTTTGTAATGTTGATTGAGAGACACTGAAGATAACTTCCCTGCATAATGTCATGGGATTTTTTATGTCCATCTAGGAGAACAGTTAGGACCTGAGTTTAACATCTCATTCAAAGGACAAAGGACACTCCAACAGTGCAGCACTGGAGTTTCAGCCTACATTGCTATGCCCAGGTGTCTGGAGCAGTACTTATATCCACAACCTACTGACTCAGAAGCAAGTGTGCTCCCAACTGAGCCACAACAACAAACCAGCCAGATTATTGGTAAACCTGCACTGGGAATTGGGATTCAACTCACAGACCTCTATGTAACTCTGCCAGATATTGTCCTAACAGGCAGTCCTGGTTGTTTCGGCAATAAAACATTTACCAGTTATCTATGTTGGTATGTTGCATAGTTTCAGCTGGTTAAACTTCCAGCAGGATTCTGTGCACACTTGGGGTCCCTAAAACTTGACTGTTGTCAACCAGTCCAAAGCTCACTGAACTTAACAGAGGTGTCTTTCAAGTAGATATGTCCAATTCCCTGTTGAGTTGCTTCTAACACCCTTGCAGGAAGTGCTTTCCAGATTAGAACAATTCACTGCATAAAAACATTCTCGTCATCTCCCCTCTGGTTCTTCTGCCAATTATTTTAACTCTGTGCCCTCTGGTTATTGACCCTCCTGCCAGAGGAAGCCACTTCATCTTAATTAATCTATAAAAACCTTTCATAATTTTGAACACCTCCAATAAATCTTCCTTTAACCTTTCATGTCTAAGAAGACAATCCCAGATTCTCAAGTTTCTTCACAAAACTCAGGTCCCTCATGCCTGGTATAATTCTAATAAATCTCCCCTGTACCTTTTTGAAGGCCATTGAATCCTTCCAAAAATATGTTGTCCAGAATTGGAAACAGTGCTCCAGCTGAGCCCTAGCCAGTGATTTATAAGGGTTTAGAATTACTTCCTTGATTTACACTCTCTGTCTCTACTGATGATGCCAAGAATCCTATATGTTAATAGGATTGGAAGGGATTCAGACCTGACAGCAATTGGTTGTGATAAATCTCTTGTTATCACATAGCAGGGATTATTATTGCAGTGTTTACAGCATAGTTTACAGTTTGGAGTGTTTTAAAACTCCATCACCATCAAGAGACCATGATCGGGTCACCGATTTTTTTTTTTGAAAGGTTCTAGTTCACATTGCTAGGATCATTTGCGTGACTGGCTGAGAGTGACTGGTCCTTTCAACTATACTACCTTGGCGATTGTACATTGACTGTGTGGTGAGGATGCAAACTGGCAGGGTGCTTGGCGAATCAAGGTAACCAGGGATTGTGATAGAATGCAGCCTCTTATCCTCAGTTGTCACAAGTTATCTTGTCATCAACCTCGTAACTAAAAACTCCCTGGGAAACTCTGGTGGTGATGATCAACATCAGAGCTGCTTGTCTTCTCGATTTTCCTTTCAATTAATAGCTTGTTGGGTATCAGTTGTGGCTCAGTTGATAGCATCCTTGCCTCTAATTCAGAAGGTTGTGGGTTCAAGTGCCCCGCCAAGACTTGAGCAGAAAATCAATGTCCAGTGTAGTACTTGTACTGAGACTGATGCACTGTTGGAGGTGCTATCTTTTGGATGAGATGTTAAACCAAAGCCCCAGCTGCCTGGTCTATTTTGCACTATTTTAAAGAAGAGCAGGAGAATAATCCCCAGTGTCCTAGCCAATATTTATCCCTCAATCAGCATCACAAAAACAGGTTCTCCAGCATCAATCACTGTGGTTCCTGCGCTCACATTTGAAGTGTGTTGCTGGTGAAGTGTGAAATTCAAATATTCATTACACTTTTCCTTATCCTTTAAGGATTTCTTCAGTTCCACAATTTATTTTTCCAAATTGCTGGCTGCACCATCACTTCGGGCACAAAATTGGGTGGCACAAACTAATAACTTTTTCACATTATCTTCTTTAATTTCTTTATCATATTCTTATCCTTGAATATAACTAGCTGTCTCCTTGTAGGATGACTCTTTATTAGTCAGGCAATTTGTCACCAACCCTTGAATATCAACACTATTTAATTAATTTACTTATTCTGCAATGTTTCTTTTACATTTCCCATCTTGGAAATTTCACAGTAATTTGTACGACCGGCAAGTGATTAGATCTCTTACACTCCCATCAGGTTGCCCTCTTACACATGAAGCTGACCAAGACTAACAGATGCTCAGATCTACAGTGTAATCCAACGAAAGATCACTGTTTATCAAGTCCCTTTGTAGTTGCCATTCTGTCAGAATTGCAAAGGATTCAGATTTGACAACAACTCATTCCAATAAATTTCCTTTGTTATCACATAGCAGAGATTAAAACATTACAGTGTTTAGGCAATAATTTAAAGCTCTAAATATATCATATTTCACTTGTTGGAATCTTGACACAGTGGTGAGTGTTCTTTAGCTAGTTGAATGTTAGGCTCCTTCAGTCAGCATTCAGATGCACCTACACAAGCCGTGTATCTTTTCCATGTCTTCTACTGTATTTCTAACTGTTCATAAACCCTCTTCTTTATTCCACAAATTACTGGTCATCTGACTCAATGGCTGGAATTTTCCAGCCCTTCATGCTGTCCGGGTCTTCTGGTCCCGCCAATGCGAACAGAGATTTCAATGGCTCACTGACCCTGGCGTTGGGGGGGGGGGGGGGGGGGGGGGGGGGGGGGGGGGGGGGGGGGGGGCGCACTGGAAAATTCTGGCCAATAAGTCCAATCATTTTTTTCCACATTGGCTTAAACTCTGGTATTCTGCTTACTTGGCAAATTTATGTATTTTGAATTCAAAAATACACAGGCACTTCCTGCTTCTATCCACATCTTGTAGAGGGATCCTGTTTTTCTGCCTCTCTTTGGCTGTGGACAGCTCTTTGCATTGGAAAACTAGCAAGTGTCAGGCAGACCAAAGGGTTTCTTTCAATGAGTTGATAGTCGTCCAACAATAGTTGATGTTTGTCTCGATTTGTGTCATTGGGAACAGCTCATAGAGCAGAGCTCTGCAGTACAGAACTACTTGGAAGGAACCTTGAAAAAAACCACTGCACCACTTTCGAGACCTTTTTTAGCAAAGATATATTCCAATAGGAGGTGGGCAACGATTTCTACCCACCACAGCTGTCTTAAGGGCAGTGTATGGTGATGGTGAGACTCTGGTGTGTAAGAAGGATCTGACAGGAAGGGCACTCACCAATAGCCAAACTGCATTTTGGTGCTTGTTTCAAATTCTGATGATGAGGCATTCTGTCAAATAATTTTGACAGTCTGCTCAGGGAACTATTCAATAGGATCCTTTTCCTGAAGAGCCTCGAGGACGTTAGATGCGGACCACTGCCTGATGGACTTGTGGTTAAAGCTGTTTTTCTGCACAAACTTTTCCACAAGGGGCAGGAGATAAGGCAATGTGGCCAGACCCATCCCTCGCACCACTGGGGACAGATAGAACCTTGCAATTAGATAATGACACATGGTGCTTTCACACTGAGGGTTTGCGCGTAGCTTGATATAGTTGCACAAATAGGTGGCCATCAAGATGAGGGATGAGGGTCGTAGTGGGTACGTTTTGTCCACTTTATCTAGAGATTTTTACATAGTGTCCCTGTAAATATGATGCCTTATTGATCTCCAGATAAATATAAGATGGCTCAGATTCCCAATGTAATACAGGAGCAAGGTCTGGGCCAAAGTTGCAAAACCAGCTGCATCTCGCATCTGGTAACCAGGCTCTTACCTGCACAGGAAATGAAGGGTTGCTCCCACATGCCCAGTTTCTGTTTGACCTGAGATATACAACTCTCCCTGCTTTTGACATATGCCCTCTAAACAATATCCCCAGCACCTTCAGGTAGTATGATCTAATGGTGATGGGAACAAAGGATTGGTTGGTCCAGTTCTCAAAGAACATGATCTTGCTGTTGCTGCAAATTAATCCAAAACTGCTGTTAGGGATGGTCTTCAAGTACCATCTCCAACAAGAGAGAATCTAACCATCGCCCCTTGATGTTCAATGGCATTACCATCACTGAATCCCCCATTAGCAACATCCTGGGGGTTACCATTGATCAGAAAGTGAACTGGACTAGCCATATAAAAATACTGTGGCTATAAGAGCAGGTCAGAAGCTAGGAATCCTGCGACAAGTAACTCACCTCCTGATTCCCCAAAGCCTGTCCACCATCTACAAGGCACAATTAGGAGTGTAATGGAATACTCCCCACTTAGCTGGATGAGTGCAGCTCCCATAACACTCAAGAAGCTTGACACCATCCAGGACCAAGCAGCCCACTTGATTGACACCACATCCACAAACAGTCACTCCCTCCACCACCAACGCACAGTAGCAGCAGTGTGTTACATCTATAAGATGCACTGCAGGAATTCACCAAGGCTCCTCCGACAGCACTTTCCAAACCCACAACCACTAGCATCTAGAAGGACAAGGTCAGCAGATAGATGGGAACACCACCTCCTGGAAGATCCCCTTCAAGTCACTCACCATCCTGACTTGGAAATATATCGCCGTTCCTTCACTGTCGCAGGGTCAAAATCCTGGAACTCCCTCCCTAACAGCACTGTGGGTGTGCCTACACCACATGGACTGCAGCGGTTCAAGAAGGCCATTGACCCACCACCTTCTCAAGGGTAAATACTGATGGGCAATAAATGCTGGCCTAGCCAGCGAAGGCCACATCCCATGAATGAATAAAAAAAAATGCTGAAAATTAGAAAATTCATCCTTTTATAAAGGAGTTACGTAGATTTCAGTAAGAAACACAAGCAACAGGAAAGTAAAGTTAAGTCAAGGCTAAGTAAAATAGAACAGTATAAATTAAGCAAAGTAAAATAAAGTTAACATAAGGGAAGTAAATTGAAGCCATGGCAGGACAGCTTGGTCATGTGGAATGTGTGTCCTGTAATATATGGGAAGTCCTGGTGTCTGCAACTGCTGTCCTAGACAATCACCATGTGCAGTAAGTCTCAGCAGCTGCAGAACCTTGACTCCCAGGTTTTGGAACTTGAACAGAAGCTGGAGTCACTGTGGTGCATTCACGAGACTGAGGGCTACATGGATAGTAGGTTCAGAGAGGTGGTCACACTGCAGCTTAGGAGCCTGGAGGCAGAAAGGGAATGGGTGACTGCCAGGCAGTCTAAGAGAATTAAGCAGGTATTGCAGGAGTCCCCTGGGGTCCCGCTCACCAATCGATTTTTGTTTTGGATAATGGTGAGGGCATTGATTCCTTGGAGGAGTGCAGGCGGAGCCAGGTTTGTGGCACCACAGGCAGCTCTGCTGTGCAGGGGAGGAAGAAGACTAAGTCTAAGACTAATACTTTAATCATAAATAAGGGCAACCATATGGCCATGAAAGCTGAGCTAGCTGAAGTTTACTGGTATACTAGGCTAGAAGATAGATCAATAGAGAAGGAGTAGCATATAATTAAGGGGATATTTCAGAATACTCAGAATAAGTATATTATTACTATAAAGAAAAATTTTAAATGGAGGGCCCACCATCCATGATTAACTAAAGAAGTTAGGGAAAGCATCAAAGCATCAAGTAAGGAAAAAGCATAAAACTGCGCAAAGATGAGCGGCAGATCAGATGATTGGTCAGAGTATAAACAATGGCAGAGAATGACTAAAAAGTTAATCAGGAGAAAGAAATTAGAGTATGAGAGGAAGTTGCTAGAAATGTAAAAACGGATAGCGAGAGTTTCTACAAGTATTTAAACAGGAAAAGTGTAGGCAAAGTCAGTGTTGGTCCTCTAGAGAGTGAGAAAGGAGAGTTGATAGTGGATTATAAGGAAATGGTGGATGAAATGAAATATTTTGCTTCTCTCTTCACTATAGAGGAAATTAAAAACATTCCAGTAATAGCTGTAAATCAGGAGATGGAGGGGAGAGAGGAACTTGGTGAAATTACACTCAATAGGGAAGCGGTACTAAGCAAACTGATGGAGCTGCGGGCTGACAAGTCTTCGGGTCCAGATGGACTTCATCCTAGGGTCTTAAAAGAGGTGGCGAATGAGGTAATAGATGTGTTGGTGCTAACTTTCCAAAATTTGTTAGATTCTGGAAAGGTTCCATCAGACTGGAAAGTGACAGATATAACCCCACTGTTCAGGAAGGGGGGGAAGCAGAAAACAGGGATCGATAGGCCAGTTTGCCTGATGTCTGTCATGGGTAAGGTGTTAGAATCGATCATTAAAGAGGTTATAGCTGGACACTTAGAAAAACACAAGGTAATTGGAAAGAGTCAGCATGGTTTTGTGAAAAGGAAATCATGTTTAACCAATTTATTAGAGTTCTCTGAAGGAGTAACATGTGGATAAAGGGGAGCCTGTAGACCTACTACATTTAGATTTCCAGAAGGCATTTGATAAGGTCCCACATCAATGTTTATTGCAGAAAATAAAAGTTCATGTTGTTGGGGGTAACATATTAGCTGGGATAGAAATTGGATGGCTGGCAAAAAACAGAGAGTATGCATAAATGGATCATTGTCTGATTGTGACTAGTGGAATCCTGCAAGGGTCTGTGAGGGGGCCTCAACATTTTACAATTTACATCAATGACTTAGATGAGGGGAACAAAGGCATAGTAGCTAAATTTGCAGAATGACACAAAGATAGGTAGGGAAGTTTGTTGTGAAGAAGACATAAGGAGGTTGCAGACAGACATAGACAGATTGAGTGATTAGGTGAAAATCTGGCAGATGGGGTATAATGTGGGAAAATGTGAAGTTGTTCATTTTGGCAGGAAGAATAAAAAAGCAGAGGATCACTTAAACAGAGAATGACTGCAGAATTCCAAGCTGCAGAGGGATTTTGGTGTTCTTGTGCATGAGTCAGTACAGCAAGTAATTAAGAAGGCTAATAGATTGAAAGCCATTATTACAAGAAGAATTGAACATAAAAGTAAGGATTTTATGCTTTGGTTATACAGGGCATTGGTGAGACCACATCTCAAATACTGTGTGCAGTTTTAGTCTCCTTATTTAAGGAAAGATGTAGATGTGTTGGAGGTGGTTCAGGGGAGGCTTACTAGATTAATACCTGGAATGAATAGGTTGTCTTATGAAGAAAGGTTGAATAGGCTGGGCTTGTTTCCACTGGTGTTTAGAAGAGTGAGGGGTGACTTGATTAAGTATATAAGATCCTGAATGGTCTTGACAAGGTGGACGTGGAAAGGATGTTTCCTCTTGTGGGTGAGTCCGGGGGTACTGTTTTAAAATTAGAGGTCGCCCTTATAGGACAGAGATGAGGAGAATTTTTTTCTCTCAGAGGGTTGTGAGACTTTGCACTCCCTGCCTCAGAAGGCGGTGGAAGTGGAGTCACTGAATATTTTTAAGGCAGAAGTAGCTAGATTCTTGCTAGGCAAGAGAAACAGATGTAACCAGGGGTAGATGGGAATGCAGATCTTGAAACGAAAACAGAACAACCATGATCTTATTGAATGGCAGAGCAGGCTCGAGCGGCAAATGGCCTACTTCTGCTCCTATTTCGTATGTCTGTATGCAAGAGGGGGAGAGCTGTAATGATAGGGGGTTCACTAGTTAGGGGAACAGACAGGTTGTGGCCATCGACATGATTCCAGGGTGATATGTTGCCTCCCTGGTGTCAGGGTCAAGGACATTCTTCTGGGGTAGGGTGATCAGCCAGAGGTCGTGGTCGACGTTGGTACCAATGACTTAGGTAGAAAAGGAGGTGAAATCCTAAAAGCAGATTTTAGGGAGCTAGGAAGGAGATTGAAAAGCAGGACCTCTAAAGCAGTAATCTTGGGATTACCACCAGTCCCAAGTGTAAGTGAGTATAGAAATGGGCGAATTGAGCATGTGGCTGGAAAGCTGGTGTAGGAGGGAGGGCATCAGATTTCTGAGGCATTGGATTGGTGCTATAAGACCATAAGATATAGGAGCACAAATTAGGCCATTCGGCCCATCGAGTCTGCTCCGCCATTCAAACATATTTGATAAGTTTCTCAACACCATTCTCCCATCTTCTCCCCGTAACCTTTGATCCCCTTACCAATCAAGAACCTATCTACCTCGGTCATAAATACACTCAATGACCTGGCCTCCACAGCCTTCTGTGGCAATGAATTCATAGATTCACCACTCTCTGGCTAAAGAAGTTTCTCCTCATCTCTGTTCTAAAAGGTCTTCCCTTTACTCTGAGGCTGTGCCCTCAGGTCCTAGTCTCTCCTACTAATGGAAACATCTTCCCCACGTCTACTCTATCCAGGCCTTTCAGTATTCTGTAAGTTTCAATCACATCCCCCCTCATCCTTCTAAACTCCATCGAGTATAGACCCAGAGTCCTCAAACGTTCCTCATATGTTAAGCCTTTCAGTCCTGGAATCATTTTCATGAATCTCCTCTGGACCCTCTCCAGGGCCAGCACATCCTTCCTGAGATACGAGGCCCAAAATTGTTCACAATATTCTAAATGTGGTCTGACCAGAGCCTTATAAAGCCTCAGCAGCACATCCCTGCTTTTATGTTCTAGTCCTCTCGAAATAAATGCCAACATTGCATTTGCCTTCCTAACTACTGACTCAACCTGCAAGTTAACCTTAAGAGAATCCTGGACTAGGACTCCCAAGTCCCTTTGCGCTCCAGATTTCTGAATTCTCTCCCCATTTAGAAAATAGTCTATGCCTCTATTCTTCCTACCAAAGTGCATGACCTCACACTTCCCCACTTTGTATTCCATCTGCCACTTCTTTGCCCATTCTCCTAACCTGTCCAAATCCTTCTGCAGCCTCCCCGCCTCCTCAATACTACCTGTCCCTCCACATATCTTTGTATCATCTGCAAACTTAGCCAGGATGCCCTCAGTTCCTTCATCTAGATCTTTAATGTATAAAGTGAAAAGTTGTGGTCCCAACACTGACCCCTGCGGAACTCCACTAGTCACCGGCCGCCATCCTGAGAAGGGCCCCCTTATCCCCACTCTCTGTCTCCTGCCAGACAGCCAATCTTCTATCCATGCTCGTACCTTGCCTCTAACACCATGGGCTCTTATCTTACTGAGCAGCCTCCTGTGTGGCACCTTGTCAAAGGCCTTCTGGAAGTCCAAGTAGATAACATCCATTGGCTCTCCTTTGTCTAACCTACTCGTTACCTCCTCAAAAGAATTCTAACAGATTTTTCAGGCATGACCTCCCCTAGATGAAACCATGCTGACTTTGCACGATTTTACCATACACTTCCAAGTATTCTGAAATCTCATCCTTAATAATGGACTCTAAAATCTTACCAACGACTGAGGTCAGGCTAATTGGCCTGTAATTTCCCATCTTTTGCCTCACTCCCTTCTTAAACAGGGGGGTTACATTAGCGATTTTCCAGTCCTCTGGGACCCTCCCTGACTTCAGTGATTCCTGAAAGATCACCACTAACGCTTCCACTATCTCTTCAGCTATCTCCTGGGGAAGGTGGAGAAGGTGGGGAAGAAGAGCAAATACGTAGGCAAATTTCTGAGTGCAAAACAATAGGGCAGTAATAGTTGGGGAAGGTGGGACCATTATAAGCTGAATGGTACACACCTGAACAGGACTGGGATGAATGTCCTTGCAGGGAGATTTGCTAGTGCTGTTGGTGGGGGTTTAAGCTAGATTGGCAGGGGCTGGGGGCAAATTCAGAACAGGGACCGGGAGATGGAGAATTCATGAGTTACTCTGAAAGACAGAAGAAGCACAGGTTGAAAAGTGTACAGCACAGGAATTTGGCAATGTTAAAAGGGGTATATGTAAATGCAAATAAAGTCAATGAGCTGAGGGCACAGACAGATACATGGCAGCACGATATCATCTCTATAACGGAAACTTGACTTAAGATGGGCAAAAATGGCAGTTCAACATCCCTCGATATGGAGTTTTCAGGCAGGACAGAGGGGGATTAAAAAGGTGGGGGGGTGTGGCATTATTGGTTAAAGAAACAATTACAGCTGTGAGGAGGGATGATATAATAAATGAAGCATCAAATGAGGCCATATATAGATTGAGCTGAGAAACAAAAAAGGGGCAGCCACATTGCTAAGAGTGTACTATAGACACCCAAATAATGGAAGGGACTTAGAAGAGCAAATATGTAGTAAATTTCTGAGTGCAAAACAATAGGGCAGTAATAGTTGGAGACTTTAACTACCCTAATATCAGTTGGGACATGAACAGTGTGAAGGACACAGAGGGCACAACAATCTTGATATGCATTGAAGATATCTTTTTCAGCCAGCACATAACAAGCCCAATGGTGAGGGTGGGTGGGGGGTGGGGGGGGGTGGTGGTGGTGGTGGTGGTGGTGGTGGGGGGGGGGGGAGGGTGTAATTCTAGATTTGTCATAGGAAATGAAGCTGGGCAAGTGGACGAAGTAGTAGTGGGTGACCATTTTGGAGATAGTGACAATTACACAGTTAGATTTAGCATCACTATGGAAAAGGACAAATATAGAACAGGAGTAAAAGTTTTAAATTGGGGGAAAACACATTTTCTAAAGCTGAGAGGTGAACTGGTGTAAGTGGGCTGGATACAGCTACTAGAAGGGAAAATAGTGTCAGATCACTGGGAGGTATTCAAAAGTGAGATTCTACAGACACAGTATAGACATGTCCCCACGAAGAAAAAGGGTGGCACTGTCAAAGAAGCATGCAGGGTACGATAAAGCAGTAAAAGATCGCTTAAGACAGTCACAAAAAGCTTAATATTGTGGAAAGCCTCAAGGAGTATAGAAAGTACAGGGGTGAAGTAAAAATGGAAATTAGGAAAGCAAAGCGAGGATACGAAAAAACATTGACAGGTAAGATCAAAGAAAACCCAAAGATATTTTACCAGTACATTAAGAGCAAGAGACTAGCTAAGGAAAAGGCAGGGCCTATCAGAGACGTACATGGTAACTTGTGCATTGATGTTGAAGATGTGGGCAGGGTTCTCAATAAGAACTTTGTCTCTGTCTTCACTAAGGAGAGGGATGATGCTGACATTCTAGTTAAGGAGGAGGAATGTGAAATTTAGATACAATAAACATCATGAGAGAGGGAATATTGGAGGGACTGGCATCCTCGAAGGTGGATAAATCTCATTGGCTGAATGGATTGTATCCCAGGATGTTAAAGGAAGCCAGGAAGGAAATAGCGGATGCTCTGAGGATCATTTTCCAATCTTCACTAAATACAGGCGAGGAAAGGGTATGAGGGATAGGCCAGAAAATGATAGGCTGATCAGTCTGACTTCAGTGGTGGGCAAATTATTGGAATCAATTCTGTGAGAAAGGATAAACTGTCACTTAGAAAGGCACGGATTGATCAGGGATAATCAGCATAGTTTTATGTGAGAAGATCATGCCTTACTAACTTAATAGAATTTATTGAGGGCGTAACAAGAAAGATTGATGAGGGTAGTGCAGTGGAAGCTGTCTACATGGATTTTAGTAAGGCACTTGACAAGCTCCCACATGGCAGACTGGTCAGAAAAGTGAGATCCCATGGGATACAGGGGTAGGTGGCAAGTAGAATCCAAAATTGGCCCAGTGACAGGAAACAAAGCATAATGGTTAATGGATGTTTTTGTGAATGGAAAGCTGTTTCCAGTGACGTTTCACAGGGCTCAGTGTTGGGCCCCTTGCTGTTTCTTGTATAGATTAACGATTTGGACTTAAATGTTGGAGTCGCGATTGGGAAATTTGCAGATGACACAAAAATTGGCCATGTATTTGATACTGAAGAGGATAGCTGCTGTCTCCAGAATGATATCAATGGTTTGGTCGAGTGGGCAGAAAAGTGCCAAATGGAACTCAGCCCGGGAAAGCGTGAGGTAATGTATTTGGGGAGGGCACACAAAGCAAGGGAATACTCAATAAAAAGGAGGATATTGGGAGGGGCTGAGGAAGTGATGAGCCTTTGGAGTGCATGTCCACAGATCCTTGAAGATGGCAGGGCAGGTGAATAAAGTGGTAAAAAAGCATATGGAATGCTTTCCTTTATTCAATGTGGTATTGAATACAAAAGCAGGGATGTAATGCTAGAACTGTATAAAATGCTGGTTCAGCCCCAGCTGGAATTTTGTGTAGCATTCTGGTCAGAGAGACAGTAGATATGAGATTTACAAGAAAATTGCTGGGCTTGAAAATTGCAGCTATGAGGAAACATTTTCCTCAGAACAGAGCAGGCTGAGGGATGACCTAATTGAGGTGTACAAAATTATGAGGGGCCTAGATAGGTCTTTCCTGTCTACCCTATCAATTATCAAGGGGCATAGATTTAAGGCGATTGATAAAAGGATTAGGGAAGACATTAGTAAAAACATTTTCACCCAGAGGGTGGTGGGCACCTGGAATTCATAGCCCAAGTTGTTGGCTGAGGTTGAAATGCTCAACTCATTTAAAAGGTACCTGGGTCTGAACCTGACGTGCTGTAACCTGCAAGGAAAGTGTGATTAAAAATGAATTAAAAATTTATTTTTCTTTTTTTGGCTGGCACAGACAAAATGGGCTGAATAGCTCCTTTCTGTGCTGTAATGGTTCTAACTCTTGTACTCAACTCAACTTGCCAGGTGAAACACAAAAAGTGTTGGAAATACTCAGCAGGTCTGGTAGCATTTGTACTCAGATAGACAGAGTCAAAGTTTCAAATCAAATATTGCTCTTTTTCTGAACTACCTGAGATCCTTTGTAGGGGCTAGGGCGTATAGCAAAAACTGGGAGCAATGTATTGTCAAGTTCAAAAAGAAACTGGGCATTTGGGAGCCACTCTATAAATACTTAGCAGGACTGGCAGTATTTGTGAAGATAGAGAAGCATTTATGTTGATGACCTTTGGTCAGAGTTCTGAGAAAAGTCATTGACATGAGGCGTGAACTCTTTCTTTCTCCAGATACCACCAGACCTGCCAAGCATTTTCTGTTTTCATTTTCAGTTTCATTTTATTCTTTGTCTCATCCGACGCCTCAGCAAGAAACTTTGTCTCTTTCTTGCAGGTACAAAGTAATGCAATCTCCAACAACTCATCAAAATCAACACCCATCCAGGACCCTCCACCCCTGCCTGTCCCTCTTTCCCCATCCTGTCTTCCATTCCCAGCCCCAGTCGTGTATTCACCATACCCCCGACCTTCCCCTCTTCGACGCTGAACGTTCAGTGCTCAGCAAAGGACTTAGTTTCATACCCTTATGCCCTTATCTCAATGAATTTCGGGCTCGGCACGATGCTGAACTCTTCTTCCGCTGCCTTCGTCTCCGTGCTCACTTCTTTAGGCAGGAATCCTCTCCCCGTTCAACAGATCCTGTTACCCACCTCCAATATTCTCCCTCCACCTGGACCCCTCCCTCTGGATTCTCAACTTCTCTTGATCTTTTCATTGAGAACTGTCGGCGTGACATTAGTCGTTTCAATTTCTCTGCTCCTTTCACCCATTCTAACCTGTCTCTCTGAACTTGCTGCACACTGTTCTCTCAGGTCCAACCCTGACATTGTCATCAAACCCGCTGACAAGGGTGGTGCTATTGTTGTCTGGCGCACTGACCTCAGCAGAGGCTGAGCGTCAACTCGCAGACGCCTCCTCCTACCTCTCCCTGAACCATGACCCCACCACTGAACATCAAGCCATTGTTTCCAGGACTGTTACTGACCTCATCTCCTCTGGAGATCTTCCTTCCACAGCTTTCAACCTGATAGTCTCCCAACCTCGGACGGCCCGCTTCTACTTCTACCCAAAATTCACAAACAGGACTGTCCCGGCAGACTGATCGTGTCAGCCTGTTCCTGCTCCACAGAACTCATTTCTTGCTATCTTGACTCCATTCTCTCTCCCCTTGTCCAGTCCCTTCCCACCTACATCCGTGATTCTTCTGACACCCTACATCATATCAACAATTTCCAGTTCCCTGGCCCCAACCGTCTCCTCTTCACCATGGACGTCCAATCCCTCTACACCTCCATCCTCCACCGGGATGGTCTGGTGGCTCTCTGCTTCTTCCTCGAACAGGGGCCCGAACAATTCCCATCCACCACTACTCTCCTCCATCTGGCTGAACTCATTCTCACACTGAACAATTTCTCCTTAAACTCCTCTCACTTCTTCCAAATAAAAGGTGTGGCTAATGGGTACCCACATGGGCCCCAGCTATGCCTGTCTCTTTATGGGGTATGTGGAACATTCCTTGTTCCAGTCCTACTCAGGCCCCCTCCCACAACTCTTTCTCCGATACATCAATGATTACTTTGGTGCTGCTTCATGCTCTTATCTGGACCTGGAAAAATTTATTAATTTTGCTTCCAATTTCCACCCCTCCATCATTTTCACATGGTCCATCTCTGACACTTCCCTTCCCTTCCTTGACCTCTCTGTCTCAATTTCTGGTGATAGACTGTCCACTAATATCCGTTACAAGCCTAACGACTCCCACAGCTACCTCGACTACAGCTCCTATGCGCCGCTTCCTGTAAGGACTCCAGCCCATTCTCCCAGTTCCTTTGCCTCCGTCGCATCTGTTCTGATGATGCCACTTTCAAGAACAGATCCTCTGACATGTCCTCCTTCTTCCTTAATCGAGGTTTTCTACCCACCGTTGTTGACAGGGCCCTCAACCGTGTCCGGCCCATCTCTCGCGCCTCTGCCCTCACACCTTCTTCTCCCTCCCAGAAACATGATAGGGTCCCCCTTGTCCTCACTTAGCACCCCACCAGCCTCCGCATTCAAAGGATCATCCTCCGCCATTTCCGCCAACTCCAGCATGATGCCACCACCAAAAACATCTTCCCTTCACCACTCCCCACTTCCCGGCAGCATTCCATAGGGATCATTCCCTCCGTGACACCCTGGACCACTCCTCCATCACCCCCTACACCTCAACTCCCTCCTATGGCACCTTCCCATGCAACCGCAGAAGGTGCAACACCTGCCCCTTTTCTTCCCCCCTCCTCACCGTCCAAGGGCCCAAACACTCCTTTCAAGTGAAGCAGCATTTCACTTGCACTTCCCTCAACTTAGTCTATTGCATTTGTTGCTCCCAATGCAGTTTCCTCTACATTGGAGCGACCAAACGCAGACTGGGTGACCGCCTTGCAGAACCCCTTCGGTCTGTCCGCAAGCATTGCCCAGACCTCTCTGTTGCTTACCATTTCAACACTCCACCCTGCTCTCATACCCACATGTCTGTCCTCGGCTTGCTGCATCGTTCCAGTGAAGCTCAACGCAAACTGGAGGAACAGCACCTCATCTTCCGACTAGGCACTTTACAGTCTTCTGGATTGAACATTGAGTTCAACAATTTTAGTTCATGAACTCTCTTCTCCATCCCTACCCCCTTTCCAATTTCCCCCTCCTTTTTGTTTTTTCCAATAATTTATATAGATTTTTCTTTTCCCACCTATTTCCTTTATTTTTAAATGTATTTCATCCATTGTTTTTTCCCGACCTTTTAGCCTTTTTCGATTCCTTCACCCCACCCCCACTAGGGCTATCTGTGCCTTGCTCGTCCTGCTTTCTACCCTTAATTAGCACATTCCTTTAGATAATATCACCACCTGCAACACCTCTTTGTCCTTTTGTCTGTGACGTTTTTGATTATCTCCACCTATCACTGGCCCTCTATCCAGCTCTTCTTGTCCCACCACCACCCCACCCTTTAAATCAGCTTATATTGCACCTCTCATGCGGACTCGAAACGTTAACTGTGTTCCTCTCTGCAGATGCTGCCAGACCTGCTGAGTTTTTCCAGGTATTTTTGTTTTGGATTTCCAGCATCCGCAGTTTTTTGCTTTTATTTTCTGTTTTCATTTCAGATTCCGCAATATTTTGCTCTTGAAACAATAACTCTACCTGTGCCGACTTTTAGTGGGTTGGTAAAACTTGTTCTCAAGACCCTTAAGCACCGTTGGGGATTTTAAACGAGTGACGCATCGAAGTGACGAAGAAATCCTCCTCCTGGGTAGGTGGCGCTGTGGTTGTCGCTGGCGCGTGTTCTTCTGCTCCTCCTGGTTAGATGGCGCTGCCGCAAGCGCCCGCCGACCTAGCGGTTGCGCTGTCTCTCCGGTTCTCCTCCTCTCTAGGCGGCGCTGTCCCTCTTGGGTCCCTGTGGCGTGTTGTGGCCGCTCTGTCCGTTGTTCCTCGGCTCCGTCCTGCTGCCGCCGCTCGGTGCGACTCTGTGAAACTCCTGGTCCCTGGACATCTGAGCGAGAACCGGCGGGATTCATGAGGTGAGTGCCGCTGCCAGCGCCGGGAATGGAGCTGCCGCGGCCCGGCTGGTTGGCCGGCCCGCTTTCAGCCTCCCGCCCGTTGGCCGGGATATTTCAGAGCTCGAGCGGGACGGTGCGCGGAGCGGTGGGGTGGCCGGACCGGGCCGAGCAGAACCCGCCGTTCCTTTTTATTTTATTTAAAAAAGGAAAATTCCGTGGCGGAGATGCGAAGTTGTGGAAACAGAATAAGTCGATGAAGCGACAGCCGCGGTCTGAACTCGGCCGCGGCCTGTTCTCCGATTTGGTGTAATTTATGGCGGGATATTACTGAGTGTTTCCCGGATTCGCGCTCACGCTCCTCCCGCGCCACCGCCAAGTTGTAAATAAACGGGCTGGGAATCTGCAGCTGCTGTAGACGTTGTTGCTGGTGCCGAGGCCTGAGTTTGTAGGCCCGAGGAGCCCGTGCGCCAGAACTTTTTGTGGCGGCGGCGGCGCGAGGTTGGCGGGCGGCTCGAGCGGCTCTTGCCCGTTTGGGGAGGTGAGGGTGAGAGTTGGGTTGGGGGGAATGAAGGAAAGTCACTCTTTAGATTCTCGCCCGGGTTCAGGTAAAACGCAGGCCGATTGAGAGGAGTTTTGGGACGTTCCTTCTCTTCCCCCACCCCCCACCTCTTCCCTAAGTCCAGAAAGTGACGGGGAAACATGTTGCGGCTTCATAGCCGTGAGGCACCTTTTTTCTGAGTCTCCTGCCCAGCCCGGCCACCAACATTCATTATCTTTATGAACGAAATCGGTCCACGCAGGTCTGTCGTGTTATTTATTCTGATTATTTAATTGAGGAAAGAATGGAGATGACGGAAAAAGCTTTGAGTAACATTTTAAACTTGTGTTTGACCAGCAGAGGCCGGTAGTGATCTACAGAAAGGGAAAACTGGAAGGATGGCTTTCCCACAACCCAAATCTGCAGATGGAAAGATCATCATCTACCCTCCTGGTGTTAAGGAAATTACTGACAAAATCTCCAACGATGAATTGGTCAAAAGGCTAAAGGTATGGTTAGACGTTTCTTGTTAAAGTCATTTTTCAAGATTCTTTGGGCGGGGGGGGGAGGAATGTGCTTTGTTTTCTGAGACCCCCATCAATTTCAGACAAAATGAAAACACGGTGCTGAACAACTCTCAGTGGGTCAAGGAGCATTTGTGGCGAAAGAGTTAACGTTTCAGGCCGATGACCTTTCAAGAGAACTGGGTTCGTCCTTGGGTTTCCTTTCATTTTATGCTCAAGATTACCAATAAAGTATTTCTAATTTGTACAGCTCAGTTCATTGCAGTGTTTTGACCATATTGGTATGACACAGCTTTTGGCAGTTTCTGATCTTATTTTGTGTTTCAGCTGACAATGTAAATATAATTGGTTTCAAGTTGGTGGAACAATTAAACAGTTTATTAATACTGCAATATGACCATTGTCTGTGTGCAATCCTTTACAATAGTTTACCTTGAAAGGCCATATGGTTTTATTTGCTACATTTGAGAGTTTACATCTTGGTGAATAGCCATGGTTTACGAGGGCTCTTCTCTGTCTCTTCCATTCATCCTCTAACCCCATTACCCCAAATAAACTTTGGATAACTTTGTCTCAAACTGAGTGTAATGTTCTAATGCTACTTCAATGCAAAGTTGTATTTTTTCTCTAAATTGATGCAGTAATAGAATACTGACTTTTCTAATATGTGCAGGACAATGGAGTTTTTGCTTAGAATGCTAGGAAATCTTTGGAATTGCTGTAACTTGCTGATTTTTGATAATGGACGTTTTGCAGTGTTGGACTTCTGCCGGGCCATTTATTCATTCTGCCAGAGTTGAGATTGCGATATTTTATTTTCTTATTAACTTGATTTCTTATTTCTACTAATAATAGCTCAAAGCCATTAACTTCCACTGTTTTTGGTGTGTACGCTGGGTTATATCCAGTGTTATACTTCACTACAAATCACTATATGATGCGCAGTGTGAAAATATATAAAATATTGATTTATTGCATTGTTGAAAGTTCAAATTATGCACTGTTCTGCACTTGATATGATTTGTTGAATTGGAAAAAGGTGGAGAATTTTGTGATATGGTCTTTGCCTTGGTATGGCTGAAGGAGGTATCGTAAAGTTAAGAATCCTTTGCAATATAGATAGTTCTGTGAATGGAATATGGGGCATCTGGTTGGAAAGCTTTTGGCTTTTTTTTGGAGTCAGTGAGCAAATTCATCAGTCAAAGGTTATTTCCTGTTTGGACACTGAAAACCATATCAGAAATTTACCATATTAGTCTTGAGCTCTTTATAATATGGTGAGCTGAAATCAGTTTTTACCAATTAAAAATGTATTCAATATTACTGTACCTTCAAATAGACAGTGGGAGCAAGAGGGCAGATAAGTTATTGTAAAATTCAAAAGGAAGAAAATGGTAGGATAAACTGCTCAATCTTAAAGGTAAAATAAATACAGGAAAGTGGCAATAACTGAATACAAGTAGTGTTTACCTTTAACCATTTCTTTTTGGAAAATAAAGATATTTTGGTATTCGTGCAGTCGGGGTCAAAATGTATTTTTTGAGGGCTCTTGAGATTTTTGCGAGGGCAATTTTTTTGTTTTCAGGGGCTCCTTTTTCATTCTCAGTAATGCCTTTTATTAATGAATGTATCTCCTGTATTTGTGTTGAATTTTTTTAGGGTTTCCTTCTTTAGATATGGTATGGTAGTATGTATAGCAAAGACTATTAATATATATTTTAAATCTTTTTAACTTGGAACCTGCTCAAACCCTTCATTACCTATAGACTCGAATATTCCAGAACACCCCTGGTTTGTCTCCCCCATTCTACCCTCCATGTTTGGACCAAGGTTGTAACGAGGTGAGGAGCTGAGTGGCCCTGGCGGGACAAAACTGAGCGTCAGTGAGCAGTTTATTGCTGAGTGAGTGCCTCTTGATAGCACTGACAACAACACCTTCCATCACTGCCAATGATAGAGTGTAGACTGATGTGGTGGTAATTAGCTGAGTTGGATTTGCCTTGCTTTCTGTGGACAGGACATAGCTGGGAAAATGTCCACATTGTTAGGTAGATGCTAGTATTGTAGCTGTACTGGAACAACTTGGCTAGGGGCATGGCTAGTTCTGCAGTACAGGTCTTCAATACCATTGCCGGAATGTTGTCAGCGCCCACAGCCTTTGTCGTATCCAGTGCCTTTAGCCATTTCTTGATACCGCGTGGAGTGAATCAAATTAGCTCAAGACTGGCATCTGTAATGCTGTGGATCTCCGGATGAGGCCAACATAAATCACTAACAATCTATCACCAATAAACTATTTCATATCTTTGTGATTCTGCCATATAAATGCAAGTTCATTCTATTTGTGCCTTTTGTAATAATACAAATTTGAAGCATAACATGCATTTGAGCGCAACTTGAAATGGTTCTAAATAGTGTAATTAAGAATCACATCAAAACATAGCATATTTCATAGTTGTTCTGCAATTTTCTGTAGGAAATTGGAATTGTTTTATTCCATTTTTTTTGCTATATATATATATAAAAAAAAATGAACAAATGCTATCCCAGTTGTTGAAAATGCTCTGATTTTTTTAAGATCACTTATATTCGTCAGATTCTGTTGCACATTATGGAAAATGGGTCACCAGCAGAGTTATTTAGCATATCAGTAAGATTGGAGTAAGAATAGGGCCCTGTGTATGTAGTTTCCAGTACACGCAGACGAGCCCCAACGACAATCTTAAATTGGTTTTCAGCGTAATTCTTAGCACACTGAGGATTATTTAACACATGTTGTCCAATTGTGGAATCGCATCTAATGTTGGACACTGTTTTGAGTTTTGCATGCACGGGCTGGCTGGGTATGGTCTGTACCTTGATGATCTGCCAGTCTTTGGGACGTACGGCTAACATACCTAGCATCACACTGGCACTGAAATTCATACACCACATTACTCATTTGTGTGATAGGCAGAATGTGTTTTGGTTTGATGGCAGCATCCAGTTAATGGCATGTTGCTACTGCATAGTAGCAGCGTTAAACAGCTAGTTTCACCTGTTGCTCAAATTTTTGAGATACCTTGCTTTTCCAGAATAATTTGAGGTAGGTTGGGCACCTTTCAGGTCTGTAAGTGATTGCCTTAGGCCCATAATATACAGCTTTTGTAATATACAGCACAAAATAATCTGATCAGGCTAACCATTCTCCTACCGGATGCTTTTGATGTGCCCTCCTGGTGGGGGATGGGGTTGGAGCTGGATGTTTGGTGGTGTGGGGTCGGTGCTGGAAGCCTCGAAGTTGGGGGCCAGTGGGGGGAGCCCTTTGGGGGTTGTCCCTTGAGGGGTGGGGGTCATTACTCTTGTTACCCAGGAGTTAGAAGTGGTTTTAATTCTTCTGACTTTCCTGGGGTAATTAAAACTGTAAGTCGGAACTATCCGAAGTTTGGATAGTTCCAGTTGCAGGGCAATTGCCCGACGGAAGTTTGAACCTCCCAGGCAATTGCTGGGAAATCCTTAGCTGGGCACTTGTGCTTGGGGGATGGGGTATCTGAGTGGTTTGCCCAGCAAATCTTTGAGGCACCCCTTAGTTATGACGCTTGGAAGTGACAGGCCAAATTCCATCTGCTATACCCACTCACTTAACTTGTCTAAATCTGTTTGCAAACTCTGATATATTATGTCCTCATCTAATGCATTGATATAGCTTGTGAATAGCTGAGGCCCAAGAACTGATCATTGCAGTACCCCAATAGTTACAGCCTGCGAACCCAAAAACGATATCATCCTTTCTGTTCTGTTTTCTGTCGATTATCCAATAATATATTATCCTCAATTCCATAGGCTTTAATTTTATGTAATAACTTCATGTGTGGCAGGTTATTGCGAAAAATAAAAGCTCATGGTGTAGGGGGTAACATGCTGGCATGGATAGAAGATTGGCTAGCCAGCAGGAAGCAGGGTAGGCGTAAATGGGTATTTTTCTGGTTGGTGGGTTGGAACGAGTGATGTGCCACAGGGATCAGTGTTAGGGCCTCAGCGTTTTACAATTTATATAAATGACTTGGATGAAGGGACTGAAGGTATGGTTGCTAAATTTGTTGATTACATATAGGTAGGATAGTAGGATGTGAAGAGCACACAAGGAGGCTACAAAGGAGGATAGATAGGTTAAGTGAGTGGGCAAAGATCTGGGCAAATGGAGTATAATGTGGTAAAGTGTGAAATTGTCCATTTTGGCAGCAAAAATAAAAAGCATACTATTTAAATGGAGAGAGATTGTAGAATTCTGAGGTATGCAAGTACAGCAACTAATTAGGAAAACTGTCATTTATTGCGCGGGGAATTGAATACAAAAGTAGGGAGGTTATGCTTCAGTAACGTAGGGCATTGGTGAGACCACATCTGCACTGTATACATTTAAGGAAGGATATAAATGTGTTGGAAGCAGTTCAGACGAGTTTTACTCATCTAATACCTGGAATGGGTGGGTTGTCTTGGGAGAAAAGGTTGGACAGGCTAGGCTTGTATCAGCTGGAGTTTAGAAGAGTAAGGGGTGACTTGATTGAAACATATAAGATCCTGTGGGGACTTGACAGGGTGGATTTAGAGAGGATGTTTCCTCTTGTGGGAGAATCTAGTGCAAGGGGCCACTGGAAAATCCAAAAACTCTACATCCACTGGTGGTTCCTCACCACCTGAGGTTACAACCTCAGAATGGTTTAAAAAAAAAATCAAAAGGCAAAAGGGAGAGAGGAACTTTAAAACAATCATGATCATGAGGGGAAAAAAGTATTCGACAAATAATGGAACCAAAGACTGACAGGTACGCTGGAGGCCTGCATTCTAGGGTCAGAAAGGAAATGGATGCATTGGTTGTAATCTTCCAAAATTCCCTGGATTCTGGAAAAGTCCGAGCAGATGGAAAAACAAATGTAACACCACTATTTAAGGAAAGAGGGAGACAGAAAGCAGCAAACAATAGGCCATTTAGCTTAACATCTATCATCGGCAAATGCTAGAATCTGTTATTAAGTAAGTACTGGCAGGACATTTAGAAAATCATAAAACAATTAAGCAGAGTCAACATGATTTTATGAATGGGAAATTGTGTTTGACAAACGTGTTAAGAGTTCTTTGAGGATGCAACTAGCAGGGTGGATAAAGGGAAACCTTTAGTGCATTTGGATTTATGAAAGGCATAAGGTGCCATATAAAGATTTTTGCATAAGATAAGAGCTCATGGTTCTGTGGGTAGTATAATAGCATGGATAAAGGATTAGCTAACTTAACAGGAAACAGGATAAATGGGTTATTTTCAAGATGGCAAACTGTAGCTAGTAGGTGTGCTACAGGCATCAGTGCCGGGGCCTCAACTATTTACTATCTATGCTAATGACTTGGATGGAGGGACCAAGTGTAGTGTAACAAATTTGCTGATGATACAAAGATAGGTGGTAAAGAGGAGACAAATAGTATGCAAAGGAATGTAGAAAGTGAATAGGCAAAAATTTGGCAGAAGGAATATGTAGGAAAATGAGGTTGTCCACTTTGGGAAGAATAGAAAAACACTATTAGTCAAATGGAGAGATCTGCAGAATGCTGCGGTACAGACGGATCTGGATGTCCTTGTATAGAGAGTTATATAGCAGAGAAACAGGCCCTTTTGGCCCATCGTGTCCGTGCCGGCCATCAAGTACCTATCTAATTCTATTCCCATTTTTGAATGCTTGGCCCGTAGCCCTGTATGCTGTGGCGTTTCAAATGCTCATCTAAATACTTCTTAAATGTTGTGAGGGTTCCTGCCTCTACCACCCCCTCAGGCAGTGTGTTCCAATTCCAACCATCCGCTGGGTGAAATATTTTTTCCTCAAACCCCTTCTAAACCTCCTGTCCCTTACCTTAAATCTATTCCTCCTGGTTATTGACACCTCCACTAAGGGGAAAAATTTCTTCCCATCTACCCTATCTATGCCCTGTCATAATTTTATTTACCTCTATCAGGTTCCCACTCAGCCTTCTCTGCCCTAAGGAAAAAAACTTTAGCCTATCCAGTCTCACCATGGCTGAAACGCTCCAGCCCAGGCAACATCCTGGTGAATCTCCTCTGCACCCTCTCCAGTGCAATCACATCCCTCCTAGAGTGTGGGGACCAGAACTGTACACAGTACTCCAGCTGTGGCCTAATTAGCATTTTATACAGCTCCAACATAACCTCCCTGCTCTTAAACTCAATGTCTCGGCTAATAAAGGCAAGTATCCCATATTCCTTCTTAACCACCATATCTACCTGAGCTGCTGCTTTCAGGGATCTATGGATGTATACACCAAGGTCCCTCTGATCCACTGTACTTCCTAGGGTCCTACCATTCATTGTGTTTTTCCTTGCCATGTTAGTCCTCCCAAAATGCATCACAAAAAGCCAGCATGCAGTTACAAGTAATTAGGAAGGCAAATAGAATGGAATGTTCGCCTTGATTGAAAGGGGGCGGAGTATAAAAGTAGGGAAATTTGGCAACAGCTGTACAGGGCATTGGTGAGGCCATATCTGTACACAGTTTTGGTCAGCTGACTTGAGGAATCTGCTTGCATTGGGAAAATTCAGAGAAGCTTTTGGAGCTTCGAATGAGAGGTCATCTTGAAACATATAAGATTCTGAGGGTGCTCGACTGACGCTTGGAGGATGTTTCACCTTGTGGGGGCACAGTTTAAAAATCAGTGGTCATTCATTTAAGATGGGGGTGAGGAAGACTTTCTTCTGACTGTGTTATTAGTCTTGGGAATTCTCTTCCCCAGCAAACATTGGAGGCTGGGTCATTGAATATATTCAAGGCTAAGTTGGACTGATTTTTGATCGAGGGAGTCGAGGTTTATGGGGGTGCAGACAACCATGATCTTATTGAATGGCGGAGCGAGCTCAATGGGCCAAATGATCTACTCATGCCCCTATTTCTTATGTTTTTATGCCCTTTTTGAATAGAGGCATTAGATTTGTAGTTTTCCAATCTTCTGGGACCTTACCAGAATTCGGGGAAGTACGGAAGATCACAACCAATGCATCTATTGTCTTTGCAGTTGCTTCTTTTAACACCATGGGATGCAGACAGTCGGGTCCGGGGACTGTTAGCATTTAGTTGCCCAAGTTTGCCTTGTGCTTTTTCTTTAGTGATTATAGTTTTAATTTCTTCCTCCCTTTTGCCCCTGATTTTCCATTATTGGAATGCATTTACAAGTTGGCAGGCTGTGATGATACAAAGCTAGGTAAGAATTTAAGCTGTGAGGAGGGCACAAAGAGGCTCCAGAGAGACACCGGTTAAGTGAGTGGGCAACAAGATGGTAGATGGAGTATAATGTGGGAAATGTGAAGTTATTTACTTTGGACATAAGGATAGGAAAGTAAAATATTTTGTACAATCAGTGAACCTTGTAAATATTGATGTTCAGAGAGAGTTGGTTGTGCTCATACAAGGAATGTACAAAGATAGCATGTAGTTGCAGCAAGCAATTAGGAAAGCAAATGGCATGCTGGCTTTTATTGCAAGAGGAATGGAGTACAAGGATCAAAAAGTCTTGCTACAATTATACAGGGCTTTGGTAAAACCATACCAAGAATACTATATGCTGTTTTGGCCTTTGTATTTAAGGAAGGATATACTTGAATTGGAAGCAGTACAGTATGAAGGGGCTTGACAGGATAGATATTGAGATGTTGTTTCCCCTGACTTGGGGAATGTAGAACAGGGGGGCACAGTTTCAGGATAAGGGTTGTGAATCTTTAGCCTTGAATATACTTAAGTAAATAAGAAATACGAGTGGGAGAAGGCCATTTGGCCCCTCAAGGCTTTCCCGCCATTCAAGAAAATCATGGCTGATGTGCCGCAGGCCTTGACTCCTCTTTTGTGCCAGGTCCTCATGGCCCTCAACTCCCTGATATTTCAAAAATCTATCTACCTTTTTAAATACTTCCAGTGATCTAGCCTCCACAATTCTTTCTGGTAGAGAATTCCAACATTCACTACCCTTTGAGAGAAGAAATTCCTTCGCATCTCAATTTTGAATGAGTGTCCCCTTATTCTGTAACTATGTCCCCAAGTTTGAGATTCCCCCACAAGTGGAAACATCTTCTCAACATCTACCCTGTCAAGCCCCCTCAGAATCTGTATGTTTCAATAAGATCACCCCTCATTCTTCTAAACTCTAATGAATAAAGGCCTAACCTGTTGAGCCATTCTTGATAAGTCAACTCCTTCATTCCAGGAATCAGCCTAGTGAATCTCTTTGAACTGCCTCCCATGTCAATATATCCTTTCTTAAAAACGGGGACCAAAACTGTACACAGTACTTCAGGCGTGGCCTCATAAACACCCTGTACAGTGTAACAAGACTTCGCTATTTTTAAGCTCCAACCCCTTAGCAATACAGGCCAAAATTCCATTTGCCTTCTTAATTACTTGCTGCATCTACATGCTAACTTTTTGTGTTTCATTCGCAAGAACACCCAGATTCCTCTGTGCTGTATTTTTTTGGAGTCTCCCTCCATTTAAATAATAGTCTGCCTTTCGATTCTTCTTACCAAAGCGCATGACCTCACACATTCCTACATTAAACTCCGTCTGCCAAGTTTTTGCCCACTCACTCAGCAAATGTTGAAACATTACAGTCTACCCCCTCCTTCAAGTCATTAATATAGATAGTAAACAATCGAGGCCCTAGGATTGATCCTTGTGGCACTCGACTGGTTACGTCTTTCCAACCTGAAAAAGATGATGAATCCCAACTCTGTCTTCTGTATGTTAGCCAATCATCAATCCATGCTAATACATTACCCCCAATACCATGGGTTCCTATCTTGAGCAACAACCTTTTATGTGGCACCTTTATCGAATGCCGTCTAGAAATATAAATGTACTACATCTAGTGATTTCCCCTTTAATCAACACTTATATCCTCAAAGAACTCTAGCAAATTTGTCAAACATGATTTCCCTTTCACAAAACCATGTTGACTCTGATTGCATTAAGCTTTTCTAAATGTCCTGCTATTTCTTCCTCAGTAATGGTCTCCAGCTTTCCCAACGAGAGATGTTAGGCTGACTGGCCTATAGTTTCCGGCTTTTTGTCTCCCTCCCTTCTTGAACAGGAGCGTCATTTTAGCAGTTTTCCAATCTGCTGGAACCTTTCTGGAATCCAGTGAGTTCTGGAATATTTCGACCAATACCTCCACTATCTTTGCAGCCACTTCCTTTAAAACCCTTGGATGCAGGCCATCAGGTCCTGGCGACTTGTATGCCTTTAGACCCAATGGGTTTGTCAAATACTTTGTCCCTTGTGATGGAGACTGTTCCAGGATCTCTCCTCCCATGAGCTCCTTGCTTATCTGATATCTTTGGGATGTTTATAGTGTCCTCCACCATGAAGACTGATGCGAAATATTAGTTTAAATTATCTGGCTTTTTCCTGTTCCCCATTATCAAATGTCCAGCTGCATCCTCCAAGGGTCCCACGCTCACTTTAGCCACTTGTTATGTACCTGTAGAAGACCTTGCTGTTTGTTTTTATATTTCTTGCCAATTTACTTTCGTAATCAATTTTCTCCCTGTTTATTAGCTTTTTAAGTCATCCACTGCTGGTTCTGAAAAAATTCCCAATCCTCTGGCCTACCACTAGTTTTTACTGCCTTGTATGCCTTAGTTTTTGATTGGAAACTCTCCTTGACGACCTTAGTTGACCACGGGTGGTTCAACTTTCTCATTGTGTCCTTCATTTTGACCGGGATATATTTTTGCTTAGCATTATGAAATATTGGCTTAAATATCTTCCACTGCTCATCCACTGAATTTCCCCTTAGTCTATTTTCCCATCCTGCTTTAGACAACTCGTTCTTCATGCCTCTGTAATTGTCCTTATTTAAGTTGAGGACATTGGCTTGAGACCCGAGTTGTTCCCCTCAAACTGAATTTGAAATTTTATCACATTGTGATTGCTACCCCCTGGAGGATCCTTAACTACGATATCTCTTATTAACCCACCTCATTACACACTATTAGATCTAAAGTAGCCTGTTCCCGGGTAGGTTCTGCAATGTATTGCTCTAAGAAACAAAACCTGATTCATTCTACATGTTCATCATCCATGTTACCGCTGCTAATCTGATTTCTCCACTCAATATGCAGATTAAAATCACTTATGACACTTATGGGCCTCAGTTATTTCCTGATTTATACTTGTCCTACAATGAGGCAACTCTTTTGGGGGCCTATAGACGACTCCCACCTGTGACTTCTTCTCCTTGCTGTCCTTTATTTCCACCCAAACTGAATCCACATCACAATCTATTGAATCTCTATCTCTACTCACCACCGCACTGATACCTTCCTTTATTAACAAAGCTACCCCACCACCTTTCCTTTTTGCCTATTTTTCTGGAATGTCGAATACCCTTGAATATTGAATTCCAAGTCTTGGGCACTTTGCCACTACATCTCTGTAATAGCTATCAAGTCATATTCATGAATTTCTATTTGTGCTGTCAACTTGTTACAAATGCTGCGTGTATTCAGATAGAGATTTAAGCTTTGACTTCTTACCATTATTGCTCACTCTGGCTCTAATTTCTGCTGCACTCCTCTACTTATATTATCTGCCCTTTCCTGTCACACTGATTATCGTTCGCCTCTTCACCACCCTGCAGCTCTGCTCTCTTTCTTTTTGATTTTTTAAACTTCCCTTCAATTGAACCTTCCCTTCCACAAATTAGTTTAACATAGTGTCTTCAACCGTAGGTATACTATTCGCCAGGTCACCGGTCCTAGTATGGCTCAAATGAAGCCCGCCCCAATGGAACAGCTTTCTCCTTCCCCAGCACTGGTGCCAGTGCCACATGCATCGGAACCCATTTCTCCCACACCAATCTTTGAGCCATGCATTTACCCCTCTGATCTTATTTATCTTATTCCATTTTGCACGTGGCTTAGGTAGTAATCTGGAGATTATTACCTTTTGTGGTCCTTTTTAATTTAGCCTCAAGCTGCTTGTAGTCCCTCAGCAGAAGCTTTTCCTAGTCCTGCCTATGTCGTTGGTACCTATGTGGACCATGACAACTGGATCCTTCCCCTCCCACTCCAAGTTCCCCTCCGAGACCAGAAGAGGTGTCCTTAACCTTGGCACCAGGTAGGCAACACAGCCTTTGGGACTCTCTGCCTTTGCTGCAGAGAACAGTATCTAGTCCCCTAACTATGCTATCCCCTATTACTGCTACATTTTTCTTTTCTACCCCCACTTGAATGGCGCTCTGTACCAGAGTGTTGTGGTCAGTTTGCTCATCCTCCCTGCAGTCTGTGCCCTTGTCCACATCGGGAGCAAGAACCTCATACCTATTGGACAAGGGCCCTGGCTGAGGCTCCTCCAAAGCTAAATTTTGAACCCCCAGACCTGCCTCACTTGCAGTCAAACTCTTTCTCCCTCCCTGATGCGTTGCTGTGTACTCAGTTCAGACACCAGCTGATCAACTTTGAGCCAAAGTTCCTTGAGCAGCCAATACTTGCTGCAGATGTGGTCAGCGTGGATCGCACCAGCGTCCACCAGCTCCCACATACTACAGCTGCAACACATCGCCTGCCCAGCCATCGCTATTTTATTTAATTAGCAAATTTGGATGTTAAATATTTTCGAAGTGAATTTCTTAACTTGCTCTTCAGCTGTAACAACGTCTCCTGATTTAAGCCACTTGGCCAATTAAAAAAGGCAGGGAAGAGATATCCCAGCTCTCCTCGCTGTTTTAAACCGAACTGCTGGCTCCCTTGCTGTTTTATACCAAACTCTCAGCTTTCTCCTTGCTGTTTTTAAATTGAACTCCCGGCTCTCTCCTCGCTGTTTTAAGGCTGAGTTAAACAGATTTTTGGTGTCTCAGGAAATCGAGGTTATGGGGACTTGGTGAGAAAGTTGAGTCGAATCCCATGATTAACCATGATTGGATTGAATGGCGGAGCAGGCCCGGCCAGCTATATGGTCTTTGGTTTTTAGTTATTATGTTCTTGCATTCTTTTAATGTCTTCTACTGCGAAGGCATATGAAATACTTGGTCAAAGTCTGTACCATTTGCTTGTTTCCATTTAGTAATTCTCTAGTTTCAGCTTCTAAGGGGCCAACATATGCTTTTGCTTCCCTTTTCCTTTTTATATACTCGTAGAAGGCTTTGCTGGCTCTCTTTGTATTTCTTGTTAGTTTACTCTTCTTTTCTTCCTCTTTATTTTTTAGTCACCGTTGGTTTTATCTAAACTTCTCCCACTTTTCTCGTCTCCCACTAACCATCATAATATTATATGCCTTTTCTTTCAATTTGATACTGTCCTTAACTTCCTTAGTCATGGATGGTTCATCCTTCTCGAATCTTTTTTTCTAAATGGAATATATCTTTGCGAATCATATATGGCCTTAAATGTCTACTGTGCTTCATTTTAATTTATTTTCCCAGTCCACTTAAGCCACCTCTGCCTTCATACAGTTGTAACTGCCTTTGTTTTTTTTAATATATTCATTCACGGGATGTGGGCTTCACTGGCTGAACCAGCATTTATTGCCCATCCCTGGTTGCCCTTGAGAAGCTGCCTTGAATTGCTGCAGTCCATGTGGTGTAGCTACACCTGCAGTACTGTTAGGAAGGGAGTTCCAGGATTTTGACCCAGTGACAGTGAAGGAACGGTGGTATATTTCCAAGTTAGGATGTTGAGTGACTTGGAGAGGAACTTCCAGGTGGTGGTGCCCCATCTATCTGCTGACCTTGTCCTTCCAGATGGTACTGGTCGTGTGATTGGAAGGTGCTGTGGAAGGAGCCTTGGAGAATTCCTGCAGGGCATCTTGTAGATGGTACACACTGCTGCTACTGTGTCGGTGGTGGAGAAGGTGAATGTTTGTGAATGTGCCAATCAAGCGGGCTGCTTTGCCCTGGATGGTGTCCAGTTTCTTGAGTGATATGGGAGCTGCACTCATCCAGGCAAGTGGAGAGTATTCCATCACACCCCTGACCTGTGCCTTGTAGATGGACAGGCTCTGGGGAGTTAGGAGATGAGTTAATCATTGCAGGATTCCTGGTCTCTGACCTGCTCTTGTGGCTACAATACTTATATGGCTAGTCCAGTTCAGTTTCTGGACAATAGTAACCCTCAGGATGTTGACAGTGAGGGATTCAGTGATGGTAATGCCAGTGAACATCAAGGGGCGATGGTTGGATTCTCTCTCGTTGGAGATGGTCATTGCCTGATACTTGTGTGGCGTGAATGTTACTTGCCACTTGTCAGCCCAAGCCTGGATATTGTCCAGGTCTTGCTGCATTTGGACACAGGCTGCTTCAGTATCTGAGGAGCTGTGAATGGTGCTGAAATTATGCAATCATCAGCGAACATCCCCACTTCTGACCTTACGATGAAAGGAAGGTGATTGGTGAAACAGCTGAAGATGGTTGGGCCGAGGACACTACTCTGAGGAACTTCTGCAGTGATGTCCTGGAGCTGAGATGACTGACCTTCAACAACCACAACCATCTTCCTTTGTGCTACATATGACTCCAACCAGCGGAGAATTTTTCCCCTGATTCCCATTGACTTCAGTTTTGCTAGGGCTCCTTGATGCAACACTTGGTCAAATGCTACCTTGATGTCAAGGGCAGTCACTCTCAATGCACCTCAGGAGTTCAGCTGTTGTGTCTATGTTTGAACTAAAGCTGTAATGAGGTCAGGAGCTGAGTGGCCTTGGCGGAACCCAAACTGAGTGTCAGTGAGCAGGTTATTGCTAAGCAAGTGCCGCTTGATAGCACTGTTGATGACTCCTTCCATTACTTTTCTGATGATGAAGAGTAGACTGATGGGGTGGTAATTGGCCCGGTTGCATTTGTCCTGATTTTTGTGTACAGGGCATACCTGGGCAATTTTCCACATAGCCAGGTATGTAACAGTGTTGTGACTGTATTGGAACATCTTGGCTAGGGGTGCAACAAGTTCTGGAGCACAAGTCTTCAGCACTGTTGCCAGAATATTGTTAGGGCCCATAGCCTTTGCACTATCCACTGCTTTCAACTGTTTCTTGATATCAAGTGGAGTGAATCGGATTGGCTGAAGACTGGAATCTCTGTTGCTGGGCACCTCCAGAGGAGGCTGAGGTGGATGATCCACTTTGTACTTCTGGCTGAAGATTGTAGCAAATGTAGCCTTATCTTTTGCATTGATGTGCTGGGCTCCTCCATCATTGAGGATGGGGATGTTTGTGGAGCCGCCGCCTCCAGTGAGTTGTTTAATTGTCCACCAACATTCATGACTGGATGTGGTAGGACTGCAGAGCTTCGATCTGATCTGTTCGTTTTGGGATCACTTAGCTCTGTCTATCACTTGCTGCTTATGCTGTTTGGCATGCAAGTAGCCATGTGTTATAGCTTCACCAGGTCGACACCTCATTTTTAGGTATTCCTGGTGCTGCTCTTTACATGCCCCCCTGTACTCTTCATTGAATCTGGCTTGATGGTATGGTAGAATGAGGGATATGCTGGATCATGAGGCTACAGATTGTGTTTGAGTACAATTCTGATGGCCCACAGCGCCTTTTGGATGCCCAGTCTTGAGTTGCTAGATCTGTTCAAAATCTACCCCATTTAGCACAGTGGTAGTGCCACACAACACGATGGAGGGTCTCCTCGATGTAATGGCTGGATTTTGTCTTCACAATAGCTGTGCTGTGACCACTCCTACCGAAACTGTCATGGACAGATGCATCTGCAGCAGGCAGGTTGGTGAGGATGATGTCAAGTATATTTTTCCCCTTGTTGATTCCCTCACCACTTGCTGCAGACCCAGTCTTGCGGCTATGTCATTTAGGACTCGGCCAATTCAGTCAGTAGTGGCACTCCGAGCCACTCTTGGTGGTAGACATTGAAGTGCCCCAGCCAGAGCACATTATGCGCCCTTACCACCCTCACTGCTTCCCCCAAGTGGTGTTCAACATGGAGGAGCACTGATTCATCAGTTGAGCGGGTGTGGTACATGCTAATCAGCAGGAGGTTTCCTTGTCCATGTTTGACCTGATGCCCACGAGACTTCATGGGGTCTGGAGTTGATGTTGAGGACTCCCAGGGCAACACCCACATGAATGTATACCACTGTGCCGCCAGCTTTGCTGTCCAACCGGCAGGGCAGACCCAGGGATGGTGATGGTGGTGTCTGGGACATCACTTGTAAGGTATGATTCCATGAGGATGACTATGTCAGGCTGTTGCTTGACTGGTCTTTGAGACAACTCTCCCACTTTTGGCACTTTTGTTAATAAGGAGGACTTCGCTTGTCGACAGGGCTGAGATTGCTATTGTCTTTTCCAGCGCCTATGTCGAGCCTGTCCGGTTTCATTTGTGACTTTGTAGTGGTTTGATACAACGGAGTAGCTTGCTAGTCAATATTAGAATAGATAGGTGCTTGATGGCCGGCATGGACATGATGCGCTAAAGGGCCTGTTTCTGTGCTGTGTAACTCTGACTCTATTTTAGAGGGCATTTAAGAGTCAACCACATTGCTGTGGGTCTGGAGTCACATATAGGCCAGACTAGGTAAGCACGACAGATTTCTTTCCCTAATGGGCATTAGTGAACCAGATGGGTTTTTACAACAATCGACAATGGTTTCAAGGTCAACGTTCAACTTTTAAATTCCAGATTTTTATTGAATTCAAATTCCACCATCTGTCATGGTGAGATTCGAACCCTGGTCCCCAGAGCATTACCCTGGGTCTCTAGATTACTAGCTCAGCTACAATACCACTCCGTCATCACTCCCCTGCTCCCCCCACCCCATTAATGATCACTGGTTTCAGATCCAAGTTTCTCACCCTCAATCTGTTTATTTTTACTCCATTTTGCCTGTGGCCCAGGTGACAATCCAGAGATTATTATCTGTTGAGGTTCTACATTTTAATTTATACCTTAACTCTTTGAACTACTTTCTAGCTCTTCTTACATGGGGCAGAACAATTGGATCCTTCCCCCTCCCACTCCAGGTTCTTCTCCAGCCGTGATGCCCTTAACCTTGGCACTGCACAGGCAACGCAACCTTTGGAACTTCTGGTCACAGTTGCAGAGAAACGGTATCTGTCTGCCTGGCTATCACCACCACATTTCTTTCCTCTCGCTCCACTTGAATGGCCTCCTGGACTATGGTGCCATGATCAGTTTGCTCATCTACACTGCAAATTTTGTTCTCATCTGCACAGGCATTAAGAAACTTGTACCTCTTGGTTTAGGACAAAGGCTGAGGGTTCTCCAGCACTGTGCCTGGAGCCCTCTTAACTGATTTCCAGTCACATGCTCTTGTTTCTGAATCCTAATCAGACCTGTAACACTACCCAATCTAAGGGATGTGACTGATCAAAGTGTCCAAGTAGCTCTCCCTTTGTGCTTTATAATGTCAACACTTCAGACTTGAGTTCAAAAACCCTAAGCTGAAGTTCCTTTAATATGCAAATGTCAGGGATCACTGCACTCTCCATATGCTACAGTTGTGACATACCACCTGCTCTGTTCAATTGAAGTTTATATGCTTAATAAATTTGGCTTATTTTTTGGTTTTTAAGCAAATTGCTTGATCTAATTTGAGTTATAGAGAATAAACACTGGTATAAACAGGTTGGACCGAATGGCCTGTTTCTGTTCTGCATAAGAACATATGAATTAAGAGGAGTAGGCCATTTGGCCCCTTGAGTCTACTTCACCATTCGATAAGATCATGGTAATCTGATTGTAGCCTCAAATCCACATTCCACTTATTGCCGATAACATTTGACTCCCTTGTTGGCCAAGAATCTATCTACGTCTGCCTTAAAAATATTCACTCACCCTGCCTCCACTGCTCTCTGGGGTAGAGAGATTTCCAAACATTCATGACCCTTTGAGAGTCAAAAATTTTTCTCATCTCCACCTTAAATGGGAGACCTCTTATTTTTAAACTCTGTCCCCTAGTTCGAGTCTCTTCCACAAGGGGAAATATCCTTTCAGCATCCACCCTGCAAGTTCCCTCAGGGCCCGATATGCATCAGCAAGATCGTCCCTCAATCTTCTCAACTTCATTGGATACAGGCCCTGCCTGTCCAACTTTTTCCTCATAAGATAACCCAACCCCACAATCCCTGACATCAGTGGAGTAAACCTTCTCTTAACTGCCTCTAATGCTTTTATATCCTTTCTTAAATAAGGAGACTAAAACTGTCCACTGTACTCTAGATGTGTCTCGCCAAAATCTTGTACAGCTGTAGCACAACATGCCTACTTCTATATTCCATTCCCCTTGCAATAAATGACAATGTTCCATTTGCCTTCCTAATCACTTGTTGTACCTGCATACTAACTTTTCCTGATTCATGTACCAGGACACCCAGATCCTTCTGTGCCCCACAGATCTACATTCTCTCTCCATTTAAATAATATATTGCTTTTTCTATTCTTCCTGCCA
Organism: Carcharodon carcharias; assembly: GCF_017639515.1. Taxonomy (NCBI): domain Eukaryota; kingdom Metazoa; phylum Chordata; class Chondrichthyes; order Lamniformes; family Lamnidae; genus Carcharodon; species Carcharodon carcharias. The sequence goes on along the minus strand of NC_054467.1, from coordinate 138,799,742 downwards.
AAGTAGGCAAGTCCACATTTTCCGCCATCTGCCAAATTTTTCCCCACTCACTTAACCTATCTATATCCCCTTATGCCCTCTTCACAACTTATTTTCCTATCCATCTGTGTGTCATCAAATTTAGCAACCATACATTGGGTCCCTTCATCTAAGTCATTGATCTAAATCAGGCTTGTCCAGCGTTGGGCCCGCGGGCCGGATATGGCCTTTGAAGCTCCTCACTGGGTTCACTGAAAGTTTTTTTAAAATGTTGGTAAGTGCAGTGGATGATTCTTCAAGAAACTGTCCCTCTAATCACAGGCTGTTCCTCTCCCACATTAGCTGCTGATGGGCTTATTTGTGAATGAGGGAGAGAAATGTGGGAGAGAAGCAACCTGTGATTGGAGGAACGGCAACACTGGCGGCAGCAAGTAGGCTCCAGAAACAGAGACTGGGGACAGAGAAAGACTTGCAGCCAGGCTGGGTGGGGGAAGGAGAAACTCATGGCTGGGCTGGATCGGGTGGGGGAAGGAGAGACACTTTCTGGGCTTGATGGGAGAAGGAGAGACTTGCTCTGGGCCATGCTGGCCCAGGTGGCGGACGGAGAGACATGCTCCATGCTGGGTGAGGGAGCATGAGACTCATTCCGTGCCGGGCTGGGCCAGGTGGGGAAGACTCACCATTGGGCCAAGCGGGTAGTGGGGGAGACACTCATTGCCAGGCTAAGCCGGGTGGGATGGGGGGTTTGTGACTTCCTGCTGGATGGTAAGAATCTGGATCTTATGGTGTGAGCCAGAGATTTGGATGCTTGGTGAGGATGAAAAGACTCATACCCAGGAGTTTGAGAGAGAGAGCGAGTGTGATTGAACAAGCGTGTGCATGAGAGCTGTCCTACAATGCGATTGCTGTTATGGGTTTGCATAAGTGACTTCTTACTTTTACTAGTTCTCATCTCTACCCAAACTGATTCTGCATCTTGATTTCCATAAGTAAGGTCATCGCTTTCTATTGTACCAATGTCATCCTTAACTAACAGAGCTATCCCCCAGCTTTCCTACTTTCTTAAATGTCATGTACCCTTGAATATTCAGGTCGAAGTCTTTTGTCATCTTGCACCCATGCCTCTAATTGCTATCAGATCATACACATTTATTTCTAATTGTGTTATTAGTTCATCTGGTTTGTTACGAGCCTTTAGTTCTGTGTTTTCACTTTTTTTGTAACCTCTAACCTTATCTGTTGGTGCATTCTTGGATTTGTACACTCTGTCCCTGCCTGCCATGCTCTGACCATCATTTCCCTTACTCTTTTGCCTTGTATTCTCTATTTAATTCATCACATCTTCCCAAACTGAGTCATATGAACTCGAAAGATTACCCTTGTTTCTCTCTCCACAGGTGCTAGCAGAGCTTCTGAGTTTTTCTAGTACTTTCTGTTTTTATTTCAGATTTCCAGCATCTGCAGTAACTTGCTTTTATTTTTAAAGCCCTTTCTACTGCTCTAGTTATACAGCTTGCCAGAACACTCATCGCAGCATGATTCAGGTGAAGACCATCCCAACAGTACAGCTGCCACTCTCTCGAAATGACACAACTTGGAATCACTTTTGATCTGCAGATTTGAGGACAGCATTAACATGTTGTCAGGCATACACTATGGAACCACTGGTGTTCAGTGGCTGCCTATTCTTTCCGTGGATTCAAATGATCAGCTATTCAAACGAGAACTAGGAGCTGGAACATTGCAGTATTCAGTGATAAAAATATAATTATGCATCAATATACAATATGTATGCATGGATGATTGTAATGCTACAAAATCAGAAAATATTGTTTCAGATCTGTCGTTTTTAGGTATTGCTCTTGAGCACTTCAGTGAACCAGTTGTCATTGTTTTGGGTGCCTATGAAGTATTTGATTGGGCCTGCCTTTGTGCACTTTTGCACAAGTGATATAAATTTCCACCAAAGCTCTTGTAATGGCTGTGAAATTTCCTCAAGTTATAGTATCTGTGCTATAGTTAACCGTTTATTGTTTGATTTCAATAATTGGGGAGCAAATTGTTCAGAGAATTTTTGCCATAAATAGAAGCTTTTGTTTATTTTGGCTATTATGCTCCATGTGTATAGTTCTTCCAAAAGTTTCTGACTTGTTTCATTTCCATGTTGGTCTAAATGAACATTTAACTTTTAATTGCCTACATTTTGCTGTTGCAAGGCATTTTAGGGCGTTTGTTATTTGTTAGACCTGCCCTTGTATGCTTGGATTTACCATTTTTGTTTGGCAAATTGGTTGAGACAAGCTGATAATGTTACATCAAGGGAAAGCAGTCATTTGGGACTTGAGTAAACATGCCAAGCTGTGGATCTCCTTAACTAATCTGACTGAAGTTTAGAGAAGGAAGTGTATGTTTGTAATCTGTAAACGTTTATTGCCACTGAGATCGATTGGCAGTAATTAATGCTATTGTGTCATTGAAAAGTACTTAGTTGCGTGACACATTTCAAATTTAATAAATTTCATAATATTGTGGTTTATTGTAAAGTATGTTTATGGGTATGAGTGTAGATGGTTCTGCCTGTGAGATTTCATTAAATTAGAGCCAGATAGGCTGCAAGCTTGAAATTATCAAAAGATGTTCGGGGTAAGAGGCATTTGAAATGCCAATGAGTTAACATGGATGAGGTCTTCACATGCAGGGTTTGAAGCAAATTTACATTTTTAGTTAAGTGAAGGAGTTGTTTGGGTTTCAAAGGGATGTTAGGATGTTTACAAATAACAAGAAAAATAGGGAAAGGTTGTTAAGTTTATTTTTCCTGAAAGGTACTGAAGATATTGGCAACATAAATTTTTATATTATGAGAAAAGTATATTTCCAAAGATCAAGAACCTTGGAATTGACAGATTAAAGAGCGAGAAAATACATAAAGAAGGAAGATGATGTTGTCGGGCCATATAAGAACTAAAAGGAATGTGTAAAGCAGCCTTGGGGAAGCCTCCAGCTAGGTTTGCAAAAGTCTGCTGTTGTCCAGTAACTAAAGTTGGAGAAAAGCCTTTGGAATTCCACTGCTGAATGGGTACTGTGGTAAATTTGCTGGCTTGCAATTTAAATTTAAAATCTATTTTGGACTGTTGCCTTAAAGGGGGTGTGTAGTTGGGAGTCAGCCTAATTAAGAATTTTAGGATTTGTTACAATAAGTAACTGTGGTCTTATGTGTGTGCTTTAAATCTTTTTATTTTGTTAATGTTTTCATTTTGTTTTTAAAATCACTGAACGTGTTAGTGGACTCATTACTTCGGAATTCAGTGCCCACATCTTCTCGTAATAAAGACAAATTGCAAAACCATTGTGATGGCTTAGCCAAGTTCCCCTCATGGATTTGGTCTGCCTGGCACACATCACCTTGTCTTAACAAAAGACAAGACTTAACTTTCTTTGGCTAGTTAAGTTACTACCTACCACACCATTCAATACATTTTTAATGTTAATTATACATTGAGGTGCTGTTTTTGAAGAGCAGCTAAGACAGCAGCGTTGGATATTGGCATATTTAAATGAGATTTGTTCCTTGTGGATTTGCTGCTTCATTTATGTATAAATAACAGCAGCCTTTATTAGCCTCACTGTTAGCTTGAGAGCAAAATATGGACGAAGGTAATGTAACAGAAACTTGACGCCATTTTTTTTGAAGTGTAGTCACTCTTGTCATTTGGAAATGTGACAGCCAATATGCAAACAGCAATGTGATAATGACCAGATCTGTTTTCTTTGTGATGTTGATTGAGGGATAAATATAATTGAAGAACCAGTGAGTTATCCCCAGTGTTTTTGAAATAGTGCCATGGGATCGACAGCCACCTGAGTGAAGGGTCATTCGGATTCGAAACGTTAACTGTGTTCCTCTCCGCAGATGCTGCCAGACTTGCTGAGTTTTTCCAGGTATTTTTGTTTTTGTAAGGCTTCAGTTTAATGTCCCATTCAAAATACTTTACTTTCTGATGATGCGAAGCTTCGTCAGTACCACAATGAAACATCAGATTTGATTTTTGTACCCAAGCCCTGCAGTTGGCCTTGAACCCAAAACCTTATGATTCATTGGCAACAGTGTTACTAATTGAGCCATGGTTGACACTCTAGTCAAATTGAAGTGGATAGCAGAGGTACAGCCATCGTGAGGAGAGCAAAGACAGCACCATGAAATCCCAGTATGCTGAACTATATTTGACCTTTCACCGACTTGGGAATAATATATTATGTTAGAGATGCTGTTTCCTTTTACAATGTGTTCATGCACAGACAGTCAATGGAGAGCATTGGACTATGTCCACATTCCATGGCGTGGGCTGCCTTAATGCCAAGTCCTATTAGAACCAAAAATACTGTTCCTTCTGTGCTTAAATTTTTCATTTAAAGTTGTAAGTACAAATGATTGACATGACAGTATAACTTGCACAGTAAACTTTACAGTATGAGTGTATCTATATAATTGTATAGCACATTTTTAACGCAGATATTAGTTAAAAAGTGTTCGGTTAGCATTGTCACCTCTGAGCCAGGAGGTTGTGGGCTCAAGCTGCACTCCAGGATGAGAAAGCAAAATCAAAGCTGACGTTTCATTGTACTTTAGGGAGCGTACTGCTTTTTGGAACATCTACCTTTTGGATGAAATGTTGAACTGAGGCCCAATCTGCTTGTTCAGGTGTATGTAAAAGATTGCATGGGATATGTTTGAGGGAGATAGGGGGTTCTCCTGTTTTGATCAATATTCATCCCCCCAGTCAGTAATACTAAAACAAATTAACTGATCATTTATCTGATTGCTCTTTCTGTACACAAATGGGTGTGAAACACTTTGCAGATCCTCAGGGCATGAAAGGTGCTATACAAATGCAGCTTCCTTACAATTGGCTATTGTCCTGAATGTGATCGAATGCACAATGAGACACTTAAACAATTGCCTTTCCAATTATATATTTGACAGCTGGAAAAATCTTTGTTTATATATTTACTTGAGCTGACATTTTAACAGTTGTGTAGACTATAGTTTCCATTAATACAGAAATGCCAGAGTGGAATATGAAACATTATATTCTGTAGACACAGTTTATCAGCCCCTCCCAGATTTTGAGTTTTAGTTCTGTAAGGAAAAGAATCAAGCTAGATTACTGTTGCTCCTGTCTTAATGATAAAATTCCATAATCAGCATTGTGTTGGGAATTAAGCTGGCCTCAAGCTAGGTTGAGGGTTGATTTCTGCTCTTCCAGTGGTTTTAAGGGGTTTTTTTCTACCTGAAATGATTAGGCATCACCCATCCAGTTCTTAATGGTCACAAACTCTATTAACTTGTCAGTATTGTTAGAGAACCTGTAAAGATGGCTAGTATGGGAAATGGAAAAAGAAATACTGGCGCTGTGTTCATTTTTGAGGTTGTGTCAGGACAAAATGATCTTGCTTTTATGTGGACCCTTTCACAGTCTCAGACTGTTGCAAGGTGTTTCATAATCAATGAAGTAATTTCACTGTGCAGGCCTGCATATGAAGAGTGGCCCATGAGGATGGTGGAAACAGAAATAATCAATGATTTAAAAAGGAAATTGGTTGGGCACTTAAAAAATGAGCTTGCAGGCTTTGGGGAGCAAGTGGGGTAAGTGGGACTGACTGACTGGATTGCTCCAGGGGAGCTTGCATGGACTCAAAGTGCCGAATGACCGCCTCCTGTTAAATGATGCTTTGTCTCAATATTGGCATTTTTGTTCTCAAACAAGTAATGTTGAGAGTTTTATATTTTACCATATTCTTAATGCCAGTTTGTTCTGTTGTACCAAAAACTTAATATATTGCTTTAAATAAGGCTTGAATTAAACTTTTTTTAATAGGAGTTTTAAAACCAAAATTTGATGAAAAATAATAAAACCTGTTTGTAATCCTTGTAAATGTAAAATGCAGTGAATATTCCACATTTACATGTTTTGTTTCTTGTAACGTTGGAAGTTGCAATATTCTGTGGAGCAAAGGGGGAGACGTTGGCACAGTGGTAATCCAGAGACCCAGGCTAATGATCTGGGGACACTGGTTCAAATCCCACCATGGCAGCTGGTGGAATTTAAGTTCAATTAGTAAATCTAGAATGAAAGGCTAGTCTTAGTAGCAGTGACCATGAAACCACGGTTGATTGTCATAAAAACCCATTTGGTTCACTAATGTCCTTCAGGGAGGGAAATTTGCCATTCTTACCTGGTCTGGCCTAAATGTGACTCCAGACCCACAGCAATGTTGTTGATTATTAGCTGAAATTGCCTAATAAGCCACTCAGTTGAAGGGCAGTTAGGGATGGACAACAAATGCTGGCTTTGCCAGCAAAGACCACATCCTATGAAGGAATAAAGAAATAAAAATGTAATATCCAGTTTTATCAAACAAGTAGTTCTTCAGTTCTCCAAAGTATAGCACAAATGGTGTCAATGGGAAAATTGTGCATAGCCTGTTGCTGTCAGTTAGCCAAGTAATTATTGTTGTGACAATCATTCCATTGGATGGGTGTATCTATATACAAGAGGGTGGTTCCTGTTAAGCTCAACGTTTATCCAATGCAGTAATTGCATTTTAAAGGAATTATTTTATCTATTTTACATTAATACAAAATTTTGTAATAAACTGATGTATGCATCATACTTCTAAAATCTGTAGATCTAGTTTCTATATAAAATGTATATTTCTATTATCCTCCTCATCCTAGGCAGTCCCTTGGGAACAACGATGACTTGTTTCCCCTCTTGTTCCAAGGGTTCTGAGATGGCTGATAAGCCCAAAGCATGATTTGCAAATTTTGCCACATGCAGGCAGATGAGGTTTGTGCTCTCTATCTGACGCCGTGACTTCGCCTCCACGTGTTCCAAACAGTCTCTTGATGCATTTGGTGCCTTCCTGAATGAACCCCCTCCATTTGGCCGGTCACAAGACAGAGACTGCCATGAGTCGGTGGGGATATTTGGAGTATTTGCAGTGTTTCCACTGTCTTCCTGGCAGTCTTATGCTGTGATCAAGTTCTGAGTGGAGCAGTGCTTTGGGAGTCTGGTGTCAGGCATATGAGCAGTACTTCTCTGGTGCATTGAGGTGCATACTGTAGATTGTCCAAGTCTTTAAAGCATAAAGTACAGGCATCACCGCTGCCCAGTAAATCATGACCTCAGTGTCGCGTTTGAAATCCTGATCCTCAAATATTCTTTCCCTCAGTCGGCTGAAGGCTGAGCTGGCATATGGAGGCAATGCAGAAGTTTGTCGCCCTTGTCTGCATATGTGGAGAGGAGGCTCCCAAGATGTGGAAAGTGATTCACATTTTCCAGGATTTCTTTGTTGGTCTTAATTGTGAGGGGGTTTTGCTGTGAGAGCTGGTTGGAAGAGGACCTCAAGTTTTCTTGGTTTTTAGTGAAAGGCTCATTTTCTCATATGCTTCGGAGAAGGACTAGACAGTGACCTGGAGCTCAGTTTCTGAGTGAGCGTACATGCAAACGTCACCTTTATATTAGAGCTCAATGACTGATGTTGGAGTGATTTTGGTTTTGGATTGAAGGCAGTGTAGGTTGAACAATTTCCCTTCTGTTCTGAAAATGATTTCCTCGCCTGTGGGTAGTTTGTTGGAGGTGAGGTGCAGTATTGCAACGTGGAAGATGGTGATGACAACCTGTTTGACCTAGCGTTCACTGAGAGAGGGTCTGAGGTGCTTTCGTTGGTGAGAATTTGCATTAAATATTAAAAATGAATGTTAATATTCTAATATAAGTCTGCATCACCTATTTGCACATGAGTAGGGGAGAGACCTCATCCTGAATGAGACGCAGCCAGAGTGAGTGTGGGTATTGGCAGTTTGGTGCACAGTGGGGATTGGGTGCATAAGGGAAGAGGTGCTCTTTGCATTTCTTTTTGCTATCCAACTTGTTAAATCTTCAGAGAGTGGTCTTGCCCTGCTGCAGCAGTAGAGGCTACAAGGAAAAGGAATCACTGCTAAGTATTGGGTAAGGTTGGGTAAGTATTTACTACATTTATCGCTTATAGTTTCAGGTGTTTTTGAGGTTTCTAGTTTGGATATTCTGTAGTAACGAGGATCAGGAAGGAAGGGCCCTAGAGTAATTGATTTAAAAGATTTAATTTAAAGGGATAAGTCATGGTAGGAGAGCTCAAAGCTGTGGTGTGCTCCTCGTGCTCCGTGTGGGAAGCTGAGAACATTTCCAGTGCCCAGGACCAGCATGTGTGCAGGAAGTGTGTCTAGCTGCAGCTCCTGGAAGCTCGGGTTTCAGAGCTGGAATGGCGGCTGGGGATACTGTGGAGCATCTGAGAGTCAGAGAGCATCGTGAATTGTACGTTTAGAAAAGTGGTCACACTGCAGCTGAAGGGACTTTAAGGAAGGGAATGGGTGACCACCAGGCAGTCCAAGATAAATAGGCAGGTAGTTCAGTAGTCCCCTGGGGACCCGCTCGCAAATCGGTATTCCGTTTTGGAGGCTGATGAGGGCGCTGGTTCCTCCAGGGAGTGCAGACAGAGCCAAGCTTCTGGCACCGTAAGCAGCCTGTCTGGACAGGAGGGGAGGAAGAGCAATAGTAATAGAGGACTCTATAGTCAGGGGAGCAGATAGGCACCACTGTGGCCATCATCATGACTCCAGGATGGTGTGTTGCCTCCCTGGTGCCAGGGTCCGGGATGTCACTGGCTGCAGGGCTTCCTGAAGGGGGAGGGTAATAAGGCAGAGGTCATGGTACATGTTGGTACCAATGAAATAGGCAGAAAGAGGGATAAGGTCTTGCATCAAGAATTCAGGGAGTTAGGCAGTAGACTAAAAAGCAAGACCTCTCAGGTTATAATCTCTGGATTACTCCCAGTGCCACGTGCTAGCGAGCTCAGAATTAGGAGTATAGCACAGATAAATACGTGGCTTGAGAGTTGGTGCAGGAGGGAGGGCTTTAGAATCCTGGATCACTGGGACCATTTCTGGGGAAGGTGGGACCTGTACAAGTGGGACGGCCTACATCTGAACCAGAGTGGGACTAACACCCTTGCAGGCAGGTTTGCTGGTGCTGTTGGAAGGAGTTTAAACTAATTCGGTGGGGGGACACAATGTAAGCAGAATAGGGACACATCATAATACAGTAAAACATTCAAGTCAGAGGGAATACAGCTGAATTAAGTTTCAAGGGAGTAAGGCAAAGCTGGATGGCCTCTACTTTAATGCCAGGAGAATTACAGGTAAAACGGATGAGTTAAGGGTGAGGATTGACACGTGGAATTGTGATATAGTAGCCATCACTGAGACATGGTTGAGCGAGGGGCAGGATTGGCAGCTCAACATTCCAGGATATAGAATCTTCAGGTGAGACAGAAGAGGGGGTAAAAGAGGAGGCAGCATTGCATTATTAGTTAAGGAGTCAGTTACTGCAGTAAGGAGAGATGATATCTTGGAGGGGGCATCGAATGAAGCTTTGTGGGTAAAGCTTAGGAATAAAAAAGGGGCAACCACATTGTTTATTATAGACCCCCAGATAGTCAGCGGGAAATTGAAGAGCATATATGTGCACAATTTGCAGAGGTGTGTAAAAACAATAACAATAGGGTAATTATATTAGGTGATTTCAACTTTCCCAACATTAATTGGGATAGACATAGTGTTAAGGGCTTGGATGGAGTGGAGTTCTTGAAATGTGTACAGGAGAACTTTTTAGTTCAATATGTGGAAGGCCCAACAAGGGACAGCGCAGTGCTGGACCTAATTCTGGGGAATGAAGCTGGACAGGTGGCTGAGGTGGTGATGGGGGAGCATTTTAGTGATAGCGACCACAACATGATACAATTTAAGCTTGTTACAGACAAAGAAATAGATAAGTTTCAAAAAATGTTTTGGATTGGGGGAGAGTGGATTTTAGTAAAATAAGGCAGGATCTGGCCAAGGTAGACTGGGAACAGCTACTTGTAGGGAAATCTACAGAGGGGCAGTGGGGAGCATTCAAAAAGGAAATGGGAAGGGTACAGGCTCAACATGTTCCCTCCTAAGGTGATAGGAAGGAGTAACAAGCCCAGAGAACCATGGATGACCAGGGATATTCAGAATAAGATGAGAAGGAAAAGAGAGGCTTTTAGCAGGTACAATGGGAGCAAATCAGCAGAGCCATTAGTGGAGTACAGAAAGTGCAGGGTGGAGCTTAAGAAAGCAATTAGGAGAGCAAAGAGGGGATGTGAGAAAGCTCTGGCTGGTAAAAGTAGGGAAAATCCCAAGATATTCTATAAGTGTATCAATGGGAAGATGATAACCAGGGAAAAGAGTAGGGACCAAGGGGGCAATCTACGGGTGGAGCCAGAGGACATGGGTAGAGTGTTGAACAAATACTTCACATCCGTCCTCACCCAAGAGAATGAGGATGAAGACTTGGAACTTGGGGAAAGAGACCGTGAGGTTCTTGAGCAAATTGATATAGGGAGTGACAAGATATTGGAGGTGTTGGCAGGCTTAAAAGTGGGCAGATCTCCAGGTCCGGATGATTTGTGTCCCAGACTGCTGAGGGAGGCAAGGGAGGGGTTCGCAGGGGCTCTGACCCAAATTTTTAATTCCTCTCTGGCCATGGGGGGAGGTGCCAGAGGACTGGAGAACAGCTAATGTGGTTCTGCTATTTAAGAAGGGTTGTAGAGATAAGCCAGGGAACTACAGGCCAGTGAGTCTCATGTCAGTGGTCGGGAAACTATTGGAGAAAATTCTGAAGGAGAGAATCTATCTCCACTTGGAGAGGCAAGGTTTGATCAGGGATAGTCAGCATGGTTTTGTCAGAGGGAGGTCATGCCTAACAAATTTGATTGAATTTTTTGAGGAGGTGACCAGCTGTGTAGATGAGGGTAGTGCAGTTGATGTAGTTCATATGGATTTCAGCAAAGCCTTTGACCAGGTCCCACATGGGAGACTTATAAAGAAGACAAATGCCCATGGGATACAGGGTAATTTGATAAGGTGGATTCAAAATTGGCTTAGTTGTCGGAGACAGAGGGTGATGACAGAAGGATGTTTTAGTGCCTTGAAGGTAGTGTCCAGTGGCGTACACAGGGATCTGTGCTGGGTCCCCTATTATTAGTCATTTATATACATACAACATAGATGACTATGTGGGCGGGAGGATTAGTAAATTTGCAGATGACGCAAAGATTGGCTGGGTGGTTAACAGTGAGGTTGAATGTCTTGGGCTACAGGAAGATAAAGACGGCATGGTCAATTGGGCAGATAAGTGGCGGATGGAATTTAACCCTGAAAAGTGTGAGGCGATACATTTTGGAAGGAGCACTTTGACAACGAAGTATTCAATGAATGGCATGACACTAGGAAGTTCTGAGGAAGAAAGGGACCTTGGCATGTGTGTCCATAGATCTCTGAAGGTGGAGGGGCATGTTGGTGGGGTGGTGAAAAAGGCATATGGGAACCGTGCCTTTATCAATTGAAGCATAGATTACAAAAGTAGGGAGGTCACGTTAGAGCTGCATAGAACCTTGGTGAGGCCACAGCTGGAGTACTGTGTGCAGTTCTGGTCACCACATTATAGGAAGGATGTGATTGCACTGGAGGGGGTGCAGAGGAGATTTACCAGGGTGTTGCCTGGAATGAAACATTTAGGTTACCAAGAGAGGTTGGACAAACTTGGGTTGTTTTCATTGGAGCAGAGAAGACTGAGAGGCGACCTGATCGAGGTGTACAAGATTGAGGGGCATGGACAGGGTGGATGGGGAGCAGCTGTTCCCCTTAGTTGAAGAGCCATAAGTTCAAGTTGTGGGGCAAGAGGTTTAGAGGGGGAAGTGAGGAAAACCTTTATTACCCGGAGGGTGGGGACGGCCTGGAATGTGCTGCCTAGGAGACTGGTGGAGGCGGGTTGCCTCACATCCTTTAAAAAGTACCTGGGTGAGCACTTGGCATGCCAGAACATTCAAGGCTATGGGCCAAGTGCTGGTAAATGGGATTAGGTAAGTCAACCAGGTATTTGTCACATGTCGGTGCAGACTCGATGGGCCGAAGGGCTTCTTCTGCACTGAGAGATTCTGTGATTTAACATTTCATGATTCAACTGATAGTCTTTTTACCGAACTATGGTGCTATATTTAACATTTGTCAAATGGTGGCACCGTAACAGTGCATTTCCTGGAGAATGGTGGATATTGTAAAGGAAAGAAAAGGTTAATGGTTTGCACACTCCTTGCAAGTGTTCCTCAGCTTCTGTTTTTGCCAAGTAGCACGGGTACCACCCCGTGGGCTCTCGGTTTACTAGGATTATTGCTGCTGCTATATCCACGCCACTGAGCAGTTCTGCCTGCTGCTGAGCTCCCTTTGCTGGACTACTCAGTGGTCTGTTTGTCTTGAAGTACCCTGCTTCTGTCATTGCAGCTGCTGATAGCCACGTAGTAACCAGATGGTTGTTGCCCTTTAATTGCACTCCTAATTTTGTATTCAGTTAATTTTCTGCAGTAAAGCCTTAATCTTTTAATTTTGTTGACTGAAGCCAAGTTAATTAATGTTGCTCGACCGAACAATTTATTGTATTTATCAGTATTTCCACTATATCTCAACTTATTAGTTTATTCCTCATTCTCTGAAAGGCCTCTTGATATTCACAAAATCGAAGTCATTGGGCATCACTGGAAAAAATTCCCTCTTTTTTGGAGTTACATCTAGCACAAAGGAAGATAGCTGTAGTTGTAGCTGGAAGTCAATTATGTCAGTCCCAGGACATCACTGCAGGAGTACCTCAGGATTGTGTCTCAGGCCCAACCATCTTCAGCTGTTTCACCAATGACCTTCCCTCCATTTTACCGCATTGTAAGGTCAGATTTGGGGATGATCATCGATAACTGTACATTATTCTGTACCATTCACAGGTCCTCAGATCCTGAAGCAGCCCATGCCCAAAGGCAGCAAGACCGCGACAATGTTCAAGCTTGGGCTGCTAAGTACAAGTGCCAAGCAAAGACCATTTACAACAAAGAATCTATCTATCTCCCCGTGACATTGAATGGCATTACGGTCGCTGAATTTCCCCCCACCATCAATGTTTGGGGGTTACCATTGACCAGATACTTAACTGGACCAGCCATTTAAATAAAAGCAAAATACTGGATGCTGGAAATCTGAAATAAAAACGAAGTGCTGGAAATATTCAGGTTTAGCAGCATCTGTGGCAAGAGAAACAGTCATATTTGACTCAAAACGTTAACTGTTTCTCTCGCCGTAGATGCTGCCTGACCTGCTGAGTAACACTATGGTTTTATTTCAGACGTAGAAGTACGATGGCGACAAGAGCAGGTCAGAGGCTGGGTATTCTGTAATGAATGACTCACTTTGTGTCTCCTGAAAGCCTGTCAATCATCTTCAAGGCACAAATCAGGAGTGTGATGGCGTACTCTTGCCTGGTTGAGTGCAGCTTCACCAACACTCAGGAAGCTCAACACAATCCAGCACACAAGTAGCCTATTTGATTGGCACCCCATTAACTGCTTTAAACATTCACTCCCTCCACCACAGGCACAAAATGGCAGCAGTATGTAGCATCTACAAGATACAGCAACACTCCAAGGCTTATTTGATAGCACATTCCAAACCTGTGACCTCCACCACCCAGAAGCGGGATTGGCAACGTTCAAGAAGAGCCAATTTTTAAATTTAGTCAATAACATGCCAATAATAATGAGAACAAGACAGAAGCACATTTATGGATTTCTATGCTGCAATTCTTCACTGACACTCAAGCATACACGTATGTTACATATCCATTTTAATAAATATACATATTAATAAAGAGCATTTGATTATTTTTGATTTTTCAAAGTTTTACAAATTTCTCAAGTACAATGGTAATAAAAGTTTTTTAAAAAAAAAAGGCCATCTAATTGCCATCAACTCCTTCAAGTTTACTGAGATCACTAGCCAATATTTAATTTGTGCTCAGTAAACGGCTAGTCAGGTCCGGTTGGCCCACCCCTTCACCCTCTTTCCTGGTATCACCCCTGCTACCGACTCCTGTGCAGTAGCCCCCCCGCCCTGCACATTCCCGGTTCTGTCTGCTCTCCACCCACTGCCCCCAGCCCCTTCTCAATTTTTGTTGAACCAGTCTGCATATCAGAAATTCATGACTAATATCGCCAATTTGAGCAATTTCAGATTGGTGGGCAAGTTAATTTCTTAAATTTAACATAGTCTTTTTTTAACAGGAGTTTTGGTTGAACTTCATAGGTCATGCACAGACTTTAAACATCATAATGGTACATTATAGGGTCAATTTAAGATTTGTTCTGCCGTTCCTTTCTTTGGTCATTCCTTGAATAGGAGGATGTGGCTGGTTGGCCACTTAGGGCAACTGATTCACATGACTAGTGATTTTAAAAGATCCATTTCATGGTGAATCTGCGTAGCATCACCAGGTCTTGATGTGTAGTCCGTGTGATGTGCACGGCATACTTTTGTATTGGTACACCATTGTTGAATTTCAGACTGTATAATGACATTGTTATATCGTTAAAGGAACTTCTGACTGTATTAATGCAAACAAAAGTTGTTTACTAGACAGCAAGTAATTAAGAAGGCTAATGGAGTGCTATCTTTTATTATGGGAAGGATTGAACATAAAAGTAAGGATGTTATGCTTCAGTTATACAGGGTATTGGTGAGACCACACGTCGAATACAGTGTGCAGTTTTGGTCTCCTTTATTTAAGGAAGGATGTAAATGCATTGGAGGCGGTTCAAATGAGGTTTACTAGATTGATACCTGGAGTGAGTGGGCTGTCATATGAGAAAAGATTGGACAGACTGGGCTTGTTTCCACTGGAGTTTAGAAGAGCGAAGGGTGATTTGATTGAAGTATACAAGATCCTGAATGGCCTTGACAAGGTGGAAGTCGAAAAGACGTTTCCCTCTTGTGGGTGAGTCCAGAACTAGGGCGCACTGTTTAACAATTAGGGGTCGCCTTTTTAGGACAGAGATGAGGAGAAACTCTTTCTCTGAGGGTTGAGAGACTTTAGAATTCCCTGCCTCAGTAGTTGGTGGAGGCAGGGTCATTGAATATTTTTAAGGCAAAGTTAGATAAATTCTTGTTAGGCAAGGGAATCAAAGGTTATTGGAGTTATTTGAGAATGTGGAAATCGAAACATAAGATGGCCAGCCATGATCTGCAGACCTGCAGTAGTAAGTTTGGAATAATCAGAAGGTCGGAGTATGGAATCAATAGATGCACCAATCGCAGTTGAGGTAAAACAGAAAAACCTGTCAGGAAAGTGATTAAATTTGGGATGATGTGGCCATTCAAGATCAGAAAATTTACTTTGATAACACAAATTGGGATATTTATTATGGAGGATGAAGATGTAAATAAGAGCATAGATATCATAAATGTTTGTTATCTTCTGTGAGCAGCTTCATGACCAAACGCAAATGATTTAAGATGTATCCAAATGAGAAACCCTGGATTTCAAAGGACTTGAAAATAATAATGAAGGCAAGACGAATTGCATTCAGTGTAGGGGATCAAGACAAACTTGACGCAATAAAAAATCAAGGTGAGAAAGGAAAGTCAATGCGAAAGAAGCGTGTAGAGACACGCTGTTTAATTGTTGGACAAATAATTCCAGAGATGCATGGAAGTGTGTGCTTAAAATGTCAGGCTTAACAAAAAGGAGAAATTACCCCCTTTGTCTTCAGATAATACTTGTGATGTTGTGAATGAATTGAACAGATTTTTTAATTGGGTTTAAAATGATAAATTTAAGGAACATCAGATTCTGCAGCAGGCTTCACTGCATGAATTAGAAGGATCTCATGTTTCTGCCAACAAATGGGTGGTAGAGAAGCAATTCAAGTGAGTAAATCCACAGAAAGCATGTGGCTCAGACTCAAACTGAATAAAAACAAGACGTAAGAACTAGTTATAGATTTTAGGAAAAAACAGTTAACGACATTGTTCCTGTGAAAACTCATGATGTGGAATAGTTACTAACTACAAGCATCTTGGTGTCAAAGTAGATAACTTGTTGAATTGGAGGGAACAGTGTCGTAACGTGGCAGCCAAGGGACATAGACATATTGCCTCAAAAGTAAATTACTTTGGATTACATCCTCCAATCATCAAACCCTCACATATGGCTGTAGTTGAGTGCTATCATAGAGTCATAGTTATACAGAACAGAATCCCTTCGGACCATCGTGTCCATGCTGGCCATCAAGTACCTATCTAATTCTAATCCCATTTCCCAGCACTTGGCCCGTAGCCCTACATGCTGCGGCGTTTCAAGTGCTCATCTAAATACTACTTAAATGTTGTGAGGGTTCCTGTCTCTACCACCCCCTTAGGCAGTGTGTTCCAGATTCCAACCACCCTCTGAGTGAAAAAGTTTTTCCTCAAATCCCCTCTGAACCTCCTGCCCCATATCTTAAATCCATGCCCCCTGGTTATTGACACCTCTGCTAAGGGGAAAAATTTCTTCCTATCCATGCCCCTCATAATTTTGTATATCTCTATCAGGCCCCCTTTCAACCTTCTCTGCTCTAATGAAAACAACCCTAGTCTACCCAGTCTCTCTTCATAGCTGAAATGCTCCAGCCCAGGCAACATCTTGGTGAATCTCCACTGTACCCTTTCCAGTGCAATCACATCCTTCTATGGTGTGGTGACCAGAACTGCATACGCTACTCCAGCTGTGGCTTAAATAGCATTTTATACAACTCCAGCATAACCTCCCTGCTCTTTATATTCTGTGCCTTGGCTAATAAAGGCAATATTACCTTCTTAACCACCTTATCTACCTGTGTTGCTGCCTTCAGGGACCGACGAATATGTCCACCAAGGCTTCTATGATCCTCTTTACTTCCTAGGGTCCTACCATTCATTGTGTATTCCCATGCCATGTTAGTCCTCCCAAAATGCATCACCTCACACTTCTCAGGATTAAATTCCATTTACCACTGCTCTGTTCATCTTACCAGCCCATCTATATCGGCTTTCCTCTTCTCTGTTTACAATACCACCAATTTTCATGTTACCTGAAAACTTATTCATCATACCACCTATATTCCCATCGAAATCATTTATGTACACTACAAACAGCAAGGATCCCTGCACTGATCCTTACGGTATACCACTCATCACAGGCTTCAAGTCACAAAAAAACAACCTTCAACCATCACTCTCTGCCTCCCTGCCACTAAGCCAATTTTGGATCCAATTTGCCAAATTGCCCGGGATCCCATGGGCTCTTAGCTTCTTGACTATTCTCCCAAAAGCCTTACTGAAATCTATGTAGACTACTTCAACTACACTACCCTCATCTATACAACTGGTCACTTGGGCAAAAAATTCAGTCAAATTTGTTAGACATGATCTCCCCCTCACAAAGCCATGCTGACTGTCCCTGCATCTCCAATTTAATTTAATCCTGTTCCTCAGAATTTTTTTCCCAGTAGTTTCCCTACTACTGATTTTGGACTCACTGGCCTGTAATTACCTGGTTTATCCCTACTACCCTTGTTAAATAATGTTTCCACATTCACTGTCTTCCAGTCCTCTGGCACCTCTCCTGTAGCCAGAGAGGATTTGAAGATTAGTGTCAGAGCCCCTGCAATCTCCTCCCCTGCCTCACATAGCAGCCTGGGATACATCTCATCTGGGCCTGGGGATTTATCCACTTAGAAGCCTGCTAAAACCGCAAATACCACCTCCCTTTCAATACTAGTATAGTTCAAGTATATCACAATCCCCCTCCCTGATTTCTACATCCACATTGTCCTTCTCCATAGTGAACGCAAATGAAAAGTAACCATTAGAACCTCACCTACAACTCCAGCCCCACTTTGGCTAGATCCCGTCTTGTTTTATATTGAAATTGGTCTTCCCCCAGTTCAAGATCTTTATTTCTGGTCCATCTTTGTTCTTTTCCATACCTACCTTAAATCTTAGAGTTATGGTCACTATCCCCAAAATGCTCCCCCACTGACACTTCTCCACTTGTCCGGCTTCTAGCCCCTAAGATTAGGTCCAGTACCATCCCTTCTCTTGTCGGATTTTCTACGTGCTAGCTCAGAAAGCTCTCCTGAATGCACGTTCAGCGAATTCAGCCCCCTCCAAGCCTTTCACACTAAGACTATCCCAGTAAATATTGGGGAAGTTGAAATCCCCTTCTATTATTACCCTATTATACTTCTCTGAAATTTGGTTACATATCTGCTCCTCTGTCTCTCCCTGACTGTTCGAAGGCCAATAGTACATTCCCAGCAAAGTGATTGCCTTTTTTTTTTGTCTTTAAGTTCTACCCATATGACCTCATTTGAGGAACCTTCTAAGACACCATCCCTCTTTACTGCGGTAATTGACTCCTTGTTCAACAGTGCAATGCAACCTCCTCTTTTACACACTGTCCCCCCCCGTCATGCCTGAGGATTCGATACCCTGGAACATTGAGCTGCCAGTCCTGCCCTTCCCTCAACCATGTCTCTGTGATAGCAACAATATCATATTCCCTTGTGTTAATCAACACCCTCAATTCATCTGCCCTACTCGCAAGACTCCTTGTGTTAAAATATATGCAATCCAGCCTTGCATTATTCCCTTGTGCCTTAACAGGTCTATATTGGCTCTGCCTTCCAGACTGATTTAGTTTCTCTTCTATATTTGGCTGTGCATCACCCTCTATTGTACCTCCACTCTGTATCCGATTGCCCTGCCAAATTAGTTTAAACTCCATCCAACAGCTCTAGCAAACCTCCCCACAAGGATGTTGGTCCCATTCCAGTTCAGGTGCAACCCGCCCGACTTGTACAGGCCCCAACTTTGCCTGGAATAGACCCAATGATCCAGGAAACTAAAGCCTTCCCGCCTGCACCATCTCTTCAGCCACGCATTCATCCTCTCTATCCATACCCCTATTCCTATACTCACTGGCTCATGGCACAGGGAGTAACCTAGAAATTACAACTTTTGAAGTCCTGCTGTTTAATCTGTTACCTAGCTCCCTAAATTCTTGTTGCAGGACCTCATTCCTCTTTCTACCTATGTCGTTGGTACCAATGTGCACCACGACCTCTGACTGTTCATCCCCCTCCTTTAGAATGCCCTGCAGCCATTCTGACATTTTTGACCCTGGCACCAGGGAGGCAACACACCATCCTGGAGTCATGTCTACGGCTGCAAAAGCACCTGTCTGCATCCTTCACTATTGAGTCTCCTACCACTTGCACTCTAACTCCTCCTCCTTGCGCAGCTGAGGCACCTACAATGAACTCAGCTCTGGCTGCACTCTCCAGAGGAACCTTCACCCTCACCGTTTTCCAACACAGAGAAACAGTTCTTGAGCGGGATGCATTCTGGGGCTTTCCTGACTACCTGCTTGCCTCCCTTCTTCTGACTGGCGGTCACCCATTCCCTCGCTGACTGCACTTCCTTAAGTTGCAGAGTGACCACATCTAAAAACCTGCTATCCACATGCATAACCCTCAGCCTCACGGATGCACTGCTGTGTCTCCAGCTGACACTCGAGCTCCGAAACCCGTTGTTCGATCTGGTCAAGCCGATGGTACTACCTGCACATGTGGTCATCCAGACTGCATGGAGTGTCTAAGAATTCCTGCATGCAGCAGGCTGTACAACACATGAGACTGAGCTCCCTTGCCATTCTTCTTGTTTGCTTTTAATTAAAAAGTCTATTTTCTTAAATTTAAGTCCCGTTCTGCTCAATGAAGTCTTGCTCTTTACAGCTCCATTTGTAATTTCTAGCTCTAATTCCCAAACAGAAAATGTCTTTTTAGATGCCTTGCCTGGTACTATTGTCTGAAGCTGATTCTTTAAGAGTGCAGAGATTATTGAATGAAGCGGGAAGGGTATTTGATGAGCAGATCTTGTTGAAATCCGCTTTTGAAGAATTTTGATGAAAGTAGAGTGTCATGAACAATGAGAATCACCCCCTTGTCTCTGTAATCACTGTTGGATGCATTCAGGGGAAAACAATCCCTGAGATGCAGGACAAATCAGTTCCTGAACTTCGCTTGTGCCCTTCTCTGCAAGAACTTTTTTGACAGGAGTTTGATGAGGATATGCATATGTGGCGGGACTCACTGATTATGTATTAAAACTTTCAAATTCATTAAAATTTTTAGAATTATGGTTAGATTTCTGTGATCAGATAAATTTCTTTTATTGGTGGTATTCATTTATATGTAACCTTTTAATGTACCAGCAATGTACCTAAAATGGTTTTCCATATGAAATTGTATTACTTAAAACTGCCTGCTGCTGTATAAAGACTAATAGGTGATATTAAAAATGATTAGTGCAATGTTGCAGGGATATAAAAAGGATAAGGGAATGTGCTAATTTTGGTGGCGTAGGTGCAGGAGAATTTCATAGAAACAGGAAATTGAAAGAAGAAACGATAAAGGAAAGGGAGAAAAGATATACTCTTGGTGCAGCCAAACTGAAATTTTAAAAAATGCAATTATATATGGTGAACTATCCATTGTAAGAAGAGGATACGAAACAGGGTCACACCTTGGGTTCACATGCAGTCACTATGTGCTCTGGCAGAATCTCCATTCTGAATGGCAATAGTGGAGTCATCTGATGCAGCATACCAATACAATGCTTGGACACTGCTCTATGCTGCTGGATGCAATGTATTTGTGTTAACCTGTAAGGATTGCTTGCATTGGTATAACTAAAATGTTCAATGAGTAAATTGTTACAATTCTTATATGTTGGTGGACATGAAGTATATGGTCCTCACTCCTCATTCAGCTACCATTCATTGGTTCTGAAGGCTTAAGCTTGATTCCTTTGATAATATTTCTATGTTACTGCAAATCAATTTTTGAAAGTACAGAGTGATCCAGGCTAGCAGTATGGCCAAATAGCTTTAATTCAGAGCTAAACCATATTTATTCAGGAAGGCTGATTACTGGGGATGGAAAAGAGAGACATTAAACAAATGATTGTGAGCCAAATTGCCAACTCCCAAGTGGGAGGGAAGTTTCACAGAATTTGCAGGACTGAACTGCCATATTTGTTTGCTAATTAGTCAAGACTTGATTTAATACTTTTTGAAACTTTGCTGAATTTTGGACCTCAAAATCAATCTGAAGTTGGCCAGTAATTATACATTTATAGATCAGCAACTGCATGTAAGCTGGACTCCAAAGAAAAGTTGCTATTAAAGCATTTAAATATGGGCAGGTTTGTACACGACTATCCCAACATACTGCTTGAGCTTTTAGGAAACCCCAACTTTACATATTTCTAACCCTAACCTAAAATCTAAAAAAATGATTGGTTAGGTGATAATGCATCATTGTTTGAAAAAAATATATACACATTACCATCCAGTTTATGAAACACTGAGGTAGGTCAAGGAATAAGACATGAAAAGCATAGGAGAGTAGCATTCAAAAAGGTGAATTAACCTTGCCTGAGCATGCAGCACAGAACAACCATAAAGTAAGAATTATTGGTTCTGAAAGTAAACATAGAGAATGCCTCAACAAGGATGCTGTCAAGCTTCATACTTGTCAGAATGTAATCCATAAAAAAGATAGTTATCACTTCAGTGTAATTTGTGACCTGTGTTGAATAAAATTGCTCCCTTAAGATCAACATAAGTGGCATTGGTTTAAATAAAATGTTGGATTTTAATGTGCATTTAGATTTTTATTTTAGCTTAATTCAATGCTTTTCTTTATTTATTTACGGGATGTGGGTGTCACTGGCTAGGCCAGCATTTATTCTCCATCCCTAATTGGCCTTGAGAAAGTGGTGGTGAGCTGCAGTCCATGTGGTGCAGGTGCACCCACAGTGCTGTTAGGGGGGGAGGGGGTTCCAGGATTTTGACCCAGTGAGATTGTAGTGCTGAGTGCAAATGTCCCAGGATTCCCCATTGTAAACCGATCGAGAACGAGAGGGCACAGGTTTAAAGTGGTTTGCAAAAGAAGCAAATGCGATGTGAGAAAAAGCGTTTTCACACAGCGAGTGGTTCAGGTTTGGAATGCACTACCTGGAAGTGTGGTGGAGGCAGGTTCAATCAAGGCATTCAAGAGGGCATTAGATAATTATTTAAATAGAAACAATGTGCAGGGTTACAGGGGAAAGGCAGGTGAATGGCACTGAGTCATAATGCACATTTGGAGAGCCAGTGCAGACATGATGGGCTGAATGGCTTCCTTCTGCAATTGAATGATTTTGTGATTGGTCAGCAACCAAGATTTTCAATGCCAACAAGAACCTGTTATGGACAAACCAGTGAGGGATGAAAGTTCTTGTTAATTGGTTCCTGTCTTTGAGAGATAATAGATTTTCTGTGTCAATGCATCTGTCTCAATACTGAAAGCATATGTTAGGAAATCCTGCAACTCATCCCACTCTCAAAAATTTGAATTCTTCGCCAGAACAAGACTGGCTGGGTGTGTTGAATTCCAGTGTGTAGCAGGATTACTGAAGCAGAATATCCTCCCTACATACATTGTTGGAATTTAATGCAATGAGTGTCCCACTTAATCCATTCCACTCAACCCCCATTTGTTTTTTTATTAACTGTGGGAAATTGTCAATTCTTTTCAAGGTGTGACACGATTTTGTAACGTAGCTGGGAATTCTAGGTTATTTCAATGGTTATTTCTACTTCCTTTGCAAAAGAACAGTTAATATCTAATAGTTGTAACTTGTGGACCTCACCATTTGAAGTGAAATATAGTTTAAATGTGAATTAATTTTATCATTTTTAAAAAAATAGAGGTAGAAGAATCTCATAGCAATGTCTATGCTATTACAGCAACTAAACCTAGTCAAAAGGAGATCAAGGATGGACCCCTGGTGTTCTTGCCAATATTTACCCCTTGATAACCATCAGAAAATAATCTGATTATCATATTGCTGTGGGAGCTTGCTGTGTGCAAATTGGCTGCCAAGCTTCCTGCATTACAAGAGTGATTACATTTTAAAGTAGTACTTCATTGGCTCCGAAGTGCCTTGGGGCATCTGGTGGTCATGAAAGTTACTCTTAAATGCAAGCTTTCTTTCCTATTCTTTTCCTAATTTCCAATTTAGCTCTCACCTCAGATTCTGTTCCCCGTCCCTTCAAAGCTGCCATCATCAACTCCGCTCCTCAAAATGTCTACCCTTGACGACTCCATTTTTGTGAACTACCACTCCACCTCCAACCTATATTTCCTCTCCAAAGTTGATGGTGCCGTTGCCTCCAAAATTCATGCCCATTTTTCCTAGAACTCCAAGTTTGAATCCCTCTAAGTTTCTACCCCTGCCACAGTCCTGAAGTGGCTCCCATCAAAGTTGCAAATAGCATCCATTGCGACTGTGACAAAGGAAAACCGCCCCTCTTCAGGAGGATGGTTAATAGACAAAGACTGTGATCCATATCAATGCCAATGACACAGGTAGAAAGAAGGATGTGCTTGTGCAGTCTGAATTTAGTGAACCAGAAAGAAAACCTAGCAACCAGATCGTGAAGCACATGTTGGGTTGTAAGTCTGGCCTCCGACGATTGGAGACTGGAAGATCTCAGCCAAGGATTGGCAAGCAACTGCAATTGAAGAAGAGGCTGCCTTTAAAGAGGGGGTTGTTAGATATAGTCACGGTACGCTGCCATGAGGGGGAAAGGTAGAGCAAATAAACCCAGAGCTCCCTGGATGTCAAGAGGTATAAGTAAGATGAAGCAGATAAATGGTGCATATGACAGATAAAGGAAGATGATACAATTGAGAACTGGGTTCAGTTTAGATCAGAGAAGCCAAGAGGGAGTATGAGAAGATACTGGTATGCCTATAAATAGAAAAAATGGTGGTAAAAGGAGTAGGGCTGATTTATGTACCCAAAATGGGACTTTTCCATGGAGGCAGGGGGGCATGGCTGGGACACTAAATGAGTCCTTTGCATCTGTCTCTATCGAGAAGATGCTGCCCAAGACATTGATGGATTAGATAGTTGAGTGACTGGATGGGTTTGAAATTGATAAGGAGGTGGCATTAGAGAGACTGGCTGTAAAGTTGATAAGGTGAATACTGAGGGAGGTAAAGATGGAAATTGTGGAAACACTGCCCATAATTTTCGAATCCTCCTGAGATAGAGGGGTGGTGTCAGAGAACTGGAGAATTGCAGATGATTGTGCCCTTGTTCAAAATAAGGATAAGCCCAAGGCCCATCGGTTTAACTCGGTGGTGAAGAGTTTTTAAACATGATAATTTGGAACAACATTAACAGTCACTTGGCCAATATGGGTTAATTAAGGAAAGCCAGCATGGATTTGTTAAGAGCAAATCATGTTTCACTAATTTGAGTTTTTTGATGAGGTAGCAGAAAGAGTTGATGAGGGGAATGCAGTTGGCGTGATGTCCTTGGACTTCTAAAAGGCAGTTGATGAAATGCCGCACAATAGCTTTGTGAACACAGTTGGAGCTCATGGAATAAAACCCTGGTTCAACTGGAATATTGAGTCCAGTTCTGGGTACCACACTTTAGCAAGGATGTGAAGGCATTAGAGAATGTACAAAAAAGATTAATGAGAATTGGTCCAAGGATGAGGAACTTTATTGGTTGGAGAAGTTGGGGCTGTTCTCCTTAGAGAATAAAAGATTGAGAGATTTGTTAGAAGTATTCAAAATCATGAGACGTTTGGACAGAGTAGATGAGAGCCTGTTTCTGTTAGATGGATAGAGAACAAGAGGACACTGATATAAGGTGCTTGGCAAAAGCAGTGGTGTCACAACAAACAACTTTTATGCAGAGAGTAGTTAGGATTTTGACTTCATTGCCCAAGAGTGTGGTGGAGGCAGATTAATCATGGCTTTCAGAAGGGAATTGGATCATGATATGAAGAGGAAAAAAATGCAGGGCTACAGGGAAAAGGTGGGGGAGTGGCATAGATGAATTGCTTTAGCAGAGCTCAGGCACAGACAAGATGGGCCAAATGGCCGCCTCCTGTGCTGTAATGAATCTATGATTCCAAGGTTGTTACTTGTGACATCAACCCAGTATCTGTCATTTACACCTCTTTCTGCTTCATCTCTATCTCAGTTGCCATCCAGAGAGCTTTTGCATTGTTTAGCCTACCTTTTTCCCTCATGGCAATGTACTTTTGCTGTACCATATCTATTGCCTCTTTAAAGGTAGCAGCCCATTGTTTAATTACAGTTTTGCCTGCCAGTCTGAGCCAGATTTTTTTTTCTCACCCCATTGAAGTTGGCCCTACCCCAATTAGTTTTTACTCTGGATTGCTCCTTGTACTTTTTCATAACGAACCTAAATTTTATGATACAATGATCACTGCCCCCTAGTTTCCCTGCTGACACTACCTACTCGACACCACCCCCCTCCCCCATTCCCAAGAACCAGATCTGGTACTACCTCCTTCCTTGTTGGACTGGAAACCTATTGATGTAAAAAAAATTCTATGATCTCACTTCAGAAACTCTCCTCCCTCTCTGCCTTTCACACTACTGCTATCCCAATCTATATTGGGATAATTAATATCCCCATTATAACTATGCAACAGGTTTCTCTCTAACCTCATTGCAGCCTTACACCTCTCTAAGATAACTGTGTTCGGCTTTGGAATTTCTTTCCTTAACCTCTCCGCCTCTCTATCTTTGCTTTCTCCCTGCATCACACAAATTAAAACCTACATTTTTGACTAAGCTTTTGGTCATCTGCCTTAGCATCTCTTAATGCGGCTTTGTGCCATATTTTGTTATATAAATAACTCTGAAGCACCTTGGGGCATTTTATTTTGTTAATGATGCTGTATAAATTCAAGCTGTTGTTGATACAGGTAAGGCATGTAATGGGTTATTATGTATTTAAAGTACAAAGTGTCCTAAGAGTCCAATTGAGATTGGGTCTTCACACATGGAATATCTAATAGAATTTCTACGTCAGAATAATTTTTGAGTAATCTAATTTGTTCTTTTCTTGTATACATTCCTATATAAAGATGTAAAATTATATTCTGAAGCTTAAGTTGTGTGCATTTAGCCTTTCAGCATTTGGTCTGTTCTTTTTATGATTCCTTGTAGAAAATAATTTAAAATTAATTTGGGAATGTGAGCTTGACAGTGTATTCAATGTTACTGTACAGATGGTGGTTAAAACATTCATGGATATGGACCAGGACTCTGAAGATGAAAAACAACAATACCTTCCATTGGCTTTGCATTTGGCTTCGGAATTCTTTCTCAGGAACCCCAATAAAGATGTTCGTCTGCTTGTGGCGTGCTGCCTGGCTGATATCTTCAGAATCTATGCCCCAGAAGCTCCATATACATCTCATGACAAACTTAAGGTAAATAGTGATTGTTGAAACTGGAAACAGCTCCACATTCACTGTGAGCATAGAATTAAGTGTTCAACCATAGCTTGCATTATTTGTTTCACAGTTGTGTTTATTTCAATAAGCGGATTTCTGCATTCCCCATCACAGATGGTGACAGGGGTCTTGGTGGTGTGGTGGTAATGTCACTGGACTAGTAATCCAGAAGCCCAAGCTATTACTCTGGGAACATGGGTTCAAATCCCACAGCAGCTGGTGGAGTTTAAATTCAATCAGTAAATCTGGAATTGAAAGCTGTTCTCAGTAATGGTGACCATGGCAACTATCATCAATTGTTGTAAAAAACCCATCTGCTTCACTAATGCCATTTAAAGAGGGAAACCTTCTATCCTTTTCCGGCCTGGCCTACATGCGATTCTAGACCTTGAGCAATGTGGTTGACTCTTAACAGCTCTCTGAAGTGGCCTAGCAAGCTACTCAGTTCAATGGCAACTAGGGATGGACAACAAATGCTGGTCTTGCCAGCGACATCCATCCCATGACAGAATTTTTTAAAAAGTGACCCACCTTGGCCTTTGCTCTTCTCCACCCAGGCAGTAAGAACCTCATTATGAGGACAAGGTTTGCAGGGTTAATGAGCAAGTTGACCATGGTGTTGTGGTACAAAAGGCCATTTAAGTGGCCTCCTAAAGACTGAATAAGAATGTGGTCGTGGTAGGGTACATTCTTGCCTGGGGGTGGTCGGGGGGTGGTGTGTGGATACTGTTGTCCCCAGCGTGACCAGGAATTCTGAAGACCATGTTACCTGCCCGGTGCTGCGATTAAGAACAAACTTGGGGTGGAGGTGAAAGATCAAGTTGTTGTGGTCCACGCAGGACCCATCACATAGGTTGGACTAGGAATAATCATCTGAGAGAGTTTGAGAAGCTAGGGTTGCAATTAAATACAGAATCTCATGAGTAATAATCTCTAGATTTTTAGCTGAGTCATGTGTAAATTGGCATAGGGATGAATAGATGAGAAGGTTAAATATGTGGCTGATAAAGTGGTGTGCGAGTCATGGGGCACTGGCACCAGTACTAGATCAAGAGAAAACTGGTTGGGGTGGTCTTCTCTTAAACTGGAATGGGACCATTGTTCTATTGAATCGAATAACTAGGACAGTAGCTAGGGCTTTAAATTCATGAGGTGGGGTTGGGGTGAGAGGATTCAGAAAAGGGTCAGTTCAAAAACAGTGAGAAATGTCAAGGCAACAGAGCAGAGATACAAGTAGAAATAAGCAGAATGTGCCAGGAAGGAACATAGAGCTTAGCTAAAGAAATGGGACATTGGTAACTCAGGTGATGTCAGGGGAAAAATAGAAATAAGTTAAAGCTAAAGGCACAAAAGCTGAATGCAATATATGCTTTGCACAAAGTAGATGAATTAATAACAAAGGTAGAAATCAATGAGTTCAATGTAACAGCAATTATGGAGACGTGGTTGCAGAGCGACCAAGGTTAGGAATTGCATAGTCCAGGATATTTGACTTTGAGAAGAGGTAGGCAAATAGGAAAGGAGAAGAAATTAATCCTGGTTAGAAAGGATGGGATAAAGACGATAGAAAGGAGCTTAGCTCAAGAGATGAACGTGTAGAATCAATTTGGATGGAATGAAGAAATAGCAAGGGGCAGAAATCACTGCTGGGAATAATCTATTGACCTCTAACAATAGCTGTGGTGGTGTTCTTTATATGGCTAGTCCAGTTCAGTTTCTGGCCAATGGTTACCCCCAGGATGTTGGTGTGAAATTCAGTTTAGTAAAGCTGTTGAGCATCAAGGGGAGATGGTTACATTTTCTCTTGTTGGGGATTGATCATTGCATGTTACTTGTGCAACGCTAATGGCACTTGCCGCTTATCAGCTCAAGACTGAATGTTGATCAGGTCTTTCAGCATATGGACATGGGCTGCTTCAGTATCTGAGGAGTCATGAATGGTGCAGAATATTGTGCAATCATCAGAAAACATCCCCACTTCTGACCTTATAATGGAGGGAAGATCATTGATGAAGCAGTGGTAGATGGGCCTAGAACACCGTCCTGAAGAACTCCTCCAGCAATATCCTGAGGTTGAGCTGATTGGCCTCCAACAACCGCAACCATCTTTCTCTGTTAGGTATGACTCCAACCAATGGAAAGCTTTCCCTCTGATTCCCATTTACTTCAATTTTCCTGGGCTCCTTGATGCTACACGTGGTCATATGCTGTTTTGATGTCAAGGGCAGTCACTGTCACCTCACTTCTTGATTCCAGCTCTTTTGCCCATGTTTGGATCAAGACTGCAATGAGGCCTGGACCTGAGTGGCACTGGCAGAACCCAAACTGAACATCAATGAGCAGAGTATTGCTGTTTAAGTGCTGTTTGATAGTGCTGTTGATGACATCTTCCATCACTTTGCTGATGATTGAAAGTGGACTGATAGGCTGTTAATTGGCTGTATTGGACTTGTCCTGCTTTTTGTTAACAGGACATAATTGGGCAATTTTTCACTTTGCCGGGAAGGTGCTGGTATTGTAGCTTTATTGGAACCGCTTGACTCGGAGTGCAACTAGTTCAGAAGCACAAGTCTTCAGTTCTTCTGGAATGTTGTCAGGACCCATATCCTATTCCGCATCCAGTGCTATCTTGATATCACATGAAAAGAATTGAATTAGCTGAAGAATGTTAACTGTGGTAGTGAGGACCTCAGGAGGAGGCCAAGATGCATCATCCACTCGGCACTTCTGTTGACCCTTCCATCACTTTGTTAATGATTGAGAATAGACTGGGGCCGGTATGGACTTGCCCTGCTTTTTGTGGACCTGACGTGGCAATTTTCTACGTTTCCAGGTAGATGCCGGTGTTGTGGCTGCACTGGAACAGCTTGGCTAGAGGTATGGCTAGTTCTGGAGCACATGTCTCCAGTACTTCTGCTGGAATGTTGTCAGGGCCCATAGTCTTTGAGTATTTGATGTCTTTAGCCTTTTCTTGATATCATGTAGAGCAAAATGAATTGGCTGAAGACTGGCATCTGTGATGCTGGGAACCTAGGGAGGAGGCGAAGATGGACCATCGGCTCGACACTTCTGGCTGAAGATGGTTGCAAATGCTTCAGGCTTGTATTTTGCACTGGGCCCCTCCATTGAGGATGAGGATATTTGTGGAGCCGCCTCCGCAGATTACTTGTTTAATTGTCATGGCTAAATAAGGAAGGACTGCAGAATTTTTGTCTGATCCATTGGTTGCTTAGCTCTATTTGTTGCAAGCTGCCTCCCTTGTTTAGCATGCATGTAGTCCTGTGTTGTAGCTTCATCAGTTGGCACTTCATTTTTAGGTATGCTTGCTACTGCTCTTGACATGCTTTCCTCCACTGCTTATTGAACCGGAGTTGATCCCCTGGTTTGATGGTACCCCTGGTTTGATGGTACCCCTGGTTTGATGGTACCCCTGGTTTGATGGTACCCCTGGTTTGATGGTACCCCTGGTTTGATGGTACCCCTGGTTTGATGGTACCCCTGGTTTGATGGTACCCCTGGTTTGATGGTACCCCTGGTTTGATGGTACCCCTGGTTTGATGGTACCCCTGGTTTGATGGTACCCCTGGTTTGATGGTACCCCTGGTTTGATGGTACCCCTGGTTTGATGGTACCCCTGGTTTGATGGTACCCCTGGTTTGATGGTACCCCTGGTTTGATGGTACCCCTGGTTTGATGGTACCCCTGGTTTGATGGTACCCCTGGTTTGATGGTACCCCTGGTTTGATGGTACCCCTGGTTTGATGGTACCCCTGGTTTGATGGTACCCCTGGTTTGATGGTAATGTTAGGGTGAGAGATGTGCCGGTTAATGAAGTTGTTGATTGTGGTTGAATGCATTTCTGCTGCTGTCAATGGGCCATCTTCAATACTAAAACCATCACTAGAATTGGCACTTGGAATGTCCAAACACTTCAAATTGGGAAGATGTCCCTGATGTTGCGAGAAATGAGAACTTATCGAGTCGGCATCATCTGTGATTTAGTGGATGGGCCAAGGATGAATCAGCAGTGAGGACATGACAGTTCTGTACTCTGGGCAAGAAGAACACCATGTCCATTGAGTTGGCTCTCACTGAAGAGATGCTCAGCACAATCATTAATTGGGTGGAAGCCAGCAAATTATTGCATCATCACCGCCAGATTCAACACAAGGCATGCCAAAGTCAGTGTCATGAAAGTTGATGCACCAACAGAGGCAGACACACGAGAAAGATGGCATCTACCGTCAATTGCTGGACATATGGATCGAGGCACCCAGCTATGATAACAAGGTACTGATCGGTGATTTCAATGTTAAGCTCGATGGCAATCGGCAAGGACTAACAGTATGATCTGTTATGATCCTTGCCCAAACCCCCAAGTTGTTGGGGTCTTGTTCGGGACCAAATGTTTTGTTTAATGTAGTCCAAGTTTGAGATTCAAGACACTTGCTAATAGAATAAAGCCACAAGATTTCCTGGGTCTTGAACAAACAAAACCAAACTTTACTGTACAAGGTCAGAAACATAAACAATTTACAGTATCTATCTTATTAACCTTGACTGTTAGAGTATATGAGGTACAGGCAAACTATGGTCACACACCACACTGCACAGTAAATTATAGATACAGCCAAAGCAGATTTCATGGATTTCTCAACAACCCACCCAGGCGCCAATAACACTGAGTCAACCAATCTTGCTGAAAAATGGTCACACGAGTGATTCCAATCTTCACCTTCGAAGATTGAGCCAAGTCAGTCCAACTCTGATGGATTCGATGATGACCCACCTTGTGGGGTTTCAACCTTGTTCCCCTGGATTCCAGAATATATACACAAGTACCAGCTTATAAGCACAAGTTCAGACCTTCGACTGTGCAGAGCAAAACACCACTGTTCCAAAGGGATACTTTTGCCCCAGTGGCCCGCAGCACGGAGTCACCAATCTTCGACTGCCGTTTGGATCTTCAGGGTGTCTCTTGAACCCTCTTTAATAATGAGATTCACATGGCATCAACAATGGCCCACTTCACAGGGTTTCAATCTTGTCTTCCGAGATTCCGTTGCCTGAGATTCCAGAGTATACACCCAATCACCAGTTCACAAGCACAATTTCAGATCTTTGGCAATGCCGAGCAGAACACTACTGCTCCTGCAGTGTGGTGGCAACAACCTTTGGCTGCCTTCTTCACCAAGCCCATTTCCTGTTTAGAACCTTTTTCTCTGCTCATCTTTTTCCTTAATTTTAACTGGGATCTGTTCCTGTCCTATGTCTTTGTCCCCTACCTGTGACTTGCTTTTGGGACCTCTCCCTGTCCCATCTGCTTTGTGGGACTTCTCTCTGTTCCCTACCTGGGACGCTTGTCTTTCATGGCACTTCGCCCCCAGTCATGTGACTTTGGTTTTCGCACCTTTTATTGCTTTTTATGTGCAGGTGTGCTGGGCCCCAAGAACTTCAAAATTGCAGAACTACTGAATTGCACCCATGCAGCCTGTGCGTGCACGGGAAGCCCGGAGTTTGCTGGGTCTTGGATTTCCTACCTCCGCTTTCAGCATTGAGTTAAGTTGACACCTTGGGTCAGCAAGCAAACGATGAGTGTTGGCCATCTGCAACAGCAATGGGCTCAGCATTGGGCATACCTTCTTCAGGCAAAAGGACATCCATAAAAAGACATGGAGGTCTCCAGCTGGTAGCGCCATGAACGACATTGACTATGTATGCATCAGTGGCAGTTGGAGGACTTCCCTAGAAAATTCTGGACTTGTCATGATCAAATCTGTGGAACTCGACTAGACCTCCCATTGCTTAAATTTGGATTGCGGTATTCAACCAATTTGGGGGACGGGGCTAGATTTGACACTGTGTACCATATTATGTTGAGTATTGCTGATGAAAGGCATTTTGTCAAAGATTTTCACCTTGAAGTCATCAGGACAATCACAAGAATACGAATGTCAGGGGAAACACCACTATGAGAAGAATGCCGATTGGTTGGCAAGTGGACTCTGGCAGAGGCGTGTCATGGAGAATGCACCACTGATGATGACTGACAATTAACTGCCAAACATTGTTTGAAATTTTAAACCAGGCAGCTTGACTCTGGTCAAGGCATTGCCCCAAGGAATGAGACAGCGAATGGCTATCACTTTAGTTCAGCTGAAACAAGTGCAATGTGTGTACATGTTCTTTCTGTGCAAAGAACAGGGTCCTGTGTATTAATATATGTAGCTTCCAGGACAGGCACGTGCATCACACTGCGAGTCCAACTGACAATCTTAAATTGGTTGTCAGCGTAATTTTTAGTACATAGGATTGTTTAGCAAATATTATCCAATCGCGAATCACATCTAATGTCGGACCCTAAGCAAGGATTGGTTAGGTACGATCTGTTCCTTGCATGTTGTGAACAGCAGAAATGCCATGCTGTTTGATACTATCCTTTGTATGTCTTTGGGACATAGTAGCATAGAAAATAAGAGCAGGAGTAAGCCATTCGGCCCTTCGCGCCTGCTCCGCCATTCATTATGATCATGGCTGATAATCCACCTCAATAGCCTGCTTTCTCCCCATATCCTTTGATTCCTTTCGCCTCAAGAGCTATATCTAAATCCTTCTTGAAAACATAGAATGTTTTGGCCTCATCTACTTTCTGTGGTAGTGAATTCCACAGGCTCACTGCTTTCTGGGTGAAGAAATTTCTCTTCATCTCAGTCCTAAATGGTCTACCCCGTATCTTCAGACTGTGACCCCTGGTTCTGGACGCCCCACCATCAGGAACATCCTTCCTGCATCTACCCTGTCTAATCCTGTTAGAATTTTATAGGTTTCTATGAGATCCCCTCCTCATTCTTCTGAACCAGTAAATGTAATCCTAACTGACTCAATCTCCCTTCATGTGTCAGTCCCGCCATCCCAGGGATAAGTCTGGTAAACCTTCGCTGGACTCCCTTGATAGCAAGAACATCCTTCCTCAGATAAGGAGACCAAAACTGCCCACAATATTCCAAGTGTGAACTCACCAAGGCCTTGCATAATTGCAGCAAGACATCCCTGCTCTTGTACTCTAATCCTCTTGCTATGAAGGCCAACACACCATTTGCCTTCTTTACCGCCTGCTGCACCTGCATGCTTACCTTCAGAGACTGGTGTACGAGGACACCCTGGTCTTGTTGCACATTTCCCTCTCTCAATTTATAGCCATTCAGATAATCTGCCTTCCTGTTTTTGCTACCAAAATGGATAACCTCACATTTCTCCACATTTTACTGCATTTGCCCACTCACTCAGCTTGTCCAAATCACACTGAAGCATTTCTGCATCCTTGTCACCCTCCCACCCAGCTTTGTGTCATCTGCAAATTTGGAGATATTAGATTTAGTTCCCTCATCTAAATCATTAATATATATTGTGAATAGCTGAGGTCCCAGCACCGATCCCTGTGGTACCCCACTAGTCACTGCCTGCCATTCGGAGAAAGACCCATTTATTCCTATGCTTTGTTCCCTGTCTGCCAACCAGTTTTCTATCCATCTCAATACACTACCCCCAATCCCATGCACTTTAATTTTACATGCTAATTTCTTATGTGGGACTTTGTCAAAAGCCCTCAAAGTCCAAATAAACCACATCCACTGGCTCCTCCTCATCAACTCTACTAGTTACATTTTCAAAAAATTCCAGTAGATTTGTCAATCATGATTTCCCTTTCGTAAATCCATGCTGACTCTGTCCAATTCTGCCACTGTTTTCCAAGTGCTCAGCTATGAAATCTTTTACAATGCACTCTAAAATTTTCCCCTCTACCGGCATCAGGCTGACTGGTCTGTAATTCCCTGCATTCTCTCTATCTCCCTTTTTAAATAGTGGGGTTACATTAGCTACCCTCCAATCTGTAGGAACTGTTCCAGAGTCTATAGAATCTCAGAAGATGATCACCAATGCATCCACTATTTCTAGGGCCCCTTCGTTAAGTACTCTGGGATGTAATTATCAGGCCCTGGGGATTTATCGGCCTTCAGTGCCATCAATTTCTCCAGCACCTTTTCCCTAATAGTTCTTATTTCTTTCAGTTCCTCCCCTCTCACCAAACCCTGTGTTCCCCAACATTTCTGGGATGTTATTTGTGCCCTCCTTTGTGAAGACAGAACCAAAGTATGTATTTAGCTGGTCAGCCATTTCTTTATTCCCCATTAGAAATTCCCCTGTTTCTGACTGTAAGGGACCTACATTTGTCTTCAATCTTTTTCTCCTCACATACCTATAGAAACTTTTAGTCAGTTTTTATGTTCCCAGCAAGCTTACTCTCGTACTCTATTTTCCCCTTCTTAATCCCTTGGTCCTCCTTTGCTGAATTCTAAAGTGCTCCCAATCCTCAGGTCTGTTGTTTTTTCTGGCCAATTTGTATGTCTCTTCCTTGGATCTAATACTATCTCTAACTTAAAAACAAAAAAACTGCGGATGCTGGAAATCCAAAACAAAAACAGAATTACCTGGAAAAACTCAGCAGGTCTGGCAGCATCGGCGGAGAAGAAAAGAGTTGACGTTTCGAGTCCTCATGACCCTTCGACAGTTCTGTCGAAGGGTCATGAGGACTCGAAACGTCAACTCTTCTCCGCCGATGCTGCCAGACCTGCTGAGTTTTTCCAGGTAATTCTGTTTTTGTTTACTATCTCTAACTTCCCTTGTAAGCCATGGTTTGGCCACCTTTTTCTATTTTACTTTTGTGCCAGACAGGAATAAACAATTGTTGCAGTTCACCCATGCGCTCTTTGAACGTTTGCCATTGCCTGTCCTTTTAAGTCATCCCTTTAAGTAACGTTTCCAAATCCATCATAGCCAACTTGTGCCTTATACCATCGTAGTTTCCTCTGTTAAGATTCAGGAACCTTAATCTCAGAATCAACTGCGTCACTCTACATCTTGATGAAGAATTCTATCATATTATGGTCGCTCATCCCCAAGGGGCCTTGCACACCTAGATTGCCAATTGTTCCTTTCTCATTACACAATACCCAGTCTAGGATGGCCTGTTCTCTAGTTGGTTCCTCAATGTATTTGTCCAGAAAACCATCCCATATACATTCCAGGAATTCCTCCTCTACGGTATTGTTACTAATTTGATTTGCCCAATCTATATGCAGATTAAAGTCACCCATAATTACAGATGTTCCTTTATTGCATGAATCTCTAATTTCCTGTTTAATGCCGTTCACAACATCACCGCTACAGTTTGCGGGTCTATATACAACCCCCACTAACATTTTTTGTCCTTTTATTGTTTTTCAGCTCTACCCATACAGATTCCACATTGTCAGAGTTAATATCTTTCCTCACTCTTGTGTTAATTTCCTCTTTAACCAGTAATGCAACTCCACCGCCTTTTTTTTTGTCTGTCCTTCATAAATACTGAATACCCCTGGATGTTCAGTTCCCACCCCTGGTCACCCTGCAGCCATGTCTCCGTAATCCCGACTATATCATACCTGTTTACATCTATTTGCGTGGTTAATCCATCCACTTAATTGCGAATGCACCTTGCCCAAAGCCTTGAGGCTGGTCTTTTTAACATTACTTGCCCTATTCCCACTATTTTTCACTGAGGCCCTGTTTGATTCTTGCCCTTGATTTCTCTGCCTTTCACTTTTCTTATTCCCCTTTCTGTCTTCTGTTCTCATCCTTGATTACCCCTCCTCTGGCTCCTTGCATAGGTTCCCATCCCCCTGCCATTTTAGTTTAAACCCTCCCTAACCACTCTAGCAAATATTCCCCCTAGGACATCAGTCTTGTCCAGTTTGTACTGGTCCCAATGTCGCAGAAGTCCGAAACCCTCCACCTCACACCATCTCTTCAGCCACGTATTCATCCGATATATCCTGCAATTTCTACTCTGACTAGTATGTGGCACTGGTAGTAATCCTGAGATCACTACCTTTTGAGTTCCTACTTTTCAGCTTACTTCCTAACTCCCTATGTTCTGCTTTTAGGACCATATCCCCTTTTTTTTTTTTACCTATGTTGTTTGTACCAGCAATATGTATCACGACCACTGGCTGTTCACCCTCCCCCTTCAGGATGTCCTGCAGCCGCTCTGAGACATCCTTCACCCTAGCACCAGGGAGGCAACATACCATCCTGGAGACTCGTTTGCAGCCATAGAAATGCCTATCTATTCCCCTGACAATTGAATCCCCTATAACTATTGCATTCCCACACTTTTTACTCCTCCCCTGTGTAGCAGAGCCAATTGTGGTGTGATGAATTTGGCTGTTGCTGCCCCCCCCCCCAAACAGTATCCAAAGCGGTATATCTGATTTGCAGAGGAATAGCTACAGAAAATGCCTGCACTGCCTGCCTAGCCCTCTTGCTCTGCCTGGTGGTCACCCATTCCCTTCCTGCCTGTGGATTCTTAGCTGGCGGTGTGACCAGCTCTTTATACATGCTCCGCCTCATGGATGTTCCACAGTGTCCCTAGCCACCACTCTAGCTCTGAAACCTGGGCTTCCAGGAGCGGCAGCTAGAGACACTTCCTGCACATGTGCTGGTCCTGGGTACTGGAAATGTTCCCTGCTTCCCACGTAGAGCAGGAGGAGCACACCATGGATTTGAGCTCTCCTGCCATGACTTAGCTCTTTAAATTAAATTAAACCTTTTGGAAGATACTTAATATTAAATAATATCAATTACTCTAGGGCCCTTCTTCCCTGTTCCTTGTTGTTACAGAATATAGCCCTTACAAACGATGAACCACAATATAAGAACTTAAGAACTATAAGTGATAAAAGTAGTAAATACTTACCCAACCGTACTCACAGCACTCAAAGGATTACTTCATTCCCTCCTCATCGAAGTCCCTCAGCCACCTCTCCTCTCCCAGCTCCTTTTCAACTCCTGACTCCTCTTGCTCTCCTTTTCAACTCCTGACTCCTCTCGCGCTCCACTTCCTGCAGCCTACATTCCTAACATCACACTGGCACTGAAATTCATATATAACACGTTACTTGTTTATGTGATGGCCAGAAAGCCTTTTAGGCTTGACGTCAGCATCCTGTTCATGACAAAAACTACTTGCTGCTACCATGCAGTAGCAAGATATGAAATAGCTAGCTTCACCTTTTGTTCAAATTTTTGAGATACCTTGCCCTTCCAGGGTAATCTGAGGTAGACTGGGTACTTTTCAGAGTGGAAAGTTACAGCTTTAGGCCTGTTCATGAGTTTGCAAGATATACAGCACAAAATAATCTGATTAGGGCAGTCATCCCATAGGATGTTTTTGATGCGCCCTATTTCAGCATCAAGCTTGCATGATGAGCAAATGGCTTGGAGCTTATTTTATGAGGTTGCTGTTGAGGCCAATCTTATAGCATGTGGAACTGTAAGAATCCCAGCACGGGTATTGACCAGTGAAAGTAGGCCTGCGGTAGACAGTGATAGAAAACCCTTGGCAGATTGCTCAACTAGTACATCAAATAAGGGGAGTTCATTTGATTTCTCCATTTCAAAAGTGAATTTTAAGTGCAGGGTGGAACCCATGAAGGCATGCAAGGAAATTATTACATGCGGCTACGGATTTAAATGTAACAAACGTATCATCCACACATTGGAAATACGCAAATGGCAGGAGGTTAGGTATCATTTTATCAAAGATATGATTCTCATGGAAGCCAACAAGGATGTTTGCGAGAGCTGGGCCTGGAGGGGTTCCATGGCAACACCATCTATTTGGGTCATTAAAGCTGAACTCAATTGCGCAAGTTGCTGAGTTCATAAACTCGATGAATACTGATTCATGCAACGGTGGCTGAAATAGGGCACATCAAAGACATCCTGTGGGATAATGGCTGCCCTGATCAGATCATTTTGTACTGTATATTGTACAAACTCATGAACAGGCCTTAGGCTGTCACTTTTGGCCCTGACGAGTGCCCAGTGCACCTCAGATCACCATGGAAGGGCGAGGTATCTTGAAAATTTGAGCAACAAGTGAAGCTAGCCGTTTTACGCTGCTACTACACAATAGCAACACAAGTGCTTTTTGCCACTAACAGGATGCTGCCATCAAGCCAAAAAACGACCTGCCTATCTCACAAATGAGCAATGTGGTATATGAATTCAGTGCCAATGTGATGATAGGAATGTAGGTCATATGTCCCAAAGGCTGGCGGATTGTATCAAACAGCATGTCCCTTCCGCTGTTTGCAATGGGCAAGGTACAGACTGTACCCAACCAGCCCGTGCTTGCAAAACTCAAAACAGTGTCCAACATTAGATATGCTTCTGTGATTGGACAAAATTTGCTAAATAATCTTCACTGTGCTAAATATTTCACTGAGCCAACTTAAAATTGTCAGCCAGGCTTGCAGTGTGGTGCACTTGCATGGAATGGAAGCTACACATATTAATACACAGGGCCCTGTTCTTTGCAGACAGAAAGAACATGTACACACATGCGCCTGATTCAGCTAAACCAAATAAATGATAGTCATTTGTTGGTTCATTCTTCGAGCAATGCCGTGACCAATGAGTCAAGCTGCCAGGTTTAAAATTGTGAACAATGCTTTATGCTTAACTTGTCAGTCATCGTGAATTTGTGCATTCTCCATGGCTACACCTCTACCAATCAGACTCCACTTACTAACCAATCAGTCTCTTCTCATTCAGCATATGGTTGTTGCTTTGGTACTTTTGTGATTGTCCTGATGAGTGCAAGATGAATAGCTTTGACAAAATGTATTTTTTCAGCAATAGTCAAGCTCTATACTACCAAATGACTATTTATATATTATGTTACATTTAATCCAGTTGTTGTGTATTTGTTTTCTGTTATGGTTTCCCTAGAGCCTTGGGTGTAGGCTTTGGCTAATGCACTTTGAGAAAAATGTTATCAGGTAAAATATTTCGGGGTTTATTCTGTAAGTGTTAACCTGATTGCAATTCTGAAAAATAAAAGCAAAATACTGCAAATACTGGAAATTTGAAGGAAAAACGAAATGTTGGAAATACTTAGCAGGTCTAGCAACACCTGTGAAGAAACATTTAACAGTTCAGGTTCATTAGAACTGGGAAAAATTAGAAATGCAATGGGATTTGAGCAAGTGAAGGAGGGGGAGGCGGGGGGGGGGAGGGTGGTGGTGGCAAGCAGAACAAAGGTCTGTGATAGAGTGGAGGGCAGGAATGTGGCTGATGCTATCTCTCCACCTAGACTGCTGGACCGGGTTCACAATACACCCAGGTGGAGGGTGAATTCACCTTCCATGTCAGTTAGCCTATAGGAAAACAAACTGGGGCCGCCTCCTCGATCCAAATGGGGCTGAATAATTGCAGGTACAGACTTCTCGGGAGCAGGAAAACAGTGCAGAGTTTGATTGGAAGAACAGCAAGTGTGGGAGAGACAGAATCTTTAAGTCGCTGCTTCATTAATCACAGATTCTGTCTCTCCCATGCTTGCTGCTCTAGCTCCTCCAATCATAGGTTCCCTCTCTCCCACTCATGCTGTTCCTCCAGAGACAGAATCTGTGATTGGCACGAAATGGTTACTAGACCAGACGTAAGTATCACATAGAATTCTGCAGCATAGTGGAGGCCATTTGACACATTTTGTCTATGCACATTTGTTATCCAAACTGTTCTTGTCCCTGGCTCTGTTCCGTAGCTTTACAATTTTTTTTTTACCCATCAGATATTTATCCCATATCCTTTTAAAAGTTTCTTGTTGAATCTGCTTCCAAGTGCAGGAGGAATAAACACACATACAGAAGATAAAGTTACTATGTGACCGCATCACCAATTAAAGATGTTAGTGAGAATGAAATAGGAGTCACTGAAAACCAGAAAGTAGCCCTCGAAAAGGCCAAAAAGAGCCCTTGGAGAAAAATATATTTTGACCACTGATCTCAAACCAGCTGAGCATTTCCAGCATTTTTTGTTTTTATTCCGAATTATAATATGTCGTAATCTCTCACATGGAGAAATTCTCTCAGAATTCCTAAATAGCAGTGTCCATGTTTAACTGCAGTACATGATACCTGATGTCTTGATAGCAGATGTATTGACATTTATGCAGTGGCAACTCTTGCCCTAATTTTGTACTGTTTGTTATATCACGCAGTGTGTGGGTGATGCAAAATGAGGAAGGCTGTTTGAGTTATCTGCAGCCTCAATGCTATGCTTCCATACATTCATTTGCACAGGCCGTTTGTGGGTACATTTTGGGGAAGAGGAAAGTTCATTTAAGTGCTGGGCTTTTGAGTGTTAACAGCATAAAGGATTTGGAGACTATATTCTATTAAATACTTGAATGGAAAAACTTGTAGGACTACGGGAAAAGAACAGGGGAATGGGACTAGGTGGATAGCTCTTTCAAAGAGCCTGTACAAGCCCGATGGGCTGAATGGCATCTTTTGAGCTGTATTGTTAGGTTAGGGCACATAATTAAAAGAAACATATCTGCAACATGATATTTTCATGTAGCTTTGTTATTTTGTTACTCCAAAACTTATCAAGATGAGTCATTCTGTGGTTTGTAGAGGGTGAATTTTACTCAGAAGA
The DNA here is from genome assembly GCF_017639515.1 of Carcharodon carcharias. Taxonomy (NCBI): domain Eukaryota; kingdom Metazoa; phylum Chordata; class Chondrichthyes; order Lamniformes; family Lamnidae; genus Carcharodon; species Carcharodon carcharias. The sequence continues at coordinate 138,758,865 of NC_054467.1, read as the reverse complement.
CTTACGTTTCATAAGTACCTATTTCCCCCCAGATTCTGAACATTAGGTTTTTATCTCTAATGCAACGATAAATCAGCCACATGATAACTGTGTTGACTTTGGCTTTCTACAAACAATTGTGGTAATTAAAATGAGTTGAAATCTGGCTCTGTTGATGACTGATTCAGGAGGTTGGAATCCAAACCTTATAATGCGCTTCCATAGATACCACATTACATGGAAACAATGATTCAAATTTTCCAACCCAATTTGATACTCAACACAAACCTCCTCATGCTCCATACTTCACCCTGCTATTCTATTTCCCCCCTTCTTGATACGTGTTCAGACAGAGTCACAGGCACTTGTTAAATGCATCGATGATGTATGTGTCAGCACTCCATGTGGCACCATGTTCCACATACCCCACTCTGTTCCACATTGCTCTTATGTTCTTGATTTCATCTTCTGGTTATCGTACATTTATGCCTCTTTTTCCTTGCCTCAGTCTGCCTCCACATTTACCATATTGAACCCTTACATAACTTGAGAGATTGCTTGCAGGTTTACTATTAGCCTTTTCTTTTGTGAAGAAAAGAACTCCAGATGGTTCAATATTATTGATAGTCACATCCTCAATTCTGATAAAATTCATAATACATTTGTGTGGACAAATATCCAGAGCTTCAGTATGGGGGCAAAACCTGCACACAATACTCCAAATATGACTTAACCTAGATCTGCTTTTTATTCCTGCTTGATTTGTGGACAATGCCGTTGAGACTGATTGTCCATCCCTAGTTGCCCTACTACAGTCCATGTTGTATTCCTTATGCTTTGATACACTTCATTGGCAGGGGGCAGCTAAGCGTCAACTATATTGATGTGAGACTGGAGCCACCTATAGGATAGACCCGGTAAGGATGGCATGTTGCCTTCCTTGAAGGACATTTGTTGGGTTTTTTGCAAAAAATCTGACAATTTCAGATTCCTTAAAACTATATTCAGATTCTCAAATTGCCAAGATGGGATTAGAATTCAAATTATCCGGAGTAGTAGACTTGTAATATAACCACTACATAACCGTATTCATAAAAGTAAGGGCAGTATGATGGTTGATTGGGACTTGATTTGGGTCAGCAGATGAGCAGTAGAGTTTTTATTTGTTTATGGGCTGTGCGTGTTGCTGGCACTGCCAGCATTTATTGCATGACCCTAATCGCCCTTGAGAAGGTAGTGGTGAAGTGCTGCCTTGAACCTATGTAGCCATGATGGTGTAGGCATATGCAGAGTGCTATGAAGTAGGAAGTTCAAGGTCTATGACCCAGCAACAATGAAGAAATGGCAATATATTTGTAAGTCAGGATGTTGTGTGACTTGGAGGGGAAGTAGCAGGTGATGGTATTCCCATGTGTCTGGTGCCCTTATCCTTCTAGGTGGTAGAGGTCACAAGTTTGGGAGGTGTTGTTGAAAAAGCCTTGATGAGTTGCTGCAGTGCATCTTGTAGATGGGAATGCACAGCATTCATGGTGTGCCAGTGCGGGAGGGAGTGAATGTTTGGCATGGCAGATTTTTTTTATTCACAGCATGTGGGAGGGACTGTCTAAGCCAGCATTTATTGATCATCCCTAATTGCCCTCAAGACAACTGCTCGACCATTTTACAAGGAGTTCTCAGAGTCAACCACATTGCTGTGGGTTTGGAGTCACATTTAGGTTAGTCTGGATAAGGACAACAGACTTCTTTCCCAAAAGATCACTACTGAATCATATGAATTTTTATGACAATTCAGTTGTTTCATAGTCAGCATTTCTGATATTGGCTTTTTAGCTCAGATTGATTTAACTTCCTCAGTCATTGTCGTGGGATATGAACTCTGCTGATGGAGCAGAGATGGATTCTTAGTCTCTGCTGGTGGAATAGGAAGGATTCCTGAGCTGTCCTGATGGGATGTCCTCTCCCAGTGGGATAAATCTTTCTGTCCCTGTTCCCCTGCCTGGGTTGTTTGCCCGTGCCAATCTGGGCTCTCCCTGTAGTAACTCCGGCCAAGCCAGGCTTGCTGGCTTCCCGGACCCTTGTCCTCTAAGGACCAGTAAAGTTATTGGGACTCCAGACCTGATCCCGGACAGCGAACCTGGCATTCTCTCCACATCCTCTCTGTGTCCGTGCTGCTGCCAGCCAGCAGCATGTTGCTGGGGTGAGGTAGAGGCCGAGAGCTGGTAGCTTTTCTGCCATTTCCCACTTTGCACTACCGAGTGAACAGACAGCAAATCAGTGTGGCTGACCAGAAGGAGCAGCCAGAGTCAGCCAGCTCACACCCAGAGTCAGTTACCTCGCAGCTTAATTTAAAAATTATAGATCAAGAATGTAATCCATCCATATTTCCAAAGTTATTATGGGAAAAATATTTTCTTTTAGTGTGTTTTCATTTTGCACACAATTCTTAGGGCATATATTAGGCCTGCTAAATGAGGGATAGCTGTATGGTGGTCTGTTTTGTTCTTCATATTGTGGCCACTTTTATGTACTCAATGTAGATTAGATAACTGCTTTGCTGAACATCTCTGTCCATTAATGCAATCCTGATCGCTATAATTTACCACTTGAAATTTCCCTCCCATTGTCCAACCTTTGTCTTCGGCCTCCTGCCCTGTTCTCTTCAACAACAGTCAGGAACAGTGTCTAATAATAACCCTGGGTATTTCCCCCATTTTTTTTTTTAACAGCAGGATAATTATTGCTTTTGTGGTGTATGTGACTTGCGCCGGGAGGTGAGGGTTTTATGTTTTGAATATAGATAGTTTGCCAGAGCATAGTTTGGAGTGCCTACTTTATTATTTTCTGTTTAGGATATGGAAGTCTGTGTGCATTCAGCAGATCTCTTTATTTCATTTCAGATCTGCATTTGGGTGGATTATTTCTTACTCTCATTTTCTTTTTCCTTGTGTGAATCATTGCCATGCCATTTTTTGTTTACTGTCTTAGCTGTTTGACTTTTTAAATTCTTCTCTTTCTGTTGCCTTGCTGAAATAATTTTTTGACATATAAAAGTGTTCTGCTTTTTTATTAAGCAGTTTGCAAGTTGTTCAATCTGTTGATTTCTCCAATTGGGAGTGTCTTGCTTATGGGATTTGTTTTTGATTTGGGTGAGCACCTCTAACCAAAAAAGTAACCTGCCTTTTTTGGGAGACTGATTGGGCTGCTGTATATTTCCATTGTTTGCAGTTTTGTCTCCATATTTAATTATATTTTCATGATGTCTGCTTTCAGTTCTCTTAATGCCAGTTATCATGCTTAGCTGAAGATGTGGATAGGAGATTTGATGCCACCATGTCAATTCAACTATAGGGGGGGAAAATTAGGGTGGCTTCTCTTATTTCCCTGTGGCAAAGTCGTTTGTCTGTTTAATTTTCTTCATTGCATGACTGATATCAGAAAATGTGGACAAGAAGCTATGTTGCATCGCACTGTTGATAAGCATGCGATGTTTCACTCTGCTGCCTGAGAAACCATAGCTTTAAAGTATGAGATGTAATTTTTTGTTATTGTTTACTTTGTTCCCGTGGTTACACATTGACATTATTTTGGGACTTCTTTAGCCCCATAATAAAATGGAACCATCTTTGTGCAGTAGTAATATGAAACTGCATGACCCAGCAAATTTGCTCCTGGAACAAGCAGAGCCTTGCCATTAGTGGCCTTTTTATTTCTAAGTGCCTCCCATTTGTACTTATTTTTAACAACATGATTTTGCATTGCAGTATTTATTACAAAAGTTTGTGCAATTTATAGCTCACTATTTTGACATTTTAGTTTGGATTTCTAAAAGTCTAGATTTTATGCAGATATTACACCATAAATGCAACTTTCAGAGTGCTGCAAATTTTACCATGGATCTTTCAGGAATATTTTAAACTGCTTTTGCAAAATTTGTTAAATTATGCTTTTTTTTTTGTGTGGACAGGACATTTTCATGTTCATTACACGGCAGCTGAAAGGATTGGAAGATACCAAAAGTCCGCAGTTTAATAGATACTTTTATTTATTAGAGGTAAGCTACTTCAAACTGTGTTAACATTAATCAAGCATATATATCACACTTGAAAACAATTCACTGGTCACACAGTAAGAATTCTATTCTGAATGTAAATTCTAATTTTTTAAAATAGTAGCTGTAACTAAGTTGAAAGTGAGCTCTATGACAGAAATCAGCGAAAATTCAAAAGGCCCCTCATATTCCATAGCTAATGGAATTCATGTGACTGTCTTTCTGGAACCCCTTCATAGCATTGGAGAAGTTCAAGTATACAATCTAGAACGAATGTTTGAGAGAGGACATCATTTATGAAAATCCTGAATATCACTTAAAAGTAAGTCTGGGAAGCATGACCAGAGGACACACATTTAGATATAGTGAAATATGTACTTAAAGTTGACATCAGGGAGAAGCGTTCTAAGGGCATTATAAACATTTCAAAGAAGCTACCAGGTGATTGTGAGGAAAAAACATTAAGACATCCAAAATGTAGCTGGTTACTGAGATGGGGGAGTTGGGGATCTTTAGGAATAAGTTTTCGTGGATCAAAATGCCTCTTTATACCCAATAAGCAGAAAAGACTTCTGTAGAGTTTTGACCCAGATAAATTAGTCTTGCTGAAAACAGGTGTTTGAACTGTTTGTGTATCTGATCTTGAAAACTAGAAGCAATACATGTGACCCAACGTAATTTCTGAATTAAAACTGAGCTGCAAATCTGAAATAAAAGAGCATTCTGGAAATATTAGGACAGGTCAGGCAACAATTGAGAGAGAAGCAGAGATAATGTTTCAGATTGATTTTTCATCAGTATGTCAGATTTTAATTTAATAGAATTTAATACCATTGCATTGTGTATATGGAATAATAACACTAATTATGAGGTTTTATGGAAGCATTTATAAAGTCGTTGGAGGCTCTATTGCATTCAAACAAGAACAAATCCAGGAAAAATGCTCATAGTAATTTGCAAATCTCTTTTTGACCATCTGAAGGAATAGAGGTACTTTTTTTCCCTTGTAATCAATAAAGATTGTCAAAACAGACTCTCAGGCATATCTACTCATGTTAATTATATGTTAAATCTCATCATAAAACTCATTGGTTACATTTTCTTCATAGATACATTCCTACATTGAGCAGTATATGCAAGTGACACACCATTAAATTCTACATATGAACATGGAGCAGGAGTGGGCTACTCAGCTCCTCAAACCTGCTCCGCCATTCAATAAGATCATGACTGATCTGATAGCCTTCCGCCTACCCCCGATAACCTTTCACCCCCTTGTTAATCAAGAATCTATCTTGCTCGGCCTTAAAAATATTCAAAGACCATGCTTACACTGCCATTTGAGGAAGGGAGTTCCAAAGGCACTCTACCCCCTGAGGGAAAAGAATTTCTCTTCATCTCTGTCTTAAATGAGCAACTCCTTATTTTTAAACTGTGACCCCTAGTTCTAGATTCTTCCACAAGAGGAAACATCCTCTCCACATCCACCCTGTCAAGACCCCTCAGGATCTTTTATGTTTCAATCAGGCAGCCTCTTACTTTTCCAAACTCCAGCGGATACAAGTCTAGCCTGTCCAACCTTTCCTCCTAAGACAACCCGCCTAAGTTTTTTATTCATCTTTCTGTTCTGTGAAAATAAACAAACCACTCATTTTAACAGGATTCCAATTTTCTTCTTAATTGTCAGCTGTGGCTCAGTTGGTTGCACTTTTGCCTCTGAGTCACAAGGTTCCACATTCAAGCCCCACTTCAGGGATTGAGCATAAAAATCAAGGTTGACGCTCCGGTGCATTCTAAAAGAATGCTGCACTGTAAGAGGTGCCGTTTCTCAAATGAAATGTTAAGCCAATGCCCCATCTGCCTGCTCAGGTGGATGTAAAAGATACGATGGCACGATTTTGAAGACGAGTAGGAAAGTTATTCCTGGTGTTCTGGCCAATATTTATCCCTCAATCAATATCACAAAAACAGATTGTCTGGTTATTATCACATTGCTGTTTTGTGGGAGTTTGCTGCCAGCAAATTGGCTGTCAGATTTCCTACATTGCACCACATTACAGTGGTGAGCAATTCAAAAGTACTTCATTGGCAGCAAAGTGATTGCTGCCACCTGGAAGGACAAAGACAGCAGATGCATGGGACCATTACCTGCAAATTCCATCCCCCAAGCCCCACACCGTCCTGATTGGAACTAAATTGCCATTCCTACAGTGTCACTGGGTCAAAAACCTGGAACACCCGACCTAACAGCAGTGTGGGTGTACTTACAACACCTTTACCACCTTGAGGGCAACTGGGGTTGAGCAACAAATGCTGTCTTCACCAGTGATTCTCCCACTCCATGAAAAAAAGTGCTTTGAGACTTAAAAAATGAAAAATGAGTGCAGTTCTTTTTCATTATAGCCTCACCTCCATCTGTCTCTAATAAGCACGCAATCTAATTTACTGCTCTCTTTTTTAATAATAAAACTTTTGCGATCAGCTTGATATCCCTTGGAGTGTTTTTCTATGTTTTCTATGCACCTTATTGTACTTTGCTTTTTATTGCTGTCCCAGTCTGCTGGATTTTCATTCTTGCATTTGTGTAAGCATTTCCTTTGAGCGCGACTTATTTGTTAATCATGGTTTCATCTCTGCATAAATGTAGCTATTGCATTGTACAGGTATTTCCCAGCTTTGGATTGCCCAAATACTTCCCACTTATTGCCACTTTCACAAGCAACAGTGCAGCCTTGTTTACTTTTGTCAGTTTATTTCTCAACTCTTTGAAGTTTGCTATACTTACCATGAACTCATAGATACCTGAAAATTCATGGCACGGAAGAAGGCCAGTGTGTCCATGTCGGTTGGCAAGTATCCATGCAGCCTAATCACACCTTGCAGTTCTTGATCTGCACCTTTTGTAGGTGACAGCACTTCAAGTGCACATCCAAGTACTTTTTAAATGTTATGAGAGTTTCTGCCTCTACCATAAGAACATAAGGAATAGGAACAGGAGTAGACCATTCAGCCCTTCGAGCCTGCTCTGCCATTCAATACGATCATGGCTGATCCTCTATCTCAATGCCATATTCCCGCTTTCCCTCCATACCCCTCAATGCTCCTTATATCCAAAAATTTATCAATTCCTTTCTTGAATATGCTCAGTGGTCCGGCCTCCACAGCCTTCTGTGGTAGAGAATTCCACAGATTGACCACCCTCTGAGTGAAGAAATTTTTCCTCATCTTAGTCCTCAATGGCTTGCCCTGTATCCTGAGACTGTGGCAACCTGGTTCTAGACTCCCCAGCCAGGGGAAACATCCTACCTGCATCTAACCTGTCTAGCTCTGTTAGAATTTTATGTATTTCAATCAGATCCCCTCTCATTCTCCTAAACTGTAGTGACTACAGACCCAATCGAACCAACCTCTCCTCATATGACAGTCCTGCCATTCCCAGTATCAGCCTAGTGAACTTTTGCTGCACGCTCTCTATGGCAAGTATATCCTTTCTTAAGTAGGGAGACCAAACGTGCACGCAATACTCCAGGTGCGGTCTCACCAAGGCCCTGTATAACTGCAGTAAGACATCTCTACTTCTGAACTCAAATCCTCTTGCAATGAATGCTAACATACCATTTGCCTTCCTAATTGTTTGCTGCAGCTGCCTGGTGTACAAGGACACCCCGATCCCTTTGTACGTCCACATTTCCCAATATACCATCATTTAAATAATACCCTGCCTTTGTTTTTCACGCCAAAGCATATAACTTCACATTTATCCACATTATACTGCATCTTGTTTGCCCCCACACAGAACTTGTCTAAATTGCCCTGAAGTCTCCTTGCTGCATCCTCACAACGCCGCCCAGTTTTGTGTCGTCAGGAAACTTGAAAATATTACATTTGGTTCTCTTATCCAAGTCATTCATATATATCGTGAATAGCTGGGGCCCAAGCACTGATCCCTGCAGTATACCACTAATCACTGCCTGCCACCCGGAGAAAGAACCATTTGTTCCCACACTGTTTCCGATCTGTCAACCAATTCTCAATACATGCCAGTATATTACCCCCATTGCCATGTGCTTTAACTTTGCCCATGAGCCTCTTACATGGGACCTTATCAAAAGCCGTCTTGAAATCCAAATACATCACATCCACTGGTTCTCCCTTATCTATTCTACTAGTTACACCCTCAAAAAAAACTCCAGTAGATTAGTTAAGCATGATTTCCCTTTCATAAACCCATGCTGACTTTGTCTAATCCGTTAATGCTTTCCAAGTGTTCTGCCACCATGTCTTTTGTAATAAACTCTCGCATTTTCCCCACTGTCCCTCAGAATTTTTTGCCAATAATTTTCCCTCTACCAAAGTTTGGCTGGTGAGCCTCTAATTACTCACTCTATCCCATTTTAAACAATGGTACAACATTGGCTGTCCTCCAGTTGTCCAATGCCATATTCAGTAACTGGAGAGAATTGGAAAATGACAATTAGAGCCTTCGTGTATCTTCTTTTGCTTCCCTTAACAGCCAAGGTACGTTTTATCTGGGCCTGGACATCCATCCACTCTGCAAGGTTATGGACCCCTTAATGCACCTCTCTCATTATAATTTACTTTAATATTCCACACTCCTCGCTGATTGCAGTATCTATATGGTCCCTCTGTTATGTGAAAGAACCATACCAACATCCTCTCCCTCCCCACACAGGTTACCCTTATGGTTCTTAAGAGGCTCCACTCTTTCTTTAGTTATCCTATGCTCTTTATGTATTTATCAAAATTTTTTTTTTATTGCCAATAGTTTTATTAAATTTCAGATTTTTGTTCAAGGATCAGCCAATGCTTTAGTTCACTTCTGTTCCGGTGAAGTTTGATGGATTGGAATCATACAATTCCCAATAACTATAGTTTTTGGGCACTTTGCTCTAGAATTATTCCCATCTCTTAAGCCGCTTCCATGTGACATTTCTTGGTTCATGTGGTTTTATCTACTAGTCTGCATTTAATTCATGAAAAAAAATTGAACACAATGGTATAGATTTGCCCACTGCTGCCCTGAATTTCAAATCTCAGCCATACTGAGTAACATACTGGGAGACTCATTTTTAAAATAGTGGATGATGTTGGTACTATGTTTGCATTACATACCCACTTAAAACTCTGAAGAGCACTAATATTTGTAGTTTATGCTGTTCAATTTGCAAATAATATTTTGACAATCTATTTTGAAGCTATGTATACTCCAGACACTGAATAATCTCTTTTAATTCTATACTTGATAATAGTGAACTTGCTAATGTTATTTTATTCCACAGAACCTGGCGTGGGTGAAGTCGTATAACATTTGTTTTGAGCTTGAAGATTGTAATGAGATTTTTATACAGCTGTTCAGGACCCTCTTCTCAGTCATTAAGTAAGAGTTTTAAGTGTATCAAGTGTTTCTTCATATTTCCTTTTGAAAATCAAATAAAAGCAGGAGCAAATTATTAGCTTTCTTTTGCTTGTGGCTGTATTAAGGGTGAACTCTGGATATGTGTTGGGCACATAACTTTTGTATAATGCGACAAATATCAGCCCACCCAGATAAAAATTGGATTCGGCTTTTTTTTTTTTGGCCCATAATCGATGCTTAGATTTCTGTTGTCCTCAAGCTCAGTCCAGGCTCTCTCAGGGCAGACTGAGAATCAAAGTTGGCACCTTCTGACTTGTCTGGCTTTGCTGTTCATTGGACAAATTTATTGGTTCATTGGGGCTGAGCCATTTTTTTTATTCATTCGTGGGAAGTGGGCTTAGCTGGCTGGGCCAGCATTTATTGCCCATCCCCAGCTGCCCTTGAGAAGGCAGTGGTGAGCTGCCTTCTTGAACTGCTGCAATCCATGTGGTGTAGGTACAGCCATAGTGCTGATATTTTAGCAAGTGTATTTGTACGGTGAATGCTGAAATTCCAATACCATTTTTAAATTGCCTTTCATCTCACACATTGATTTTTCAATTTCCTTCCATGTAATCATGATAACTTGAAATACCAATTTCCTGAATTTAACGGAAGCATTTAAATCGTTCTTCCCCTTGAATACTGTGACATGATGTGTGTTGTAATCACATTGAATCGCTCACTTTTCTGATTTGCTATAAAACAGTCATGCCATTTATTCAGTTATTTTTCAAATATTCAGTCTAAATGAACCTTAGTGACTGAAGAATTATTTTCCCCTCCATTTTAATGGCTTCCATTAAATATTTCATGTGTGTTTAAAGGCAAAATAAAACTGAAAATTACTGAATAATGTGCTTTTTGGCAGTTTTGTTGTCTAGAGCTGATGTCAGAGTGCAAGTTGGAGTTGTCAATTATCCCTGCCTGGCACAATTGATGGTGCAGGTTTTGGTTTAGGTTACTATTTTCTCTAAAAGATAATTTCTCAACTTCTAAATAAGTTTTTCTGCTAATTGTAAGTCGGTGTTAAATCATTTAATCCATTAAGTGGATGTGCATATATACTTTTGATTTTTGTGTTAAAAGCATCAGGAAAGCGGATCAAATATTTATCTCCAGTGATAATATAATAGGAACCTGACCTGTTCCAATCAATTAACAAGGCTTACTCGTAAGATAACATGCCACTCAATGAAAACAAAAATGATGAATTTGTGCAACTTCTGAAATTTGTATTTAAAAAATGTCCGTATGTTCACTGAGGTTTTTTCAAATAATACTATCCCCAAACCTGACTGACTACAGGAGACAGTGTCTGCTATCATACAATGCACTATTACCCCTATTTGCAGAATGAGGAATTCCACTTGAACTGTAGAGATAGTTCTGCAGTCAGTAACCATTTGAATATATTTTTATCTCAGCAACAGCCACAATCAGAAGGTTCAGATGCACATGTTGGATTTGATGAGTTCTATCATCATGGAAGGAGATGGAGTAACTCAGGACCTACTGGACTCCATTCTTATCAACCTTATTCCTGCACATAAGGTACTTGTTCTTGAAGAGAGTATTTTGATCATAAATCAAGTTATTTCAAAAAACTAGAAATAAACATCTAAGCAGTGTTTAAAGTAGCAGTTGCCCTCCTTGATGTTTCCCAGCAATTTTACCTGTACATCATCTTTGTGTCTCCTAACACTCACCAGATTCTTTTGCTCTCTGTCTCCTAATGATTATGATGATTCTCAGAATCCCATATTCTCTCTTGTGCCCTTTCATTAACAGCACTTTTGGAAGACATTGAGAAGCTTTCAGGGTGTTTAAAGCACATTTTAAGAATAAACAAAGAATTTTTTAAAACAAAGTTGGATATTTGTGAAACCATTTTTAGAATCATAGAAATGACAATGCAGATGAAGACCACTTGACCATGTACTGTTAATTTAATTTTGTCTTTTGCTTTTATTGTTTATAATCCTAATAGCTCATATCTGTATGCGAGGTTTCATGCTGAACTACACCTTCAGCTTAATTATTATTGTGGTTTTAGTACTTATTTTAAAGAAACTTATTTTTTGTGATTACCAATGCCATCATGTTGGAATGCTTCGGGGTTTTTTGTATCTCGCTACTGTTCCACTGTGTTGCCCTAGAAACAGACCAGGTCACATTAGATCGTCTTTTATGTTTAATCAGAGCCACTTTTAGTTCGAAGATTTTTCATGAGAAACTAAGGTGATGCCCAGTGCTTATTTTGGAGGATGCCACCAAATTTAAAAACAGTAGATAATGGGTATATCAGAAAATAAAATTTAGATGATGCAAAGCTTGGATTATAAAAGAAATGATTACAAGAGAAAGGGTAGGCTGAGGAAGGTAATGCATTATACAGTTTTGAGGTTCTGAGAATTAAAAAGGCACAATAAACTTTGACCTCACATTGTGGATGCAGAGAGGAGGAACAATGTGTAAAAAGTGTCTTTGGAGCTTAGAAAAGGGGTAAGAGAAGAAATTCAGAGGAGCATTGGAGGAACAATGAAAGGCAAAAAAAATATTTTGACAAAGAGGGAGATTGGAGGTGCAAGAGTGATCAGGAATTACAAAACAGATTCTATATCCCAGCAGACCCATGGAGGAAAACAGTGGCATAGTGATAATGTCACTGGATGAGTAATCCAGAGGCCCAGGCTAATGCTCTGGGGACATGGGTTCAAATCCCACGATGGCAGCTGGTGGAATTTAAATTCAGTTAATAAATCTGGAATCGAAAGGTGACCATTGTCAATTGTTGTAAAAACCCACCTGGAAATCTACCATCCTTATCTGGTCTGGCCTACATGTGACTCCAGACCCACAGCAATGCATAAACAATGGTTTGTGGTCAACCACATCAGTAATATGGTTGACTCTTAACTGCCCTCTGAAATGTCCATTCAGTTCAAGGGCAGTTAGGGATGGGCAACAAGCACTGGCCTTACCAGCGACACCCACACACTATCGAAATAATTAAAAATGTTACCCCTCTTGAAACTTGTTTTTCCAAGTATTTGTTTCTGATTCTGTTTTGATTCTATTTGATTCCCAACTAATAGTTTACCAACAACTGAAACAAGACCACCTGACCAATTATTCTAGTTCTCTAGCACAGTTTCCTTGGCACTAAATTTTGGAAACTTATAGTTCGATCTTCTGTAAACAATCAAATCCCTATAATTTGCCAGCCTGGTGTTTGAGTAGCTTCTTCAGTACCATTTCTCTTTGAATAGTAACACCCTTTTTCTGCCTACCTTCATGTGGTTCCACAATCGCAATAAACACCTCTTGGCCATCTCTCACTCTGCTTCAAGTTTGCCTACTTCGTTTTTTACTGGCCTCCCCACCATAACTACCTCTCACCACTAATGTGTCTCTAGAAAGCCTTTTTATTGATGTTTGTATTTGAGTATTTTTTGGGTACTCAGCCTTTGTAATTTTCCGTTTTGTACCTTTCCTATAGTCATTTTTGTCATGGCTTTCATTTTTCTAATGTGCCTGTTAAGTGCCAAATGCTTTTAAAATAAAAAAAAAGGACCTTGCTCTGTTCACCCATGAAACCCCAGCCTACATTGCACTATTTTTTCTTTACTAGAGTACACCTGATTTGTTTCCTTTGTATCTGCTGTTTAAATAATGCAATTTTTTGAATGCTGGTTCTTTTTGGTATTTTTAGTTCCACAGAAAAAGGGAGGATTATGGCAGTTACTGAGGGCTCAAAACAGCGGAAGCCCTAGAGGAGTATAGAACGTGTAAGGGTGAACTTTAAGAGGAAATTAGGAGAGCAAAAAGGGGGCATGTAAAAACATTGGCAGGTCAAATAAAGGAAAATCCCAAGTTATTTTTACAAGTACATTAAGAGTAAGAGGATAACTAGGGAAAGAGTAGGGCCCACTAAGGACTGTAGTGTTAATTTGTTTGTGGAGCCAGAAGACGTAGGTAGGGTTCTAAATGAATACTTTGTGTCGGTGTTCACAAGTGAGAGGGATGATGTGGGTTTGGAAATCAGGCAGAAGGACTGTGATATAATTAAAAGAAATTAGCATAGAAAGGGAGGAGGTTCTAAGTGGTCTGGCAGGCTTAAAAGTAGATAAATCTCCAGGCCCAGATGAAATGTATCCCAGGCTGTTGAATGAGGCAAGGGAGGAGATAGGGGCACTGGCAATAATTTTTAATACTTCAATTTTCAAGAATTAATCTACACTTGGAGAGGCAGGGATTAATCAAGGACAGTCAACATGGTTTTGTTAAGGGGAGGTCATATCTGACCAATTTGATTGAATTTTTTGAAGAGGTGACCAGATGTGTTGTTGAGAGCAGTGCATTTGACGTAGTCTACTTGGACATCAAGGCTTTTGATAAGGTCCCGCATGGGAGACTGATAACGATAGTAAGAGCCCATGGGATCCAAGGCAATTTGGCAAATTGGATCCAGAATTGGCTGAGTGGCAGGAAGCAGAGAGTGATGGTCGAGGGGTGTTCTTGTGACTGGATGCCTGTGTCCATTGGGGTTCCGCAGGGATCGCTGTTGGGTCCCTTGCTGTTTTTGGTATATATAAATGATTTAGGCTTGAATGTAGGAGGACTGATCAGTAAGTTCGCGGCTCACACTAAAATTGGTGGGGTGGTAAATAGTGAGGAGGATAGCCTTAGCTGACAGCAGGATTTTGACGGGCTGGTCAGATGGGCTGATCAGTGGCAAATGGAATTTAATCCGGTAAGTGTGAGGTGATGCACTTGGGCAGGACAAACAAGGCATGGAAATACACGATGAATGGTAGGACCCTGGGAAGCACCGAGGATCAGAGGGACCTTGATGTGCATGTCCACCCGTCCCTTAAGGCAGCAGGACAGGTAGATAATGTGGTTAAGAAGGCAGACGGGATACTTGACTTTATTAGCCGAGGCATAAGAATATAAGAACAGGGAGGTTATGCTGGAACTGTATAAAACGCTGGTTAGGCCATAGCTAGAGTATTGCAGGCAGTTCTGGAATCCGCATTATAGGAAGGATGTGATTGCACTAGAGAGAGTGCAGAGGAGATTTACCAGGATGTTGCCTGGGCTGGAGAGTTTTAGTTATGAGGAGAGGTTGGATAGACTGGGGTTATTTTCCTTGGAGCAGAGGAGATTGAGGGGGGACATGATTGAGGTGTGTAAAATTATTAGGATCATAGATAAGGTAGGCAGGAAGGACTTTTCCCCTTGGTGGAGGGATCAATAACCAGGGGATTTAAGGTAAGTGGTAGAAGGTTTAGGGGGGGACGTGAGGAAGAACTTTTTCGCCCAGAGATTGGTGGGAATCCGAACTCACTGCCTGAAAGGGTGGTGAGGCAGAAACCCTCATAACATTTAAGAAGTATTTGGATGTGCACTTGGAATGCCATGGCATACAAGGCTATGAGCCCAGTGCTGGAAAATGGGATTAGAATAGTTAGGTGCTTGTTTGACCTGACGGGCCGAAGGGCCTTTTACTGTGCTGTAGACCTCTATGACTCTAACGCTTAATGTAGACAAGTTCCTTTTCATCTTAGTTCAATCTCATTTTTTCCTTTTAGTATCCATAGTCTTGAAGCTTTTCCTATTACATTGAACTGCATTGAATATAACGTTTCCAGGTTTTTTTTTGCTTCTGGAATGCTAGTTCATGTTGCTTCACTGCCCAGAACAGTGCTTCCTCCCTCTGTTGGAGGAGTTACATGTTGATTGAGAATACAGTTCCAAACATCTTTCCACCTTTTCCATCATAAACATTTTCCATATCTGAGTCTGTTTTTGGTTAATTAATATCTAGAAGTATAATTATTACTTTCCTTTAATTTGTCTATAAATTTCCTCCATTTCCACCCCGTTATTTGGTGGCACATGTATTCTGGAGATTGTGACTGACACCTTCATATTCTTCAATTCAGATGGATTCTGTTTACAAGATATTTCCCTCTTTCTTATTCATTATGAGACGTGAGCAACACTGGCAACGCCAAATCACCCCCCCATTGTCCTGGAAAAAGTGGTGGTGAACTGCTGCAGTCCTTGCGTATTATTGGCACTGCACTCATCCAGGCAATTGTAGAGTATTCCATCACGTCCCTGGCCTCGTGCCTTGAAAGTGGTGGGCCGACGTTGGACTCCCCATCAAATTCCCAGCTGCTGACCTGGTCTTATAGCCATCGTATTTATATGGCTGGTCCAATTCGGTTTCTGGTCAACAGTGGCCCTCAAGGAGTTGATGGGGTGGATTCAGCGATTGTAAAGCGATTGAATGTCTTTGGAAGATGGTTGGATTCTCTCTTGTTGGAGATTGTGATTTCCTCGCAGTTTTGTGGTGTGAGTATTACTTGCCATTTATCATCCCAAGCCAGAATGTTGTCCAGACCTTGCTGTATGTGGGAATGGACTGCTTCAGTATCTGAGTAGTTGCAAGTGATAGAGCACTGTGCAATCATTAGCTAACACCCCCACTTCTGACATGATGGAGAGAAGATCATTGATGAAAAACTGAAGATGGTTGGGTCAAGGACACTATCCTGAGGAATTCCTGCAGTGATGTCCCAGGACTGAGACGATTGAGCTCGATTGAGCTCGATTGACCACAGCCATCTTCCATTGTGCTAGGTATGACTTAAACCAACGTAGAGTTTTTCCCCCTAATTCCCACTGAATTCAATTTTGGTAGCGCTGCTTGATACCACACTCAGTCAAGGGCAGCAAATCTCACCTCATCTTGAGTTCAGCACTTTTGTCCATAGTTGAACCAAGGTTGTATCGAAGTCAGTAGCCAAGTGGGTGTTGCAGAGGCCAAACTGAGCTTCAGTGAGCAGCTTATTGCTGTTGTGAACCATGTATAATTAAGTTGACTTCTTGTGTTAAGAAAGGTAAAAATGGCTTCAGTTTCATTTAGGTTTTGTTTATGAACGTTGGCACCTGGGAGTCTGGGTTGTCACTGAAAGATTTCAGGTCTTTTAGGTTTAGAATTAAAAGAAGAGAAACCTGAGATAAAAACAAAAAACTGCGGATGCTGGAAATCCAACACAAAAACAGAATTACCTGGAAAAACTCAGCAGGTCTGGCAGCATCGGCAAAGAAGAAAATAGTTGACGTTTCGCGTCCTCACGATCCTTCAACAGAACTGAGTGAATCTTAGGAAAAGGGTGAAATATAAGCTGGTTTAAGGTTGGGGTGGGGGGTTGGTGTGTGGTGTGGTTGTAGGGACAGGCAAGCAGTGATAGGAGCAGATAATCAAAAGATGTCACAGACAAAAGAATAAAAGAACACAGGTGTTGAAGGTAGTGAAATTATCTAAATGAATGTGCTAATTAAGAATGGTTGGTAGGGCACTCAAGGTACAGCTCTAGTGGGGCTTGGCCTGAATAGCCAAGTGGTTATGGTACTGGGTTTGTAAACCCAAGATCAAGAGTTCAAATCTCAATGGCAAAAACTATGAAACTATGTAACTTCATCTGAAACAGATGGAAACGGGTTTGTACTTGAAAGAGTTACAGCTCTAGTGGGGGTGGGGTGGAAAGACTAGCAGGGCATAAAAGATTTAAAAATAATGGAAATAGGTGGGAAAAGAAAAATCTATATAAATTATTGGAAAAAACAAAAGGAAGGGGGAAGAAACAGAAATGGGGTGGGGGTGGGGGTGGAGGAGGGAGTTCAAGATCTAAAGTTGTTGAACTCAATATTCAGTCCGAAAGGCTGTTAAGTGCCTAGTCGGAAGATGAGGTGCTGTTCCTCCAGTTTGCGTTGGGCTTCACTGGAACAATGCAGCAAGCCAAGGGCAGACATGTGGGCCAGAGAGCAGGTGGAGTGTTAAAATGGCAAGCAACAGGGAGGTTCGGGTCATTCTTGCGGACAGACCGCAGGTGTTCTGCAAAGCGGTCGCCCAGTTTACGTTTGGTCTCTCCAATGTAGAGGAGACCACATTGGGAGCAACGAATGCAGTAGACTAAGTTGGGGGAAATGCAAGTGAAATGCTGCTTCACTTGAAAGGAGTGTTTGGGCCCTTGGACGGTGAGGAGAGAGGAAGTGAAGGGGCAGGTGTTGCATCTTTTGCGTGGGCATGGGGAGGTGCCATAGGTAGGGGTGGTCCAATAATTTATATAGATTTTTCTTTTCCCACCTATTTCCATTATTTTTAAATCTTTTATGCCCTGCTAGCCTTTTCACCCCACCCCCACTAGAGCTGTACCTTGAGTGCCCTACCGTCCATTCTTAATTAGCACATTCGTTTAGATAATTTCACTACCCTCAACACCTCTGTGTTCTTTTGTCTGTGACATCTTTTGATTATCTGCTCCTATCACTGCTTGCTTGTCCCTACAACCACCTCCCCCCCGCCCCGCCACCTTAAACCAGCTTATATTTCACCCCTTTCCTAAGATTCACTCAGTTCTGTTGAAGGGTCGTGAGGACTCGAAACGTCAACTCTTTTCTTCGCCAATGCTGCCAGACCTGCTGAGTTTTTCCAGAAGAGAAACCTGAAACTGGTGTATCAGTTGGTGAGAAACTCACCAAGACTCCTCAGCTTCCAAACCATGACTGCTGCAATCTAGAAGGACAAGGGTAGCAGATGCATGGGAACACTATCACCTGCATGTTCCTCTCCAAGCCACACACCATCCTGACTTGGAAATATATCACTGTACCTTCACTGTTGCTGGGTCAAAATCCTGGAACTCCGTCCCTAAAAGCACTGTGGATGTACCTTTTGCAGTGGTTCAACAAGGCAGCTCACCACCACCTTTTCAAGGGCAATTAGGGATGGGCAGTAGATGCTGGCTAGTCAGCAATGTCCACATTCCATGGTTGAATATAAAAAAACTTAGCTGAAATTCACTTAAGAATGAAAGAGTTGGGAAAAGATAAAGCAATAAAAAAGCTTGAACTTGATAAAGGGAAAACGAAATGATGCTGCTTGAAATTGAAAGAGAAATGAAAAGACTTGAAATAGAAAAGGAAAGAGCAAAAGAAACGGGAATGCGAAAGCTTGATCTTGACCCCTAGAGAGATAAGTTAGCAAAGGAGGAAAGAGATAAGATAAGAGACAGGGAATTTCAAACAAAGAACTTGGCATGAACTGCCTAGAGAAAAGCTTAGATTAAAGAAAGGAAGGAGAGATAGTGGTTTAGAGGATGACCCTGATTCCACTGAGGAATTTGATTCACCTAATGATCTTTGTTTAATGCCCAAGTTTGGATTGAGGATTGAGTTGAAAGATATTTCAGCTCATTTGAAAAGATAGCTGTGAAGTTGAAGTGGCCAAAAGATGCTTGGACCTTAATGTTACAAAGGAACAGGTAGATCAATGAATGTGTACACTAGTCTGTCAGAAGAGAAATCTGCAGATTATGAAGTAGTTCAGCGGGCATTATTAAATGCTTGCAAGCTTGTCCCTTAAGTATATCATTTGAAATTTTGGACTTCAAAGGAAAGACTGAATGAAACGTTTATAGAATTTGCTGGGGGAAAGAAATACTGTGGGACTGGTGGTTTTGATCACTGAAGTTAGAGAGAAATTTTGAGAATGTGAAGGTGGTGGTGCTGCTCCTGATATGCTCTTCTGCACTCTTCATTGAATCAAGGGTAGTCCCCTGGCTTGATGATAATGGTAGGATGAGGGATATGACAGCCATGAGATTATAGATTGTGGTTGAATACAATTCTGCTGCTGTTGATGGCTAAAATTACCTCTTGGATGCCCAGTTTTGAACTGCTAGGTCTGATCTGAGCCTATCTCGTTTAGAAGGTGATCGTGTCACACAACACAGTGACAGAGGATGGGATGGGACGATCTTGGATCTGCAGGCGGCAGAGGTTGAACATGTTCCTGCTTGTTCTTTAGTTTAGCTCCACTCCAACGGGGAGCTTGCTGAGGGTGAGATGTAGCATTGTGGCAAGGAAGATCGAGAAGAGCGTCTTTCTTTCGACACAGCTTTGTTTGACTCTGATCTGAACGTGGTTTGGGTCTGTGGTGGATCCGTTGGTCAGGATCATGGCTTGCATGTCATTGTGGAACATGCAGAGGATGGTGACAAACTTTTGGGGGCAGCCAAAAAAGAGGAGGATGCTCCATAACCTTTCGTGGCTGGGAGTGTTGAAGGCATTTGTGAGGTCCGAGTGTCATGTACAAGGATTGGTACTGTTCCCTGCATTTCTCTTGCAGTTGTCACGTGGTGAAGATCACATCCGTGGTGCCCCTTAATTGGCGGAGTCCGCATTGCAACTCTGGGAGGAGCTCTTAAGTCACAAGGAGAGGGCAATTGAGGATTCTTGTGATGACCTTCCCTGTGGCCAACAGGCAGGGAGACTTATCTAAGATTACTGCAGCCAGACTTGTCACCATTTTTGAAATCGGTCACGATTATGGCCATTGAGATCTTCTGGCATGCTCTCCTCCTCCCAGATAAGGGAGATGAGGCCAAGTATCCATGCCAATAGTGCTCTGCTGTGCTTTAGTGCTTTGACAGGGATTCCATCTACTCTTGATGCTTTGTTGTTCATAAATGTCGAATGGCCTTTTCTACCTCATGCCAGGTTGGGTTTGTGCTGAGATGGTGATGGGTCATATGCTGTGGGATGGAGTTGAGGACACTCGCACTGAAGACAGTCTTTGTTCAGAAGATCTTTCAAGTGCTCCTTCCAGCAGGCGCTGACTGCCTCCCTGTCCTTGATGAGCAGCTCTCTGTTCTTGGCCAGCAGTGGAGTGGGGCCTTGGGTGCTTGGATCCTAGGTGGTCTTGACTGTGCTAAAGAAACCTCTCACGTCATGGCTGTCGTCTAACTTTTTTCTTATATATATTAGTGGGTTCTGTTGACACCTTTTCAACCTTTTTTCCTCCTTATTCCCTAAACAGCAAATGCTCTGTTTCCTTTCAAATTCTGTTCTGGTCTGGCTATTCCCTCCCTCTATTAATTGATGTAATTATCTGGCATAATATTTATTTTTGTTCCCAGTTTTTAAGAGAATAGAAATGAGAAAAATTGTAATGTAAGCAGCTTGGGGAAAATAAAAACTGCATGTTGCATATTTGAAAGATCCTGAACTTGAGGTGATGGCCTGTTCTGAAGTGTTTTTGTATTAGGTGGCCTTGCATCGGTCCCAGAGGACGCAACTGGACTAAGTTCAATTCCCTGTAGATATTAAAGAATTGCTTTGAATTCAAGAACCATTATTTTTCTATCAACTTACAAACCGAAGCAAATGAAGACAGTTGATTCCTAACAGGATCTAATTTTGTGTGATGATTCTGTCCAAGCAAGGATCGCTATGACGCCTCATATAACATTTTAAATAGGACCTTGACAGCATTGTTGAGGGGAAGGTCCAAGATCTGCATTCTTCATTCCCCATTTTTCTTGCGTAATATGCAGCTGCCCTTTAATGGTTCATTGGAAAGCTTTAATTAACATCACCTCCTCTTGCAGCTCTCAGAACACATGAAATCCAGATTTTTGTCACCAACTGTGATCTGGAGTTCACCGTTGTAATATGCCATTGGGTCCACTTCTGTTTTGCCTCAATTTTCAGCAGGAATGAAAAAGCAATCAGCAGTGGCAACTCACCAACATACCCACAGGTCAGTACGACCCTGCCACAGCTCAGTTTGAGATCAGTTATCTCTGCATTCACCTGTCATCAACCAGGTATGTGAGACATAACTGCTTACTGGATACTGCACTGAGCAGTAGGGATAACTCTGCTTTGGACAGAGCCCTTGCCCCAAAGGCATGGAGTGGAAAACTGCATATTTGAAGGGTCTTTTGTAAAGGAAAATGCTGACACAACTTTTGCACTGCAGTCATTATCTTCAAAACCATTAATGGATTTATAATAATTGATGTTAAGACGTACTGATTTTTCAGACTATTGTGTATTCGCTATGATAAACCAGCACATATAGATGTTGCTAATTTTCTGTTTCAGAACATGAACAAGCAAGCTTATGATTTAGCTAAAGTACTCCTGAAGAGGACAGCTCAAACAATTGAACCATGTATTGCCAGTGTAAGTATCTGGATATTATTCTAATAAAAACAATTCTTCTTCCCACCAAGTCAAGTCTATGGCGTAAATCCGAAAATGCAGGAAAAGCTCAGGTCTGGCAGCATCTGTGGAGAGAGAAACAGAGTTAATGTTTGGAATACATATGACTCTTTTCAGAGCTAAAGAGAAGTAGAAGTGTGATGCGATGGATTTTATACTGTTTGAGAGGGTGGAGCAGGATAGGAAGTCAGTGGTAGGTGACAGCTAAGGAGAGATTGACAAAGATGTCATTGACTCAAGCCAAGTATTAATGGTAGTGTTAAAGAGTGAAGAAGTTGCTGATAGTGGTATAAAAGTAAGATAGAAGGTGTTAATAGCAGAACAAGGGCCAGTGATTTGTGAAAGCATAATATTGAAACAAGTGATAGATGGGGGGTGGTGGCTGGGGAAAAAGGATTTTAAAAATGAACAAATAAGAGAATAAAATTTAAAAATAAATAGATAAAAATTGGATTAAAAAGGTGGAAAGATGGACGAGAGTTCATGGTCTGAAGTTGTTGAACTCGATGTTAAGTCCAGAAGGCTGTAAAGTGCTTAAGTAGAAAATGAGGTGCTGTTCCTCCAGTTTGCATTGGGCTTCACTGGAACATTGCAGCAGGCCAAGAACGGACATGTGAGCATTAGAGCAAGATGGTGTGTAGAAATGGCAAGCGACAGGAAAGTGTGGGTCATGCTTGCGGACTGAGCGAAGGTGTTTCACAAAGCCTTTCACGGGATGTGGGTGTTGCTAGCTCGGTCTGCATTTGTTGCCCATCCTGAGTTGCCCTTGAGAAGGTGGTGGTGAGCTGCCTTCTTGAACTGCTGCGGTACATGTGGTGTAGGTACACTAACAATGCTGTTAGGAAGTGAGTTCCAGGATTTTGACCCAGTGAAAGTGAAGGAACAGTGATATAGTTCCAAATCAGGATGGTGTGTGATTTTGAGGGGAACTTGCAGGTCATGGTGTTTCCATGTGTTGCCCTTCTGCATGGTGGACGTCACTGGTTTAGTAGGTGCTGTTGAAGAAGGCTTGATGAGTTGCTGCAATACATCTTGTACATGGTATACAGTGCTGCCAGTATGCCCCAGTGATGGAGCGAGTGAATGTTTAAGGTGGTGGATAGGGTACCAATCAGTAGGCTGCTTTTTCTTATGTTGTTAGAGGTGCACTCATCCAGGCAAGTGGCGAGCATTCCATCACGCTCCTGACTTGTACCTTGTAGATGATTGACAGTCTTGGGGAGTCAGGAGGTGAGGTAATTGCCGCAGAATTACCAGCCTCCAACCTGCTCTTCTAGTCACAGTATTTATATGGTTGACCCAGTTCAGTTTCTGCTCAATGATAACTTCCAAGATGTTGATAGTGGGGGGATTCAGTGATGGTAATGCCATTGAATGTCATGGGGAGATGATTAGATTCTCTTGTTGGAGTTGCCACAAAAGTGCCAGAAAATGACATGAATGTTACTTGCCGCTTACCAGCCCAAGCCTAAATGTTATCCAGGTCTTGCTGCATATTGCCACCGACTGCTTCAGTATCTGAGGAGTTGCAAATGATATTGAACTTTGTGCAATCATCAGCGAATATCCCCACTTATGACCTTATGGTGAAGGAAAGGTCATTGATGAAGCAACTGAAGATGGTGCCAAGGACCTGCAGCGATGTCCCTGGGCTGAGATGATTGACCTCTAGCTGCTACAACCATCTTCCTTTGTGCTGGGTATGACTCCAACCAGTGGAGAGTTTTCTCCCTGAATCACATTGACACCTGTTATGTTAGGGCTCCTCGATGCCATGCTAGGACAAATTTTTGCCTTGATATCTTGGGCAGGCACTCTCACCTCTTGAGTTCAGCTTTTTTGCCCATGTTTGCTGTGTGTTTTTCCAGCATTTGATGCATCAATGACACCTTCCTAGTCGGCCCAATCTCTCCTCACAAGACAGTCCTGCCATCCCAGAGTGCACCCAGCTGAGATGTTGTCAAGGGCTATTGCCTAAGCATATCCACTGCTCTCAGTCACTTAATGTTACATGGATTGAATCAGATTGGCTGAGCACTGACATCTATGATAGCAGGAACCTCAGGAGAATGAATGGGGAGATTTACACTTTTGGCTGAAAATGCTGCAAGCGTTTTATTCTTGTCTAATGTTGAGGAAAGTAATGCTAAAGAAACCTTTTCCTGTTGGCTACCTGACTGCCCATCTTCATTCTCAAATGGGCAAGTAGGACTGACAGCCTTGCCCTGGTCTCTTGTAAAGCTTAATTCCATGGTCTCTGTTCCTTAGTGTTTAACATGCAGGTAGTCCTGTTTTATATCTATGTAGTACGATTCTCAATCTAAGGTATACCTGATGCTGCTCCTGCCATGCACTTTCAAAGTCTGTTTGATCAGGGTTGGGTTCTCTGCTTGATGGTATTAAACAAATAAGGGATGTGCCCAACCATGCAATTATAGATCGGGTTGGTATACAACCCTGCTATTGATATTGGTCGCCAGCACATGACAGATGACCCATTTCAGAGATCGAGAGCTGCCTTTAGTCTGTCCCACTCAGCACAGTGGTCATGGCAATTCACACAATGGAGAGTGACCACTCTTGAAATGAGACTTCATCTTGACAATGACGATGTGGTGGTCACTCCTAACATGATACACATTCCTAATGGCAACTATGTTCTTGGCCAACTTGATCAGCAGTGATACTACCAAGCCACTCTTTCTTGAGAATGTTCCCCTCAGAATGCAACCTGTTCGCCCAATACCTTTACAACTACTCGAATAGGGTTATCCTTGGGTAGTAAGAGTTCAGTCGTGTATGCTTATGTTACTGAACTAGAGGTTGAGATGAATAGCTGAGAAAAAAATTCAGTTTGAATCCCTTCATGGTGACTTGAGAATTTAAATTCTGATTAAAAGAAAATCTGGTGATAATGAACTGGTATCAGTAAAAGAGACAATAAACTCTGGTGCTTACCCAGTCTACGATATGTGACAGCTATTTTTCCTACTGTCAGGGTTGACTCTGAGTTGTCGGATCAAGTGGCCTAGCAAGCTATTCAGTTAGATCAACATGCTACAGACTATAGCTCTAACAGATAATCCACCATTACCTTTTCAGGGCAACTAGGGATGAGCAAAAAATGCCAATCTTGATAGCAATGCCCACACCGCAAAAGTGTATAATAAAAATATCTAAGACACAGATTTCTCAACAGGGGCTCCAGTTCCCAGATGTTAACAAAGAGGACTTTTGTAGGCTTGATTGTGCTGAGCTTGCCTGGGTCTTGTCCTGGACCATTGCTAAACCCATCTAACATTTTTCTTATTATTGTATTTCATTGGAATCTTTCACAGTTGAGTTGATTGACTTGGGAGGCAAGGCCAGGTAGAAGTGTGCAGGTTGCATTTCATGGATAACTTTCATGAACCAGTTGTGTTTTTAACAATAATCTAGTAATTTCATTTGGTCCATAAATTACTAGATTAATTAAATTTGCTTTCACAACTTGCCATGGTGGTTTGAACTTTTGGATTCTAGGTTGTTTGTCCAGTAAGATAAATGAATGATGACTATCTCCTTCTTAAGCTAAGTCTATCTTTGAAAAGTTGAACTTTCTCTTTTATGACTGACAGATTTCTTTGTAAAGCTCTATAGCTGGGAAGGCTTTTCTCTCACCTCACGGGCACAATAAATAAAAACATCTGATGGGCAGTTCGGCCTAAACTCTGGAATTTTTTTTATGTCTACTTTAGAACTATGTTCACTGCATCCATTAGATCATCTTTTGACCATCTTAAATTATAAATGAGCCATCCTACACCTTTTTGCCTCTTTGCAATCTAATTATATTACAATTACACAAAATTGAGCACATGGGATTAGGTCTACCTGGCAGATTAGCATGAATTGAAGATTGGTTAATGAACAGAAAACACAGCTGGAATAAATGGGCCAATTTTGGTTTGGAAAGGCGAAATCACCTTTATTCACTACTTGGGTCTCAGCTTTTTACATTCTACAACAGTGACTTAGATGAGGATCCAAGCATAATGTATCCAAGCTTGTTGCCAATACAAAGCTAGTTGGGGAAAGTAAGCTGTGAAGAAGATGCAAAAAGCTTCAAAAGGATTCGTGCCGATTGAGTCACCACGTGGCAGATGGAATGTAATGTTGGGAAATGTTAAATATTAACTTTGGGGAAAAATAGAAAAGCAGAATATATTTTAAATGGTGAGAGACTGGGAACTGTTGATATTCAGTGGGGCCCGGGTTTCCTTGTGGATGAATCACAAAGTTAATATGCAGGTACAGTGAGCAGTTAGGAAAGCAAATTATATGTTAGCTTTTGTTACAAGGGTCTCGGAATGTAAGAGTAAAAAGTCTTGTTGTAATTGTACGGCACATTGATGAGCCTACTCCCTGGAGTACTGTGTGCAGTTTTGACTCCCCACCTAAGGAAGGATATAATTACCTTAGAGTGGGTGCAGTAAAGGTTCACTAGATTAATCCTTGCATGAGTAGATTTGTCCTATAATAAGAGTTTGAGCAGGCTCGGCCGATATTACTGTAGATTGCGGCAAATAAGTCTACCTGGCATATAAAATGGCCCCATTTTCTCGGTGCCAAAAACCATGTTTAAGCCAATGCTCGGCATATAAATTGACTCCCCTTTTCTATACTCGCGTTAGGAGTCAGCCTCAATTTTTAACCTGAGAATTGTGTTTTTGGCTCACTTTATAAGCCAGTGCATGGGATCACGCAGGCAATATGGGTTGCAAAGAAGCAGCGCAGGAGCTTAAGATACGCCCACACAAAATAGACTGCACATGGTAAACGACATTCAGAAATGGACCTTGTAGCAAAAAGAATGGAGCACAAAGCTGGTTTCAAGCTATAAGTCGTAACATATGCTAACTCATTAAATAACTACAGCAAGAGAATTTGGTGTTGGTGAAAAAATGATGGAATGGAAGGAGGAGGAATCCATGTTGAAGATGCCCAAAACCAAATGAACCATGAGAATAGGGACCAGCCACTGATTTGATCTTGAGAAATGTGTATTGGAATAGGCCCTCAAATCATCAGAATGGTTACGTCATCACCAGAAATGCAATGTGTTTATACCCTTAAGTGGGCCAAATCAAACCCCAAGTCCAGTAAAGATTTCAGAGCTGCAGCTAGTTGGTATAACTGCTTTATGGAATGAATATATCTAGTGTTGTGGCACAAGATAAGATTGCCCAGAGACAAACAATAGGCCTTGATGCCAAACAACCAGTTCCCAGTGATTCTTCATCAGACAGTGGCAAAACACGTGGACTCATTATGTCGCATCAGCAATATGGATGAAGCATGCATGAATTTCAATATGCCAAGCAGCCAAACTGTGGAGTGGGAAGGTTCAAAAACAGTTCCAATGAAAACCACAAAGATCAGAAGACAAGATTCATGGTGATACTAGCCTGCATGGCTGATGGAACAAAATTAAAGCCTGTGGTAATTTTCAAATGTAAAAATTGAAAATGAAGTTCCCTGCAGGAATTTTTGTGCATGCCCTTGACAGCAGTAGGATGGATAAGGCTGGAATGAAGTTGTGGATTGATGATACGTGGCATAGGCCGAGGTTAAAAAGAAAATTACTTTTTTTAGTGTGGGAAATGTTCAGATCCCATCTAATCGATGAGCTCAAGAAGTGCATGTGAAGAAATGACACCCAAATTACAGTTATACCTAGGGGTCTAATGTTGGTAGTTCAGCCTTTTGGATGTGTGCTGCAACAAACCATCCACGACCTTGATCACGCCAAATGGAATAAGTAGACAGTTGATGAAGAAAAAGCCTTGAAGAGTGAAAATATGTATGCTGCCCGATTTGATGTTGTGTGGTTTTGTCATTGTGTCATTAATGCAGAAACTTATCAGGTTATTCAAAAGTGCAGAATAAATAGCTCAGTGGATGGGGAGGAAGATGATTTGGTGTGGGGATGATTCTGAAACTCAAAGCGCCAAATTTGATCCAGAGTGAGATGTGTATGATGAAGCCATAGCCAGATTGACTCGTTGAATTTGATGAACTCTTTGCATTGGATGCTGAAGACAATGAATTTGATGGTTTGTAAAACGTTTTTGACGTTGAAGGTATGCTTGTAGAATTAATTCATCCAATAAAACATGCCACGTTGATTTAATTTGAATCACTTTTTTTTTCACACTCCAAAATGGTGACCATCTGTAACAGTGCTAGCAGTTTACATTTTATGCTTGACATATCTGTTGACCTCCATTTTTTTGGACATATTTTTTGAGGCTTCAAAGGTCAACTTCGACTCTTGCAATTTATGGTACCTAGAATTTAGAAGAATGAGAAGTGATCTCATTGAAACATATAAATTCTTACGGGGCTTGATTGGTGGATGCTGGGAGTCCAGAACTGGCCATCACAGTCTCAGAGTAAGGCCATTTAATACTGTGAGTAATTTGTTCACTCAACAGTGTGAGAGTCTGAGATTCTTTACCTCAAAGGGCAAGCCCAGTCATTGAGTAGTTTCAAGTCAGATCAATAGATGCTTGAATCCCTTAAGAGTTCAAACGTATGGGAATAGTTATGGGTAGGTGTGGCTGAGGTAGGTCTACCATGATCTTGTTGAATGGCAGACCAAACTTTGGGGTGGGGGTGGGGTTGGCGAACTGAAAACTTGCTCCTATTTCTTATGTTCTTATGTAAGTCAGATTGAGATGGGGAAAATCTGCATCCTTTCTCAGGATCTCCAAATTTGAACTGCTTTTTCCCCCAAAATCCTCCTTCAATCTTCTGGCTTTTTAAACACAAGCTTGGTGCTCTTAAGTTACTTCATCCTAATTTTTCCTTTACCCTTTTTCAGCCTTCAAAGTGTTCTAAACAAAGGGCATTAGCCTTCAATCTTTGTTTCGGAATGTATTTTTTTTTTGAAGAAACTTATTAACATTTGTTGATTTACATGGTTTGAGATTTTTTTAACCATATGCTGGATTATTGAAAAAGATCATTCTTAACCACTGAACTATTCCAACAGTGCCTACAAATGACATCTTGTAAATGAATACCAACTTATCATAATCATGTTACCTTTCTTGAAAATTTACCATTATCCTCTGGTGTCTTTCACCACTTTTCAAACTGGAAACTGCCCTTATAGAAGTACATAGTTGCCACTCACTAGAATAGTTAATCTTAAATATATATTTGCAACCTTGCTCTTACCTGACATTTTGTTCATGAAATATTTGTGTAATCAAAGTTTTCTGTTCATGGTCATAAATTTCTTCCTAAATACATTTGACTTTTCGGGAGCAGACCATTGAAATATGGAAACACTTATGAGAGAAACCACACCACCCCAGTTCCAGATTACATAGCTTGGTCAAGATACTATTGTCATTGCAACTGAAAAACTAGCTAAAAAATGCTTACTTTTAAACAATTTCTAATTTGTCAGAATACTTGGTACAAAATACACATTTAAAATTGCCCAGCATTTGTGCTAGAATAGCTTGGAAACCTAGCAATTTTTTTTTGGCTGTTGCATGTTATTTTAGCAACTTTCAACACACTTTGGGCAGAATGTTGAGCTCCAGTATGCTGCATCAAGAAAATAGCAGCACACTGTCACGGATCAGAATTTCCCAGCTAATGTGTTGTTACTGTGGTAGTGAATATTGTGAATCAGAAGTTTTTTTTTTCAATGCTCCTTCTTGTACTGGTTGGCTTCAAACTTCAAAATTTGATGATTGCAATCTGGCCTAAGCAAACCAGTTCTAAACTAAAACTGGGTTTGAGCTGAATTTCAATCAGATGCCAGCAAATCCCATTACACTTTGTTTTAGCCTATCTGCCCAAGTTCACAAAATAATTTCAGTTATGCTCATTATCTTTGGTTTCAGTTTTCCCAAAGTCCTGTATAAGGGGAGGAGAAAAATTCTAAAGGTTAAGAGTTTTGAACTCGTTGGCTATCTTAATTAGAAATATTGTAGCAAATAGTACACAGGTTGGAAAAGTAATTGCATTTCTAGTTCAGAAACCTAAATTCACATTTTCTGTCAGCAAAAGCATATCAGGAGAGGTAGAGCAGCACCCATTCAAAAGATGCAATTTTGTTACTTTTCTCTAGGTCATTACTCTTGAAATAATACTCAGATTTTGAACTCATCAATAGAGTTCTGTTTAATGCCCCAAGTATTGAATTAAGTGTTACTTGATTTTTCTTTATGGTGATATTTATAAACATTATCATTTTGTTTCTAATGTGCTGTGACTGATTTCAACACTTTATAATTACTGAAATTTGTTTCATCAGTTCTTTAATCAGGTCCTAGTTCTGGGAAAGTCTTCAGTCAGTGATTTGTCTGAGCACGTTTTTGATCTTATTATGGAGCTTTTCGCTATTGATCCTCACCTGCTGCTTTCAGTTATGCCACAGCTCGAGTTTAAACTTAAGGTACGTTTCAGTTATGTTGATTTGATTGTTGACTGATAAGACATAACTCTCTCCATAATTGATGATTATCTTTTGGATTCTAATGTTGAAGTGATTTTGTTTTGATGTAAAGACTGGAAATGGGAATAAAAAGGGCTTTCAAAATGTGCAAGGAATTCAGTGGGCAGGAGTATTTGATAAAGTCTGAGATTAGCCAAAGCAGGTGAGAAAAGTGAGAAGGTAAATACTGAATTTAAGATTGCTTATAAAAACTGAAATGACAACTAAGCAGTTTTCAAATTGGCTGCAGTAAGCAAAAATTAAAATATAAATCCAAATAAAATTGGTTGCAAGAGGCTGGAATCAAAGGACGGAGAAAGTTATTAAAAAAAAGTTAGTCTACTCATGTTAATTTGAAGTTGCTTAATTCAAATTACTGGATAATTCAAATTGCATTTGTAAGGGCCAGTGCGCCAATTACTTAATTCGAATTTCTGGATAATTTGAATATTTTTGGGGCAAAAACGACTTTGAATTATTACGAGTAAATTATATTGTCTTTACCTAGGAATAAGAGATTTGCTGAAGTGAAATATCCGATTTCCAGGAACCGCAGACGAGGACCTAAACTAGGCAAATAGCAAAGGATATTCTGGCTATACCGAGGTTAGATACTCTTAAAAGAAACAGAATCCCAGGTCTGGACCACTTGCACCCAAGTTTCTTAAAGCAAATGAGGGTTGAAATTAGTGAAACTGACATTTTGTAAGTTTGATAAACTTTGGATGATGTTCCTGAGCTTTGCAAAGTGGCTAACATATCGCCATTGCTTCAAATAACTGTGGAAACATACCTGGAAATTGTAGATTAGTGATCGGAATATTTCGTGGGAAAATATTACAAACAATTTTCAAATTTCTAGTGTATGAGCACCAGAAAAAACATAACTTAACAAGTTATGTTAAGGATAGTGAATATGGACTCCGGGAGGGGAGCTTGTATATAACAAAATACACTTGTTTTTTCAAGATATTATTGAAGTAAAATGATGAAAATTAATTTCATATTATGTATTTGCTACTCCAAGAGCTTTTGATACTGTTCCATTTAAATGATAGCTAACGCGCAGCGTCATAAAATAATGGGTCAGAAGTGGCACTGGCAAGAAAATTGATTTAAAACGGTATTTTATAAATAGATATTGTCAAGCTAAAAATAGATTGATTGGGGTAGCCCAGGGACCATGCTGGTGCCCCAGTTCTACACTTGTACATTTTTCCATAGGTCCTTTTTTTAACTGATAAAAGAGACTATTTCCCCATATCATGTCAGTTCTTGAAAGCGCACAGCCCACGTAAGCTCTAAAATAATTTCTCATGAATTATTGGAACACTGGAAGGTGAATTTAGATATTTCAGGTTATTTCCTGGTTTTCTTATATTTAGGCTTCTGTATTTAAAATTGCATTCATTGGTGAGTCTTGGTTCCTTGTGGTATCTTGCTTCCCTGGCTGTAATATCTAGCTAATATACTATCCAGCTTTATAAACAGAAACAAATTGTGACAATCAAATCCTAAGCTGCTATTTGGTAGCTAGCCTTTGTATATGCAGTACTTGTCTTGCTAACTGCAGAAACAAATTTACCTAACTTATATTTTGGAAGGTTTAAACCAACTTAATGATTTAAACTTTTTAATCTGTTTCAGCAACCTTCAAACAGCTGCTGGGGTTTGTTGAACTGGCATGGTTGTTAGCTCAAATGAGAAGGACATGCCAGCTATATTCTTAGACAATTTGTACATATTTTTGTTTGATCGAGGCTTGGTTGCTCCCTTCCAGCTTTCTGTAGTTTTGGAGATGACTGATTAAATCAATATAACATTTATATTAAGTTAAGCTGGGGACATATTTGTGTGAACAACTGTTTTTCAACTTCTTGTCTTGTGACTGAATTAAAGAAACTTTTTTGTAGCTATGAACAGACAAAAACTGCTTTTTTTTTGGTCATGGTGCCCCATAAGAACATAAGAAACAGGAGGAGTGGGCTATTTGGTCTATGGAGCCTCCTCAGCCATTCAATAAGATCATGGCTGATCTGATTGCGGCCTCAAAGAAGTCTAATAAATTTGTCAAACACAATTTCCCTTTCAGAAAATCATGTTGATTCTTAATTGCATTTTGACTTTCTAAATGTCCTGTTACGACTTCCTGAACAATGGATTCCAGCATTTTCACAATCTCAGATGTTAGGCTAACTGCCGTTCTCTCTCACCCCTTTGTTGAATTATATTTGTGTATTTCCAATCCACTGGGAGCTTTTCAGAATCTAGGGAATTTTGGTAGTTTATAACCAATGTATCCACTAACACTGCAGCCACTTCTTTTAAGACCTTTGGATTCAGGCCATTAGGTCCAAGAGACTCAATCTTTTGTTCCATTAGTTTTCCTCAACTTTTCTCCCTTGACTATGGTTGTTTTAAGTTCCTCCCTCCCTATGTCCCTCGATTTTCTACTATTCTTAGGATGCTTTTTGTATCTTGAACTGTGAGGACAGGTATAAAATATTTGTTCAAAGCCTCTTTTTCCTTATTCCCATTATTAATTTTCCATTTTCATCTTCTAATGGATCAATATTTACTTTAGCCACTTCCTTTTCATGTACTTGTGGAAGCTTGCGCTGCGCCCTTTATTTTTTTTGAAAATATGATTTTTCAACTTTCAACTAACTGGAAATTTTGCAATTTGTACTGAGAGCAAACTGCTTAAAAATGCAAGAATGTGAGAAACAAACCAATCACCCTCAGGGGAATGTGAAGAGAAGGACATTTCCAATAATCCAAACACACATCGAAATTCTTAACCTTCTAATGAAAAGGCATTAAAAATGCAAAGTACTGGATGTTGAAACAATGGCTGCCGCAGACAGACAGACCCAAAACCTCTTGGTAATACAGTGGGTCAAGTATTCCAAGGCAAGGCTGCCCAGCCGCTAGAGAGATTTCAAGTGACACAGGCGGTGTCAAGAAAGCCTAAAGCAGAGGAAATGGGCTGAAGGCTGCTCTCTCTCCCTCTCTCACTTTTGGAATAAGTGTGTCACCGGTTTGAGAAGCCAACTCTATCAGAAACCGAACAGTGAACTGAGATCTCGTAATAATTGCAATATCTTCTCCATTTGACCACATCCAAGAAACCAACTAATCCAAATTGGCCACGGCAATTAAGATCCACACCTTGAGAACAATCAAAGGACATTTAACTGTATATTCTTTTAGCTGTCTTTTATTGAGCTCTAACTTACCTCATTTCTGATACCCGTGTGCCCGCGCCTGAATGACTGCATGAGGGCCAAATGCTTGATGTCACATTTTTATTACTTTTCTTGAGTTTAGTGGTTAATAAATTTTGCTCTTTCTTTGACTCAAGAAAACCTTGTTTAGTTAGCTCCTTATTTTTTTCATTCGTTCATGGGATGTGGGCGTCACTGGCTAGGCCAGCGTTTATTGCTCATCCCTAATTGCCCTTGTTCAGAGGGCATTTAAAAGTTAACCACATTGCTGTGGGTCTGGAGTCACATGTAGGTAAGGAATGCAGATTCCTTCCCGAAAGGACATTAGTGAACCAGATGTTCTTTTTTGTTTTACAGCAGTTGGCAATGGTTTAATGGCCATCATCAGACTTTTTAAAATTCCAGATTTTTGATTAATTCAAATTACAAAATCTGGTGGGATTTGAACCTGGGTCCCCAGAGCATTACCCTGGGTCTCTATAATACTAGTTCCAGTGCCAATTCCACTATGCCACCACCTCCCCACGAGCTTATTGCTCAGAGTTTAAATAGTTAAATACATTCTGATTTGGAAAAGGCATACACTCATTTAAAAAAAATTCAAAGTTTGTTGTGACCAACTGAAGAGGTTGAATAGAGCGGGACCAGCTCGCCCCTTCTCACCTGGCCTTAAGGCCACTTCTCTGTTTCGTGCTAATTTATTCTTATATTTTACTTTTTTTTCTCCCTCTTAGTTTTTTTAGCCATCCTTTGCTCATTTCTAATTTCTTAATTTTCTAGCTTACCACTAATCTTTGCAGCATTGTTCACCTTTTTCAAGTTGATGCCATCTTTAACTTCCACAGTTAGCCACGAATGGTGCATCCTTTTCATACATCAAGTATTTCTTTTTGAATAAAGTATATCTTTGAGAGTTATGAAATATCTCCTTAAATGTCTGCCAGTATTTATCTACTATCTTAACTTCTAATCTATTTCCCAGAAGACTTGAGTTTTAGACTCCAGTTTTGCACTCTCAAAATGAAATCATAATTTTATGATCACTCTTGCCTACTTATTCTGCCTCATTACACATTATTTCTTGATTTATACTCTGCCCTACACTGTAGCTACTGTTAGGGGGAGCTATAAACTATTCCCACCAATGACTTTTTTCCCTCGCTATTTCTTATCCCCACCCAAACTGATTCTACATCTTGATTTTTGCAAGCCAAGATCATTTTTCACTACTGTAATGATCTCATCCTTTATTAACGGAGCTAACCCTTCTTCGTGTCTTAGCTTCCTATCCTCCCAAAATGTCAAATACCTTGAGTATTCAGTTCCCAGCCATGGTCTCTTTGTAACCATGTCTCTGTATTGGCTATCATATCAGACCCAATTATTTCTATTTGTGCTATGAATTCATCCACCTTTTTTAATAACACTTTCATCCACCTTTTTTAATAACACTTTCATCCACCTTTTTTAATAACACTTTCATCCACCTTTTTTAATAACACTTTCATCCACCTTTTATACAATTTTCCCAACTCTGTCCTTTTTTGCATTATGTTTGCACGCTTTGTCCCTTCCTGTCATACTTTGGTTATCATTCCCTGTATTGCTACCCTGAACTACTGACTTTGCCTTTCTCATTTACTTTCTAAACCTCCCCTTCCCCCTCCTCCTCTACCCCCTGAGCTACCCCCAACTCCATTTAAGTCAAAGCCCTCTCTACACCCTAGTTGTGAATCGCCACGGCACTGGTCTCAATATGGTTCAAATGAAGGTCATCTCAAAGATACAGTTCCTTCTTTTGCCCAGTACTGGTGAATCAAAACCCATTTCTCCCGTACTAGCTTTGAGGCATGGCTCCAGCTCTCTGATCTCACGTTCAGGACACTCATTCTCTGCTAAAGAGAATAGCATCTGTACCCCTAACTATATTGACGCCACTACTAGTACATTCCTTTTTACCGCGCCCCTGCCCCCCCACTTGAATGGCCCCGTACCATGGTGCTGTGGTCAGTTCACTAATCCCCCATGTAGGCTGCAAGAACCTCAAACTTGTTGGGCTAATGCAAGGACTGAGGATTAAAAGCTTAAAACTCACCAACCAATCATCTAGCCATTTACCCAATTAAAGCATCTTGATGACGCTCTCATGTCTCACTCTGACCTACTCCCTCTCTCAGACCACTCTATGTTCTGTAAAAGACCAGAACAGCACCTCTTCCAAAACTGCGCCGAATTCCCCCTCTCAATAAATTCCCATGTTTAGCACTCTTGTCGCATGTGTACTCCATTGAGCTTCATGCTACTTAACTGCTAAATTGCTCATAATTCTTTGAATTGGTACTCGAGGAGTGATGGTGGTGTAATGGTAATGTCATTAGACTAGTAATCCAGAGGCCCAGTCTAATGTCCTGGGGACATGGGTTCAAACCCCATCATAGCAGCTGGTGGAACTTAAATTCAATTAACTTGAAAATTAAATGCTAGTCTCAGTAATTGTCTTATATACACCATATTCAATTGTTGTGAAAACCCATGTGGTTCACTAATGTCCTTTTGAGGAAGGAAACCTGCTGCCCTTACCGGGTCACTTCTATATGTGGTTCCAGACCTACAGCAGTGTGGCTGACTGTTAACTGCCCTCTGAAATGGCCTAGCAAACCAGTTGGTTCTTGGGCAGTTATGAATGGGCAACAAATGCTGGCTTTGCCAGCAATTCCCACATCCCATGAAAGAATAAATTAAGTTCATTGATGTTTCAGATGACTTTACCAACTTCCCCACTACTGATGTGAATGCCATTCCATTTGCATTCAAATTAATGAAAGATGGCTAGTTTGCACAGTTGACCCCCACATTCTTTTCACCTGCATCACCCACTTAATGAGAGAGTTTACTTGTGGTTGACTGACTGTAAAAGTCCCATTATAATTTGACTGGATTTTTGGCAAAATTAGTAGCAAGGAATCTGAGGTACAAAATTGTTTCAGTTTAAGAATTGCAATAGTTTGCTGATCTTAATCAGTAGCCATGGAGTTCCAAGATGAGGGAAGTGGAACATGCCTGTCTGCTTGAAGCTGTAGTGCACGGTAAAGGGAGATTTATTTACTTTAACCATGATCCTGAGATTCCATATCTGAAATGGAAATGTGTGCAATTTCCCAGTGATATCCTTTATCTTGATTGCGAAAAGTCTTTTTGGACTTGAAAATTGTTTAGTCACTTATCCCTACTTAAGCTTTAAAGTTTATTCTTTCCAGATTTGTGTCTTGATTCAGTTAGATTCATAATGTGTAAGTAAATTTCTTAGTTGATGTGATCATGTTTTTCTATTGATATTCAGAGCTAGTGAAATTATTTTTTGTTGCTTTGGATTTCAGTAAGACAAATCTAATTGCTAAAACTTATTAATTGCCGCAAACAGTGAATCACTTTGACCTTTGTAAAATTTTTACCTTCAATGTAGATAGAATCATTGTTTTTCAGCAATGAGAGTTTTTGGTAACAAAATCATGAATACACTATGTCATCTCAACTTATCCATCTCTTTGGAGATCCCTGGAGCTGCCTGTTCTATTTAAGCTGGGGAACTCATTAATTGTTACGCCACACGGTGAATTCTGTATGGTGCCTCATATTATAATTTTGCGTCTTCCTTCTCTGCTAAGAATAGGAAATTTCTGTAATGGCATGGATTTTGCAGTTGGTGGCATAGCAACCTGCTTGCTGCTGACCTCTAAGGAAGCTACCCACAAAGATCTAGCTTGGCATGCAGAACACTTCCCAAGAACCTCTGCCATCCAGCATCTGGAATTTTTTTATTTGTTCATGGGATGTGTCACTGGAAAGGCTAGCATTCATTGTCCATTGCTAATTGTTCTTGAGAAGGCAGTGGTGAGCTGCCTTTTTGAAACACCGCAGTTCACATGATGTCGCCACAATGCTGTTAGGAAGGGATTTTGGCACAGCAACAGTGAAGTACCAGCGGTATAATTCTAAGTCACAATGCTGTGTGTCATCAAGTAGGTTACAGTTGGTCACATTGAAGAATTTTTACAGAAGGCAAATTAGGATGTAAAAAGCGCTGGTTATCCTTCACTTTTTAATCACTTCACAGAGAATGAAATAAAGATTGGGACATATTCATGGGATTAATGTAGAAGCATTGTCAACTTTACAAACAAGCATTTTTTACCATAATGGAAAATTTTATAGACATAGAATTATTTTTTCAAGTTTCGAGAAGTTGTCCAGTAATTATGAACTTAGTATGCCATTTAAAAACTCACTGATACTTCATTGAACAAGGTAGAAGCTGTTGCCACCAATTCCCTGTTCTTCCATACGCTGTGTTGTTGTAGATACAAACATTAGAAATTACTTGAAATGACATGAACACAGTTTAAGAATATGAGAGCTCCGTTTAAGATGGAAATGTGGATAAATTTTTTCTCTCAAGAAGGTTGCAAGTATGGGGAATTATCTTCCCTGGAAAGCAGTGGAGGCTGGGTCATTGAATATTTTCATGTCAGACCTGCTGAGTTTTTCCAGGTATTTTTGTTCTTGTTTTAGAACTTTCAGGGTTTTTACAGTGAGCTAAACATGGGACTAAGGAGCAGGACTAGGCTATTTAGTCCTTCAAATTGCTCTGTCATTGAGTGAGATCATGGCTCAACTGGTTGTTGTCTCAACTCCATTTCGCCCATCACGCTTCACACCCTTGTCTGTCAAAAATCTATCTAACTGCCTTGAAAATATTCAATGACCCAGCCTCCACTGCTTTCTGGGGCAGATAATTCCCTATACTTGCAACCCTCTTGAGAGAAAAAAAATCTCCACATCTGTTGTTCGATTGTTTAAGAAGGGTAGCAGGGCTAATCCAGGAAATTACAGGTCGGTGAGCCTTGCGTCAGTGGTAGGGAAATTATTGGAGAAGATTCTTCATGACAGGATTTACTACCATTTGGAAGCAAATGTGCGTATTAGTGAGAGGCAGCATGGTTTTGTGAAGGGGACATCGTGTCTCACTAACTTGATCGAATTTTTCGAGGAAGTGACAAAGATGATCGACGATGGAAGAGCAATGGATGTTATATACGTGGATTTCAGTAAGGCCTTTGACAAGGTCCCTCATAGCAGACTGGTACAGAAGGTAAAGTCGCACGGGATCAGAGGTGAGCTGGCAAGATGGATACAGAATTGGCTTTGTCATAGAAGACAGAGGGTAGCAGTGGAAGGGTGCTTTTCTGAATGGAGAGCTGTGACTAGTGGAGTTCCGCAGGGATCAGTGCTGGGACCTTTGCTGTTTGTAGTATACATAAATGATTTGGAGGAAAATGTAACTGGGCTAATTAGTAAGTTTGCAGACAACACTAAGGTTGGAGGAGTTGCAGATAGTAAAGAGGATTGTCAAAGGATACAATGGGATATAGATCGGTTGGAGACTTGGGCGGAGACATGGCAGATGGAGTTTAATCCGGACAACTCCGAGGTAGTGCATTTTTGAAGGTCCAATACATGCAGGAATTATACAGTAAATGGCAAAAGCCTTAAGTGCATCGATGGGCAGAGGGATCTGAGTGTACAGGTCCACAGGTCACTGAAAGTGGCAACGCAGGTGGATAAGGTAGTCAGGAAGGCATATGGCATGCTTGCCTTCATTGGCAGGGGTATTGAGTAAAAAAGCTGGGAAGTCATGCTGCAGCTGTATAGAACCTTGGTTAGGCCACCCTTGGAATATTACGTGCAATTCTGGTCACCACATTACCAGAAGGATATGGAGGCGTTGGAGAGGGTGCAGAGGAGGTTTACCTGGTCTGGAGTTATTAGCTATGAGGAGAGGTTGGAGAAACTAGGATTGTTCTCACTAGAGCGATGGAGATTGAGGGGCGACTTAATAGAAGTTTACAAAATTATGAGTGGCATGGACATAGTAGATAGTCAGAAGCTTTTTCCCAGGGTGGAAGAGTCAATTACTAGGGGACATAGATTTAAGGTGAGAGGAGGAAACTATAGAGGAGTTTTTTTACGCAGAGTAGTGAGTATCTGGAATTTGCTGCCAGAGGAGGTGGTGGAAGCAGGTACGATAGTGGTGTTTAAGAGGCAGCTTGACAAATACATGAATAGGATGGGAAATAGAGGGATACGGACCCTGGAAGTGCAAAATGTTTTAGTTGATGGGCAATATGATTTACGCAGCCTTGGAGGGCCGAAGGAGCTGTTCCTGTGCTGTACTTATCTTCTTTGTTCTCCATCTTAAATGGAGATCTCATATTCTTAAACTGTGTTCATGTCATTTCAAGTAATTTCTAATGTTTGTATCTACAACAACACAGCATGTGGAAGAACAGGGAATTGGTGGCAACAGCTTCAGGATTTCGGCTTTTAAATGCATATGTATGGATGTCAAAAGTTGCTGTCAGTTTCATAGAGTAAAGATAGCGAATGCTGGCAGTTTGGCTGTCAGTACAGCTACAAAATCTCAGCCATTATGTGGGCATGAGAATTTTCCATTGTGCTATCTCTTCACTTAGAGGTGTCTTTCTCACCCAGATGGTTTTTGTCACAAGATTAATCTGTTGAACTGCTCTGGCTTAGTGTCTTATTTTCCCAATTGTATTCGCTAACATTTGTGCACTTAGAATTCATGTTTTCAGTGCATTGGACTGGGGCAGCAACTGTGTTTCATGCCATTTACTGTAAATTCTGTTGGATTGTGCTTAGCTCTTATTGCATATTAAACAATATTTGAGACCAACATTTAGCTGGAAGAGTAGCGGAGTGCATGTCATGAATTTGTCAATACAGAGTTAGCAATTGAGCATTGTTTTGCTCATAATGTGGCAATATGCAACGGAGCAGGTTCTAAGATTTGGCAGGGAGCTGGAGACTGAGACCCAAAGTTATCTTGATATCTTTCATGCCATCTACCTCCACCCAACCCATCTTCTGCATCCTGACTCATCAGCCATTTCTCATACTTTATGCCCACTTTAAGCCCCTTTTATGCTTGTAGGCATCATCACATGTTGCTTCGCCCATCAGTAGACAATTTCTGCCTTGGCAATTTTGTAAAAGGCATTTTTTGCACAATTGGTGAATTTTATACAGATTTTCATAGGCAATCATAAATCTTCAGTTGCCAATGCAGTTTTTTCAGGTCTCTTTTTTAAAAGCCCCAAGAAGGTTCAGAAAACAAAGATTTTATAACTGAAAAATCAAACACTTCAAAATGAACATAAATTACCTCAAAAAAACAAACTGAAAACCTCTTCGGCTAAAAAATATGTTCTTTTGGTAACTGTAGGTGCTTAAGCACAAGTGCTATTTAAGTTGGTGTTCATAACAGGAAAGGAGTTGTTATATTTTAACAAGACTGGTCTAAGAGAGATCTCAGATTTCACAAGCCCACATTTTCAGAAAGAACATGCCTTCAAAAAGAAATTCTGCAATCCACACAATATGAAAACCACACTAATTAGAAATCTTTTCTGGATAATGGAAATTTCTGCAAGCTGCACGTGCACAAACATGATTGAAAACTTTCCAACTGTTTGAGGGCAAAATGTACAATTTAAGCCCAGTCTTTGAGGGCTGAGACCATGAAGTGAAACAGTCTAAGAAAGGCACTTCAAAACAAAATGCAATTCAATGGGCAAATTTAATCATGTTATTGTGAAATATGTAATATTTCGGAATTTTATAAATTTGCTTGAAACCTTATTTGCAAATAAGAAATTTTAGCTCCTGAGGGGGAAAAAGCTGATGTTTCCTAAGTGTGTGTAAATTATTATGTTGGTTCACGTTTTAATACATTGGTAGATATTCAACTGCCTATTTATAATCTGCTGTTTTCATGAGTCATTAGTAGCTTCTCATTGGCAGTTTCCTAGCTGCTTACTTTTAGATTCAGGCATTGCTCGTCCCTGGTTCTGATTTATTGCTATTTAACACTTTTTGATCTAATCAAAGTGATGATGAAATGTTGACGTCTTGCTCAATGATTGAGACACAGAAAATGAAAGCAATGCGTAGCTGAAGTGCATGCTACATGCAAGAGTTACAATACATTTTGATAGTTTATTGGCAAATCTCCAGAGGCGCTGCTCATGGTAAATCAGAATGTTTATACAGACATAGATGTTATATAGTATCAATCTTGAAGTAAATGTAGGTGTGTGTGTGTGTCTGCTAAAGCTATTAAAGCCTATATGATGTGAAGTAAATACATGGATGAGTTTATAGAGAAGTCATTTTAAAATGCTGTAGATATACTGGTTGAAATATTGTGTTCTTGGACAATTCCCCCGTTCTGTGAAATGTGATGTAGATTTGACAAAGAGAAAATGCATTCGATGTTAACAGTTTTTAATTATAAAGATGAAAATACGATGCTGTATTATGAGATGGTTACTGATATGAGAATACTTTACTCTGGAGGTCAGTGTGGTAATGATGGTATTTAGTATTTTATTTAATACAACTCATGGTTGAGTGCTTCATAGTCAGTGAATTGTGCACTCTAGAGATTAAAAATCAGAGCATATCCTGGCCATGAGAATAATATCTTATCTCACTGACCTTCTGTTACCTCCCTTACATCTGCTTGTAAAAGCATCAATTGGTTCAGAAGGTAGCTTAGTGTATGATCAAATTGAATTACTGTACATTTTTATCTTCGCCACATTTTAGGTTTTTTCCTAACTTTAACCATGCATTGTAAATTAAGTTTTAAAGGTTTGACACTTTGAGCAAGTTACTTGTTTGGTCCTCAGAAAACTGGTCATTCTTGTCTATTATACTCATGCCAGTTTGTTTTCCCAGAGTAATGATGGAGAAGAGCGACTGGCTGTTGTTCGACTCTTGGCTAAGCTATTTGGTGCAAAGGATTCAGAGCTCGCAACACAAAATCGTCCTCTGTGGCAGTGTTTCCTAGGACGGTAAGGGACCTTTTGTTAGTTAATGACTCGATGTGGAATTTTTCCTGTGCATAATTTGCTTTCATTAGAAGCGCGAGATGTTTGTGGGAGCTTGCTATGCACAAATTGGCTGCTGCATTTCCTGCATCACAGCAGTGATCACAATTGAAAATAATTTCACTGACTGTAAAGCGCGACAGTAGTCATGATAAGTGTTGTATAACTATGTTTTTCCTTTTGTTAGTTTCAGATAAGCTCTTGTTAAACTGCACAAGTACTCTTGAAAGCTCCTTTCTTAAAAGTGGTTAAAATTGCTTAGGTTTGGTTCTACAGGGAGAACAGCACCATCATACCTTGTCCAAATGATGATTCTGTGGTGATAGTAAGTGTTAGCCTGATATTCGCCATGATCTTATTGAATGGCGGAGCAGCCTCGAGGAGCCTATTCCTGTTCCAAATTCGTATTTTGCAGCTCTTTCACCTCTACACCCATGGTTGCATCCTAGGATATTAAAGGAAGTAGCTACAGAGATATTGGATGCACTGGTAGTAATCTCCCAAGAATCCTTAGATTCTGAAAAAGTCCCAGAGGATTGGAGAACTGCCAATGTAACACCCTTCTTCAGAAAGGGAGGGAGACAAAAAACAGCTAACTATATGCCAGTTAGTTTAACACCTGCCATTGGGAAAATGTTAGTCTATTTATAAAGGATGTTATAACAGAGCATTTAGGATTGCATAATCTAATCAGGCAGAGACAGCATGGCTTCATGAAGGGGAAATCATCCCTGACAAATTGGATAGGGGAACCAGGAGATGTAATATATTTAGATTTGCAAAAGGCATTCGATAAGGCACTAAATGTAAGGCTACTTAATAAGAAAAGAGCCCATGATGTTGGGGGTTGTAGGTTAGCATGGATAGAGTTGGGATAAGGGGGGTACGTACTTTGACACTAGTCAACAAAAATTAGTAGATAGCAATTAATGAATGAGCAGACTTCCCAGGTTTTATTTTTGGTTCGCTCCGAAAAAATGAAGCTGAAGTCATTATATTGCTTTTTTTTTAAAATCATTCATGGGATGAGGGCTCCATTGGCTGGGCCAGCACTTATTGCCTATCCCTAGTGGCCCTTGAGAAGGTGGTGGTGAGCAGCCTTCTTGAAACGCTGCAGTCCATGTGGTGTAGGTACACCCACAGTGCTGTTAGAGAAGGAGTTGCAGGATTTTGAACTAGTGACAGTGAAGGAACGGCGATATATTTCCAAGTCAGGACGCTGAGTGACTTAGAGGGGAACTTCCAGGTGGCTGTATTTCCATCTATCTGCTGCCCTTGTCCTTCTAGGTTGTGGGTTTGATTGTGGGTTTGGAAGGTGCTGTCTAAGGAGCCTTGGTGAATTCCTGCAGTGCACCTTGTAGATGGTACACTCTACTGCGACTGTGTGTTGGTGGTGGAGGGAGTGAATGTTTGTGAATGTGGTGCCAATCAAGTAGACTGCTTTGTCCTGGAGGGTATCCAGCTTTTTGAGTGTTGTGGGAGCTGCACTCATCCAGGCAAGTGAGGAGCATTCCATTACACTCCTGACTTGTGCCTCGCAGATGGTGGACAGGCTTTGGGGAGTCAGGTGGTGAGTTACTTGTCGCAGGATTCCTAGCCTCTGACCTGCTCTTGTAGCCACAGTATTCATATGGTTAGTCCAGTTTGGTTTCTGGTCAGTGGTAACCCCCAAGATGTTGATAGTGGGAGATTCAGTGATGGTAATGCCATTGAACTTCAAGGGGCGATGTTGGATTAGTGCTGGATGTTAACTGAACAATCTACAATTTTCACATTACTGACATTAATATAGTTTTAATTTTGTGTTATTTCAATTCTTTCCTCTTGAAAGAATGCATATATGCAGCTTTTCACCAAAAGCTTAATCGCTGGTTGATTTATTTACTGAAACATCCGTTTTACAGAATTTGGGGATGGTCATTACCTGACACTTGTGTGGCACGAATGTTACTTGCCACTTGTCAGCCCAAGCCTGGATATTGTCCAGGTCTTGCTGCATTTAGACATGGACTGCTTCAGTATCTGAGGAGTTGTGAATGGTGCTGAACAATCATCCGTGAACATCCCCACTTCTGACCTTATGGTGGAAAGAAGCCCATTGATGAAGCAGCTGAAGATGGTTGGGCCTAGGACACTACCCTGAGGAACTCCTACAGTGATGCCCTGGAGCTGAGATGACTGACCTCCAACAACTACAATCATCTTCCTTTGTGCTAGGTATGACTTCAATCAGCAGAGAGTTTTCCCCCCGATTCCCAGGGACTCCAGTTTTGTTGGGGTTCCTTGATGCTGCCTTGACGTCAAGGGCGGTCACTCTCACCTCACCTCGGGAGTTCAGCTCTTTTGTCCATGTTTGAACCACGGCTGTAAATGAGGTCAGGCGCTGAGTTGCCCTAGCAGAACCCAAACTGGGCATCAGTGAGCAGCTTATTGCTAAGCAAGTGCCGCTTGATA
Organism: Carcharodon carcharias; assembly: GCF_017639515.1. Lineage (NCBI taxonomy): Eukaryota > Metazoa > Chordata > Chondrichthyes > Lamniformes > Lamnidae > Carcharodon > Carcharodon carcharias. The sequence goes on along the minus strand of NC_054467.1, from coordinate 138,714,185 downwards.
ATGCTTTTGAAGGCTCCTTCCATTACTTTACTGATGACTGAGAGTAGACAGATGGGGCAGTAATTGGCCGGGTTGGATTTGTCCTGCTTTTGTGTACAGGACTTAGCTGGGCAATTTTCCACATAGCTGGGCAGATGCCAGTATTGTATCTGTACTGGAACAGCTTGGCAAGTTCTGGAGCACAAGTCCTCAGTACATTGCCAGAATATTGTCAAGACCCATAGCCTTTGCAGTAAATAGTGCCCTCAGCCATTTCTTGATATCACGTGAAGTGAATCGAATTGGCTGGAGGCCTCTGGAGGAGGCCAAGATGGATCATCCACTCGGCACTTCTGGCTGAAGATTGTTGCGAATCCTTCAGCCTTACCCTTTGCACTGCTGTGCTGGGCTCCTCCATCAACAGAGGTTGGGGATATTTGTTGAGCCTCCTCCTCCAGTGAACTGTTTAATTGTCCACCACCATTCGCGACTGGATGTGGTAGGACTGCAGAGCTTAGATCTGATCCGTTTGTTGTGGATCTCTTAGCTCTGTCTATCACTTGCTGCTTATGCCGTTTGGCACGCAAGTAGTCCTGTGTTATAGTAGTCCTCATTTTTGGGTATGCCTGGTGCTGCTCCTGGCATGGCCTCCTGCATTCTTCTTTGAACCAGACTTAAGCCCCTGGCTTAATGGTAATGGTAGAGTGGGGGATATGCTGGGCCCTGAGGTTACAGATTGTGTTCGAGTACAATTCTGCTGCTGCTGATGGCCCAAAGCACCTCATGGATGCCAAGTCTTGAGTTGCTAGATGTATTCGAAATCTGTCCCATTTAGCACAAAGCTAGCACCACACAACGGAGGGTATCCTCAATGTGAAAGCGGGTCTTCATCTCCACAATGACTGACTGACTGTGTGGTGGTCATTCCTACTGATACTGTCATGAATATCAGATGCATCTGCGGCAGGCAGGTTGGTGAGGGTGAGGTCAAGTATGTTTTTCCCTCTTGGTTCCCTCACCAACTGCCGCAGACCCAGTCTAGCAGCTGTGTCATTTAGGACACGGCCAGTAGTGGTGTTACCGAGCCACTCTCGATGGACTTTGATGTCCAAGTGATGAGGGCAGTATGTGGTAATCAGCAGGTGGTTTCCTTGCCCATGTTTGAACTGATGCCATGAGGCTTCATGAGGTCCGGAGTCAATGCTGAGGACTCCCAAGGCAACACCCACCCAGGTGTATATCACCTCTGCTGGGCCTGTCCTACTGGTGGGACAGGACATACCCAGGGATGGTGATAGTGGAGTCTGGGACATTATCTGTAAGGTATTATTTTATGAGGATGACTAAGTCAGGCTGTTGCTTGACTAGTCTGTGAGACAGCTCTCCCAACTAGCCCCCCCAGATGTTAAAAGTAAAATCAATTACCTGGAAAAACTCAGCAGGTCTGGCAGCATCGGCGGAGAAGTAAAGAGTTGACGTTTCGAGTCCTCATGACCCTTCCACAGAACTTCAGTTCTGTGGAAGGGTCATGAGGACTTGAAACGTCAACTCTTTTCTTCTCCGCTGATGCTGCCAGACCTGCTGAGTTTTTCCAGGTAATTCTGTTTTTGTTTTGGATTTCCAGCATCCGCAGTTTTTTGTTTTTACCCCCCCAGATGTTAGTTAGGAGGACTTTGCAGGGTTGACAGGGATGTGATTGCCGTTGTTGTTTCCGGTGCCTAGGTCGATGCTGGGTGGTCCGTCTGGTTTCATTCCTTTTTTTGTGACTTTGTAGCTGTTTGTTACAACGGAGTGGCTTGCTAGGCCACTACAGAGGGCATTAAAGAGCCTGGAGTCACAAGGGCAACAGATTTCCTTCCTTAAAGGACATTAATGAACCAGATGGGTTTTTACAACAATCAACAATGGTAATCTTTAGACCTTTAATCCAGATTTTTATTGAATTCAAATTCCACCATCTGCTGTGACAGGCTTTGAACCTGGGCATTACCCTGGGTCTCTGGATTACAAGTCCAGCAACAATACCACTACGCCATCGTCTCCCCATTGCTTGCATTGTCTTAAAGTGGGACTGGTTAGCTTAGCAGGGTGTTGATTACACAAGACTTGCTACATGAGACTTGAAAAATGCATGGAAGATTGTTCAAATGAAACGGCACAAAAACGGCAGTTGCTGGAAATCTGAAACAGAAAATGCTGGAAGCATTCCACAGACCGGTTACCATTTCAAGTAAGAAATAGCTTAGCATTTCAGGTGTGGACCTTCTCAAAATTGGAACATGTTACAGATGAGTAACATTCAAAAACAGAACAGAACAATGGGAAGGGGAATTTCTTAAAGTGCCATTGTGACCTGTAAAATGTTTAATTAGAAAACAGGTGATAGCTAAATGACAGTATTGATATGATAAGAGAACATAAAGTGTGCAAGTCACTGACAGGATGAGGATAGCTGGTGATGGAAGGTTGTGGGAGGTAAGGAGAAATAAAAAAACAGGTAAAATTGGCAAAGCAGAGTAGGCTCCAAGTGCCCAGAAGGGAATAATAATACAGGTTGACACCAAGGGCAGTAGCTGCCTGTCAGCGCAGAGTTCTGATGGAGCTCCCAACACCAAGCACAAGAGATTCCTCCTTTCTCCCCAACCAAAATGCTAACACATTGGACCCACACTGTTGGCACTTCCTGCCAAGGAGGAAATGGCAACTGTTACAGCTTGAAGTAATCCAAGTCAATATATTAAGACCACTGAGCTACAGGAAGTACCTAGTAGAGATGTGGGGTGCTCTTTTTCGAAATTATGTTGAACTTCTTTGGAATAGTGTTGAAGGCCTAAAGAGTAGGTTGCACTTGTGGACAGATCAGAAGCATTTGTAGCATCAATCTTCTAACCTTCGTATAGTTTCCCCAGTGTGGAGAGTGCAGAGGAGATTTACCAGAATAGTTTCAGGGATTAGGGATTTTAGGTACAAGGTTAGGTTGGAGAAGCTGGGGTTGTTTTCTTTGCAGCAAAGGAGACTGAGGGGAGTTTTGATAGATGTGTACAAGATTATGACATGTTTAGATAAGGTAGGCAAAGAAAAGCTGTACCCGTTAGCTGATGGTTCAAGAACTAGGGAAACACATTTAGGCTTTGAGCAAGAAACACAGGGTGTGTCAGGAGGAACTTTGATATGCAATGTGTGATAATAGCATAGAACTCGATGCCAAGGAGGGTGGTCTAAGTGGAGAAGATTAATGATTTCAAAAAGAAGGAAGGTTAGATGGGGGAAATAGGACTGGCTGGATTTGGCTGATGGACTGAATGTCCCCCTGTGCCTGTATGATTCTGTGACATGGAGTATCACATACTGAAAATAGAGTCACTTTTGTATTGTGTCTGCAAATGTGACTCTAAGCTCCCTGTTAATACATTTGAAACTATTTGGTTCACTCTCACTCTGAGCTCCATCTTTGCTCTTTTGTGCTGTTCTAGTTAAACTCAATGTGAACTGGAGAATCAGCGCCTTATCATTGTATTCCATTGACTTATTATTGGTTTGAATAATTTTAGAACTGCTCTGTCGGCCTGGTTGATGAACCAGATTGAAAGTTTAAGTGCTGACTAAAATAGTGGACAGGGAATGCCAATGCATGTTACTTATCTGACTTCCAGAAGGCATTTGGTAAATTCTCTCTTACAAGTTTGTTAGCTAAAATTGAAGCTTATGGAATAGAAGGCAAATTATTGATCTAGTTAGGAAATTGGTTGAATGTTAGACCATAAGACATAGGAGTAGAAGTAGGCCATTTGGCCCATTGAGTCTGCTCCATCATTCAATGAGATTATTGCTGATCTGATAATCCTCAATCCCAGTTTCCTGCCTTTCCCCCAAAACCCTTGATTCGCTTACTGATTAAAAATCTGTCTTTCTTAGCTTTGAATATACTTAACGACCCAGCCTCTACAACCCTTTGCGGTAAAGAATTCCACAGATTCCACAGAATTCCACTACCCTCTGAGAGAAGAAATTCCTCATCTCTGTCTTAAACGGGTGACCCCTTACTCTGAGATTATGTCCTCTGACCCTAGACTCTCCCACAAAGGGAAGCTGTCTCTCAACCCTGTCAATCCCCTGAAGAATCTTATATGTTTCAATAAGGTTGCTTCTCATTCTTCTAAACTCCAATGAGTACAGGCCCAATCTACTCAACCTCCCCTCATAAGAAAATCCCTCCATACCAGGGATCAACTGAGTGAGCCTTCTCTGGACTGCCTCCAATGCCACTATATCTTTCCTTCAATAGGGGGACCAAAACTACTCAGCGTATTCTAGGTGTAGTCTAATTGGTGCCTTTGTACAGTTTTAGCAGGACTTCCCTATTTTTATACTCCATTCCCTTTTGAAATAAAGGCCAATATTCCATTTGCCTTCTCAATTACCTGCTGAGCTTGTATACTAGCTTTTTGTGATTCATACATGAGGACCCCCAAAGCCCTCTCGACAGCCCTAGTTATTCAATTCGCCAGGACATTGGCCCCAGCACGTGAAGCCTGTCCCACCGGAACAGCTCCCTTCTACCCCAGTACTGGTGCTTTTGCCCCATGAACTGAAACCCATTCCTCCCAGCCAATCTTTGAGCCACACATTTAACTCCTTGACTTTTTTTATCCTATATCAGTTTGCCTGTGGCTCAGGTAGTAATCGGGAGATTATTACCTTGAAGGTTCTGCTTTTTGATTTATCTCCTAACTGTTCAAATTCTTTCAGCAGAACCTCCTTCCTACCCCTATCAATATGGATGACAAGTAGACCCCTCCCCTCCCACACCAAGCTCCTCTCCAGCCCTTAGGAGATGTCCTTAACCCTGGCACCAGGTGGGCAACACAGCCTTTGGGACTCATGCTCACGGCTGTAGAGAACAGGATCTATCCTCCTAATTGTTCTCTCCCCTACCACTACGACATCCTATTTCCTCCCCCTGACTTGAATGGTTCCCTGTACCGTGGTGCCGCGGTCAGTTTGCTCATTCTCCCTGCAGTCCCCGCTCTCGTCCACACAGCTTGCAAGAACCTCGTAACTGTTAGGCAATTGTAGGGGCCGCGGCCCCTCGAATACTGTCCACTGGGTACCTGCATCACCAGCACTCACACCCTCCAGTCCCTGATGACAGACTAAATTTGAATGATCGAATCTGAGGGGTGTGACCACCTCCTGGAGCAAAGAGTCCAGGTAATTTTCCCCCTCCCTGATGTGACGCAATGTCTACAGCTCGGACTCCAGCTTCTCAACTCAGATCTGAAATTCTTTGAGTTGCAAACACTTCCTATAGATGTGTTCTCTCTGCATCACCTTGGTTTCCAGCATTCCCACATACTACAGCAGCAACACATCACCTATCCTGCCATCACTATTGTATTTTATTTAATTTATTAATTAATTACTCTGGCATCCCCGCTCTTTATACTTTATTGTAATTTTTTCTTTAACACCAGCATCGATCTTATACTTCAGCTATTTTTAAGAAAAAGAGAGAAAAAATAGACTGGAGACCGATACACAAACTTAAAGACCTGACTTTTACTCCAAAGACTTGAAATACTCACCAATTCTACTCGCCAATCTGCTTTCCTTTCACTTGTGTCACATTGTGGTTCGTTACGTCACTCCACCACTGGCCTTCGTGCAGGCAGGCCTCACGATCCTTGCCTTTTATCCTCTCCTGCTCACACCTCGCTCAAAAACTTAGAATTGATTTTAATCACTTACCAGATACTCAACAATTAACCAGCTTCTCCTGTAACAGAACAAGAATCAATCCCTGCTGGCTGAAAAGTTTAGACAAAAACAACCAAAAACCTCTTTCCTTTCCTCTGCTTAACTCCCTGAAGTACTCAATTTTGGCACTTTATTGTAAAGTGCTAAGTCTCACTAAGTTGGCTACTTATATATGCTCCAAACACAAAATGCCTATCTTGAGTCACTTTAATGAGGATCAAGCTTTAACTGGTTCTTAATTAAGCTGTTAGGAGAAATGGGAGTTGGGATCGTGTGAAGGTACACTCATTGGCAGGATGTTTCTCATGATGTCCCGCAAGGATCAATGCTGTGATCTCAACAATTCACCTTATTTATTTGTGACTTGATAGAGCAAAGGGCCACATGTCCACGTTTTGTATTAACACAAAGGTAGGCTGTATTGTAAGCAATGTAGATAGGAGCATAAAATTACAAAAAATTTAAATATATAATTTTTTTAAATGTTTTTGTGGTTTGGGTGCCACTGGCCAGGCCAGCATTTGTTGCCTCTCCTTCATTGCCCTTGAACTGCGTGGCTTTCTACTGAGGCCTTTTCAGAAGGCAGTTAAAAGTCAACTGCATTGCTGTGGGCCTGGTGTCGCCTGTTGGCCAGATTTCCTTCTCTAAAGGACATTAGTGAACCAGATGGGTTTTACGACAATTAATTACGACACCATTACCAGCTTTCAGTTCCAGACTGTTTATTAATTGAATTTACATTTCACCAGCTGCTACGATGGGATTTGAACCCATGCCCCCAGAGGATTAGGCGGAGTCTGTTGATTGCTAGTCCAGTGACATTACTGCTATGCCACTGTCTCCCCATTAAGCAAATTGGCAAAACAGTAGCAAATGGATTTCATTGTAGGCAAATGTGAGGTCATCCATTGGGAGCTAAAAATGATTGAACAGAATACTTTATAAATGGTGAAAAGATAGTAACATTGGAGGCCCAAATCTCCTTGGATCCATGTACATAGATCATTAAACAGTTATAAACAGATATGGAAAAAAGCCAATGGAATGCTGGTCTTCAGTCCTGGAGGGTTAGGATACAAAAGGATGAAAGTTATGCTTCAGCTGTACAAAGCCTTGGCCTCACCACACCTGGAGTACTGTGAGCAGTTCTGGGCACCATATCTTGGGTGAATGTATTGGCTGTGGAGGGAGTACAGTGTGAATGCGCTAGAATGATATTTGGACTCCAAGGAAGTTTTCAAGGTTTTAAGGAGGCAGAAAGTTGATAGAAACTACCTGGGGAGCTTTGCTGGGCAGATTTAATAATTTTGGGGACTTGAACCTTCATGTAGTCTGGACCAATCAAATTGGCAAGGCGGGGGGGGAGGGTGATGGCGTAATGGTATTGTCACTGGCTTAGTAACCAGAGACCCAAGGTAATGCTCTGGGCACCCAGGTTCGAATTTATTGAATTTGAATTCAATAAAAATCTGGAATTAAAAGTCTAATTATGACCATGAAACTATTGTCGATTGTTGTAAAAATGCATCTGGTTCACTAAAGTCTTTTAGGGAAGGAAATATGCTGTCCTTACCATTGCCGTCCAAACCCACAGCAATGTGGTTGACTCTTAAATGTCCTCTGAACATGAAATGCTGCCCACGAATGAATAAAAAAAGGTCGAGTAGATGAGTTTGTAGGATGTTTTTGTGGCAGTTTCCTGGGACAATACGTTAGATCCATTACAGTGTAAGGAGGTAGGATTAATTAGTAATCTCATAGTAAAAGATCTGCTGGGAATGAGTGGTCATAATATGATGAATTCCATGTAAAGCTTGAAAGCAGCACTGTCCAATCACAAACAAACATTTTCAGCTGTATTAAACATCGGTATGAGGGGAGAACTGGCTCGGGTTGATTGAGTGCATAGACTAAAAGGTATGGCCGTAAATAAACAGTGGGCTAAACAGAGGATTGGGAGTATTTTAGAAACCAAAGGGCCATCAAAAAGTTGATAAGGGGGAGAAAATGAGAATAGACTAGCCACGATTATAAAAAAAATGAAATTGTAAGAGCTTTTGCAAGCATATAAAAAGGAAGAGAATAGCTAAAGTAAACATTGGTCCCTTAGAAGCAGAGACAGGCGAAATTATCATGGGGAATGAGGAAGTGGTAGACATAGAATAAGTGTTTTGTATTTCTCTTCACAATAGAAAACATAGTTGCAGAATCTCTATAGTGCAGAGGAGGCCATTTTGCCTCTTAAGATTTTTGGATTCTGGCCCACAGCTGAATAGGTAGTCCACAAGTCATAATTAATTTTAAGATGGTTTATTAAGTTGATTAATAAGCAAAAGTTTAGATATAATGCATTAACTAATTAGACAGAAAAAGTATGCGCAACCAGCAGCTGTTAAGAGCAGCTTGTCGATCCTGGAGAACAAATGGATGGTTCACACAATGTGTTGATCTCAGTAGCTTGTGATAACAGCATTCTGCTGTATCATTGAAGTCTCAGTAGGAGTCCCTTCATCTTTCTCCACCTCCACCTCTCCACCGTCCATCTGAAGAAGGCAGGTGCCCGAGGAGCACTGTTACCTCACCAGCACCTCTGGCCCCTACTTCCAGTATGATGCCAATATACACACACACACACCCTTTTTGTTGGGTGTGGGGGCTCGTAGCTTAACCAGTGTCAATTATCTATCTAACTATTCTGAAAAATGTTTACAGGACAGATACATAGAAGCATAGAAACTAGGGGCAGGAGTAGGCCATTTGGCCCTTCGATCCTGCCAAGCCATTCAGTATGATCATGGCTGAATCTCTATCTCAACGCCATATTCCCGCTTTCTTTCCATACCCCTTCATGTCCCTAATATTCAAAAAATTATTCATTTCTTTCTGGAATCCACCCCCCCCCCCCCTCGCCCGTTCGTCACCCTGCTCAAGGTCAGCTTTTCAGTTTACATCACGCTGAGGGACATATCCTGGCCCTTTCTAAACACTTGCATAGATAAGGGGGTGCACAAGGCACCATCATACCAGCTGAGGAATGTCAACATGGCAGTCTGAACTAAGTGACCTTGCAGTTTCTGAAGACTGTCCAGAGGTCAAGCTGTTTAGAAATTCTCTTTCAATAGAGAGAATCAATGCTGTTTAGCTAACCTCGTAAAATGCAGAAAATACGTGTTTTTAAAGACCCCAATTTCTGACATGCTGATTGAGTCTGCACTAGCTCTCACTCGCCTGCCTTATCCCCATAACCTTACATGTTCTTTCTTTTCAGATAGCAATTCAATTCCCTTTTGAATACCTCGATCGAACCTGCCTCTACTGCCCTCTCAGGAAGGTCATTCCAGACTCCAACCACCCTCTGGGTGAAAAAATTTTGCCTCATCACTTTTACTCCTTTTGTCAATTATTTTGAATCTATGCCCTCTGGTTCTTGATGCTCTCTTGAATGGGAACAATTTCTCACTATTTACCCTATCCATACACCTCGGGATCTTGAATACCTCTACCAAGTCTCCTCTCAGCCTCTTTCTCTCCAAGGAATACAGTCACAATCTCTCCAATCGATCCTCATACCTACAGTTCTTTATCCCTGGAATCATTCCTGTGAATCTTAACTGTACTCCCTCCAATGCGTTCACATCCTTCCTCAAGTATGGCACCCAGACTAGATGCAGTACTGTAGATGAGACCTAACTAGTATCTTATACAAATTCAACATGGACCTCCTTACTCTTGTACTCAATGCCCCTAAGATACAATATGCTTTATTAACTGCCCTCTCAACATGCCCTGCTGTCTTCAATGACTTATGTACAATTACACCGAGGTCCCTCTGTTTCTGCAGCTCCTTTGGAGTTTCTCCCTTTGTTATATTGACTTTCCATATTCTTCCTGCCAAAATGAATCACCTCATACTTCTCTGCATTGAACTTCATCTGCCGCTTGTCTGCCCAATCCACCAACATACCTATGTTCTTTTGAAGTTCATGACTATCCTCATCACAGTTGATAACGTTTCCAATCTTCGTATCATCTGCAAATTTTGAAATCATGCCCTGCACACCAAAGTCATTAGGTCATTAATATATATCAGAAAGAGCCAGGGTCCCAACAATGATCCTTGGGGAACTCCCAGAGAGTTGCCACCCAACATTTGTTGTTGTAAAATATCCCTTGAAGAGTCCGACAGAGAAAAAAATTAACTTTTATTTTCTTCTGCTCCATTGATTTTGTCCTGAACTATAGTTTCCAGAAGTTTTCCTACCACTGAAGTCAGACTGACTGGCCTGTAGTTGCCAGCTTTATCCTTGCAACCCGTTTTGAACAAGGTTGTTGCATTCCAATTCTCCAATTTACAAGTTGCATTCCAGTAATAAAGGGCAACCTAGGTGCTAAAAAAGTGAGTAAATATCAGCAGCGAAGTCATACTGGGGAAACTTGAGGGACTAAAACCTGACAAATCCCCAGGACCTGATGGCTTACGCCCTAGGGTAAAAAAGAGAGCTGCAGAAAGTGTGGATACACTGGCTACAATATTCCAAAATTCCCTAGATCCTGGAAAGGTCCCAGCAGGTTGGAAGTCAGCAAATGTAACATACTGTTTAAGAAAGGAGAGAGAGAGGAGAGAAAACGAGGAGCTACCAGCCAGTTAGCCTGACATCAATCATCAGGAAAGTGCTGGAATCTATTATTAAGGAAGCCTTAACAATGCACTTAGAAAATCCAAGTATAATTAGACAGAGTGAACATGGTTTACGAAAGAGAAATCACATTTGGCAAACTTATTAAGAGTTTTCTGAGGATGTAACTAGTAGGGTAGATAAAAGGGAATCAGAAGATGTAGTATATCTGGATTTCCAAAAGACATTTGGTATGGTGCCACAGAAAGGTTAATAGGCAAGATAAGGGCTAATGGAGTTGGGGATAATATATTAGCATGCGTAGAGAATTGCTTATAGACAGGAAGCAAAGAACAGGCATAAATGGGGCATTTTCAAGTTGGCAGCCTGTGGCTATTGGAGTGCTCCAAGGATCACTGCCCATGCCTCAGCTATTTACAATCTATATTAATGACTCAAACAAAGAGTCAGTAATGGACCTATGTTTGCTGAAGATACGTAGTTAAGTAGAAATATAAATTGTACGGAAGGTATAGAGGGGCTGCAAAGAGGCATAGGCAGGTTAAGTCAGTGGGCAACAAGATGGCAGATGGAATATAATGTGGATAAGTGTGGGGTTATTCATTTTGGTTGTAAGAATAGAGAAGAATATTTTTGAAAAGCTAAACTTGCAAATGTTGATGTTCAGAGAGAACTGAGTATGCACATACAAGGAACACAAAGTTAGTGTGCAGGTACATCAAGCAATTAATGCAAATGGCATCTTGGCCTTCATTGCAAGGGGATTGGAGTGCAAGACTAAGGAAATCTTGCTACTTTCGTGCAGGGCCTTGGTGAGACCACACCTGGAATGCTGTGTGCAGTTTTGGCCTCCTTATTTAAGAAGGGATATACTTGCATTGGAGGCAGCACAGTGAAGGTTCACTGGATTGGTCTCTGGGAGGGGAGAGTTGTCCTGTGATGAGAGGCTGAATAAATCTGCGTTCTGTGGAGTTTAGAAGAATGAGAGTTGATCTTATTGCTGAGTGGTTGTTTCACCTGGTTGGAGAATTTAGAGCACAGGGACAGAGTCTCAGGGTAAGGGGGCAGTCGTTTAGGGCTATGATGAGAAGAAATTTCTTAAAGGGTGTGAATCTTGAGTTTTCTATCCTAAAAGGCTCCATTGTTGACTATGTTTAAGGCTGGGATAGATTTTGGCTGTCTCAGAATCAAGGAATATGGGGAGTACGTGGAAAGTGGAGTTGAAGCCCAAGCTGTGCCATGATTGTATTGAATGGCAGAGCAGGCTTAACGGGTAGTATGGTTTACTCCTCCTATTTTTGTGTGTTCTTGCTTGTGAGACTAAGGCCGGGGGAGATGATCTGAAAATTAGAGCCACATCTTTCAGGAGTGAAATTAGGAAAATCATTTGCATACAAAGGTTGACCAGAGTCCGGATGCTTTCTACAAATGGCAATTGTTGCCAGATCTATTATTTTTAAATCTGAGGTTGATAGATTTTTGTTAACCAAAGATATTAAAAGATATGAAGAAAGCTAGCTTTATGGAGTTAGATTGTAGGTCTCGTTGAATGGCAGAACAGGCTTGAGGGGCTAAATGGCCGACTTCTTTTCCTATGTTCTGTTTCCTTTATTAGTATGTCCTGCTGATATGAGGTACAATGGAAAAGATGGACTGAGGCTTGACAGGTGGGGATCCTGAGTTGGAATGTTTTTCTGGCAATGCCACCTGCAGAGCTTAAAGTCGTGCTTTTGCTTTCTCCCAAGTGCCTGGTTTGCTGGGTCAGCCTTTCCAGTTTTTTTGCACTCTCATTTCTATCACCCATTTCCTCAGCTGTTCACATTCTATTTGTCTTAAAAATGCCTTTAATTTCTTGATTTTTTTTATCATTATGCTTGTTATTGCCTCTTGCCAGAGAATTATCTCCTGTTTACCACGTTGCAAGGGGATTGGAGTGCAAGACTCATACAAACATAAGATGCTTCGTGCTTATGTTTCCCTTGCTGTTCTCCCCGCACCCCCCCCCCCATTTCTTTTCAAATGCTACTCACCTGTACCACCTTACAGTTATGATTTAGAGTCCATAGCCAAATAATCACCTTAACTGTTTAGCCCACAGATACTGCCTGACTGTCTTTCCAGAATTTTTGCTTTTAAGTCTTGCTCCAGTGACGCAGAAGTAGTAGTGTTAAGTTGTTGCACTATTTAACAGAAAATGCTGGAAATACTCAGATCTGACAGCATTTGTTGAGGGAGAAACAGTTAACATTCCAGGCCAGTGACCTTTGATTATGGATTGTCATGTGGGGCTACTCACAGCGATCCGGGGAAAAGAAAAATGGAATATTTTGAAATGGTGGTAAACAGGTTCACAGATGGTGGATTAACCATGTGATTAAAAAGGCTTATTTTTTGTGAAAAATCCATATTTTTGCTTGTTAGGAATTTTAGTGCAATGAAAATTTAGTTTGTATAGTCTTGATGTCATGCCCGATTGCACAGGTGAATGACAGATTTTGTAATCAGCGATATGCAAATAAGTTTGGGGAGAAATTATTCAACTATCAAGCCTTTGACCCTCTCTTCGCCACAACATGATTTACTTAACCTCACCTCCACCTTTGATGTCCTGGTCCCCAATAAAACTATTGCTCTCTCTCACCTTGGCCATTCCTCTTGATATGGCCCCCATCTTGGTTCCCTTAATTCCAACGGATGCAGACTTGATAGGATATATCAGATAACCTGCTGTCAGATCTGGATGCACCACCTAAACACTCTCGGACACTGCTCTCACCTGCTAAAACTGCTTACTATTCCAGGATGACCCTGGAATGCAAAGATAATTCCCTGCTTTTCTGTGCTAGGAAGTCTCACATAGATCCTCCTCCTCCTCCTCCTCCTCCTCCTCCTCCTCCTCCTCTCTCCCCCCCCCCCCACCAATTCAACAGCAAGTACTAGCTGTTCATAGATTTCTGTGTTACTAAGATCGAGACAATCGATTAGCTGCCTGTGCTCTGTTCCTCTCTTCCATAAGGCCACCTGGCCAAGCTTCCTTTAATACTCCCCCTGGCCCTACCCCTGAATTCACAACTTTCTCTCATATTCCCCTTGACCCCGACCCCACCATCCTTACAAACTGCCATCCCATCTCCAACTTTCCTTTCCTTTCCAGAAGCCTTGAACATGCTGTTGCCTCCCAAATTTGTTCCTAACTTTCCCAGACTCCAGGTTTGAATCCCTTGAATCAGGCTCCCACCTCTGCAGAGTAGTGCAGAGAACTGAAAGTTACAAATGTGATTCTATGTGACTGACAAATGTAAACTTTCCCTTCTTGTCCTTCTCAATCTGTCTGCAGTCTTTGACACAGTTAGCCACACCATCCTCCTCTTAAAGCCTCTCCACTGGCATTCAGCTGGGTGGAATGGTTCTCACCAGGTTCCATTTTTATCTACCTAATCATAGCCAAAGAATCACTTGCAACAGCTTCTCTTTTCCCTGCACCATATTTCTGGTGTCCCCCCAGGATCTATTATCGACCCAGTTCTATTTCTTATGTACATGCTGCCCCTTGGCAACATCATCCAAAGCCACAGCATTAGTTCTCCCACATATGCTGATGGCACCCAGCTCTACCTCACCACCTCTTAACTTCTCCCCTGTTGCTAACTTGTCAAACTGCTTATCTGGCATTCAGTACTGGATGAGCAGAAATTTCCTCCAGCTGAATATTGGGAAAACTGAAGCTATTGTTTTCGATCCCCATTCCAAACTCTGTTCCCTAGCAACCAACTCCATTCCTTTTCTTGGCAACAGTCTGATAGTCAGCCAGTTTGTTTGGAGCCTTAGTGTCATGTTTGAACATGACATGAGCTTCTGACCTCATATTTGTGCCATTACTAAGACTGCCTGTTTCCACCTCCCTAACATCATCCGATTTTGCCCTTTTCAGCTAATCTGATGCAAAAAACCCTGTATTCATGGCTTTGTTACCAATATACACGACTGTTCCAGTCTGCTGCCTGGCCTCCCACATTTTACCCTCTACAAACTTGAGGTCATCCAAAATTTCCCATGTCTTAACTTGTAGCAAGTCCCATTCCCTGATATCCCTGTCCTCACTGACCTAAGTTGGCACCCAGTCAAGCAACCGCTTGAATTTAAAACTCTTATGCTAGATTTCAAATCCATCCATGGCCGAACCCCTCCCTATCTTTATAATCTCTTCCAGCCCACAACTCTGAGTTATCTACACTCCTTCAGTTCCGGCCTGTGCGCTTCCCCAGTTTTAATAGCTGCACCATTGATGGCCATGCCTTCAGTCACCTCAGACACAAGCTCTGGAGTTCCGTCCAAACACCTCTCCGCATCTCTACTTCACTTTCCCCCTTTAAGTGGCTCCGTCAAACTGATCTCCTCCTCCAACCATTTGGTCATCTGACCTAGTATCGACTAATGTGACTCAGTAAAATAATTTCCTTCACAATGCCTCCATGAAGTGCCTTGGGACATTGCATTGTACTGAAGGTGCTGTGTAAATATAAGTTGTTGAAAAATCCTTCTGATAGCACAATTTTGGCTGCATTTAGCCCCTGATTCCCAATATCGCCCAAAGCAGATATTATTTCCCCCAGTGCCTTTTAATGAATCCAGACACATTGAGCAAAAATGGTTGTTATATGGTGTCATGATTATATGGTGCTTTATGGTTAAGGATTACTGCCCTTGCTATGTCCTCCTTGCAGTCACTTGATAGCAGTGCATTTCAGCATTCCATTGTATATGGAGTGTGAGCTGCAGTCAAAGAACAGGAAAACAGACCCTGCAGTCAATAGTCAACATACATCTTAGTTTTTAAGCACCTGTATTATTGTATAGCTCATTCAATGAACAAGTCGTATTTTGGCTCTTTATTCATCAGTTTTGAATAAGTTATTTTGTGCAAATGAGGAAATAACTTGTATGTATTTGCAGAATGCAATATCGAAAATATGTTTTTTTTATATAGATTTAACGACATACATGTTCCTGTGAGACTAGAATGTGTGAAGTTTGCAAGTCATTGTCTGATGAATCATCCTGATTTAGCCAAAGATCTTACAGGTGAGATGTTAACCTACAGAGTTGTGTAAATTCGCTTTCCTGGCTAGCAGTTGAGGCTTAAACTACGTCATTGTTCAAGGCTAGATGGGTAAGCGCTCGAAGGGATATTAGAACCTGATGGCTCAAGGAGGTTAGCACTAAATGTAGATACAGACTGGTTGGCCAAATTCCACACTAACTTTTATGAATTTCTCTATCATGATCTGATTTTGTCACAGTTGCAATTTTGCTAATTCTAGCGACATTTTTTGCCAAAAAATCTGGTGATAATCACATTGTGTCATGGTCCTTTATCACTAATAGCTGTATGTGATCTCAACTTCAGTGGTTTTATTAGTTGTTTTCACAAAATCCAGTATTTTGATTGGGCCCTCAATTTTTAAATCATCTTACTGCATTATGCAGACTATTGGAAATTAGGGGATGTAAATAGGTTACAGAAAACTAACTAGAAGTGCCACTACTGCATTTAATGTTACTGTGTTTTCTTTGTTCCTCAACTGTTCAATATACCCCTGGCACAATCAATACCCATGTTCAACTTTTGTTTTACCGTGTGTGTTTTATACCTAATGTCACTATGAACTTGTTTCCTTACATACTGTGCTCCATGGCATTACTTAATTATATGCTTAACTCCAACTGAAAGGAAATGCATTGTTAAAGGGAAAACTAAGTAAATAACATAATGATAAGAGCTGGATTAGTAACAAATGAGAGTCATGTTGATAGTGAAACCTTCATATTTTTGCTGAGTTTAAATTAAAATACTGTTGGCAGCCAGTAGCAGGAATGTATATTTACTGGTTCAACAAGGCATTTTTTTGTTAATCGTTTATCACCATTTCTCCCTTTTTATGGAGGTGCTCATCCAAAATTCTGCCACCCATATTCTATTCTGCACCCTCCCTGTTTGCCCATCACCTTGTTATTGCAAGTTTACATTAGACCATGGCCCAACAATGCTTCAGATTTTAAATTTTTATGTTTAATCCTAAAGTGACTTTGCCCTTTCTTCCTCTTTAAATTCCTCCAGTTCTATAACCAAGTTCACAAAGCTCTACATTCCCCTGGTCTAATTGTCTCATTTAATCACTGGTGATTCTTGAGACTTGGGAGTTTAACAGCCTACTGAGTTATTAAATGCCTCGGTCAAAATTGATTTTACTTTTAACCTGCTACATGTCAATTTGTGCAATCAGCTTAAATTCATTTCTGATATTTGACTTCTGAATTGTCATTTGCTGTGTTGGATTTTGCAGTATGCATGAGATGCTTCTTTATGATGGTTGACAGAAATGCAGACCTGTTAAGAAAATTAGTGAAAAGTTTTTGAGTTTATAATTTTTAAGGCATTACTGCAAATATCAAGTAACAGGATTAGAGTTTTTTTATTCTTTTTACAGGATGTGCCATTGCTGGCTAGGCCAGCATTTATTGCCCATCCCTAATTGCCCTTGAGAAGGTGGTGGTGAGCCACATTCTTGAGCTGCTGCAATCCATGCAGATACACCCACAGTGCTGTTAGGAAGGGAGTTACAGGATTTTGAAGCAGCAACAATGAAGGAACGGCGATATATTTCCAAGTCAGGATGGTGTGTGGCTTGAAGGGGAATTTGCAGGTGGTGGTGTTCCCATTCATCTGTTGCCCTTGTCCTCCTTGGTGCTGGAGGTCGCATGTTTGGAAAGTGCTGTTGTTAAGAGTATTGGTGAGTTTAAATTGAGATACTGTTGGTAGCCAGTAGCAGGAATGTATATTTACTGGTTCAACAAGACATTTTTTGTTAAACATTTATCACCATTTCTCCCTTTTTATGGAGGTGCTCATCCAAAATTCTGCCACCCATATCCTATCCTGCACCCTCCCTGTGCTGTGCATATTGTAGATGGTACAAACTGCTGCTACTGTGCGTTGGTGGTGGAGGGAGTAAATGTTGAAGGTGATGGATGAGCTGCCAATCAAGTGGGCTGCTTTGTGCTGGATGATGCTGAGCTTCTTGAGTGTTGTTGGAGCCGCAATCATCCAGGGAAGTGGATAGTATTCCATCGCATTCCTGACTTTGTGCCTTGCAGATGGTGGGCAGGCTTTGGGTAGTCGGGAGGTGGGTTACTTGCTACAGAATTCCCAGCCTCTGCTCTGCTCTTGTAGTCACAGTATTTTTGTGGCTGGTCCAGTTCATTTTCTGGTCAATGGTAACCCGCAGGATGTTGTCAGTGAGAGATTCAGCGATGGTAATGCCCCATTGAATATGGTTGGATTCTCTCTTGTTGGAGATGATCATTGTCTGGCACTTGTATGGTGCAATTGTGACTTGCCACTCATCAACCCAAGCCTGAATGTTGTCCAGGCCTTGCTGCATATGCTTTTGTATCGAGAAGTTCAGAAGTCCCTTTGACTTAAGTTTTGCTAGGGCTCCTTGATGCCATACTCGATCAAATGCTGCCTTGATGTTGAGGGCAAACGGTCTCATCTCACCCCTTGAGTTAAGCCCTTTTGTCACATTTGGACCAAGATTGTAATGAGGTCAGGGGCAGAGGTGGCTCTGGCAGAACCCAAACTGAATGTCACTGAACAGTTCGCTTCTGAATAAGTGCCACTTGATACTACTGTCAACGACCCCCTCTATCATTTTACTCATGATCGAGAGTAGACTGATGGGATGTTAATTGGCCAAGTTGGATTTATCCTGCTTTTTGTGTACATGACATACTTCAGCAATTTTCCACATTGCCGGGTAGTTGCCAATGTTGTAGCGGTACTGGAACAGCTTGACTAGGGGCGGAGCTTGTTCTGGAACACAAGCCTTCAGTACTGTTGCTGGAATGTTGTCAGGGCCCATAACCATTGCAGTGTCCAATGGGTTTGTTGATATCATGTGGTAATAAATTGAATTGGCTGAAGACTGGCATCTGTGATTTGCAGACCTCAGGAGGAGGTGGAATTGGATCATCAACCTGGCACTTCTGGCTGAAGTTGTATGCAAATGCTTTAGCATTCTCTTTTGCACTGGTGTGCTGGGCTCCCCATCTTTGAGGATAGGGATATTTGTGGAGCCTGCTCCACCAGTTAGCTGTTTAATTGTCCACCCCATTCATGCCTGGATGTGGTAGGACTGCAGAGCTTAGATCTAATCCGTTGGTTGTGGGGTCACTTAGCTGTGTCTTTAGCATCCTGCTTTTGCTATTTGGCATGCAAGTAGTCCTGTGTTGTAGCTTCATCTCATTTTCAGGTATGCCTGGTTTTGCTCCTGGCATGCCCACCTGCCACTCTTCATTAAACCAAGGTTGACCCCCTGACTTGGTGATAATGGTAGAATGGGGATATGTCTGGCTATGAGGTTACAGATTGTAGTTGTATACAATTTTGTTGCTGCTGATGGCCTACTGTGCCTCATGGATGCCCAGTATTGAGTTGCTAGATCTGTTCAAAATCTATCCCATTTTGCATGGTGGTAGTGCCACACAACAATGGGGGGGTATCCTCAATGAGAAGACAGGACTTTGTGTCTGCAAGTACTGAGTGGTGGCTACTCCTACCAATAATGTCATGGGCAGACGCATCTGCAACATGTGGATTGGTGAGGAAGAGGTCAATTAGGTTTTCCCTCTTCTTGGCTCCCTCACCACGTGCCACAGACCCAGTCTACCATTTATGTCCTATAGGACTTGTCAGCTCAGTCAGTAGTGATGCTCCGGAGCCATTATTGGTGATGGGCATTGAAGTCCCCACCCAGATTATATTCTGTGCCCTTGCCACACTCAGTGCTTCTTCCAAGTGGCGTTCAACTTGGAGGAGTACTGATTCATCAGCTGAGGGGGTCAGTAGATGGTAACCAGCAGGAGGTTTTCTTACCCATGTTTGACCTGATGCCATGAGACATCATGGGTCTATTGCTGAGGTCTCTGACAGCTACTCCTTCCCGACTGTATACCACTCTGCCACCATCGGTTGTAGATCTGTCCTGTTGGTGGGACAGGACAGAACCAGGGAACATTAGAACATAAGAAATAGGAGCAGCAATAGGCCATTCAGTCTTTCGAGCCCTCTCCACCATTCCGTGATATCATGGCTGATCTACCTCACAATATCCCTGCACTCCTTGATGTTTGAAGTATGTAGAAATCTATCGATCTCCATCTTGAACGTTCTCAACGATTGAGCATCCACAGCCCTCCGAGGCAGAGAATTTCAAAGATTTACCACCCTTTTTAAGTGAAGAAATTCCTCATCACAATCCTAAATGGCCTGCCCCTTATTCTGAGACTGTCCTCCCCTAGTTCTAGACAACTATCGACACCCCCCACCCTGCCACCCAAAGGGAAACATTCTTCCTGCATCTACCCTGTTGTGCCCTGTAAGCATTTTGTATGTTTAAATGAGATCACTTCTCATTCTTCTAAATTCCAGAGAATAAAGGTCCAGTCTAATTAACTCTTCTTCATTGGACAATCCCTCCATTGCTGGAATTAATTTAGTGAACCTTCATTGCACTCCCTCTATGGCAGGTATATCTTTCCTTAGGTAAGGAGACCAGAACTGCACTCACTACTCCAGATGCTATCGCACCAAAGCTCAATATAATTGCAGTAAGACATCTTTACTCCTATACTCAGATCCTGTTATGATAAAGGCCAACATACCCTTTGCCTTCTTAATTGCTTGCTGGAAATTCATGTTAGCTTTCAGTGACTCATGAACAAGGGCACCCAAGTCCCTTTTAAGTTCAACACTTCCCAGCCTCTCTCCATTTAAGAAATACCTCACATTTCTCCACATTATATTCCGTCTGCCAAATATTTGCCCACTCATTTAGCCTCTCCAAAACCCTTGAAGTGTCTTTGCATCCTCCACACAACTCACACTGCCACCTGGTTTTGTCATCTGCAAATTTGGAATATTACCATTAATCCCCACATCCAAATCATTGATATAGATTCTAAATAGCTGGGGCCCAAGCACTGATCCTTCTGGTACCCCACTAGTCAAAGACTGTCAACCTGAAAATTACCCATTTATTCCTACTCTCTTTCCTGCCTGCTAACCAATTCTCAATCCATGCCAATATGTTACCCCCAATCCCATGTGCTCTAATTTTATTTACTAACCTTTTGTGTGGGACTTTATCAAAAGCTTTCTGAAAATCTAAATATACCACATTCATCAGTTCTCTCTTATCTATTCTGCTAGTTACATGCTCAAAAAACTTCAAGTTTGTCAAGTATGACTTCCCTTTCATAAATCCATATTGGTTCTACCAATCCTACCATTATTTTCTAAATGTACTGTTATCACATCCTTTATTACAGTTGCTAGCATTTTCCCTACTACTGATGTCAGGCTAACAGGTCTGTGTTTCTGCATTTTCTCCCTCCTTCCCTTCGTAAATAGTGGGGTTACGTTTCCAACTTGCCAATCTGCAGGGACCGTTTTAGAATCTATAGAATTTTGGAAGATGACCTCATCTACTATCTCTGCAGCCACCTCTTTCAGTGCTCTGGGATGTGTAGATCATCAGGTGCAGGGGATTTATCTACTTTAAGTCCCATTAATTTCTTTGGTTTTTTTTTTATTAATATTAATACCTTGCTGTTCCTTGTATACACGAGTCCCTTGATTTCCTTATTTCGGGGAGGTTTTTAGTACTTTCCTCTGTGAAGACAAACTAAGTACTTAATTCCTCTACCATTTCCTTACTCCCCATTATAAATTCTCCTGACTCCAGTTGTAATGGCCCTACATTTGTTTTTGCTTTATCTTTTCCTTTTTACATACATATGGAAGTTTTTATAAACCGTTTTTATGTTTCTCACTTGTTTACTCTCATGTTCTATTTTCCCTTCCTTAATCTTTTTCTTGGTTCTCCCTTGCAGAATTCTAAATGCTCCCAATTCTTAGGCTCACCTTTTTTATGGCAACTTTTATACGCTTCTTCCTTTGATCTTGATTCCTTTCGTTCACCATGTTTGGAACTTTCCTTGCTGGGCTTTGGTACATTAAAGGAATGTAGTTTTGTTGTAAGCTATGTATTAGTTCTTTAAAGGTTAGCCATTGCTTGTCTACCGGCATACCTTTTAACATTGTTCCCTAATCCACCATAGCCACTTTCTTACCCCAGACCTTCATAGTTTCCTTTCTTTTAGATTTAAGACCCCGGTCTCTGATTTACAAACTTAATGTAAAATTCTGTCATATTTTAGCCACACAACACGATTATCAATTAGCCTTTCTTCATTGCACAATACAAGATCTAAAAAAGCCCATTCCCTAGTTGGTTCCTCAACGTACTGCTCTAGAAAATGATCTTGCATACATTCCAAGAATTCGTCCTCCACATTAGTACTAATTAGGCTTACTCAGTCTTTATGTAGATTGAAATCCCCCACGATTACTGTATTACCACTTTTACACGCACACTCCATATTTTCTGTAAGGTATGATTCGCTGAGAATGACTATGTTGCTTGGGTGGTCTGTGGAACAGCCTTCCCAATTTTGGCACAAGCCCCAGATGTTAGCAAGGAGGACTTCGCAGGGTCAACAGTGTTAGGAGTGCTGTTTTCGTTTCTGGTGCTGAGATTGATGCTTTCTTCCCAGTTTAATTTCTTTTTTTAGATTTTGTAGCAGTTTGATGTAACTGACTGACTTGCTAGGCCATTTCAGAGGGCATCTAAGATTCACCCATATTGCTGTAGGTATGGAGTTGCATGTGGGCCTGGCAGACCAGGTGAGGACAGTGCATTTCCTTCCCCAAAGGACAACTGTGAATCAGATCGGTTTTAAACAACAATGGATAATCGCTTCATAATCACTATAACTGTGACTAGCTGCTTTTAAAATTCCAGATTTATCAGTTGAATTCACATTCCACCAGCTGCCATGTTGGAATTTGAACCTCTGTCCCAAAGCATTTGCCTGGCCTCTGCATTACTAGACCAACGTCTTTACCAGAACACTGCTGCACCCCACCAATTGTTCATAAAATTCTCGATGAGAAAGGGCTTAGATTGTAACAAAAGGCTTGAAATGTGTGATGCTACAGTTACATTGGGGAAAAAAAATTTAGGAATATGTTCATTGTTGCAAAAGTCAGAATTTATTGCCTATCCCTAATTGTCCATGAGAATGTGTTGGTGAGCCGCCGCCTTAAGCCGCTGGAAGCACATCTGGTGCTGTTACACCCACAGTGCCATTCGGTTTGGAGTTCCAGGATTTTGACACAGCGGCAATGAAGGAACAGTGATATATTTACCTATCAGGATGGTGCATTGGATGGTTTGTCATGGCTTGGAGAGAAACTTGCAGGTAGTGGTGTTCCCATGCATCTGTTCTTGTAGGTGATAGAGTTCACGCGTTTTGGAGATGCTACTGAAGAAGCCTTGATGAGTTTCTGTAGTACACTTTGTAGGTGGTACAAACCATATTGGTGGCAGATGGGGTGCCAATTAGCGGGCTTCTTTGCCCAGGATGATTTTGAGCTTGTGTTATTGGAGCTGCACTCGTTCAGACAAGTGGAGAGTATTCCATCAGGTTGCTATTTATGCCTTGTAGATGATGGAAGTACTTTGCGGAGTCAAGAGGTCAGTGACTTAGCACAGAACATACAGCCTCAGAGTCACGGAATTTTAACGGCACAGAAGGAGGCCATTCGGCCCATTATGTCCTCACCGGCTCTCCAAATGAGCTTTACGATCTAGTGCCATTGCCCTGCCTTTTCCCCGTACCCCTGCACATTGTTTATATTCAGATAGTCATCTAATGCCCTCTTGAATACTTCGATTGAACCTGCTTCCACCACACTTACAGGCAGTGCATTCCAGACCTGAACCACTTGTGTGAAAAAGTTTTTTCTCACATCATATTTGCTTCTTTTGCAAACCACTTTAAATCTGTGCCCTCTCATTCTTGATCCTTTTACGAGCGGAACAGTTTCTCCCTATCTACTCTGTCTAGCTCCCCTCATGATTTTGAACACCTCTATCAAATCTCCTCTCAGCTGCTGCCTTTCGAAGGAGAACGGTCCCAACCTCTCCAATCTGTCCTCATAGCTGAAGTTTCTCATCCCTGGAACCATTCTTGTAAACCTCTTCTGCACTCTCCAATGTGTTCACATTCTTCCTGTGGTGTGGCGCCCAGAACTGTACGCACTACTCCAGCTGAGGTGTAACGAGTGTCTTATGTAAATTAAGCATAACCTCCCTGCTCTTGTACACTCTGCCCTGTTGATAAAGCTGAGGATACTATACGCTTTATTAACAGCTCTCTCCACCTATCTTGCCGCCTTCAATGATCTATGCACATATACACCCAGGTCTTTCTGCTCCTGCACCCCCTTCAAGATTTCACCTATTTTATATTGTCTGTCAATGTTCTTCCTACCAAAATGCATCACCTCACACTTTGCATTGAACTTCCACCTGCTACCTATCAGCGCATTCCATCAACTTGTCTATGTCCTCTTGAAGTTCCACACTGCCCTCCTCGCCGTTCACAACACTCCCAAGCTTCATATCTTCCACAAAATTTGAAATTGTCTCCTGCACACCAAGATCTAGATCATTAATATATATCAGGAACAGCAAGATCCCCAACACTAACCCCTAGGGAACTCCACTACAAACCTTCCTCCATTGCCCATTACTCTCTGCTTCCTATTTTTCGGCCAATTTTGTATCCACATTGCGACTGTCCCTTTTATTCCATGAGCAATAACTTTTCTCTCAAGTCTGTTGTGAGGCACTGTATCAAATGCCTTTTGAAAGTCCATGTACACCACATCAACAGAAT
This sequence comes from Carcharodon carcharias, assembly GCF_017639515.1. NCBI lineage: Eukaryota > Metazoa > Chordata > Chondrichthyes > Lamniformes > Lamnidae > Carcharodon > Carcharodon carcharias. Next base: position 138,689,946 of record NC_054467.1, on the reverse strand, counting down.
TACCCTCATCGACTATTCTGTTACCTCTTCAAAACAAGTTAATTAAACACTATTTCCTCTCTAGAAATCCATGCTGGCTCTTCCTTATCAACCCATATTTTTCCATGTGACTAATTCTATCCCGAATAATTGTTTCTAGAATCTTGCCCACCACTGAAGTTAACCTGACTAGTCTGTAGTCGCTGAGCTTATCCTTACAACCTTTCTTGAACAAGGATGTAATGTTTTCAATTCTCCAGTACTCTGGCACCAGCCCTGAGTCTAGGGAAGACTGAAAGATTATGGCCAGTGCCGCTGCAATTTCTACTCTCACTTCCTTCAGTATCCTTGGATGGATCTCATCTGGCCCTGGTGCCTTGTCAACTTTAAGTACCAACAACCTATTCAACACTTTCTCCTTTTCAATTTTGAACCCTTCCAGTAACAGTTTCCTCATCTGTCACCATGACCTGGGTAGCATCTACCTCCTTGGTAAAGACAGATGCAAAGTATTCATTTAACACCTCAGCCATGGCCCCTTCGTCCATGTGTAAATTCCCTTTGAGGTCCCTAGTTGTCCCTACTCCTCCTTACCACCCTTTTACCATTTATATGCCTGTGGAAGACCTTGGGATTCCCCTTTTATGTTGACTGCCAGTCTTTTCTCATAATCCCTCTTTGCTTCTCTAACATGTTTTTTCACTTCCCCTCTGAACCTTCTGTATTCCTCTTGGCTCTCAGTTGTATTTTGTACCTGGCATCTGTCATAAGTGCACTTTTTCTTCTTTATCTTAATTTTTATCTTTTTTATCCAGGGAACTCTGGATTTGTTTGCCCTACCTTCCACTTTTGATGGAATATATCTTGACTGTGCCCGAACCAATTCTTTTTTGAAGGTAGCCTATTGTTCAGCTACGGTTTTTCCTGCAAAACTTTCATTCCAGTCTGTCTGGCCCAGTTCTGTTCTTGCCCCATTGATGTCAGTTCTTATCCAGTTAATTATTCTTACTCTGAATTGCCTATCATCCTTTTCTATCGTCATCCTAAAACATACAGTACAATGATCACTGTCTCCTAAATGTTCCCCCACTGACACTTGATCTACTTGGCCCATCTCATTTCCAAGAACCAAGTCCAACAGTGCGTCCTGTTGGATTGGACACATACCGCTGTAGAAAATTCTTCTGAACACAATCTAAGACCTTTTGCCCCTCTGTCCTTTACACCACCGCTGTCCCAGTCTACATTCGGGTAATTAAAGTCACCCATTATAACTATTCTTTAATGCTTGCATTTCTCTGTAACTTCCCTGCAGATTTGTTCTTCTACGTCCTTCTCACTATTGGCCGTCTATAGACTACGCTGAGCAATGTAATTGCACCTTTTTTGTTCCTTAGCTCGAGCAAAATTGATTCTGTCCTTGAATTTTCTGGGACATCCTCTTTTCTCCAGCATTGTCCTTTCCTACCTTTTCTGAATACCCTGTACCTGGGAATATTTAATACGCAGTTCTGCCCTTCCTTGAGCCAGGTCTCTGTTATCGCCACAGCATCACATTTCCAAATGCCTCTGACCTGTTCTTGGAGTCATGGCGTTAAAGTGGCTCATTCAGTTAAGTTTCTAGTCATTAGTAAACTGCCCCCTCCCAGAATGTTGTTAATGAGACATTCAGAGATTGCAATTCCGTTGAATTTCAGGGAGACTCTTGCTGACTTCGGACAGCACCTAACACTTGTGCACCTTTTACTTGCCACTTATCAGCCCAAGCCTGAGTGTTGTCCAGGTTGTGCCACATCTGAATACAGACTGTGTCGTTATCTTCGGAGTTGCAAATGGCACTGAACACTAAATGTGTCAGCAAACATCCCTGCTCCTGACCTGATGGCAGAGGGAAGGTCATTGATGAAGCAACTAGTCAAATGCTGCCTTAATGTCAATAGTCACACTCAATCAAGCCTGGAATTCAGCTCTCTTGCATGTTTGGATTGAGGCTTTAATGAAGTCTGAAGCTGACTGGACCTGGCGAAATCCAAACTCAGCATCAGTGAACAGGTTATTGGTGAGTAGGTGCTGCTTGATAGCACTGTTAGTGACACCTTCCATCACTTTGCAGGTGATTGAGAGAAGACTGATGGGGCAGTAATTGGCTACATTGGATTTCTCCTTTTTGTGACATGGGACATAACTGGACAAATCCCAACATTGTTCGGTAGGTGCCAGTGTTGTAGCTGTACTGGAACAACTTGACTCAAGGTGCAGCTGGTTCAGGAGCACATATCTTTAACATTATAGCTGGGATGCTGTTGGGCCCACAAGTTTTCTGTATCAAAGTGCCTTCAGTTGACTCCATCACATGGAGTGAATTGAATTTGCTGTTGTCTGGCATCTGTGATATGTTGGACCTCAGGAGGAAATGGATCATCCAGGTGGAACTTATTGCTGAAAGTGGTTGCAAATGCTTCAGTCTTATCTTTTGCACTGACATGCTGGGCTCCCCCATCATTGAGGAGAGGAATATTTGTGGAGCCTCGTCTTCCCATTGGTTCTTTCATGTGCGCCATCATTCACAGCTGCATGTGGCAGGGTATGCAAAGCTTTGTTCTGGTGGCTCGTTTGTGTGACCGCATAGTGCTTCTGCTGTTTAGCACACATATAGCCCTGTGTTCTTGCTTCATCGGGTTGGTACTTCATTTTTAGGTATGCCTGGTGCTGCTCCTGGCATACTCTCCTAGACCCCTGATTGAAGCAAGGTTGATCCCCTTGCTTGATGGTAATGGTACAGGGAGGGATATGCTGGGTGATGAGATTACAGATTGTGGTGGAATACAATTGTGTTGCTGCTAATGGCCCATAGTGCCTGATGGATTCTCAGTTTTGAGCTGCTAGGTCTGTTCTAAACCTATTCCATTTTGCACAGTGGCAGTGCCACACAACATGTTGGAGGGTACCTTCAATGTGAAGATGGGACTTCATCTCCACACAGACTGTATGGTGGTCATTCTCACAAATATTGGATAGAATCACCTGCCACAGGTAGGTTAGTGATGACAATGCAAAGTTGGTTTGTTGATTCTCTCACCACTTACTTCAGGCTCAGAATGACAGATACTGTCCTTCAGTACTCTTATCAGCTTGGTCAGTATAGGATCTGCTGGGCCCTGCTTGGTGATGGACATTAAATTCACCCACCCAGAATAAATTCTGTGCCCTTGCTGTTCTCAGTGCTTCTTCCAAATAGTGTTCAGCCTTAAGGAGGTACTGATTTATCAACTGAAGGATGATGGTAGGTGGTAATCAGGAGATTTCCTTGCCCATGTTTGAGCTAATGCAATGATAGTTTGTGGTCTGGTCTCAATGGGCCACTCCCTCCTGTCTGTATATCACTATCCTACCACCTCAATGAGTCTCTCTTACTGGTGGGGCAGGACTGATCAAGGTTGGTGTTGGAGGAGTCTGGGGCATTGGATGAAAGGTATGATCCTGAGAGTATGACTTTGATGCTGTGGCTTGAATAGCCTGTGGGACAGTTGGCACAAATCCGCAAGTGTTTGTGAGGTCGACTTCACAGGGTCGACTGGTCTGGGTGTGACGTTGTGTCTAGTGCCAGGTGGTACATCATATGAGTTAACATACTAGCTAATAGTGTGGTTCATTGACATCCATGTTCTTTACCTTTCTTAGACAGTAAATTCCAGCACAGGTTGTACTACCGCAATGTGCTCCTCTGTTAAAAGTGGGCAGGTAATGGTCAGTGTTTTGCAATGATGACTATGGCAAAACAGTCAGTATTCGCCATCATTACTCCAAAAAAACTGACAGCAACTTCTGGGGATATGCAAAATACCATGGAATTCCAGAAGTGGTTGTCAGTGAATCTACACTTCTCTGGAGAGTATGTTATTGAGGCACTCCCAGATTACCATCAATGAGATATCAATTGGATTGACAAGAATATCTACTATTGCTGAAAAAAAGAGACATGTCTAAGCTTTTCATCTTGCACTCATCAGGACACTTGCAATAATATCAATATGAGGGGGAAAGCAACAATTTATACTGCATATGAAGAGAGTACTGATTGGAGTGTTGCCGTGGAGAATGCACCGTTGATGGTGACTGACAGTTAACTGCCAGTCATTGTTTGAAATTTGTACCAGGCAGCTTGACCCTGATTGGTCAAGACATTACCCTAAGAAATTACGCTGACAACCAATTTAAGATTGTCAGTCGGGCTCATCGTGTGGCACATTTGGGGTTGAAAGAATAGCACTAACTAGTTCTGTTGCCTTGTTAGCTATTTTGAAAAAGGTTATGATCTTCAGGTACAGGCAGCAGAATTGTTCGCTATAGTGCACGTCTTTCTCCCAAAGAGTTTGTAGTAATCCTGAATCAGGAATTGTGTATCTTAAATAAGTCCTTTTTTTAATAGACTACTTGAAGGTCCGATCACATGATCCAGAAGAGGCGATCCGGCATGATGTCATTGTTACGATAATAACAGCGGGAAAGAAAGATCTATCACTAGTGAATGACCAACTGCTTGGGTTTGTGAGGGAGAGAACACTGGACAAAAGGGTAAGATTTTGAATTTCCAAACATGTTACACATCATTTATCTGTGCAGAAGTGCTGTGTTCCATTTCTTTGCTTTACAAGAATGAACTGTTCACTTCAAAATGAAGTCTTAAGTGCTAAAACTAAATTCATGAAAAACTGCTACACTGCCACCCTGTGGTCGCCAAGTCTGAAGTGTTCGTTTTATTTTGCAGTATTTCTGTGATTGACAATTCACGGCAGCGGCAACCACACCGGAAAATAACTGTGTAGTTAAAATATGTTGTTCCCCTGAAAAAAACTATTCCCGTAACCAATTCATTTTGGTCACAGATTTCTCAAAATCATTACATTAAGCTTGGGATTGTAGAATGTTCAGAAGTTTCTCTTCATTTGCAAAACTTTGAATCGATATCTTTAGAAGTATCTTAACTCTTTGATCTCTGAGGAGGTAAAGTGGAACACCTGTTTCTATAGCCGGCATGTTTGTTTCTTGTTCATTAACTATAAAACTGAAATAAAAATCATTACAACAAATTTATCCAAACATCAGGAATAACTATTATGGTGATAAGAAGTAAAAACTATTAAACACCTAAATATCAGGATAAAAATCTTCACCTGTACTTAGCTGGTTGCTGAAGTTTTCCCTTTACTGTTATCTACTTTTCTATTCTCTTGTCCTGTTCCATTGACTTTAACAATAATGTGCTGTTTTCTAACTACTCAAGCTGTTTTTATTAACAATTTAACATAACTTATTCTTTTTGCAATGTTCAATTTGGAACTGGTGAACTTAAAACCAGACCTACTTGACCAGATTAATCTCGAACATGAAAACTGCATTAGCCTTTGGTGTACAAACCTCGAACTAAACTGCCAACTCAGATAAGTAAATTCATTTGAAGGTGTGGGGATGATGGACTGTTAATTTGTAACAGATCACAAATCACCATGTTTTAAAATTCCGTTTCTGTGTTTCATACAAACTTTGTGTGTTTGTGGTACATTTAAAAAAAAAAAAGTTCAATCCCTCTGCTGCCATATACATTTTATCTCTTCAGAAAAAGCAGACAGAGGAAGGTGTAACGAATGATATGCCACAGGGATCAGTGCTGTGGCCTCAACTTTTTACAATTTAAATATATGACTTAGATGAAGGGACCAAAGGTATGGTTGCTAAATTTGCTTATGACACAAAGACAGGTAGGAAAGTAAGATATGAAGCGGACAAAGAGGCTACAAAGAGATATAGATAGGTTAAGTGAGTGTGCAAAGATCTGGCAAATGGAGTATAATGTGGGAAATGTGAAATTACCCATTTTGGCAGGAAAACTAAAAAGTATTATCTAAATGGTGAGAGATTGCAGAGCTCTGAGATGCAGAGGAATCTGGGTGGCCTAACGCATCAATCACAAAAAGTTAGTATGCATCTACAGCAAGTAATTAGGAAAGCTAATGGAATGTTATGTTTGTTGTGAGGGGAGTTGAATACAAAAGTAGGGAGGTTACGCTTCAGTTATATAGGGCATTGGTGAGACCACATCTGGAGTAGTGTGTACAGTATTGGTCTATTTATTTAAGGAAGGATATAAACACATTGGAAGCAAATCAGAGAAGGTTTACTGGACTAATACCTGGAATAGGCGGGTTGCCTTATGAGCAAAGGTTGGACAGACTGTACTTGTATCCATTGGAGTTTAGAAGAGCAAGAAGCAACTTGATTGAAACATAAGAGGGGCCTTGACAAAGTGGATGTGAAGAGGATGTTTCCCCTGTGGGAGAATCAAGAACTCGGGGTCAGTGTTTAAAAATAAGGGGTTGCCCATTTAAGACAGAGATGAAGGAAAGTTTTTTTCTCAGTGTTGAGAGTCTTTGGAGCTCTCTTCCTCAAAAGGGAGTGGAAGCAGAGTCTTTGAAATATTTTCAAGGCAGAGCTAGGTAGATTCTTGTTAAGCAAGGAGGTGGAAGATTACCGTGGGGGGGTGGGGGGAGAGAATGTGGAGTTGAGGTTACAGCCAGATCAGCCATGATCTTATTAAATGATGGAGCAGGCTTGAGGGGCCGAACAGCCTACTCCACTTAATTCTTTTGTTTGTACAAAGCATCACAGCGGTTTCATTCTGTTCAATGAGTGAAATGCAGTTCCAATTCGTCACAACTTTAATTCTTTCTCATTAATTCAATCATTGAGTAAAAATGAATGGATAGTTATTTATGAAGAAAAGATAGTGGTAAATTAATGGTTAATTTTTTTGTTGTGTAATTTTACATAGCTGAAATAACCCAGTAAGCCATTCAGCTCAAGGGCAATTAGGGATGGGCAACAAATGCTGGCTTTGCCAATGATGCCCATATCCCATGAAAGTAAAAGTTTTGCTATGCCACAGTCGTTGGCTTTGACTCTCGGTTTTCGAATGTGGGTACGCTAGACAAGTTGTTAGCTTCAGCCCATATCAAGGACGACTTTCCATTTTCTTTTTCCGGTGACCGGTTCCCAGCTTCAAATAAGATGCTTAAGTTGGGACTCTGACTGCTCTCTCAGGTTGATAAAGAAAATCCATCTTGGCTGGGCCTATTATCATGAGCGTGTGGCTATCTGTGTGGGCATGGTATCCCGTTGTTTTCCCAATTGAGTATCCTTGACTTAGTTTTCATTTTTCGATTTTTTTTATAATGGATCTAATTATTTTATAGTCATTGCTTCCCGATTGTCACTTGTTTTACCCATGTTATTACTTGAACTAGGTCAAGTAATTCCTCCTCCCTCGTTGCAGTAAAAAGAAAAAATGTTGTATTAATATTGCCTTTCATGATCTCAGGACATCGTAAAATGTTCTTTGGCCAATGAAGTGTAGTCACTGTTGTAATTTAGGAAAAGCAATATATTGATTGAGAAAACAGCTCTGAACGCATGACAAAAGCACCCCTTTCTCAAAACAAACATTGCGTTCCTTTTTGTTTTTGATAATTAAAATCTCAAATTAATTGTCAATATCCTCATTTTCAATTTGTCTAATATTTCATGCAGTCTCCTTTTGATCATTGGGCAACTTGTAATATAAATGTAATATAACTGACCTCTTGCTATGGTTCAGCCTTTCCAAATGGGTCCTCTTTGCACTTCTTCCATTTTAAATCCTTATCCTCCAGTGTTTTATATTCTCTATGCTATTATAGTGTTAAGTGCTGAAACCAATTGTTGGCTGTAGGATTTGGGATTGAACCTTTCTGGTGGCATAATCCAATGCTTTTTTATTTGATATTTTTGCTCTTGGGGACTGATAAATTTAGCAAAAATTCTTGTCGCAGCTATTACAACCTATGGTGAAGCTTCTGTAGAGAACAATCAGTAGGTATCAAGTAGGTACGACACCAGGACGTCTAAATATGTGGATTGAGTCAATTACTTTTCAGTAGGTTGAAGCCATTTTAACTTGTGAGTTTGTGTAATTTTAAACGTTCAATATATGCTTTCTGGTGATATTTCTGTTTTGAAGAATGTTATGATCTACAGCTTTATTTAATATTTAGCTTAACCAAACATTTAATGAAATATCTCAGCTGGTTGAAAAGCCTTATTCTGTTCATGCAGTGACTAGCTCCTCGATTAAGGTACAAAGGATCTTTGTTGTTGTGATTTTTGAGACGTTACATAAAACCCAGAAAGCATCTCCAGTCTGTCTCAAAGCAACCACAGGGCAGCACTGCTCACAAATATTAAAGCATTATAATAGCTTAAGACAAGTATTTTGTTGCTGGTACTAGAGGTGAGTTCTACAGCTTACCATCTTTTCTGTATAAATTTGCCTTCAGTTTGCATGCATAGGCTCAACAAATGAGGATGTTGATGCTAGGGAATGGAAATTATTAAGCAATCTCACTTTGCCCCAGTACAACCACAGTAAAATATTACCTTGCTACACTAGTCAAGAAATGAGGAAAATGCTCTGTTGTCTAACCGGCAGAATGGTCTTCCCATTTCATTAAGTGTAATTGAACTGCCGTTTATTCTCTCCTCCTCTCTGATATGGTACTTAACATTTAATTGTATGTAATTCTGATTGTGCTGCTACCTTTCTCAAAGGAACTGAGTTATATTGCTGCCAAGCCTGCGTGCAGGAAGAGGAGAGCACAAGTCTACAAAATTATGTTGCAATGCCAGTGTCAAAAACAAACAATAGTCCTTTCTTTTGGGCAACTAGTTAATCTCTGTAGCGGTTAGGTTACAACAGTAGAACTTGGTCAGACTGTGCGTATGTACCACAGATTTACCTCCATAGAGAAGTTAGATAGGCTTATTTGTTCTGCTCCTACCAACCTCAGCCATTCTGCATAGGCATGGAAGGGTAGCAGGAGAGCCTTCACCAGGCTGCTATCATACATTTTCTCACTGTCAATAGAATGGCACCAGAGACTTGGCAGAGTCACATTTCCAGTGGAGTCAACAGCGAGGATAAAGTTGGCATAAATTAGAGGAGAAAAAGTCATAACAGAAATATTTAATATTTTATCCGACTGATGGCTTTCATTTATCTTTTGTATTTTTAAGTGGCGAGTACGGAAAGAAGCAATGATGGGCTTGGCCCAGCTATACAAAAAGTACTGTCTTCATGCTGAGGCTGGGAAAGAGGCTGCTCAAAAAGTGAACTGGATCAAGGACAAACTCCTGCATATCTATTATCAGAACAGCATTGATGACAAGTAGGTTGAGTTGCACATTTTGAATTGCAAAATAAAAACTGTGCAACAGATCTGAGATCATGGTTGATTTCAAAATGTATAAAATTTAGAAAAAGGGTTGTTATATAAAAATATTGTAATTGATGATATGACTTTGAAACAAGACCTGGATTGTTGTACAGTATTATTTGGTCAATGTTTCTTAGCTCAGCACTTTATCCTAAGGGTCATCTAAGCTTTGGGGCTTAGTTTTCTTCATGTTCACTTTTTTTTTCCATCCAACTCCTCAAATTGCTTGCATAGATTAAAAATAATTACTTATGTCTGGATTAGCAGACCTTTCCTCCTTTCATGGGATGTGGGCATTGCTGGCTAGGCCAGCATTTTTATTGACTATCCCTGAGTGCCCTTGAGAAGGTGGTGGTGAGCTGCCTTTTTGAACTGCTGCAGTACATGTGGTATAGGCGCACCCACATTGCTGTTAGGGAATTCCAGAAATTTAACCCAGCGACAGTGAAGGAACTGCAATATAGCCCCAACTGCAATATAGGATAATGTGAGACTTGGAGGCGAACTTGCAGGTGGTGAGGTTCCCATGTATTTGTTGCCCTTGTCCTTCTTGGTGGTAGAGGTCGTGGGTTGAAATGTGCTGTTGAAGGAGCCTTGGTGAATTGCTGCAGTGTATCTTAGAGATGGTTTACACTGCTGCCACTGCATTGGTGGTGGAAGGAATGGATGTTGAATACGGTGGGTGGGGTGCCAATCAGACAGGTTGGTTTGCCCTGGTTAGTGTCGAGCTTCTTGAGTGTTCTTGAGAGTGTTGTGAAGTTCCATCATACTCCTGACTTGTGCTTTGTTGATGGTGGGGACAGGCTTTGGGTAGTCAGGAGATGAGTTACTCTGCAAAATTCCCAGCCTTTGACCTGGTCCTGTAGCCACAGTATTTATATGACTGGTACAGTTCCTTTTCTGGTCAATGGTAACCCCCAGGTTAGTGTTAGTGGGGGATCCAGCAATGGTAATGACATTTGAATGTCATGGGGAGATGGTTGGATTCTCTCTTGTTGGAGATGGTCATTGCCTGACACTTGTGTGGCGTGAATGTTACTTGCCACATCAGCCCAAGCCTGAATATTGTCCAGATCTTGCTGCATACAGGCATGGGCTGCTTCAGTACTGAGGAGCTGTGAAAAGTGCTGAACATTGTGCAATCATCAGCGAACATCCCCACTTCTGACCTTAGGATGGAGAAAAGGTCACTGATGAAGCAGCTGAAGATGGTTGGGCCTAGGACACTACCCTGAGGAACTCGTGCAATGATGTCCTGGGACTGAAATGACAGATTTGCAACAACCACAACCATCTTCCTTTGTGCCAAGTCTGACTCCAACCAATGGAGAGTTTACCCCCTGATTCCCATTGATTCCAGTTTTGCTAGGGGTCCTTGATGGCACACCCGGTCAAATGCTCCCTTGGTGTCGAGGGCAGCCAATCTCACCTCACCCCTTGAGTTCAACTCCTCTGTCCATGTTTGGACTCAGGCTATAATGAGGCCAGGAGCTGAGTGGCCCTGGCACAGTCCAAACTGAGCATCAGTGAGTAGGTTATTGCTGAGTCAGTGCTGCTTGATAGCACTATCAACAACCCCTTCCATGTTGCTGATGAGTTTATTGAAACCTTTTCTTTCACGAGTACTTTTTTTCTGTATTTTATTTAATTATTTCCCCAGATTGACTCTTCATTGTTCAGATTTTTTAGCAATTGCTAACACTGCATTGAATCACTTACCCTCTCTGCTTGAGCAGCAACAAGTTACGTTTAGATAGTGCCTTGATGTGGCACACCCCCAAGGTATTTCATGGGGCTGAATTTTATATGGTGCGGTCTCCACACCCCCATCTTTAAAGTCAGCATGGAGGTGCAATTGTGGGAGCCAACCCCCAATCCTGACTGCTGCCCTGCAGAAATTTAACACTGGCAACTGCATTAGTTACTTTAAGGTGAAACATCCACCCGGCATAGAGAACTGCAGGTCAATTGCCTGGCCGGCACCACTGTAGCTCCAGCGGCTCCAACTTGGAGTGGTGGCTGCTGCTGGGGCTATGGGAAGTCCCACCATGTCAAAGAGCCCAAGTAAGCCCTGGCTCAGGGTTCTTGGCAAAGAGTTTGTGGGGCTGGATACGAGAGGTTGGGGAAGGGAGGGGATGACGTGAGTGGGTGGGGATTACCTCTGATGTGCCCAGGAGGCTGGCAAAGGACGACCCCTCACACTTCCCAATACCAGCTAAAGTTGCTGGGCCTCCCTCTCTCCTGCCCTGTAAAATACTGGCCGGGGTGGAATGAAGCCATTAATTGGCCACTAAGGGTCCCAATAGGCCCAAGTGTGGCAGGCTCCCTGACAACTCCCCCACCCCCTGTATAATTTCAGACAGGTTAGGTGTGAATGGGTAGGTGGCAGGAAGGCCAGGTGCGGGATTTTAGGTACTTCCCCCGCCACCTTCAAACCCACCCGTGGAGCAATGTAAAATCCAGCTCATGGAAACAGAATCAGATATTGAGAAGGATTGAAATGAGTGCAAAGGCATAGCAAAATGGACTTTAAAGAGGCTGTTTAAGGCAAAAGAGAGATAGTTAAGTAGCAGAGTTTATTGAGAGGCCAATGGAGGGGTTTCTAAATTAATTTTGTATTTGATGCATTGGATTCAGGCATATTAGCAAAAGCAGAGGTCAGGGCAACGGAACATAGGAACAATGGAAATAGGAGCATGAGTAGGTCCCTCGAGCCTGCTCTGCCATTCAATTGGATCATGGTTGATCTTATACCTCAATGTCATTTTCCCACATTATCCCACATCCCTAGATGGCTTTACTATCTAGAAATCTGTTGAGCTGTCTTGAGCATAATCAATGACTGAGCCTTCTGGGGTAAGAATTCCTAATCTTAGCCCTAAATGGCCTACTTCTTATTCTGAGACTGAGTCCCCTGGTCTAGGCACCCCAGCCAGCGGAAGCATCCCCCCTGCATCTACCCTATCGAACCCTGTACTGAATTTTGTACGTTTCAATGAGAATCACCTCTCATTGTTCTAAACTCTAGAGAATGTCGGCCCAGCCTGCTCAATCTCTCCTCCATAGGTCAATTCTGTCATCCCAAAAATCAGCCTGATTAACCTTTGTTGCATTCCCTCCATAGCAAGTAGATCTTTTCTTGGGTAAGACCAAGATTGTACACAATACTCCAGGTGTGGTCTCACCAAAGGCTCCATATGATTGCAGCAAAACACCTTTACTCCTTTACTCCAATTCCCTTGCAAAAAAAGGCCAACATAATATTTGCCTTCCAAATTGCTTGCTGCACCTGCATCATAGCTTTCAATGACTCATGAACAAGAACACCCAGGTTCCTTTGGACATCAACATTTTCAATCTCACCATTTAAAAATACTCTGCATTTCTGTTTTTCCTACCAAAGTGGATAACTCCGCATTTTTCCAGAAAATATTCTATCTGCCATGTTCTTGCCCACTCACTTAGCCTGTCGAAATCCTCTTGAAACCTCTTCGCATCCTCATCGCAACTCTCGTTCCCACCTAGTTTTGTGTCATCTGCAAACTTGGAAATATTACAGTAAAATCAAAACCAAGTATTTACATTTGGTTCCCATATCCAGTGGCTCACGTTCTCGATTGCAGAAAACTCTGTCAGCCCCCCTGACTATGCTGTCACATACTACCACTGCTTTCCTATTAACTCTTTCCCCCCCCCTCCCCGCTCAAACATATAAATGTTTTCTGTACCATGGAACAGTGATCTGTTCGCTCATTCATCCTGCAACCCCTGTTAGAACCTCAAACCTGTTGGACAATAACCAGGACAGAGGTTGCTCCACTTGTACCTTCTCGATCCCCTTACCTGCCTCACTCGCATTTGCACCCTCCTGTCCCTGACCACAGACCAATCAGAAGACCCTAACCTAAGGGGTGTGACCGCCTCCTGGAGCAAAGTGTCCAGTTAACTTGCCCCCCTCCCTCATACATTGCAGTATCTGCAACTAGGCCTCCAGCTCAGTGACTTGAGTGGAAGCTCCTTAAGCTACTTAGGACAGCCATGTTTGCTATGGATCACAATGAAGTCCAAGAACACTCACATTTTGCAGTCACAACACATCACTTGTCCTGCCACCTTTATTTAACTTTTTATTTCAATTTATAATTTAATTTATAATTAATAAACCCTGCTACTTCCAATGAGCTTTACTATTACGAGGAAATCTTACTACTACTATTAATAAAACTTTACAATTACTGCTAAATTGCTGTGAGTTTTGCAAGATAAATGAGTCAAATATTCACTAACCAATCAATTACCTGCTTTGCTCAGTACACCAAATTCCCTTACTCACCAAATTACCATACTTACCAAATTCCCAAGTCCACTCTTTGTGATGAGCTGCTGTCTTTATGCTGGCTTATTTTCTCTGTCTTTATATCATCTTCTTGGTCCTCCTTTGCTGAATTTTAAAAAGCTCCCAATCCTCAGGCTTGCTACTTTTTTTTGGCAATTTCATAAGCCTCTTGCTTTGATCTAATACAGTCCTTAACTTCTCTTGTTAGCCATGGTTGGATCACTTTTCCGGTAGGGCTTTGTTGTAAACCACGTATTCTTTAAATGCTAGCCATTACCTGTCTACTGTGATACATTTTAATGTAGTTTCCCAATCTACCACAGGTAACTTGCCCTTCATACCTTTGTAGTTTCCTTTGTTTAGATTTAAGGCACATTTTTCACTTTGAAACTGAATGCAAAATTCTACATATTATGATCTCTCTTTCCTAAAGGCTCCTTTACAACTAGATTACTAATTTGCTGTTTTTCATTGCACAATATTAGATCTAAGCCCATTCCCTAGTTGGTTCCTCAACAATCTGTTCTAGAAAATAATGTTGTAGACATTCCAAGAATTTGTCTTCAACAGCATTAGTGCTAATTTGGTTTACCAGTCTATATGTCGATTGAAGTCTCCCATGATTGCTGTATTACCCATGTTACATATATTCTCTAATTTCCTGATTTATACTATGCCCTGTATTACCGCTACTGTTTGGTGGCCTATAAATAACTCCCACCAATGGTTGCTCCCTCTTGTTATTTCTTAGCTCCACCCAAACTGATTCTACACTCGATCTTCCAATCTAAGATCCCCATTCACTAATGTACTGATCTCACCCTTTATTAACAGTGCAACCCCACTTCCTTTTCCTTTTTATCTATCCTTCCTAAATGTTAAATACCTTTTAGTTCCCAGCCTTGGTCACCCTGCAGCCATGTCTCTGTAATGGCAATTAGATCATACCTGTTTATCTGTGCCATCAATTCATCTACCTTGTGAATGCTGTTTGCATTCAGAGTGCTTTTAATTTTGCCTTTTTAATATTTTTCTGTATTTGATGCTGGCTTTTGTTTCCACTGCCTTCCAATTTTGCACAATACTTTTCTTCCTACCATTACCACCATTGTTCTCCTATCTGAATTCCCGCTCTGGTTCCCCCCCTGACAAGCTGGTTTAAATCCTCCCCAATAGCACTAGCAAATCTAACAGCAAGGATATAGGTTGGGGTCTTGCTAAGGTGTAATCTTAGTGAGCAAGAGAATGCAGGCAGCAAAATTTGAATTTTTTATTTGTTCATGGCATATGGGCATCACTGGCTAGGCCAGCATTTATTGCCCATCCCTAATTGCCCTTGTTCAGAGGGCACTTAAGAGTCAAACACATTGCTTGAGTCTGGAGTCACATGTAGGCCCAGACCAGGTAAGGACAGTAGATTTCCTTCCCTAAAGGACAATAGTGAACCAGATGGGTTATTATGACAATCGGCAATGGTTTCATGGTCATTATCAGAAGATTGAGCTCGGGGGGACAGCAAGACACAGTTGTTTAAGTCAAGCCAGCGGGTGATAGATTTTTGATGAGTTGTAGCAATCTCACCTCATTGTTAGAGGTGTTGCTACTTGGATCAAAACTGTGGTCCAGCCTACCTTTTTAAGTGGCTGCATGTGCTATTCGGCGCAGATAGGTAGGACTAAAGCCATGTTAATTGAGTCTCAGTTTTGGTTATTCCAGAAGTCCTGGTGCCTGAATTCGGACCAGTTGTTGTTAGCATTTACAGTTTTTTTTTCCCCTCTCATTTGAATTCCCTGATATAATCTAAGATGTCCTTGGTTCTACCGATCCCAAGTCGCATTGCTGTCCCATCAGCTGATTCCTCTGTTCAGCAACGAATTCTGCTCTGGCTTATGTAAAACTTAAGAGACTGGCACAAACTCAGTGAGATATTAACTGACTTCCAGTGCCAGTTTGAGCAAAGAAGTTTTCCAAAATCCTCCTATCTCAGCCTTCAAATCCCTGTCCCCTTGGTCACTCCATATGATTGCTGGGGAAGTATGTGCCAAAATGCCCTCCATTTTTAATGCAGAACAAAGGCGTGGCACCAAAGCTGCTGAGGCGGCAGCAGATGAAAATGTCACAGACACTGAAACTGCGCATGGCTGGAAAGTTTGCCTCCTACAGTTAACGGTGTGAATGAACACATCCTTGTGTTTATAGGACCTTGGTGTAATCAAAATGGCTTCCATGTTTGCCAAGTAATAACATTGACTATATTTCAAAAGCAGTTCATTGGTTGTGAAGTGTTTTGGGATGCCCTAAGATATGAAAGGTGCTTTAAAGTGTTTATGTGCTTTTGATTTCTTCATAAAAGCACAATGTTTGCTGCAATGAATTGTTTAAAATCAATTCTCACCAATAAATTAATGTGATATTTTTGGATGGTAAATCAGCAGAGAAAACGTGAATATTTTCAATTTTTCTCTTACCAAAAACAATTCCTATTATGGAGAGAGACCGTTTTTTAAAATCAATTTCCGTCGATTACATTCCCAAATTCATTGTGGTTGAGGAATCAGTAGAAAGCTATTTCTTCTTAACTGTGCCCTGCAAAAGGAGGAATTTTCCCTGCTTTTAACAGATTCTGAAATGTGTCTAATTGCAATGCATATATCTCTAATTTCCTGATTTATACTATGCCACTTCATTGCAAGAAATAGGAGAAGTCAGCCCTTCAGCCCATTGAAGTTGGTCCGCAATTCAATGAGATAATAGCTGATCTAATTATGGCCTCAACTCCACTTTCCTATTGGCCCCCCCCATAACTATTAACTGCTTTGTCGATCAAAAATCTATTTAGTTCAGCCCTTGAATATGTTTAATGACCCAGTCTTCACTGCTCTCTGTGAAAGAGAAGTCCTAAGACTGATGAACCTCTGAGAGAATCACAGAATTGTTGCAGTGCAGAAGGCGGCTATTCGGCCCATCATGTCTACACCGGCTCTTGAATGAGCATTATGATTTGGTAGCATTCTCTTGCCTTTTCCCCATACCTCTGCACATTCAAATAATCACCTAATGCCCTTCTGAATGCCTCGAATGAACCTGCCTCCACCAGGCAGTGCATTCCAGACCCTAACCACTCGCTGTGTGAAAAAGTGTTTTCTCACATCGCATTTGCTTCTTTTGAAAATCACTTTAAATCTGTGCCCTCATGTTCTCAATCCTTTTACGAGCAGGAACAGTTTCTCCCTATCTACTCTGTCCAGCCCCCTCATGATTTTGAACATCTCTACAAATCTCCTCTTAGTTTTCTCCTTTCCAAGGAGAACTTTTCCATCTTTTCCAATCTATCCTTGTAACTAAAGTTTCTCATCCCTGGAACCATTCTTGTAAACCTCTTCTGCACTCTCTCCAATGTGTTCATATCCTTCCTAAAGTGTGGCGCCCAGAACTGTAGACGATACTCCAGCTGGGGTCTAACTAGTAGCTTGTACAAGTTCAACATAATCTTGCTCTTGTACTCAATGCCACTATTAATAAAGCCTAGGATATTGTATGCTTTATTAACTCCTCTCTCCACCTGTCCTGCCACCTTTAATGATTTATGTACAGATATACCCAAGTCCCTCTGCTCCTGCACACGCTTCAGAGTTGTACCCCTTATTTTATATTGTCTCTCCATGTTCTTCTTACCAAAATTAACTGCCTCACACTTCTTGTGTTGAACTTCATCTGCCACCTACCTGTCCATTCCATCAACTTGTCTATGTCCTTTTGAAGTTCTATATCATCCTCCTCAGTTTACAATGCTTCCAAGTTTTGTATCATCTGCAAACTTTGGATTTGTCCCCGATGCACCAAGATCTAGATCATTAATATATTCAGGAAAAGCAGGGCTCCTAATACCTACTTCTCAGGGACTCCACTGCAAACCTTCCTCCAGCCTGAAAAATATACATTAACTATGCTTGCTCAGCCAATTCTGTATCCACACTCCTATTGTCCCTTTCATCTCTTCTATCCTATGAGCAAACGGGAGACCCCTTATCTTTAAATTCTGCCCCCCAGTTCTAGATTCCCTCATGAGGAAACATCCCCTCAGCCTCTACCTTGTCAAACCCCCTCAGAATCTTATGTTTCAATAAGATCACCCCTCATTCTTCGAGACTCCAATGAATATAAGCCCAAACTATCCAACCTTTCCTCATGACAGTCCCTTCAAGCCTGGAATCAGTCCAGCGAACCTTCTCTTTCTTACATCCAATGCATGTATATCTATCCATCCTTAAGTAAGGAGACCAAACCTGTATACAGTCCTCCAGTTTTGACCTCACCAATGCCTTGTTGCAGCTGCAGCAAGACTTCCCTATTTTTATACTCTATCCCCCTTGCAATAAAGGTCAACATTCTATTTGCCTTCCTAATTGCTTGCTGTACCTGCATGTCAACTTTTTATGATTCATGTACAAGGACACCCAGATCCTTCCGCAGTGCTGCATTCTGCAGCCTCTCTCCATTTAAAAAATGTGATTTTCTGTTCTTCCTGCCAAAGTGGACAAGCTCACATTTTTCCACATTATACTCCATCTGCCAAATTTTGTTCACTCACTTGAACCATCTACGTTCTTTTACAGACTTTGCATCCTCCTCAAGACTTGCTTTCCTCCCTGTGTTTATATCATTGGCTAATTTGGCTACAATGCAGTTAGCCCCTTCATTCAAGTCATTAATATAGATTGTAAATAGCTCAGGCCTTGACACCGATCCCTGTGTTGCTCCACAATTTACAGTTGCCGACCTGAAAATGACCCATTAATCCCGACTCTGTTTCCTGTTAGTTAGCTAATCCCCTATCCATACTAATATATCACCACCAGAACCATCACCTCTTAACTTATACAGTGACCTTTTTGTGTGGCACCTTATCAAATGCCGTTTGGAAATCCAAATACACTACATCTACTGGTTCCCCTTTATCCACCCTGCTTGTTACGTCCTCAAAGAACTTGAATAAATTTGTCAAACATGCTTTCCCTTTCACAAACCCATGCTGACTCCGACAGATGTATTATAATTTTCTAAATGCCTGGCTAATACCTCCTTAATAATGGTAACTAGAATTTTCTCTAGTTGCTCGCTTTGTAACTTGTGCATTCACTTCACCAATGCACATTCCAAGACTTGACTTTCAGTTTAAATTCTGGAAGGAAGGCAGCTTGAGGCAAGTTATTTCAAGCTGTGAAAGCAGCTTGTGAAAGATTGCAGCCTCTAGAGTCAAATATGCTGCATGCACATAGGCATGCCACGTTAATTACCTTTCATTGCTGCTCACCACTTCTGGATTCTTACATTTCAAGTGGAAACTCTCCATTAATTATCCGAAAACAATCCTCGACAGGTAAATAGCATCCAAAAAAATCTTTCAGACACTTGCTGTTGCCTTTGGATACGAGCATATTCCAACAAAAGCACAGATTTTAATGAAGATAGACAGTGATGATAAGACTGAAACAAACTTTAAAAAGATTAGATATTGAAATTGGCAATTAAAACTTAGTTTGAAGGTCCTTACAGGAATATATTTATGGATCTTGGGTGACATTGTTTAGTGAGTCAGAAGTTAAATAAGAATAGGTCTAGCATTATATTGTGGAGGTTTGCAGATACATAGAGCAGTGGAAATAGTTTCTAGGAATACCGTCTTCCTAGAACTGCTCTCTCTCTCTCTCTCCAGTCCTCCTTGAAAATACTGCTAGACCCTCAAGATCTGACCACAGGAAAGGCCACCTTCCAGGTGCTTCCAAATTCTAGAGCCACCTCAGTGATGGTAAGTGATGTCCCTTGTAATGCTGCTTGGCATTACACTTTTGTCCTTATTAAATGTTTGTAGGCAGCATTGGTGATATGATCAAATCAGATATATATTTCCCTGAGAAGCTTCTAAGCCAGGTTCTCAGATTACTGAAATAAAAACAGAAAATGCCAGAAAAGTTCAGAACTGGCAGCATCTGTGGAGAGAGAAACAGAGTTAACGTTTCAAGTCCGTATGGCTCCTTCAGAGCTGAAATTACTGAGATGTCTAAGGATTTGGTAGCATTATGAGTGATTCTGCAATGAGGATGCAATCTGGGAGCCTGGGGAAGGGGGTTCAGATTTCAGATTTGGCGGCTAGGGCGCAGTGCGGCAGTGGTAGATTGGGAGTTGCACGTGTTCGGCACTTTTGGGAGATGAACAAGAACAGAGGCCTTGTTTAGCTCATGTGTAGCATTTTAATGTTCTATAAACTATCTATATGTATATCTAGCATGAAGCAACTTTTTGCCTGAATGCAACTGTTGTGTTCCTTCTCGGATAGGTTGTTGGTGGAAAAAATCTTCGCTCAGTATCTTGTTCCACACAATCTGGAGACAGAAGAAAGAATGAAGTGTCTCTATTACCTTTATGCTTCCTTGGACCCAAATGCAGTAAAGTGAGTACTATTTAAAATTAAGTTTTATGCTGTACAGAATGATGAAAATTGCAGGACGAGAGGATCCCTGGTCGTCCATTTTCTTAATAGGCCTCTTGTGTGGCACTTTACTAAATGCCTTCCTGAAGTCCATAATATATTTACCTCTCTACTTTGATCAATCTTTTCTGTTGCCTCATCAAAGAATTCAATCAAGATAACCTCATAATTTTCCTTTAAATCAATACTGATTCTCCTTGATTAACCTAGCCTTCCCAAATGCAAGTTTATTTTGCCCCCAATGATGGTTTCCAATAACTTCCTCACCACCAATGTTAGGCTGACTGACCTGTAGTTTCCTATTTATCTTCTCACCCCTTTCTTGAATAATGATTAAACATTTAGCAGCCTTCCTGTTCTCTGGTACTTCTGCTGTATCCAATGAGGATTGAAAAATTGTGACCGATGCCTTTGATATTTCTAATGTTGCTTTTCTCACCAACCTGGGATGCATTCTGTTTGAACCATGTGACTTACTGACTTTCAGTAATGGTAATCTTTTTAGTACATCTTCTCTATCTATTACTATCCTGTCCATAAGCTACTTCCCTCTCCTCTTCTCATGTAACTTTCACATCATTTTCTTTTTGTGAAGATAGCTATAAAGTGCATATTTTACATTTTAGCCATAGCTTTGACCCTCACATGAAGATTCCCTTTGTCATTAATAGGCTCAAGTTATTTCCTAGCTAACTGTCTACAGTTTATATGTTTGTTAAAATATTTTAATGTTCAATTTACTGTTTCCTGCTATTTTCTTCTCAGAACCACCCTGCCTGCTGTATTACCCTTTTCAATTCCCTCCTATACTTATTATCTTTGTGGTTATTAACTGGATCTTGCTCCTGACATTA
This sequence comes from Carcharodon carcharias, assembly GCF_017639515.1. NCBI lineage: Eukaryota > Metazoa > Chordata > Chondrichthyes > Lamniformes > Lamnidae > Carcharodon > Carcharodon carcharias. Next base: position 138,668,982 of record NC_054467.1, on the reverse strand, counting down.
ACTGAATCTAGATCTTTTTTCCTTTTTCTGTTTTGATTTTTATTTTCTTTGTCAAATAGCTTTTGATGGCTCTACCTTTTCCCTTCAAAGGAGTATGCCCAGTTTGTACATAAGCAATCTCTTCCTTTAATGTCCTCCATTGTTCCACTTTGCTGCTTTACCCTGCAACCACCTTTTCCACTCTACCTGTGCTAGGTCCCTCTTAATGACCCTCGGTTCATCTGATGCTGAAACCCTCAGCCATTCCTTTGTTGCTATTAGACTTGAATATTCCATGCACTCCTGGTTGTTCTCCCATGTCCTGCCTCCCTAAACTTGGTGTGATCCAAAACTGCTGCTTGTGCCCTAACTTGATTAGCATCACCCCTGTGCTCACTGACCTACATTGGCTAAACAGCAATTCAGTTTTAAAAGTCTCATTCTTTTGTTCAAATGCCTCCATAGTCTTGCCCCCCCCCCCCCCCCCCAACTCCCCCCGCCCATTTCTGACATGGCCTCCAGCCCCACAACCCTATGAGGTCTGCACTTTGCTAATTGTGGCTTCTGGAGCATTCCTTATTTTAATTGCTCCACTATTGATGGCTGTGCCTTCAGCTGCCTGGGCTTAAGCTCTGCAGTATTTTGTAATGCTCTTGAAAGCACCTTGGGATATTCAATATGTTGAAGGCACTACATAAATGCAAGCTTTTGTTAAACTACTGAAATTAGTTCTCCAGTTGAGCATTTTTACCTTGGATATTTTCTGGTCTCTTTGCAGAATTACTTCAAACTGAATTATGTCGTGATTTTAGTTGGCTAAATGATCTTCTGTTGTAATACATTCCCCTTGCCCTACTTCATTAACTAGAACTCGATCCAGCACTGCTTGCTTCTTTGTTGGACTGGAGACGTATAGATTAAAGAAGTTCTCCTGTACAACTATCAAACATTCCTTTTCTTCTTTAAACCATGTTTTTTCCAATCTATATTAGGTCATTACTCATGTTTACACACCTTTTAAATTTTCTGTCATGTTTGCCCACCTTCCTACCTTGCTGTTTGGAGTTGTTAGTTTCTTGACTCGAGCCAAATAAATTCAGTCCTAGAACCACAAATATATCCTTTCGATTTAGAGCTGTAATATCACCCTGAATTAATACTGCCACAATCCCCCCACCCTCTTTTTACTCTGTCACTCCTGGATGCAGTACTTGGTAACCAAGAATATTAACCCATTCCTTGCCTTGTGCCATTGTCTTTTAATGCAACCACGTCATTGCCCCATGTAACAATTTGTGCCTGTAGCTCATCAATCTTTTTTGTTATGCCCTGGACTTTTGGCCCTTACAATTCTTGGAATTTATTACTTTTATCTCTATGCTCTGATCTCACTTCTGCTCTTTGCTGGTTTCATTGCCATTGCCACTGCCGAATTAGTTTAATTTTCCCCCAACAATACTAGTTTACTTCTCTGAAAGAATATTGGTCCTGGCTTTGTTCAGATGCAACGTGTTCTTGTTGCGCAAGTGCCCATTCTGCTAGAATTGGTCCCAATGCACCCAAGAGTCTGAAACCCTCTTGCACCACTACTCCAACTATGCATCAACCTGCACTGTATTCCTTTTCTAGACTCAATAGTACATGGCACTGCAAGTAATCCTGAGATTGTTATCTTTGTGGTTCTGTTTTATTATCTTTTTCCTAGTTCCTGAAACTCTGTCTGAAGGAGCTCAACACTTTTTCAACATATGTTATTGGTCCCAACATGGGCCACAACTTCTAGCTGATCCTCTTCCCATTGCAGACCATCCACTTGGGTGATATCCCTTACCCTGGCACCAGGGAGGTAACATACCATTCAGGAATCATGCGGTTACAAAAGTGTCTGTCTCTGCCACTACCCAACAAATCCCTTATGTCTACTCCATTTTTAGTCTTTTTCCGCATGTGCAGTCAAATCTCTCATAATGTTTGAAGTTTGGTTCTTACTGCATTCCTTCAAGGAGCCATCACACTCCCCTCCCTGTATTCAAAACTGAAAACTGGTTGATAAATGCCACTGGCTTGCAAGATTGCTTGTGTTTTCCTCCTGCCCTGTCTGGTGGTCACGATTCACTCTCCACACTGCTAGTTTCCCAGATGCACTGCACTGACTTCAGCCATTCCTCAAGCTTTGAACCTCTGAGTTACCTGAAGCAATGGGAGGTACTTCCTGCACACTTAACTATCCAGAACTCATGAAGTGTCTTGGAATTCTGACACAAAACAGGAAGTTTATGAAAAGGTTGCCCTGGCGGTCAACCTATTGACCCTGACCACAAAACACTTGGCATTAAATTCAAAGTTTAAGGCAATGATGTCGTAAGATGATGAAACTCTTAAGAAACTAATCTCTGAAAGACTTATGTAGTAGTAAGTTAACTAAAAATACTGGAAGTTATATCTATAAATATTAAATACAGTGGAAACTACCATCAAGTGAATTTCAACAATGCTAAACCAATTTAATAGAACAATTTAACACTAAGCTATTATCCACCAATCTGCCCTCTACACAGCAGTTCTTTCTCAGTTTTCCACATTAAGCTTGCATATAAACTGACTTTGACTTTATCTTCTCACACTGTTTCCTCTTAGGATTGCTCTCTCTGCTTTCACTCAATAAATTCCATTTAAAATTGTTTTGTGGTCTCTGCTTTAAAAGCCACTTGTAGTAGAGCATTTCTGTGTTGTAAAGTAACTCTGAAAAGTTTTTCTAGTTTTTGTTCTCGTATTTGCAGTGAATACATGCACATGGCAGTAAAGTGATCTTGAGTTCAATTTCCTGTCCCCCCCCCGTGGCATGTTTTGAAATTGAGCTCAGTATATATTTGTTAGATTGTCGCCGAGCTTAACCACGCAAGTTGCTATTGTAAAAACCGAATCCAACGAAGGGGCCTGTCATATGTGACAGGTTGACTCCATGTAGCTGACTTATAATGGCCTCTGAAATGGGCCAGCAAGCCATTCACTTGTGCAAAAAAAATCACTGATGCATGATCACCTTCTGAGGTAAACTAGGGATGGCCAATAATGCTACCTTAGAGGTCTTGCCTACAGTGGAAAACAATTATATTTTTAAAAAATGCAAAGGTCCCTTGCTATTTATTTTCCAACGAGTAAAAATCATATTTTTCTACTCACTTGGTTACCCATAGCTGTTTTCATACTTAGGGTGCAAAGATTGAAATTTATTGAAACACTCTGCTGGCTGGAGTCATACCTAGCACAAAGGAAGATGGTTGTGGTTGTTGGAGATCTGTCACCTCAGCTCCAGGACATCACTGCAGGTATTCCTCAAGATAGTGTCCCAGGCCCAAGCTGCTTCATCAATGACCTTCCCTTCCATCATAAGGTCAGAAGTGGGGATGTTCACTGATCATTGCACAATGTTCAGCACCATTTACTACAACTCAGATACTGAAGCAGTCCATGTCTAAATGCAGCAAGACCTGGACATCGTCCAGGCTTGGGCTGATAAGTGGCAAGTAACATTCGCCCCCACACGAGTGTCAGGTAGTGACCATCTCCAACAAGAGAGAATCCAAACATCGCCCCTTGATGTTTAATGGCATTAACATCACTGAATCCCCGACTATCAACATCCTGGGGGTTACCATTGACCAGAAGCAGAACTGGACTAGCCATATAAGTACTGTGGCTACAAGAGCAGGTCAGAGGCTAGGAACCGTGCGACGAGTAACTTGCCTCCTGATTTCCCCAAAGCCTGTCCACCATCTACAAGGCACAAGTTAGGAGTGTGACGGGATACACCCCACTTGCCTGGATGCGTACAGTTCTCACAACACTCAAGAAGCTGGACACTGTCCAGGACAAAGCAGTCCACTTAATTGGCACCACACCCACAAACGTTCACTCTCTCCACCACTGACACGCAGTAACAGCAATATGTACCACTTATAAGATGCACTGCAGGAATTCACCAAGGCTCCTTCAACAGCACGTTCCAAGTCCACAACCACTGCCATCTAGAAGGACAAGAGCAGCAGATGGATTGAAACACTACCACCTGGAAGTTCCCCCCCACCACCCTGACTTGAAAATATATCGCAATTCCTTCACTGTCACTGGGTCAAAATCCTGGAACACCCTTCCTAATAGCACTGTGAGTGTACCTACATCACATGGACTGCAGTGGTTCAAGAAGGCAGTTCACCACCACCTTCCGAAGGATAAACATGGCAAGTTTCAGGAACCTTGGAATGAAGGATAAGCATGGCAAGTTTCAGGAACCTTGGATAACGAAGGATATTGTGAGATTAGTCAAAAAGAAAAGGGACGCATTCGTAAGGGCAAGAAGGCTGGGAACAGATGAAGCCTGTGGAGAATACAAAGCAAGTAGGAAGAAACTTCAGCAAGGAGTCAGGGGGGCTAAAAGGGGTCATGAAAAGTCACTGGCAACCAGGATTAAGGAAAATCCCAAGGCCTTTTATACATATGTAAAGGGCAAGAGGGTATCCAGGGAGAGGGTGGGCCCACTCAGGGACAGAGGTGGGAATCTGTGTGTGGCGCCAGAAGAAATGGGAGAGATACTGAATGAATACTTATCAGTATTCACCAAAGAGAAGGACTTAGCGGTCGATTTGTCTAGGGAAGTGTGTGTAGATAGCCTGGATCATGTTGAGATCAAAAAAGAGGAGGTGTTGGGCGTCTTGAAGAATATTAAGGTGGATAAGTCCCCAGGGCCAGATGGGATCTACCCCAGAGTACTGAGGGAGGCAAGGGAGGAGATTGTTGGAGTTTTGACAGAAATCTTTGTATCCTCACTGGCTACGGGTGAGGTCCCCGAGGATTGGAGAATGGCCAATGTTGTTCCATTGTTTAAGAAGGGTAGCAGGGATAATCCAGGAAATTACGGGCCGGTGAGCCTTACATCAGTGGTAGGGAAATTATTGGAGAAGATTCTTTGTGACAGGGTTTACTACCATTTGGAAGCAAATGGGCATATTAGTGAAAGGCAGCATGGTTTTGTGGAGGGGAGGTCATGTCTTACTAACTTGATCGAGTTTTTCGAGGAAGTGACAAAGATGATCGACGATGGAAGGACAGTGGATGTTATCTACATGGATTTCAGTAAGGCCTTTGACAAGGTTCCTCATGGCAGACTGGTACAGAAGGTAAAGTTGCACGGAATCAGGGGTGACCTGGCAGGATGGATACAGAATTGGCTTGGTCGTAGAAGACAGAGGGTAGCAGTGGAAGGGTGCTTTTCTGAATGGAGAGCTGTGACTAATGGAGTTCCGCAGGGATCAGTGCTGGGACCTTTGCTGTTTGTAGTATACATAAATGATTTGGAGGAAAATGTAACTGGGCTAATTAGTAAGTTTGCAGACGACACTAAGGTTGGAGGAGTTGCAAATAATGAAGAGGATTGTCAAAGGATACAATGGGATATAGATCGGTTGGATTCTTGGGCGGGGAAATGGCAGATGGAGTTTAATCCGGACAAATGCGAGGTAATGCATTTTGAAAGGTCTAATACATGCAGGAATTATACAGTAAATGGCAGAACCCTTAAGTGCATCGACAGAGGGATCTGGGTGTACAGGTCCACAGGTCACTGAAAGTGACAATGCAGATGGATAAAGTAGTCAGGAAGGCATATGGCATGCTTGCCTTCATTGGCAGGGGTATTGAGTATAAAAGCTGGGAAGTCATGCTGCAGCTGTATAGAACCTTGGTTAGGCACACTTGGAATATTACGTGCAATTCTGGTCACCACATTACCAGAAGGATATGGAGGCGTTGGAGAGGATGCAGAGGAGGTTTACCAGGATGCTGCCTGGTCTGGAGGTTATTAGCTATGAGGGGGGGTTCGAGAAACTCGGATTGTTCTCACTAGAGCGACGGAGATTGAGGGGCGATTTAATAGAAGTTTAAAAAATTATGAGTGGCATGGACAGAGTAGAGTCAGAAGCTTTTTCCCAGGGTGGAAGAGGCAATTATAAGGGGACATAAATTTTAGGTGAGAGGCAAACTATAGAGGAGATGTGCGGGGCAAGTTTTTTACGCAGAGGGTAGTGAGTGTCTGAAATTTGCTGCCAGAGGAGGTGGTGGAAGCCGGTATGAAAGTGGTATTTAAGAGGCAGCTTGACAAATACATGAAGAGGATGGGAATAGAGGGATACGGACCCCAGAAGTGCAAAATGTTTTAGTTGATGGGCAATATGATCAGCACAGGCTTGGAGGGCCGAAGGGCCTGTTCCTGTGCTGTACTCTTCTTTGTTCTTCGTTCTCAATGGCAACTGGGGATGGGCAATAAATGCTGGCCTAGCCAGCGAAGCCCACATCCTGTGAATAAATAAAAAAAAATCTTTCAATGAGATCATCTCTCATTTTTCTAAACTTTAGAATATGGGCCGTTCTGTTCAATCTCTCCTCATGGGTCAACCTAGTGAACCTTTCAACCTAATCAATCTAGTGAACCTTTGTTGTGTCCCTCTATGGCAATTATATCCTCCTTTGGGCGTGGAGACCAAAAGCTGTACATACACAGTACACCATGTATGGTCTCTCCAAAGCTCTATACAATTACAGAAAAACTTGCTTATTGTACTCCAACCTTCTTGCAATAAAGGGCAACATGATCAATTAGCTCAGCTGGCTAGATGGTTGCAGAATGGTGCCAACTCCATGGATCAATCCCCATACTGGCTGTTGTAGCTCACAGAGGCCTGTCTTCTTGCCTTGCCCTATGCTTGCAGAGTGGTGCCCTTCAGGCTATACACAACCAATTGTGTCTCTCCAGCAGATGTTAGAGACCATGCGTGTTAACTTTGTTTCATGTTCAAGGATACCAAATCGCTCTGAACAGCAACATTTAATAGTTTCTCACTATTTAAAAAATATTCACTTTTTTACTCTTCCTACCAAATAACCTTACATTTTCTCACACTATATTCCATTTACATAAGAATACAAATTAGAAGCAGTAGTAGGCCATTTGGCCCCTTTAGCTTGCTCCAACATTCGATCAGATCAAGGCTGATCTGATTGTAGCCCTTGTGGCCTCAACTCCACTTTCCTGCTTACTTCCGATACCCTTGTTAGTCAAGAATCTATCTACCTCTGCCTTAAAACTATCCAATGACCCTGCCTCCACAGCTCTCTGGGGAAGAGAGTTCCAGAGACTTAGCCCTCTGAGGGAAAAAAATTCTCCCCATTTCTGTCTTAAATGGGAGACCCCTTATTTTTAAACGGTGTCCCTTAGTTCTCGTCTCTCCCACAAGAGGAAGCATCTTTCAGCATGCACCTTGTGAAGTCCCCTCAGGATCTTACACTTCAGTAAGATCGCCTCTCATTCTTCTAAACTCCAATGGATACAGGCTCAACCAGCCCAAACTTTCCCCATTAGATAACCTGCTCATCCCAGGAATTAGTCGAAGGCCTCTGAAATACTTCTAATGCAACTATTTCTTTTCTTAAATAAGGAGACCAAAACTGCACATAATGTTATGTTCTCACCAATGCCCTGTACAATTCTAGCAAAACATCCTTGCTTTCATAAAGGCAAAATACTGTGGATGCTGGAAGTCTGAAACAAAAACAAAAAATGTTGGAAGAATTCAGCAGGCCTGACAGCATCTAAGGAGAGAAAGACAGAGTTAACATTTTGAGTCTGCATGACTCTGAAGAAGAGTCATACGGACTCAAAATGTTAACTCTGCCTTTCTCTCCACGGATGCTGTCAGACCTGCTGAGTTTTTCCAGCATTTTTTGTTTTTATCCCTGCTTTCATATTCCCTTGCAATAGGCAACAACTTTCCATTTGCCTTCCTAATCACTTGTTGTATCTGCGTACTAACTTGGTCTAATTCATGTACCAGGATACCCAGATCGTCCTGTACCTCAAGAGTTCTGCAATCTCTCTCCATTTAAATATCTGTTGCTTTTCTATTCTTCCTGCCAAAGTGGACAAGTTCACAGTTTCCCACATAATACTCCATCTGCCAAATTTTTGCCCACTCTCTTAACCTACGCCTCTTTACAGAATCCTTACGTCCTCTTCACAACTTACTCTCCTGCCTATCTGTGTTACATCAGCAAATTTAACAACCATACATTTGGTCCCTTCATCCAAGTCATTGATATAGACTGTAAATAGTTGAGGCCCCAGCACTGATCCCTGTGGTACTCCACTCGTGACATCTTGCCAACCTAAAAGTGACCCATTGTTGTCTACTGTTTCCTGTTAGCTGACCAATCTTCTATCCATGCTAATATGTTACTCCCTACGCAATGAGCTCTTATTTTAAGTAGTAACCTTTCTTTGGCACCTTGTCAAATGTCTTCTGGAAATGAAGTACAGTACATCTGCAGCTTCATGTTTATCCATGTTGTCTGTTACTTCCTGAATGAACTCCAATAAATTAGTCAAACATGGTTTCCCTTCCATGAAACTATGTTGACTCTGCTTAATTGTATTGAGATTTTCTAAGTGACCTGATTTAACCTCCTTATTAAATTTCAGCATTTTCCAGAAGTAATACTGTTGAAGTTCTAGTGTCTTTATTTTTGTCTCCACTATTGAAAAAAGAAGCATCCTGCAGTTAAAAGCTTAGTTTTTTTCTGGCATAAAAATTGTCATGTCTGTTCTCGTATCACATGTTTTCAGGTATGTATATGTCTAACATCTGTTCTAATTTTAGCTTTTTTAGCATTGTTGAGATCAAAAGCTCACTATCATCCTAAATAACTATTTATCCCTCTATGGAAAATTCCTGATTAAACACATCTCAAAACAAATTGGCTTGCTATATGCCTCATCAATGAACCCTTAGTTGCTGCATCTTCCAAAAACTTGAGTATGCATAGTTGTTACGTTACTGGACAGGGAATCCAGGAGTTTGGGTTAATGATCAAACTGCATAAATAAATATGAAATAAAAAGCTGGTATCAGTGATGGTGATGATGAAACCACCAGCTTATTACAAAAAGCCATCTAGTTCAGTAAGGTCCTTCAGGGAAGAAACTCTGCCATCCTTACCAGCTGTGCTGTATGCAACTCTAGACCCACAGCAATTCCCTCTTAAGTGCCCTCTGAAATGGCTTAGCAAGCCACTCAGTTGCATCGGGTTAAGCAATAACTGCCCACACCTCGTGAGGTGGTGATCCCCTAAAGCTGGTAACTTACTTTTCACTGTAAAAGTATTGCCTTCATCTGAGAGTGTAGAATAATCATGTTCAGCACTGCAATGGCCTGAATATGGAGACAGTCAGTGCAAATTGAAAGCTTATGTCTGGCGTGGAGTGGTGTTACAGTGGGAGAGAGGGAGATAAATTGCATGACTGAACTAGCATAATGGCATGTAATTCTGCAAGGGATATTATGTGCCAGTGCATCATATCACCCACCACCCTCCCTCTCCAGAATCCAATTAGGAGCATTTGAACAGGAGTAGGTCATTGAGCCCTTCGAGCCTGGTCTGCCATTCAATGAGATCATGACTGATCTGTGACCTAACTCCATGTTCTCCGATTGTGTATGAAGGTTAAACCACTTTTGAAGAATATAGGAATCAGCTAGGATAGCTATTCTCTAATGCAGCAATCAGAACTAGTAGGGGAGGTGGTTGCTTGTTGTGTATATGTGTGCCTGTGTGAGAATTAAACTATGATACAGCTCCAAATCTTGATTTTGCCCACAGAGCATTGAATGAAATGTGGAAGTGCCAAAACATGTTACGGAGTCATGTCCGGGAGTTATTAGACCTGCACAAACAGCCTGCTGTAAGTTTTACTAACATTATAATAACATTCGATGAGAATGTCATCTTGATTGATCAAAATGGGGAATGTTCCCTATTGTTTTATAATTTATTTTAGTTTAAAGTACAGTATGGATAACAAAACTTGAAAGTGAACTTTTCAACCCCCTCCAACTTGTCCCCAAAATTTGGAAAGTTGTGGGTTCAAATCCCACTCATGATTTGATCGTATAATTTAGACTGATGCTGCATCACAGAACTGGGGGAATGCTGCACTGTCAGAGGTGACGTTTTTCCAGTGAGACGCTAAGCAGGAATCCTGTCTGCCATGTGAGTTGATGTAAAGGTCACGTGGCAGTATTTAAAAAGAACAGGGGAGTTCTTCTGGTATTCTATCCAATATTTAAGTGGCAACCAAATTACTGGAACAGCCTATTATCTCATGGTTTGTTGGGCCTTGCTATTTGTAAATTGGCTGCTGCACACTTGCTAACATCATAATGGTGACTACACTTCAAAAGTACATTAGCCATAAGACATCTGTGGCATCCTGAGATGGAAAGCATATGATAAACGCAAGTTATTTTACTCTTATGATTTGTAATTGATTATATCTGTAATATTGAATAATTGATTATAATTTATTCCTCTAATTTCAAGGTACCTTTCTGATTTTGATTCTGTGATTATTGATTTTTTTTTGATTCTTGGTTATTGGAATGATGGCAAAGTTGGAGGAACTCCTGTCTCCTAAGTGACTAGTTTTTACAATTTCATCACTAACATTAATATTGAAAATGCTAATATTGCAGTAATAAAGTTAACCAAGCAACATAAATAGCTGCACCTGGAGTGGTCTGCACACTATGCCTGCTATTCTTTTAAACAGAAGGAAAATTTTGTTTCTCTAATTTTTAACATTTATTTTCTTCCAGTCAGAGGCGAACAATACTGCAATGTTTGCCAAGCTAATGGCTATAGCAAGTAAGTACTTGGTTTTTCTCATAGTTTTTTGGGATCAAAGCATTTGATTCTAAAAGGATTTCCAAAAGTTGCTTATTTGTCATTTGACTCCAATGCAAATAAGCAGGTCACACAACTCAATAGTATAAGGTCACTAGGCTATCTTGTTCTCATTTCATAGATGTGATCCTCTTGATAAAATATGTGAATAATCCTGTTCCATAATTTTTGTAGTCCGATGTGTTCAAGCCTGTCAAAATATCGTCATAGATGGTTTTACCTTTTCACTTGAGCTTTTCCCAATTAAAGCAATGCAAATAAGAAGTAAGGTTTTAAGGATTTCACAGCATTCTTCTGTTTTTGACCATTTTCTCCTGAAACAGACAGATGCCATCATGATCATCATACTGTCCCCTGCTACTACAACATTCCTTTTTGCTCCCCCCACTTGAATGGCCTCCTGCAGTCTCTGCTCTCGTCCGCCCAAGCTGCAAGAATGTTGAACCTGTTGGACAATTGCAAGGGATGAGGCTTCTCCTTCTGGGGTCCCATACTTGCCTCTTAAGTTACATGCTCCTGTTCCTGACCACAGACCAAATTTGAAATACATAGCCTAAGGGGTGTGACTGCCTTCTGCAGCCAAGTGTCCAGGCAACAGGCCCCCTCCCGATGCAACACAATGTCTGAAGCTCGGACTCCAGTTCACCAACTTGGAACCGAAGTTTGTCAAGTTGCAGACACTGAAGGAAGATATGGTTGCCATGGATCTCACAGGTATCCAGCAGCACCCACTTGCAACAACTGCAATACATCATCTACCTTCCAACTTTATTTTGTTGTATGCAACTAATTAGGTTTCAAGTTAGATTATCACTCAATGATTATCCAGTTATATTGTGGAGTTTAACTAATTATGCTATAAATTTAATATAAATTTTATATCTCCCCAGTACTAGTTTAAATTACTGTACTGCCCCAGTTTAGAGGGAGGGAAAACACTTAAAACTCACCAATTACCTACTTGTACACCTAATCAGTGCTTCCAGGCTTCACCTCTTAGGTCTCACCGTGTCCAGCTCCCTCTGTTGGATCCTTTTGTAAAAGGCTAGAACAGCACCTCCCTCGTTGTGCCAAATGCCCTCGCTGAACAGTCTTGCTGCACTTGGACTCGAGCTGCTACCTTAGTGCGAATTTATGCGTGTGCTGCGATTTCATCTGCTAAACCTCTTGTGTTTATAGTATCTCATTCCAGTGAGATGAGTCAGCCACTGCTGGCTAGAGAACCAGTTCTAAGCAGTTACTAATTAACTATCCTTTAGGTGCCTCAAGGCAGGGACCTTGTTTATCACTGAGTAAGACTGACAAAAACTAAAATTTTCAATTACAGTTAAGTTAAATCCTAAATGTAAACTTGACTAGATTTTAGAAAGAGATCAACCCTTAAAACCCCTTTACCAAATTCCTGGATTAAAGCACTCAATCTCGCTGCATTCAGTTTCCAGTTGCCACTAAGATAACTGGAGTAAAAAAAAAAGAAAATCATTTTTACCTTGTATTATTTGGCCTTGTATTTCTTCAGATTGTGGCAATAAAACTGAACTTCTAAAAATTCGAAACTTACAGAACTAGAAATTAGATTTGAGCAAAATTACATCACCGTTAAGGAAGCTTTTTGATCCTGTTTATGATTATTGACAATTTCTTATCCTTTTAAATGTAGCCAGTGAAGTTTTTATTCCATTTCTTTCCTTTCCACTCCTCTCTTCCATCTTTTCTATATTCCTTTCCCACTCCCTACCCGAAAAAGTGCACTGTTTTTTGCAGAGCATGATCCAACAGTACAGATTTTATGACCTCTACAGATATTGCCTTGCAATCTAACAATAAGCACATTTTGGGAAGGTGAAGTTAGATAATATCCTTTCTTGCCAAGGTAAAATACTTCTCTTCTGTGAGGTGCTCCGCTAGGCTGACAACAGCACACATGAATGAATATAAATAGGATTGGTTCTTCATTATTCATTATTAATTCTTCTATTATGTTTCACATACCATGGATAATTTTAGTTATCTTTTCAGGAAAACCTGAGGAATGTTTTTATGTAACCTTCCATGGCTGTACATTATTGTTAGCATTAGTTGTCATTGCAAAAATAATGCATCATAAATTTACTTTGTTATAATCTGCGAGAAATGGTAAGAACTCTGGGGGCTTAACAATATAAAGCAGAGTGATAAATTCAATATCAGAAGAATAAAGAACCCGATTTAGCATTACGGCCAATACATTAAACTATGTAACAGCTGGATATGCCCACAACAATGCATGCAATCCTGTTCTCTGTTTGCTCTTTTTGGTGGTTTGATTAGGTTTTTCCTCAAAGAGATGCAATGGGAGATTTGATAGAGTTAGATCTGCTTGCTTTTCCTTCTCTTAAATGCTTGCTGTAGAATGGCAAAGACAAGAGCAAGTGCCTGTTGTATTGGTGGGGGAGCAGTACCTCTTGTGAGAATACCTAAAGAATTGGTCAAAGTTCTCTGCAAGACCTGTAGGTTTTCACACGGAACTAAATGAACAAGCAAGAGTAGGGCGGATGGTTGTTACCTTAATGCCTTGGCATAATATGCATCCGTCTCATTTCATTGTCTGAATACGCAATTGACAATAGTTTTTGTAAAAAGCTGGTCTGCCCCATCGTTCCTGGAGATTATTTTCAACATCATCACAGGTAATCCCCTCCCCACATCTTGGTATTGGGAAATCAGAAATATGGGCTTACTCTCTGAGCAGCTTGCTATATTTACCAGAAGTAATAAGTTGAAGGGTAAATTTTTACAAGCCCGCTGATATCCAGCTATGCTTCATTAAATTTCCATGTTCTTAACCTAAGTTACTGAAGAAGAAAGTTTGCAAGCTGTTTGTTGTAAAACAGCTTGAAGTTCTGATGCCACAGCATTGTTGACTGTAGATTGGAAATTGGTAAACTTTATTATCCAATAAGCTGGACAATATTGTCACATTATGAAGCATTCAAAGTTCCACGCTGTTCATTAACCACCTATGAAGTCTTACAGGCACAAGACCAGTGATTTTACCTTGACTGTTAGTATGGATACCAAATCATGCCACATACTTGTTTGGATTTGTTAATTTACTGTTTGGGTAACAAAAACAAGTAGACAAGTCAATGAGTTTCTCGGCAGAGAATATAATCTGTAATTGCAATCATTGTTCTGAATAGAATACAAAAGTCTAGCATGAATATAATTTTATGTAGCGAGAAGATCCTCGGAATTGCTGTTCTGAGTAAGTTTAAAAGTAAATGTTCAAGATCCAGCCTTTCATGACAATCTCAATCTGTCTGCTTCTCAATGTAACCAATCATGCCCATGCTTCAAACATAAGCTTTGCTAACCCTATGTAAGACTGTCATGTTGAATTTTCAATTTGGTGGCATGAAATCCCTCCATTTTAGCAAGCTGCATCGCCTTACAAAGTTTTTACAATGTTGAGTACAACAGGGCTGTTCTTTCCCAATTTTTAAACTTGAGTGATTGCTCTAATCACTTCTTTGCCTGTTACGAAAACATACCTGGTCTGGGCATCTTGAGAACTGTTTTCTGGCTCCTGTATACCTTTTGGAAGCTAGCTGTTCACCATAGGACTAAAGATCCGCTTCACATCAGAATTGTCGGTCAGCTTGAAAATAAGAGTGTTGTCCTTCAAATTGCCTTTGCCGGCAGCAAAAATATAGCTGATAACCATCTATCAACACCACAAGAAGGTGTAGGCCCACCTTAAATGGCTGCCTGGCAGAATGAGATCATCGTTGAGATGCTGCCCTTAGTAACCTGGAAAAACATACTTTCCAAGACTTTGCTTTGGTAGGATTTGGATTGCAAGCCTCACTGTTCTGTCTTATACCTGTTAGAGAGATTTTTAAGCACTAGATGCTGGTTAACCCAGTGAAAATTGTCATGCCACAGTTAGGCTTTGTGTCTGAAACCGCACAACAGTCAGCTTTTATTTTCCCACGATAACACTTCATAAGGTCCTGGAGTGCAACTTGGCTGTCTTTAAATGTTCTTCTTGAATGGTGCAAGTACTCTGAACCCATGAAGGTTGCACTGAGACTGTCATTTGTCCATTGCCAGCTCTGATCCTATGATTTGATTGTCTGTCTTGCTCCAAAACAAATGCAGAAGGCCTGTAGATTTTGTATTTTAGAAAGTATTTCTCTTCCTGAGAGAGAACACTGGCTGCTCTGCCTCATTACTTCTTAGATGTGGTCGAGAGCCTCTTTTGAGGAATTGTTCTTTGGGACATAGTTCTGGCATTGAGATTTCAGAATACTTGGAAGTGCATGGTAAAATCGGGCAAAGTCAGCATGGTTTCATCAAGGGGAGGTCAAGTCTGACAAATCTGTTAGAATTCTTTGAGGAGGTAACGAGTAGGTTAGACAAAGGAGAGCCAATGGATGTTATCTGCTTGGACTTCCAGAAGGCCTTTGACAAGGTGTCGCACAGGAGGCTGCTCAGTAAGATAAGAGCCCATGGTGTTAGAGGCAAGGTACGAGCATGGATAGATGATTGGCTGTCTGGCAGGAGGCAGAGAGTGGGGATAAGGGGGCCCTTCTCAGGATGGCGGCAGGTGACCTAGTGGAGTTCCGCAGGGGTCAGTGTTGGGACCACAACTTTTCACTTTATACATTAATGATCTAGATGAAGGAACTGAGGGCATCCTGGCTAAGTTTGCAGATGATACAAAGATAGGTGGAGGGAGACTGCAGAAGGATTTGGACAGGTTAGGAGAATGGGCAAAGAAGTAGCAGATGGAATACAACGTGGGGAAGTGTGAGGTCATGCACTTTGGTAGGAAGAATAGAGGCATGGACTATTTTCAGAATTCAGAAGTCTGGAATGCAAAGGGACTTGGGAGTCCTAGTCCAGGATTCTCTTAAGGTTAACTTGCAGGTTGAGTCAGTAGTTAGGAAGGCAAATGCAATGTTGGCATTTATTTCTAGAGGACTAAAATATAAAACTAGGATGTGCTACTGAGGCTTTATGGGGCTCTGGTCAGACCACATTTAGAATATTGTGAGCAATTTTGGGCCCCATATCTCAGGAAGGATGTGCTGGCCCTGGAGAGGGTCCAGAGGAGGTTCACGAGAACGATCCCAGGAATGAAAGGCTTAACATAAGAGGAACGTTTGAGGACTCTGGGTCTATACTCGATGGAGTTTAGAAGGATGAAGGGGGATCTGATTGAAACTTACAGAATACTGAAAGGCCTGGATAGAGTGGATGTGGGGAAGATGTTTCCATTAGTAGGAGAGACTAGGACCCGAGGGCACAGCCTCAGTAAAGGGAAGACCTTTTAGAACAGAGATGAGGAGAAATTTCTTTAGCCAGAGAGTGGTGAATCTATGGAATTCATTGCCACAGAAGGCTGTGGAGGCCAGGTCATTGAGTGTATTTATGACCGAGATAGATAGGTTCTTGACTGCTAAGGGGATCAAAGGTTACAGGGAGAAGGCGGGAGAATGGGGTTGAGAAACTTATCAGCCATGATTGAATGGTAGAGCAGACTCAATGGGCCAAAAGGCCTAATTTCTGCTCCTATGTCTTATGATCTTATGGCATACCTGTTACCAACTAACTGTCTACTCCATCTATATTGTACATTGGGAGCCCACTGGTGTGAATCATTTCAGTGAAGCTTTAAAAGAGCGCCTTGGCCGATAGTTTGGTGGAGTAGCAAGAACATTAAAAAAAAGGAACAGAGGTAAACCATTCAGCCCCTCGAACCTACTCCACCATTCAATATAAACATGGTTGATCTGTTTGTGTTTCTATTTCCACATTCCCATCTACCCCCGATAATCTTTGATTCCCTTGCCGAACAAGAATCTATCTATCTCTGCCTTAAAAATATTCAATGAACCCACCTCCACTGCCTTCTGAGGCAGAGTGTTCCATAGTCTCACAACCCTCATAGAAAATATTTCTCCTCATCTCTGTCCTAAGAGAGCGACCCCTAATTTTAAAACATTGGCCCCTAGTTCTGGACTTGCCCACAAGAGGAAACATCCTTTCGTCATCCATCTTGTCGAGGCTGCTCAGGACCTTGTATACTTAAATCAAATCACCCCTCACTCTTCTAACTCCAGTGGAAATAAGCCCAGTCTATCCAACCTTTCCTCATAAAACAACCCGCTTAATCCAGGTATCAATCTACTAAACCTCCTCTGAACTGCCTCCAATGCATTTATAGCCTTCCTTAAATAAGGAGACTAGAACTGTACGCAGTATTCAAGGTGCATTCTCACCAATGCCCTGTATAACTGAAGCATAACATCCTTACTTTTATGCTCAAACCCTCTTGTAATAAAGGATAGCATTCTACAACAGTTTCACAAAGCTTTTACCTCTGCTTAAGATCATAGTCAAATTTGCTATTCCCTTCCAGAGAGATTATTTTAGGGCAGATATAATATTCCCTTCTAGAGAGATTGTTAGGGGAGTTAGCTATGATATGTGGAGGGTAATAACAAAGAACAAAGGTAGATTCTCTTCCTTTCGGTCTAGCAATCAATCTTCCAACTGTTATCTTCCAAATATATATCTGCCACCTACTTTCTCTTTGGACCTTGTCTGGAGGCTACATCTAAATTCCTCAATTTATTTATTAATGGTGTACATGCCTGCTTTGTTTCCATTCTAATTCTAGAACTACTGAAACTTCTCAGTGGTGAGAAGCATATGTTGTTGTGGTTAATTAACCTTGCTGTTGACTTCTTTACTAACTATCTGCTTTTTCAACAAAGCAAAAAAATCCATAAAAATGAATCCTCCTGCTTGGGTGAAATGCAGCTTTATGGTCACATTGCTTAACCTTGTGCTACTTACCAACTGGCTGATAAAAATGAAGATACCAACATGAGGGCAGCACTGTTGTAGGGCACGGGCAGGGGTGGTCACGGGTTCCATTTGAAAAGTTTCTTAAAGGGACAGGCACCCCTGTGATTTCCCTGGCATGCCAAAGTTAACTTAATTGGGAAAGCAAAGGTGACTCGCTTAAGGGTAAGTAAACTACCGCTTAGAAATTTATGGGTGCAGAGATTAGATATTGACAAATTAAATTGGATTTTGGAAATGTTCAATAACAAGCTTTAGAAATAAAAATTCTAGCAACTGTAAGGAGTGAGCGTTGTTTACTATATATAATCTTTAAAATCTGTTATGTCTGCGAGCAGAAAATTTGCCTGACCCAGGAAAAGCACAAGATTTCATGAAGAAGTTTAACCAGGTCCTGGGTGATGATGAGAGGCTACGGGCTCAGTTGGAGCTGCTGATTAGTCCAGCATGTTCATGTAAACAAGCAGAAGTTTGTGTGGTAAGGTGACATTATCACTGTATGTGGCTTTTGCCTGTTATTAATTACACTGATCAGATACTATTTCATCAATGATGCAATGTTTTAAGGGGAAGTTGGTTAAGTACATGAGGGGGTAAAGGATAGAAGGATATCTTGATGGGGTGAGATGGAGGAAAGTGGGAGGGGGCTTGTGTGGAACATGAACACTGACGTGGACCTGTTGCACCAAATATCCTATTTCAGTGCTGTAAATCTTGTAGATTTTCCTGTAGCAGGGCATGTAATGTGATCTGCCATTCGTTAGCGTTGCTTCTTTAGCTGAAAAACTTTTTGCCCACAAATTTGCTGGAAGTATAAACTGATAATGGTGCAGTGAGGAAAATGTCATTTGGGATCTGAGTGAACAAGGCAACTAACAGGACATTCCCATAACCAATGAGATTTAAGGATTGGAAAATAAACGGCTGAAGAACTGAGAAAGGTGAATTCAATGCTAGATCAAACACGGGGCAACGAAAGATTTGATTGCCAGAGAAAAAAAAGGCAGGAGGTAAAATACAAAGAAATATAAAATTATAACTTTGACATTTTAAATTTCTAGAATTAATGAAAAATCTCCTAAAACAATTCATAATCTGAAGGAATGAGACTTCACATCGGTAATCATTAATTTCCAGTGCCAGAGGGATTGATTGACAGTTACAAACTTAGTGCATCATTAAAAGGGTACTTATAATTAGTAGCCACAAGTATTTATGGCGAATTTGGTTCATATCTACTACTCAAATATGATATTACATTCAATACATGAGAATGGTGAGGCAGACAGTGAAATGCCATTTTTACAAAACTAATGATGGTGCAACTCAGACACCAACGTTTAGATATTCATGTTTATCCACATACCTGTCCTGTGTCTCAAATTGCTGTGCCATATTGATACAAATAGCAATATCTATTAGCCTCACTTTATTTTGATGGCAAAATTTGGCCATGAGTATTCCCTCACCACATTTTTTCCCCTTACACCGCACCCAATCTGTGGCTCACCACCCCAAAAAATGTTGATTTTGTATATTTATCAGAAGTTAGATTTATTGCTATTGAGTGCGAAGTTCAGTGTCACTTTTGTTTAAAATTAACAAAAATTTAGGCTCTCTTCAACCCTACTCACCATTTTATTTCCAAACCTTGGTGATTCTACAGCACAGTGACCAGAAAGCTCAAATATATATAGTTCTACTTTCACACCAGAAAATATACACCCTTGGCATTGCAAAAAAAAAAGTCAAATGCCGTCGGTCGTAAAGAAAATAAACCTTCACATAAAAAAATGGTTAGGCATGTTTCAAAGTTCCCTTAAGAAACGTCTAAATTTTGAAAGGAACATATTTCATTTTCAACACCAACATATTAAATACATCAATTGACTCTGAAAAACTTTATATTTTTTCAACTTTGTGCACAACAGTGGATTAAGGGAAGGTCTAATTGATGGTTCCTGACTCTAAAAACCCCATTTCTCTCTTTCCCCCCCCCCCCACTGACCTCACATTTCACCATTCTGTGCTGATATTCTCAAGAATTGCCTTGAAAGGATATGATTGGTCCAGAACTGCCCACCAGTTGATCAAATTAGTTCAAATAGATCAGCCTTATCCAACCTTTTTGCATGAGGGACCGCGTTTCACGCCCCCAGTCTCAGGGTGTTCACTTACTCAAAGTACCAAGAGATTCCTCCCTGCATTGGTCCCACTGTTGCTGCAACCGCCACTCTGCCATCTTGACTCATGTAGTTGTTTGATTGTCCACCATATTTCATGACTGAATGATACAGGGCTGCAGAGCTTTGACCTAATCTATTGGTTGTGGGATCACTTTGCTCTGTCTGTCATATCCAGTCTCAACTGTTTGGTATGCATGTAGTCCTGTGTTGAAGCTTCACCAGGCTGGCACCTCCTTTTTAGAAATGCCTGGTGTGCCCCTGGCATGCTCTTCTGCACTCTGCATGGGTCCTGACTGGAATAGTAGAGTGAGGGAAATGCCAGGCCATGAGATTACAGTGGTGGAATACTACTCTTCTAGTACTTACGGAACACAGTGCCTCATTGATGCCTAGTTTTGAGGTGTTACATTTTGTCTGAATCTATCCCATTTAACTTGGTGGTACACAACACAATGGAGGGTGCTCTCAGTGTAAAGACAGGACTTTTCTCTACAAGGACTGTGCAGTTGGCATTTCACAGGGCAAATAAGTGTTAACTATATTGTTGTAGTTTGGAGTTATACATAGACCAGACTTGTTAAGGACAGCAGATTTCTTCCCAAATGGATATTAGTGAACGAATAGGTTTTTACGACAATCCACCGATTTAATGGTCACCATTACTGAAACTAGCTTTTTTACTTCAAGTTTATTAGTTAATTAAATTTAAATTCCACCAGCTGCTGTGCTCTCTAGAGCATTGTCCAGGCCTGTGGATTACTAGTAACATTACAACTACACCATTAAACAATGCTTTTTATTTATTTATTAGAGAGAAATTACACGTAAACTAGCAAATCCTAAACAGCCTACTAATCCCTTCCTCGAAATGGTGAAATTCTTACTGGAAAGGATTGCACCAGTACACATCGATTCAGAAGCTATTAGGTATGCTTTTCAAAATATTTGTTGTTAAGTAAAACAGTGTTTTGCAAAGTTTGTTAATGCTGAGTGTATGACTGAAATATTGGTTGTGTGAATTTAATAACTAACACTTAAAAAAGGATTTAAGTCTTTTTTGTCTATCAGAATAAATATAAAGTAATTCAAATAATACTATAAATTTAATTATTTTATCAGTGTTAAGTCTTACATGTTTTTGTACCTTTGTAGATCAGGGATGCCTGCTGTACCTTTTAAATACCTCTGGGACAGTATTGCTGATTTATTTTTTGTCTCATGAGTAGAAGTTATAATTGCACTTCTTTTTACACTTGCTGACCATTTTGCATGCATGCCTTTCTCATTCCTGCATTCTGCTTGCCTATTGTTTCTTGATGCTTGTCTGTATAGTTGTAAGAATTCACCATAATGCAGTCAAGAGGAGCTTGCTAACCTATAGGAGCAAAGCACACATTGCTGAATTGAATAAAATTGTACAAAATATTAACTGAATTTAATCGTTTTAGAAATTAAGTTTTGTCTTGCAGCAATTTAATTTCAGCAACTAGCTGTAATATTTTTCAGAAGAAGCTTTTAACTGCTAAGGAGATAGTGAGAGCTATAATTTAGCTAACATGTTAATTAACTTATTTTCCCCTTCCATTGAAGTATAACAATAATTGCAAGTTCACTATATTACTGGTTCTGTAATTGTGCTTTTTCATGGTTAAACTGATTAATGTACAGTGTCTGAGTTGTATTTATACTGCGACTTTAGTGTCAGTACAAAACCATTTTGCTTTACACTAGCATCATAATGTAAATGTAGCATTGAGCCCAGAATCTGTGTGACCTAGCAGTAAAATGAAGTAGAGTGAAGCTTCCTGAAGCAACTGTGTTCCTAAACTTCTGATATTCTCGTCAGCTATATAATGGAGAGCTACCTTCATTGTGGTGGAGAGACCTATTTTGGGCACTTATCACTGCAGCTGCATTGGTGGCAAACAGGAGTACCTACTTTGTGGATGACCACCCCTTATAGGATACATAGTGTCAGATTGATGAAGCTAGGGATGACCATCCCTGCAACTGATATTTAAGGAATAGGGCATATTCTTAGAGTGGTATTCCTGCCATGCCTATTTACAAGAAAATTGGACACAGACTTATCTGTCAGCTGTAGTCTGACAAGTCTGAAAATTGGAGTTTGGAGCAGTTTTTTTCATTCTCCAGAATTCCTGAAATATCAGGCACATTACTAGTCTGCCCATCTTTGAAGATACAGCATGATAAAATGGGTTTCTGGATGATCTAATCCAACACCCTGCAAATCAGTCTCTGGTACTTAAAACAATTTGCATTTGCATCGCTCCATTAACACAAAAAACCCACAGATGTTCACAGGTGGAAGGAAAATAGGGAAACTGCACAGGGAAACTGCATAGGGAGTTGCACAGTTCGCAGAAAAATCTGCATTTTTAAAATTCACTTGTTTTCATTCAAATAGCCTTAACTGTTAAACTACAGATGTTTTGTACATTTTGCAGCTCTTTAGTGAAACTAATGAACAAATCCATAGAAGGGACTGCAGATGATGAAGAGGAAGGTGTGACACCCGATTCTGCAATCAGGGCAGGCTTGGAGCTGCTTAAGGTATTCGCTATTAAAATTTCTGATCGTAAAGCTCTAAACTTCATACCAGTTTAAATTTTGAGTTTCAGTACTTTGTGTAGCACCTCCAGGAAGGGTGAAGACCTTGTCTTTGTAATTGTAATTTGTATTTGTATTTTGGCAGGCTGACCTAATTTCACTTTGCCGTCTAATTCGATTGTTATATCATGAAACTTTGAAAAATTTGTAGTCATAATGAATCAGCTTCTAGGTTTTGTTTTAAAATGAAAGTCCCTGTTGAAGACAATTATTTTGGCAAAATGGTTTATTCAAAAAAAATTAGGGCATTATGTTAAAGAAGAAAAGGTTAATTGAAAAATCTTTCATTATCTTCTCCCAATCACTGTCCTACAGGTTTTATCATTCACACACCCCACCTCCTTCCACTCTTCAGAGACATATGAATCGCTCTTGCAGTGTCTAAAGATGGAGGATGATAAAGTAGCTGAAGCTGCCATTCAAATCTTCAGAAACACTGGACACAAAATAGAGACAGACCTTCTGCAGATTCGTTCGTAAGTCCCCTATTTGGAAGAAAGCATTCTTTACAAGAGAAAATTTGCGAAGTTGTATGTGTTCCAAGTAGTCAATTATAGATAATGCAATTGTAGAAAAATTTTATGTATGTGCATGGTTAGATGTCTAGTAACATTACCCTCAATAAGTCATTGGGTATGCCATGTCTTCTGATACTTGATTTTTTGGGCCTGACTGGACTGCTCCACATTGCATTTTGTATCTGCATCATATAGTTTTTGTTCTCCTTTCTTGTGTTTTAACTGGCTTTTATTTGTTTTCCATGTTTCTTTTCTTTTGTATGTGGGCCGTATGGTCAAAAACTGGGTGAGTGATACAGGTAAGATGGAAGGAGGTTTAGTGGAAGGATCTGGCGAAGATGTTGGCAGCAAAACAAAGCCATGTGAAACAGATGGTGCTTTACCACCTTGTCCCAAGTTGTCTCCAATCATCCAGCTCATTTCGTGCTCTCCACTTTGCTCTGTCCTCCCATCACACACTCTAACTCTCTCAATTGTATATACTCATATTGCCCATTATATGTACCATTGTGCCCATTATATGTACCATTATGCCCATTTTATGTACCATTGTGGACCATCACTCTTGTCATCTTTAATGGTGTGCCTTTTGCAACTTTTGTTCATTCCCCAAAGTCCATCTTACTATTTGTCTGCTTCCCTTCTCAGCCAGTACTGGACTTCTTGGTGCTCTTTTCTAGTTCACTTGCTATATTTAAAACACAGGTTTATACAATTTATCTGCTAACTGGGTGAGATATTGACCATGAAACAGAGCTCCCTGCAAATGCAGTAATGAGGGTAAAAATTAGGTTTTGGAGAAAAAATGCATGTTTTTCTTAAGGAGCCAGTGACATCAAATCATGGCAAAGGATTCCGTAATTCAATCCATTGATCACACCAAAGCTTTTTGTACTCAGATTGGGCCAAACACAACCCAATGGCAGCCACTAGCAGTGAAGTTTCTCTGCATGCATGCATGTGAAACTAAACAGAATGACAACCAGTTAACTGTGGGTTGAGTATATAAAAAATGGTCAGGTCCATCCAACCAACCTTAGTTGCCTTGGGCATCACTCAACACTGCACCCAAAAGCCATGCAATCTCCTGGCAGAGGCGGAATACCCAAAGAATAGGAAGAGGTTACTAACACATTGAGTGTTGCAATATTCAGTGAAATCATGGCTAACCTGTGACCTAACTCCATATGTTTTCCTTTACTCCAGATTTCCACCTCTGTCGTACAACCTTAAAATCTTTTGGGTAGCAAAAATCTATCACTCATTTTTAAATTGACCTTGCATCAATCAGCGTTTCACAAAAGAGTTCCAGACTTTTACCACCCTTTGCACGTAGAACTGTTTCCTAATTTCATGCCGGAAAGGTCTAGCACTAATTTTTATACTACGCCTCCAAGTCACTTCAGCCAGCAGAGAGAGTTTCTCTCTACCCTGTTTATTCACTTGAATATTTTGGAAACTTTTGACTAAATGACAACTTAGTATTCTAAACTGCAGGGAATGTAATTATAGTTTGTGAAAGCTCTCGGAATTTAACTGTGGGCGAGATCATTCTTGTAAATCTATGCTGCATGTCCTTCAAGGCCAATCTTCTTCCTCTGATGTGGCATCTGAAACTGCTCACATTACTCCAGGTGTGGTGTAACAAGGGCTTTTTAAAAAATCCTTCGTGTGATTTGAGAGTCCCTAATTCCTCTTAAGGTCACCTTCTTGAACCACTGCAGCCCTTTTGGTGTAGGTGTATCCATGGTGATGTTAGGAAGGAGTTCCAGGCTCTTGACCCAGCGATAGTGAAGGAACAGTGATATAGTTCCAAGTCAGGGTGGTGTGTGGCTTGGAGGGGTGCTTGCAGATGGTGATATTCCCATGCATCAGCTGCCCTTAGGCTTCTAGGTGATAGAGGTCGTTGGTTTGGAAGGTGCTGTCGAAGAAGCGTTGCTGAGTTGCTGTAGTGCATCTTGTAGACGGTACACACTGCTGTCACTGTGCGTTGATGGTGGAGAGGGTGAATGTTTAAGGTGGTGGATGGGGTGCCAATCAAGCGGGTTGCTTTTTCCTAGATGGTGTCGAGATTCTTGAGTGTTGTTGGAGGTGCACTCATCCAGGCAAGTGGAGAGTATTCTATCATAACCCTGCCTTGTGCCTTGTAGATGGTGGACATAATTTGGAGAGTCAGGAGGTGAGTTACTTGTGGTAGAATTCCCAGTCTCTGACCTGCTCTTGTAGCCACAGTACTCGTATGGCTGATCCAGTTCAGTTTCTGCTGAATGGTCATGCCCAGGATGTTGATAGAGGAGGAATTCAGCAATGGTAATGCCATTCAATTTCATGGGGAAATGATTGGATTCTCTGTTGTTGGATATGGTCATTATCTGGCACTTGAGTGGTACAATTGTAACTTGCCACTTATCAGCCCAAGCCTGAATGTTATCTGGGTTTTGCTCCATGTGAGCATGGGCTGCTTCAATATTTGAGGAGTCATGAATGGTGCATTTGTGCAACGATCAGTGAACATCCCCACCTCTGTCCTTGTATAGAGGGAACATCATTGCTGAAGATGGTTGGGCTTAGGACACTACCCTGAGGTACTCATGCAGTGACATCATGCGACTGAGATGATTGACCTCCTACAACCATAACCATCTTCCTTTTGTACTCAGTATGACTGCAACCAATGAAGCGTTTTCCTCCTGATTCCCATTGACTCCAGTATGGCTAGGGCTCCTTGACGCCACAAGATGCTACCTTGATGTTAAAGGCAGCCACTCTCTCCTCACCTCTGGAGTAAATCTCTTTTATCCATCTTTGAACCAAGGCTGTAATGGGGCCAGGAGCTGACTGGCCCTGACAGAACCCAAACTGAACATCTGTGAGCAGGTCAAAAACAGAATTACCTGGAAAAACTCAGCAGGTCTGGCAGCATCGGCGGAGAAGAAAAGATTTGACATTTCGAGTCCTCATGACCCTTCGACAGAACTTGAGTGAATCCAAGAAAGGGGTGAAATATAAGCTGGTTTAAGGTGTGTGTGGGGGTGGTGGGGGGGGGGGGTTGTTTTGGGTAGGGGGAGAGAAGTGGAGGGGGTTGGTGTGGTTGTAGGGACAAACAAGCAGTGATAGATAGAAGCAGATCATCAAAAGATGTCACAGACAACAGAACAAACGAACACATAGGTGTTAAAGTTGGTGATGTTATCTAAGTGAATGTGCTAATTAAGAATGGGTGATAGGGCACTCAAGGTTTAGCTCTTGGGGTGGGGGGAGCATAAAAGATTTTAAAATATTTAAAAATAATGGAAATATGTGGGAAAAGAAAAATCTATATAATTTAAATCTATATAATCTATATAATTTTGACTGCCATCTGTGAGCAGGTTATTTGCTGTGCAAGTGCCGCTTGATAGCACTGTTGATTAGCCCTTCCCTCACTTTGCTGATGATTGAAAGTAGACTGTTGGGGCTGTAACTGACCAGTTGGATTTGTCCTTTTTGTGATCAGGACATACCTTTTACAAGTTTCCACATTGTTGGTGGGTGGATGCCAGTGTTGTAGCTGTACTGAAACAACTTGGCTTGGGGCGTGGCTAGTTCTGAAACACAAATCTTCAGTACTATTGCTGGAAGGTTATCAAGCCCATAGCCTTTGCAAAGTTCAGTGCCTTCAGCTTTCTGTTGATCTCACATGGAGTGAATCAAATTGAATGAAGACTGGCATCTGTGGTTCTGGGGATTGTGGGAGGAGGCCAAGTTGGATCATCCACACAGCACTTCTGTCTGAAACTGGTTGCAAATGCTTCAGCCTTGTCCTTTGCACTGAGGTACTTTGTCTCAACAAGGAGTATTTTTTTTTTAATTCATGGGATGTGGGCATTGCTGGCTTGACCAACATTTATTGCCCATCCCAAATTGCCCTTGAGAAGATGGTGATGAGCTGCCTTCTTGAAGTGCTGCAGTTCATACCATGGATTCAAAATCGGCTTAGTTGTAGGAGGCAGAGGGCGATGACAGAAGGATGCTTTAGTGACTGGAAGCCAGTGTCCAGTGACATACCACAGGGATCTGTGCTCGGTCCCCTATTATTTGTCATTTATATAAACGACATAGATGACTATGTGGGGTGTAGGATTAGTAAGACACAAAGATTGGCAGGGTGGTTAACAGTGATGTTGAGTGTCTTGGGCTACAGGAAGATATGGATGATATAGTCAAATCGGCAGATAAGTGGCAGATGGGATTTAACCCTGAAAAGTGTGAGGTGATACACTTTGGAAGGAGTAATTTGACAAGGTAGTATTCAATAAACAGCATGGCACTAGGAAGTTCTGAGGAACAAAGGGACCTTGGCGTGTATGTCCATAGATCTCTGAAAGCAGATGGGCATGTTAGTGGGGTGTGGAAAAGGCATATGGGACTCTTGCCTTTATCAATCGAGGCATAGATTACAAAAGTAGAGAGGTCATGTTGGAGTTGTATGGAACCTTGGTGAGGCCACAGCTGGAGTACTGTGTGCAGTTCTGCTCGCCACATTGTAGGAAGGATGTGATTGCACTGGAGGGGGTGCAGAGGAGATTCACCAGGATGTTGCCTGGGATGAAACATTTAAGTTATGAAGAGAGGTTGGATAGACTTGGGTTGTTTTTGTTGGAGCAGAGAAGACTGAGGAGCGACCTGATCGAGGTGTACAAGATTATGAAGGGCATGGACAGAGTGGATAGGGAACATCTGTTCCCCTTAGTTGA
Organism: Carcharodon carcharias; assembly: GCF_017639515.1. Classification (NCBI taxonomy): domain Eukaryota; kingdom Metazoa; phylum Chordata; class Chondrichthyes; order Lamniformes; family Lamnidae; genus Carcharodon; species Carcharodon carcharias. The sequence goes on along the minus strand of NC_054467.1, from coordinate 138,641,283 downwards.
AGGGTCAGGCACAAGGAGGCATAAGTTCAAGGTGAGGGGCAGGAGGTTTAGGGGGAATGTGAGGAAAAACTTTTTTACCCAGAGGGTGGTGACAGTCTGGAATACACTGCCTGGGAGGGTGGTGGAGGCAGGTTGCCTCACATCCTTTAAAAAGTACTTGGATGAGCACTTGGCACGTCATAACATTCAAGGCTATGGGCCAAGTGCTAGTAAGTGGGATTAGGTAGGTAGGTCAGGTGTTTCTCACGTCAGTGCAGACTCAGTGGGCTGAAGGGCCTCTTCTGCACTGTGATTCTGTGATAGGTACACCCAAAGCGCTGTTAGAGAGATGGTTCCAGGATTTTGACTTGGCGACAGTGAAGGAACAGCGAAGTATTTCTTTCCGGGTGGTGGTGTTCCCAACTTTCTGCTGCCCTTGTCCTTCTAGATGCTAGCGGTTGTGGGTTTGGAAGGTGCTGTCTAAGGAGGCTTGCTGAGTTCTTCCAGTGCATCTTGTAGAGGTGCACTGATGCCATTGTGCATTAGTGGTGGAGCAGGTGAATGTTAGTGCACCTGGTGCCAATCAAGCGGGCTGTTTTGTCCTGGATGGTGTCAAGCTTTTTGCGTTGTTGGAGCTGCACTAATCCAGGCAAGTGGAGAGTATTCCATAACACTCTTGACTTGTGCCTTGTAGGTGGTGGACAGGCTTTGGGGAGTCAGGAGGTGAGTTACCTGCTGCAGGATTGCTAGCCTCTGACCTGCTCTTGTAGTCACAGTGTTTATATGCCTAGTCCAGTTCAGTTTCTGGTCAGTGGTAACCCCCAGGATGGTGATAGTCGGGGATTCAGCGATTGAATGTCATGGGGTGATTGTTAGATTCTCTCTTGTTGGAGATCGTCATTGCCTGGCACTTGTGTAGCGTGAATGTTATCTGCCCAAGCCTGGATATTGTTCAAGACTTGGTGTATTTGAACATGGACTGCTTCAGTTTCTGAGGAGTCACAAATGATGCTGAATTTTGTGCAATCATCAGCAAGCATCCCTACTTCTGACCTTATGATGGAAGGGAGGTCATTGATGAAGCAGCTGAAGATGGTTGGCCTAGGGCGCTACATTGAGGAACTCCTGCAGAGATGTCCTGGAACTGAGATGATTGACCACCAACAACCACAATCATCTTCCTTTGTGCTCAATAGGACTGTCCAACCAGCAAACAGTTTTCCCGCTAGTTCCCATTTACTCTGGTTTTGCTGGGGCACCTTGATGCCACACCCGGTCAAATGCTGCCTTGATGTCAAGAGGCATCATTCTGGGCTCACCTCTGGAGTTCAGCTTTTTTATCCATGTTTGGACCAAGGCTGCAATGAAGTCAGGAGCTGAGTGGCTCTGGCGGAACCCAAACTGAGCGAACGTGAGCAGGTTATTGCTGAGTCAGTGTCACTTGATACTACTGTTGATAACTCCTTCCATCACTTTATTCATGATGGAGAGTAGACTGATGGAGTGTTAATTGGCTGGGTTGGATTTGTCTTGCATTTTGAGTACAGGACATACCTGGGCAGTTTTCCACATTGCCTGGTAGATGTACTGGAACAGCTTGGCAAGGGGCATGGCAAGTTCTGGAGCACAAGCCTTCAGGACTATTGCCAGAGTATTGTCAGGGCCCATAGTCTTTGCAGTATCCAGTGCCTTCAGCCGTTTCTTGATATCACGTGGAGTGAATTGAATTGGCTGAAGAATGGCATCTGTGATGCTGGGGACCTACAGAGGAGGTGAGATGCATCATCCACTCGGCACTTCTGGCTGAAGATTGTTGCAAATGCTTCAGCCTTACCTTTTGCACTGATGTGCTGGGCTCCCCCATCATTGAGGATGGGGATATTTGTGGAATAGCCTCCTCCAGTAAATTTTTAATTGTCCACCACCATTCATGACTGAATGTAGCAGGACTGCAGAACATAGGCCTGAGTCGCTTAGCTCTGTTTGTCACTTGCTGCTTGGCACGCAAGTAACCTTGTGTTATAGCTTCACCAGGTTGACACCTCATTTTTAGGTGTGCCTGGTGCGACTCCTGGCATGCCCTCCTGCACTTTTTAATGAACCAGGATTGATCCCCTGCTTTGGTGGTAATAGAGTGGAGGAAATGCTGTGCTGTAAGATTACAGATTGTGGTTGAGCGCAATTCTGCTGTTGCTGATGATCCTTAGCTCCTCATGGACAATAAGACAATAGGTTGTGTTTGTGTAGACTGTTTGCTTCAACTAAATAAATTGAGGACCAGGCTCATAAACTCACTTATCTAAGGGCAGAAATATGTTCGATGTTACGATGTAGTTGTTTTCCCAGCGAATTATGGATCTGTAGAACAGGCTGCCAGCTCATTTGGTGGACACCGATTCACTGAATTCTTTCAAATGAGAACTGTACCTGTTTTGGATTGATGCTCTCACCACCGTGTGGTGGCCACTCCAACCAATACCAACAGATGTACCTGCAACATGTAGATTGGTGAGGACAAGGATCCAGTCTAGCAGCTGTGTCCTTTAGGACTCTGCCAGCTTGGTCAGTAATGGTGCTACCAAGCTACTCTTGGTGCTGGACATTGAGGTCCCCCATCCAGCGTACATTCTGGGTGGGGGACATCAGTGCTGCTTCTTAGTGGTGCTCAACATTGAGGAGTACTGTTTCGTCACTTTTGTATCACTGAAACATGACTTCAACCTCCTTATATTCTATTCCCCAGATAGATGGATCAGCATTCCATTAGGCTTTTTGACTATTTTCTGTATTTGTTGATAACATTTTAATGATCGATGTGCTAGGACCCACCCCCACCAAACTCCCTTTGGACGAATGATGTTCCTCATATTTCACCATTGAAAAAGTACCCTGTTCTGACCTCTAAAGTAGATGATGTCACATTTGACGACATTGAAGTTAATTTGCCATAATTTTGTGCATTCACTTAATCTATCAAATCTCTTTGTGATTTTATGCTTCCATCCACACTGTTCAAAATACCTATCTTTGTGTCATCAAATTTGGACATGTGACTTTCTATACAATCATCTGAGTCATTAGTAAATATTGTGAATAGTTGAGGCGTAACACAGATTCTTGCAGGGCATTAGTAGTCACATCCAACAATTGGAGTATCTATCTGCCTATTATCCCTACTCTCTGCCTCCTTCCACTTTCCTAACCAGGTCAATAATTTGTCTTCAGTTCCATGTTTGCAACACCTAATAGAAACCCAGGTCAATTATGAGGAAAAATGTCTGGAAAATTATTCACTGACCCACTTAGGCAATCAGAACAACTCCAGGAGACCCACCCTGTTGCTGGTTAATGTTATATGGTTACGCACACCTCTTGAAAGTTGATATTTTGCTTAGTGTTCAAGATTGATAAAGTCAACATGTTTAGTTTAGAGTAAACTCCATGAATAGTGTCAAGTTAGTAGCCTTGAATAACAGTCCATTGGTTTATTAGCAATTTAGTTAGGTTGACTTGCAAATTTGCCAAAGATTTCTGGAGGTTTCCTGAGTTTGTCCTGTGAGTTGGTGCAGGCTAATGGAATGCTGGCCTTTATATCTAGACAAATAGCATACAATAGGGTAGAAGTCGTGCCTCAGTTGTCCAAAAGCCCAGGTTCGGCCACACCCGGAGCACTGCAAGCAGTTCTAGGCACCCAAACATTAATAAGGGTATATTGATATATTGGCCTTGGAGGCAGTGCAACATAGATTTCCTAGAATGACACCTAGCCTCCAAGGGTTAAGCTACAAGGAGAAGGTTGTATTCCGTGGAATTTAAGAAGTTAAAAGGTGTTTCGATTGAAGTTTTCAAGAAATGAAGTGGAGCAGATAGGTTATTTTGGGAGGAACTGTTTCTGCTAGTTTAGGAGTCTAGGACTAGAGGGCATAATCTTAAAAAATAGAGCTGGACTTTCCAGGAGAGAAATTAGGAAACTCTTCGCGCAAAGCCTGGTTGAAGTTTGGAGCTCTCGTCCGCAAGTGTTGCAATCAATTGCTAATTTTAAAAGTGAGATTGCTAGATTTTTGTTAGCCAAAGATATTACAGGATATGAGGCAAAGGCAGATATGGAGCTGGAACACCTGGGTCTCATTGAATGTCAAAACAGACTTGACGGGCTAAATGGCCCACTTTTGTTCCTAAGTTTCTATGTTCCAGTAGGTATGACTGCCTCCCCGCCATCTGAGATGCTTACGTTTTTTTGCTTGTATGTTACCATAATGGTCCTCAGTCTGTTGTCATAATCTTTCTCCGTCCTATTTCTGATCTCTCTTTCTCAGTATAACTAAGCTTGTTTCTCTTACATATGTGTGAAGTGATGTGTTTTGGTAGAAACAGAGTAGAGTAATGTAAACTAAATGGTCCAATTTTAAAGAGGGGAATAAGAACAGAGAGGCTGAGTGGTATGCATACACAATTTCTTGTTGATGACAGTGTAAGTTGAGACAGCTGATGAATATACCGTATTCTTGACTTCCAGAAGCATAGAGTGCAAATACAAGGAAAATATGTTGAACCTTTATAAATCACTGTTTTAGTCCCAGATGTGTCATTTCCAACTCTGAACAACAGACCTTAGGGAGGATGTCAGGCTTTTTTGATGGTTCAGATGGGATTTACTAGAACAATATATTTTTTTGTGGATGTCGCTGGCTAGGCCAGTGTTTATTGCCTGCCCTTAATTGCCCTTGTTCAGAGAGCATTTAAGAGTCAACCACATTGCTGTGAGTCACATGTAGGCCAGACCAGGTAAGGAAGGCAGATTTCCTTCCCTAAAGGGCATTAGTGAACAAAATGGGTTTTTATGACAGTTGGTAATGGTTTCGTGATCATCATCAGACTTTCAATTCCAGCTTTTTATTGAATTCAAATTTCACCAACTGCCATGGTGGGATTTGAACCCGTGTCCCCAGAGCATTACCCTAGGTCTCTGGAATACCAGTGCAGTGACAATTCCACAATACTACCAATATTATGGATGTGGATCTTTAGTTACATGTAGAGACTAGAGAAAGCCAAATACTGCAGACGTTAGAAATCTGAAATAACAAAAAATGTTGGAAAAACACAGCTGGTCATCTGTGGAGAGAGAAGCAAAGTTAACATTACAAGTCTGTATGACTTCTTCACAGCTAAAGAGTAGAAATGTGATGGATTTTATACTGTTTAAGACGGGGTGGAGCAAGTGGAGAAAGTTCAACGGTCAGGAACAGGTGGGAGCTAAGACAAGATTTGACAAAGGTGTCATGGACACAAGACAAAGAATGTTAACAGTAGTGGTAAAGACTAAAAAAGGTGCTGACAATGGCATAAAGTTAAGAGCAGAATGTGTTAATAGCAAAACAAGGGTCAGCACACTCTGAAAGCACAACATAGAAACCAGTGACAGATGGCCCTGTGGGGACGGGTTGGGGGATAAAGGATTCAATAAATAAATAAGAAGTAAAATTAAAATGAAAAAAAAAACAGTTGGATTAAAAAAGGGGTAAAGATGGAGGAGAGAGTTCATGGTCTGAAGTTGTTGAACTCAATGTTAAGTCCGGAAAGCTGTAAATTGTATATCTGAGCAAGATCTTCCGATTACACTCTCCACTGTTTTTACTCCTTTTTTGATCCTACCCCCCTCCCCCAATTGAAAGAATGAGGTAGATCATTCTGAATTTATATAAACTTAACATTACTGGGAAGTTGAGTGATCAACGTAAAGGAAACTTAAATGTGAACTTAGAAATTTGCAATACAGATAGTCACCTTACAAAATGTTATTAATAAAGTAATTGATTATTCTTGTTGCAGCACACTCATTCCCATCCTGCATCAGAAAGCAAAGAGAGGCACCCCTCGCCAGGCTAAGCAAGCTGTACACTGCATTCATGCTATCTTCACAAACAAAGAAGTACAATTGGCACAGATCTTTGAGGTATCTAAACTCAGTTTTTTGTTGGTTATAATTAATTTTTTGCTCATACTGTGCATAAGTTATTGGCGTGATTAGACGAGAGCATTAATAGTATGGCAAACCGTCTTGAAGTATATTCATTAGAACATTATGCTGAAAGTTCAGGCAGGGCGATGACCTTCAGTTCCTCTTTGGCAGTCCTTTGGGATTAAGGATGACTTGTTTCTACCCCGATTCAATGGGTTCCGAGATGGCTGATAAGTGCAGACTCTGCTACGTGTGGGGCAGGTGGCACTTGAAGTAGATGTTTTGTTTGGAGGTTTGTATGCTCCTTTCAACTCCTTGACTTCACCTCTGTGCATTCCCATCAAGTCTCTTGATGTGTTCAGTGCAGTCCTGAATGAGCTGCCTTGATTTCTGTTGAGTCAGTGGGGGTGTTTGACCCCTTTAGGGATGCTTTGAGGGCATCCCTAAACCATTTTTGCTGTCCCCCTGGGAGCCTGCTGCTGCAACAGAGTTCCAAGTAGAGCAGTTACTTTGGGAGTCTGGTGTCAAGGACTGCAGCGCAGCTGATTTTGAGTGATTAGTGCGTCGATGCTGAGCAAGTTGGCATGGGAGAGGATGCTGCTGTTGGACTGCCTTTCTTGCCACTGGATTTGTAGGATCTTGTAAAGACACCGGTATTGCTCGTGGTGCTTCTCCAGTGCTTTGCGGTGCCTGCTGTAGGTTGTCCTAAGTCTCCAGAGCATATAGGAGCATGGGGAATACTGCTGCCCAGCAAACCATGACCTTGGTCTTGGGTTTGAGATCCTGATCCTGAAATACTCTTTCCCTCGGTCGGCCGCAGGCTGAGCTGGCACACTGGGAGGTGATGAAATATTTCATCATCTCTGTCTACTTTCACCGTGGCTCCCAAGATATTGAAAGTGGTCCATGTTTTCCAGGATTTCGCTGTTGATATTAATTGACTGGGTGGTGTTGTGCTTTGGGAGCTGGCTAGAAGAGGACTTTAGTTTTCTGGGTGTTCAGGTGAAAGGTATGTTTTCTCATATGCTTTGGAAGAGGAGTCGACAGTGACCTAGAGCTCAGTTTCTGAGTGAGAGGCACACAAGCTTCATCTGCAAACTGAAGCCCTATGATTGAGGTTGGAGTGGTTTTTGTTTTGGATTGAAGGTGGAGCAGGTTGAACAGTTCCCCATCTGTTCAGATCATCTCCATGCCTGTGGGTAATTCGCTGGAGTTGAGGTACAGTATTCCAGCGAGTAAAATTAAGTAATTGGTGCAATCACAGCCTTTGATTCCAGTCTTCACTGGAATAGGACTTGTGGTGATTTCATTGGTGAGATTCATGCAGGGTGATAGTCGTCAGTTCACCAAGACTAAAATATAATTTTTATATGATTATTTAAAAATCTGAGTGATAATTTTTCTTATAGATCACTCCTTCATGAGCTACTGATGTGAGCAATAATGAGACGGATATGTTGAAGATCAAAGTTGGGGTTTAGATTCATGTTTGACTTAAATATTCAATGTTGAATTGATAATAGTTTCGACATGAAATAGAAAGCCATCTGGCTTAGCCTGAATTTGTAAGTTATTTGAAAATGAGCCCTAAGTTAACATGCATAATTTTGGGCTCAGTTAAGATCTGAACTGCTCAGATTAGTGCATAAATTTTGCAGCCTTATTGAGCATTTAAAACTAGGGACAAGTACATTTTCAATGGGGTATTGAGATCCATTGATTTCTGAAGTTTGCCATTTTGTAAATTCTGTGTATGTACACTTTGTGTTTTCTCCAGCCACTAAGCAAAAGTCTAAATGCTGACACCCCAGAACAACTGATAACACCACTCGTCTCCTTGGGACACATTGCCATGTTGGCACCAGATCAGTTTGCATCTCCAATGAAGTCAGTGGTTGCAAATTTTATTGTCAAAGATTTACTTATGAATGACAGGGTATGTTAAGTTTGCATTTGGTTTAGAAATTTTTTATGATATTGCTGAAGTGCAAGTTTTATTTCTTGTGTATGATGATCATGATGGCTTTCATTACTTTGTTCTTGTACTAAAATTAGTGATGTTTAAATTATGAAATCTGTGAATATCACCAGTTAGGTTAAAAATGTTCCATCGCATAAACTCAGACTCACTTCCCTTGTCTCCTGGGTTTCTGTTGAAATTGGCTTATTCGGAATTATTAGTATAATCTTGTTAGTTGGTCTGCCAGACCTCAGACTTTCTGCCATTACATGACGTTAACTTTGTTGTGGTACTGACAATGTTTATAGATGCTGCTGCAATTCCAACAGAGTAAAAGCAGCATACTAGCAGGAAGTTTGAGGAACCTTGGGGCCCAACATGTGAATTACTTTACTGTTGCTGAGAAAATTTGCCAGATTTTTACAAATTTCATAGAATCATGGAATGGTTGCAGCACAGAAGGTGGTCGTTGTGCCATTGCGGCCTCTCAGAAGGAGCAATTCTCCTAATGCCACTCCCCTGCCTTCTCACCCCCGTCAGTTTAGTGTTTAATCTTTCATTCCATTGGCATCAACTCCCTTCCTATGACAGCACTCTGAGTGTACCTATGCCATTTGGACAGCAGCAGCTCACGATGGCGGGTGATCACCACCTTCTCGAGGGTAATTAAATTTAGACTTCTGCTTGCTAGCGATGCTTGCATCCTATGAAAGAATAAATAGAACCTTTGCTAGCAAGCCTGTTGTATGGAATTTATGGTAAGCTGCTTGAGAAAGGTCCTAGGGAATTGCTTGGAATTCAAAAATTAAGCATATATTTAGTACTATTAGTAACTCTATGTTTGCTATATCAACCTTCACTGAGTTATTATCCAGTTTTAAATTTGTAAAGCTTATAGGCTCTTTGCATGAATGCAGATTCCTACCTCTCTACAGGTGATATGTCATGGTGTTACTCAGTAATCTTGCTGGTATAAGCATAAAGACAATGGAAATAAATGACTTTACCTGAGCCATTGATAGATCAGGAGTGGTCTACCATTGGTAGATGAAAAGAGCATTATTAATTAATTTGTTAGTATTCTCCCTGACCGTTTAAGCCAAGGATTAAATCTATTCCTACAGTCTAAGGTTTACGGTGCACTTAGGTAAACACACGGCATAGCAAAAAAGGTTAGTGAGCTGCATGTGCCACATAGGAATATGAAGTTAAGGTGACAACGGAGATCCAGCTACTAAATATTCCTGTGTGTTAAGAAGAGATAGGGAAAGCAAAAAAGGGAGGATAGCGGTGGGATTGATAAAGGAGAACTTTACAGTGCTGGAGAGAGGGGATTTCCTGGCGAGGCAAGGACAGAATCCATGTTATTAAAGTTATGAAACAATAGCGGTGCCATTATACTAGTGTATTCTATAGGCCACCAACTAGCCGGAAAGATATAGAGGACCAAATTTGCATGGAAATTAAAAAGGTGCAAGGACGACAGCTTGGTGATAATCAATTCTCATAACACAGACTGGGATAGTAATAGTATCAGGGGCAGAGAGGGGCAAGAGGTTCTAAAGTATGTTCAGGAGAATTTTCTACATCAGTGCGTTTTCAGCCCAACAAGCCTTCGGTGGATTTAGTTCTGTGAAATGGGTCAAGTGGATCAGATATCAGTAGAGGAGCATTTAGGGAACAATGGCCATGGAATCATAAGGTTTAGATTAGCTATAAAAAAGGACAAGGAGCAATGTCGCATAAAAACAATTAATTGGAGTGGGACTAATTTCAGTGGGTTGAGATTGACCTGGCCTCTTTAAAGAGATCATTCGGGTATTTCAGTGAGGGGTACAGGTAGAGCAACCAAAACCAGAGCTCCCTGGATGATGAAAAAGATAGAGAATAGGATGAAGCAGAGAAAGAGGGTATATGGCAGATGTCACGTAAATAATACAAGTGAAAACCAGGGTGAGTATATTAAGTTCAGAGAGGAAGTGCAAAACGAAAGTACAAGATGAAGAGAGATGAAGAGAAACTAGTAGCTAAAATGAAAGGGAATTTAAAGTTTTCTATGGGCATTTAATTGTAAAGGAGTAGTAAGAGGAGGGCTATTGGCGATTAGGGACCAAAAAGATGACCTACATGTGGAGGCACAGGGCATGGTGCTGAATAAGTACTCTGCAATTGTCTTTACCAAGGAAGAAGATGCTACCGAGGTCATGCTGAAAAAGGAGATCGTTGAGATAGTGGATGGACTAAAATCTGATAAGGATCACATAGCAGAAAGGCCGGCTATATTGAAATGATGCTTTGTCATCAGACAGGATGCATTCTAAAGCGCTAAATTAAGTAAGGGTGGAAATTGAAGTGGTACTGGCCATAACCTTCTGATCCGCCTTACTACCTTGTAAAGATAAACTCAGCAACTACCAGTTGAACCACAGAGAGGAATTTTAGAAACGATAATCTGGAACAAAATTAACAGTTACTTAGACAAGTGTGGATTAATTAAGGAAAGCCAGCTCGGACTTCTTAAAGCCAAATTGTGTTTAATTGACTTGATTAGTTTTGTTAATGAGGTAAGAGTGTCGATGAGAGTAATGTGGCTTCTGTCACGTACATGAACTTCCAAAAGTATCACATGATAGGCAAAGTTGAAGCTCATGGATATGATGTTGGTTGAGTTACAGGGAACAGAGAATAAAGGTGAACGGTTATTTTTCAGACTGAAGGAGAGTATCTAGAGACGATCCCTAGGGATTGATATAGGACTGCTGCTTCCCTTGATCTATATTAATGACTTAGACAGGAGTGTACATGGCACAATTTCAAAATTTGCAGATCACATAAAACTTTGAAGTGTAGTCAACTGTGAGGAAGGTAGTGCTAGACTTCAAGACGATAGACAAGATGCTGGAATGGATGAACTCATGGTAGAGGAAATTCAGTGCAGAGAAGTGAAAAGTGGTGCATTTTGGTGGGAAGAATGAGGAGAGACAATATAAACTAAAGAATTGTAAAGGATGTGCTGAAACAGGTTTGGAGGTATATGTACGCAAATAGTTCAAAGCAGTAGGCCACGTTGAGAAAGTGGTTTAAAAGGCAAATCCTGGACTTTGTAAATAGAGACATAGAATACAAAAGCAAGGTGATTATGGTGAACCTTTGTAAAATGCTGGTTCAGCCTCATCTGGAGTATTCTGTCCTTTTCTGGGCACCACGCTTTAGGATGAATGTGAAGGCTTTAGAGAAGGTACAGAAAAGTTTCATGGGAATGGTTCCATGGCTGAGGAACTTCAGTTACAGATTGGAAAAACTGGGATAGTTCTTAGAGAAGAAGCAGTTTAAAGGAGATTTGATTGAGGTGTTAAAAATTGAGGGGTCTAGACAGAGTAGATAGGGAGAAACTACCCATTGACAAAGGATCAAAAGCAGCCTTTTAAGATCTGGAATGCACTTTCTGAAAAGGCGATGGAGGCTTTTCCAATGGTGGCTTCTGTTACGAGATCCGACTTGCCACCTTGTCGAGCAGGAGGTTGGAGCTCAAGGCCTAACAGGCTTTGAGTGTGCAGGCGCCTTATGCGCAATCCTGTGTTTTGAAGTTTCTTGGCTAAGAACACGGGCTCAGTGCACCTGTGTAAAAAAAAAAAACAAAAACACTAAAAAATATCCTGATCATGTGACCCAGAAGCGGGGCACCATTATCAAGAAGAGTCTTAAGCAGGCAACAGGGAGAGGTCCCAGTTAAGAGAGATTAGTAGAGAGAGTGCCCCAAGTAGATAAGGGGCTACAATTGGCAGACTTTTACGTAATGGGGACTCAGGGGAAGCCCTGAAGATCTAAGAAGGTTGGTGACTCCATGCTACAGGCCTTTGGGCCGGACAAACCCTTTGAAGCAGTAGTGTTCTTGGCGCAGCCAAAGAGCTGAAGTTCACTTGAGTTGGCGCTGGAGTGCAATCCCGGGAATCCAGGACAGTGGAGTTTCAGGAGACGAGATTGATACCCCCCCATAGTGGTCCGTCATTGAGGCCGTTCAAGTTAGAGCGACTTTTGGAGAGAATTCCAAGGCAAGATCGTCGCAGATGAAGACTGGAATTCCGTGTGAGAAAGAGAGTATTTCACTGAGATTGGCTGACTCTCAGTATTTACTGGCATCTAGGTGGGTTGCTGAGAAATTCGTGGGATCTGCCTTGGTTGCATTTGCTATTTAATGTGTAGTGTGGGTGTTAGACCACAGTTTGCCTGTTAATTCACATTTATCTCATTAACCCTGAATGTTGGAATGTAAGATGGATATTGTAGATTGTTTTATCTTTCTGAGCTTGTATAGGAAAGTTTATTTTGGTTTGTTCAAAGCCCATGGAATCTTGTGGCTTTATTATCTTAGCAAGTGTCTTGAATATCAAACTTCATCTACTTTAAACAAAGTTACTAGATTTTACCAAACATTTAGGGGTCTGGCCCAGCATCATAACACTTTAAAAGGGGAATTGGATAAGCACCTGAAGGGAAAAGAAAATCTGGGCTATGAGGAATGAGTGGGAGAGTGGGACGAGTTAACTGCTCTTGCAGAGAGCTGACATGAGCTTGACAGAACGAACAACCTCCTTCTGTGCTGCAACCATCCTATGATGAGATGATCTTCTGAACCAAAAGGGTGCACTCAATCTTGAACACGATACAATCTCTTGCTTTATAAGAATGTTTATATTTATATTCTTTTGTTTGGAGCAAATGATCAAACCTAGCTGTTAGTTCTTAGTATATTCTATTTAATTCTATGTTTTCAACATTTAAAAATGTTGTTTGATATGCTATCAATCTATATAAATAAAGAAGCTTCTGAACCCCTCCTGACTGATCTCATTCGGGGTAGCTATTGGGAGATATTTGGCCTTCGTGTCCCTGGAAGAAAATCGGTCGGGGTTCCTACTTTTGGGTACCAAACCTATTCTCTTTGCTGGAAGTGTGCGTGCGTGGCTATGAGAACAAGATTAGGCCCAATTGTAATGATACTCACAATCTTCACTTACAATGGAATAATGGCCACTTGGGTAAGAGACTACACCTGGAAGCATGCCCCACCATAAATTAGTATCTTTGGAAGTGATTGCTATGGTGTGATTGCTGTAATGGGGCTGCTTGCAGTTAATATAAAAACAGAAAATGCTGTAAAAACTCAGCAGGCCTGGCAGCATCTGTGGAAAGAGAAACAGAATTAACGTTTCCTGTCCATATGACTCTCCTTCAGAGCTAAAGAGTAGAAATATGATGGATTTTATACTGTTTAAGAGAGGATGGAGCAGGTGGATAGGTGACAGCTGAGGAGAGATTGACATAGATGTCATGGACACAAGACAAAGGGAGTGTTAATGGTAGTGGTGAAGCGTAAAGAAGGTGCTGACAGTGACATAAATGTAAGATAGTAGAGGGTGTTAATACTGGAACAAGGGTCAGCACTCGTGTAAGCAAGACATAAAAAAAGTGACAGATGGCCCTGTGGGGGAAGGGGGTCTTTGGGGAAAAGGATTTGAAAAAATGAGCAAATCATAAAATAGAAAAATAAATAAAATAAAAATAGGATTTAAAAAGGAGTCAAGAGGGAAGAGAGAGTTCATGGTCTGAAGTTGATGAACTCAATGTTAAGTCCAGAAGGCCTAATTGGAAGATGAAGTGTTGTTCCTCCAGTTTGCATTGGGCTTCACTGGAACATTGCAGCAGAGCCAAGGTCAGACATGTGGGCATGAGAGTAGGATGGTGTGTTGAAATGGCAAGTAACGGGAAGGTCTGGGTCATGCTTGCAGACTAAGCGAAGGTGTTCCACAAAGCAGTTTAGTCTCCCCAGCGTAGAGGAGACTGTATTGGGAGCAGCAAATGCAGTAGACCAAATTGAAGGAGGTGCAAGCAAGCAAAGCGTTGCTTCACCTGAAAGGAGTGTTTGGGGGCCTTAGAGGGTGAGGAGGGAGGAGATAAAGGGGGCAGGTGTTGCACCTTTTGCGATTGCAATGGGAAGGTGCTGTGGGAAGTGGGTGAGATGTTGGGGGTGATGGAGGAGTGGATCAGGGTGTCACGGAGAGAAATGGCGGAGGATGATCCTTTGAATGCGGAGGCTGGTGGGGTGAAAAGTGAGGACAAGGGGGACCCTATCATGGTTCTGCGAGTGAGGGGAACAGGTGAGGGCAGAGATGCAGGAAGTGGGTTGGACACGGCTAAGGGCCCTGTCACCCACAGTGGGTGGGGGGGGGGGGGGTGCACCATGGTTAAGGGGAAAAAAAAGACATGTCAGAAGTACCGTTTTGGAAGGCGGCATCATCGGTACAGATGTGACAGAGGTGGAGGAACTGAGAGAATGGGATGGAGTCCTTACAGAAAGCAGGGTGTGAGGAGCTGTAATGGAGGTTGGAGCCAGTGGTCTTGTAATGATTATTGGTGGACGATCTATCACCAGAAATTGAGACAAAAAGGTCAAGGAAAGGAAGGAAAGTGTTGGAGTTGGTCCATGTGAAAGTGAGAGAGGGGTGGAAATTGGAAGCAAAATCGATAAATTTTTCCAGGTCCAGACAAGAGCATGAAGTGGCACCAATAGTCATCGATGTACTGAAAGAAAGAGTTTTGGGAGAGGGTCTGAGTAGGACTGGAACAAGGATGTTCTACAATACCCCACAAAAAAACAGGCATAAACAGGTACCCATAACCACACCTTTTAGTTGGAGGAAGTGAGATAAGTTAAAGGAGAAATTGTTTAGAGAGAGAACAAGTTCAGCCAGGCGGAAGGGACTGGTATTTCAGATTTCCAGTATCTGCAGCATTTTGCTTTTATTTACTTGTAATTCATGTAGTTACTTATCAATTATTTAAAAATGAATTATTAGCAGAAGTTGCAGAATAATATGAGCCTTTTTCAGGGATATGATTATAACTCATGATTATACCATCAGCTGACAAGGAGTGTTATTTATTGAAAAGTTTCTTTTTTTATTAATTCATATTCTTTTTTGTATAAATAAATGTTCATATCTCATTTCTCTAGTTCCCTGGAGGGAAAAATGGTAAATTGTGGACACCAAATGAAGAAGTCTCTCCGGAAGTGCTTGCTAAGGTATTGTAGGCTGAGACAATAAGTTGTAGCCATACTACCTATTACTAGTTTTTGGAAAGCCTAATATTGTTAAGATATGCATGTCTGCACATTCATGTGTAACAGCAAAAACATTAGTCAGAAGATGTTATTTTCTACATTGATCAGTTTTGATCACAAGAACAATAAGACCTATTTTTGCAAGGATCCTTTTGCCAAGTTGCTTGTGTAATTTTGAAACTGTGTTCATTCAGAAAAAAAATTCTGTGTGCACATATTGCAGTAATTTCAATGTTTTTCAATAGGTTCAAGCCATTAAACTATTGGTACGGTGGTTGTTGGGGATGAAGAACAACCAATCCAAATCTGCGAATTCTACACTTCGGCTGCTATCAGCCATGCTGGTCAGTGAGGGTGACTTAACTGAACAGAAAAAGATAAGGTAATTTTGCTCAGAATAGTTTTAATTTTCCACTTGTACAGAATCATGAACTTTGTATAAATAGAATATAATTAAGTTATATGATTCAGTCGACATAGTTAAACTGAAGAAAAACCACAGTACAGGAACAGCAACTTGTACTGTAAACATAATAAAAAGGCCTAGAGGACTTCGCAGAAGTGTTATAAAGCGAAACTTGACACTAGGCCGCATAAGGTGATATTAGGGCAAATGACCAAAAAGCTGGTCAAAGAATGAGGTTTAAGGAGTGCCTTAAAGGAGGAACGTGGGATTTAGAGGGGGAATTCCAGAGCTTAGGGCCTAGGCAGCTGAAGGCACGGCCACCAATTTTGGAGCAGTTAAAATCGGGATGCCCAAGAGGCCAGAATTATATGAGCATAGATATTTCAATGGGTGGGAGGGGGCACTTTTGACTGGAAAAGATTATAGAGATAGGAAGGGGCAGGAGATCATGGAGGAATTTGAAAACAAGGATAAGAATTTTTAAATTGAGGTGTTGCTTGACTGGGAGAAATTATAGATCAGCATGCACAGGGGTGATGGGTGAACAAGGATTGTTAGGCCCTTGGACAGTGAGGAGGGGGGAAGTAAAGGGGCAGGTGTTGCACCTTCTGCGGTTGCATGGGAAGGTGCCGTGGGAGGGGGTGGAGGTGTAGGGGGGCGATGGAGGAGTGGACCAGGGTGTCCGGGGCGGGCGGGGTGCCTGGGGTGAAAGGAAGATGCACCAAGTTGTGGACAATCTCAAGTTTACTGGTGGTGAGATATGGGTGACCAGCATTGGAGTCATCAAGTCTAGAGGTAACAAAGGCAAGAATGAGGGTTTCAGCAACAGATGAGCTGAGGCAGAGACACAGCCAGACGATGTTATATGTTATGGAGGTGGAAATAGGGCAGCCTAAGTCAGGGATAATTTATCTTTGTCACAGTCAGATAAGATATCATGAAACAAAGGATAGCAGGATTTTTCTTTGTTTAACCTCTGCACACAAATAGTACACTTAGTTCTGTTTCATCTCAATTATATAAAAGGACTTACTCTATGATTGAAGTTCTGACTTCTCTGGCAATAGGCACAGTTATTTACATACATAAAAAGAAAAGTTACTATGTTTAAGTAAATCAGGATCCTTTTGCCAAGTTGCTTGTGTAATTTTGAAAATATGTTAATTGTGGTTTTACACTAATGATTATATGAAACAATCTGATGCTGCAGGTAGTTAATATTTTAGTGCTGTGAACTAAATCAACTAATAACAACAAGCTGTATTTATATGGCGCCTTCAATATAATGCATTCCAAGGCACTCCACAGGAGTGTAATAAAGCAAAATTTGAGATCAAGACATCTAAGGATACATTAGGGCAGATAACCAAAGAGATTTCAAGGAGTGTTTTATAGGAGGGCAGAGATGTTTAGAGAGGGAATTCAAGAATTCAAACTCAGTTTAAATTGCTGCTAGCATTGGCTGATGCCTGCATTTAGATTCAAGGTCAGAGATCCTTCTAAGCAACATGCTCACTATCAGTAAGATAAAAGCAAAAAACTGCAGATACTGGAAATCCAAAACAAACAAAAACACCTGGAAAAACTCAGCAGGTCTGACAGCATCTGTGGAAAGAAATACAGTTAATGTTTCAAGTCCGTATGACTCTTCAACAGAACTAAGGAAAAATAGAAAATAGGTGAAATATAAGCTGGTTTAAGGGGTGGGGGGTGGGACAGGTAGAGCTGGATAGAGGGCCAGTGATAGGTGGAGATTGCCAAAAGATATCATAGACAAAAGTCCTCACTTATCACCCCGCCAGCCTCCGCATTCAAATAATCATCCTCTGCCACTTCCACCAACTCCAGCATGATGCCACCACCAAACACATCTTCCTTTCACCCCACCGCCCCCCAACCCCCCCAAACACCTCTACCCCCTCCCACGGCACCTTCCCATGCAACTGCAGAAGGTGCAACACCTGCCCCTTTACTTCCCCTCTCCTCACTGTCCAAAGGCCCAACACTTCTTTCAAGTGAAGCAGCATTTCACTTGCACTTCCCTCAATTTAGTCTACTGCATTCATTGCTCCCAATGCAGTTTCCTCTACATTGGAGAGACCAAACGCAGACTGGATGACCGCTTTGTGGAAATCCTTCGGTCTGTCCACAAACATGGACCCCCCCCCCCCCACCACCCCCAACCAACTCATATTTCACCTCTTTTCTATTTTTCTTTAGTTCTGTTGAAGAGTCACGCGGACTCAACGTTAACTGTCTTCCTCTCCGCAGATGCTGTCAGACCTGCTGAGTTTTTCCAGGTATTTTTGGTTTTGCTCACTATCAGTGCTTGGTGCATGAGCTACTTTCCAACACGCCACAGATTTATGAAGTGCATGGTTTGCTTCACATTCTAGAGTAATGAATGCTTTAAACAGCAGTAAATGAAGGACAGCACCAGTGCAGCCTTAGAGATCATAAGACGTAGGAGCAGAAGTAGACCATTCGGCCCCTGAAGCCTGCTCCGTCATTCAATGAGACCATGGCTGATCTGACAATCCTCAATTCCGCTTTCCTGTCTTTTCCCCATAAACCTTGATTCCCTTACTGATCAAGTAACTCTATAGGTCACGGCATGAAGAATGTGGACTATTGAAGCTAATCCAAAGTGTTGCCTTTTTCTGAAGGACTGTCTGATTCATAGTTAGAAATTAGCATTTGCACAGTCTGTTTTAGCACATGCATCAAAACTTTGCACTTGAAGTGCAAGCTAATCTCCATTTTCAGTAAGTAATGTATTACTCTGGATCACTCCATTTCAAGTGCATGAGTTGAATTTTCTTCATCCCTCTCATTCACTTACATTGGTGAGGCCAAATGCAGACTGAGTAATTTCTTTGTGGAGCACCTCCGCTCAGTTCGAGAGCCTGACTCCAACCTTTCACAACAAAAACAAAAATACCTGGAAAAACTCAGGTCTGACAGCATCTGTGGAGGGGAACACAGTTAATGTTTCAAGTCCGTATGACTCTTCAACAGAACTAAGGAAAAATACAACCTTTTGTTTGCTTGCCATTTCAGTTCACCATGTTGCTCTCATGCTCCCATTACTGTACTCGGCCCACAGCAATGTTCCAGTAAGCCTGACACAAGCTGGAGGAACAGCACCTTATCTTCTGATTTGGCACTTTACAGCCTTCTGGACTCAGCATTGAGTTCAACAACTTCAGACCATGAACTCTGTCCTCCATTTTGTTTTTGTTCCCTCAGGTGCCAGACTGTATCATCTTCTGTATTTGCTTTCAGACAGCTGACCTTTATTCTGTTATTAACACCTCCTCTGGACCAGTAGCAGGTGTTTCTTTACTACTGCCATTACTGCTCCCTTTGCCTTTTATTTTATTATGTCTCTTCTCATTTAATCTCCCCCGCCCTCTAACCTATCCCTGACCTTCCTTTTTGTTCCACCTGATCCTCCCCCCTTTTTGCACAGCATAAAACACATCACATTCCTAACTCTCTCCAATTTCAAAGAAGAGTCTTTTTGAGCTCAAAAAGTTGGCCCCGTTTCTTTCTTCACAGATGCTGCCATAGTGGCTGAATTTTTCCAGCACTTTTGTTTTCATTCAGGCATTAGCTTCTTTTGATACAGATTCAAAAATAATGAAATGGAATGGATCAAGATTCTCTCCAAGGGACTTTCTAGAATTAAGATCTCACTCCTGAGAGTCTTCCTGACTGCTATGAAAAATAGAAGCAAGAGTAAACCATTCAATTAGATCAGGTCTGAACTGTACTAATACACCTTTGTTCTGTATCTCTTGATACCTGTGCCTAATTAAGATCAATTTATTTCAGTCTTGACTGTTTGAATCAACGTAACATCCACAGCCTTTTGGGGGAGAAAGTTTAGATTGCCATTACCCTTTTTGTGAAAAGT
This sequence comes from Carcharodon carcharias, assembly GCF_017639515.1. Taxonomy (NCBI): domain Eukaryota; kingdom Metazoa; phylum Chordata; class Chondrichthyes; order Lamniformes; family Lamnidae; genus Carcharodon; species Carcharodon carcharias. The sequence continues at coordinate 138,621,934 of NC_054467.1, read as the reverse complement.
GTTTCCTGATTTCACTCCTGAAGGATCTTGTGCAATTTTAAGATTACTGTCTCTTGTTCTGGATCTCCCCATTGCAGGATTAAGGTACTCTATACCTGACCTATTGAATCCCATGATCATCGCTCAGCCTTCTGAACTCAAAGGAATGCATCTGGGTTATGCAACTTGTCCTCATTAAACCTTTTAACTCCTGGTATCATTCTAGTAAACCTGCACTGTATGCCCTTCAAGGCCATCATATCTTTCCTGAGGTGTGGTATGCCCAAAATAAAATGCAGTACTCCAGATTGAGCCTAACCAAGGCTCTATATGATGGAAGCATTACTTCCTCAGTTTTGAATTTCCAAGAGATGAAGCCCAGTGTTTCATTAACCATTTAAATTACTTTTTGTACCTGTACACCAACTGGAGAGAGAAGCAGAGTTAACATTTAAGGTCAGTGACCTTCTGCAAGAATTGAAAAAAGAGCTGTTTTAAGCAAATACTGAGGCAGGGAAAGGAGTGGAGGTGGTGCAGTGAAGTACAAAAGGGAAGACCTGTGACAGACTGGAAAGCAGAAGGGATTAAATGATAAAAAGGATGACAGTACAAGGCAAAAAGAGATGGTGATAAGGAAAAGTAAAGGAACAAAAGTTGGGTCTAGAGGAGCTGTAAATGGGAATATAAGAATAATTACCAACAGCTGCTATCCGGAAAAAAATGGGTTAGAGGTTATAATCTGAAATTGTTGAACTCTGACCTCTCATTTTTGTGCTTTACCCAACTTCCACTCTGACCTTTTCTGTCTTCGACTTCCTACACTGTTCTCATAAAGCTCAATGTAAGCTTGAGAAACACATTGCAACTTTTAATCAGGCACTTGGCAGCCTTCCAGATGCCTGGATCAAGGCTCTACATTTGAGCCCTTCTGGTCAAACCCAAGCTAATTTTTAGTGAACAAGTTATTGGTGAGTCGTTGTTGCTTCGTGACACTGTTGTTGACAACTTAAATTACTTAGCTGCTGATTTATGAGGTGGTTGAAAGGCAAAAATTGACTGGGTTGGATTTTCCAGCCTTTTGTAGATATTATACGCAGTGGCAATATTTCACATCTTTAGGTAGATGCCAGTTTCGGGTGGGTTGAAATAGCTTGGCTGGTGCACAAGTCTTCAGTACTGCAGCAGTGATGCCAGGAAGCATGGCCCTTGTGTCAGCCATATCTCAGTGTCACATGATGTGAACTAAATTGGCTGGACACTGGTATTTATGCTAACTGAACCTCAGAAAACAGCTAAGCAGTTCTGTTAGCTGAACATTCTGCACATACTTCAGCCTTGTCTTCTTGCACTTGTGCTGTGCTCCTCCATGTTGAAGACAAGCATATCCATCAAACTTCATTTTGCCATGCTTGTCTATGACCACATTCAACATAGATGTCAGAAGGCTCCAGGGCCTTGCTTGTGTCTGTGAATTGTGGAACTGCTCGTTCTGTCTGTAGCCTGGCAATCCTGATGTTTACCACATAGGTAATACTGTGTTGCAATTAGGTAATCCTGTATCACAATTTCACAAGGCTGGCACCTCATTCTGAGTTATATCTAGTGCTGCTCCCGACATGCCCTTCTGCACACTTAGTCCTTCTAAATACCATCTTGAACCAGGCTAGATCACCCAACTTGATAGAGGAATTGGGACATCTTGAGTCATGAAGTTAGAGTGTGGTGATATACAGTTCTTCACAGCGCTTCATGGGCTGCCAAATTTGTCCTTGGGTATTTGCAGCACAGAAAAAGGCTATTTGGTCCAACAGATCCATGCTGGCTTTTATGCTCCACACAAGCCTCCTCCCATCCTACCTCTTGAGCCGCATCAATATGTTCTCTGTTCTTTCCTCTCTTGTGTGTTTATCCAGCTTCCCCTTAAACACATCAGTGCCATTTGCCTCAACTACCCCAAGTGATGGCAAGTTCTATATTCTAACCCTCTCTGGGTAAAGAAATTTCTCCAGAATTCTGTGTTCATATTATTAGTGACTATCTTATATTTATGACCTTTGGGTTAGGTCACCCCCACAGATGCAAACTGTTGTAAGGTGTTGAGTGTAGTTTGGTTGGCCGCCTTAAGGTATTTGTAGCCCTGGGTAGTTCAACAATATTTATTAGGCCTTGCAAAATGGCCAACATTGTACATTGAAATATTTCCGTGCCAAGGTGCTTCCAAAAGCAAGGCGGTTGAAGCAGAATCTGTCAAAGAAGGTAATGAATGTGGTCAACAACATGGACTCTTCGTCTAGAGGAAGTTGCCAAAAGCTGCTATTGGCGTTGACTTTTTGAAAACAGTGAGTTTAGTCAGGCTTTCGTCCACTGAGGACACTGGGTGTACTTCTCTGGCAACGGCTTTGAGCTGTGTCAAGTCAATGTAAATACAACTGGGCCATTCGTGACTGGGACTATCACAGAACACCGTGCGGTTGGTTGTGTGACTGGGGAGATGATCTCCATCTTTGTCATCTCATCCAGCAGCTTCTGCACTTGCTTCATGAGTGGGTGGGAAATCTTTAATGTTCCGAATAGGCATATGGGTTTAGCATCCGCCCTCAGTGTGACCTGGTGTGCATTCTTCAGTCGCCCCAATCCTGTAAAGAGCTTCAGGAACTCTTTTTTTGTACTTGGAGCCAGGCCCTTGTTGGCTGACCTTGTCAATTTTTCATAAAAGGTTAAGGATGATGCAGGCTTTATGGCTGAGCAGTGAATAGTCCTGATTGTGGATCGTGAATAGGGCCCGGATTCTTTTGTCTTTGTAACGAAGTGTCACCTGCACAGTACCTTTCACGAGTTTGATGCCTCCTGCTCTTTACAGGTGCATTATAGGTGGCATCACTGTTGGGTCACCAGCCATGGTTCTCTGTCCGATAGGACCGTAACAGTGGTGCCTGTGTCCAATTTAAAGTTTGTGAGATGGCCATTAGTCGAGATGCCTGCATTCCAAAATGAAAATCCAGTATCTTTGACCTCACCCAAGAAGCACAGTTGTGCTATTTGGTTACATTGAAAGCATTGGGCTGAAATTGCCAGCCGTTGATCATGCCAGTGGGAATGCTTTGCTCCAGAGCTCTGGCATGGTTGCTCTGCTGTTCAGTTAGGGTATTGCTTCCCTGAGCCTGGAGTGTCCCTGTTTCTGTGCTGTATCGCTCACTGGTTAGTGGGGTTTACTTTGTACCACAGTTTGTTTTCTCCCCTTAATATGGATCTGTGCTGCAAGTGGATTTCAAATTGCTTGACAATCTGGATGACTTTCTCAATAGTTAGATCTTCCATTGTCTGAAATATATCTGAGTATGCGTCGTCCACAGCTCCTACAACTATTCTATCCGTTATTAGCTCAGATGTCGGGACACTGTAATGACAGCCTTCAGCCATTCTGTACTGGTCATTAATGAAACAATCGACAGATTCTCCTAGCTGCTGGTTCCTTTATTAAATTTAGTCCTTTTGAGAATTTTGTTACCTCTGAGGTTAAAATAAGTGTCACATGATTTTAAAACTCCATTAAATTGTGATTTGTTGATTCCTTGTCTAGCTATTATTATCACTGGCTATCGGGCCTACTGAGTAAAGTAACTTGTTCAAGTCTGTCTTTTTAGCCAAACCTGAAGCAATCATGTGTTTAAGGGATCTCTTCCTCCAAAGTCCTCGGTTTTGTGATTGACTGGGGCTTTGGATAAGTCCAAGGAAGAGTGGATTTCTGATCCATGGTTAAAATTTTTAAATTGCAGGTTCAGCTTTAAGGGGTTTAGAAATATCCATGATGGTGCCGCTGTACGCTTCTTCACAAAAGATTTTCCCACATTTGCCAGTTTTGGTAGGCTCCCGCAGTAATGGCATTCGCAATTTTGGCACTTAGTCTTTCAACAATGGCTGCCTGGATTGACTGGATGGAGTCTTCCCCGCTTTTGCTGTGTTTTTAAAGCTGCCTACTCAATTGCTATTACTTCGTAATTGATTCTTTTTTCCTTTGTTAGGAACTCGGCTGCCACATGTTCAGGCGCAGACTCTGGAATTTGTTTTCTCAGGCTGCAATTTAAAAGGCAATTTCTGACCACTGCCGTAATTAATTTTCTTCAGGGCTTGTGTTGTCCAGGAATTTTCAATTTTTAGCTCACCCCTGTTAGGTCTTCTGACTCTGCCCACTGAGTATTGAAGCTGGACATCCATGAGATTCAGTGGAGTCTTCTGCTGCAGTGAGGCATTTAATTTCTCCCTTCAGCTTCAAAGCCTTTCTTTGGAGCTTTTCTCTAGCAATTTTCTTCTAAGCCTTTGATCTTGAGTTTTTCTTCAGGCCAGGATGCTTCTTTAATTTTTCCTTCAGTTTTCCAGGATTTTAATTTCCCTCTGCAGTCTGAGAGATTTTGAATTGTTCCATTCACTGCCACCATGTTGCAAGGGGTTGGGCATAATTCAGTAGGTCTTAAGATATTTGTAGTCTTACGTAGTTCAACAGTCAGTATCTATTGCTAGAAACTATATACATAGGTACAATGCAGGTCCAAGCAAGGAGCTGCCCCCATGGTTACTTCTACACATGGCTCTATCCAACACTACATTGACCCTTAGGTGCAGTTCATGTGTCCTTTTAGATCACTCGTGGGTGATCCTCTAATTAGTCCGATGTTAACCCTTTTAATGCCAGATCCTTATACTACAGAAACATCTCTACCTTTACCGTATCAAACCCTGTCGTAATCTGACCTGTATTCGTGACTCCTGTCATTTTCTAACCTCAGTCTTTCCTGATATCGCCTTTCAATTCTGGTTTCATTCTAGTAAATCTACTTTGCATCTTCTGCAGTGCTCCTACACTCCTTTTATAATATGGAGATCAGAACTGTTCACAGTAATCCCATGTGTGGTCTAACCAAGGTTCCATGCATACCATCTCCGACTCCTCCCTTCCCTTCCTCGTCTTCAGGTTATCCCAGAAGTGGAGGCAATTAACAAATAGTCATTATAAGCCTACTAACTTCCACAGATACTGTGGCAACACTTCCTCATACCCTGCTTCCTATGAGGACTACATTCCATTCTACCAGTTTCCCTGTTACTGTCACATCTGTTCTGATGATGCAACCTTCTACACCATTTCTAATATGCCTTTTTCCTGAACTGAGGATATTCCGCTGCCCCATCTCCCCTACCGTAATTGGCAGGGCCCTCGACCGTGTCCAGCCCATTTCCAATATTTTTGCTCTCACCCCTTCCCCTCCCGCCCAGAACTACACAGTAGAGTGCCCCGGTTCTCACCTCCCACCCCACCAGTGTCCGTACTCAAGAGACCATCCTCCGCCATTTCCAGCATCTCCATGATCCAAAGGAACTGTTCCCTTCACAACACCCTTGGTTCATTCCTTGATCTCCCTGAGCACCTTGTCCCCTTTCAACAGCACCTTTTCATGCAAGCATGAATTGCAACACCTGTCCTCTTAGCTCCTCTCTCCCCACCATCCAAGGCCTCAAACACTCCTTCCGGGTGAGAAAATGATTTATATGTACTACTTCCAATTTAATGCATTGTATTCACTGCCCACCATGTGTTCTGCTCTACACTGGGAAGACAAAACTTAGATTGGGTGACAGCTTTATGGAACACCTCTGTTCAGTCTGGAAACATGATGGCCTGCGATTTTAATTATTCACCTTGCTCTCACGTTGACCTCTCCCTCCTTAGCCGATTGCTTTGTCCCAGTGAAGTTTAGCGCAAGCTCAAGGAACTTCCTCTTTCAATTACAGCCTTCTGGACTCAACATTGAGTTCAACAATTTCAAAGCGTAATATCTGTCCTATCTTGTTTCCTTTTCTTTGCATGTTTCAGTCTTCATCTCTTTTTGCTTTTGGACAGCAACTGTTCATTATTTGGCCATTTGCATCTTTTCTGGATACATCTTTTATTTTTTCACTTGTCCCATTACTACTTCCTTTGGATCTGCCCCACCAATCCTTTAGTCATTTAATGTCCCCCATCTTCTGCCCTCTCTCAATATTCCCTTTGTTCTTTTTCCACCCTCCCCTATTTTGCCTACTTAAAGTCTATTGCATTTCTAACTTCCCAGATGTGATGAAAGGTCATCAACCTGAAAAGTTAACTTTGCTTCTCTCTCTACAGATGCTTCCAGACCTGTTGAGCATTTCCACCATTATCTGTTTTTATTTCAGGTTTCCAACATCTGCAGTGTTTTACTTTGTATTAAAGTTCAATGCATGTTAACATAATACCGTTACTTTTCATTGCTGTTCCTCTATAAACATCCCACTTAGTCTGTTGGTGGTGTGACACTGTTATACTGTTCTCAAGGCAAAGATGAGGCTTTTGCCGTAATGGTTTAGTTTGTGGTTGGTGGAAAATATGGATAATGCTGAACTACTGAAGTTAATGGCAAGACCTCATTTGAATTATTTATCTCTCTATTCCCTGGCTGGCAGCCGGCTACCTGTTGATAGGAAGTTCGCAACTGTGTTGCCAGAGGTTCGGATGGGAGTTCAGGGAAGGGGGAGTGGGTGTATGCTGAGGAGTGAGGCTGATACTATGGAGAGAAGCAGGTTAGTTTGGTTGGGAAGTGGTGGGGGCTGGGGTGCACTTCTCCTCCTGGCCTGCAACCTGTGTTAGACACATACATATTTTTTCTTTTCTCCTCTCCATGAAGCTGCTGGGTTACCTAAGCCCTGGAAAATCTGACCAGTTAAATCTGTTAAACTTGAGGCATGAAGCCTCTTTAGCATTTAAATGACTGGCCTGCCCCCCCCCTACTTTGTCTCCACAGGGATTATATGTTGGGCACCTCTGCCAATTCTAAACAGATGGGCCTGCAATATGAGCAGTAGTTTCAAAAGAGCAAGGTCAAGTTGATTATTCCTTTTTCATTCCTTCACCCATTATCCCATCTGGCAGCAACTATCTTTCAGGACTCAACAACTCAGTCATATATTTCTGCAGAAATGTTTTTGGTATACTTTTCCATGTAAATGTGGTTGCATTTGTATAAATCTTGGGTCACAAACGCAGGCACATCTCATGATGTGGGCATTTAGCAATATCTATAACTACACTACTTGGCTGCATTTTATGGCTTTTAACCCTTAAAAAAAAAAGTCAGATTTGCCACTAAAAGGAAGTTTGTGTCATATTTCTAATCTTCCAGTCTGGTTCCTCGGCATTTATAATTTTTTAGTGTATCTTTGAGGATCCAATTCACCCACACTTGACACTGGTTGGAAAACACAAGATATCCACCACAAGGCAAAGTTTTCCCTTCTGATGTAGGACTTAAATATAATTAAGTGAAAACATATTTCTATTTTGCAATTGTTCATGAATAAATTACTTTAGAACATTGGCCTTCTGATTACTCTGAGAATGAGCTTGTATTTTCTTCTCTGCCGATGCTGCCAGACCTGCTGAGTTTTTCCAGGTAATTCTGTTTTTGTTTTGGATTTCCAGCATCCGCAGTTTTTTTGTTTTTATCTCTGTGTTTAATTGACTGCCACTGCTCTTCAAGAAATGCCTACCTCCTTGAAGAAGTTCTGTCCTTTTCTGTGACAAGATTTCCGTTCCTCTCTTTTGCCTTGCTCACCTTCATTGCTTTCCATTTCCCTCCTGGTGTTTGACAAGGTGTTTACTAAAACCCGCTTTCACAGCCATATCTCCTTTCTCAGTGACTGTCTCCGTCTCCGACTTACCCCACGTGGATTTCAACTGAAATTCCACCCCTCATGTTTCGAACCCACCCAGGATTACAGGTATCTCCGGGACATAAAACGTTTCTCGGACTGCTGTTCCCATCACATTCTGAAATCCACACTCAGTGCCATGCACCGCCATATGAACACACTCGACCTCTCCCTCCAGCAGCACCGCCGTACCCTTTTTCAAAGCTGCGCGTGCCCCCAGTTTCATTTTATTCTTCGGCTCATCCGACGCCTCAACAAGAAACTTTTTCTCTTTCTCTCAAGTGCTAAGGAACGCCAGCTCCAACAACTCATCGACACCAACACCCATCTAGGACCCTCCACCCCTGCCTGTCCATCCGTCCCCACCCCATCTTCCAATCCCAACCCCAGCCGTGTATTCACTATACCCCCTGACCTTCCCCTCTCCGATGCTGAACGTTCAGTGCTCAGCAAAAGACTTAGTTTCATACCCTTACGCCCTCACCTCAATGAATTTCGGGCTCGGCATGATGCTGAACTCTTCTTCCGCCATCTTCGTCTCCGGGCTCACTTCTTTGGGCAGGAGTCCTCTCCCAGTTCAACGGATCCTTTTACCCATCTCCAATATTCTCCCTCCACCTGGACCCCTCCCTCTGGATTCTTACATTCTCTTGATCTTTTCATTGAGAACTGTCGGCACGACATTAGTCGTCTCAATTTCTCTGCTCCTCTCACCCATTCTAACCTGTCTCTCTCTGAACTTACTGCACTCCATTCTCTCAGGTCCAACCCTGACATTGTCATCAAACCCGCTGACAAGGGTGGTGCTGTTGTTGTCTGGCACACTGACCTCTACCTCGCGGAGGCTGAGCGTCAACTCGCAGACACTTCCTCCTACCTCTCCCTGGACCATGACCCCACCACTGAACATCAAGCCATTGTTTTCAGAACTGTCACTGACCTCATCTCCTCTGGGGATCTCCCTCCCACAGCTTCCAACCTGATAGTCGCTCAATCTCGGACGGCCCGCTTCTATCTCCTACCCAAAATCCACAAACAGAACTGCTCCGGTAGACCGATCGTCTCAGCTTGCTCCTGCCCCACAGAACTCATTTCTCGTTATCTTTACTCCCTCCTCTCTCCCCTTGTCCAGTCCCTTCCCACCTACATCCGTGATTCCTCTGACACCTTACGTCACATCAACAATTTCCAGTTCCCTGGCCCCAACCGCTTCCTCTTCACCATGGACGTCCAATCCCTCTACACCTCCATCCCCCACCAGGATGGTCTGAGGGCCCTTAGCTTCTTCCTTGAAAAGAGGCCCGAACAATCCCCATCCACCACTACTCTCCTCCATCTGGCTGAACTTGTTCTCACGCTGAACAATTTCTCCTTCAACTCCTCTCACTTCCTCCAAATAAAAGGTGTGGCTATGGGTACCCGCATGGGCCCCAGCTATGCCTGTCTCTTTATGGGGTATGTGGAACATTCCTTGTTCCAGTCCTACTCCGGCCCCCTTCCACAACTCTTTCTCCAGCACATTGATGATTACTTCGGTGCAGCTTCATGCTCTCGTCGGGACTTGGAAAAATTTATTAATTTTGCTTCCAATCTCCACCCCTCCATCATTTTCACGTGGTCCATCTCTACACTTCCCTTCCCTTCCTTGACCTCTCTGTCTCAATTTCTGGTGATAGACTGTCCACCAATATCCATTACAAACCCACCGGCTCCCACAGCTACCTCGACTACAGCTCCTCACACCCCGCTTCCTGTAAGGACTCCATCCCATTCTCTCAGTTCCTTCGCCTCCGTCGCATCTGTTCCGATGATGCTACCTTCAAAAACAGTTCCTCTGACATGTCCTCCTTCTTCCTTAACCGAGGTTTTCCACCCACGGTCGTTGACAGGGCCCTCAACCGTGTCCGGCCCATCTCCCGCACATCCGCCCTCACGTCTTCTCCTCCCTCCCAGGAACATGATAGGATCCCCCTTGTCCTCACTTATCACGCCAGCAGCCTCCGCATTCAAAGGATCATCCTCCGCCAACTCCAGCATGATGCCACCACCAAACACATCTTCCCTTCACCCCCCCTATCGGTATTCCGTAGGGATCTCTCCCTCCGGGACACCCTGGTCCACTCCTCCATCACCCCCTACTCCTCACCCCTCTCCTATGGCACCACCCCATGCCCATGCAAAAGATGCAACACCTGCCCCTTCACTTCCTCTCTCCTCACCGTCCAAGGGCCCAAACACTCCTTTCAAGTGAAGCAGCATTTCACTTGCATTTCCCCCAACTTAGTCTACTGCATTCGTTGCTCCCAATGTGGTCTCCTCTACATTGGAGAGACCAAACGTAAACTGGGCGACCGCTTTGCAGAACACCTGCGGTCTGTCTGCAAGAATGACCCAAACCTCCCTGTCGCTTGCCATTTTAACACTCCACCCTGCTCTCTTGCCCACATGTCTGTCCTTGGCCTGCTGCATTGTTCCAGTGAAGCCCAACGCAAACTGGAGGAACAACCCCTCATCTTCCGACTAGGGACTTTACAGCCTTCCGGACTGAATATTGAATTCAACAACTTTAGGTCGTGGGCTCCCTCCCCCATCCCCACCCCCTTTCTGTTTCCCCCTTCCTTTTTTTTCCAATAAATTATATAGATTTTTCTTTTCCCACCTATTTCCATTATTTTAAAATATTTTAAAATCTTTTATGCTCTCCCCACCCCCACTAGAGCTATACCTTGAGTGCCCTACCATCCATTCTTAATTAGCACATTCGTTTAGATATCACGAACTTTAACACCTATGTGTTCTTTTGTTCTATTGTTGTTGACACCTTTTGATGATCTGCTTCTATCACTGCTTGTTTGTCCCTACAACCACACCCCCCTCCACTTCTCTCTCTCTCTCTCTCTCCGCCCCCCACACACACATCTTAAACCAATATTTCAACTCTTTCTTGGACTCGAACTCAAGTTCTGTCGAAGGGTCATGAGGACTCGAAACGTCAACTCTTTTCTTCTCTGCTGATGCTGCCAGACCTGCTGAGTTTTTCCAGGTAATTCTGTTTTTATTTTGTATTTCAGTAGTTTGATGATGGGGTTATTGATGTGTGCCAGGCAGACCAAATCCACAAGGAAATCCTGGTCTCGCTATCACAAATGGTTTTGCGATTTGTATTTATTTCAAGATGCGTGCAATGAATTCAGAAGTAATAAGTCCACCAGGACTTAGAGATTTTTAAAAAATTAAATTAAATATTTATTAGCAAAATAAGAGGTTCAAGCACATACATAAAACTGCAATTACTACTGTAATAACTCCTAAAATTCCTAATTAGCCTGGCTTCCGATTACACCCCCTTTAAGGCAACTGTTCAAAAATAGATTTTTGATTTTAAACAGACCCTGGACGGTGGAATTTCAAGTGGCTTTTCTCCAGTTTCAGATTCAGTGGACAGCAGGTTTATGCACAAATGTTGGCTGCTTCATTCAGGCTATTTCACACATTTCTGTTACATCTCACAGGGCTTTCTCCTGACACACAGCGTCATTCTCCTTTTATGTGTGTTTCTCTCTTAATATGTAAATTATATTGTTTCGTATGTCTTTGAAACTGTAACCTCCTGACAATATAAAACGTGCATGTTGCTACTATTTATTGTCACTAACCTTTGAGAAAAACAAACACATTCCTTAGATTTACTTACCTTGCTCGTTGTAAACAGACGGAGATCTCTTTGAAATCCAAATCTCCCTTCATTTATCTAAAAATGCAAATTCCCTTCACACCTCACACGCTAAGCCAGCATCCATGTTTACTCATTAACATGTCAAGCACCTAGCTTCTTTTGATGAGTTAAAGCTTGCAGTCAACTTGACTCCAAATATAATTGAATCTCACATAGACATACCCAACTATTCTTACCCCCGTAAGCCTACCCCTCAATAAACAAGAAAAATATTATGAAAATGATTACTTTCATGCCAATAGCACCTAATTACATTTTTTTAAGCACACAGAGAAGTACTTCTAAATTGCAGTGACTGTTCTCATAAAGTAATTTTGCAGCTATTTTGAGTATTGACAAAGTCCCCAAAACAACAATGTGACGAAGAACCAATTTGTGGCGCTATTGGCTGAAGGAGCTAGAAAGCTGGAAAAACCTTCTCACCTTCATATAGTGCCATGCTATCTTTACTGTCCACTCAGACCAGCAGGTGGAGATTCAGTTTTAAATAGGAGGATAGCATATCCAACAATTCAATGCTGTAAGTGGAATGGAAGTATTAACCTTGAATATGACCTATAGTTTTAATTATTTTCTTTCTGCCCCTACCACTGAGCAGATCGTGACCCACACAGATGGAAACCTATGAACCCAGTATTTGTACTTAGAGAAGATTTGGACTGCTACAGATAATGGTTCCTCCTTAAATTCTATTATAACTTAGTTTATGGCTTGACCATCTCTAAGTAGAGATTAGCGAATTTTGTGCAAATATATCACTCTGCTTTTATATTGTAACTGTCTTCACTGTCCTTGATAATTCCACTAGAATAATCTAGACTTCCGAGAGGGACTTAATACATGTGTTCACTTTACCACCAATACGCACAAAGTTGTCTTCAGTGTGATCTGTACATTTTGGAACAATTTTACTACCAGCCATCGTTGCTTCTGGCTTTGGAAATTTGACATTTCCTTTTTGCAGGAACTGTCCTTTGGTAGAGTTGCTGGTACGTGTGTGAAAGAAAATTGAAAAGGATAGAAGGAAAGTAACCTACTTGGTTTGCAATGATTTTTCAAATAAAATGTCTCCTCCACACACACACACCTCTGCTTCTCCTGAAAATGTATTTGTTTATTGGAGGTTGTCAGAATTGAATTAAGGACCTCTTATTTATCGTATATGAACAAGAATTCAATGGGAACATGATCTGAGGAATGTAAAGAGGAACTAAAAGACCTGATTTCCTCTCTTTGAAATGTTCAGACATGCAGCATGCACCAATTTCCATGTCTGCAGGAGACCTTTTATTTGAAGAATAAAGATTATCAAGTAAGTAATTCATTTTTCTGGTTTGCACTTATTGATATTAGTCTCTTGCAGGTTGTCAATATTCCAGTTGAGAACTATTTTTATAATTCATAAATAGTGTGTGGAACTTTGCTATGAATAGTTGACCTTGTTTTTCCTGTCTTGCAGTAAATCTGATATGTCTCGATTACGGTTGGCTGCAGGATGTGCCATACTAAAACTTGCACAAGAACCTTGTTATCATGAAATTATCACCCCAGAGCAGTTCCAGCTCTGTGCACTTGTTATTAATGTAAGTGTTGTTGTTTTTAATTCCTTATGCCATAGCACTGTACTGCAGTATGCTAAATACTTTTATAATAGTTGTGACAAAAATCTCTGGCTAGAAAATCATCAACCAAAAAGGTGCCTCAGATGAAGAAAAATATCTACAGGAAATTTTTGCAAGTCAATCTTGTGTACAGCTTGAACTTCATGGAACCTAATGATGTCAATAGATCTTTAAATAAGTCCGGATCGTCCTTTTAAAAATTAATTAAAAGAACACCTGTTCAGGAAGTCAGATTCAATTTTTGTGAATATTTAATTCTTTTAATAAGAGGTATAGGAGAAGTTATCTCCAGAAACCTTTCTTTAATGACAACAATTTATATTGTGCCTTTAATGTAATAAAATGTTCCATGGCCCTCCAAAGGAGCATTATAAAACCAAGTATGACACCAGGCCACACGAGGTATTAGGTTAGATGATCAAAAACTTGGTTGAAGAGGTAGGTTCTAAGGAATGTCTTAAAAGAGATAGACAGACAGATGTAGAGAGAATGTTCCAGAGCTTCGGGTGTAGGTAACTGAAGGCATGGCCCCAATGGTGGAGCAATTAAAATAGGGGATGCAAAAGCAGCCAGAATTGGAGGAATGCAGATTTCTTCTGGGGTTGTGGGGCTGGAGGCGATTATGCTGATAGGGAGGGGTGAAACCATTGAAGGTTTTGGAAACAAGGATGAAAATTTTAAAATTAAGACGTTGCTTGACTGGCCATCAGTATAGGTCAATAAACAGGAGGTAGAGGAACAGAACTTTGACTTAATAGGATTTAAGACCTGGACAGTAGACATTTTGATAACTTCAAGTTCACAGAGGGTAGAATATGGAAGACTAGTCAGGTATACATTGGAATAGTCAAGTTTTGAGGCAACAAAGGCACAAATGGGGGTTTCAGCGGCAGATGAGCTGAGATGAGCGAAGTTGGGCCACGTTGCAGAGATGAAAATAGGTGGTCTGAGGGATGACACAGATATAAGGTTGGAAGCTCATCTCGGCATCAGATATGACACTCGGATTGTGAATAGACTGGATCACACTGTTGCCAGGGAGAAGGATGGAGCCAGTAGCAAGAGAATCATGCTTGGAGTGGAGACCGAAAATAATGGCTTCAATCTTCCCAATACTTAATTGGAGGAAATTTCTGCTCCTTGAGTAATGGATGTCGGATAAGCAACCTGATAACTTTGCAATAGTGGAGGAGTCCAGAGAGTTGGTGGTTAGCTGGAGCTGGGCATAGTAAGTGTACGCACGAAAACTGGCACTCTGCTTTTGGGTGATGCTGCCGAGGGGCAGCATGTATACAGTGGTGGGGGGGTGGATGGTGGGGGTCGGGTGGAGGCTGCTGGTGGCGTAGGTAGATCCTTGGGGGGCTTCAGAGATATAGGTCCGGGAGCAGGAACAGTGGCTTTTGCAGGTGATTCTCTGGCAATGCCTGGGTAGATCACAATGGAACCAGAAGAGAGCAGCCCCACCCTACTGGAAGGCAGTGGTGAGGCATTGGAGGACGGTTGTGTGATCAACCATGTCAAAGGCTACAGACAGGTTGAGAAGGATGAGAAGGGAAAGTTTACCTTAGTCACAGTCGCATAGGATAACATTTGTGACTTTGGTAAGAGCTGTTTCGGTTCTGTGGCAGGGGTGGAAACCTGATTGGAAGAGTTTAAACATGGAGTTCCTGGAAAGCTGAAAACAGATCTGGCAGACAACAACACCCTTCAAGGATTTGGAGAGGAAAGAGAGGTTGGAGGTGGGATGGTAATTTGCCAGGACAGTGGGGTCAAGGGTTGGCTTTTTGAGGAGTTACAATAATTAAGTAGTCAGTTGTTATAATTATAAATTTGAAACAGATATGGAGTTGTTCACAAATTTGAGTTATTGTAAGACTGGCAATTTTTTACTTAGCATTTTTCAAGATGACACCCAATGTTAATATTCTTCAAATTTAATGGAATGGATTTTTTTGTTATCAAAGGCAATACTGAGTGGGAAAATGGTTGCAGTAATAGTAGTGGCTCGTCAGTATTCAGAACAAGGTTAGGAGACTTGCCAAAACTATGCCTAATAAATGAATTTTAGTATAACTTCTTTTGCCCCATGAAATTACCAAGTGAAAGAGACTGACAAAAATTTGGCTTGCTGATAAAGCATCCATAATTAATTGGGTTAATGCTGCAAGCATGCACTTGTTTGTATAGAATCTGTTATTCTGCTTTGTTTATTAAACAGCACAGGTGTAATGGAATAAAATTGTTTTCTGAAATTCAAACTATCCAAGGATTAAGGAACATCATGCAGAAGTTTCAGTTGCTCACATGGTGCATAACTTGTGAAGATTTGCTATGCTTTATTCTGCATTTTATATATCTCAAAAATAGTGCTGTACACTGAAATTTTGCCCAGTACAATGTTTGCTTATTTTGTAATTTTGTTGTTGAAGGATGAGTGTTACCAGGTGAGGCAGATATTTGCTCTGAAACTCCACAAGGCCCTCGGGAAATTGCTGCTTCCATTGGAGTACATGGCAGTGTTTGCGCTCTGTGCCAAGGACCCTGTGAAAGAGCGAAGAGCTCACGCCAGACAGTGCCTCCTTAAAAACATAAGTATACGGAGGGAGTACATCAAACAGAACCCAATGGCTCATGGTTAGTATTGTCATTTTGCAGTAAGTGATCATGAAAGATTTTCTACAAATTGTAACGCAATATATTAGACAGTTTTTTTGGCTCATCCAGCACTATACGTGCTTTGTCAATTCCATTGACAATTGTGCCTTCAGCTGCCTAGGCATTTAGCCTTGGAATTCCTTCCCTAAAGTCTCCACCTTTCTATCACTCCTCCTTTAAGAAACTCTTCAAAGGCTTCCTCTGACTGAGCTTTTGGTCACCTGCCCTAATATCTCCCCTTGTACCTTGGTGTCAAACTTTGAGAACTCAATCTTTGAGAACTCTCCTATGAATTGTTTTGGGATGTTTTATTACTTTAAAATGCTGCATAAATGCAAGATTGTTTGCTGTGCATGCCACTCGTGCACTCTCACAAGAGAAAGCTATTTAGCTTTTTAATTCGTCACGGACAGAATTTGTGTGTTTTCTTAGTGTCTGTGAGCAATGTATTTTATATGTGAGATGTGTGTATTTTCTTACCATCAGCGTGATTATCCCCATTTAAATAATTCCAGCTGCAAGCTTCTTGAGAGTTCTAAATTAAATAAGTTTATTCATTATCTCTCACTTGCCCAGGAGGTTTAACAATAAGGCAGCTCACTCACTGGACATGTACACTGTATCACTAAAACTAGATAAGATGAAGGGGGGGAAAAAGCAATACAATTACAATGGATAATTGTCTCAGTCTCTCTTTTGTGGCAGACTTTAGTTTGTTAAATGATCTGATGCTTTTATTTGGGGTGAAGCTCTGCTAACCAGAGATTTCTCAATAAGCTGCGAGACTTCCTGTAGTTGAATTTCCAGGAGGTTGGTTCCCAGGTGAACTTGAAGTTGGAACAGGTTGGGGTGAGTCCTCCCACTTTCAGGGTATTGCTGTTTAATATCTTGGCTGCTTAGTTATTGCAGCTGGATTGATGACTCTTTGATGGTGTCTCTGTCTCTGCAGGGCTGATTTTTGCGCTTTAATAGCAGGCACCAAACGTGGATGACTCACGCATGTGGCCTGTTACAACTCCAAAGCCTTTTTACAAATAAGGTGGCTGGCCAGGTTGATAAATATTTGCCTTTGTCACTTGACACTTTGAAATTTGTCCAGTCTGGGTTTAGACAAGGGACCATCATAATAGAATTGAAGGTAAATGGGGATCCATTCACATTTACCTAACATACTGAGTTTCGATGTGCCATTTAACCATGGTGAACCAGAAAGATGAGTCAGCAGAAATGCGATAGCCCTTTTGTTGATATCCCTTTGTTTAAGGATGGAATGAGTGAATTTCCCAGATGGTTGTAATTATCCATATGTAATTAGGTATTTGCTTGATTCTCAGAACTGCCTGGAGCTGATCTTGCCAAAGATCACATGATTGGCAGCAGCCTTTTTAACAGTCTGTTTGTTTAAAATTTTGAAGTAATGTTTAAAAGTTCATAATATATTGGAAAATGACACATTGCAGTAGAAATCCTTGCCGTTTTTCATCCCCAAAAATCATTTTTGATTGTCAAACTATTCTCTGCCTTGTAGTTAATTTTGTACAGCAGACTTTGCATACATTTTTGAAGGGATATTAAGCAGTTTCCTTAAATGAGAAGGTACCAATTGGGTGTCAATACCTAAAAATTTGTTACTGCAGTAACACTGCAACTTAGATCTATCTAAAGCACCATGTCAAAATATATGCCTGTACTCTTCATGTTGATCTTTTCCAAGCTAAGACCGCAAATTGCAAACATACATAGGAACCTATGAAATAAGAGCAGGAGTAGGCCATTTGGCCCCTCTAGCCTGCTCTGCCATTCAATAAGATCATGGCTGATCTGTTTGTGTTTCGCTTTCCACATTCCCATCCACCCCTAACAAGAATCTATCCATCCCTGCCTTAAAAATATGTAATGATCCCGCTTCTACTGTCTTTTGAGGCAGAGTTGGCCACTGCCAATCGTGTATCTTTGGCAGGATTAGTTCGAGTCGGTCCTGAGACTCAAGCAAATACCTAATTACATATGGACATTCACAACCATCTGGGAAATTCACACAATTTATTTAAGTATGGAATGTCAACAAAAGGATGGTAGCGTTTCTGCCGACTCATCATTCTGGCTCACCATGGATAAAAGGAGCATTGAAACTCAATACATGTTAGGCAAATGTGAATAGATCCCCATTGACCTTCCATTGTATTATGATGGTCGATGAACCCTCAGAGAGAGAATTTCTCCTCACCTCTGTCCTAAGAGGATGACCCTGAATTTAAAACAGTGCCCCCTTGTTCTGGACTCACCCACAGGAGGAAACATCCTTTCCACCTTGTCAAGATCTTATATACTTCAAGCAAGTTACCCCTCACTCTTCTAAACTCCAGTGGAAACAAGCACAGCTTGTCCACCCTATCCTCATAAGACAACCTCATTCCAGGTATCAATCTAGTAAATCACCTACAACACATTTACATCCTTAGATGTAAAATTTTTCTTACTACTAATTGATGCATAGGAACCAGTTGAATTTTTGATTTCGCCTCAGCCTCCCTTCCAGATCAGTTGCAACAGATGCTAACTAAAGATAAACAGTCTGCATTGGTTATTTTATACTTAGTGTCCTGGCTTTACTCTTCACTCTGGCTTGGTCTTGGCTTCTAACTTTGATTCCTCTTCCGCAGTAGTTTTCCAGATTTGGTGGTCTCCACTGTTAATTCCTGAAACCACCCTGCACTTTTGCTGGACCACTGTCAACCTGGTTCCTGCTATTTTCTACACTCCTCTTTCAACTTCCAGAATCCAGAGAAATTTCTGATTTCAGTCACTACCCAGCACCTCAAACAATGCTGTGCATCTGAGTGCTCCTGGCTGTAGTACTTTCCTGTCCTTGCTCCAAACATGGCCCTTTCTCCTTCACTGACTTGTGGTTGCTCCAGTTTCGTTACTGTAGACCCCAACCTCCACATCTGCACGTGGACTTAACCCCATCATTGCCTCTTAACATAGAAACCAGAAGCAGGAGTAGACCATTCGGCCCTTCGAGCCCGCTCCACCATTCAATATGATCATGGCTGATCCTCTTTCTCAATGCCATATTCACACTTTCTCTCCATGCCCCTTGATGCCCATAATATCCAAAAATGTATCAGTTTCTTTCTTGAATATACTCAGTGACCCCGTCTCCACAGCCACCTTGTGGTAGAGAATTCCACAGGCTGACAACCCTCCGACTGAAGAAATTTGTCCTCATCTCAGTGCTAAATGGCCTGCCCCCGATCCTGAGGCTGTGGCCCCTGGTTCTAGACTGCCCAACCAGGGGAAACATCTTCCCTGCATCTCGTCTGTCTGGCCCTGTTAGAATTTTATACATTTCAATCCTCTCTCATTCTTCTAAACTCTAGTCAATACAGTCGAACCAATTCCTCCTCATATGACAGTCCTGCCATCCCCAGTATCAGGTTAGTGAACTTTTGCTGCATTCCCTCTATGGCACATGTATCATTTCTTAGGTGTGGAGACCAAAACTGCACACCTACTCCAGGTGTGGTCTCACCAAGGCCTCAGTAAGACATCGCTACTTCTGAACTCAAATCCTCTTGCAATGAATGCCAGCACACTATTTTTCCTTCCTAATTGCTTGCTGCACCTGCCTGTTTATTTTTATCGACTGGTGTACAAGGATGCCTTTGTATATCCACATTTCCTAGTATATCACCATTTAAATAATACTCTGCCTTTCTGTTTATCACACCAAAGTGTATAACTTCACAATTATCCACGTTATACTGCATCTTTTTTTAATTCGTTTATGGGATGTGGGTGTCACTGGCCAGGTCAACATTTATTACCCATTCCTAGTTGCCCTAGTTCAGGGGGCATTTAAGAGCCAACCACATTGCTGTGGGTCTGGAGTCACATATAGGCCAGACTAGGTAAGGACAGCAAATTTCCTTCCCTAAAGGACATTAGTGGACCAGATGGGTTTTTACAACAATCGACAATGGTTTCATGACTTTTAGTTCCAGATTTTTTTATTGAATTCAAATTCCACCATCTGCTGTGGTGAGATTCGAACCCAGGTCCCTAGAGCATTATCCTGGGCCTCTGGATCAATAGGCCAGCGACTATACCACTACGCCATCGCCTCCCCTTCTGCCATGTGTTTGTCCACATACACAACTTGTCTAAATCGCCCTGAAGCCTCCTTGCACCCTCTTCACCCCACCCAGTTTTGTGTCATCAGCAAACTTGGAAATATTGCATTTGGTTTCCTCATCCAAGTTATTATCAAAAGCCTTCTTCAAATACAAATACACCACATCTACTGGTTCTCCCTTATCTATTCTACTAGTTACATCCTCAAAAAACTCCAGTACATTAGTTAAGCATGATTTCCCTTTCATAATTCCTTGCTGTCTTTGTCTAATCTCGTTAATGCTTTCCAAGTGTTCTGTTACCATGTCTTTTATAATACTGTAACATTTTCCCCACCACTGATGTTAGACTAACTGGTCTGTAATTCTCTGTTTTTTCTCTCCCTCCTTTTTTAAATAGTGGGGTTACATTTGCCACCTTCAGGAACTGCTCCAGAGTCTAGAATTTTGGAAGATGACCACCAATGCATCCAATATTTCCAGGGCCACTTCCTTTAGTACTCTGGGATGTAGACTAACCTTTAAACTCATTTATTTCTTTAGCACCTTTTTTTTTTACTAATACTGATTTTCTTCAATTCCTCCCTCTGACTAGACCCTTGGTTCCCTAACATTTCTGGGAAATTATTTGTGTCCTCTTTTGTGAAGAAAGAACCAAAATATATGTTCAATTCTCCTGCCATTTCTTTGTCCCCCATTATAATTTCTGCTGTTTCTGACTGTAAGGGACCTACGTTTGTGTTCGCTAATCTTTTTCTCATATTTATAGAAGCTTTTACAGTCAGCTTTTATGTTCCTTGCAAGTTTACTCTCATACTTCATTTTCCCTTCTTAATCAATCTTTTTGTCCACTTTTACTGAATTCTAAACTGCTCCGAATCTTCAGGCTTGCGCTTTTTTTGGCAATTTTATATGTCTCCTCTTTGGATCTAATACTATCCCTAATTTATTTTGTAAGCCATGGTTGAGCCACCTTTCCTGTTTTATTTTTGTGCCAGACAGGAATGAATAATTGTTGTAATTAATGCATACGTTCCTTAAATATTAGCCATTGCCTATCCACTGTCAGCCCTTTTAGTAAGGTTCTCCAATCCATCATTTCCAACTCGTGCCTCATACCCTCTTAGTTCCCTTTATTTAGATTCAAGACCCTAATTTCGGATTCAACTTCCTCACTCTCCATCCTAATGAACAGTTCAACTTCTTCAATCTCCATCCTAATGAACAATTCTATAATTTTATGGTCGCTCTACCCCAAGACACCCCGCACAACAAGATTGTTAATTAATCATTTCCCATTGCACAATACCCAGTCTAAGATAGCCTGCTCTCTAGTTCGTTCCTCAGCGTATTGGTTTAAAAAACCATCACATGCACACTCCAGGAAATCCTCCTCCACAGTATTATTGCTAGTTTGGTTTGTCCAGTCTATCTGTAGATTAATGTCATCCATGATTACAGTTGTACTCTTATTGCATGCATCTCTAATTTCCTGCTTGATGCCTTCCCTTACATCTCCATTACTGTTTGGGGGCCTATGGACAATCCCCACCAACATTTTCTGTCCTTTGGTGTTTCTTATCTCCACCCAAACACATTCCACGTCATGATTTTCCAAGCCATTATCCTTCCTCACTATTGCATTGATTTCCTCCTTTACTAACAATGCTACCCCACGTCCTTTCCCTATTTGTCTGTCCTTCCTAAATATTGAATATCCCTGGATGTTCAATTCCCATCCTTGGTCACCCTGCAGCCATGTCTTCATAATTGCAACTATATCATGACCGTTTATATCTATTTGCGCTGTTAATTCATCTACCATATTGCGAATGCTCCACACATTAAGATTCAATGCCTTTAGACTTGTCTTTTTAACTTTGTTCGTCAGCTTTATTTTGCACTATGACTCTATTTGTTTCTTGCCGTTGTTTTTCTGCCTTCCACTTTTGCTTCTTTCTTTTCAGTCTTTTGTTTCTACCCTTGTTCTCTCCCCCACCCCCCACCCCCGTCTCCCTGCTCAGGTTCCCATCCCCTGCCATTCTAGTTTAAACCCTCCCCAACTGCACCAGCAAACACCCCTCCCAAGACGGTGGTCCCCATCCTGCTCAGGTACAACCCGTCCTGTTTGCACTGGTCCCACTTTCCCCAGAACCGGCCTCAACGTCCCAGGAATCTGAATCCCTCTATCCTACACCACTTCTTCAGCCTTTACCTGATATTTATCAATGCAATAGTGAGGAAGGATATTGGCTTGGAAAATCATGATGTGGAATGTGTTTGGGTGGAGATAAGAAACACCAAGGAACAGAAAATGTTGGTGTGGATTGTGCAAAGGCCCCCAAACAGTAATGGAGATGTAAGATAAATGTGTTTATCTGATATATCCTGTTATTTCTACTCTCGTTAGCATGTGGAGCTGGCGGTAATCCTGAGATTATTACCTTTTGAGGTCCTACTTTTTAATTTACATCCTAATTACATCTAAATTCAACTTGTAGGACTTCATCCCTCTTCTTACCTATGTCGTAGGTACCAATATATACCATGTCCACATATACCATCTTCATCCTCCCCCTTCAGAATGCCCTGCAGCCTCTCGGACACATCCTTGACCCTGGTACCAGGGGGATAACATACAATCCTGGAGTCTCTTTTGTGGCCACAGAAACGCCTTTCCGTTCCCCTTTCTATTGAATCCCCTACCACTATAGCCCTTCCTCTCCTCTTCCTCCCCTCTTGTGCAGCAGAGCCACCCATGGTGCTATGGACTTGGCTGCTGCTGCTTTCCCCTGAGAAGTCGTCTCCCCCAACAGTATCCAAAACCGTATATCTCTTAGAGAGGGGGACAGCCACAGGGGACTCCTGTACTATCTGCCTTCCTCTACTCTGTCTGATGGTCACCCATCCCCTTTCTGCCTGTTCAGTCTTTACCTGCGGTGTGACTACCTCACTGAATGTGCTGTCCACTATAATCTTGGCATCATGGATGCTCCACAGTGAATCTGCCCGCAGCTCCAGCTCCGAAATGCGGTTAGCCAATAGCTGCAGCTGGGCATACTTCCTGCATTCATGGTTGCTGGGGACACTGAAAGTGCCCATGACTTCCCACATAGCGCAGGAGGAGCATATCACGATTGCAAGCTCTGCTGCCATGACTTCCCTTCAGGTTAAGCTCGTTGGTTATTCCCTTTAAAGAATACTAATTACGCTAGGGGCCTTATTCCTCTCCAAACATTCCCACTACAATCCAAAGAGCTTACCTTACTTTGTTTAAGCTAATGGACTGCAGCAGTTTAATTAGTAGAAAAAATAGAAGTAGAAGTGCTCGCTTGACCCTCTTTACCAATCAGCTGCTTCCCCTGCATCGCATCACTTTTTGAGCACTTGGCACGTCATAACATTCAAGGCTATGGGCCAAGTGCTGGTAAATGGGATTAGGTAAGTAGGTCAGGTGTTTCTCACGTGTCCATGCAGACTCTTCTGCACTGTGAGATTCTGTAATTCTATGAAGTCCTCAGGTTGCTTTCAGCCCCGAGTCTCCTCGGAACTCTCTTGGTCTTGAGGCTGATTTGAAACTCTCTCCTCCCTCTCATTAGTTTAAGTCTGTTATCAGTTTTGCCAGATACTTGATGTCCTTAGCTAACTCAGGCTCCCTTTGTGTCTGGTTCTTGGTTGCTACTTTGGACTTCAGCCTACTACCTCTCAGATCCTGATCTGCTGCCCTGAACACCCAGCCATGCCACTTTCAGCTTTCCCCCTTCCAGTATCTTGACCTCTATCTCTACCTCAAATTACCTCAGTAATTTGTAACTGACAGTGTGCAGGCATTCCAAGTTCAAATCCCCTTTGATCAAGTCAGCACCTATCCTCTGTGCCCCCCGCACCCCACCTCAGGATGCCTAAGCAGGCTGACATGGTGCCCTTCACTTCCTCTTTGAGTAGTTACATCAACCCACCCCATCACTTGCTCTCACCAACTACTTTGCCCAGCACACTCCTCGGAGAAAAACTTTTCTCTCCTTTCCTTGCACCACAATCTCTTCATCTGTCTTATAAATTATTTCTAAAAATTAAAATTATTATTAAAATGCTCTAAATTTTTAAAAAAAAAACTTTCATAGGCACCTGCCCATATATCCCTCTGAAAAATTAATCTTGTGCTTAATTGCGTTGAGTGCAAAAAAAACTCAGGAATTATCTGGTTGCAATGTTTAAAATGTTAAAGAGATTTGAAAGGATAGAGACAAAGAACTCTATATTCTGGTGAAGGAGTCAAAAACAAGGGAAATGATCTTAAAATTAGGGCTAGGCTACTCAGGAGCAAAATCAGGGAGCATATTTTAACATGGTAATCAAAATCTGAAACACACTTTCCAAAAGGCTGAATGCTAGATTGGTTGGAACTTCCAAGACTGAGATTTTTGTTTGCTAAGGACATGGAGCAAAGGTGAATAAAATGGTGTTGGGTGCTGTGATTGAGTTCATTGCCAGACCAGGCTTCAGAGTCTGAAAGATGACCTGCTGTTCTTAATATACCTTTCTTATGTTCATTGCTCACCTTCCTTATAAAAAAATTCGGCAATTTGTTTGTTAATGTTTCACCCCTGCGATGTGATAAATTGTTGAGTATACCTTAAGTTTAAGTAATAACATAATCCTACTTACTAACTCATTGTTTTGATTAGCATAAGGCCTATATTCAGAGCTGTTTTGAAATTGTTGGTTAGTTTTTGCCATTTTCTAACTTGACATGCATGAATCCAGCACTTAAACCTTTAAAAAAGCGTTTTACAGATATTTTCTATTTTCTTCAGAGAAGCTGTTGTCTCTGTTACCGGAATATGTAGTTCCATACACTGTTCACTTGCTTGCCCACGATCCGGATTTTACCAAAACACAGGATATTGAGCAACTGCGTGATATCAAAGAGTAAGTAATGATGAACTGCTGAAATTTTACTTTGGAGCGTCAATTTTTAAATTGTGTTCCATACAGTGGAAGGTGCCATTTATAGCATTCTTCTTTGTCTTGTATGCCTTATGTTTGATTTTTTAATGTAGCTAAGGCTTCTTCTAATTGTACTTGATAAGGTGCCTGTGGTTCATGTTGGAAGTTTTAATGACAAAAAATGAAAACAATAGCCATGCTTTTATAAGAAAAATGGTGGAGAACATCAAGCAAACAAAGGATGCCCAAGCACCAGATGATGGCAAAATGAATGAGGTGAGAAAAACATAGTGTAGTCTGTACTACTTAAACTGAGGTAAATTGTCCTGTAAAAAAAATTGTTCTCAACTTCGAAGTTTATAAATTAAGTGCTAAAATTGCAGAAGAACATAATTATAAACTGTTTAATATGTATAGTGGAATTAATACTTATGCAACTGTATTTTCAAACAGAATTGAGCCTTACCATCTAAATCTTCCAACTTTCCAATTCGAAAACAAATATTACAAGATCTGAGATTCATGCTAAACTATGAACTGGTTCTTATGTTCTACTTATTTGATAATGTGGTATAATGTGGGCTCAGAGTAATCATTGTAGCCTGGTTGCCAGGATTAG
Source organism: Carcharodon carcharias (assembly GCF_017639515.1). Taxonomy (NCBI): domain Eukaryota; kingdom Metazoa; phylum Chordata; class Chondrichthyes; order Lamniformes; family Lamnidae; genus Carcharodon; species Carcharodon carcharias. The sequence goes on along the minus strand of NC_054467.1, from coordinate 138,596,515 downwards.
CAGATGGGCAATTAAAATTTCCATGTGACATTTGTTTGCTACTTGGAACACAGACATTAGCCTGTTTGCTGTAAATGAGTTACACTATACAGTTCATCATCGTCATTATCATCATTATGTGTGCTCTGCCCGAAGGCAGGCCCCCTGGCTCATAGTCTTCTCCATGTCTCTGTCCTTTGCCAGTCTTTTCATTTTCCACTCACTTCCTTCAATTTTCAAGCCTTCCAGTATTGATACTCTCTTCTTTCCTCTTCCTCTTTTAAATTGAAATCTTCTCCCCATAACATCCCTTATAGTCCACTTCCTCTTAAGATACAACCTGTCCAGGGTCTCTGCCTTTTCCTAATTATGTTCGGCAAATTTCTTTTTTTGTTCACGTTGCTCAGTACTTCATTACTTTTTCTTCTTCTGTCCAGCTGACCTTTTCCACTCTCCACCAAACCCACATTTCCAAGCTATTTAGCAATTTGGTCTCCCTGTTCTATAAAGTCCAAGTCTCTCATCCATATAAAACTTGTACACTTAACCTTATAATAATGAACAAAGAAATGCCATGCAACCACTTAAACCATTTGTCTGCTTAATACCACCAAAGGTAATATTTATGGTTCTGTTTAACAGTCTCTTAGGCTATATCACTACAAATTCATTTGGCAAGTACAATTGAGGCATGATTTTCTACTTTTTAAATTTATTTTATGTTCTTTCATGGGATGTGGGTGTCACTGGCTAGACCAGCATTTATTGCCTATCCCTAACTGCCCTTGAGGTGGTGAGCTGCCTTCTTGAACTGCTGCAGTCCATGTGGTGTAAGTACACCCATAGTGCTGTTAGAAAGGCTGTTCCAGAATTTTGACCCAGTGACAACAAAAGTTCCAAGTCAGGATAGAATGTGACTTGGAGAGGTTCTTGAAGGTGTAATGTTCACATGCATCTGCTGCCCTTGGTGGTAGAGGTCGCGGGTTCAGTAGGTGCTGCCAAAGGAGCCTTGGTGAGTTCCTGCAGTGCGCCTTGTGGAGGGTACACACTGCTGCCACTGTGGAGGATGGTGGAGAGAGTGAGTGGACAATTCTCTGGTTGGGGTGCCAGTCAAGCGGGCTGCATTGTCCTAGATGATGTCGAGCTTCTTGAGTGTTGTTGGAGCTGCACCCATCCAGGCAAGTGGCGAGTATCCCACCATACTCCTGACTTGTGCCTTGTGCATGGTGGCCAGGCTTTGTGGAGTCAGGAGGTAAGTTACTTGCCACAGAATTCCCAGCCTCTGGCTTGCTCTTGTAGCCACAGTATTTATATGGCTGGTCCAGTGCAATTTCTGGTCAGTGGTAACCCTCCCAGGATGTTGATATTGGGGGATTCAGCAATGGTTATGCCATTGAATGTCATGGGGAGGTGGTTGGATTCTCTGTTGTTGGAAATGGTAATTGTCTGGCACTTGTAGTGGTGTGATGTTACTTGCCACTTATCAGCCCAAACCTGAATGTTGTCCTGGTCTTGCTGCATGTGGGCACAGACTGCTTCAGTGCTTTGAAGAGTCGCAAATGCTGCTTAAATTTGTGCAGTCATCCATGAACATCCCCATTTGTGACCTTATGATGATGGGAAGGTCACTGATGAAACAGCTGAAGATGGTTGGTTCCAGGACACTACCCTGAGGAACTCCTGCAGTGATGTCCTGGGACTGAGATGATTAACCTCCAATAATCACAATCATTTTCCTTTCTGATGGGTATGACTCCAACCAGTTGAGAGTTTTCCCCCTGATCCCATTGACTTCATTTTATTTAGGGCTTCTTGATGCCACATTCAGTCAAATGCTGCCTTGATGTCAAAGAAATGTCAATTCAGTATCCTACATTGAATAGATTTCCTGGGAAAAATATTCCATGGAGCTGCTCAGGGATAGATGATCAGTCAAGTAGTGATCCTTGAACTGAGGGAAGTTCAAAATTGACTTCTTATTAACTCTTCCGGTTGACTGTTTAGTTTCCCTTTGTGATTTGCTGTTTAGAGATAATGTGTTGTGACATGTAATAGCTGTATTCTGCTTAATAAAACAAAGTACTGCTGAAATATGCATTTCATTACTAGTTAAGTTTAATGGCCCAGAATTTATTACAAGATATTCGTGTATTATTTCAACATTTCATCATTTTACCCAGGTCTTTGTTCCTTAATTTCAAACAAATGAAATATAGCAATATAAATTAATGCAACTAACAGGTCACTGTATATAACATTCAATGGGTGCTTTGTCCATTCAAAGTACTGTTGCTGACCATGCCTGGAAATTGAGTTGGGCTACATGCTATGATGTTTGATGACAGAAATTGTTTGGCGTTGAATTGCTGCAGTCACCCATGGACAAGTACAGAATTAGTTTTTTCCTACTAGTTTAAAGTAAATTCACCTGATCCACTGCTTCCCTACAGTTCAAGATAGGTTTCTGAACAGGAGTGTGTTGTTAAGGCTGATGTTTTTGTGAAATTGGGAGTTAGTGATGTAAATAAAATTCAAAACAATGATACAGTTATGAATTTAAATAAAAGGTGTTAAGTTTATTGGGCTCCTGGTAGTATTTAGAAGTGTAAAAGTTGTGTTACCCTTGCCTGTGACAGCTAGTACAAGCGGAAATCTACAGTGAGCTGTTTTGAATTCAAGCCATCAGATATTGTAAACACCAACCAACACAGGCCATTTCTTTGTTTTTATGGTCAGATCTTCTGCTGTGAAAAGTAATTGAATTTTTTTTTTTGAAGCAGTTTGGCATTTAGGTTTGAAGTGTACCTTTACCTGTCCAATGTCAAGGTAAATGTTGTGAAATACAGGGTCGAACAGAGAACAGCTATACTATGGCTTACTAGATGCATAACACACAGTCATAATCTCCACTTCATTAGATGGAAGAACAGCACTATCACACACTTCTGGCTCAAGTTGATGATATTCATCCAAAGCACTGAGACAGAAGAGATGAGATATTTGTGGCATTGACTGCTGTCACAAGGGAACATAACAGGACAGGTACCAGTGGATTGAAAAGGCGAATGTGCTCTTTTACAAAATGATAAAAAAGTAGATGCACACAATCACAGACTTGTTGGTCTGCTTTCAGTGTTGAGTAAAATAGGTAGGGTGGTAAGTTGTTAAGAGGATGTAAAAAGTCTGCAAAAGGAACAAGGTAAGTTAAGCAAATATAATGTGGGAAAATGTGAACTTGTCCGCTTGAACAGGAAGAATAGAAATGCAGTATACTAATGAAATTGAGAAAGATTGCAGAATTTGGTGGTACAGAGGGATCTGGATGTCCTGGTACATGAAATACAAAACGTTAGTATGCAGGTGCAGCAAGTGATTAGGAAGGCAAATGGAATGTTGGCATTCATTGCAAGGGGAATGGAATATAAAAGTAGAGGAGTTTTACTGCAACTGTATAGGGCCTTATGATACCATAGCTGGAGTACTGTGTACAGTTTTGGTCTCCTTATTTGAAAACGGATATTATTGCATTGGAAGCAGTTCAGAGAAGGTTTACTCGACTCATTCCTGGGATGAAGGGCATATCTTATGAAAAATGGTTGAACAGTTTAAGCCTATACCCATTGAAATTTAGAAGAATGAGAACTGATCTTATTGAAACATAAGATCCTGAGGAGGCTTCACAGGGTGGATACAGGACGGATCCTTCCTTTTGTGGGAGAGACTCGGACTAGGGAACACAGTTAAAAATAAGAGATCTCCCTTTTAAGCGGAGTTGAGGAAATAATTTTTCTGAGTAGTTAGCCTGTGTAATTCTTTTTCCCAGAAAGCAGTGGAGGTCGGCTCATTGAATTTATTCAAGGCTGAGTTAGATTTTTGATAGACGAGGGAGTCAAGGGTTATGGGGGGTTGACAGGAAGGTGGAGTTCAGAGCACTATCAGATCAGATCAAGCAGCAGTAAACAGAATCAGAAAGTGAAGATTCTGCCTGACCAATTTCTTAATTTTTGAGCAAGTAGTGCCCCCAGGTAATTTGTGGAAAGCTCTAAAATGTGCTATACCTTGGCTTCTAAATAGTATTGATGGCATTCTACACTGAAGACTGCCATATCTATTTAAAAAGTGGTGAGGATTCATGGTAAATTTAGGTGATTAATAACACATTGACTAAGGAAGAAAACCATAGATGCTGTTTGGAGGAGTTATGTCTGGTTGGAGGATAAAAGTTGAGTGCCCCAGAAGTCAGTATTTTAGCTCCTTACTGTTGCTAATTTAAGTCAGTAGCTTGTGTTAATTGTAACTTCATTAAGTTTAATTGTATGCAGGCAGTGGACATTAACTAGGGATTCACTTGAACCCTGGGCTAGAATGTGTATGCTTGTAATGACTAACTATAAATATAAAAACGTGTAGAGAAATTGGAACCAGTTTTAAACTTCATCAGTTGGCTTTTTGGAGTAGAAAATGGTAGCAGGGAATGATCACCTAAAGATGAAGGTTGGAAGCGAAAAAAAAAATCTTCATACTGAAAACTGCAATCCTGGTAGCCATTATGGAAAATGGTAGAATGCGTGTGTATTGTCAGGATACAGTAATTCTCTGATGTTCTCGTGGTCTCTTTATTTGTTCGTGGGATGTAGGCGTCACTGGCTTTATTGGTCATCCCTAGTTGCCCTAAAGAAGATGGCAATGGGAAAATGGTGGAATTTCTGCAGTACATGTGCTGTTCAGGAGAGAGTTCCAGGATTTTGACCCAGTGAAGGAATGACTATATGATTCCAAGTCAGAATGGTGTATGACTTGGAGGGGAACTTGCAAGGTGGTGGTGTTCCCATGCATCTGCTGCCCTTGTCCTTCCTAAGTGCTAGGAGGCTATTCAGCCCATCAAGTTTGTGCTGGCTGCCTGTGGAGCAATATGGTCAACCCCATTTCCCCACTCTAACCCTGATAGGGAGGTGAAGACAATGATGAAACCAAACAGATTATACAGATCATGCTTCTTAGTTAAAAGCAAGATACTGTGGATACTAGAAATCTGAAATTAAAACAGAAAATGCTGGCAAAGCTCAGCAGGTCCGGCGGCATCAGTGGAGAGCAAGAGTTAAGGTTTCGAGTCTGTATGACGCTTCTTCAGAGCTGAAGAGAGGTAGAAATGTGATTGATTTTATACTCTTTTGAGGGGTGGAGCAGGTAGAGCAAAATAGCAGGTCAGAGATAGGTGGGAACCGAAGAGACATTTGATAAAGGTGCCATGGACAAAGGACAAAGGGATGTAAATGGTAATGTTAAAGACTAAGGAAGGTGCTGATAGTGGCATAAAGGTAAGATAGCAGAATGTGTTAATAGCAGAATAAGGGTTAGCACTCTGTGAAAGCATAACATAAGAACAAGTGACAGATGTCCCTGTGGGGAGGGTTTGGGGAAAGAAATTGGATTTAAAAAAGGGTCAGTAGGAATAGTGTGTTTATGGCCTGAAGTTGTTGAACTGGAACCAGACCATAAGCTGTCGTCTTCATCTTGACCCCATTTTTAATCCAATTTTTTCCCGAAGCAACCCCCACCCCCGACAGGGCCATCTGTCACTTGTTCTTATATTTTGCTTTCACAGAGCACTGACCGTTGCTCTGCTGTTAATTCATTCTACTACCGCCTTTTAATCTTTAACACTTCCTTGTGTCCATGATATCTTTGCCAAATCCCTCCTTAGCCCCTACCTATCCTTGACCTTCTATTTTTCTCCACCCCCTCTTAAACAGTATAAAATCAATCACATTTCTATCTCTCTCTAGCTCTGAAGAAAAGTCATACAGACTCAAAACGTTAATTCTGTTTCCCTCTCCACAGATGCTGCCAGACCTGCTGAGATTTTCCAGCATTTTCTGTTTTTATTTCATGTTTCTTGATCCTGCGTTGAACGTGTTAGTCAATGGATTCATTCAAATGTGCAGTGCTAGATGGTGCTTGCACTTCGCAGCAGGTTATACGGATTGGTTCAAATGTTATCTTGGACAAGCGCAAGAGACCAGAATTGAAGAGGTACAGAGATCCTGAAAGCTGTAGATCTGGAGGAGATTACAGAGAAAGGGAGGGGTGAAGACATAGATGGATTTTTTTTTTTATTCATTCACGGGATGTGGGCTTTGCTGACTGGGCCAGCATTTATTGCCCTTCCAGAGTTGCCCTTGAGGTGGTGGTGAGCTGACTTATTGAACTGCTGCAGTCCTTGTGGCAAAGGTAGACCCACAGTGCTGTTAGGGAGGGAATTCCAGGATTTTCATCCAGCGACAGTGAAGGAACAGTGATACATTTCCAAGTCAGGATGGTGAGTGACTTGTAGGGGAGCTTCCAGGTGGTGGTGTTCCCATCTATCTGCTGCCCTTGTCCTTCTAGATGGTAATGTTATTGGGTTTGGGAGGTGCTGTCTAAGGAGCCTTGGTGAATTTCTGCAATATAGTTTGTAGATGGTACACTCTGCTGCTACTGTGTGTTGGTGGTGGAAGGGAGTGAATGTTTGTGGATGTGGCGCCAATCAAGCAGACTGCTTTGTCCTGGACGGTGTCAAGCTTTGAGTGTTGTGGGAGCTGCACTCAACCTTGCAAGTGGGGAGTATTTCATCACACTCCTGACTTGTGCCCTGTAAATGGTGGACAGGCTTTTGGGAGTCAGGAGGTAAGGTACCCGTCACAGGATTTGAAAACAAGGATATGGATAAACCGGTGAAAGCAAAATCATCATCTGTGAGTTGTGTTTCAAACTGTGTTTACCGGTCGGCTGATTGTACACAGTTTCAGTTGTTTGTTTAGATGTTGAAACAGGAATGGTCTTCCTCATTGATGCCATTATTTACAATATGAAGTAAGTGCCGTCCTTGGATGACCCCCCATCTTGGTTGAGGAAAGTTTGGATTTCAAAGCCTCCTTTATATGTTTATGAACCATTTTAATTCGAAGACTGGCCAGTTAAAATGAATGGAAGGCCTAATATGCTACTGTTGCCAATAGAACTTTTAACTGATGGCTTGTTATAGTACCTGTATGTTATGATAATGTTATCCTCATCTATTTGATGCTTCCATGTTTTTGGTTTTATTGGCCATTTTTTAATCCAAAGGGTTTGTGTCATAGAGAAATCATTGGATTCTCTTTTGTTGTATCATTGCCTGGCATGTGTGCCAATTAGCAGCTCAAGAATGAATGTTGTCCAGGTCTAGCTGCAAATAGACACAGAAGACAAATGGAACTGGACACTTACCAACTGATGCAATCCAAAAATAAATAAAAATTTAATTTAATCTCAGTGTTCAAGAAATCATACATAGTTTTTCGACTCAAAAATATTTTAGGCTGGGTATGCTGCAATGAATGACTCACCACCTGACTCCCCAAAGCCTTTTGAGCATCCGCAGGGCATGTGTCAGAAGTGTGCTAGAATATTCTTCACTTGCTTGGATGAGTACAACTCTCAGGAGTTCTGCAACCTCTCTAAGACCCTCACATCCTCCTCAAAGTGTGGTGAGCAGAACTGGAAGTAATACTTGAGTTTAACCTAATCGAAATTTTATAAAGGTTCAGGATAACCTCCCTGCGCTTGTATTCAATACCTCTTCATGATGTCCAAGATCCCATCTGCTTAGCTACTACTGTCTTACCATCTGCAAAGATATATGCACATGAACCACCCCCCACCCCCTCCCCGTGCCTCGGCCCTTCTATATATCTGTGTCATTAGGTTTGTATTGTGCCCCTATCCCATCTGCCCTGGTACAGCACCTCGCACTTCCCAGTATAAAATTCCACCTGTCTGTCCACTTTGTTAGTGTATCTATGCCCTATTCCATGCAGTTCTAACTGCTGAAAATTTGACCTTTGGACCTCAATATCTGATCTCTATGGTGAACTTCTGGTTCACTCCCCTATTCTTAATTCTTTCATGGGATTTGAGTGTCACATGCAAAGTCAGCATTTGTTGCCCACCCTGATTTGTGTTTAAGAAGTTCATGGTGAGTTGCCTTCTTGAAATTTTGTAGTCCATCTGGTGTAGGTGCACTCACAGTGCTGTTAGGAAGGGGGTTCCAGGTTTTTGGCCCAGTGACCTTGGAGGAACAGTAATATAGTTCCAAGTCAGAATGATGTGTGACTTGCAGGGAAACTTGCAGCAAGTTCCCAGTCACCTGCTGCCCTTGTCACTCTATATGGTAGTGGTTATGGGTTTGGAAGGCACTGTCAAAAGAGGCTTGGTGAGTTGTTGCAGTGCATCTTGTATATGATGCACACTGCTGCCCACTGTATGCTGGTGGTGGAGACAGTGAATGTTTAAAGTGGTGGATGGAATGCCAATCAAGCAGGTTGCTTTGTCCTGGGTGGTTTCGAGCTTCTTGAATATTGGTGGAGCTGCACTCATCAGGCGTGTGGAGAGTAATATGTGACACTCCTGACTTTGTGTTGTAGATGGTGGACAGGTTTTGTGGAGCCTGGAGGTGTTAACACAGAATTCCTAACCCTGACCTGTCCTTGTACTTATGGCCGGAGCAACTCAGTTTTTGGTCAACGGTAATCACCACAACTTTCCTTCCTGCCCCCTCCAAACAACCACTGGAAGGATGTTGATGCTTGGGGATTCAGCAATGGTAAAGCTGCTAAGTGTCATGGGGAGATGTTTCAATTTTCTATTATTGGAGATGGTCATTGCCTGGCACTTGTGTGGCGCAAATGTTACATGGCACATTTGCTGATCCCTTCCTAAGAGCACTCTGGGTGTTCCTACACCACATGGATTGCATCGGTTCAAGCAGACAGCTCACCACCGGCTTCTCAAGGGCAATGAGGGAGGGCCATAAATGCTGATCCAGCCAGAGAAGTCCACATCCTGTGAATGAATTAAAAAAAAACCCTATTAACCCAAGTCTGAATGTTGTCCAGATCTTGCTGCATATGGACACCAATTGCTTCATTGTCTTTGAGGAGTGGCAAATGGTATTAATCATTGTGCAATGATAAGCAAACGTCCTGCTTCTGACCTTATGATGGAGGGAATGTCATTGATGAAGCAGCAGAAGATGGTTGGGCTGAGAACGCGACCCGGAGGAACTCCTGCAATGATGACATGGTACTGAGATGAATGGCCTCCGATATCCAACAGCCACAACCCCCAGTAAAATATTATGTAATGTTTGAGATGGATTCTCAATTCAGATCCCAGACTTGGTCAAATATTCAGTTTCCATGTCCAAAATAGGATAAAGAAGTTTAGTCATTTACTGTTAGTTTCTTCTGATGTTGGTTAGAGATAGCAATTTAAAAGTTGCCACCAATCTAGAAACAGTTTGTCCTCTAAGTGATTTCAGGTGGCCTCTCTTAATAGAATTTAGATCATGTGACATTCAAAAGGCAAATCAGTGTCCATAAAATTTCACATTAGCACCAGAGTAATGGTATATTGCTGCCTTATAAAAAAAACATATCCTCCGACTTGCCATGGACAATCCCATGGGAGATCTGATAGTGTTGGAATACTGCAACTTATTTTAAATTTGGAATACATGACGCATTTTGTTACTGATTGTGCTTTCCTGTTTATATTTACAGAAACTCTACATAGTATGTGATGTAGCTCTAATTGTCATCACTAGCAAAAGTACTACATATAACCTGGACTCTCCAAAGGATCCTGTACTGCCGACTAAGTTCTTCACCCCACCTGACAAAGTAACTTTAGTTATTTTGTATTTTAAAGTAGGGCTTTAAATATTCTTGTAATGGGAAGGTATGGGGATGGCAGGCGGGTGCAAAGCTGAGTATGTCTCTTTGTGGAGGGTTGAGATTGGATAGGTTTTCAGCAGGAAAGTTGAAAATGTTACCAGTGGGTGGGGAAGACACAGCAAGGATGTGGGAAACATTCCCCGCAATAGCAAGGAAATCAACTTACAAGTTCAGCTGGTTCAGGGATAGGTGGTGATTGGGCAATTACAGGTTAACAAGAGTGATTATTGCAATAATTGGTCAGTGGTGGATTTCATTAAATTTTCTCCCCCTTTCACTGTTTTTCATAAATTCGTTACCCAGTAGTAACTTATTCAGATGTTCATTCTTATCCAAGATGCACTATGCAAGTCTTGCGTTACCTGAACTCAAGCATAATTCTTTTAAAGTAAATAGAATGTTCACTGCTGACAACCATGTGCAAGTTCTGGAATTTTAAGGATACCCAATATTCCCGTAATTGTTCTGAGTGATTAATTAAATTTAGTACCTTTGGGTGGTCTTAAATTTGTGAATAAGACCATGGCAATTTACCTGTGACACCCATGGAAGAATATTAATAGCTTTTTTCAGGTTTCTCAATTTTGGTAAAGATGTAAAATACAAACTGATGAGGCACCTGGTGATACACTGTTGAGGTACCAAAAGTGCCACACTGTGGAGTGGTAAGAGGCAAAACATGGTTTCTTGTAGTTCATCACAGTGAAAGACAATTAAAAATGGTCAGCTGTATCAGCTATGCATCATTTCATTTTCAGAGAATAGAGCTCTAAGAATAGTTTAATTCTACAAGCAAGCTGATGGAGTGGTATACAGAATTAAGAGGTTTGATGGCAGGAGGAAGAAACAATTTAAAATAGTATAGCAAAATTGAAATGTTATAAGGAAGTGCAAGCCTGATTTACCTGTACTCCATTGTAGCATTGATTCTAAAAAAAAATTTTTGTGCCTCAGTTGCAAATATATTATTTTTGATAAATGTTTCTTTGCTTAGGATTCCGGCAATAATAAGTGCTACTTGTCAGATGAATCAAAGACGTTATTACTCACTGGGAAGGTAAGTCTCAACCTAACCCTCATTGCTGCAGGTCCACATTATTAAACTGATCATAATTTGGTGCAAATTGGCATTATTTATGGAAAATATTAATACTGGTTCTCGGATTGTTCCTCTGAGGATGAGATTAGCCTTAGCAGAAAACATAGAAAGCTTTGCTCTGCATATGGCCCATGATTTACCTGATCCGCAAGTTTTGATACTTGGGAACCATAAGTGTGAAATGTTTCATTTTACAAGTGACATCTGAGAGAATAAAAATTCAGCAATAAGAAAAATTACCGACAAAAAAATAGAATACTTACTTTTCTATTTTTTAATTATTTTGTTTGTTTTTAAAACAAATGGCTCAGAAGATGGAGAGGCTTCTGTCATTGTAATTACACAAACATGTTGGAATATGCATGGAAATTCTGTTGCACATGTTCTCTCGTGTTCTCCTTCCACCCCCATGGTCTCCTACTTTTCAGATTCACCAGGGGACTCCAAGTTGCATCAAGCACAGATTCAATTTCCATGTGTGGGGAGTTTGTGTCCAAAGAATTTGGAAAAAGAACAGACCACCTTGAATTTTATACCTATCTGAAATGATTGTTATCAATTTCTTGGTGGTTAGGCTGCTGACATTTCAATCCTACTGTAACTTTTTAAATGGGATTAGTTTGCTGACTTGTCCCAGAGCCAAGCCTTCGTTTTTGGAACTGAACCAATGATGGGTGCTGAAGCTGCAAGTTCACACTCTGTGCTGTTTGATTGAGTTTTTGGTAGTAAAGTGTTGGTACTAGGACAAATAGCATGAGTTTAATAGAGTTGCTGTTGTATTTGACCCTGGAACTGTTCAAAGGTACCAAATCTGCCTGGAGTTAATAAAGGACCTCTGTCAGAGGCTTGCAGGTAGAGTTTCCGAAAAGTATCAATTTAAGGTAAAATTTCAAAGGTTTTTTAGTTTTGTGTTAAAGTTAATATAAGGGTATAGCAATAGGAGTAGATCATGTTCCTGTTTTGTACCAAGAGATTGTGTTTAGATCATATAAATTGACATCATATTGCTGCTTTCATTGGTCACAAAAGCATTGTTCTCTTTTCTGGAATAGGAGCTTCCAATTCTGTACTTGGAAAATATGATGAACTTTGTCAAATCTTGATCCATCACAAAAGAGGTTGTCATATGCAGTGCGTTGTGACTACCTATTTCTATATATTTACTTAAAATGTTATGTCATGCATTTTTAGTAGCTTTGCAGTAGTTTGTTAAAATTTGATTTGTGTTGTTGGAAAAGCACCAGCTGGAAAATGTTGCAGATAATTATTTCAGCAATTTCCTTCAGTTAAAAAGAACTTGGGCCACACTTGTGGCATATGGTATCTGAAGGATTGCAGTACATGATAAACTTTTTCTACAAAATGTAAAAAATGTGTTGGTTTATTTGAAAGAAGTTTAATTTTTGTGTTGATTTACACATATGTTATCATAACACTATTATTCTCAGCCCAAACCAGCTACTGTACTGGGTGCAGTAAACAAACCTTTGTCAGCTACTGGTAGAAGACCACAAGACAGAACTCCGGGGTTAGAGACAGGAAGTCATATGAGTGGAAATTCCGAGCCAAGCTCACCAGCTGCAAACAGGGGAAGGTAGGCATTATTCTACTATGTATAACAAAAGATTTGACTGGGTGTTAAATTACTGAATGTCTGATTCTCTTGTGATCGAGATTCCACGTATGGGAAAGATATGAAGAACAGCAAAAGGATTTTTTTTATTAGTTCATGGGCTGAGCGTGTAGCTGGCAAGGCCAGCACTGGTTGCCCCTCCCTAGTTGCCCGTGAAAAGTTGATGGTGAGCCACTCCTGGAACCGCTGAAGTCCATAAGGTATAAGTACACTCATAGTGCTGTTAGAAATGGAGTTTTGGGTTTTTGACCCAGTGACAGTGGAGGAACAGCATTATAGTTCCAAGTCGGGGTGGTGTGTGGGTTGGAGGGAACTTGCAGATGGTGGTGTTCCCATGTATTGTTGCTCTTGTCCTTTGAGGTGATAAGAGATTGTAGTTCTGGAAGATTGCTGTTGATGCCTTAGTGAGTTGCTGCAGTACAGCTTGTAGATGGTACACACTGCTGCCACTGAGCATGGGTGGTTGAAAGGGGTACCGATCAAGTGGGCTGCCTTGTTCTGGATGGAGTTGAGCATCTTGAATGTTATTGGAGTTGCACTCATCCAGTCAAGTGGCAAGCATTCCATCACATTCCTGATTTGTGACTTGTAGCTGGGTGGACAGGCTTTGGGGATCCAGGAGGTGAGTTAATCTCCACAGAATTACCAGCCTCTAGCCACAGTATTTATTTGGCTGGTCCAGTTCAGTTTCTGGCTTCACCCCAATGATGTTCATGACAGGGTATTCCGCGATAGTATTGCTGTTGAATATCAAGGAAAAATGGTTAAGATTCTTTCATGTTGGAGATGATTGTGGCTGGCACTTGGTACGAATGTTGCTTGTGACTTGTCAGCCCAACCTGAATGCTGTCCAGGTCTTTCTGCACGTGGGCATGGTTTGTATGGTATCTGACGAGTTGTGAATGATGCAATCATCAATGAACATCCCCACTTCTAACCTTTTAATGAAGGAAAGATCATTATTGAAGCAGCTGGAGATGATTGGGCCTACAGCACTGCTTTGAAGAACACCTCCCGTGTTATCCTGGAGTTGAGATGGTTGGCCTTCAACAACCACAAACCTCTTCCTTTGTGCTAGACATGACTCCAACCAATGGAGAGCTTTCTCTCTGATTCCCATTGACTCAATTTTGCCAGGGCTGCTTGATGTCACATTTAGTCAAATGCTGCCTTGATGTCAAGGGCCGTCACTCCCAACTTACCTCAAGAATGCAACTCTTTTGTCCATGTTTGTACCAAAGCTGTAATGAGGTCCTGAGCCAAGTTTCCACATTGTCACATAGATGCCTGTGTTGTAGCTGTACTGGAACAGCTTGGCTGAGGGCAAGTTCCAGACCATAAGTCTTCAGTACGGCCAGTAGGATATTGTCTGTGCCCATAGCCTTCACTGTATCCAGTGCCTTCAACCGTTTCTTCATCTATCACGTGGAGTGAATTGGATTGGCAGAAAGCAGGCATCTATGATGGGGGGGACCTCAGGAGGAGATAAGAGATGGATTATCCTATCAGCACTTCTGGTTACAGATATTTGTAATTGCTTCAGCCTTGTCTTTTGGACTGATGTGCTGAGCTTCCTTATCATTGAGGATGGGGATATTTGTGGAGCCTCCTTCTCCAGTTAGTTGTTTAACTGTCACTACCATTCATGAGGGGATGTGGAAGGACTGAAGAGCCTTGTCTTGATTCATTGATTGTGGGTTCGTTTAGCACTTTCAGTGGCATACTGCTTCCTCTGTTGACCATGTGTGTAGTCTCAGGTTGTTGCCTCATATTTTAAGTATGTCTGCTGTTGCTCCTGGCATGTTCTCCTGCACTGCTTGTTGAATCAGGATGAATCCCCTGAGTTGACTGGAATGGTAGAGTGAATGATATGTCAGATAATAAGGTTACAGATTGAAATTGAATACACTTCTGCTGTTGCTTCTTAAACTGGATGCATTCTGAACCTATCTCATTTAGTGCAGTGGTAGTGCCACACAATACAATGGAGAAGGTCCTCAGTCAAAGTCCACAAGGACACTGGTGGTCACCCCTACCAATATTGTCATCTGTATCTGCAACAGGTAGGTTGGTGAGGATGAGGTCAAGTAGGTTCTTCCCTCTTGTTTGTGCTCACACCCCCTGCCAGAGGCCCAGAATGGTAGATGTGCTGTTCAGAATTTGGACAGCTCAGTCAGTAGTGGTGCTACCCAACCATTCTTGGAGATGGACATTGAAATTAAAATACGCAAAGTACGTTCTGTGACCTCACTACCCTTAATGCTTCTTCAAAGTATTGTTCAACGTGGAGGATTACTCCCTCATCAGCTGAGGGAGGAAAGCAGGTGATAATCAGGAATTTTCCTTGCCCACGTTTGACTTGATGTCACAAGATTTGCCAGGGCCACTCCCTTCCGACTGTATACCACTGTGTCGTGACCTCTTGGGGATCTGTCCTGCCAGTGGAAGAGGGCATGCACAAGGATACATTAAGACTAAAAGGGTGGCAAAGAGTAATGTGGGTCCCTTAATGACAGACACAGGTGATATTATAATTGGAAATCAAGAAATGGCAGACTAAATAGTTGCTTTGTATCTGCCTTAACTGAGGATAAGGATAAGATACCAGAGGTGCAAGGAAAAATAAAAAATAATCATGGGCAGGAACTGACTAGATTCACTATAGATATATTTAAAATAAATGGTAATGGAGAAACTATTGAAGATATACAAATATCCAGGGCCTGATGAAGTAAGTGTGTTTGCATGTTAGTCATGATCTTTCAGAAGTTTAGGAATTGTCCTTTTGGATTGGAAAATTATCCATGTCATTCCATTAGTTAAGAGGAGAAATAAATTAGGAAATTACAGACATATCAGGATAACACCAGTTGTGGGGAAGTTACTAGAATCTATTACTAGGTTCAGTGTGGTTAAACATTTGGACAAATATGAGCCAATCCGAGAGGGCCAGCATGGATTTGTAAAGAGTGAGTCTTGTGTAAAGAATCTGGTTGAAATTTTTTGAGAAGCTAACTAGATAGATGAAAGGGTGCCTATAGATATTAATTAAATAGAGAACCAGAAGGCATTTATCAAGATTCCACATAAAAAGAGTTAACAAAACTGATTGTGCATAGACTGGGAGGCAACCTGTTGCCTTAGTTAAGGAATTTATTATGAAATAGGAGATGGAGTGTAGTTATGTACTCAAATAGAATGTGACTAGTGGTGCCCCCCAGAGATCTGTGCTAGGTCTCAACTTTTCACACTATTTATAAATGACTTCGGTGAAGGAATAGAGAATATGTAGAGTTAGGCCATGCGGTAAGTAGTGTAGATGGGAACAGAAAGTTGCAAAAGGACATAGTGCGTGGGAAAAACTGTGGCAAATGCAGTTCAGTGCCTGGCAGACAGCATTCAATGTTGGAGAGTGTAAGGTCATCCACTTTAGACTTACGAAAGATATGTCAGAGTATTTTCTAAATGCAAGAAGCTGGGAACTATCGAGGGGCAGGGAGATTTAAGCTTCCAAGTACAGAAATCACTAATGGAGAGGTACAAAAAAATATAAAACCCTAATTTAAAAATTAGCTTTTATCTCAAAGATGCAGGAATACAAAGGGGTGGAAGTTATATTTCAGCTGTTCTGAACTCAGGTTAGATCCGATCAGGATTTTCAAAAGTCACTTGGTAGATGCCACACAAAGGATGTTGCACAAGATGAGGGACCATAACGTCCAAGTTCCAGAGTGTTGTATTGGGAGGGTACTCCAAAGATGTGCTGGGAATCCCCTTTGAACATTCACAGGTAAGGTTTACATGGCAGTTGCCCAGAAGGGCAAACTTCCCTTGGGCAATTGCCCTGCACTGGGAAGCATCTGAAAAAGCGGTTTAAATTATAGACTTCGGATGGTTCCAACTGGGTTGCACCAATATTTACTCAGAAGAAGTTAGAAGAATTAAAACCTCTTATAACTTCTTGGTAGCTGTTGTACAGACCCAGACTGACCCCCGAAGGGACTCCCGCCCAGCTTTTTCCCCAAAAGGGATTCCTCAAACCCACAGGGGACTCCCACACCCATCCTTCTTTTTAGTTATGAGGAGAGATTGGATAGACTGGGGTTATTTTCCCTGGAGCAGAGGAGATTGAGGGGGGACACAATTGAGGTGTATAAAATTATGAGGGGCATAGATAGGGGAGACAGAAAGGAACTTTTCCCATTGGTGGAGGGATCAATAACCAAGGGGCATAGATTTAAGGTAAGGGGCAGGAGGTTTGGAAGGGATGTGAGGAAGAATTTTTTCACGCAGAGGGTGATGGAAATCTGGAACTCACTGCCTGAAAGGGTGGTAGGGGCAGAAACCCTCATAACATTTAAGAAGTATTTGGATGTGCACTTGCGATGCCATGGCATACAAGGCTATGGGCCTAGTGCTGGAAAATGGGATTAGAATAGTTAGGTACTTGTTTGACCGGCACAGACTCGATGGGCCGAAGGGCCTTAATCTATGCTGTAGACCTATGACTCCCGTCCCCCCGACTACCCCACCCACCCGTAGAAAGACCCTGCTAACCCCAAGGGACTACTCCAACCACAGGAACTCCCCATCCTCGGGATTCCCCCTACTCCCATGGGGACTCCCCTAGCCCAACCCAATCCAAAGCCTGACTCTCCTCCTCCACCCCCACCCTGCTCTGACCACCCCTCGATCTCTGACCCCCCACCACCACCCAAACCCTACTCACTTACCTTGTAAACTTATCTTCCTGGCCTGTCAAGCACCTTTGAACTTCAGTGGGCAATTAACTTAGCTGTTTTGCGGCAGCTAGTGCTGTAAAAAAGGAGGCATGGCCTCCTTCCCTCTGACAGAGCTGCACTTCGATGCTAGGCCCCGGGGATGCGCTGCACTGCTGAGATCTCATCCAGCTTGAGCTGGAAGGTCGAGTGAGACAGGTTGAAAAAAAACCTACGAGCAAGTTCAGGCCCATTGACTCTTGAGTTGGGTAATGCATTGGCATGGATAGAAGATTGATTGATTGATTGAAAACAGACAGTTGGAATGGGTCATTTTCATTTTGGCAAGCTCTTACTTGGGGTAGGGGGATATCCTACAGGAATCTGTGCTAGGGTCTCAGCTATTTTCAACCTGTGTTAATGGTTTAGATGAAGATACTGGGTTTCTTTGTTTGTTTTGTACCTTTGCACAATTTTTTCCCTTGGGGAATAATGGGGTAGTGTTGGAAGGATTAGAAGGCTGATTATGAATCTGTTGAACTGCACAATAAACACTCCTCCTGTGGCCAACAAGTCCTGGAGTGAGACTTGAACCCGAAGCTTCTGATACAGATGCAGGTGTGCTCCCTACAAAGAACTCCCAAGGGGAGAGGGTACTTCCATCAGTTCCAAAGAAGAGTTATATTGGACTTGGAACCTTGACTCCGTTTCTCTCTCCACTAATCCTGCCAGACCTGCTGAGTTTTTCCTGCACTTTGTGTTTTTATTTCAGATTTCCAACATTTGCAGCATTTTGCTTTTATATTTTGCTAATTCCAGTTGAAAATATGATCATGGTGACATTTGCAGACCATTTGAATGAAAAAATCCGAAGTTCATTCTGATATACTACTAATGATTTCAGAAAGGATATTTCAGTGTTTTTATTTACTTTATCACAGGGAACAGAATTCAGAAGTTCCGGAAACCGAAGTTAGTGAAAATGAGGAAAATCCAGTAATATTACTTACAGTCATACCAGCTAAAACAGAGAAGAAAGATGAACCAGTCAGAAATAAGGTGCAGTACACACTGTATTTGGGGCCTGGACTCTTAAGGGTCAGTGTAGCAGTCTCATATCCTGATCTTAGAAGGGAAAATACCTTTTGGTGAGGACAGGAAATAAATTTGATATAAAGTGTATTTTTCTCTATTCACTCCTTCCCCTAACACTAACCTGCGCACCACCAACACCCCCCACCCCCCCGCCAATTACTTGGATAAAGCTTAGCCATAATTTCAGCTTACTAATATTTGACCTCGAGGCTGATTATTTTTTTAAATTATTTGTTAATGGGATGTGGGCAACGCTGGCTAGGCCACCATTTATTGCTCGGTTCAGAGGGCATTTTAAGAGTCAGCCACATTGCTGTAGGTTTGGAGTCACATGTAGGCCAGATCAGGTATGGGCAGCAGATCTCCTTCCCTATAGGGCATTAGTGAAGCAGATGGGTTTTTACAACAATCGGCAATGGTCACCATCAGACTTTTAATTCCATATTTTTAATGAATTCATATTTCACCATCTGCCGTGGTGGGATTCGAACCCGGGTGGCCAGATGATTACTCTGGGTCTTCTGGGATACTAGTCCAGTGACAATACCACTATACCACCGCCTCCTCCCTGACACAGAAGGTGGCTATTCAACCTATTAAGTCCATGTCAGCTCTCTGTAGAGCAATCCAGCCAGTCCCACTCCAAGCTCTGTCCCCCTGTTGCCCTGCAAGCTTATTTCCCTAAAACGCCTGTCCAATTTCCTTTGAAAGCACTCATCACATCTGCTCCTGTCACTCTGATAGGCAGCAAATTTCAGGCCATTTCCACTCACATATAGAAAAAAAAAGTCCTTCCTCACATCCATGCTGCATCTCTTGCTAAAAACCTTAAATTTGTGTACCCTAGTACTTGAACCATTAGCTAATGGGAAGAGTTTTTCTTTGTCTACCTTATCTGGAACTGCCATAATTTCAACATCTTGATCAAATTTCTCCTCAATTTTCCAAGGAGAACAATGCCAACTTTCTCCAACCTGACTTTGTTGCTAAAATTCTCCCATCCCTTGAATCATTCTGGTAAATCTCTTCTGCACCCTCTAAAGGACCCTCACATCCTTCCTAAAGTGTGGTGACCAGAACTAGACGCAGTACTCTAGTTCTGATCTAACCATAGTTTTAAAAAAGTTCAGCATAACTTCCTTCCTTTTATACTCAGTACTTCTACTTATGAAACCCAAGGTCCCATATGCTTTGTTAACTACTCTCAATTTGTCATGGAATCATAATGGCACAGAAGGAGGCCATTCAGCCCTTCAAGCCCATGTCGGTTCTCAGAGCAATCCAGTCAGTCCCATTGCTCCACTTTATCCCTGTGGTCCTGCAAGTTTATTTCCCTCAAGTGCCCTTACAATTTCCATTTGAAATAATTGATCGCCTCTCGTTTACCACCCTCTTGGGCAGCGAGTTTCAATTCATTGCCACTCGCTGCATTAAAAAGTTCTTCCTTGCAGCCCCCTGCATCTCTTGCCAAAAATTTTAATTTTGTGAACCCTGGTCCTTGAGCTATTGGCTAATGGGAACAGCTTTTCTTTGTCTACTTATCTAAACCTGTCATAATCTTTTTACATCTTTATGAAATCTACCCTTAATCTCCTTTGCTCCAAGGAGAACGGCCCCAGCTTCTCCAGCTTAACCTTGTCGCTGAAATTTCTCATCACTGGAACCATTCTGGTTAAATCATCTATGCGCCTGTGACATCCTTCCAAAAGTGTGATGACCATATCCTAGTTGTGACCTAACAAGAGCTTTATAAATATTCAGTATAACTTACCTGTTTTTTTACTCAATGCCTTTATTTATGAAGCCCAATATCCCATATGTTTTGCAAACCACTCTCAATATATCCTGCCACCTTCAAGATCTACACATATGAACTCCAAGCGCCCTCTGTCCCTACATGTATTTAGGGGTCCTGCCACCTTCAAAGATCATTGCATAGGAATCCCCCAGACACTTTTGTCCCTGAACACTGTTTAGAACTGTGCTATGAATTGTGTGTTGCCTCTCATAATCCCTTCTGCCAAAATGCAACACATCACACATCTCTATATCACCCTCACTATTTGGCAGACCTTCAAGTTTGGTGTCTTAGGCAAATTTTGCTTTGTATTCTTATATCTAAGTCATTTATACTTATTTAAAAAAAGCCAGTGGTCCTAGCACTGAACTTTGGGAACACCTTTGTCTACCATCCTCCTGTCTGATCAACAGCCATTTACTACAACTCACTGTTCTCTGTCCTTAAACCGTTTTTCATTCAAGCTGACACTGATCCTCTTATTCCATCAACTTCAATTTTGTTAACCAGCCTTTTATGCAGTGCTTTGTCAAATGCTTTCTTAAAATCCATGCAGACAGCATCCATTGCTTTCTGTTCATCAACCTTCTCCGTTACTTCGTCAAAAACATTCAATTAGATTAGTCAAAAAAGCATGATCTCCCTTTTACAAATCTCTTCTGGCTCTCCTTAATTAACTCAAATGTCTCCAGGTGCCTGATGACTGTTTTTCCCCTGATATTGTTTCTTAAACCTTACCTACCATTGATGTTAAATTGATTGGCTTGTAGTTAGTAGGAATGTCCTTACGCCCTTTCTTGGATAAGGTGTCACGTTTACTGTTCTCCAGTCCTCTGGATAAGTCACGTTAGTGAATTTTTCCATAATTGCAAGATATGAGACTCTGGGCTGATGAAGTTAAAAAACTGTTCATCCTTTCTTCAACTTTATTTTGAAACCTTAGAGACGGACTACTGTGCATTAAAACTGTTGTGCCTCATGGTAAGATTTTCTTTAAGTATGCGTAGATGACACATTGCATTCTACCATCCAGGTGTTATTTTAAAGTAACTTTTCAGTGGATTTTGTAACCTAAAACAAAATTGCATCAAATTAAAATCATGAGTAATTCCTGTAATTATCTACTACAGTATTATGCATTGCTCTGTGTACGTTCTGTCCTCCTTATAACAGGAGATGTCCTCTGAACAGTCTTTACCACCACAGACTAGCACAGAACGTGGAAAGAAAAGGACAGCACCTGCAGCTGGTTCAGAGAATATTCAGATACCAGAAGAGAAAAAATCTGAAGAGTCAGCAGCACCAGTTCCACCCAAAGCCAGACGAGGTCGTCCTCCCAAAGCTGCATCTGAAAGTAACACTGCAAAAAATGCAGACCAAAACAAAGCTGCAGGAAGAGGCAGAAAAAGAGTTGCAGCCAGTCAGGAAGGCCCTGCAGAACCAGAAGCAACAAATATTAAAGTACCAAAACAGCAAGAAACAAATGTCAAGCGAGCACCAGCACAGAGACAAATGGATCTACAAAGGTAGTTTTTTTTGGGAGGGGAGCTTTTTGATGAATATGTTTGTTGCCCTTTATTGTCTGATGATGTTTTTATCTTCATAAGTTGTTTTTGCCCTCTCTTGACAGAATTTATCTAGTGGATAACTAGATAAATATAACACGTCAGTTTAAGGGAATGGAGTGGATTTTCCTGCTACTGACTTCTAGCCCTCCTTATTTTTCAGAATCCAGGTTTTGGACAGTGATGGATATTCAGTGATGGAACTAGAATCTACTCCAGAAAGTTCAGCTGAGGAACTGGATTTGTTTAAATCCTGTGAGAGCAGCCAGAATGAGGTTGATAACACAAAACTAGCAGAGGGAGGCTTCCTTAAGGTGCAGTAGTATTAACGACCAATTTTAAAATCTTATTAGAAGAGACAACATGAAAGTATTAAGGATGGCCTAATCAGGGTTAGGTGGAAGAATCCAAATGGAACTGATTTAGTTTTAGTCTGCCGATCAAGGTCAACTCTGTTACTACTATCTCATTTGGACAACTCAAAACCTGGGATAAGTTTCTGACTAAGTGAAATAGCCAACCAAGCCTCAATCAAGACAAAATCAATTTTGTTACCTAACTTGTAATCAATGACGATGGAAGATTTACTCTCTCTGGAGCTTCTATTAAAAAAACACAACCACCTTATTTTTCAGCAAGTAGTTACCATTAATGTTGTCTCAAGGGAGTGAGTCTTGTTTTGAGTCACTGGCCGACTGGACTCTGTTTTTGGTGTCTCTACCTCACACTACCTACTTTTGAGTTTTCCACAAATTAAATAGAAAGCACTCAGCACTGGTAAGATTCTGCCGGTAAAATGAAATCATCTTCTGAAAAGGAATCCAATATTTGGATTTAGAGGGATGAGAAGGAATACTAGGTGGACTGTCTTTAAATTGTCAGAGATCAAGTTTGCTGAGCCCGATTCATTTGCCAGTAATTGTGACCAAATCAATAGATAACTGTGAAACTGTCTGGGAGTCATTGGCTGTAATGTAGTTGCAGTACCTGCTTATGCTATCAGGAGAACGTCAAGGCCACCTCATGCAAAGGCCAAATATTCCTCCTAATCCTCCCACTCAAAAAAGAAGTCAGATTTGTTTGCAGGTTGTAAGAATTACTTCAGTAATCTTATCTTCTGGGAGACAAACTTAAAAGAATTCAAGCTCTACAGATCAGTTGCAGAGTAACTGGAGAAATTTGACTTCATTTTGAATTATTTTTTGGAAAAATGTCTTTTACCTTTTGTGTGACTCTTGTATGTCTTCAAGACCTATCATTTGTTTGAGTCCTAAAAGAGAAATCCAGAATATGGAGTCAAAAGCAATATACTGCGGTTGCTGGGAATCTAAAGTAAAAGTAGAAAACGCTGAAAATTCTCAGCAGGTCAGGCAGCACCTGTGGAGAGAGAAACAGAATTAACATTTCAGGTTGGTGACCTATCATCTCTTTGGATGAAACGTTATTGACCTGAACAAGTAACTCTGTTTCTGCCTCCACTGATGTTGCCAGATCTGCTTAGTATTTCTAGCATCTGCTTTTAGTTCACAATCTCCTCTTCCAGTGAGTTTGCCTGGAGATGAGCTAGATACTGTAAACTTAAAATTTGCACTGAGATGAACTGGTGGAAAGGATGCTTGGGGGTCACTTCAAAGTTCTTGGTTTCAGCAGCATCATTGGAAGGTGCAACAAAGCACAGTCATCCCTTATTCCAATAAAGGACAGGAAAAACAAAGATGAGTTATCATGAGAATTTTAGCTTTGAATATGTTCTTTCCAAAATTATTTATAAGTTTTTGTTTGGGTTTTACTTTGTAATGGATAATCTTCCAATCAAAGTTGTTTTTTTTTCATAGTTTCTGAGGTAGGATACTAAGATATGGCACTTCAAAACTTGCTGTCAACTTCTTAGCCCTCTTTAGTGTTTCACTTTGAGCTGTTCAGTAAAGGGCAGTTTTTATGTGCCTATAACTAATAATTTGAAGTTGCTACAGAAAATATAGGTTTAATGTTAAGAATTTTGTGATCCCTTCAAAATATTTCACATTCTATAACATAAAAGAACAGAGCCATATGGGTGGGCTATTGACAGACTGAACATTTAATCACCTGTGGGTGGACACTGAAACCCGAAGTGAAATAAGGCACCTTTGAATCTGACAAGATCCAAAACTTTCAATTTTTCTAAATTAAAATAATCTGTCATTTTTTTAAAGAAATGCTCACAAAATATTATTGCCACTCCTTCTGAACTTTTCACCTATGGTTAGTTTTGGAAGCTGTCATCTTGACCATATTGATCTCAGCAAGAAAGTATGTATGATGTGATTAGCCAAATATGTATGAACAGAAATACACGCAAACCATGTATTTTCTTTGTCCTGCCCTCTTCAGTTTATTCAGCTATTCCCTCCTTCAGAAGACTACGGTAAAACTATGAATAAGATAAAACTTGTGAAATTTCATCCTGGCCTGAGAGAATATTAAATAAAAGCATTTACATTCTCCCTGAATTGCACCATTTTTTTACATGTATAGGACGTTTCCCAGTGAGAACAGCTTCACAGTCAATTGTGGAGCATACGCTGAGTTTTCCCCTCTAGCGCTTTGGTTCAAATATACACAGACTAATAGATTGCAGATTTCCTTTGGCTGTAAGAATTCAAGATTTCATATTTGGGCTAACGTAGAATATTTGAGTGACAGCTGGTGTGCTATGTTTTGAGACTAATGCTTGATGCTGACATTGGGTGAAAGAATGCAAAGTGTTCCCTTTTGACATTTTTTTATGATCACCTAATTCACTCAAAAATAGAATTAAAAAACTACAGTTCTGAGACTCTTACATGAGTACAGGAAAGAGTCCAAAAATAGATCTTATCCCTTAAATGAACCTACTTTTTTTCACATGAGAACAAAGTTGAGCTTCAAACCCACACATCTAGGCTGCCTTCCAAATCTGCAACATTGCCTCTCTCCACCCCATCTTACATTTTAACGCTGCTGAAACTGAGTACCTCTAGACTTGGCTGTTCCTGCAGCCTCTTTGCCAATCTCCACCCTCTGCAAACTCCAAGTCAGTCTAAGTTCTGTCATTCATACTAATGTGCAGTAATCTGCCCCCGGCTCTCCACCTTTGAAAGGATCAAATTTAAAATCCTCATCCTCATCAATAAATCTTCTGACACCCTCTCTGTACCTTTTTCTGCAACCCTGTCTAGCCTCACATTCCTTCCCATTACCCATGGTCCTCTGACTCTGGCCTCCTGTGTGTTCCTAACACTCTCTTTCACCTTTAGTGCCAGAATCTTCTGTTATCTCAGCCCTATCCTCTGGATCTCTCTTTTTAAACCCTTTTTGTTCTCTGCCCATCCTTAAGAGACGGCTCCAACCCACTCCTTAAATCAAAGCCCCAAAATCAAACTTTCAGCCACCTCTCCTAAGCCTTCCACAAACCATACACATGTTCTCCTCTCTGGAGCACCTAGGTACATGTTTCTACATTAACAAATATAAATGCATGTTGTTATTTCCACAAATATCTTAAGCATTCCTTTATATTTGATCTCATATAGGACACTTTGATTCACAAAGCAGTCTATATATGTGCCTGTTCAGTAAGACAGCTTCTTTTGTTTTGCTTTCTTCAACTTTTCATAATTTTTTTTGTGTAGGTAAGAAGAAAGTCCATGCCAAAGGGAAGGAGACAAAGGCTGTAGAAAAGAAGTATTCCTTGCCACTGAGGGAAATGTACCACATAAAAGGATTGAGATACTATACAAAAACTTAAATTAGTTTACACAACTCACCCTCAAAACATCAGGACAACACTGCATCAGAGTTTGGGTTAAGATATTATTGAACTCCTTAATTTAAATTTTAACTGAGCATTTAACTTTTGCAATGTTGGAGGGGCAGCATTGTAATTCCCTGGGGTTATTTTTATGCAGCATCTTTATATGTTAAGATTGCTTAACAGCTACTGATTCTCATAAAAATAATCGCTAGACTAAGATTTTGTTACAAGATGTCTTATTTAGCCATTTTAATTATGTATTAGTAATTTACTGCAGCAGTTTTACCTTCCAAAGTAAATTATTACACTGACTTGTGAAGTCGGCAGTGGTGCATTATAGTCACATGTTACTATTAATTTTTGCAGGCAGAAGCAATTGTTTTATTTAAAATAGTCCCAATTTGAATAGAATTTGATTTTGGTAAGTGAAAGAATAAAACTGTGGCTAAAAGAGCAGTTGAATATGTGCTTATAATATTTGAAGCTACTGCCATAAATGTTGTAGTAAAGACTTAAAAAAAGGTGTAATACTAAAGTCTGCCGTTAAAAGTTGGGGATATTTTTGACACTGTTCTCTAAAACTTTGCACTGAGTCCACATTGTTTATCCTTTTTAAAAAGAAACCTCAGCAAGGTATATCTGTAGACTATCCAGGGTCTGTGTTTACAAAAACAACATTTTTTGTGTAATTATATTGTCAGTTAATAGAATTTGCACAGGGAAATTTGGGTCTTTTGTGAATACAGACTGAAGTCTCGCGATAGCAATGGTGTTGGAATTGCTGCCTTTGATTTTTCCCTCAATGTATCCGAATTTTTTTCTGCCTACTTCCTTTACCCAGCAAAGTGGGGGTTGACCTGAGATATGGATTTCTCCACAGTTGCCGATGGCCAATAGGCAACATACTTTTTATGGTGGGATAGGTCTGCTTGTTTCTCTGTGTACCACTTTCCTACATGGTTGAGCATTCTTACCACAAAACTCTACCTTCAGGCAACCTGGCTGAGAACTGGTCAAGCTCAACCTTTATAGCTAGCTAAGTTCAAATGTTTGTTTAAGCTAGTGTTTGAATTTAGGGTTCTGAGGGCCCCTTATGTGGGAGTTCAGTGCTCTACTTAATGGGTTGTTCTTGAATTCCAATTTTTAACGTTGAATATTGGAAAGAGTAAAATTAGAACAGGATGTTTAAAAAAATTCCTCTATCCTAACATTACCTTTTAAATCCTGCTTTTAGTACTTTTAATTTATGAAATTTTATCAGAGGCCTTTTATGTTCTACTTTCTTATAAAACTATATTGCTCTGAAAGGTAAATGGAAACGTTTGAGTTTCAGATTTTTGTATCAGATCTTGAAGTAAATGAGGTACTTTTGAAAGACCAGTTTTATGATGAGATGTTCAAGTTACCAGGCTCTGTAACCAATGATGTAAAAAAATGAAGTGTTTTAGAAAAAATTGGATTTTGGCAGCTTGTGAAGACAGTTCAAAAAGTTCAAATTGTTAATGCATTTAACAGTGTTTTTATTGATATGTTTGAATTTTTTTAAAACATATTTTTCACCAGTTTGTCTCCCAGTTCACGCTCATCTTTGTTTATTTTAGTGAAATTCGTTACAGTTGCATCAATGTTGTGAATCCAAACATTGTTCATTGTAGTTATTGTGTACATTTTGATGTACACATGATCATATTTAAATTTTTGTTGCATAAAAAAATAAATGCTTCTTAGGTGTCTCCTGGTTTCTGTTTCTCTCTCTCAAAACCTGTACTCCTGAATAAGCAAAACAGGATAGATTAACAGCGAGAGATGGACATTTAAAATAATTCAGACTAAGTTAAAAATTTTAAATGGTCTGGAGTCAGGAGCGGGGAAGGAGAAACTGTCCAGAGAAGATGAACCTTCCTAGACTACTGGGAAACTTAATCCATCTCCACCACACATCATGAACTGAATCCTCTTGATCTTTCCTCCACCCCTGAAAAATGCATAATTTGATGGGAATTTTGGGGTCGATGCTTACTTTTCTACCTAAACCATATCGGTTTAGGTCTGCCTATAACGGTTATTATCAACAAGGTTAGTTCAAAAAAAGACAATTTGTTGACCAAGGAGCTGCCTTTGATTCCATGTAAATTTAAAAGGATTGAACAGTCCCAAGCCATAGCAGTAGCATGTAAGTGAACATTTCACCAGCTTCAATATTGAATCTCGTCAATTCAGTATACATCGGCCATGGCTTGTGGATTATACATTTCCAAGGTACCCAATCTTGAATTTCTGGCAGCTGAATTTCTCATGTGCTTTCATTATGCCTTGGACCCTAGTGTCATTTCAATTGATGACTGTAGTGCCAATGTCACTTAAGTTTCGTCTTTATTTCCTGCATCCTGTATCTGTAAAGGACTCCTGTAACTCTTCATTTTTGCAGGTTTTCTTCTCCCATTACTGAATCAAACTGTTACTTGGAGTGCATGGCAGAACTGAAGCTTTATTAACAGGCTTGACAAGTTATACAGACAGTAACCAACCATCTGTTTGGATTTCACAGCTACAAACAAAACACAAGTCGTCACCAGGACAAGGCAGATGCTGAAACAGAATCTGCTAAAACAAATTCAGCAGCTGGCTTTCTGCCAAATGTGAATTGTGCCTTACCAGACATGGCAATTAACCACAGCAGTCACTTCAGTTAAGTACTCATGATTATTTGGAGTGCCATCTTCAAATGTTGCATGACTTTAAACAGTGTGAGGCTTGCTTCAAACTCCGCAAAAGACTTCAATGCAGCTGGCTTGTTTACTAGAAGACTAGCTTGATAAGCAAGTCCCATCTCGCACATCCCATCTAAATTGCTCCAAGTCAAAAATTTCACAGTTGAGTTTGAGGTATTTGAGTATTACAGGAAAACAAAGCTGAGGAATGCTTTTCAGAAATTTATGCCCAGGATGGTGTTTTGAGTCTTCTGGGCTTGTTACAGCCCCTGGAACAGGACTTCTCAAAATCACGGTTCTCTAACCAGAAGATAGATAAACACAAGTGGAAGAGTGCCTTAGTGTTGCAGGGAATTTAATTTTAGATCTAGTTGAAAAAATATCAATACACAGTGTTTGGGTTTCAACTTGCATGAAAAGTCAACCTGGACAATTGTATAGGAAAAACAAAGATGGAAAAGAGCCATGTTCTATAAAATGACAGAATATGGAAGGTGTCCAAAGCTGCTATTCCACCCAAGAAAAGGCAAAGGGAATTCAGTGCTTGAGAAGGAAATTGTATTCAACAGTGAGGCTGCAAATGTGCATTGACTCCTCCCTGGTGTGCCAGATGAATTTTAAATGTATGTTCTTTAGGTTATTACTGCTACTTCCCAAAATACCTCTGCAGTTATGAATGATGTACATGAAAATATGGATAACATTTAGAAGGATCAGTGTTTTAGTAATCAACTATGAATGGCCTTAACCCAAGAGCTGGAATGTACCACATTGTATGCATGCCTAAGGATCTCCAAAAAAGAAAAGTTACGTTTCTGGAGAATATACTTTTTGAACAATCCTAACCCATGACTGTTTCAAGAAGTACCAACAGAGTTTGAAATCTTTTCTAGACAATGACACTTTACAGTGCACACCAGCAGTGAATGACCACTGCCATAATAGAAGCTAGCAGAAATTGCAGTGAACTGCATCCAAGTTTTCAAGCAAATGACATCTTATCATGGATTCAAGAGGAACAATCAGAGAAAGTTACAAGCTTTGGGGGGAGGGGTGGGATTACTCCAGAATTGAGGGCTAGTTTTTCTCAAAACAGAAGCATTCAAACCTGTTGGACATCGCAGAAAAAATAGCTATTTATAATGGCTATAGGAAGGTGCCATTAAATAAAGAAAATTCAGGCTTTTGTTTCCTTTGTAATCTCAAAATGAAGAAGGATTTTTATTTTCACTTTGGATTCATGCACAATATTCATGATGCTGTGTTGAAGAGGGAAAAAACAAATGAGAACATAATATGCAGACTTTGGGATCAGTCCTCAAGTAACCATACACGTGTTACTTGGTGATCCTGACTGTCGCAGGAAGTTAAAGCGCAGTGATTGTTTTAAAATGCATATAGCAAGTTAAATAATAACAATTATCAATGTCAATTCACTTGATTAAACCTACTTTTCCAACTTTCCCAATGGCTCAGCAGGTTTTTCTAGTGAGTAACTGAAACATATAGACCAAGAAAGATCTCAGATTGGTTCCTGGTCTGTGCAGAATTACCTGCCAGGGCAGAGATAGTATTACAACTGACGTAAGTGCTACTGAACTGGGGAGGAGAAATTAGGTAAAAGCAAAAGGAGAAGTTACGTTAGTGTTGCCTCTCATCCCTAGTCTGTGCTGCAGAAGTGTCGTCCTGTTTTTGTGTCCAGACTTTACACCGCACAACCCTGAACCTAAAATTGAGTCAAAGGAAATTGGCCCTCTGGCCTCTTCTGCAATCTGCCATCCTGGTTATTCCTCCATAACATTGTTTAAAATGGCCCTCGGGTAAGTGTCAGGTTGAGGGACTGTGGGGTGGAATTGATTGCAACGCCTGTGGAAGAGGTGGAGCACTTGAGCTGTTCAAATTAGCGCTTGCCTTTTGCTAGCAGTTGCAGGGTCCCCTTAAAACTTCTGAGACGCTGATAAATTTTGTAATGGAGCTCTTTACCATTCAATTTACATATCAAAGGTGTCTATCACCTGTTCAGGGATACACTGGAAAAAATGGCACCGCAAGTTTAGCGCAAGCCATCCCAATATCAAACTGGAATGCTGTGCCTATTTTAAACCCAAAAACTAGAACAAGACATACCAATTTATTCCTATGTGTCCAATGTCAGGCGAGGGCATGATGGGACTTGTGATGATCTCTGCTTAAGTACCCTGCCGACACTCATGGTCAAGGTTTGCATGTGGTCAGGGTATGGAATGAATGGTGCTCATAGCAGTAACTCAACAAGAGGAGAATGTCTATGGGAGGAGGGGAATAAAATTACATCTGTTTTCCAATTACACCCATATTAAAGCTGTGTTCTTAATTTGTGACAGTAAACCGGTTTGCCACATGATTTTCATTGTTACTTGCTACAATATTTTTTCCTGCTGCTGTTCTTTGGAACTCTATTTGCTAGTTGATCACTTCTAAACTGCTGAACTTAACTATTCCAACATTCTCCTCTCCATAAATGTGAAGTCATCCAAAACTCTGGCTGTGTCCTTTCTCGCACCAAATCCCATTCATTTATCACCCCTGTACACACTGCCCTGCGTGGCTCCTGTATAAGCTACACCTTGATTATACAACTCTCATCCTTTTTTTTTCAAATCCCTCTATGGCCTCACTTTTCCTTACCTCTGTAATTTCTTCCAGCCCCACAACCCTCCAAGCTATGGGCCCTGACAATATTCCGGTAATAGTACTGAAGACTTGTGCTTCAGCACTTGCTGCACCCCTAGCCAAGCTACAGCATTGGCATCTACCCAGCTCTGTGAAAAATTGCCAGGTACATCCTGTACGCAAAAAGCAGGATATATTCAACCCAGCCAAATACCGCCCCATCAGTCTACTTTGATCATCAGTAAGGTAATGGAAAGGGTAATCAACAGTGCTATTAAATGGCACTTGCTTAGCAATAACCTGCTCACTGATGCCTAGTTTGGGTTTCGCCAGGGTCACTCAGCCCCTGACCTCATTACAGCTTTGGCTCAAACTTGGACAAAAGAGCTGAACTCCCGAGGTGAGGTGAGAGTGCCCTTGACATCAAGGCCACGCTTGACCGAGTGTGGCATCAAGGAGCCCTAACAAAACTGGAGTCAATAGGAATCAGAGAAAACTCTCCGCTGGTTGGAGTCATACCTAGCAGAAAAGAAAATGGTTGTGGTTGTTGGAGGTCAGTCATCTCAGCTCCAGGAAACCACCGCAGGAGTTCCTCAAGCTAATGTCCTGGGCCCAACCATCTTCACCTGCTTCATCAATGACCTTCCTTCTATCATAAGGTCAAAAGTGGGGATGTTCACTGATGGTTGCACAATGTTCAGCACCATTCGCAACTCCTCCAATACTGAAGCATTCCATGTCCAAATGCAGCAAGACCTGAACAATATCCAGGCTTGGGCTGACAAGTGGCAAGTAACATTCATACCACGCAAGTGTCAGGCAATGACCATCTCCAACAAGAGAGAATCCAGCTGTTGCCCCTTGGCATTACCATCACTGAATCCTCCACTATCAACAGCCTGGGTTTACCATTGACCAGAAACCAAACTGGATTAGCCATATAAATACTGTGGCTACAAGTATTTACAAGAGCAGGTCAGAGGCTAGGAATTGTGCGACGAGTAACTCGCCACCTGACTCCCCAAAGCCTGTCCACCATCTACAGGAGTATGATGGAATACTCCCCACTTGCCTGGATGAGTGCAGCTCCCACAACACTCAAGAAGCTTGACACCATCCAGGGCAAAGCAGCCTGCATGACTGGCACCACATCCACATACATTCACTCCCTCCACCACCAACATACAGTAGAAGCGGTGTGTGCCATCTAAAAGATGCACTGCAGGAATTCAGCAAGGCTCCTTCGAAAGCACCTTCCAAACCCAGAGGACAAGATCAGCAGATAGATGGGTGCACCAACACCTGGAAGTTCCCCTCCAAGCCACTCACCATTCTGACTTGGAAATATATCACTGTTCCTTCACTGCTGCTGGTTCAAAATCCTGGAACTCCCTAATAGCATTGTGGGTGTCTCTACACCACATGGACCGCAGCAGTTCAAGAAGGCAGATCACCACCACCTTCTCAAGGGTAGCTAGGGATGGGCAATAAATGCTAGCCCAGCCAGCAAAGCCCACATTCCATGAATGAATTTTTTAAAAATCTGGGCTTATCTAACACTGGCCTCTTGTGCGTTGCTGATTTTAAATGCTGTGTACTTGCAGCCAGCCGTTCTGCTGCCGAGGTCCTAAGCTATGTCATTTCCTCCCTATCCTTTCCACGCTTAAAACCTCCACCTTTGACCGAGCTTTGGACATCTACCCTAATGTTGCTTTATGTAACCTGGTGTCTAAGATTGCTTTCTAACTCACCTTGGGGGTGCTTTATTATTATAGAAAAGTTATTACAGCTGGTACTCAGGCTAACCAATATGCTCTCAGTTTGTCACATTGTTACTGGTTGCAGGAACATTCATTTTATTGAAGTGCAGAGCAGAATTGTTAGTAGTAGAATTAACTTATGTACAGAGAAATCAAATTTGAAATGTCCACTATTATTGAGGCTGATGGGGGTCATAGAGGAGTCTATAGCCCATAAGAACATAAGAAATAGGAGCAGCAGTAAGCCATTACTGATCTACCCCAGGCCTCAACGCTTGTGCCAGGTTCTCATAGTCTCCAACTCACCAAAATTGTACACAGTACTCCAGGTGTGGCCTCACAAATGCCCTATATGGTTGTAACAAGACTATCTTATTTTTAAACTCCAACCCCCTAGCAATACAGGCCAAAATTCCATTTGCCACCTTAATTACTTGCTACACCTGCATGCTGACTTTGTGTTTCATGCACAAGAACACCCAGATCCTTCTGTGCTGCACTTTTTTTGGAGTCTCTCCATTTAAATAATAGTCTGCCTTTTGATTCTTCTTACCAAAGTGTATGACCTCACACTTTCCTACATTAAACTCCATCTGCCAAGTTTTTGCCCACTCACAACCTAACTATATCCCCTTGCAGTCATTATGCCCTCATCACAACATGCTCTTCCACCTATTTTTGTGTCGTCAGCAAATTTGGAAACATTACACTCTGCCCCCTTCTTCAAGTCATTAATATAGATAGTAAATAACTGAGGCTCTAGGACTGATCCTTGTGGCACTCCACTAGTTATGCCTTTCCAACCTGAAAGTGACCCATTAATCCCGATGCGTTCTCTTCTGTGTTAACCAATCCTCAATCCATGTTAATAAGTTACCCCCGATACTGTGAGTTCCTAGCTTGTGCAATAATCTTTTATGTGGCACCTTATCATGGGTGATTTTAATCTACACAAACTAGAAAAAACAAATTGGCAGTAGTAGCCTGGATGAGTTCTTAGAATGCTTTTGAGAGTTTCTTTGAGCAGCATGTTCTTGAACCAACCAGCGAGCAGGTAAAATTAGGGCAACTATGTGGGGATGATAGCTGAAATGAACAGGGAAACTAGGCTAGAGGCTAGATCAATAGATAAGCAATGACAAACTAAGGGGATATTTCAGAGTATTCAGAATAAGTACATTCCTATTATAAAGAAAAATTCTAAGGGGAGAACCCACCATCCTTGGTTAATTAAAGAAGTCAAGGAAAGCATCAAACTTATGGAATAAGCATACAACTGCACAGAGTTGAGTGGCAAGACATGATTGGACAGAATAGAAAGAACAGAGAATTACTAAAAGGTTAATCAGGAGAACTTAAAGTATGAGAGAGAGCTGGCTAGAACTATAAAAACAGATAGCAAGAGTTTCTACAGTATTTAAAAGGAAAAGAGTGGAGAGTTAATAGTAGATAATAAGGAAATGGTGGAAGAAATGAACAAATATTTTGCTTCTGTGTTCACTCCGGAGGATACAAAAACATTCCAGTAATAGCTGGAAATCAGGAGGTGAAAGGGAGAGAGGAACATGGTGAAATTGAAATCACTAGGGAAACGGTACTGAGCAAATTGATGGACTTGTGGGCTGGCAAGTCTCCAGGTCCTGATGGACTGCATCCTAGGGTCTTAAAAGAGGTGACTAATGAGGTAGTTAATTTTCCAAAACTCACTAGATTCTGGAAAGGTTCCATCAGACTGGAAAGTAGCAAATATAATGCCTCTATTCAAGAAGGGAGAGAGGCAGAAAACGGGAAACTATCGGCCAGTTTATTTGACATCTGTCGTGGTGGGGAAGTTGTTAGAATCGATCATTAAGGAAGTTACAGCTGAGCACTTAGAATAGCCCAAGGCAAAGAGGAAGAGTCAGCATGGTTTTGTGAAAGGAAAATCATGTTTAACCAATTTATTGGAGTTTTTTGAAGGAGCAACATGTGCAGTGGATAAAAGGGAGCCTGTAGACGTACTGTACTTGGATTTCCAGAAGGAATTTGATAAGGTGTCACATCAAAGGTTATTATGGAAAATAAAAGTGCACAGTGTAAGGGGTAACAGCATGGATAGAAAATTGGCTTCTAAAAGTTAGGATGCGGGGTACAGCAAGTAATTAAGGCTAATGGAATGCTATCCTTTATTACAAGAGGGATTGAACCTAAAAGTAAGTTTGTTATGCTTCAGTTATACAGGGTATTGGTGAGATCGCATCTCGACTATTGTGTGCAGTTTTGGTCTTATTTATGGAAGGATGTAAATGCATTGGAGGCAGTTCAAAGGAGGTTTATTAGATTGATACTGGAATGAGTGGGTTGTCTTGTGAGGAAAGGTTGGACAGACTGGGCTTGTTTCTGCCAGAGTTTAGAAGAGTGAGGGTGATTTGATTGAAGTGTACAAGATCCTGAACGGCCTTGACAAGGTGGACGTCGGAAGGATACATCCTCTTGTGGGTGAGTCCAGAACTAGGGGGCACTGTTTTACAATTAGGGGTCGCTCTTCTAGGACCGAGATGAGAAATATTTTCTCTGAGGGTTCTGTATTTTGGAACTGTCTGCCTCGGCGGCGGTGGATGCAGGGTCATTGAATATTTTTAAGGCAGAGGTAGATAGGCAAGGGAATCAAAGGTTATCAAGGTTAGATGGCAATGTGGAAATTGAAACACAAGATCAGCCATAAACTTATTGAATGGCGGAGCAGATTCGAGGGGCCGAATGATCTACACCTGTTCCTATTTCTTATGTTCTTTTCAAATGCCTTCTGGAAATCCAAATGCACTACATCTACCAATTCCCCTTCATCAACTCTGCTGGTTGTATCCTCAAAGAACTCAGGAGATTTCCCTTTCCCTTTCACAAAACCCTGCTGACTCTCTTTGATTGTGTTAAGCTTTTCTAAATGTCCTGCTATTTCTTCCTCAATAATGGACTTTAGCATTTTCCCAATGACAGATGTTAGGCTGACTGGCCTATAGATTGCTGCTTTTTGCCTCCCTCCCTGAACAGAGGTGTCATATTAGTGGTTTTCCAATCCATTGGGACCCCCCTGGAATCCAGTGAGTTCTGGAATATTGCGACTGATGCCTCCACTATCTCTGCAGCCACTTCCTTTAAAACCCTTGGATACAGGCCATGAGGCCTGGCACTTTGTCTGCCTTTAGTCCCATTTGTTTGTCAAATACTTTGTCCCTCGTGATAGAAACTGTTACAAGATCTTTCCTCCCATTAGCTCCTTGCTTATCTGCGCTATCTTTGGGATGTTTATAGTGTCCTCCACCATGAAGACCAGTGCAAAATATTGGTTTAAATTACCTGCCCTTTCCCTGTTCCCCGTTTTCAATTCTCCAGTCGCATCCTCCAAGGATCCCATGCTCACTTTAACCATTCTCTTTTAATATACCTGTAGAAGCTCTTGCTGTTTGTTTTTATATTTCTTGCCAATTTACTTTCATTATCAATTTTCTCCCTCTTTATTAGCTTTTTAGTCATCCGCTGCTGGTTCCTAAAAAATTCCCGATCCTCAGGCCTACCACTAGTTTTCGCCACTTTGTATGCTCTAGTTTTTGATTGGACCTTCTTGACCACCTTTGTTAACCATGGATGGTTCATCTTCTCATCGAGTTCTTCATTTTGACCAGGGTAAATTTTTGCTGAGCTTTATGAAATATCTGCTTAAATGTCTGCCACTGCTCATCCACCGACCTTCCCCTTAGCCTATTTTCCCAGCCTGTTTTAGACAACTCTTTCTTCATACCTCTGTAATTGCCCTTATTTAAGTTGAGGACACTGGCTTGAGATCCAAGTTGGTCACCCTGAAACTGAATTTGAAAGTTTACCATGTTGTGATCGCTACCTCCCTAGAAGATCCTTAACTACAATATCTCTCATTAATCCCACCTCATAACACATCACTAGATCTAAAACAGCCTGTTCCCGGGTAGGTTCTGCAATGTATTGCTCTAAGAAACAATCCCGGATGCACTGTACAAATTTGTCTTCCATATTAGCCCTGCCAATCTGGTCTGTTCAGTGAACATGTAGATTAAAACCACCCAAAACAATTATAGTGCCCTTCTTACATACCTCCACTATTTCCCGATTTATACTTTATCCTACAGTGAGGCAACTCTTCAGGGGTCTATAGACTCTCACCCATGACTTCTTCCCCTTGCTATTCCTTATTTCCACCCAAACTGAGTCCACATCATGATCTGTGTACCTATATCACTACTCACCATCACACTGATACCTTCCTTTATTAACAAAATAACCCTGCCTCCTTTTCCTTTTTTTTTTGCCTCCTTTTCCTTTTTTGCCTATTTTTCCAGCATGTTGAATACTCTTAAATATTGAGTTCCCAGTCTTGGTCACCCTGAACCACATCTCTGTTAATAGCTATCAAGTCATATTCGTTTATTTCTATTTGTGCCGTTAGCTCATCTATCTTGTTATAAATTCTGCGTGCATTCAGATTAAGAGCCTTAAACTTTCACTTTCTACCATTGTTACTCATTCTGGTTCTAATTTCTGCTGCACTCCTCTGCTTATATTTTCTGGTCCTTCCTGTCACACGTTATTGTTTGCCTCTTCACTACCCTGCACCCTTGCTCTCTTGTTTCTTTTTGATTTTTTAAACTTCCTTTCAATTGAATCCTGCCCCCCTCCCCTCCCCATTCCCAATATTAGTTTAAAGTCCAATGTGCAACCCTAGTTATACTATTTGCCAGGACACTGTTCCCAGCATGGTTCAAATGAAGCCCGTCCCAGCGGAACAGCTCTCTCCTCCAGTAGTGGTGATGCCATGAATCAGAACCCATTTCTCCCACACCAATCTTTGAGCTATGCATTTACCTCTCTAATCTTATTTACCCTATGCCAATCTGCACGTGGCTCAGGTAGTAATCCAGAGATTATTACCTTTATGGTTCCATCTTTTTCATTTAGCCCCAAGGTGCTCGTAGCCCCTTAGCAGAACCTCTTTCCTGGTCCTACCTATGTTTTTGGTACCTACATGGACCACGACAACTGGATCCTTCTCCTCCCGCTCCAAGTTCCTCTGCAGCCCAGAAGCAGTGTCCTTAATCTTGGCATGAGGTGGACAACACAGTCTTCAGTACTTGTCTTTGCTGCAGAGAACAGTATCTATTCCTCTAACTATGCTAACCCCTATTACTGCTCCATTTCTCTTTTCTCCCCCCACTTGAATGTACCATAGTGCTGTGGTCAGTTCGCTCATCCTCCCTGCAATCTGTGCCCTCGTCCACACTGGGAGCAAGAACCTCATACCTAATGCACTATGGCTGAGGCTCCTCCAAAGCTAAATTCTGGATCCCCATACCTGCCTCACTTGCAGTCACACCCTTCTGTCCCTGACCATGGGCCGAATCTGATGTAATTAATCGAAGGGGTGTGCCTGTCTCCTGAAACAGTGTCCAGGTAACTCTCCCCCTCCCTGATGTGTCACAGTGTCCGCAGCTTGGACTCCAGCTCATCAACTCTGAGCCGAAGCTGCTCAAGCAGCCAACAATTGCTGCATATGTGGTTACTGTGGATCACACCAGCTGCCACATACTACAGCTGCCAAACATAGCCTGCCCAGCCATCTCTATTCTATTTAATCAATTAATTTGGATGTTAAATATTTTAAAAGTGAATTTCTTAACTATTCTTCAACTAATAATGTCTCCTGATTTAAACCACTTGACCAATCATAAGAGACACCAATCACCTAACTGTTTTCCTTTGATGTCACACTTCGGCTCTGACAGGTAGAAACAGATTGAAGGGGCTTTTTATCTCCCACCATTGCTGCCCTTCTTACGCAGGTCTATTCTGTGTGCTGGGCCTCCCTTTCTGCCGCCGGTTTTTATTTCCCGCCATCGCTGCCCTTCTCATGCAGGTCCACTCACTGTGTGCTGCAGATTGTCCTGTCCTCTAAATGGAGTGTGACAATCCAAAGCAAAACTGGTCATTTGCAACTTTATTACTGTCAATGCTCTAGAAGAAACAATGTGATGCTGTGGCCTAGCTGTCCAAAGCAATGAGTACCTGAGCCATACAAACCAGGAAAATTAGTTTCATTCCCTGATCTGTGCTAAATTATTTGATAATTTGGGGGCGCAGGATGGTGGTGTGTGTGAAGAGAAAAGCAACTGTGGTTTCTGCTCCTAGTCAACATCTGCTGCAAGTTCAGGTTAGTCTGTGGAGGCCAAGAATTGGGTAAGGGAGGAAATAGCAGGAAGCTAGAATGGCCAAAACAAAGCAGCTAATAGATGAGAGGTTCCTGTTATCACTCAAGTTAATTGTTTTGTGGTGTATTCTGCTAGTCCATTGGATTTTTATTTTGCTTTTGTTGGGGTGTCATTCAGATTGTGAATTGTACTAAAACCAGACAATCTGATCAGAGTAGTTTCACTGCAATACAATGAGACAAAGCCAGTAACAATGCTTGTGCTGCTCTGTCACTGCACGCATCTGTCTTAGTCTTCCATCACAGCATTTTCAGCCAGGCATGCTTTGTTCCTCATTCCTACCCTGTACTTTTATTTAAACATTATGTTCACAAAGGAAATGAAAATATGTAAAATTGCTGTCTTATCAAGGCTTTTGAGCTAAAATGGGATTAGTTAGTCAAATTATCAGTAACAGCATTTTCTTTTACTTGTGAAACAAATACCATTATAGGCCCTAAGATGATTTTTGTTATATTTATGTTTTGGAAATAGTTTCAATTTAAAGCTTTCACATACCAGTGCTCAGCCATTAGAAGGGCCTGGTGCAAAGCTTTACTTGACATTCTATTACCATTTACAGAAAATGCAAATATACCAGCAAATCATAAATTAGTATTACTGATTGTTGCAAGTGTAACTTTTACATTATGCATATACCATTTTAGAATAGTCTCAAAATGGAGAGCACAGGAAGGAAAGACGGATTCAAATGTGCATCATCTTTTAAAGTGCTCAGATTAATTGTGGCACCAGTTAATCTCCACCCCAGGATGTTGCTGTAGGAGTTCTTGGTGCAGCGTTCTAGACTTCAGTGATCTCTCCATCGTAAGGTCAAAAGTTCACTGCCATTCGTAACTCCTCAGATAATAAAGCAGACCATGCCCACACGCAGCAAGAACTGGACAACATTTAGAGTTGGGCTGATGTGTTATGTGAATATTACCACTTAAGTGCCAGGCAATGACCATCTCCAACAAGAGAGTCTAACCATTTCCTCTTGACACTCAGTGCTATTATCATTGTTGAATACACCCACCAACATTCTGGGGGGGTCACTATTGACCAGAAACTTAACTGAACCAGCCATGTAAATACTGTGGCTGCAAGAACATGTCAGAGGCTGGATATTCTGTAGTGAGTGACTCACCTGACTCCCTTATGCCTTTCCACCACTTGCAATCAGGAGTGTGATGAAATGCTTGCCTGGATGAGTGCAGCCCCAACAACACTGAAGAAGCTTGACATCATCCAGGACTGACACCCATCCAAGCAACCTTAAACATTTACCGTCCTCCACCACTGGTGAACCATAGTTGCAGTGGGTACCACCTACCAGATGCACTGTAGCAAGTTGGCAAGTGTCTTTGATACTATCTCCCATTCTGCAACCTCTACCATTAGAAGGATGAGAGCTACAGGCACACAAGGACACCATAACCTGGAAGTTCCCTTCACATCCTTTTGACTTGGAAATATATCACTGTTCCTTCATCTTCACCACACAGACTGCATTGTTTCAAGGAGGCTGCTCACCACCACTTTCTCAAGGGCACTTTGTGATGGCTATTTAGTAAATGTTGGCCTTGCCAGCAACACCATATCCCATGAATGAATAAATAAAGGCATTACAGAGGTGTCAAGGTGATGCACATTCCAAAAGGATTTCAGATAAAGGTTCATAACACTTTCAATAGAGCAACCATTTGCATATTGTTGGTGTCTGCAGCACACAGTGAGTGGACCTGTGTGAGAAGGGCAGCGATGGCGGGAGATAAAAACCGGCGGCAGAGTGGGAGGTTTAATAATCAAAGGTGACAGCTGCTTTATTTCACCTGTTGCAGAATATCCAGCCTCTGACCTGTTCTTGTTCCACCTTCTCCAAAGTAAGGTTATTATATTTAAGGCTGTTCCATCCAAATTAATCCATTAGACAGGAACTAAGTTGTCTCCAAGTTTTGTTTGTGTCCTTTTTAATTGTACCTTTCAAAACTACATCATTTCAGAAAGGCTGCTTATGGGATATTTTTCATCAAGAACATGTAATTTTGTAAAGATTTGTGTCAGCTGTGTAACAACAAATCCAAAATGTTGCATGCTAATTTTGAGCTCAAGTGTGCCTCCTGAATTGGCAAATCAGGATTGAAACCAACTGTCAACTGTTTCCTCGCTGGACTGTCTCACCCTCCTAAACCAAAAGGTTCAGCAGTGGCAGAGCCAATTTTGAAAACTGCAATTTGTTAAAATCTAAACTTGCTCTTTATTTCAGTTAACACCAATATTACCATTCAGATGGTTCAGTACCAACAGGGAACCAGTGAGTAAATATCTGTCCCCAAAAGTGGAGAAGGTAGCACATTTCCAACAAGGTCTTCTATGAGGTAGTGCATATTAGCATGTGCAGTCAGGGGAGTAGCAGAGTTTGTAGCAAGCTGGCTACAAAACAGACAACAGAGTAGGGGATAGAGCTATTTTCTCAGACTATTGGGAAGTGGTGTGCCAGTGATCAGTACCAAGACTGTTGTTGTTAACACCACATAAATAAACAATTTAGACCCTAGAATCAGAAGTACAATTTCAAAATTTGTGGTTTTATCGCTGACGGGGGTGGGGGGTGTGGTTTGGGGTGCAGGGGTATAATTAATACTGAGGAAAACCGTGAAAAAATACAAAATTTACAGATTGGAAGTCTGGCAAATGAATTTCAACAGAATTTGACTTGCATTTTGGCAAGAGGGAAAAAGAGGCCACGTATTCCTTGGAAAATAAGCACCAAGGGTTACAGATACAAAGGAGTAGTGCAGGTCAATAAGACCCAAAAATGTTAAGTATAGAGCACATTTATAGAAGAAGAATTGAAAAGCGGAGAATCTATGTTGAACTTGCATAGAACCTTGGTTTGAGAGTACTGTGCACAGTTCTGTCCTCCATATTACAAAAAAAGGATAGAGAGGCTCTGGAGAAGATGCATAAAAGGTTACAAGACTCATACCAGAACACAGGAAAGACTGAAAGGTGAGAGCCGTTTTCTCTAGAAGAGAACGGGTAAGGGGTTACCTAATGTAGGTCTTTAAAATTATGGTTTTATTCAATAGGATAGACATAGCAAAGATGTTTCCACTTATGGGGAAATTCAAAACTAGTGACCATAAATATAAGATGGCCACCAATAAATCCATTACAGCATTCAGGAGAAACGAGTGGTTATAACTTGGAACTACTATTTGTGTGGAATATAAATGCTGGCATAGATCTGCTGGCTTTGTGGAATGGCTTATTTCTGTGCTATAAATTCTATGTAAAAATCAGGTGAAGGAAATTTTATTCTCACTAAGTAAGCATGTTTTTCTTGGTCAGTGGGGATTACAAAACCCACACCATATGTGAATCCAAGCCTTCTCTGATACTAAGACTTCCTTGCATTCACTTGGTCAATCTGAGCAGTGCAGCATACTGTTTCAGTAAGGAAAAGATGCCCACCTACAGTAATAGCGATCATGAGCAGGCCATAGCACAGATTGGTGCAAACTCAATTGAGAAGGGACAGTTGCTAGTATTTATTTTTGATTAAATAATCTTGTAATTCTAGCTGTATACGTTGAAGCTGTCACAGTATGTTTATACCAGGAAACTGTTGTAATTCTAGCTGTATACGTTGAAGCTGTCACAGTATGTTTATACCAGGAAACTGTTGTAATTATAGCTGTATACGTTGAAGCTGTCACAGTATGTTTATACCAGGACACTGTTGCTCTACTTTCTTAGTTGCTGAATCGAACTCACTGGTTACAAATCCTAAGGGTATTCAGTACTCAGCTAGATCTGTGTAATACCTGATCTGATGTTAGATGAAACAAAGTAGAAATGTAAAATATTTTAACTAACATTAATTTATTATATTCCAAATCTCAGGGAAAAATGAGTAGCAACATTTTACTGGATGTTTTAACTTGCACTCAACTCTATAAGGATACTGAATATCTGGTACAATATAAGAAAGCAGATTATCGGTTTTGAAGATGAAAAATCTGTGCCTGGATAAATGTTCCTCATGCTATGTTATCTTTGTTACCAAAATTAAAGGATACAACATGTATGAGACAGAAATACTGACTCTCTCTTTCGTTTGAAGATTGAGTTTTACAGTAAAGTTCTTGGTTTGTTTTGCAGTTTGCCCTAATTTCAAGAGAAGCTTCCCAATTTGTCCCTTCAGTTCTCCTGTTTAGACATCCAAAAGGTTTGAGTCTCCATTGCATTGAGGCAGGTTCCACCAAGGTACAAGCCTCGTCACCACTCCCTTGAGTCTGATGAACACAAACTTTAAACCAGTTATCCAGCCTATGCTTTAACTACCCACTGCCAAATCTGGCTGGAGCACAAAGTACTATTGGGTCATGCTCTTGTCTGATAAAACTGCTCACTATTCCAGGACATCCTGGAACACAAAGACAACTTTTCTTCACTGTAAATTGTCACCTTAAACCCCTCTCTCCTCCACTCACCTCCAACAATAAGTGGAAGGAGCTCAGACTTCAACTGCTTCTGTCATGTTTTTCCCTTCCACTAGCT
The DNA here is from genome assembly GCF_017639515.1 of Carcharodon carcharias. Taxonomy (NCBI): domain Eukaryota; kingdom Metazoa; phylum Chordata; class Chondrichthyes; order Lamniformes; family Lamnidae; genus Carcharodon; species Carcharodon carcharias. The sequence goes on along the minus strand of NC_054467.1, from coordinate 138,553,152 downwards.
CACTAGGCCAAACTTCCACTAAATATCCCCCCTGCCATAGTCCTGAACTTTTATATTCTCCAGTTTTTAAAATTCATTTACAGGACATGGGCATCACTATCCAGGCCAGCTCTTATTGCCCATCCCTAATTGCCCTTGAGAAGGTAGTGGTGAGCACTTGCTTGAACAGCTGCAGTCCATGTGGTGTAGGTACACCCACAGTGCTGTTAGGGAGGGAGTTCCAAGAATATGACTCAGCGACAGTGGAGGAATGGTGATACAGTGCCAAGTCAGAAGAGGAACTTACAGGCGGTGGTGTTCCCATGCATCTGCTGCTCCTGTCCTTCTAGGTGGTAGAGGTCGCGGGTTTGGAAGGTGCTATCAAAGGAGCCTTGATGAGTTTCTGCTATGTATCTTGTAGATGGTGCACACAGCTGCTACTGTTGGAGATGGAGGGAGTGGATGTTGAAGGTTGTGAATGGGGTGCAATCAAGAGGGCTGCTTTGTCCTGGATGGTGTCAAGCTTCTTGAGTGTTGTTGGAGCTGCGCTCATCCAGCCAAGTGGAGAGTATTCCATCACACACCTGATTTGTGCTTTGTAGATGGTGGACAGGCTTTGGGGAGTCAGGAGGTGAATTACTCTCTGCAGAATTCCCAACTTCTGACCTGCTCTTGTATCTATAGTAGTTATATGGCTAGTCCAGTTCAGTTTCTGGTCAATGCTAACGCCCAGGGTGTTGATAGTGGGGGATTCAGCGATGGTAATGCCATTGAATATTAAGGAGAGATAGTTGGATTCTTTCTTTTGAAGATGGTCATTACCCGTTATTTGTGTGGCGTGAATGTTACTTATCAACAGTCATGAATGTTGCTGAACATTGCACAATCAGCGAACATCCCCACTTCTGACCTTATGATGGAAGGAAGGTCATTGATGAAGCAACTGAAGATGTTTGGGCCTAGGACACTACCCTGAGGAACTCCTGCAGTGATGTCCTGGGACTGAGATGATTGACCTCCAATGACCACAACCATCTTCCTTTGTGTTAGATATGACTCCAACCAGCAGAGATTCCTATTTACTCCAGTTTTGCTAGGGTTCTTTCATGCCACCTTCAGTCAAGTGCTGCCTTGATGTCAAGGGCAGTTACTCTCACCTCACCTCGGGAGTTCAGCTCTTTTGTCGATGTTTGGACCAAGGCTATAATGAGGTCAGGAGCTGAGGGGCCCTGGCAAAACCCAAACTGAGCATCAGTGAGCAAGTTATTACTCAGTACGTGCAGCTTGCTAGCACTGTTGATGACACTTTTCACCACTTTGCTGATAAGGCTGAGATGGATCATCCACTTGGTACTTCTGGCTAAAGATTGTTGCAAATGTTTCAGTCTCACCTTTTGCACTGATGTGCTGGGCTCCCCAGTTATTGAGGATGGGGATATTTTGTGGGACCTCCTCCTCCAGTGCATTGTTTAATTGTCCTCCACCATTCACAACTGGATGTGGCAGGACTGCAGACCTTAGATTGGTCCACTGGTTGTAGAATTGCTTAGCTCAAACTGCTTATGCTGTTTGGCACGCAAGTAGTCCTGCGTTGTAACTTCACCAACTTGACATCATTTTTAGGTATGCCTGATGCTGCTCCTGGCATGCCCTCCTGCACTCTTCATTGAACTAGACTTGATTCCCCTGGCTTGATGGTAATGGGTAGAATGGAGGATATGCCTGGTCATGAGGTTACACTTTGTGTTCGAGTACAATTCTGCTGCTGCTGATGGCCCACTGCGCCTCATGGATGCCCAGTCTTGAGTTGCTGGATCTGTTTGAAGTCTATCTCATTTAGGACGGTGCTGGTGCCACACAACACGATGGAGGGTATCCTCAATATGAAGACACATCACCACAAGGACTGTGCGGTAGTCACTCCTACTGATACTGTCAAGGATAAATGCACCTGTGAAAGACAGATCAGTGAAGACAAGGTCAAGTAGGTTTTTCCCTCTTGTTGCTCCCCTCACCAGCTGCCACAGACCCCAGTCTAGTATCTATGTTCTTCAGGACTGGGTCAGTAGTGGCACTGAGCCACTCTTGGTGGTGGACATTGAAGTCCGCCACTCAGAGTACATTCTGTCCCACGCTCACTGCTTCCTCCAAGTGCTGTTCAACATGGAGAAGTATCGATTCATCAGCTGCAGGGGAGGTTGTGGGGCAGGGGCGGTACCGGTACATGGTAATCAGTAGGAGGTTTCCTTGCCCATGTTTGACCTGATGCCATGAGACTTCATGGGATCCAGTGTCAATGTTGACTCTGTCCTGTCTTTATACCACCATGCCGCCACCTATGGTAGGACGGTGATGATGGTGTTTAGGGCATTGCCTGTATTTTATGATTCTGTGAGGATGACTATGTCAGGTTTTTGCTTGACCAGTCTGTAGGACAGCCGTCCCAATTTTGGCACAAGCCCCCAGATGTTAGTAAGGAGAACTTTGCAGGGTCAACAGGCTGGGTTTGCTGTTGTTGCTTCCGGTGCCTGGTTCAATGCCGGGTGATTGGTCCAGTTCCATCCCTTTTTTTAAGGCTTTTAGTGTTTTTAGATTATTTCAGAGGGTGTTTAAGAGTCAACCACATTGTTGTGGGTCTGGAGACACATGTAGGCCAGACCAGGTAAGGTGTTCTGTGAGGATCTATCCTTGTTCTCCCACCTTCATTTCTCATCTACATACTGCCCCTCATCCACATCATCCAAAAGAAAAGCATCAGTTTTCACGTGTACATTGAGGACATGCCGTTTTACCTCACCATCGCCTCTTTTGACTCTGACATTTGCTAAATTAACAAGCTGTTTATCCAATGTCCAATACTGGATGAACAGAAATTTCCTCCAATTAAGTATTGGAAAGAGCAAAGCCATTGTCTTCAGGCCCGTTTCAACTGTTCCCTAGCTCTTGACACCATCCTTCTTGGCAACAGTATGAGACTAAACCAGTGTGTTTGCAACCTTGCTGTCATATGTGACCAAGGTAAGCTGGCATTGTAATAATCAAGTTCAGAGGTAACAGGCATGAATGAGGGTTCCAGCAGCAGAACTGCTAAAATGGGAGTGAAGTCAGGCTATGTTATGAAGGTGGTAATAGGCAGTGTGGTTGGAAGCTCATCTTACTGACCCACATAGCTTGAACGGGAACCTACACCTTGATTTTAAAATTCTCACCCTTGTGAAACTGACTTACCTTTCTCTTGGAGGTGGGGGAAGGTGTGTTCCCAGGTGGAGGCAGAGGACTACGATCCCCAGCAAGCCATGGATTTCGGAGCATGCACAGTGCGCACAGTAGCATGCCTGACCATGCATGCTTTGTTATGGGTTTCTCCTGCAGCTAAAGGGCTTAGCCATCCTGACAGTAAGGTGTTTGTGTGGAAAAAACAGCACGGAAGTTTGATCATGGGATTTAGTATGAGACAGTGGAAAGGAACCATCAGAGGAATAGAGAGAAGTCCCAATGAAGAGCCCCAGGCAAGGGACAAGGAGGTGTGGGTGTTAGACCTTTGTTTGTTAATTCACATTTACCTCATATTCAAGATGGATATTGTAAATTGTTTTATCCTTCTGACCTTGTATAGTAAAGTTAATTTATGTTTGTTCAAAAGCTGTGTAATCTCATGGCTTTGATCTCTTAGCAAGTGCTTTGAATCTCAAACTTTGTCGACTTTAAACAAAACAAAATTGGTCCATAATTGGATCTTACCAAAAATATGGTCCAGGATCATAACATAAATTTCTTACTCTTCTCTGTTATTGGAAACATGCCTTCAATGGGTCCTTTAAGTTTGCTACAGAAAGCGTGCTTGTCTGATTGCCAACCAGCTTCAAAATTATCTTTTTCACTCACTTCTTCCATCACAGATTCTGTCATTTCATTGTTTTGATCAAGACCAGATGAATAAACCTGCACTGAGCGAGTTTTCCTCTTTGCTCAAGTCATTTTCTAGCTTATCCACAAGATGTGTCACAGCTTTCTGCACACATCCATATTCTTCTCATTGACATTTCAAAAATGTATTCATCTCTGCTTCTTTCACAATTTCATGCAAATATTTGTTTACTCTAATTTTCCAATTCTTTTCCAAGCTTCTGATTAATCTTTTCATTCAGCCTAGCAACTGCTGTGGGAAGTTCAGTTGTATTTGTTTCAGAACCATCATGCCTATCTTATGGCAATGAAAACATACTAGTTTCTTATACAAGCTTAACAACTTCACAAGAGCATTCTGTTCATTTTGGAATCTTTCTTCCATGGCCTCTGACTGCTCCTCGAGGCTTTTTTAATTCACCTGTTAGATCCTCGATCTGGTTCTTAAAATTTTCCTCATCTGTTTTTAAAGCCTGGATCTGCTCTTCCATACTACACATCTCATCCTTTTTGTTCTCAAGATTGCATCAGAGTTCAAGAATTTCATTGCTCTTTTCACGTGAAGTTCCAACAGTTAATCAGTATTGGTTTTTAATTCTCATTCAACCAACTGTTCTGATTCATAAGCAATTTCCTTTCCTATTCAAGATATTTTTCAGGGTACTTAATAGGGATTTCCGATACTTGAAATTCATCAAGTTTTGATTAATAATCCACCATTGTTGGATTTGCTTCTACAAGTTTATCATTGAGATGTTGCAAGTCCTCATTCAAGTGTTCTACCTGTGACTGATAGTCCAATGTTTTCACAAGTTCTTGTTTGTCATTAGCAAACTAATTTTTTTTTGTGGAAGTTTGTAATCTACACTGATCAGCCTTTCCTTCAATTGTTTGTTCTCGGCAAAAAGATTCTCATATTTGGCCACAGTAATTTTGGGGAGTTTGGCAAGATCAGCTGCAAAATAGTTGTTGCATGTTACCGTCTACACTGGCCAAATCATTTTTTTAAATATAAAATCTTTCCCATCAATAAGTAAACGAGGAACAATTGCCACAGTAACATTAAGTCACTTCATAAATTGACTACACAAGGGAACAGGTTCATAAATCCCATTGATAACACCATTAATATGTTTTCCTTCATCAAACTACTTGGAACACAAATTATATCATCAGCCAACATCAATAACTGATCTGACCCAGTATCTCTCAAAATATTAATTTGTTCATTTGTTTTGTTGGAGGAGTAACGGAACACTTTACCCTTCAAGACTGAACCTGCCTCCCGTTAGCAGTATTCAAGGAAGAATCACCTTGACTATCCTAAGCTATATCCCCCTTTCTTGTAGGTAATGAGGGAACACTTTTCACTTATACAACTGCTACACTTTTACCTCCCTTTATAGGTACAGCCTTTCCCGAAGACTCCTTATTACTGACACCAGTTTGCCATTCAGCTTTCAACAATTTGCTTTTATGTGCCTATCTTATGGCAATGAAAACATACTAGTTTCTTTTACATCACTTTTATCCTCTACACTATACATTCCAACGAGAAAGAAAAATTCCAAGCGGAGGGCCCACCGTCCACGGTTAACTAACAAAGTTAAAGACAGTATCAAACTTAAAGAAAAAGCATATAATTACACAAAGGCAGGTGACAGGTCAGAAGATTGTCATTCTTTGCTGTTCTTTATATTATTTTCAAAAAGATTGAGGGAAAATTTAGAGTACGAGAGAACGCTAGCTAGTAATATAAAGTTGGATAGTAAGAGTTTCTATAGATATTTAAATAAGAGTTAACTAAGTGAGTGTTGGCCCTATAGAGTGTGCATCCAGGGAACTGACAATGAAAAGTAGGGAGCTGGCAGATTCATAAACATATTTTACTTCGGTCTTCACTATAGAGGACACAAGTAACATCCCAGAAATAGCTGTAAATCAGGAAATGGAAGGGAGGGAGGAACTCAGGAAAATTACAATCACCAAGGAAGTGGTATTGAGCAAATTGTAGGGGCTGTGGGATGACAAATCCCCAGGGCCAGGTGGACTTCACTCTAAGGTCTTGAAAGAAGTGACTAGTGTGATAGTTGATGCACTGGTTTTAATTTTCCAAAATTCCCTAGATTCAGGGAAGGTTCCATTTGATTGGAAAATAACAAATATAACTCCTTTATTCAAAAGGGATGGAGAAAGAAAGCAGGAAACTACAGGCCAGTTAGACTAACATCTGTCATAGGGAAAATGTCGGAAGCTATTATTAAAGATGATATAGCAGGGCACTTAGAAAAATTCAAAGCAATCAATCAGGCAGTCAACATGGTTTTGTAAAAGAGAAATCATGTTTAACCAGTTAATTGGAGTTCTTTGAAGGACTCACATGTGCTGTGGATAAAGGAGAATTGGTGGATGTACTATACTTAAATTTCCAGAAGGCATTTGATAAAGTGCCACATCAAAGGTTATTGTAGAAAATAAAAGCTCATGGTGTAGAGGCTAACCTATTGGCATGGATAGAAGATTGGCTGGCCAACAGGAAGCAGAGAGTTGGCATAAATTGGTCTTTTTCTGGTTGGCAGGGTGTGACGAATGGTGTGCCACAGGGATCAGTGCTGGGGCCTCAACTTTTTACAATTCATATAAATGACTTGGATGAAGGGACCGAAGGAATTGTAGCTAAATTTGCTAAGGACACAGAGATAGGTAGAAAGTAAGTTGTGAAGTGGATGTAAGGAGGCTACAATGTGAGATAGATAGGTTAAGTGAGTGGGAAAAGATCTGGCAAGTGGAGTATAATGTGAGCAAAGTGAAATCATTCATTTTGGCAGTAAGAATAAAAAAGCTTATTATCTAAATGGTGAAAGATTACAGAGCTCTGAGGTTCAGAGGGATCTGGGTATCCTAGTGTATGAATCACAAAAGATTAGTATGCAGGTACAGCAGGTAATTAGAAAAGTTAATAGAATTTTATCATTTATTGTGAGGGGAATTGATTACAAAAGTAGGGAGGTTATGCTTCAGTTGTATATGGAATTGGTGAGGCCACATCTGGAGTATTGTGCACAGTACTAGTCTCCTTATTTAAAGATAGATGTAAATGCATTAGAAGCAGTTCAGAACAGGTATACTAGACTAACAGGAATGGGTGGGTTGTCTTATGAGGAAAGGCTGGACAGGTTAGGCTTGTATCCACTGGAATTTAGAAGACTAATAGGCAACTTGATTGAAACCTTTAAGATCCTGAGGGGTGTTGACAGGGTGGATGTGGAGGGGATGTTTTCTCTTGTGGGAAAACGTAGAATTAGGAGTCACTGTTTAAAAATAAAGGGTCACTCATTTAAAACAGAGATAAGAATCTTTTTCTTTCAGAGGGTTGAGTCTTTGGAAATCTGTTCCTTAAAAGGCGGTGGAAGCAGGGTCCTTGAAAATTCTTAAGTCAGAGTTAGATAGATTCTTGATTAACAAGGGGGTGAAAGGCTACTGGGGGGAGGGGGGTGGTGTTGGCAGGAATGTGGGGTTGAGATTACATTTGCACCAGCCATTATCTTATTGAATGGCAGGGCAGGCTTGAGGTGTCGAGTGCCCTACTCCTGCTCCGAATTTGTATGAATGATCATATTTTTATTGACTGGAACAGCTTCTGTCTTCTCCCTAAAACTGGACTCTTTTCTATTCCTCCAGCTTCTTTGTGAGTTTACAAATGGAAATCTACTGTCCCCTACCTGCCTATGTGATTTTTATACCCATCTGCCAGAACCGCTGCTTCCCATACATTAGAAACTCTAAGGTCTTCCAGGTATGATCTAATAGCTATTGGGATGCTGTTTCCAAATTCTTCCAGTATCATTAGCTCTCTCACATTCTCAAAATTCTGCTTGAGTTTCAGTGCCCAAAACCACCAGTCCCATAAACTTTATTTCTCCTTAGCAAGTTGTACAAAAAACTGAATGAAACATTTGTAAGTCCAAAGTTACAACTGATATGCTCCAGGGACAAGCTTGTAAGCATTATGTACCCCATTTTTAACTTTTATAATCTGAGGATTGTTCTTTCAAAAACCTAGAATACACATCCACAGCCTTCTTGATCAAAATGCTCTGCAAAATGAGAGGCCGTGTCTTTTGGCCACTTTAACTTTGTTATATCTCTGAACTCTGTCTTCAGTGAATTTAGCCACTATGCGTACATTTTTTGTTATATCAAAGTTCAGGCCAGATCTCGATTCCTCACCCAAACTACTAGACTCTCACCCTGTAACCTAAGCTTTTCTCAAGCTAGTTTATGCTATCTGATTTCTTTCTCTCTTTGAAACTCAAGCTTTCGCATTTCCATTCCTTTCAATTGTTCCTTTTCCTCCTCTTCCAGTTTGAGCTTTTTCATCTACAACTAGGTTCTAGCTAATTCAAGCTGGGTCATGGTCTTCTTCGAATTCCAAAATGCTGTGCTATTACTTCAACTATGTCTGTTTTCTGAGCCCCTACTTTCAATTCCAACTTCTTTGCTAATGCTATTAACCTAGCTTTGGTTAATTGTTACAAATCACTTGGGGATAAATCTTCCCTCTACAGAAAAGTCTTAGGAATTGAAAAAGCCATTCTGTTTTTCAATCAGTATAGCAAAATTCACTGTGGGAAATCATTTCAACATTAACCTCAGCAAGTACCAGCACTTGTATTTGTCTGTGGATTCAAAATGCCACAAGAGCCCCCAATTTATGTTATGATCTGTAACCAGACCCCAGGTTTTTGGTAAGGTCCATTCGGGACCAATAATTTTTTGTGTAAAGTAGACCAAGTTTGATATTCAAGACACTTGCTAAGAGAATAATGCCACAAGATTGCATGGGTTTTGAATAAACAAAAATACACTGCCATACAAGGTCAGAAATTTACAACATTTATCATCTTGTACTCTTAACCATTCCTCTGGTAGTTTCTCTCCATTATCTCAGGACTCTCCTTTTATGGCACCATACCAGATCCTGTGATTGAATTCTCACACTGTTTTTCCATGCAGGCAATCTGCTGTCAGGTTGGTCGAGCCCTTTAACTACAGGAGAAACCCAGAACAGAGCATGCACAGCCATAGGTGCTGCCACACTCTGCGCATGTGCTGAAATTTGCAGCCTCCAAACACAAACAACCCGCCCACCCAGAGAAAGATGTCAGTTTCACCACATCCTCGATTTCAAACCCTTCCATTGCATTACACTTCCCTATCTGTGCAATCTCCTCCAGGCCCACAATCCTCCAATATAGCTTTGCTGCTCTAATTCTGGCATCTCGAGCATCCCCAATTTTAATTGCTCCACCATTGGTAGCTGGCTTAAACTCTGGGATACCGTCTATACTCCACTGCCTCATTTTCCTCCTTTATGACACTCCTGTTCCTGTTTGACCAATCTTTTTGTTATCTGACCCGTTGTCACCTTTTGTAGCTCCGTGTCATTTTGTTTTATGATGCTCCTTTGAAGCCCTTAGAGTACCTTTAATATAAAATGTCCCAAGTATAGATTGTTGTTGATAAAAGCTTTGTCTGCCAGTGATTTACTTTGCCAAGTACCAATTTGCACAAAATGATGTTAGTACAATTGCCAAAAACAAAGCAAGCAGCCCCTCGAGGTTTAATACAGAATAGGGAATCCCTACATTGAGTCAAGATACTACAGAGGAGCTTGAGAGTCAACTATCAGTAGAATGTTTTTACACTATCTACATGTTACACACAGTTTAGTACCAATTGGCAATTGCAGAAGAGAAACAGCATCTTTTAATGGTCTGCACAAAGACCTGAAAATTTTGGTTAAAAAAGGCAATTGAAACTTAACCAATGAACAAAAGAAACTTATTTAATAAAGTGGCAATTTGTTGACTATCACTTGCCTTTGCTGTTATAAAGCATGATTCTCCGAAGGTTCATTGCATATCTGAAAAGTTCTATTATTTAGTAATAGTGCAAGTAAGGAAAATATCACAATATTATCAAGTTATCAATGTCACAAAAAAAGCTGGTCCCTGTACAGAACCAGCATGTTTTCCAAAGGTGTTTTAGTTAATGTGGCACCCACAAAACTGAGCAAGCGACTCTAATGCTCCTGAAAATGTATGGATTTTTAAATTCTCTCATCTCTGGCCTTATTTGTTTGTCTAACAATATTCTTTAATCTAAGCTAACTGCCACACTGTTGAATGTTATTTTAAATTAAGAATGAGTATAATTGTGTCAAAAAGACTTGCACACAAGATTGGGAAACCAAATAAAAACAAATTGGAAACAGTGATATGGAAATAATTTAATTGTTGAAAAAAATGAAATGTGGATTTTCCATTAGGAAAAAAGGAAAAAGAAAACAAGTCAGATTTTGAAAAGAGTAGATTGATTTTTCTTTCTGGGTTGACCCAGTTTGCTTAATAAAGAATCTCTTACTATACCAGGATTCTGAAAAATAAATTTAAAGAGCAATAATATAATAAAAATATTAATTGCAGTCTTCAGACAAAATTCATTCATCACGTCGCATTCTAATAGACAATTCTACAACCCAAATGTGTGTGTAAAACTAGTAAATAAAGATGGCAGCAAAATACTTTTGTAAGAGCCATTTTATCATGTTTCATGATAATAACAATCTGGAAAAAATGACCCAAATGTATTTTATACCACTAAATGTAATATCTAGATCTACAACAATTTCAAAGTGTGCCAAACATATCCAGCAGTACTTAAAGACCATTTTTCTCACTTGCTAAATTAAATAGCCCAATTAATTATCAACTAACATCCATTATGTAAACAAGTTTTTTTTCAATTCAAGGATCAGTTCCAAATGTTAATGTAAAATTGCAAGCTACATTAAGTATAACTGTGATTTTAAACTTAAATGTAGGGAGCATGATTAGAGTTTTCAAATGATGCAAAAATTCATTGTGTTGTTGATTGTGAGGAGGAAAGCTCTAGCCTATTGGAAGTTATCAATGGATTAGTCAGGTAAGCAGAAAGGTTGAAAACGGAATTAAATCTCAAGAACTCTGAGGTAATGCATATTGGGAGGGCAAACAAAGCAAGGGGATACACAATAACTGATGGGATACTGAAGTGTAGTGGAACAGAAGAAACTTAAGAGTGCATGTCCAATGCAGCAGGACAGAGAGATAGGTGGCTAAGACAGGATACATTACTAGCTAAGACATACAACAGCAGACATGTTATGCTACAACTGTATAAAACATTAGTTACACCACAGCACGGAATTCTGCTCACTGCAATGAGAAGCATCTGATTGCATTAGCAGGGTCCTGAGGAGATTTATGAGGATTTTGTCATGAATAGAGAATTTCAGTTATGAGGAAAGATTGTATGGGCTGTGCTTGTTTTCTTTGGAACATGGGTGAGAGGAGATTTAATTAAGATACAAAATTATTAGGGGACTGAGAAACAGTGGACAGGAAGGACCTATTTCCCTTAGCAGAGCGATCAATAACTAATGGGCATAGATTTAAAGTAATTGGTAGAAAGATTAGAGGGGAGTTGAGAGACTTTTTCAGAGGGTAGTGGAGTTTGGAACTCTCAAAAGGGTGGTAGAAGCAGGAACTTTGTTGCAATAAAGAGATACTTGGATATGGACTTGAAATTCTGTAACCTATTGAGCTACGGCCCAAACGAGATTAGATGGGATCACTCTGAGCTGGCATAGACATGATAGGCCGAAGTGTCTCCTTCTGTGCCATAAGTTTTCGGTTTTATTACTTAATTATTTCCTGGCAGAAATAAAATAATGACCTTAAATTATTATAAATTGGCATAAGAATTCTTCAGTAAATTTTACACAAGATTTCAAGAGAAATCTTTTAATTTTAAATGGAAATAGAAGTATGCTTACCTTAACTGTCACACACACAGAACTAGTGAAGAAACAGGATACATTATGAAGACCCATGTGATAGGATTTAGGCTATGATAAGATTGCTGGAACTCTGAAAATTATCACATTTATTAATTTCAGAGCCTGGGTGGCAACTCAGATCAATTGCATATATATCCATTGATTGATATAAGCAACTCTAATTTTCTCACAATGGAGCTTCTCATCTGCCTGGGAAAACCCTCTTCTTGCACTGCAGGAGTGAGCTTGGCTTGTGGTGATCAGTATAATTTCACTAATGGCTATCATTATACCAACACTGTATTTCTGATAACACTGGGGGAAATTAGTTGGCTTTCTATTGGAAGAGATGGTACTGATTGATTTTATTAGTGAACTTAATGGTGTTATTCCCATGGAAGCTAACCTTTTACTTAATGCCATAAATGTATATAAAGTATTGTTTATTCTACTATTCAGTTTAGAAAAATGGGCTAATGGTTCACGTTTCTCTCATTTAGATCCAGTGCAGTTAGAAAGAGTGCAAATGCTGAGTTGTGTTTATACTTGTGTGTAATGAACATAAAACTGTTATAGTTAGAAAGATCTGTCTTTGAAATGTTTCACATGCATCATCTTTTTTATTTCATTCACATTCAACAACAATTTGCATTTATATAGCTCCTTCAAGGTAATCCTAAACTACTTCTTGAAGGCAGTATAAAATAAAATACACCGCTGAGCCACAAAAGGAGATATTAGGGATGACCAAAAGTGTGATTGGGGTAGATTTTGAGGAAAGCAAGGTGGGGAAGCAGAGAGGTTTGGGAAGGGCATTCCGGAGCTTAGGGTCTAGATAGAAGGTACAGCCAACAATGGTGCATCAATTAAAATGGGGGATAGTCAAGAGGCTGGAATTCAAGGGGCACAACTATCTTGGAGGACTGTATGCCTGGGAGATTTCAGAGGTATGATTTTTTTTTAACTGAGTTGGTTAAATGGGATCCAGCATAAGTCAGCAAGCATTGGATTGATGGGTGAACAGCCTTTGGTGCATATCAGGCCGCGGACAGGGTTTTGGATGACATCAAGTTTATGGAGGAATGTGGGATGTCAGCCAGGAGTACGTTAACAGAAGAGCTGAGGGAGAGAGCAGTGCAGGAGATGGAAGTAAGTAGTCTTAGTCACGGCACACATATATGATTGAAAATTCATTTCAGGATCAAACATGACACCAAGATTGCGAACAGTCTAGTTCAGCTTCTTTAGAATGGGAGAGGGGTGGGAACAGTGGTGAAGGAGCAGAGTTCGAGGCAGGGACCCAAAACAATGGCTTCACTCTTCCCAACACTTAACTGAAGGAAATTCCTGCTCATCCAGTACTGGATGTCAGATGAACAGAAAAGGGACACATTTTGCAATAATAGTGCATGGACATAATATAGGAGATGCAATATTTAGATATGAGACAAACTTCCCATTTAGCTAGAAAAGGAATATTCTTTCAGGAACAATTATATCTCCAGTGTTGGTAAAGGATTTCTCCAGGATGCACTTCTACAGCTTAAACAGAGGATTTTCTGTTCATTGGCGCATTAACAAGGCAGCACATAAAAAGGCAGGAGTAAAAACTCCTCTACTTTCTAATCTCAACAGCACTTATCAATGGCACTGGTGCTGGCTGGGTAAGTTTTATCAGCAGTGGTTAATGATCCAACCACCAGCTTAATACTGTAAACTGTAGTGTAGCTTGAAGAACCTGCAATCTTTATTGATTTTTACTAGTATATCATTGGTGTTGTATGGCATTGCATAGATTTGTAATATGTCTAACTTTTTGAGGTAACTAAGCTAAGTATGTATAAATGAATTTTATTTATATAGACTTCCAATAGGCATTCAATAAAGTTCCACACAAGACACAGAAAAAACGGAGCATATGCATTTTACTTTCAACCTCGGTAGGGAATTGGTCCGAAGAGCCATTGTAGGGAGAATTGGTATGTGACAACAGGTCTACCAGAAGAATCTGTACAGCTAAGTTTGTTTGCAATGCTAAATTATACTGCATCATCTACTTTGCTAAGGGAAATTGATATTTAAGTGAGTGACCAAAACTGGCATATGGAATTCAATGTGGGAAAGTGATTAGATCTTAAAAAAAACTAAGCATTTTCTAAATGGCAGGAAGCTAGAAGCAGAAATTTTGGGATCCAGATACAGAAATCACTAAAATCTAGTGAAGAAGTACGAAAAATAAAAATGGCTCTGAAGGGGCAGGAATACAAAGACATTATGTCAAAATCATAATAAAGCTTTGGTTAAATGGCTTCTGAAGTACTACAATCAACTGGAGGCACCACACCTCAGGATATATTACTCTTGAAGGAGGTGCATAGATTCACCAGAATACTACAGTTAAAAGGGTTAAGTTACAAAAAAAATTGCCTAGAGAGAAGCACAGAAAAAGGAGTAGACCATTTATCCCATAAGCCTGTCCTGCTATACAATAATTTGATTTCAATAAATCAATATACCCAAGTTTGACAACTTAATATCTTTGGTTAACCAAATCCTCAAATTTAAAAACTTAAATGATCAAACATCAACTTCTGCTTGCAAAAGGGAGTTCCAAACTTCTACACCATTTCTCAACTTCACTGCTGAAAGGTTTGGCTCTATTTTTTAGACTACGTGCCTTAGATCCTAGACTCTCCAAACGTAAGAAAAAAGGTAGAGAGAAACTATTGTTATGAATGTGGACTTCACAAGACAGTTGTGTTTTAAAATGCCTCCTTTAACTTAAGGTGAAACAATGTTCTGGATAGAAGGATAATGGTTACACTAAACCTCTGCCTGGTGACAAACCCATGTGATCTGGTTTTCATGGGAAAAGAAACCCAAACCAAAATCTATTGAAAGAGAAGGGACAGCTGCTTTTTGGACATGGGGTCAGAGACAGAATGAGAATGCAGACTGTTTTTGGGTTAGCAACCATGCAAGTTGCTTGTGAGAGCTAGTTCTCTGTTCAAATGGACAACAGAACAGATGGGACTTTTGGAGATTTAACGAAAAAGGAGTCGCCAAAGTGAGCCTTACTGGTAGAGGTCGGTTCTGGAATACTAAGGTTGAGTGGAACGATTTTTGAAGGACAATGGAAGATTCAGCTTGGTATGAGAAGTGAGTCTACTAGAAATCTGGGAGTTACTAAGGACATGATCTTATAATGTTATATATCAGCCAGAAGTGTGGTGCACAGTGAAAGGAGTTGTAAGACGTATCTCAGCGCAAAAGTACCTTTGGTTTGATGTATTAGTTGCTTATTAAGCAATGTTTGATTCATGTTGATTTAAGTTTGTTACACTAAAAGACTTAAAATGTAATATCTTGGGAAATTCATCTTTTAAAAGTTATCAGTCTCTACGAAGATCGCAACACCATCAGTTGCCGTAATATCTTTAAAACGTCCGTCAAAGAACCGTTAATCTTCTAAATTTGCAGAAATACAACTAATTTGTGTACTCCCTCCTCATAATTTAACCATTAATAGATGGAAGCAAAAAATTACAAACATAAAATTAGTAAATCTGTTATATTCCCTCCAAGGCCAATATATCCCTCTTACGGTGCAGTACACAGATATTTCTTTTATTCATTTTTTACAGGATGTGGGCATTGCTGGTTAGGCTTGAATTTACTACCCATCCCCAATTGCCCTTGAAGTGCTGGTGGTAAACTGCCTGTTTGAATGGGTGCAGTCTATGGTGTAGGTACACACACAGTACTGTTAGGGAGGCCCAGGATTTTGACCCAGTGATAGTGAAGGAACAGCAATATATTTCCAAGTCAGGATGGTGAGAGGCTTGAAGGGGAACTAACAGGTGGTGGTGTTCCCATGTGTCTGTTGCCCTTGTGTTTCTAAATGGCAGCAGCCATGGGTTCAGAAGGTGCTGCCTAGGGAGCCTTGGTGAGTTTCTGCAGTGCATCTGGTAAATGGTACACACTGCTGCCACTATTTGTCGGTGGTGGAGTGAATGTTTGTGGAAGGGGGTCAAATAGGCTGCTTTGTCTTGGTGTCGAGCTTCTTGAGTTGCGAGAGCAGACAGGCAAGTGGAGAGTATTCCGTCACACTCCTGACTTGTCATTTTTAGATGGTGGACAGGCTTTGGGGAGTCAGGTGGTGAGCTACTTGTCACAGGGTTCCTGGCCTCTGACCTGCTTTTGCAGCCACAGTATTTATATGACAAGTCCAGTTCAGTTTCTAGTCAATGGTAACCCCCCCAGGATGTTGTTAGTGGGGGATTCAGAAATAGTAATACCACTGAATGTCAAAGGGCGATGGTTAGATTATCTCTTGTTGGAAATGGTCATTGCCTGGCCCTTATGTGGCACAGACGTTATTTGCCACTTGTCAGCCCAAGCCGGGATATTGTCCAGGTCTTGCTGCATTTGGACACGGACTGCTTCAGTACCTGAGTCGGCGTGAATGGTGCTGAACGTTGTGCTATCATCAGCGAACATCCCCACCTATGATCTTATGATGGAAGGAAGATCATTGATGAAGCAGCTGAGGATGTTTGGGCCGAAGACAACTGTGTACAGTACTCCAAGTGTGGTCTAACCAGGGCTTTGTATAGATGCAGCATGGTCTTTATGTCCTTGTATTCTAATTCTCTGGATATAAAGGTCAGAGTTCAATAGGCTTTTAAATCATCTTCATGACTTGTCAGTGACAGACTGTTCACAGATCATCTCAGGAAACACTTCTCTATATAAAGGGTAATGGAAATCTGGAATTCTCTCCCCAAAAAGCCATTGAGGCTATGTTAATTGAAAATTTCAAAACTCATTGTTAGATCTGTTAGGCAAGGGTATCACGAGATATGGGACCAAGGCAGGTACAGATCTGTCAAGATGTAATTGAATTGCAGAACTGGATCAATGAACTGAGGGGCTTTTACATCTGTCCCTGTGAATTCAAATACACATTTACTGCTGTGACAAGATTGAAGGTCCTCGGAGGTGTTCCAGAATATGTAGGGATCCAGAGGAATGAGTCAATATTTACACAAATGACTGATACTCAATGTTTTTAATACAAATTAGCCATAAAGTGGAGATGGGGCAAGTCCAATCACAAGAGCATAAGAAATAGGAGGAATGGCCATTCAGCATGCTCCACTATTCAATAGGATCATGACTGACCTGATTGTGGCCTTAACAGCACTTTCTTGCCTGTCCACCATAACCCTTGACTCCCTTGTTAATCAAAAATCTGTCTATCTCAGCCTTAAATATATTCAAGGACCCAGCCTCCACTGCTTGCTGGGGAAGAGAATTCCAAAGACTAATGGATCGACCCTTTGAGAGAAGAAATTCCTCATCTCAGTTTTAAATGGGAGACTTCTTCCCAAGAGAAAATATCCTCTCAGCATCCCCCTGTATAGACCCCTCAGAATCTTGATTCAATCTACTAATGTCCAAGGAATTTCAGCCCAACCTTTCCTCATCCCAGCAATCAGCCCAAGGAACTTTTCTCTGAAGTGGCTCCAATGCAAGTATATCCCTCCTTAAGTAAGGTGACCAAAACTACACAGTACTCCAGTTGCAATCTTACCAATGTCATGTACAGTTGTAGCAAGACTTCCCTACTATTGAGAATAGAAATATCTATTCAAAATATTTAATACTACAATAAGATGAGAATGTGGCTAGGGTAAAAAATTTAAGATATCTTGATCATCTTGCAAAAGAGATTTAACAGCAATCAGATTTATTGAAGGAAGGCTAGAGAGGAGTTCTGACTAACTTACCTAGGTTGCTGAAATTTCTCGTTTCTATACAGTGACACATGCAACTTTTACTTTATCTTTGGTCATCCCCTCAATAGCTCAGCGAGTAAATAGGATACCTACAGTTAAGCAGGTGTGTAGTCTGTGATGAATCAGCCAATTGCGCCATCATATTCAGGAAGGCACAACCAACAATTCCTGCTCCTGTTCACTACCCAGCATCTGACTAAATATGATGCCCCTTACTCTGGCCTTGCATGAAAAATGGCCATTTGAACCACCACCTATAGAACTATACACTAGCATCAATTGACACATTTAGGTGAAGATATTGTAAAGAAATCAAGAAAGAAAAACAACTAACTCCCCATCAGGGTCATTGGTTCATATGTCTTTTTCCCACAGTGCAAGTACATAATCAAGGCTGAGTTATGAGTAAAGATTGTAGAGGTGCTGCTCTTCAAGGAGAGGAGAGAAAAAATAGAATTACCACAGGATGCTTACACAAATCTTTTAGCAGTCAATTGCAGCTTAAGAACTGCATGTGGGACTTTGCACAAGGGCGGAATTGTAGGACAATATAAGGGTTGCAGTTTAAATGTAATACAAGATTTTCACAGTAGGAGTTGCAATTCTAGAGTATAAATTTAAGTCAGTCACAATGCACCAGCCTATGCATAGAACAAAACTGATGGGCTGAAAAGCTGTTCCTTATCTCAAACTTTGAGCCCAAGGATGGAAATCTGAAAGCGTTTAAATCACAGTTCCATGGTGACAAAGCTTTAAAAGGGTGAACTGCATCTCAGTTAAATAAAAGATGTAGGCATTTTCTAAATATATAAAGCTACATTGACTCCTGTTCTATTTCCCAACAAGCATTCGCCAGCAAAGGAGCAAACTCTTCTGAAGATATAGACAAATATACCTTTAAAAAATTCACAATTATGAAATTTTAGAAATCACGGTTTCTAATATGCATATTATACTTTCAAAAGGGCACATTTTATCAGCCAATAACTGTCCATCTGTTTGTCATCACAAATAAAAATCACCTTTTTGTTCAATTCAGCAAAGGCAAAATCAATACGTCTCAAATTTTGAGAAATCAACTATCATATTAAATGACCCCAAGGTTAGTGGAAACTTTTAGGCTGAAATACCATTTTAATACGAATAGAAAGCTTGGCTGTATATACAGGAAATATCCCATTATTTGGAATTTTCAGAGATACTGGACAGAGTGCAGACAATCTGATCAATAACACACCTCTATTTCTACGTGAACTTTAAATTATATACAGCAAGGAAAGAGCCACCACAGCCTCCAAAGTAGATTATAGAAATTGTGAATCATAAGCAGGGGGTGAATACTCAAGCACCTGTTAAGTAATTCAAAATAGTGATTACATTACTTAACAGCTACAATCATTTAAGAAAATCTAGCCTGTCAAACGCTTTTTGATTGTGTCATAGCAAAGACCTTTGGAGAACAATGTAACCATAGGATGATAATCAAGTAATCTAGTCATGATCAGGCACACGCTTCAACCTTTGATTTGATACCTATGAAAACTTAACATTTGAAAATGTCATCACATTAACTTGTGCATTAATGCCATGATTAAAGAGTGAAGCAGCCTCTCACTAAATATCAAACTAAATAGAAACTTTGATCAGAAGTATTACCACAAGTAATGGCTACATAAGCCATGACACATTCAAAAAATAGAAAACAACCATTTTCTAAGATGCAGGCCACATTACATGTTTTTATTATCAAAAACAAGTTGATGCAATTGAAAGCCTTGGACACTTGATAAACTATACTAAAGCAGGTGTATTTGTCATCTTCAGGGATGAATGCAACTCAAACTCAGGATCCTTACAATGGAGAGTAGGAAAAAAAATTAAAAAGTATTTCACGTTTCCCCTTTGTTTTAATTTACACAGATCTTTTGAGAGCTTTATTTACAGAGCATCGAATCCAGTCTCGTTTATAGCGATTATCACATATTACAGTGATGTTTAAAATGGAATCTATGCAGAACCCAGAAAGAACAAAGGGCAGAGGTGTTTGTCAATGAAAGGGCTTCTGGGCTATAGAAGTGATTCCAAATTCCTCAGTTACTGAGCAGTCGTTCTGTTGCACACTCCACGTCCCAGGATTGTGAAGACAAGGCCACTATTACAGCATTCTGTAGAAGAAAAAGAAAAGTTAAAATCTGCAGCAGCCAGCATTAAGATGACATTTTCTAATTCTAAATTAGCTATAATAGGTCTACCACAAATGGTTGATTATTCCATGATCTGCATTTGGCCAATGATGTACAAAGTCAGCCAACAGTGCATAAAATTAGTTGAGTCCATAATTAAGCAACTTGCATATAAAGTCTAGTTAAATTTAGCTTGTTACCATAAACAGAGCAATACAAACTCTCTTAAAGCAACATGAAAATGTATGATGCAAAGAGAAAAAATCAAAACTGTAAGAAATCAGATGTACTACAGCAGCAAAACTCCATGCTATCTATCTTAAAATTACAATGAGTCTATTTCTGGATTGCATCAATTTAAATACCTGCTGTACAATCCCTCAAAACTTAATTACAACATTTATTGAAGTCAAAGATTGATGGTTAAGTATAAATGGAAGCCATTTTATGGGCAGTCAGGTGGTGCAATTCTGACAATGATAAGAACATTGGAATAGGAGGGCACTATTTTCCCCTTGTGCCTGTTTCATCATTCAATAAAATAATCTGTGGCTTAACTCCATATACCTACCTTTATCCATGTCCCTCAATATTCACAGTTAAGGGAAACCTATCAATCTCAAAGATTTAAAATTAAAAACTGAACCAGCATCAATTGTCATTTTGTAGAAGAGAGTTCCAAACTTCTACTACCCTTTGTGTGTAGAAGCGTCTCCTAAACTCACTCCTAAAAGACCTGATTCTAATTTTTATGCGATGTCCCCTAGTCCTAGACCAGCGAAAATAGTTTCCATTTGTCTACCCTTTCAGTTCAGAGTCCAGGTATTCTAGCTAATCTATGCTTCGCTCCCTCTGAGGCCATTATATCCTACCTAAGGTGAGGTGGCCCAGAACTACTCATAGTATTCCATGTCATCTAACTAGAGTCTTCTATAGCTGAAATATGACTTTTACCCCTGATATTCCAGTCCTAAAGGCCGGCATTCCATAAGCCATTTGATTATTTTTGCACCTGCTTATGGCATTTAATGGTCTATGTAAACAGACCCCAAAGTCTCTTTTGGTCTCAACTACTTCTAGCTTCTCACTGCTTAGAAAGTAGTCTGATCTGTCCTTTTTAGGTCTAAAGTGAGCGTCCTCATACTTGTCTATAATGAAATCCATGTGCCACAGTTTTGCCTATTCACTTAATCTATTAATATCTCTTCCTTGGATTTTTGGCAATCTATCCAATCTTTGTGGTATAAACTGGCTCTGAAACATGTTAAATTCCTTTTGATCACCTCCCACTGACCTTCTGTCATTCCAACAGATTTGCCCAGTTGATTGTGGGCAGTCTCTTGTCTCATCCTGTTCAAGTTAGCCTTATCTAAATCTAGAATCTTAGTATCTGTTCTGCGTTTCTCCTATTAAGCACAACTTTGAACTTCATCGTTTTATGATTGCTATTAGATAAATATTCATGCACCCTAAGACTGCTAACTAAATCTAGCTCATTAACCATTATTAAATCTAATGTACCCTGCCTCCCCACACTGCAGAATCACTGCTACAGCCTTAGGCACTTCCTTTATTTCAGTTCTTCCAAAAATTAAATCAGGCAATGTTAATTCAGGCAGAGCACATATAAAGCCTGGTGGTCCATTAGCACAATCTTTGGAGCAGATTCCTTCATAACTACTGACAAGTATTTATTTTGTACAGCCTCTTTAACCTTATAAAATATCCCACGGTATTTCAGAGCCAATATAAAATCAAATATGACACTGAGCTACGTAAAGAGATACTAGGGCACATGACCAAAAGCTTGGGCCAAAAGGTTGGTTTTAAGGAGCGTCTGTAAAGGAGGAAATAAGGTAGAGAGGCGAAGAGGCTTAGGGAGGGAATTCCAGAGCTTAAGGCCCAGCAGCTGAAGGCACAGCCCACCAATGGTGGAACAATTATCAGAGATGTTCAAAAGGCTAGAATTAAAGGAGTGAGGAGACTGCAGGAGATTAGAGATAGGGAGGGATGAGGCCATGAAGCAATTTGAAAACAAGAATGCAAATTTTAAAATCAAAGCATTGCTTGACTGGGAACTAACGCAGGTCCGAGAGCACACAGGTGATGGGTGGACAGCATTTGGTGCCAGTTAGAACAGGGAAATGTTGACAGCACACAAAGCTCAAAAACAGAGTCACAAATTTTCTCTAAGTGGGAAAACAGTAGCCTTTAAAAAGTGCTCAGAAACACCTGTTCTAACTGACTGCATTTGACACTCCAAACAGCACAAAAGTTGTGCTGTTACATAGCATATTTACCAAAAATCTAAACTACAGCTTTACTCGGGTCAACTTTTTCAGAGACACATTTGGCCACTTTCCATAATGTTCAAAATACTTCTGAATGCAAAGATTAATATTACGTCCACACGTATATTGTACTGCATTGAAGCAACCCTGTTGAATGTGTGCTACTAAATAGGTCAAG
Organism: Carcharodon carcharias; assembly: GCF_017639515.1. NCBI lineage: Eukaryota > Metazoa > Chordata > Chondrichthyes > Lamniformes > Lamnidae > Carcharodon > Carcharodon carcharias. The sequence continues at coordinate 138,530,932 of NC_054467.1, read as the reverse complement.
TCCAGTTTGTGCCAATACAGCAAAATCAAAAACTAGACTGGCTATCAGGGTTAGTAAAGGAAATAAGTGAACTCATTTCATGTTAAATGGCATGATTGGAAAAGAGCTTTTATGATTATCTCCTCATTTGAAAAATAGGTTCCATCTGCCTATTTCAATTTTGCTTTGGGATCAGACAAGGCTACATGGCAAAAGCGCTATTATCACACATTAATCTTTACAATACTGCAGACAGGTTTGCCTGCCAATGCATGAAAAGGCTGTGCGTTCTAATAATGAGCTAACTTATGCAGCATCAGAGCTTCTGGTTTTGACACAATTTTACAGGTCAAAAATCAATCGAGTCGCATCTATGACTAGACCAACTTAGTCTTTAGACTTCCAACTGGCTACAGGAAAAAATCCCTGCAGCTGGCTTTTAGCCAATTACTTATATTCCACTTTCCTATCAGGCAGTGAGAGCCAGGAGGAAGAACAAACAAGGAACAAAAGTGATGTTGAGAGTTAATTTAAAATGCTTTAGATATACATTAAGAACAGGTAAAATTGAAGTCAATAAATAAATGAGGATAAGAAAAAATGGAAGGAAAAAACAAAAACCTGATGAGTAAAGTTGGACATTTCTTGTATTCAGAATTGTACTTTATAATGTACATTTCAGTGATAGAGTTAATTGATTAGTAAATTTGCTTCTGTCACTTTGTTGCTATAAGGTAGGGTTTGGGCCCTCTCACCATATAGTGAGAGAGCTAGTGCCTTAAAATGTTGGCCAAGAGTCTGGAATATTCTTCACCAGTCAACAATCTACAGATTAGTATGTACTTACAACATTTAAAAGGTTCACAGGGACAGCTCTAATATATGATGTTAAGCTATATTTTGCACCCATTAATCATCACTGGGTAAAAAATCTAGCTAAAATCGACATTAAAAGACCAACAGATCCATCAAGTTCATTCTATCTAGAGCCCAAGTATGAACATTCCATAATGAACTTTCCATTTCTACAAACCTCTGGTTCATCAATTAGCCAAACTAAACTTTGATCACCATCATTTTCAACACTTAGGTGCAAAGTAAAGCAAGTTTTGACAGAAGTTCATCACGTCCAAAATACAATCTCCCATCCAGCCCTGCTCATAGCTACTCCTACCAGATCTGCTGTCATGGAATGTCACGTTCATCTGTCTTGCACCATCCTCACACAGCCACTGTAGCTTGTCTGCAACTACTCTGTAACACCCATCATCCAACTATACGTAGGTCAACCCCTCTTTCTGCTGCCTTCCACTTTGCCCTCTTCAAGTGATCAGTGTAGCTTGTCAGCTCTGAACAAAAGGCCGAAATACTGACATTTCCTTTTCTGGATATCACTTAAGCTCTTTTTCCTCCAGCTATTTCAAGCCCCTCTTCATTTTCCTTATGATGTGTATATGGAATTTTAAGCATACATCTTAGCATCCATGTTTTGAAAATCTCTATTTTCTTTTATAGGTCTTTATTTACTGTCCAGGTTTCTGAGGCATAATAGGAAAATGGATAGAAAGTAGAATCTTCTGAGTTTTTATCCTTGTTTTAAACTCGTTTCCTTGTTGTTAATAAATGCTTCACCTTCACAAAATTACTTCTGGCTATCTCTAGCCTTTTTCTGGCTTCGGCATAGTATCTACCATCTTCCATTATCATTTGTCCCAAGGATAAGTCCAAACTTGTCTACTTGTTCCAGTGTGGCACCATCCACTTCAATTTTCACCGTAGTTTTCTCTAATGTATTCCTTCTGACTACCATTGTTTTTGTCTCTGGAGTTCATACTCAGTCCATATTCTAAAAAAAAGTATGAATGTCTCAGGATTGAGGAAGTAGAACAAAGGTGTCAGTCAGATGAAATGGAAAGTAAATGGAAAAAATGAAGGAGAGTAAATGACTCTCCAAAATGGAAAAAGTGAGATAAGGAGTGGTATAAGACAGATGATGTACTAGCAATGATGATAAAAATGGGAAAAAGAAACACCAAAGTATGATGAAGTTGAAAATAAAATAAAGAATGCATGCAGGAAAGCTAAAGAGAAATGGTACAATGGAATGTGGAAAGAAATCACAAAATGAGAGTCATGCACCAGAAATAAAGGGATAACAACACATAGCAGGTACATAAAAGACAAAGTTGGCAAAATATTGTTTGAAAGGGATGCAGTAGCAAAAAGATGGACAGAATATAACCAAATCATAAGACCTCTCAAGATAGAGGCAAACAATATACCAAGAATTATGATGTCAAAGATAAAGAATAGTTTGAAATTGATGACTAAAGGAGGAGCACTGGGCATTGAAGAAGAGCATCTAAAAGAGCTTTGAGAAACAGAAATAGAAGTGATAAGAGAAGTCTGTGATCGAACATATATGAAAGGGTAAATTCCAAGTGACTTGAGATGTTCATTATTACCTAAGAAACCTAAAGCAATAGAGGGCAATCATTTTAGAACTATAAGATTAATGAGTCATCTCATTAAAGCGATCTTGAAAATTATAATAGAAAGAAATAATTAGACATTTGAAGCAGCAATTGATGTAACCCAGTCTGGATTTAGACCTGGAGTAGGAACAAGGGAAGGAATATTTAATCTAAGAACAATCTTCGATAAATATGTAGAAGTAAACAAGAATATTTACATATGCCTCATTGAACACTTTTTCATTGTTTATCATGTTTATCACCAAAAGCTGATAAACATGCTGCTGAAGATGACGTGAGATTTATCCACAGCCTATATCAGGACCAAATAGCAAACATCGGGTAGAAAATGGATATCAGATATTTTTCAAAAGATGGGTGGAGTAAACAAGGTTGTGTACTGTTGCCAAAATTATTCAATCTGTATACAGACAAATATTCAGAGTCAAAGGTGCTTCCAGGGGTAAAATTTGGAGACATAAACATAGGCTTGTGATATGCTGATGACACAGCTCTACTTGCAGAATCAGAAGAGGCTCTACAAAATATCACAGATCAAGTAAAATCTAGAAACTTAGAATATGGACTGAATATGAGTACAAAATACAAAAACAATCCCATTTCCATTTCTATAAAATCACTCCTCCAACCATTAAGCCTATGGAGAATTTTCTCTGCGACTTGTGATCAACACTAATCCCTGACACAATTGGACACAACTATATAATGCCTAGAAATACCAATTTTATATGTTGTTGCTCTAGAAACATCTGATTAGTTCAGAGCACTCAGCAGATTTGCCAGAGCTCATCCCATCTTTCATATTTAAAGGCTAGAGTTTTAGAAAAAGGGCATTTTTAAAAATAAATTATCTTTCTCCTCTCTACACACTAGAATCCAGCCTATGGACAACCTCGTTCAAGAGCACATCAATACAAGTGAAAGGAAAAGAACCTAACAAAGGCTTACAAACTTCACCTGAACTTGAAACAGATAAGGATGCTGACTTTCTTTCTGTCTTTTCTTTTTATTAACTGGAAGCAGTATTCAAACCTTGTGTTGAGATTTTTAGGCATTCCATCCTTGTTTTTTCAGTCTCTGTTCTGTGTGACCTGAACTGAGCATTTCCAAGTGTATTGTTAGGAAATAGAGATAGTTTTGTCTAAGTAACGTGTGTATTTGGGTGTGTTAAGAATAAGGCTTTTCCTTAAGTTTAATTTGTGTTTCTGTAAAGGTGTGTTAAGAAAGGGAGAATTTAAGTTTTAGTTTCACTTTAAAAGATGCCTGTATTTTAATTAGATTTTACGTCTCTTGAAGGGAAGGTAAAACAAACACAGGGTAGAAAAAACACTGCCGTTGCCTAGCAATAGAGGTCCAGAGAAGGAGGCCCCACACACACACACAGGCAAAGAAACTGATAGTTTGAGTTCAGTTGGTCAGTGTAATCTAAAGTTGAAACGAGTTGCCAGCAGAAGCAGCATGGAAGGCAGGGACAAATAGCAAGTCCCAAACTAAAGTTTAAACCAGCTGCCAGGAGAAGCTGGACAGGAAGGAGCTGCAAAGAACAGAAGGGGATCCTAAGAAGACCTTCTAGCCAAAGGAAATGAACAGGAATCTGGAAAAAGTCCTGTTAAGCAAAGTTAAGAGTGAGGAGCAGAGAAAGGCTCCAAGCTTAAAAGGACAAGCTGCAGGACAAAGATTTATAGCAATATAAGCTTGCAAGAAGTCACAAGATCCAAGGTAACAGGTGAAGCTCTGTAACTCTTTACAAAAGGCATGTGAAGCAGTGGTGTTCTGTTGGCACGGCTGAGCATTTGAGAGACAGTGCGTAGGAGGAAGCTTGCAATCACGTGGCAATCCAGGGGAGAGGGACGTTGGAAGAAGAGTTCAAAACTTTGCAGGTGGACCCTTGCAGAAGGCATCTGAGAGAAAGCATCGTTTGGGAGAAGATTCTAAAGCAAGTTCTTCGAGAGTGGAGATTCGAAACCTTCATGTGAAAGACAGTTCAGTGAGACCAGTTGGCTCACTGTGTGACAAGCATCTAGGGGGCGTTGATGAGAGAGTCATAGCATCTGTCTGGAGTGGCATCTGTCACTTGGTTTCAGAGTGTGATGTGCCTGACCACAGGTCGCCTATTGGTTTACATGGACTGTGTACTTACTGTGCACATGAGAGTATAAGATAGTTTTTGCAACTTGTTATCCTTACGAATCTGTATATATCTGCAAAGGTATAGTTGTGGGTGGAAGAGTATTGGAATATAGTTCATCTTTTCTTGTTTAATAAATGCTTTATTCTTTTGTTAAAAGTTCATCTGCTGACTCCTGTGACTCTGTTCAGCCTCCAGGTATCTAAACAAAAAATAAATGTTAGGATCTATCAAGCTGAGTTCCACCCTGGGATCAGAATTGTCTAGTATCAGCTGGGATCATAACAGTATCTTCTTTTCTGTATCAACATTTATATATTTAACTTTCAGCCAATTCCCTAAAGTGTTCTTGATGGATACAGGCAGCATATAAATGACATTAAAAAAGAAGAAATATTGAAGTTGTAGTTCAAGTCTCATTCCAGCAACTTGGAACTTTAACCTCCAAGAACCAGTGGAATTGGAGTGGGTGAGGAGTAAACACTTTAAGGTAAAAATAAACAGGAAGTGCTTAGAAGTCCTCAGAGCTCCAGGTGGGATGCATCCTTGGTTACTGAGGGAAAAGTGGAAATTGCAGAGGCTCTAATCACAATCTTCCAATTTTCCTTGGATATGGGGTGGTGCCAGAGAACTAGAGAATTGCAAATATTACACCCATTGTAAAAAAAAGTAGGATAAACCAGGCAACTACATGCCAGTCAGCATACTTGATTGTGGAAAAACTTTTAGGGACAATAATCTGGGACAAATATTAATTGGTGTTTGTAAAAGTATAAGCTAACAAAAGAAAGCATTTGTTAAAGGCAAATCGTGGTTGACTAAGTTGAACAAGTAATTATCAGAGGTTAATGAAGTTGATGTTAAGTATGTGGACTTTCAAAAGGTATTTGACTAAGTACCACATGATAGGCTTGTCAGCAAAATTAAATCCCTTGGGATTAAAGAGAAAGTGGCAGCATGGCCACAAAATTGGTTAAGGGAAAGCAAGCAGAGTGGTGGTAAGTAACTGTTTTCCAGACTGAAGGGAGTTATACAATGGTGTAATCTCCAGTGGCGAGTATTAGGACTTTTTGATAATTGCCTGGATTTGGGTACATGGCATAATTACAAGGTTTATAGATAATACAAAATTCAGAAATATAATAACAATGAGTGGGATAGTAACAAACTTCAGGAGGATGCAGGCTCATGAAATGGGAAGACATATAGCAGATGAAATTTAATGCAGAGTCAAGAAGTGGCTGTAAAGAGTTTGATTTGAAATGTTGATTTGTATAGATGTGAGACTTGAACCTTATTGAAAGAGGAGTCCAATTTGCTTAATAGCTTTAAAATGTAACTTTGGAAGAGAATGGAAGGAACCAGTTAGACAGAAAAAGTAATAAATTATGAAGTGTTGTGGAAAGGGAAGAACAAAGAAATTTGCTGAATGTAATTAGGAACATAGAATCTGGGTAGGGCACATCTAAACAGAAAATGGATTTCTAAGAGGCATTATGGAGGGAAGATTTCCAGGAAAACTGGGAAGAGGAAGGACGAGAATATCAATGCTGAATGACTTGAAAATTCAAGGAAGTTATTGGTAAATGAAAAGATGAGACAGGCTAGAGAGACATTTAAAGGCTAATAATGAGCCAGGGATCTGCCTTCTGGTAGAGCACACATGATGAAGGGCATGATGAGTGCGAAGTGATACATTTTGGTAGGAAGGATGGGATAAAGACAATATAAACTAAATGGTACAATTTTAAAGGGCGTAAAGGAACAAAGAAACTTGGGATGTATCTACACAAACCTTTGAAGGTGCAGGATAAATAAAGGCTTTTAAAAATGCGTATGGAATCCTTGGATTTATTAACAGAGGAGTGCGAAAGCAAGGAAGTTATGCTACCCTTTTATAAATCAGTGGTATAGCGTCAGCTGGAGTATTTGGTCAATTCGGGGCTTTATACTTTAGGTGGGATCTCAAGATCTTGGAGAGGGTGCTGAGGAGACTTACTAGAATGGTACTAAGGATGGGGGGCAAATTATGTCGTGAGACTAGGAAAGCTGCAGTTGTTTTCCTTAGAGCAGAGAAAGTTAGAGGAGATTTGATGGATGCGTTCAAAATCTTGAAGGGTTTTGATAGTTTCTCTGAAGTTGTTTCCAGTGGCCGAAGAGTTGGTAACCAGAGGACACAGATTGGCAAAAGAACCAGAAGCGACATGAGGAAAAGTTATTTATTTCTAAACAGCAATTTATGATGATCTGGAATGCACAATGTGAAAATGTGGTATAAGCAAATTCAATAGCAACATTCAAAGAAGAGAAGTGGATGGGTAAGTACTCAAAAGGAAAAAGTTTACAGGGCTATAAGAACAGGGGGCTAATCAAACAGCTCTAGCAGTTTCCAAATTTGCGGAATTTGATTCCAAAGAGCTGGCTGAGGCACAATGGGCAAAGTAGCCTCCCTCTGTGATGTTATCATTCTATTATTTTAAGTAGGCATAATGAAGCAGGAAGCGATTAGAAGGGATGATGGTAGCCTGGGTCAAAGAAATAGGATCTGAAGTACAAGAAAGGGTGCAGATGGAGGGAAGAAATTCCAAAGAATAAGACTGAGACAGCTAAAGGGTCTGCTACCAATAGTGGGGCAGATGCACAGTTAGAGTTACAGGAATAGTGTTCCCGAGGAGATTAAAAGCTAGAGGAAACTGCAGTTAGTGTGGAGAAAGTCTAAAGAGGAACATAGTCAAGGATGTGTGTTGCAGGACATGAAATTAGTGTTAATTAGCGAGGACAAGGATGATTGATGCATGTGTAGAACAGAATACCTGTGGCAGAATTTTAAACAATCTAGAGTTATATAAGGCCAACAAGGAGAGGGTTAGAATAGTTCAGCTGGAAGTGAAAGAGGCATACATCAAGATTTCACAAGTGGAGGTGGAAAATGCTGAAGAGGTAGAAGCAAGCAGAATTAGTGATGGTTACAATATGGAGTTGAAGTTCAGTTCAGTGCAAACAAGATATCTAGATCATGAATTACCTGGTTCAACCTGAGTAGCAGAGATGGAGTCAACGGCAAAGCTCAATAAAGATAGCTTTTGTGCTTCCCAATGCTGAATGAAAGTAACCTGTGATTCATTCAGGATTTTTCAGCTGAATAAGCAGCCTGACAGCACAAGATGTTAAGGGTTGAGAGAAGAGGCACCACTAAATATCAACATGCAAATGAAAGCTGATCTCATGACTTCTTATAATTTCATCAAGAGGTAGCACATAGATTAGGGGAAAGGGGCTGACGATAGATCCTTGGAGAACCCTGGAGGGGAATACCGCAGGTAGGGAAAGAGGAAGAGTAGCTATTTGTGGAGCTGTAATAATGACACTTGGATTGGTAGAAATGGAATCAGGTAAACACAGCCCCATAGAACTAACAATGGAGAAAAAGCATAACAGGAGAATGGCATGATCTACCACAACTGTACACTGGCAATAATCTTTCAATGTTCCCTGATTTGGGGGAGGTGCCGGAGGACTGGAGAATTGCAAACATTACGCTCTTGTTCAAAAAGGTTGCAAAGATCTGCCCTGCAATTACAGGTCGGTGGTGGGGAAACTTCTAGAAACAATTATTCAGGATAGAGTTAATAATCACATCAAAAAATGTGGATTGATTCGGAAGAGTAAGCATGGATTTGTGAAAAAAAAATTGTGTCCAACTAACGAAGTTTTTTTGAAGAGGTAACAGAAATGGTTGATGAGGGCAAGGCCATTGATGTGCTGTATATGGACTTCCAAAAGGCGTTTGATACAGTGCCACACAACAGACTTGACAGGAAAGTTATAGGTCATGGAATAAAAGGGACAGTAGCAACATGGATACAAAATTGGCTAAGGGATAGGAAACGAGAGTAACAGTTAATAGGTATTTTTTGGGCTGGAAGGTGGTTTTGTAGTGGAGTTCCCCAGGGGTCAGTATTGGGACCCTTGCTTTTCCTGAGATAGATAGATATATATATATATTTATATACATCTATCTAACACTTGAGAGAATTGTAAACTGTGCAGAGGACAGTGTAGAACTTTAAAAGAACATTGACACATTGGTGGAGTGGGCAGATAGGTGGCTGAAGAAGTTCAATGTGGAGAAATGTGAGGTGATACACTTAGATATGAAAACATGGAGAGACGGTATTTGCAGGAGCAGACAGACCTGGGTGTATGTGTATGCAAGTCATTAACGGTGGCAGGACAGGTAGAGAGAGCTGTTTCTAAAGCATATAGTATTCTAGGCTTCATTAATAGGGGAATAGAATACAAGAGCAAGGAGGTTATGATGGACTTATATGGGACACTGGTTGGACCTCAGCTGTAGTATTGTGTACAGTTCTGGACACCACACCAAAGGAAGAATGTGAATGCACTGGAGAGAGTACAGAAGACGTTTACAAGCATGGTTCCAGGGGTGAGACACTTCAGTTATGAAGAAAGATTGGAGAAGATGGGGCTGTTTTGCTTGGAGAGGAGAAAGCTGAGAGGGGACTTGATATCAAGTTTTCAAAAACATGAGAGGTCTGGACAGAGTAGATAGGGAGAAAGTGTTCCCGTTCGTAAACAGATCGAAAACCAGAGGGCACAGTTTTAAAGTGTTTTGCAAAAGAAACAAATGTGAGGTGAGAAAAAACTTTTTCACACGGCGAGCAGTTAGGTTTGGAATGCACCGCCTGGAAGGGTGCAGGAAGCAGGTTCAATTGAAGCATTGAAGAGGGCATTGGATGATCATTTAAATAGAAACAGTGTGCAGGGTTATGTGGAAAAGGCAAGAGATTGGCACTAAGTTAAAATGCTCAGAGCGCTGGTGTGGACACGATGGGCCAAATGGCCTCTTTCTACACTATAACAATTCTGTGAATTGTACACTGCAGAGTACAGTGCACCACAGTCATTGTGAACAAAACTTTATCAGCATTGCAAACAATTTAATTAATTGGATGTGTGTGTGTGTATATATATATATATATATATATATATATATATATAAAATTTTAAATATTGCCACTGGTAGACCATTTTAATTTCTCTCCTCATCAACAGAAAGATATTAAATAGATTTTATTTTCTGAAATTGGTCAGAGAAATGTATCACATTTTAGATAAAGGAAGAAATATTCATATTCTTTTTTCCCTATTGAACTCTGCCTTCTTAGAACTCAGTATTCTAATAAATGAAGTAGGTACCTGCAGCTTTAAAAAAAATTGGGATTTCAATTTGGCCCCTTCCCAGGAAAGGAACATATAATCCATATGTTTGCCCAAGCAATTCAACAGCCTTTGCCCACTTAAAATTAGATTTTCTAAGCCTACCCTTTCATTTGGATGAGACATTAAACTGAGCTCGCTTCTCCTTTATTTATTCAGATGGATGTTGAAATCCTGTGGCGCTATTCCAAGAACACAAGAGTTCTCCTATTGTCTTGACCAACATTTATTCTCCCAACAGATATCAAAACAAAAAGTACAGATTAAGTGATCTTATACTTCACATTTGTTTGCGGGACACCAGTGATATGGATAGCTGCAATTTTTTCCATAATAGTTATTGCATTTCAAATGCAATTCATTGTCAAGCAACTTGAGGCATTTCAACACAATGAGGAGCCATATATAGCAAAACATACAAAAATACAAAGAGTGAGATTGTGTTAAAAGTAAGTTTTAAGTGTAAAGCTGGCTATCAGCAAACATTTACTGCATGTGCTAGATAAAACTGCTTTCAATACTTACTTTATCAAAGCCCATAGCACACAGTTTGTCTACCTTTCTAGTGTACTCGGGGCTAGGAACCGGTGCTCCAGCATACACGTGCGCCCAGAGTCGAGCCGTCTGTTTAAACATCTCTGGATTTTGCTTGTACTGCAGAAAGAACAGACTCCATAAGTACACTGCTCAAATAGAGGCTATAAGAAATTACATTAACTTTTTGTGATGAATTAATACTTTAAAAAAGACAATTTTAGAATCTGAATATGATGAATTAAATGTTGTAAAAATGCTTTGACATATATAAAGGCGATTAGTAAAATTGAGGGTCTAGAGTGTGGCAGAGATCTGGGGCCAGGCATGCATCTCCTCAGCCTCTGAAAACACGGCTCAGTTTTTGAGACAATAAGGGCAAGGGGAGAAAACAAAAGGAATCAGACCAGGATAAACAGTTACCAAAGAAACAATTACACAATTTCTGTAAACTACAAATTAACATTCAAGTCATTGCAGACTCATTACCTGACAATCCTAACATTCATTCTGATCATTAATTAAAATTCCTGGCAGGCTGGAGCTCTCCTCCATCTCTGTAATCTAAATTAATGAAAATCCCCCCCTATCAAATAGTCTTTAAAAAAAAAAAGAAACATGGCAAAAATGTAACATTTTTTGAGAACTGAAGACTGGAGATGACTTCACACAGCTTCCAAACTTAGTGACAGATTGATAGCCATCTTTTGGATGAGACATTAAACTGGAACAGCATTTGCCCTCTCAGGTTGGTGTATAAGATCCAATGGCACCATTACAAAGAAAAGCAGGAGCTCTCCCTGGTGTCCTGCCTGATATTTACCCCTCAACCAACAGCAATGAAACAGATGGTCTGGTCATTTATTCCATTGACATTTGTGGGACTTTGCTGTGCTTTAATTGGCTGTCACCTTTCCTGCAAAACAGGGACTAAAACCAGTGAAGTGTAAAGTGCTTTGGGATGCCTGAAGATCATGAGAAGTGCTATATAAGTGGAATTTCTTTCTTATTTGCCATCAGGTATTCACATCTATAAAGAAATGCATTTACAATGTTGTTATATCGGGAATCTGCCAGATCCACTATCATAGTCTCCTGTTTATGAAATCAATTTGCTTACTTTTCACGTCATGTTGTTACACTGGCCTATAAGAAATTTCATGCCATCATTTTTTTATTATTTTCTTCTATTAAAGACAAGCCATGTTCAGTATTCACAAGCGGAAATGGCCCTTTGGCAATCTGATTTGGCGATTCTCCATATCAGAGTGTGGTTGGGGAAGAGGTGGCAGGAAGGAGGGGTAAAAAAATAAACAAGAATTATGCTCAATTATGTCCTCACATCCACAATTTACTGAATGAGAGCTCTTGGATTCTGATCAGGAAGAAATATTGGTCAATTTCAATCCCCACCCCTCCTTAACAATAAAGTCAACTGCAACAGCACCCCTGCTTCCCTATGCTTTTAGCTCATCTTAATCAAGTCAGGGATTTTCTTGTTCTGTACAGCTCAGTGTCACTTCATAGGGCACATTTATCCAGGAATCAGAGAAACTACCATAAATAAATGTTACAATTATTTAAGACAACGAAAATAATTTCTGCATGCTACATTTTATTTCCATTTTCTTCTTATAAAGAATCACCAATCGCCCATTTTATTACAAAAAGATCAGTTAGAGTTTACATTGGCAAACAAACAAATTCATGACAACTTCAAGAATCAGCATAGAAATTTAATTTTGATCATAATTTTTTTCAGAATTTAAGTAAAATTTAGACCAATAAATTATTGGTACAATAATTTCTCCTCTGCATCCAGACAAGGCCTAGTTTTTTTAAAAATTAAACTTCATTCAAGACATGTAAATATGGCCACTTTGGTGAGGTAAATTAAACTTTTTTTCATTCGAACACTAGAGTCCATTAAAACATCAACTATTGAAATTAAGTATAAGCAAGTATCTCACATTAAGTTAATAATTGTGTATTAGTAGAGCTCAATGTCAGTTTGAACAATTGCAGGATTTGTCCTGCAGCGATTGCTTACAAAAGTAATGCTGAACTACAATTCAATGTTTAACAGCAGTCTCTTAATTTTTTTTTTAAATAAAACTTGTCACTTCTTGGATAATTCCTGGGAAAGGACACCCTGTGATGTGGCACTGAATGGTACAGGTCAGGAAGATTCTCAGTTGCTCTGGTAACTGATCCCTCCCATTATTTGGGTTTATGTTCAATTTAAAAAGATCCAAGAATGTAGTCTTTCTGCATTGTTCTGGCTGCTGCCAAGCCTTTGCTAACCTGTTGTGCCACGACTGCATCTTGTGGGTCATCTGGTTCAGCTGCTGCCAGTAAGGCTTGTAATGATAATAAAACTGTTCTTAAAGTCATAGCAGCTGCCCTAAAAATAGAATTGAGCAAAGTCAGTCACTGAACAGAGTACAAAATTCCAGATAGTTCATGTTCAACAAATCCCCATTCTTGTACAACTCACCCCTGACAACTCCTGAACAATTCAATTTTTTTTAATTGTGAGAAGCAAGAAAGCATCAAATAAAAGTGTTGTCAGGCTCCCTCCTAGTGGAGGATTACAGAGTACCAAAGGCAGAGGCCTGGGAAGAGATCCTTTATCAACTGTGTTCAGGATATAGTACTCTAATGTGACCTAGAATGAGGGAGAATGAACAGTGTTATTCAGACAATAACTTAATGCTGTTGCTGAGACACTGGTGGTTAAACACAAAAATGTAAATTGTTGAAAACATATTTTGTTTGCACAACGGGTTATAAAATCTCATACTAGGTATCATTCATCTTTCAGACATCTGAACTCCCGGTTTCCTTTGAACATTGGTTTCTGCACGAGGAATGGGAAACAATAGTAACTTCACATTAAACGGGGATATTCAGGTCAGAATTTTGTAAAACCACATTTTTAAAAAAAATAGGAAATTCTAGTGCGGCTAAACTATGGTAACTTCACTATATTCAATGCTGTCCACATCTGACATTTTTAATGGTGCACAACTCTCAGCTAACTATTATTTCAGCTCGTGAGTTTAAAATGAATATGGCTACTATAAAAGCTACAAATTAGTTAGCAACTTTATACAAATTTTGAATATAACTTAATAAACATTTAGTTAATAGCCACTTAGTCCAAAGCAAAATCCAAAAAGGGCCTGATGAAAACGTGAAAGATCATATTCCCTTTAGCATATTCTTAAAATTTTTCACTTGTGCACAGAGTGCTGGTCAGAAGATAATGAAAACAGAACAATAGGACAATTTTAGTTTTGATCAGCACTTATAAGAAAAAATTTGGCAGAAAAATTTTAAAAAGTGTGCTAAACTTTAGGTCGCACAACAACTAAAGGAAATGGAAGGAAAGGAATGGAATCCCCTATAATTAAATGCCAATTCAAACCATCTCCAAAATATTTCACAGGTCAAGTTTCAACACTGCTGTTGTCTGTTGCAGCATAGCCAAATAGAGCGAAATTTACTCCACACAGCCCCAATATCCTAGCTCCAATCCCATACATCAAGTGTTCCACAACATTCTTTTCTGTTCCTTCTCCACTCCATTCGCCCCCACCCCTCTCCCCATCATCACTATCGAAGTACAACTGAGCGATTCACAGCACCTACAGAAATGTGTAGTCAGCCCATTGTATATATATTCAGCACTTGCGCCAATTCTATTCAAAAAGAAAACTGAAGATAGGCATTAACAGGTGGCAAACAAGCGTAGCCCTTAAAAATTGTCCAAATTCTGAATAGCAACAGGCCTGAAAATATCTGATTAAAAAAACTTCTGTGCTTCACTTGTTTAAGATAAAAAAAATGGCCTCTCCAGTGGCTGCAGATTTTTCCAACGAATTTCTGAGCAATGCAGTTATGTATCAATGCAGTTGTTATGACCTTCCCAAGTTCAATCCTGTATCCGCTAGTTTACTGCAGAAGGCACATTTCACAAATTGAGAAAAGGGAAAATTATCCAGGGGTCCATTCCATTCTGAGGCGGGAGAAGAAAAGGGGGCTAGCAGATGCAAGAGTAATGGTAATGGGTGAAGCTTGCCAAGGAGAGAAAACAAAACATAGCAATTGAAAAGGAAATGTCGACAACCATGGGCAGATATACAGGCAAAGATTTTCTTGAGTCATAAGGGCCATGTATCTGTTTCCTCTACCTGCGAACTCAAATTCTAGCTCCTTTCTTTGGATTTTGGACAATGAATTTATTAATTAATTAGTAATCTACACAATATATGTGACTACAAATCCGCAACAAGGCTTACACTTAACTGCCCTCTGAAGTGGCCTAACAAACCACTCAATTGTATCAAAACCGCTATGAAAATTACAACAGAAATAAAACCGGAGGAACCAAACATCAACCACCTGCGGACCGGATTCCGACACATCAAAGGCACATCCAGTAGTCGACCCTGCAAGGGCCCCCTCACTAACACCTTGGAACTTGTGCCAAAATTTGGGAGAGCTAACCCAGCCTCATCAACAAACTGTCTGGAACTCTAAGTCACAGCCAACATCCTAGACTCTGCCATCACCATCCCTAGTTATGTCCTGTTCCACCATCAGCACAGACTGACCAGAGGTGGCAGCACAGTGGTATACAATTGGGACAGAGTGACCCTGGGAGTCCTCAGCAATTATTCCAAAGCCCATGAAGTCTCATGGCATTACATCAAGCATGGCCATGGAGATTTCCTTCTGATTGCACCTACAACCCTCCCATGTCAAACATCTCTTGGAAGAAGCACTGATTGTAGCATGGGCACACAATGTACTCTGGATGGGGACTTCAAAGTCCACCACCAAGAGTGGCTTAGTAGCACAAGTACTAACTGAGCTGGCTGAGGCCCAAAAGACACGGTTGCCAACTAAGCCTGTGACAAATGGTGAGAGAAACAGCACAAGTGAAGGAACTTAGTTGACCACATCTTCAATCTACGTGGTGCAAATACAATTATCCATGACAGTTTTGTTAGAAGTGACCACCACACAGTCCATGATGACAAGTCCCTTCTTCACATCCTTCATCGTTTAGTGTGTTATTACCACATTGCTAAATGGAACAGATCTAGCAACTCAAAGCTGGGCATCCATGAGGGAGGCATTACAGACCATCAGCAGCAGCACAACTGTATTCCACCACAATCTGGAAATGGTTGGGTCAAGGACACAGGTCCGAGGAACTCCTGCAGCAGTGACCTATGGCTGAGATGATTGGCCTCCAAAAATAACAACCATCTTCCTGTGGGCTAGGTGTGACTCCAGCCAGTGAAGAGTTGTTCCCTGTTGACTCTCATTTACTTCAATTTTACTTGCCACACTGGGTCAAATGCTGCCTTGATGTCAAGGGCAGTCACATTCACTTCACTTCATGCAGCAGCATGTACCATCTACAAGATGCACTGCAACAATTTGCCAAGGTTCCTTTGATAGCATCTTCCAACCCCACGACCTTGAAGGTCAAGAGCATGGGAACACCACTACTTGCAAGCTCCCCTCGAAGCCACACACAGACTTGGAAATGCAATCACCACTTCTTCACTGTTGGGTCAAAATCCTGGAAATCCCTCTCCAATAGCACTGTGAGATTACCTTCACCACAAAGACTGCAACAATTCAGGAAGGTAGCTCATTATCACCTTCTCAAGTGCAATTAGGGATGGATAATAAATGCTAGTCTTGCCAGCAGTTCCCACATTTCATAAATGAATGAAAAAAGTTGTCCTAAAAGTCTAAAAGGGAAGAATTCATATTAACTTCACAAATTAGGACACCCAGATCAAAAAGTGCATGATAATATGAAGGCTTTAAAGCATTCAATCACATCTGTGAACCAAAACTGGCACCATGTTGTACCAGCACATTATGCTCATTTCCTACATTACCTGATGTTGTGCCTGGATTATGGTTACAATCTCGAGTTGATATTTACCAAACTGTGGGCAGTTATATGCCATGGGCCCAGGCCTACTACAAGGAACAGATGTGAGAGCCCATATTGATTTCATATATCCGTACAACTGGTTGAGAGAAACTTATCCCATCAGTTTAATAACATGCTAATAGAAGATAGAATATAGTGAATAGAATGTATAATACAGCTTTAATTTCAAAACATAATCAGAAGGAATAGGTACTTACATTTTGATGTGTAAACTTATTTTGGATTTTTAAAAAAGCAGCAACATGCAATTGAGGGGTACAACTGTGTCCAACTGTGCCCAACAAGCAAGCTACAGAATGGACAGTGAGGAGGACTACCCACATCTGAACAAGGCAGCAAGATGCAGCAAACCAATGATATCAAATTGCGATGAGGAGGAGTTGGTGGGGGGTGGGTGGGCATGAAGTTTGGGCAGGATTGCATATGGAAAAATAATAGTGGTGGCAGAGAAAAATCTGACTACAGGGAAAAGGACCGATGGGCAGAAAACATTTCAGTTAAGAAGATGAGCTGATGAACAAAAAGAGATCAGTACCTGTAGGGAATACATCAGGTACAGGGATTGCAGACTGAATTGAAATCTAATCAACCAGACCCACTGAACTCAGGGCACCTGTATTTGGCTGGAGATTACAGTACTATAGGCTATAGTTCACCAGCTGGCTGTCAACAAGAAAACATCTAAAGGGGCAGATTTTACAAAATATGAATTTTTTTTCCCCCCGCTCTTCATTGTCCTTCCTCAGTGATGGCAGAAGGCAACAAAAAATTGAAGATAGTCAAAGAATCATAATGGTAGAGGAGGCCATTTGGTCCATCATGTCCACATTGGTTCTCTGAAAAGCCATCCAGCCAGTGCCATCTCTCTGCTCTATCCCTGTAGCCCTACAAGTTTATTTCCCTCAAGTGCCCTTATAATTTCCATTACTCATCTTCCCTCTACCACCCTCATAGTGTCAACTTTCAAGTCATTACCACTCACCACATAAAAAAATTCCTCTCGCCCCTCTGCATCTCTTGCCCAAAATCTTAAATTTGTGTCCCCTAATCCTTGAACCATCAGCTAATGGGACAGCTTTTCTTTGTCTACCTATCTAAACCTGTCATAATCTAGTACACCTCTATCAAATCTACCCTTAATCTCCTTTGTTCCAAGGGGAGCAACTCCAGCTCCTCTAACTTAACCTTGTAGCCAAAATTGCTCATCCCTGGAACCATTCTGGTTAAATCACTTCTGCATCCTCGACATCCTTTCTCAAGTGTGGTGACCAGAACCAGACACAATACCCTAGATGCGGCCTAACAAGAGCGAGCTGTATAATCGTTCAACATAACTTCCCTGCTTTTGTACTCAATATCTCTATTTATGAAGCCCAATATACCATATGCTTTGCTAACCACTCTCTCGATATATACCGCCACCTTCAAAGATCTATGCATATGAACTCCAAGGACCCACTGTGCTTATATTTGGTATGGTGCCATTTAGTCTATATTGCTTCTCCTTAATTGTTCTGTCAAAATGCATTACCTCATGCTTCTCTATTGAATTCCACCTGCCACTTGTCTGCCCATTCTGCTAGCCTACGTCAATTGGTATCATCCTCACTGTTTGCCACACCTCAAAGTTTGATACTAAGAGCAAATTATGTGCTACTCTGTCAAATGCTTTCTTAAACTCCACATGGACAACATCCCATTCCCTTCAATGACCTTCTGTTACTTCATAGCACGGTTACAGCACAGGAGGCCATTCACCCGATTGTGTCCATACCAGGGCTTTGCAAGAGCAACTCACTCAAACCCCCTTGCTCCAACTTTTCCCTATAGCCCTGCAAATTAAATTAGTCAAGCATGGCCTGCCTTTTATAAAATTGTGTTGGTTCAGCTTAATTAACTCAAACCTCTCCAACAGCCTACTTTTTATTCCCCTTGTAACGCAGGATTTAAGCACAAAAAATGCATGAAAATTCCAACACAATTCCACTGGCATCAACCCTATGAATACATTTGTGTAAAAGCACTAACTTAAAGAACTGAACATTACTTTTATACAATGAACAACCACTCAAGGCTATAAAACACAGAAAAATCACTGAGAGCTCAACTCCTTGTCTCAAATCAGCAATGTTGAGGACTTGCTTGTTAAACAAAGGGAATTGGCATGCCTTGAGTTCAGCAGGAGTGCCAGATCATGATCCCAAACCTTTTTCCTTTAATCCCTGTCCCCAATCTTGACAAACTGGGCTTGGGCTTAGAAGTGGACTCAATGTGCAATGGAAAAACAAAGTTGAGAGCTGGTGCATTGTAGTATTCCACTTGCTAGTTCCCCTTAACCATGTCAGCTAGATTACATTACCATCCAGGCCACCAATGATATCTTTAGGTTCTTGGGGCTCCTCAAATGCAGGGGGATTCAGTGCTACCCAGACTGTCCTGCTGGGCCCCTTACAACTGGTTATCCACTCCAATTCCCCTTCACCTGAGGCCCTGACATAGGCCTCAGGCTGATTGCTGCAACTCCTGCTTTAGCCCATTCCTCATGGACTCTGGTTCTGTGCCATCCAGCCTGCCAAAGGCACTGTTCCTTGTATCAGAGGGGGCCCACAGGGGCCAAACAATTCCCCTGCCCAGCACTGTCCCCTACCATTGCCACCTGTTGGCGGAGGCCCAGCCAACAGAACTTCCCAGTCGTCACAGGGAATGTCCCACAGAAAACGGAAGCCAGGGCCCAGTATAATTCCCCCACTAAACCCTGATGATTATTTCTAAAGCCTTACCCACCATTGCTAAGTAAATTGGGCCTATGTTCTCTGGAGTGTAGAAAAATGAGGGGTAATTTCATTTGAAACATACAAGATTCTGAAGGGACTTCAGAGGCTAAACACAAAGATTGTGTCCACTCTCTTGGAAATCTAAAACACGGGCACAGTCTCAGGATAACGGGTGGATCATTTAGGACTAAGATGAGGAGAAATTATTTCATCCAAAGGATTGTAAGGTTAAATACGTTCAAGGCTGAGACAGGCAGCTTTTTGGTGTCTCAGGAAATCAAGGGATATGGGGAGCTGGCAGGAAAGTGGAGTTGAAGCCTGAAATCGTACTGAATGGTGAAGCATGCTCAACGAGCCATATGGCCTACTCCAGCTCCATTTCTTGTGTCTAACTGACCAGCCTGTTGTTACTAGGAATGTCCTTACACCCTATCTTGAATAAGGGCATCACATTTGCCTCTCTCCAATCCTCTGCCTCATTTCTTGAAAAGATTCAGGTGATGATATTTTGGGTCCTTCTTATCTTAATTATAGGGCAAGGCGGTGACATTGTGGTAACGTCACCAGACTAGTAATCCAGAGGTCCAGGCTAATAGTCTGGGGACACAGATTCGAATCCAACTAGAGCAGCTGATGGAATTTATAATCAGTTAATAAATCCAGAATTAAAAAGCTAGTCTCGGTAACAGTGCCTATAAAATCATTGGCCGTTGTCGTAAAGCCCCATCTGGCTCACTAACGTACTTTAGGGAAGGAAATCTGCTGTCTGGCTGTCCTGAGAAGGTTCACTAGATTGATCCCAGGGATGGAGGGATTTTCTTATGAGGAAAGGTTAAGTCGGTTGGGCCTGTACTCATTGGAGTTTAGAAGAATGAGAGGTGGCCTTATTAAAACATATAAGATTCTTAGGGGGCTGGACAGGGTAGATGCTGAGAAGTTGTCTCTCCTTGTGGGAGAGTCTAGGACCAGAGGACATGTTCTCAAAGTAAGGGGTGACCCACTTAAAACAGAGATGAGGAGGAATTTCTTCTCTCAGAGGGTAGTAAATCTGTGGAATTCTTTACCGCAGAGGCCTGTAGAGGCTGGGTCATTAAGTACATTCAAGGCTGTGTAGACAGATTTATAATCAGTAAGGGAATCAAGGGTTATGTGGAAAAGGCAGGAAATTGGAGCTGAGGATTATCAGATCAGCCATGATCTCACTGAATGACAGAACAGACTCGATGGGCCGGATGACTTACTTCTGCTCCTACGTCTTATGGTCTTATCTGGCCTATATGCGGCTCCAGACCCACAGCAATGTGGTTGATTCTTAAATACCCTCTGAAATGGCCTAGCAAGCCACTCAATTGTATCAAACCAATACAAAGTCTACAAAAAAAAAAACAGAACTCAACAGATCACCCAGCATGACCTAGGCACCGAAAACAATAACAGCAAACCCAGCCCTGTTGACCCTGCTAAGTCCTCCTTAAGAACGTCTGGGGTCTTGTGCCAAAATTAGGACAGCTATCCCACAGACTAGTGAAGCGGCAGCGTGACAGTCATCCTCATGGAATCATACCTTACAGAAAATTCAGGGGAGGCGGTGGCAAAATGGTATTGTCACTGGACTGGTGATCCACAGACCCAGGGTAATGCTTTGAGGACCTGAGTTCAGCAAATGGTGGAATTTGAATTCAATAAAAAAAACTGAAATCAAAAGTCCAATGATGACCATGAAACCATTGCCGATTGCCATAAAAATCCATCACTAATGTCCTTTAGGGAAGGAAATCCACTGTCCTTACCTGGTCTGGCCTACATGTGACTCCAGACCCACAGCAATGTGGTTGGCTCTTAAATGCACTCTGAACGAGGGCACCTAGGGATGGGCAATAAATGCTGGCCTAGCCAACAACGCCAACATCCCATGAATGAATAAAAAAATGTCCCAAACACCCACCATCACTCAGTATGTCCTGTCTCCACAAGATAGGATAGACTCACAAGAGATGACATCACAGTGGTATTCAGTTAGGAGGGAGTTGCCCTGAGAGTTCTCAACATCAACTCTGGAAACCATGAAATCTCATGGCATCAGGTCAAACATGGGAAAGGAAACCTCCTGCTGATTATCACCTACCAACACCCCAGTCACCCCCCAACCTCTGCTGATAAATCAGTACTCCTCCATGTTAAACACCACTTGGAGGAAGCACTGAGGGTGACTAGGGCACAGAATGTACTTTGGGCAACAGACTTCAATGCCACTCACTCACTGGACTTCACTCATGAAGAGTGGCTCAGTAGCACCACCAGTGGCTAAACTGGTAGAGTCCTAAAGGACACAGCCGCTAGATTGGTTCTGTGGCAGGTGGTGAAGGAACCAACGAGAGGAAAAAAGTTACTTAACCTCGTCTTCACCAACCTACTTGTCACAGATGTGTTTGTTCATGACAGTCCTTGTGAAGACAAAGTCCCACCTTCACATTGAGGATATCCTCCAACATGTTGTGTAGCACTACCACCGTATTGGGATAAATTTCAAACAGATCTAGCAACTCAAAATTGGGCAGCCATGAGGCACATCAGCAGCAGCAGATTTGTATACAACCACAATCTATTACTTCATGGCCCAGCATATCACCCACTCTACCTTTACCATCAAGCTGGGGGATCAACCCCGGTTCAAAGACAAATGCAGGAGGACATGGCAGGAGAGGCATCAAGCATGCCTAAACATGAGGTGTAAACCTAGTGAAGCTACAACATAGGATTACTTGCAAGCCAAATAACGGAAGTAATATTCGATAGACAGAGCTAAGCAATCCCACAACCAACAGATCAGATCTAAGCTCTGCAGTCCTGCTGCATCCAGTTGTGAATGGTGGTGGAGAATTAAACAACTAACAGGAAAAGGCTCCACAAATATCCCCATCCTCAAATGATGGAGGAGCCCAGCACATCAGTGCAAAAGACAAGGCTGCCACATCTCCAACAATCTTCAGCCAGAAATGCTGACTGGATGATCCATCTCTGCCTCCTCCGGAGGTCCCCAGCACGACAGATGCCATTCTTCAGCCAATTCGATTCACTCCACATGATATCAAGAAACAGCTGAAGGCACTGGATATTGCAAAGGCTATGAGCCCTAACAACATTCCAGGCTTGCACTCGAGAA
Source organism: Carcharodon carcharias (assembly GCF_017639515.1). NCBI lineage: Eukaryota > Metazoa > Chordata > Chondrichthyes > Lamniformes > Lamnidae > Carcharodon > Carcharodon carcharias. The sequence goes on along the minus strand of NC_054467.1, from coordinate 138,508,632 downwards.
CTAGCTGCGCCCTTAGCCAAACTATTCCAGTAAAGCTACAACACTGGCATCTATCCAGCAATGTGGAAAATTGCCTAGGTATACCCTGTACACAACAAGCAGGAGAAATCCAAGCTGGCAAATTACCACCCCATCAGTCTATTCTCAATCATCAGCAAAGTGAGGGAGGAGATTGTCAACAGTGCTATCAAGCGGCACTTAGCGATAACCTGCTCACTGATGCTCAGATTGTGTTCTGCCAGGGCCACTCAGCTCCTGACCTCATTACAGCCTTGGTCCAAACATGGACAAAAGAGCTGAACTCCAGAGATGAGGTGCAAGTAACTGCCCTTGACATCGAGGCAGCATTTGACCAAGTGTGGCATCAAGGAGCCCTAGCAAAACTGGAGTCAATGGGAATCAGAGGCAAAACTCTCCACTGGTTGGTGTCATACCTGGCACAAAGGAAGATGGTTGTGGTTGTTGGAGGTCAATCATCTCAGTCACAGGACATCACTGTAGGAGTTCCTCAGGACAGCGTCCTAGCCCAACCATATTCAGCTGCTTCATTAATGACCTTTCCTCCATTATACGGACAGAAGCGGGAACATTCACTGATTGCACAATGTTCAGCACCATTCGCTTCAAGTCAGACTGAAGGAGTCCATTCCCATATGCAGCAAGACCTGGGCAACATTGAGGCTAGGGTTGACAAGTGGCAAGTAAATTTCACACTGCACAAGTGCCAGGCAATGACCATCTCAAACAATAGAGAATTCAACCATCTCTTGACATTCAATGGCATTACCATTGCTGAATCCCCCACTATTAACAAACATGCAGGCTACCATTGACCTGAAACTGAACTGGACCAGCCATATAAATACTGTGACTACAAGAGCAGGTCAGAGGCTGAGAATTCTGTAGGGAGTAACTCACCTCCTGACTCCTCAAAGCCTACCCATCAACTACAAGGCACAAGTCAGGAGTGTGATGCAAAATTCTCCACTTGCCTGGATGAATGCAGCACTCACAACATTCAAGAAGCTTGACACCATCCAGGATAAAGTTATGTGCTTGACTGGCACACCATACCCTTCAACATTCACAGTGACAGCGGTGTGTACCATCTACAAAATGCACAGCAGGAACTCACCAAAGCACCTTCCAAACCTTTATGACGTGACCTTTATGACGTGAAAGGACAAGGGCAGCAGATGCAAGGGAACCTGCATGTTCTCCTCCAAGCCACACACTATCCTGCCTTGGAACTATATCACCGTTCCTTCATTGTTGCTGGGTCAAAAGCCTGGAACTCCCTCCCTGATAGCACTATGGGTATACCTGCACCACATGGACTGCAGAAGTTCAAGAAGGCAGCTCACCACCTCCTTCTCAAGGAGGATTAGGAATGGGCAACAAAAATTCTGGCCTAGCTAGCAACACTCAGTCCTGTGAAAGAAGAAAAAAAATGCCATTTATCATATTTTTTCCTTTGTCCATCTTGATTTCCTCTTTATTTCTCCTTTCAACTTAATGCATTTGGCCTGACTCTCACTTGAAGAATTCAGATAAAAATACATTTGGAAAAGAAAATAAGTGAACTTTGTACTAAAAAGGACCACAGGAGAAAGAAAAATCTTATGCTGGCTGGTTCCTTTCGGAACCATGTAGCGTTCCTTGCCATGATTTCTACACAATTGCTACTTTCACCATTTGAGGTATTCAGGTCTGCACTTCATACGCTAAACTTCTAAATGCTGAAAAATGCAAAAATGGTTAAATATTTAGGAAATTAGAAATTAGAAATTACACTATTGCTTAATATACTGTATAGCCCTAAACTTGCATGATTTCTGTGAAGTATATTTCATAATTGCTTCAATTATTTCTCAGATTTAAAACACTCAAAAAGTTTTTGTACAATATAAAAATCACAATTAGTCAATCATAAAAGCTTTCAAACTTCAGATTATACTATAACGTTAAAAGTGATCAGCATTATAAAAGAGAATGTGGAATTCAGCCAATTACAGAAGTATGCTTCATTTCGATGCAAAATGGTTCAAACCCACGTTAAGTTGTAATATAAACGTCGAGCTATAATGCAGCCCAACCTAAGCTGTGGAAAGAGGTGCTGCAAAAGGGTAGTCTCACATTGCTTCAAATTGATACTGCATGGAATGCAATTTCTGTGTTGTGACAAGCTGTTTTTAAAAAAGTACTCATGCTTTACAAACCTCTTGGACAATTTAAAAGTTTAAACAATGCAAGTGTTTCTGGAAACACTTAAAATTTGTGATTACCAGGGAAGGGTATTCCATGCATACATGCAATGGTATAGGAGCAGAGCTCTCTGCTGAGCATCAGAGTTCCGCCCAAGCTATGAGAACTACTACATACTGCACCTACTGGTTTCAGATTGGCAGCTGGAACAAATTCTAACCAGTCAGAATAGCTAATCCGTCCACTTCTAGCAGGTTATGCATCAGCACAAACATCACAATAGAACAGAAAATCCAGGGACAGCATAATTGATCTGCAGAATATTCTACACAAATATCGTGCATTTTGTTCTATGGAAGTTCAGTACAACAAGCACAATAGAAAGTTATTGCAGCAACATTACATAAAGGACTGTAGTTGATTCAGAGACATTTTTAATGCCAGAAGAGAAAGGGACAAAAATAGCAATGAAAAACCATTTGGTTGTCAAGGCCTGAAAAAGATGCAGAGGAGTTACACTAGAATAATATCAGGAATAAAGGATGATAGATTAGAGAATCTGGCATTGTTCTCCTTAGAGCAGAGAAGGTTAAAGAGAGACTTAACAGAATTGTTCAAAATTATGGAAGGTTGTGCTGAAGTAGGTAGGGAGAAAATGTTTCCACTGGTAGAAGGGTTGGGAACCAGAAAACAGATATAACATAAATAGCAAAAAAAAAAAATCCAGGGGGGCAAATAAGCAGAATTTTATCTTAATAAATGCAGCCAGTTATTATGATCTGGAATGTGCTACATGAAAAGATTATGAACAAAGATTCAATAGTAACTTTAAAAGGTTGTAGAGGAAAAAGCAGGGGGGTGGGACTAGTTAAATAAGCTTTGTCAAAGAGTTGACACAGACAAGATGAACCCGATAGCCTCCACGTTGTTGAATAATTAGCTTTTCTGTCGTTGTATAATTCTATGAAGGGAAATCCTCAAAGACTACAATGAACGTCAGAGCACTTTTTTTTTATATATATGAATGCCTTAAATGTGCAGCAGAATTTTTTTAGTGATTTAATTGCATACTGTTCATCTGTAGTCAATAATACAAAGATTCAACATAGAAAAATAATGTAACTCATTAAAGACTTAAAAACTAAAATACCACAAGCCCTTGTTTAATTTTGTAGTTGTGTTGCTGAAAAGAGCAACTTTAAATGAAATAACGCTAAACAAATCTGATTTTCCTCTTACAACCAATATAAAAGCTGAAGGGCCTCTCATCAGAAAAAAATTCATTAAAACATTATACCCTGTAAATGAAAATACTTTTATTCCTAAATTCCTACATTTGTAAATGAAATAAGATGAAAATATAAAAGAAAAAATGCTAACTTTTTCTACTTACTCCTGGCTCACTGCCTCTCCCACTCCGATCCTCCTGGCCACCGCAGCTCCCCCTTGCCACATTCTGCTCCCTGACCCTCTCTCTCACTGACCCTCCCCCCTCATCCTGGTCACTGCTGAACCCTCTCTCACTCCAACCCTCCCTCTTGCCAAACCTCCTGCTACCCCACCTCACCCACTCGTCACTTCTCTCTTCCAACCACTTGCTGGAACATGAGCAGCGAAAGGCAAGAAGAGCAGCTTCGAGTTGCATGGTTCCAGAGGTAAGCTGCAAGCTGAAGAGGTGGCGAGAGGGAGGGCCAAGAGTGGGAATGGCTGCTCCAAAATTGCACCAAATGGGTCATGTAACCCCACATCAGACCCAGGGCGAAACAACAAAATTCCTGATGCTAAACACAAATACTGGTGCCATTAATTACACAACATTGAAGTGGGTTGACTTAAAACAGAGCAACTCACAATGGGGACTAACTGTACAGTTCCATAAAATGGGGATAAAAAAAATCTCACTCTATACAGGCTACTAACTAATAATCAAAAAAATGATAAGATTGCATGCAATACAAGAACAAAGGCAGAGGAACTTACCATTGATCTTTCAGGATATCCAAACAAATGGCTCCTGTTACTGAACTAATATTTGGATGCCAGATTTTTGTAATAAACCGAACCTGAAAGATAGAATCATTTTCCATTAAGGTTTAATAGAAAATGGGGAAACAAAAGCTGATTCCCACAAGCATCACAAATAATACAAAATAATTTTCCGAACACAACAGAGCTGAACCTAGCTAGACTAGTTAATATTGTTATGACCACAGTCAATGTTAATTGCTGCACAAACCAAATTCCAGAAGGAAACTTGGCTTACAGGCCATATACTTTTTTTTCTGAAAATGAGAAGAAGGTGTACTAATCTCAGTAGTAAGTAGTCCAGTAACACTTATGGAATTTTAAAAATTAAAAGATTAAGAATAAAAGAAAACTTAAGTACACAAGATTACAGTTGCACAATTAAGGTTAATCTTACAAAACATTCCCCTAAAAAGACACTACTTGGTCAGACTCACAAGTAAACACTTTCTAGGCAACACTCCCTTACATAGAATTAACTATAAAAATCCAGTAATATTACCCAAGGCAAACTGCTGTAGCTTTAATGAAGCCATATCACATGACCCCTTTAAGTCTCTTCCACTCTACCATGGAAATCCAAGACTTTAGAACAGACTGCTTGTTGCAGCCCAAGAATTTTCTGGCTTGATTTTTTAGCTGATTCAAATTGCATCTTCTCTCAGTCCAGAGCTACAGCTCCAGCAGCTCCCACCTCAACTCCAGCTCACAGCTATAACTACCCTATGCTCTCCATAGTAATTCTATAATACCTTTTTACCCCTTTCATCTCAAGTTCCATTGTTCTCACAACTCTTTGAAACTCCTTCCAAATATATTTTGTCTTTGCTTTCAGGTCAATAAAATATAATATGTCCAATCTGTTTACCTATGGAACATCTGCAAGATACAAAGATGTTTCTTGTCACCACTCACTTCCCTTTGATCTTCAAATTCCCTTTGATATTCATCTTCAGCTACTTCATCAATGACCTTCCTTCCATCACACGGTCAGAAGTGGGGATGTTTGCTGATGATTGCGCAATGTTCAGCACCATTCACCACGACTCAGATGCTAAAGCAGTCCATGTCCAAATGCAGCAATACACGGACAATATCCAGGCGTAGGCTGACAAGTGGCAAGCAATATTCGTGCCACACAAGCGCCAGGCAATGACCATCTCCAACAAGAGAGAATCTAACCATCACCCTTTGATGTTCAATGGCATTACCATCACTGAATCCCCCACTTTCAACATCCTGGGGATTACCATTGAACAGAATTTGAACTGAACTCCAGTGGTTCAAGAAGGCAGCTCACCGCCACCTTCTCAAGGGCAACTAGGGATGGGTAATAAATGTTGGCCCAGCCAGAAAAGCCCGCATCCCATGAATGAATTAAAAAAAAGTTTAAAAAGGTTTAAAAAAGTCAACTTATATAAAAAAGCAAATGTTAAATCCAACTTATTCACTTGTGCCTCAAACCTAACACCTCTATCCTATTCATGTTTTAAACCTCCCAGACAACCTGTCTCCTACACACACGCACACACACACACACACACAGCCTTCTTTACAGAATAAAACAATGTTCTCCAAAAATATTCAAAAATAACCCCCATTTTTCACAAAATCCACTTTCTGCAAAGAAAAAGGTGCTACCTACAGTGTTTGCAATTATCAAAAATGATCCTAACAGTATGTCAAGTACAGTACAAGCTTTGTTATCCGGCATGCTCAGGGAATGGGTGGTGCTGGTTAATCAAAATGCCAGTTAATGGAGAGTCACATTACTCTGGACACAAGACAAGTTGCGGCATATCTTTGTTTAGGCACAATGGCCAAAATTGATCAATTAACTTAATTGCTTCAATTTAAAACTTAAAAACAACTTTGCAGATTTACAGTCTATTGTTATTATGTGTGTTTTTTAAAGGATGCATTAACTGAACACAAAGTGATCGGCTTTTAAAAAAATTTGAGCTGTCAGAAATTCCGGTTACTAGAGAATTCCAGTTGGTAGAATGCCAGATAATACAAAATCTATTGTAATTCTTCTCCAACAGTCTATATGCCACGCCTTTTGATTATCAAAAAGTTTATGAAGTCCACGAATAGTAATTATTTGTTCCGAGTGGGTGAAAACTCTTGTTACCCAAGGGTTATTTCACATTGTTAAATACAACAGAGTACTTGATAAAGTTCTACACTCTACACCTGGTGACTCAACTTGCCTATGATACTCAAGTTAAAATGTCAAAATTTTGCCATGTATTAACTGTTCTTTAGGCTTTCAGATCACCAAAAAAGCCTGGATTGTAATTGGCACTTTGGGGTAATGAACTCAAGACTCAAAATTCAAAGACGTTGGTCTGGACTTTCCCCACAGTCTTCAGAACCCCGATGTCAGGACCAAATGGGGGCCCTAAGCCCACACTTGGAGGCAGTGAGGAGGCAGTCAACAAATTGCCCACCTCTGCATATGCCAGCAGGCTCCCAGTGGGCAACCCCACTGGGTGAGGAGGGCACAGCTGAGGCAGGTCACAGGCTGCGAGGGGACCTAAACATGAAAACATCCTTGCTGGTTGGCACAGAATACAGAAAATGAAGATTTCTGAAGCCAGTAGAGCAATTATGATGGAGGGGGAACACACTGCAGGATTGGATGAGGCCACAATTGCAGTCCTTCATCCACACTGCACCGTCAGTGGGGCATGATGTCTTGGGCTCCAATGTCCCGGAGGCCAGCACATGGAGGCCGCCTCCAAAGAGCTGGCAGTTCCTGCATATAGTAGGCAGTAGCTCCACCAGTGGGGAAAGTTCCAGCAATGCTGCAAGTTCAAACACCCTGATTAGCTTATATAATATAAAAACAAAATACTGCTGGAAATCTGGAATAAAAACAGAAAACTTTAATTAGCTGCTTGTCTCCTTGGAGTGGGGAGCAGGCAGCCAATTCTGTTACCAGTACGATCCTCAGCTCCCCGGTGGTAGCAATACATGGGGTTGCTGTCCCTGTTTTTCAGGCCTTACAATCCCCACCATAGGCAACATTCAAACAGATATCATAGTTGTTAAATTTCACACTGGTGATAAAAGGAATAATTTTTCAAAACAAAACTTATTGTGCTTGTATAGCAAGCATATATGAAAATAAATCACAACTCAAAAACCTTACTTCACTACTGATGCAGAATTTTCTTTTGCTTGTTACAAATTAGAGCAAAAATATAAATTCTTGACTGGTCAACTCAACAGCTTATATAATCCTATTCAAATCCATTCAGCACTCAACTTTGCTTATGCCAAACTGGATATTTTAAGGCTGCTAAATCCCTTTTATTAAATGAAAAGATTTCACCAACTCAATAACATGATAGCAGCTGTCCATATCTGTATCTGGCACAACTTACAAATCTCTTAATCAGCTAGAGATATGGATTGTACACTTGCCATGTCAAAACCCTGATGTGTACTTCACAGTTGACTGTAAAGCTAATGGGAAGATGTACTGCATCTCTATTTCACAGATCCAAAAAAAACAACTGACAGGGTTGTGGGGAATCATGAATTTGCAAATGTACACCATCCTGGTTAACGTCAAAATGTGCAGCAATATTTTTTTAACCAAAAACTACTATCCTTGAGGATCACATGTTGATTTTCTATCAGAACAAAGGGCAAGGAGAAATAATCCAAAATAACAAATTAGCAAGTTAGAGAAAACAAGGAATCTTAAAAAGATATACCATTTATACCTATTTTGATATATACTCCCACAAATCAGGCACAAGGTCACTCAGTATCACTAGAAAGAAAATTACTTCTCAAATTCAAAATTTGCAGACACTACTGCACCCGCCTATCAGGAGTTATTCTGGTCACCAAATACCACACACAAGGACTTGGAAAAGAATATAGGACATACAGAATACATGGTACAATGCTTGCACAAGATATGCAATAAAAGTTCTAACTATTTTCAACATACAAATGCATCTCCCAGCAACAAAAGCAGACTGAACTTCCATCCCTAAGATCACAACTACATTTAAATGTACTTGTACAGTTTTCCATTACAAAAGCCCCGTAATTGGAATATGTCAAATTCCTCTCAATATGGTTTACATATTTTTATTGACATTGCAGCATGCCCTAAAACACCTTGCCATTGAGCTAAAGGACAATAAGAGTGAATATGGAACAAAACAGAAGCATGTTTTTAAAAAAACTTGCTGAAACAAAATTATGCAACTTCACTAACAAGAAAAGGGTGAAATGCACTCAGGAAAAAGAAAAATAGAATGACTAGCATTTATATAGTGCCTTTCCTGACCTCAAGATGTCCAAAAGCACTTTACAATTAATGAAGTACAAGTGACAATCAATTTGCGAACTGTAAGAACTCTCAAACACCAATGAAATAAATAATCAAATAATCTGTTTTCCATTATTCTTTCACAGGACATGGGCATTGCTAGTAAGGCCAGCATATGTTGCCCATCCCTAAATGCCCTTGGCTTCATAGGACATTTCAGAAGGCAGTTAAGAGTTAATCACATTGCTGTGGGTCTAGAGTCTCCTGTAGGACAGACCAGGTAAGAATGGCAGATTTTCTTTCCTAAAGTCATTTGTGAACAAGATGGGTTTTTACAACAATTGATGCTAGTTATCATGGTTACCATTATTAATACTAGCTTGATACTCCAGGTTTATTACTGGAATTTAAATTCCACCAGCTGCCATGGTGGGATTTGAACCCACATCCCAGAGCATTAAACAGGGTCTCTGGATTATTAGTCCAGTGATATTACCACTACGTCACCATCTACCCCTTTTAGCGATGTTGGTATGTTTGAGGGTTTAATATTGGCCAAGACACTGAAAGAATGCCATAGCTCTTTGTCAAATAGTGGCACAGACCTTTTACATCTGAGGGGCCAGACAGAGTTAGTGTCTGGTGTACCATCTCATTTGAAAGCAGCACCCTCCAAAAAGAACGCAATACCTCTCAGTACTGAAATGAAGTGTCACTTTAATAAAGTATGCTCAAGTCTCAGCGTCAGACTTCAATCAATACACTGTTGACAAGAGTGCCACCACTGAGTCAAGGCTGACACCAAGGAGAAAAGAACACAACAAATGAGGCTTATAAGTTCATGAATAACTTTTTGCTAAAGAGAAAAAAAGGAAAAAAAAACTGTTTTGAAGACTTCTCTCAAAATTTAAAATAACTATGAATTCCATTTGAAAATGCAACAATAGTTCAAACATTGACAGTGTTTAACTGATAGCTACAATAGTTCAAAAGATAATATTTCGTTAAAAGTTTAACTGCCAACAAGTATCAAGCTGCGAGTCACTCATTCCTAGTTCGAATACTGCTAGTAAATTTAACAGTCATTGCCTGCTATTTTATCCAGAAACACATGTATACAGACATGTCTCACCTTTGGAGGATTAAATGGATATGTTTCTGGAATTTTAATTTCTAGTTGATACCGCCCTCCTGCATAAATACAAAGCAGATACATTAGAAAGTCATTTAACAGAGTACCATTTTCATTGTGTTTGAAACATACACTAAAATTAAAATACTGGAAATTATACAAGTTCTTACACTGCAATGTCAAATTTAATCTTCAGTTTTTCCAAATTTGAAATACTACTGGCCTGTGACCATAGAATCCTATGAGCTTTATACAATGCAATTTCCTTAAAGCAGTAAGTTAACACAGAAATCTAAGAAAAGCAAAGAACTAAAAAATGGCTATTGAACCTGCAACATACCTTCCTCCAAATAATCAATTAGCATCTTTGGGAAATATGGGGTGACCTAGCTATTAAGTTCAAAGTTGAATCTGCTGTTAAGATAATTTTGAGACTGAACTTCATTCCTACGTCACAGCCCAGATGATTATGAACAATAAACATGATCTAAATTTCTTTACAATATTATTAAATTTAACATTGCAGACTTCACTCATGTGTTACCTAAGTTTGTGTATGTACATGGACAAGGGTTGAAATATTCCACCCCACCCACCACCCCCATCTTCCCCACCAAGAGCTTTTTTTGAGAGCTACTTCGAATTTTTGGGCTATATTTTGGTTTTCGGGGACTCCTTTTTTTCCCTTTTCACATGAGGTGTTCAGGATACTATTCTTCCTTAGTTCCCATGGTATTTTCCCTCAAATTTGGATTATAAATACAATTCCCAATTTACACTAATAAACTAAGATCAGATTCATCTCTAATTTCAACTATTTGATGCAATGAAAGAGAAACTGCAGGGCGAATTCAACCATCACCCTCATGTATTTTGAGCTCTGATTTGGTACAGGCAAGCATGAAATTAATATTCATGTTGCAGGACTGTAACTCATTGCAACATGGTCCCAAGGGACTAAGATGGTGATCCACACTTATCGACTACATACCCTTTATGGTGTTACCATAGACTATCATAAATTTTAAATACAGTAACTTCACCCTTGTTTTTTTAAAAATCTTTTTAATTTAACATGAAACTTATCATTTCAGCAATTATTCAACAGCAGAATCTATTTCTGTAGTTGTATTATAAATGTTAATTTAAAGATTACTTCGGCAATGCAAAAATTCATGCTGGGATAATTTGTTTTGGTCTCATTTCAAGAATTGATTTAGCTTTCAGGATGTAATTTGGTTAATAAAACAATGCGAGTTCATGTTATTGCTTTTACTTGTACACATTGCTTCTATTGCTACTAAACATGCTGATACTGGACAATTTTATGATGAGTTCTATCACTAGCTATTGTGGCAGCATGCAGATTTTTCCATACAACGTCACATCAATGTATTACAAGTCCATTAACTTATGAAATCAGGCAATACCACTACTGTCACCAAACAACTTTGATCTTATTTCTATTTAGTCTTGCGGAACAGTAGTCACCTTTATTTATTTATTCCCTATAGCACAGCTTATAAATCAGAGTACAACAATAACTTGCATTAAGTAACAGTTTTAACATGGCAAAGTACTCCAAGGTGCATCACAAAACATTAACAAAATTTGACAAGTCACATAAGGATACATTCAAGGAATATATTCGTTCAAGCAATGTTGGTATCACTGTGTTTTTAACCCGTCCCCAATTGCCTACAAAGTGGTGGTGGTGAGTCACCTTCTTGAACACTACATCCATGAGGTGTAAGTACTCCCACAGTACTGTTCAGGAGGATGCTCCATGACTTTGATCCAATAACAATGCAAAAACAGCAATATATTTCCAAATCAGGATGGTGTATGACTCAGAGGGAAACTTGCAGGTGTTCCCATCATCCTGTTGCTCTCATCATTATAGGCAGAAGTCACGGAATTGGGAGATGCTTTTAGAAGCCTTGGCAAATCGCTGCAGTGCACCTCGTAGACTGTACACAATGCAGACATAGTTGCGAAGGGAGTGCCAATCAAGCGGGCTTTCGTCCTGCATTGCGCAGAGTTTCTTGGGTATTGTTGGAGCAGTCTTCCAGACAAGTTGTGAGCATTTCATCACACTCTTCGCATGTGCCTTGTAGATGCTGAAAGGTTTTGGAAAGTCAGAAGGTGAGTCATTCACCAGAGAATACCCAACCTCTGACCCTCCTCTTGTTGCCACAGTATTTATGCCTGATCCAGTTAAGTTTATTACTGATGGTTATCCCTAGAATGTTTATGGTGAGGGGTCCGGTGATAGTAATCCCATTGGATCTCATGGGAAGATGGTTAGACTCTTGTTGGGAGATCACTGCCTACTCCTTGTGTGGCACAACTGTCACTTGTCAATTATCATCCTAAGTCTGAATGTTGTCCAGTTGTTGCTGCATACAACCAAGCCTCAGTATTTGACGAATTACAAATGAAACTGAACATTGTGCAGAGAACACCCCCACTCTAAACTTATAATGGCAGGAAGGGCATTGATGAGCAGCTGAAGACAGTTAGGCCTGCAACACTGCCCTGCAGCAATGTCCTGTGGCTTTGGTGATTAGCCTTCAACAACCACAACCATTTTCCTTTTCGACTAGCCAGTGAAGAGCTTACCCCCAATTGCCACTGACTTCAATTTTATGAGCGTTACTTGATGCCGCACTCAGTCAAAAGTTGTTTTGAGGTCAAGGGTAGTCACTCTCATCTGTGACCTCCGGGATTTGGCTCTACTGTTCATGTTTGGACCAAAGCTGTAATGAGGTTTGAAGCTGAGTGTTCCGAGTGGAACCCAAACTGAGCATCAGTGAGCAGGTGACTGGTAAGTGCTGCCGACAACACCTTCCACCACTTTACCGATGATTAAAAGGTGGATAGGGCAGTAATTTGTTGGATTGGATTTATCCTGCATTTTGTGGGTCTGACATACTCAAGTAATTTTCCATCTAGTAGCATAGATGCCAATGTTGTAGGTATATTAGAACAGCTTGGCTAGGGGGGAAGCTACTTCTGGCACACATGTTTTCAATACTACAGTCCAAATGTTGTCGGAGCACATTGCCTTTGCTGTATCCAGTGCACTTAGCCATTTCTTGATATCAGGTAGGTGTGACTGAAGACTGGCTTCTCTGATGGTGGGCACCTCAAGATAAGGCAGAGAAAGATTATCTATTTGACACTTCTTACTAACGATATTTGAAGTTGGCTCAGCCTTGTATTTTACACTCATGCTGGTCTCCACCATCAAGGATGAGAACGTACATGGAACTTCCTCCTCCCATTAGTTATTTAACTGCCCAACCCCATTCACAACTGGATGTGACAGGACAGCACAGCTTTGCTCTGAGCAGTTTGTTGTAGGATCTCTTAAGCTCACTGGATTAAGATACTTAATCAAAACTTGGTCAAAGAAGGTTTCAGACAGCATCTTAAAGAAAGAGAGAGCAAACTACAGAATTTTAGGGAGAGAATCCCAGAACTTGGAACCTAGACAGCTGAAAGCGTGGCCGCCACAGGTCGGGTCAAAAATGGAAGAACACAAGAGTTCTTCAAGGGTTGTACAGGATTACAGTGACAGGAGGGATAAGGCCATGGAGGAAGTTTAAGACAAGGGTAATAATTATAAATTTGAGGAATTGTTAGACTGGACAGCAATGCAAATCAGCAAGCAAAGAGGTACAAAGCACATAAGAGTTTGTGCAACATACATTTGGGGAAGGTGGTGGCTTAGTGCTACTGTCACTGGACTAGTGACAAAACCACGGGGACCTGGGTTCGAATTCCACCAGGGCAAATGGTGAAATGTGAATTCAATGAAAATCTGGAAATAAAAGTCTAACAATGACAACAAAACCATTGTTGATCGTCATAAAAACCCATCTGGTTCACTGATGTCCTTTAGGGAAAGAAATCTGCTGTCCTTAGCCGGTCTGCCTACATGTGACTCCAGATCCAGAGCAATGTGCTTGACTCTGAAATGACCAAACAAGCCACTCAGTTGTATCAAACTGCCAAAAAGTCTAGAAGAAATGGAACCGGATGGACACCCGGCATTGACCTAGGCACCGGAAACGACAATGGCAAACTCAGCCCTGTCAACCCTGCAAAGCCCTCCTTATTAACATCTGGGGGCTAGTAGCAAAATCGGGAGAGCTGTCTCACAGATTAGTCAAGCGACAGTCTTACATAGTCATACTCACGGAATCATACCCTACGATGTCCCAGGCACCATCATCACTATCCTTGGGCATGTCCTGTCCCACTAGCAGGACAAACCCAGCAGAGGTGGCGACACAGTGGCATATAATCAGAAGGGAGTTGCCCTGAGAGTCCTCAACATCGACTCCGGACCCCATGAAATCTCTCTGCATCAGATCAAATGTGGACAAGAAAACCTCCTACTGATTACCACGTACTGCTAGCACCCCCCAATCAGCTGATGAATCAATACTTCTCCATGTTGAACACCACTTGAAGGAAATACTGTAGGTGGGGGACTTCAATGGCCATCACCGAGAATGGCTCGGTAGCACCACTACAGACTGAGCCCTAAAGGACATAGCTGCCAGACCGGGTCTGCGGCAAGTGGTGAGGGAACTAACAAGGGGCAAAAACATACTTGACCTTATCCTCCAACCTGCCTGCCGCAGAGGCAACTGTCTATGACAGTATCCCTGGTGTGACCAACGCATAGTCCTTGCGGAGATGAAGTCCCAACTTCACATTGAGGATACCCTGCATCGCATTGTGTGGGGCTACCACCATGATAAATAGGATAGATTTCGAACAGATCCACCAACTCAAGACTGGGTAACCATGAGGTGCTGTGGGCCATAAGCATCAGCAGCGACAGAATTGTACTCAACCACAATCTGTAACCTCATGGCCTGGCATTTCCCCACTCTACCTTTACCAATAGCCAGGGAATCAACCTTGGTTCAATGAAGAATGCAGGAGGGCATGCCAAAAATAGCACACCGGCATACCTAAAAATGAGGTTTCAACCTGGTGAAGCTACAACACAGCACTATTTGCATGCCAAACGGCATAAACATCAAGTGATAGAGCTAAGCAATTCACAACCAAAGGATCGGATCTAAGCTTTGCATGGTGGTGCACAGTTAAACAACTCATTGGAGGAGGATGCTCCACAAATATCCCCATCCTTAATGATGGGGGAGCCCAGCACATCAGTGCAAAAGATAAGGCTGAAGCATTTGCAACAATCTTCAGCCGGAAGTGCCCCCGGAGGTCCCCAGCATCATTGATGCCGGTCTTCAGCCAATTTGATTCACTCCATGTGATATTAAGAAACCACCGAAGGCACTGGATACTGCAAGGGTAAGGGCCCTGACAATATTCTAACAATAGTACTGAAGGCTTATGCTTCACAACTTGCCGTGCCACTAGCCAAGCTGTCCCAGTACAGCTACAACACTGGCATCTACCCAGCAATGTGGAAAATTGCCCACGTATACCCTGAATACAAAAAGCAAGACAAATCCAACCCGGGCTAATTACCACCCCATCAGTCTACTCTCCATCATCAGTAAAGTGATGGAAGGGGTCATCAACAGTGCTATCAAGCGGCACTTGTTTAGCAATAACCTGCTCACTGATGCTCAGTTTGGGTTCCGCCAGGGCTACTCAGCTCTTGACTTCATTACAGCCTTGGTTCAAACATGGATGAAGGAGCTGAACTCCAGAGGTGAGGTAAGAGTGACTGCCCTCGACACCAAGGCAGAGTTTGACAGTGCATGGCATCAAAGAGCCCTGGCAAGACTGGGGTTAATGGGAATCAGGAGGAACACTCTCTGCTGGTTGGAGTCATACCTAACACAAAGGATGGTTGTGGTTCTCAATCATCTCAGTTTCTGGGCATCACAGCAGGAGTTCCTCAGGGTAGTGTCCTGGCCCAACCATCTTCAGCTGCTTCATCATTGATCTTCTTTCCATCATAAGGTCAGAGGTGGGGATGTTCACTGATGATTGTACAATGTTCAGCACCATTTGCGATTCCGCAGATACTGAAGCAGTCCATGTACAAATGCAGCAAAACCTGAACAATATCTAGACTTGGGCTTAGAAGTAGAAAGTAGCAGCGCCACACAAGTGGCAGGCAATGACCATCTCCAACAAGAGGGGATCTAACCTTCACCCCTTGACATTCAATGGCATTACCATCACTGAAACCTTCACTATCAACATCCTTGGTGGGGGGGGGTTTACCATTGACCAGAAACTGAACTGGACCAGCCATATAAATACTGTGGCTACAAGAGCAGGTCAGAGACTAGGAATCCTGCTGCGAGTAACTCACTTCCTGACTCCCAAAGTCTGTCCACCATCCACAAGGCACAAGTCAGGAGTGTGACGCAATACTCTCCACTTGCCTGGGTGAGTGCAGCTCCAGCAACACTCAAGAAGCTTGACACCATTCAAGACAAAGCAGCCCACTTGATCGGCACCCCACCCACAAACATTCACTCCATCCATCACTGACGCACAGAGGCAGCAGTGTGCGTCATCAACAAGATGCACTGCAGGAACTTACCAAACCTCCTTAGACAGCACCTTCCAAACCCACGAGCACTACCATCTCAAAGGAGAAGGGCAGCAGAAACACGGGAACAACATCACCTGCAGGTTCCCCTCCAAGCCACTTACTATCTTAACTTGGAAATATATCACGGTTCCTTCACTGTCGCTGGGTCAAAATTCTGGGACTCCCTCCCTAACAGCACTGTACTCTACAACGACTGCAACAGTTCAAGAAGGCAGCTCACCACCACCTTCTTAAGGGCAATTAGGGGATGGGTAATAAATGCTGGCCTAGCCAGCAATGAATAATGAATAAAAAATACATTTAATTCCTTTACCAATGCACTTAGTTTTCCTCTCTTAACTTTAATTAAAGCAGAGGATAAACAACAAATTAGTAGGCAGGATAAATTTAACTGGAGGTAATTATTTGACATTAAACAGCATTTGAAGTGGGATTCATGGAGATTTTATAGCTCTACAGTAGGCGAACCTCAGGACTTGTGAGCACTACAGAGGTGGACCTGAAGTTTGGCTCACTGTAGCGGGGATCCTCGGGTTTATCATTTGGATGGGAAAAGGAGGATCCTTGAATCTGCAGCATGAGGGAAAGGAAGGTTTTAAAGGTAAATCTGGATGATATCTCTCCATAAGCAATGAACTAAATGCTTTTTTGGATTGAATATAAACATTTTCAGTCATGACAGTTAAAGTTGCTATGAATTTTATCTACTATCTTTTATCTATTCAGTCATAAAAGTATAAAGATATCAAATACACCACTTTTCATGTCAAAGGATTTCTTCAAACATTCAAAAGTTCATGCTTCAATGCTATTTTCATGAGTGCTTTGAAGAGAAGATGGCATCACTCTGGTGAAAGAACTTGTAAAGAAGTCCTTTAGGGTGCATTTAGGCTGCAACAACATTAGTGACAAGCAATTTTTCTTTGCACTGACACAACTTTTAATGCAAGTGAACCCAGTGCCTGAGCCTGACCTGATGCCTGCATGAAGAAGAATGAGATTTCTTGGAGAACAGTATCACTCTGCCTTAGAGGTAGTTTAGATTATACTCTTGATGGTTAGCTTTTGCACAAAACAGCTTTGGCTTTGCATAAATGTTCGCCAGAAGTTGCCTCAAGTCTTCAACTCAGGGCAGTGAAACAAGTCTTTTTATTTTTTAAAAGAGTTAAGTACTCAAAATTCTATTTTTTAATGGGCCAATCAAAAAGGTATAATGCCAGGAAACAAAAACAAAGTTGTGACAGATACAAAATACACAGCAGTGTACATTTAAAATGTCATTAGGAAATCTCCTGTAGCTTTGCTAATGGCAAATCAGATGATATGGCGTTCAGAAATGAACTGATCTGTTATTCTGTTGCGAAAGTGAAAAGCTGTATACCTTGAGACTACTTTGAGACTACAAAGTTTTTAATTGAACAACAGTCAGGTTTAAATTTTGACTGGTGTTCACGTAGCAAGTCAGAACTCAAGTTTTCTTTCACTTTTTCCAAAAAAATGTGATTAGTAAACTCCATTAGAATTGCGACATGCTAAAGCCTGTCATTTGAGGTATTTTCAGCTGTTATGGTTTTCTCTGTATATATTAAAACTTACTGCCTTTATTCTTTTTAAATTCTTTTTGATACAGAAGTTTAAGTATGACACAAATCATGATGAACAGGAAAAATATGTTAAAAAGCAACACTTGGCATGTTATAGAAACAATGCTGACATGAAGATGTGTTTTATGCCAAACAATGAGTTTCATAGACTGGCTGGAAACCTGAAAAACAGACTTTTTAAAAAACAGACTAAAGTGACTGAACTCTCAGTCCAAGACAGCCAACCCTAATTTGAATTACTATACATTCCACATTCCAATTAATTGGAGTGGTATCAATCTGTCTAAAAAACCAAACACAATGACTTCAGGGGAGTGTGAAATTCCTGTCTCATTAGCAAGACATCAATGACAGTCACCTGAGGTATTCAACTACTGGAGATGGGAGCTTGGCCTAAATAGCCAAGTGGTTATGGTACTGGGTTTATAACCCTGAGATCAAGAGTTCAAATCTCACAATGGCAAACTGTGAAACATGTAACTTCATCTGAAACAGATGGAAACAGGTTTGTACTCGAAAGAGTATCAAGAGTTCAAATCTCACAATGGCAAACTATGAAACAATGTAACTTCATCTGAAACAGATGGAAACAGGTTTACTCAAAAGAGTATCAAGAGTTCAAATCTCACAATGGGAAACAATGTAACTTCATCTGAAATGACAGATGGAAACATGTTTGTACTCAAAAGAGTTACTGGAGATGGGCCATTAAGACTAATCACATGGACAATAGGAAGTTAATTCCAGATATGAGCAAATCAAATCACCTTTAGAATACACAATGTCATTTTTTAAATCCCCCTAGCAGTTGGAGAAGGAAGGTCACATGTAAACCAGCCCTTTGTTCTAAGCCCGTTTTCTCAGCAGACCTGAGAACAAACAACTTAGGGAGCCCTTAGTGGGCCTCCTCCTTTCTTTTCTCCAACTCATCTCATTAGCTTTGAGCCTAGTTTGCTGAGCGTGATCACACAAGGACACCCTGTTGCAGGCAGATTTCTTAAAAGAATCCAACACAGCACAACCTATTTAATTATCTACATACTAAATTCGGAAGTATCAAGACCATCAAATTCAGCCAGAGGTCAGCCAAGTCACCAAAATACAGACTGTATACTCTTACTTTCTTATATGGACTCTAATTTGGCCAATCTATCCTTCCCCACTCTGTAATCTGCATTTGTGTCTGTGTGAACTTCAACTATGTGCACGAATGAAAGTCAGTGCACATTTTATTTACTTAGATCGGTTTAAGTATAATAAAGCCTCTGTTTGTTAACATAGAAACTAGGACTAGGCCATTCGACCCTTTGAGCCTGCTCCGTCATTCATTATGATCATGGCTGATCATCCAACTCAATAGCCTGCTCCTGCTTTCTCCCCATACCCTTTGATCCCTTTCGCCCCAACAGCTATATCTAACTCCTTCTCGAAAACCTACAATGTTTTGGTCTCAACTACTTTCTGTGGTAACGAATTCCACAGGCTCACCACTCTCTGGATGAAGAAATTTCTCCTCATTTCAGTCCTAAATGGTCTACCCCATATTCTCAGACTGTGACCCCTATTTCTGGACTCCCGCACCATCGGGAACATCCTTCCTGCATCTACCCTGTCTAGTCCTGTTAGATTTTTATAGGTTTCTATGAGATCCCCCCTCATTCTTCTGAACTCCAGCGAATATAATCCTAATCGACTCAATCTCTCCTCATAGGTCAGTCCTGCCATCCCAGGAATCAGTCGGGTAAACCTTCGCTGCACTCCCTCTGTAGCAAGTACATCCTTCCTCAGATAAGGAGACCAAAACTGCACACAATATTCCAGGTGTGGTCTCACCAAGGCCCTGTACAATTGTAGCAAGACATCCCTGTTCCTGTACTCAAATCCTCTGGCTTATGAAGGCCAACATACCAATTGCCTTCTTTACCACCTGCTGCACCTGCATGCTTACCTTCAGCAACTGGTGTACAAGGACACCCAGGTCTCGTTGCACATTCTCCTCTCTCAATTTATAGCCATTCAGATAATAATCTGCCTTCCTGTTTTTGCTACCAAAATGGATAACCTCACATTTATCCACATTATACTGCATCTGCCCTGCATTTGCCCACTCACTCAGCTTGTCCAAATCTAAATGTTAAACTGAAGAAAACCTGTACCTATTGGTCCTTTTATGATGACAGCACGTAAAGAGTTAAGTGCTTACTGAATTGGAAAGTATACCAATTTAAAAAACTGTTGCAGTCAAATGAGGAGAGGGCAAAGGGGGGGTGCCATTTGACCCGTCCTACCCTGGTTGTAACAATGCTTCGGAATTTATTTCACAATTGGCATACATTAACAAGCACAACTCCTCTAATAACGTTTAACAGCAGCACACCAAGATATGAGTTTGCATCTGCTGATTCCCCAGGTGGTCAATTTCCCAATCTTTGCTGTGTCCGTTTGAAATGTAAACCAAGCAAAACACCAATCAGAAGACACCTATAAGAAAGCTTTTACATGTCACCCACAGAAATGCAATGTGGCTAGATAAAGAATTGCAAGGATGGAAACAAGTCTCCACCTCACTCTGTTATGAAAACCACATTACACAGGGAGGTAAAAAGGAAAAAGAAACAAATTATGTTTAGGAGATTCAAAAAAGTTGAATCTTCATTTGTATATTCTAGTAGTATTTTGCTGCCTTGTAATAAGTTGCTCACGTATGAATTTCCCATGGCAGTTGTATAAGTTGCAGCTACAGCAGCAGTTCTATGCCCTATAGTACAAGAATGAGTTATTCTATAAGATCATGATTAACAGGGTCCTTCAACTCACTTGTTCCATATCTCTGGACACCTTGACAAACATCTATAGAACCAGTTTTGAAAATTGCAATTGATCCAGCATCCACAGCCTTTTATGAAACTATTTCCATTACCCTTTAGCAAAAAAATGTTTTGTGCTTTCACTCTTGAGTGGCCTAGTGCTAATTTTAAGAAAATGCCCCTTGTTCTGGATTTCCCCCCAGCAGAGGAAATACTTTGTGTGCCTATTGTATCCAATCTCTTTAAACACCTCAATTAGATCGCTCAACTGTCTAAGCTCAAGGGAATACAAACCACGTTTATATAACCTGTCCTCATAATTTAACCCTTTAAGCCCTAACACCATTCTGCTGAATCGGTAACCTCCAAGGACAATATAACTTCCTTGAAGTGCAGTGCCCAAAATTAATCGCAACACAATAGATGAGGTCTGATCAGCGTTCTGCCTAACTGAAGCATCACTTCCTTACTTTTGTATTCTAAATTCCATTAGCCCTTGATTTTTTCTAATCTGCATCTGTGTACCTGAATCCCCAAATCACTTTGCTCCTCTGTAGCTTCTAGTCTCTCACCATAAAGAAAATATTCCAATTTGTATTTTTTGATACAAAGTGGATGATCTCACACTTCTTGACACTAAACTCTATCTGCCACAGCTCTGCAAACTTGGATAAACAACTCTCTATTCCTTCATCCGACAGTGTGGTGAAGAGCCAAGGCCCCAACACAGACCTCTGTGGAACCTGAATCACTACCTGTCAACTAGAGAACATTCCCT
This sequence comes from Carcharodon carcharias, assembly GCF_017639515.1. NCBI lineage: Eukaryota > Metazoa > Chordata > Chondrichthyes > Lamniformes > Lamnidae > Carcharodon > Carcharodon carcharias. The sequence goes on along the minus strand of NC_054467.1, from coordinate 138,487,213 downwards.
TCGCCCTGACGCATTGTCCTCAAACTAAATATTGACCCACATCACAAAATTATTTCAAGTTGATAGTCTGTGACTAGTGGAGTGCTGTGAGGATCAGTGCTGGGACCTCATTTATTTACAATCTATATTAATGACTAACAAAAAGACAGGGGGATACTGGACCAAATGTAATATTTCCAAGTTTGCTGACAACACAAAACTAGGTGGGAATGAGTGGTGAGGAGGACGTTAAGAGGCTTCAAAGTGATTTACACAAGTTGAAGAGTGGGCAACAATATGGCAGATGCCGTATAACTTGGATACGTGTGAAGTTATCCACTTTGATAGGAAAAACAGAACAGCAGAGTATTATTTAAGTGATGACAGACTGGGAATTGTTGATATCCAAGGGGACCCGGGTGTCCTTAGAACCATAGAAAAGTTACAGCACAGAAGGAGGCCATTTGGCCCATCTTGTCCATGCCAGTCCTTGTACACTAGTCACTGAAAGAAAGCAAGCATGCAGATGCAGCAAGCAGTTAAAAAGGAAAATGGCATGTTGGCCTTCATTGCAAGGGTATTTGAGTACAGGAGCAAGGGTGCCTTACTGCAGCTGCACCAGGCCTTGGAGAGACCACAGCTAGAGTAGTGTGTACAGTTTTGGTCTCCTTACCTAAGAAAGGATATACTTGCTATAGAGGAACTACACTGAAGGCTCACCAGATTGATTCCTGGGATGGCAGGATTGTCGTAAGAGTTGAGATTGGGTCAACTTGGCCTGTATTCACTGGGATTTAGAAGAACAAGAGGGGATCCCATTGAAACGTATAAGATTCCGACAGGGCTGGATAGGCCAGATGTAGGGATGACCTTTCCTCTGGCTGGGGGGTCTAGAACATGGGGTCGCAATCTCAGGATAGGGGGTAGGCCATTTAGGACTGAGATGAAGATAAGTATCTTCACTTGGAGGGTGATGAACCTGTGGAATTCTCTACCACAGAAAACTGTGGAGGGCAAGTCACTAAATATATTTAAGGAAGAAACATAGATTTCTAGACTCTAAAGGCATAAAGGGGTCTGGGGAGAGCGCAGGACTATGATGCTGAGATAGAGAATCAGTTATAATCATATTGAATGAAGGAGCAGGCTCCAAGGACTGAATGATCTACTCCTGCTCCTATTTTCTATGTTTGCTGATGATGCAACACTAGGTGGGAATGCCAGCTTTGAGGGGGACACAAAGACTGCAAAGAGAAGTAAACAAGTTAAGTAAGTGGGCAACAATGTAGCAGATGGAGTATGAGGGGAAGTGAGAGGTTGTTCACTTTGGTCATAAGAATGGAAAAGCAGAATATTTTTTTAAAAACCATGAAGCTTGTAAATGTTCATTTTTAGAGGGACTTGGGTTTACTCCTAAAAGAATGTTTGCATGCTGGCACAGTAAACAATTAAGGCAGCAAATGGCATGTTAACCTTTGTTGCAAGGGAACTGGAATACAAGAATAAACAAGACTTGCTACAAAATTTCAGGGCTTTGGTGAGACCACACCTGGAATACTGTATGTAGTTTGGGTCTCCATATTTAAGGAAGAATAGATATACTAACACTGGAGGTAGTACAGTGAAGTTTCACTAGATTGGTCCCTGGGTTGAGAGGGATGTCCTATTGTGAGAGGCTAAGCAAAGTGGGTCCACATCCTCTGGAGTTTAGAAGAATGAGAGGTGATCTCATTGAAACATACAAGATTCTGAAGGGGCTTGACTGGGTAGACATAGAAAACCTTGTGTGGGTTTGAGCGTACAGTACTGTAGTGCATTCACTGGTCCTTCAAACCATGTTGCAGTTTATAAGCAAGCTTTGCTTTCCAAGTTGTAAATACTTTGAAAATTGCCATGGTACATGATTTTGTTTTTTTGTCCATGTGTATGAACATACTGCACTCTGAAGTTTTTGTGTAAGGGGGGAGGGGGGGGAGGGAGGAGATATCGCATTTTCTTTTGGCAATATTTTGGTTGCTTCCCCTGGCTGGGGAAGCTAGAACATGAGGGCATAGGCTCAGGATAAAAGGGTGATCATTTAGTATCAAAGTGAGGAAAAATTTCTTCACTCAAAGGATTTTGAATCTTTGGAATTCTCTACCCCAAAAGGTTGTGGATGCTCCACCTTTGAGTACATTTAAGGCTGTAATAGACAGATTTTTGTTCTCTCAGGGAATCAGGGGATAAAGGAAGCAGGCAGAAAAGCGGAGTTGAAGCCAAAGGCCTTCAAGGATCATTTTGAATGGCAAAGCAGCCTCAAGCATACTCTTCTCCTGCCCCTATATTTTAATGTTATGAAACCATTAGGTCCTGGAGATTTGTCTATAACATTGTTTTCTCCATTACCAGATTTTAAAAAGTAACCTAAATCCACTAAGTTCTTCCCAGTGATTTATTTTTAAATACCCTTGCAGCACTGGTATTTTGTCCTTTTCCTCCACTGGGTGTTAAATAATATTACACAAGTCTGCAATTTCATTACCCATTATTGTTTTGCCTGTATCTATTTTCGAAAGGCCAACATTTCTCTTTCCCACGCTCTCAATACATTTATTAAACTTTGTTTTTAGCTTCGGTAAATTAGATAGATAAAAGATAATTGAAAACATGAAATTTTCAGATTTATATCAAAAGGGAACTAGATTTCTTAACTGTTGTGACTGTCGAAAATTAACCAGCAGTATCAACCAGGTCCCAATGTGAAAATGGAAATAGCCAGAGCAAAGCATTGCATGCATTGAGTCTGGTCAGTTCCATTCATTGCATAAATTGAGGTGAGTCAATGCCTATGCAGTACTTTGCGGTACATGAGAAAGGGTGAAGCAACACAATGTGCGACTTTTTAAAATAATATTTCACAAGTTAAATTATGATCTGCTTGTCTAATGTGATTATTTGTTCTGATTCTCATGTTTAACAAAATGAGATTTTGATTGTTGAGTTCAAAAATTGTTCCAGTAGGAACTTACATATATGATGTAGTAATATAGCTGGAGTTTAATTAAAACACAGTATCCCACTACTTAAAAGATTTCAGCAATTATACAAAATCTTCCTGATAACTAGAATAAATGTGGCATTCAACTGAAAGGAAAACAACTACTTACATTTCTATAATATCTGGTTACATTTGTCAAACATTTCAAAGCAGAGTCATTTGTGTAAGCAATAAAACAGCCATTTTTACAGAGCAAGATTCCACAAACAGCAATGATGTAAATAGCCAATTTTAGCAATATTAATTTATCAAGGATGGACATTATGAACTCACTGCGTTCCTTCAAATGTATCACAGGGGTCTATTAGCATCCACCTGAACCCCAGAACAGTCAGTTAATGGAGCAGTCTGTATCACATTCAAGCTTGGGCTGATAAGCGAGAAATAATACCTGCGCCATAGTGACTATCTCTGAAAGAGAGAGTTTAACACATCCCTTGATATATATCAGCATTACCAACACAAATTCCCCACCATCAACATCCTGGGGATCACCATTGAGCAGAAACTTAACTGCAACAGTCACATTCATCTTCAGGAGCAAGACAGAGGCTGAATATTCTGTGGCAGGTGGTTCACTTCTCAACTAAGGCACAAGTCAGGGGTGTGATGGAATACTTTCCACTTGCCTGGTGAATGCAGCTCCAATTCTCAAAGCTCAACACCATCAAGGGCAGCCCGCTTGATTGGCACCCAAACCACCATCTTAAATATTTACTCCCTTTACCACCTGCGCAATGTGGCTGCAATACATACAATCTTCAAGATGCACTTCAGCAACTGACCGTCTTCTCAGACAACATGTTCCCAAGCCTGCAAACACTACCTGCGAACTTGGATCTTCCAACTCTAGATTCGCAGAGCAGATGGTGCATGAGGGTGCCACTACCTGCACATTTCCTTCTAAGTTATACATCATCCTGACTTGGAAATATATCGCCATTCTTTGATCAAAGGGTCAAAACCCTGACTCCCTCTCTGTGGGAGTATCTTCACCAGGTGGAATGTGGTGGTTCAAGCTCACCACCACCTTCTCAAGGGCAATAAGAGATGGGCAATAAAAGCTGGCCTTGAGTGATGCCTACACCCTGTGAATGAATTTTTAAAAACTGCCTTAATCAGCAAGACCAAAACTCTGTTCTTTCACCACTGAATCCACCACCCTCTCCAGGCCCCTGTTCAGTCTGAACCAGGTGACTGAAAACTTGGTATCATCCCAGAGTTGAACTTCAAACCCTACATCTTAACCATTACCAAGGTTGGTTCCTTGTATCACCACAATACTGCCCACTTTAACCTCACCTCAATCGAAGTGCCATGTCACCTCTAGACTCTACTTATCCAATGTCCTTCTTCATAGTCTCCTATTTCCCATAAAATCCAACTTGTTCAAATTCAAGTGTTTGGATCCTGTTCCACGCTTAACTATGTTAGTTCCCTGCCTTCTTGTGCACCAAATGCACAATCCCTGTTCCAGATATCAACACCTTATAAAGTCTCATCCCTTTCCAACGCTACAATCTCTCCACTATAATGTCAGCCTGCATATTTTTATTCTCCCACTCTAAGTTCGTCTCTCTTTTTGCCAACTACTGGTGGCATAAACTCCAGCTGTCTTAACAACTATTGTCAGGAATTTCTCCCCATTATCACATTAGTTCTTTATCTTAGGAAACCTTAGCAAACTTCATTCTTCAAACAAGCATCGAGTAATCTCTCCTAGGTCTCCTACTCTGACCTGTTGTCAATTCCTTTAATATTTTAATCTATTTTGTCACCTCTCTGTAAAACACCTTAGGATTGTACACTAAAGACTTTGGTTGTTGCTAATAATATAGAATTGCCTCTGAAGGACAACACCCTAAACAACATAGCAGTTCAGAACTTGAGTACTGCTGAAAGAAGACAAGCTGTCGAAGCTTTTCATCTTGCACTCAGCAGGGCAGGCACAAAAATGTCAAATTTTAAAGAGGACAACAACTTATACTGCTTGAGAAAAGGGGCGATTGGTTGGCAAGTCAGCTCTGATTGGTTGAGACATTGCCATGGAGAGGACAGGTCCCTGCATAGCTTCTCTGTGGCATCTACCAAGTGTAAGTGAGCTACATTGCGAGCCTGGCTGAAAATCTTAAATTGGTTGTTAGCATAACTCATCACACTCAGGGTTGTTGAGAAAGTGCTGCCCAATCATGGAATCACATCTAATGTTAGACATTATGTTCTGAGTTTTGCAAGCAAGGGTTGGTTGGTACAGGCCTTTTTAAATTAAACATAAGCATGGGGGAGAATAGCCCCTTGGTATATTCACCATGGCAACACCTCGATGATAGTCAATGCCAACCAATCAGCACCCCTTTTCTCATGCAGTATAAATTGCCAAATTTCAAATGGAACAGCATTCTTGCATCTGCCCTGATGAGTATAAGATGAAAAGTTTCAACGGCATCTCTCTTTGTTTTCACCAAAACATAGGTTCTTGAGTACTGCACTTGAATGCTCACCTACATCTGTTCAAGTGCTGGAAGAAAGCCTCAATGCACAACCTTCCAATTTAGAGTAAAGAGATTATTTTTATTCATTCATGGGGTATGGGCATTACTGGCGAGGCCAGCATTTATAGCCTATTCCTAATTGCCCTCAAGAAGGTAGTGGTAAGCTGCTTTCTTGTGGTGCAGCTACACCCACAATGATGTTGGGGCGGGGTGGTAGGGAATCCCAGGATTTTGACCCTGCGAGTGAAGTACTGCCAAATGAGGTACGAGATTGCATATCCCAGTCGTTTACCTGACCAATAGTGAAGTAAACGTGAAATTGTATTAAATGAGTAATTTTCATTGCAAAAATTTAATTATTAATAGTAACTCAGCAGTATTAATTCCAGTAACTCTTGCAATATCAAAGATATTTCACTACTGTAAAAAAAATATCTCCCACAAGTCATTTCTACACTTGGAAGTTTCAGTCTATTCCTTCCTTGTGATACAGGTCATTGACTTTCAAAATTCTCCAGGTAAAGGACTACTGCAGATGCTGGAAATTTAAAATAAAAACAGAAAATGCTGGACTGATGAAAGATCATCAACCCAAAACGTTAACCATTCCCCCACAGACACTGCCAGATCTGCAGAGAGTTTTGAGCATTGTGTTTTTATTTCTGATGACTTTTCAGCTATCTGAAGAAGCTAAAGACGCCAACTTGAAAAACTGTCATAAGTTTTAAACAGCATATCTAAGGATAGGTTTAACCAATACACTACACCTGTTTAAAAATTGGTTGCTGGTTCAGCTGAGCTATTTGCAAAACAGCAAGTACAAGAAACAAAAACAAAAAAACTGCGGATGCTGGAAATCCAAAACAAAAACAGAATTACCTGGAAAAACTCAGCAGGTCTGGCAGCATCGGCGGAGAAGAAAAGAGTCAACTCTTTTCTTCTCCGCCGATGCTGCCAGACCTGCTGAGTTTTTCCAGGTAATTCTGTTTTTGTTAAGTACAAGAAACATGCTGCTGCACAGGGAGAGAGAAAAAAATATTGGTACTTTATTTCAGTGAAGGCGTGCCAACTTGCACTCTATAAAATTGCTCTAATATTGAAGGAAAAGTGCCTGAGGTGAGGATAGGGCAGCTTTCAGTTTCAAACAGGAAATGGCACATCAAACTCCTGTGGTGCAGGAGACTGTGCCTTTAAAAGCGGTTTGAAAGTAAAATTTAAATCAAAAATTCTCAACTATCCTTTCCCAGGTTTTGGTCACCTTCCTTTTCCTATCAGTCTGCTTTTTTGTCTATTTTCATATCCTTTCATTATCTCCCAGAATCTTAATATCCACCTATATATGCTTGCAAATTACAATAACACACTTTTTCAAACATCAAGTTGACTTATTTTGACAGTTTAGGTTATGCACCAGGACCACGTCAGCTGTTTTATACTGTCAACCAAAGTAGTAATGAAACTTCAGATACTGATTAATGTTGGAGATTCCTCACATAGTTAAAGGTAAAAAAAAATCCATCGAATGTTCCCTTTATGTAGCCAGCAACTTCAAATGAAAGCTATACATTTCTCGTGGTGTTGAAGCTACTTTACGTATCAACTAGAGAACAGGGTATTTTAGGTTTAGCATTGTGCAATGAGACGGGGTTAACTAATAACCTTGTACTAAAGAAGATGTGGGGAAAGTGTGCTCATAATTTGATGAAATTTTATCGTGTTTGAGTGTGATTTAGTAAAGTCCAAAGGTAGGGTCCAAGTCTCAACAAACCAAACTAGTAGATACAAGGAGAGACAAAAACAGAAAATGCTGGAAAAGCTCAGCAGGTCTAACAGCATCTGTGGAGAGGAATACAATTAATGTTTCAAGTCTGTATGACTCTTAGAGCATTTGCTGCTTTTATTTCAGATTTCCAGCACCTGCGGTACTTTGCTTTTATTCAAACAGTGCTTAACTGTCAAGGCTCACAGCAATGCGATTGACTCTTAAATGCCCTCTGAAATGGCCTAGCAAGCCTCTCAACTGCATCAAACTGTTAGAAAATCTATCAGGAATGAAACTGGACAAACCATCCGGCATTGACTTAGGCACTGGAAACAGCAATGGCAAATTTAGCTCTATCGACCGTGCAAAATCCTCCTTACTAACATCTTAGGGCTTGTGCCAAAATTGGGAGAGCCACCAACAGACTAGTCAAGCAACAGCCTGATAGTCATACTCACGATACTTACCTTACAGATAATGTCCCTGACACCACCATCTATGGGTATATCCCGATCCACTAGCATGACAGACACAGCAGGGATGGCGGCTTAGTGGTATACGGTCAGGAGGGAGTTGCTGTGGGAGTCCTTGACATCAGTGCCAGGCCCCATGAAGTTTCATGGCATCAGGTCAAGCATGGGCAAGAAAACCTCCTGCTGATTACCACCGACCGCACGAGCCCCCAACTCAGCTGGTAAATGATTACTTCATGTTGAACATCACTTGGAGGAAATGCATAGAGGGTGGCTATGGCACAGAACGTACTCTGGGTAGGGACTTCAATGTCTAACACCAAGAGTGCCTTGGTAGCACCACTACTGACTGAGCTGGCTGAGTCCTAAAGGACATTGTTGCTAGACTGGGTCTTCAGCAGGTGGTGAGGGAACCAACGAGGGAAAAATATACTTGACCTCTTCCTCACCAACCTGCCTGCTGCAGATGCATCTGTCCATGGCAGTATCGGTTGGAGTGACCACTGTACAGTCCTTGTGGAGACAAAGTCCCACCTTCACATTGAGAATACCCTCCATCGTGTTGTATGGCACTACTACCATGCTAAATGGGATAGATTTCAAACAGATCTATTAACTCAAAAGTAGGCATCCATGAGGTGCTGTGGGCCACCAGCAGCAGCAGAATTGTATACAACCACAATTTGTAACCTCATGGCCTGGCATATCCCCCACTCTACCATTACTACCAAACCAGGGGGCTAATCTAGTGAAGCTACAACACAGGACTACTTGGGTGCCAAACAGCGTAACCAGCACACAGAGAGAGCCAAGCGATCCACAACCAACAGATCAGATTTAAGCTCCACAGTCCTGCCACATCCAGTCGTTAATGGTAGTGGACAATGAAACAACTCACTGGAGGAGATGGCTCCACAAATACCCAGCAAGTTAATGCAAAAGATACCGCTGATGCACCGAGTGGATGGTCATCACAGCCTCCTTCTCAGGTCCCCAGCATCTGATGCCTTCAGCCAATTTGATTCACTCCACTTAATATCAAGAAACAGCTGAAGGTGCTGGATACTGCAAAGACTGTGGACCCTGACAACATTCCAGCAATTGCACTGAATACTCGTTCTCCAGAACCAGCCACACCTCTAGCCAAGATGGTCCAGTACAGCTACAACACTGGCATCTAACTGGCAATGTGGAAAATTGCCCAAGTATGTCCTGTACACAAAAAGCAGGACAAATGCAACCCAGCCAATTACCACCCCATCAGCCTACTCTCTATCATCAGCAAAGTGATGGAAGGTGTCAGTGACAGTGCTATCAAGCGGCAACTACAAAGCAATAGCCTGCTCGAGTATTGCTGAAAAAAGAGACATGCCTAAGCTTTTTGTCTTGTATTCATCAGGACACATGCAAGAATATTAGTTGAGAAATCTGTCAGGGGATTCTCTACCAAGGCATGCCTGCCTTCACTGGTCAATGTACACGTTGGAATTCTTACAGTTCCACATACTATAAAATTGGTCTTATTGGCAACTTTGTAAATAGGGCCTAAGCCATTTGCTCACTATGCAAGCTTGATGCTGAAACAGGGCACATCAAAGACATTCTGCAGGATAATGGCTACCCTGATCAGATCACTTTGCGCTGTATAACACGCAAACTCACGAACGGGCCTAAGGCTGTCATTTTCAGCCCCGAAAAGTGCCCAGTCTACTTTAGATTACCCTGGAAGGGCAAGGTATCTCAAAAATTTGAGCAAGTGAGGCTATGCAGTAACAACACAAGTGGTATTTGCCACTAAACAGGATGCTGCCGTCAAACCAAAAAGATGCTCTGCTTACCACACAATGAATAATGTGGTATACGAATTTCAGAGCTAGTGTAATGCTAGGTATGTAGGCCATACGGTCCAAAGACTGGCGGATCATATTAAACAGCATGTCCCAGCCAATGTTCACAACGGGCAGGATACAGGCCATACCCAACCAGCCCGTGCTTGCAAAGCTCAAAACAGCGTCCAACATTAGATGTGATTCCGTGGTTGGACAACATTAGTTAAATAATCTTCAGTGTGCTAAAAATTACACTGACAACCAATTTAAGATTGTCAGTCGGGCTCGCAATGTGGCACTTTTGCGTGTACTGGAAGCTGCATATATTAATACAGAGTCTTGCTCTTTGCAGACGAAAAGAACAAGTACATACATTGTAAACAAAAACAGAATTACCTGGAAAAACTCAGCAGGTCTGGCAGCATCAGCAGAGAAGAAAAGAATTGACGTTTTGAGTCCTCATGACCCTTCAACAGAACTTCAACAACACTCTCCTCTTGCCCGGATGAGTTTAGCTCCAACAACACAAGAAGCTTGACACCATCCAAGACAAAGCAGCTCACTTGATCGGTACCCCATTCACCACCTTAAACACTGACTCCCTCCCTGCTTACTGTACAAGATGCACAGCAGCAACTCACCAAGTCTCCTTTGGCAGCACCTTCCAACCCTGCAACCTATACCACCTATAAGGATAAGGGCAGCAGATATGTGGGAACACCAACACCTGCAAATTCCCCTCCAAGCCACACACCACCCTGACTTGGAACTGTATCACTGTTCCTTCAGTGTCACTGGGTCAAAATCCTGGAACTCCCTCTCTAAAGGGCCTGTGGATGGATCTATATGACATGGCCTGCAGTGCTTCAAGTCAGCTCATCACCACCTTCTCAAGGCAATTAGGGAAGGGCAATAAATGCTGGCGTAACCAACAATGTCCACAACCCGTGAAAAAATAAAAGACATCTTTTCAAGTCAGTTCAAGAAGTCCTCGTCACCAGGTAGCTAACAAATCACGTGGGATTCTCCACCCTGCTTTGAACGTGTGCCAGCTGTCCCCCCTAATTAATAAATCTCCAAAACTACCACATTATGCTTTGCCGCCTTCCTATTTGCGCAGCATTCAACTCCAAGATGCTACGTTCTGCATTCTAGCTGTCCTTCCGACAGCTTATCCTTATTCTCACAAGTAGCGAGTACGCTTATCTGCTGGAGAGCTTCTGCAGATCCTTGTTCTCTTTCTCACCTGGGTTCCCCTTATTCTGTACAGTATCAATTACACCAACATCATTTTGATCCTGCACATATTGTGGCTGAGGACTGGAGAAATTTGTTCCAGATATTCTTGTGTTGGAGTGTCTCCTACTCCTGCTCAGTTCAGAGATGGAGAGTTGAGGTGGAGACACCTACTGCAGATGTATCTTCTTGGTACACTGTGCACAAACTCTTGTATATTGCAGTCCAGACATACAACTTACTCTATATATTAATAGCTGCTTCTTAATCTGTTCTAAATTTTTCTTATATACACTAACTTGCACTAAGCTTTAAGACACTAGATGGGGTTTTAAATACTTTCTGCTTCCAGCTTACACAAACCGTCTATTTCTATGAAATTAAGTAAAGAAAGTAGGTGGCATGGTGGCGCAGCGGTTAATGTTGCTGCCCCTCAACTCCAGGGATTGGGTTCGATTCTGACCTCAGGTGCCTGTGTGGAGTTTGTACATTCTCCTCGTGTCCGCGTGGGTTTACGCCGGGCGCTCCAGTTTCCTCTCACCTTCCAAAGACATGCTAGTGAGGTGGGTTGGCTAAGGTTAAATTGCCCCTTAGTATGTGTGGGAGGCACCTGTGATGGATCTACCCCACCTAGTGCCCATTGCTTGTCGGGATAGGCTCTGACTCCCCATGACCCTGAATTTAATAAAGCTGTTCTGGAAAAGTGAGTTTTAGCATAATGGTATGAAAACATCTGAGAATTAGTTACCAAAACATTGATAAAAGAACCTTATTAAAAAAAAGGAAACAACAGCATAGGAAGGGAACAAACCCAGGTACATATGTAAGCTTGATCAATGATAAGACACCGTCTCAAATAGAAGACAGTTAAGTGCATGAGGGAATGAGGAACAGGATATTTTGATAGGGTGAAATAAAGTCAGGCGGAAGGGAATCATATGAAGTATAAACCTGTAGGCACAAAAGGCCTACAGTAAATGTGCGGTAAATATTGTGTAATGTAATTATAGTGATACTAAAATATTTTGCAACAGTTCACTGGAGAGGTTGGTTCTTAAATTGAAAAGGTACAAGAGTAGGAGGTGGAGCAATCAGAGTTTGAATAAGGAAGTGGTGCTAATTAAATCAGTGGAGTTCAAGGTGAAAACGTACCGTGTCCCAATGGCATGCAACCTGGAACAGTCAGGAAAGACGGGGAAATAGTTTCTGATCATAATCTAACAAAAAATGCTTTGATATGGTAATTGTACTAGAGCATTGGAGGGCTGCTAATGCTCAAGAAGAATGAAAAGGATAAGTTAGGTAACCCATTGTAGTGATCCCAGCTGAGGTTACCACTGGACAAGCTTGATCCCAGGGTGGAACCTAACTTGATAGATTCTAACTTTTATTTATTTGTTTAGCTATGTGGAGAGGAGCTACTGCACAGAGTCAACTGAATCAACTAATGAACTTTTAACAAAAGCATGAAACATTTATTAAACAACAAAAGATGAACTATATTATAATATTCCTTCACCCACAGCTATACGTTTACAGATTATATACAGATTTGTACGGTTAACACAAGTTACAAAAGCTATCTTATGCTCTAATGTTGACAGTAAGTACACATTAAGTACATCAACAGGCGACCTATGGTCAGACACACCACACTCTGAAACCAAGTGACAAGATGCCACCCCAAACAGAGGCTATGGATCTCTCAACTCCCCCCAGACCCTCAATGCTCCCCAGACGCTGGTTGGCTCACGGTGTAACAAGTCTCACTGAACTTCCATCTTTCACACGAGGGCTTCCAATCTGCACTTTCCAAGCACTCACCTTGGAATCTTCTCCCAAACTGACGCTTTCTCTCTCACTCTTTGCACAAGGATTCACCTCCAGGGTTTCAAACCCTCCTTCCGATGTTCTCCCCTGGATCACCATCTCGGCCTCCACTGGAGGTCCCCAGCATCATAGATGCCAGTCTTCAGCCAATTCGATTCACTCCATGTGATATCGAGAAACGGCTGAAGGCACTGGATACTGCAAAAGCTATGGGGCCTGACAATATTCTGGCACTAGTGCTGAAGACTTGTGCTCCAGAACTTTCTGCACCCCTAGCCAGCTAGTTCAGTACAGCTACAACACTGGCATCTACCTGGCTATGTGGAAAATTGCCGAGGTATATCCTGTACACAAAAAGCAGGACAAATCCAACCTGGCTAACTGCTGTCCCATTAGCCTCCTTTCGATCATCAGTAAAGTAATGGAAGGGGTAATCAACAGTGCTAGCAAGTGGCACTTGCTTAGGGATAACCTGCTCACTGACACCCAGTTTGGGTTCTGCCAAGGCTAGTCAGCTCCTGACCTCATTACAATCTTGGTTCAGACATGGACAAAAGAGCTGAACTCCCGAAGTGAGGTGAAAGTGACTTGCCCTAGACATCAAGGCCACATTTGACCGAGTGTGGCATCAAGAAGTCCCAGCAAAACTGGAGTCAATGAGAATCAGGAGGAAAACTCTCCATTGGCTGGAGTCATGCCTGGCACAAAGGAACACGGTTCTGGTTGTTGGAGATCAGTCATCTCAGCTCCAGGACATCACCGCAGGAGTTCCTCAGGGTAGTGTCCTCGGCCCAACAATCTTCAGCTACTTCATCAATGACCTTCCTTCCATAAGGTCAGAAGTGGGGATGTTCGCTGATGATTGCACAATGTTCAGCATCATTCATGACTCCTCAGATTCTGAAGCAGTCCATGTCCAAATGCAGTAAGACTTGGACAATATCCAGGCTTGGACTGACAAATGGCAAGTAAAATTCACGCCACACAAGTGCCAGGCAATGACCATCTCCAACAAGAGAGAATCTAACCATCGCCCCTTAACATTCAATGGCATTACCATCACTGAATCCCACACTATCAACATCCTGGGGGTTACCAATGACCAGAATCTGAACTAAACGAGCCATTTGATTACTGTGGCTACTAGGGCAGCTCCGAGGCTAGGAATCCCGCGACAGGTGACTCACCACCATCTACAAGGCACAAGTCAGGAGTGTGATGGAATACTCCCCACTTGCCTAGGTAAGTGCAGCACCCACAACACTCAAGTAGCTTGACACCGTCCAGGACAAAGCAGTCCGCTCAATTGGCACCACATCCACAATCACTCCTTCCAACACCAACGCTTAGTAGCCACAGGGTATACCAAGCCTTTATCTCTAAGCTTGAAGCCTGGAGCCTTTCTCTGCTCCTCACTCTTAACTCCACTTAACAAGATCTTTTTCCAGGTTCCTGTCCTTCCTTTGACTTGAAGGTCTGCTTGGGACTTTCTCCTGTTCCACTCCCCTGGATTTTGGGGAACTTCTTCTCTAGCTTGGGACTTGCTATTTGTCCCTTTTGCTCAGTCTCTCTCCAGCAGCTACTTTCAACCAACTTTACTTGGGGACTGGTTATCTGCTCCTTCTAGGCTGCTTCTGCCTGGCAGCTCTCTTCAAATTTAACTGATCTGAAAAACTGCTGTTTCTAATTTCGTGTGTGTGTCTCTGGGAGGGGCCTGCCTCTCTGAAACACAGAAACAAGGAGGAGTAGGCCATTCAGCCCTTCGAGCCTGCTCCGGCATTCATTAGAATCATAGCTGCTCATCCAACTCAATCGCCTGCTCATCCAACTCAATCGCCTGCTCATCTAACTCAATCGCCTGCTCCCGCTTTCTCCCCATATCCTTTGATCCCATTCGCTCCAAGAGCTATATCTAACTCCTTCTTGAAAACTGACAATGTTTTGGCCTCAACTACTTCCTGAGTTAGCGAATTCCACACTCTGGGTGAAGAAATTTCTCATCATCTCAGTCCTAAATGGTCTACTCCGTATCCTGGATCTGGACTCCCACACCATCGGGAACATCCTTCCTGCATCAACCCTGCTTAGCCCTGTTAGAATTTTATAGATTGCTATGAGATCCCCCCTCATTCTTCTGAACTCCAGCAAATATAATCCTAACCGACTCAATCTCTCCTCATATGTCATTCCCGCCATCCCAGGAATCAGTCTGGTAAACCTTCGCTGTACTCCATCTATAGCACAAAATCCTTCCTCAGATAAGGAGACCAAAACTGCATATAATATTCCAGGTCCCTATATAAATGCAGCAAGACATCCCTGCTCCTATACTTGAATCTTCTCACTATGAAGGCCAACATACCAATTGCATTCTTTACCACCAGCTGCACCTGCATGCTTACCTTCAGCGACTGGTGTACAAGGACACCCAGGTCTTGTTGCACATTCCCCTCTCAATTTATAGCCATTCAGATAATAATCTGCCTTCCTGTTTTTGATACCAAAGTGGATAACCTCATATTCATCCACATTACACTGCATCTGCCATGCATTTGCCCACTCACTCAGCTTGCCCAAATCACACTGAAGCATCTCCTCACAGCTCACCGTCCCACCCAGCTTTTGTGTCATCTGCAAATTTAGAGATATTATATTTATTTCCTTCAATTAAATCATTAATATATATTGTGAATAGCTGGGGCCCCAGCACCAATCCTTACGGTACCCCACTAGTCACAGCCTGCCATTTGGAAAAAGACCTGTTTATTCCTACTCTTTTGTTTTGTCTGCAAACCAGTTTTCTATCCATCACAATACACTACCCCCAATCCCATGCGCTTTAATTTTACATGCTAATCTCTAATGTGGGGCTTTGTCGAAAGCCTTCTGAAATTCCAAATAAACCACATCCACTGGCTCCCCCTCATCAACTCTACTAGTTACATGCTCAAAAAATTCTAGTAGATTTGTCAAGCATGATTTCCCTTTCGTAAATCCATGCTGACTCTGTCCGATTCTGCCACTGTTTACCAAGTGCTCAGCTATTAAATCGTTTGTATTGGCCCTAGAATTTTCCCTACTACCAACTTCAGGTTAACTGGTCTACAATTCTGTTTTCTCTCTACCTTCCGACAACAGCTACCCTCCAACCTATAGGAACTGTTCCAGAGTCTATAGAATCTCAGAAGATGACCACCAATGCATCCACTATTTCTAGGGCCACTCCCTTAAGTAGTCTGGGATGTAGATCATCAGGCCCTAAGAATTTATCAGCCTTCAATCCCATTAAATTCCCCAACACCATTTCCCTACTAATATTAATTTCTTTCAGTTCCTCCCTCTCACTAAACCCTGTGTTCCCCAACATTTCTGGTGTGTTATTTGTGACCTCCTTTGCGAAGGCAGAACCAAAGTATGTATTTAGTTGGCCATTTTTTTGTTCCCCATTATAAATTCCCCCTGTTTCTGACTGCAAGGGACCTACATTTGTCTTCACCAATCTTTTTCTCTTCACATACCTCTAGAAACTTTTACAGTCAGTTTTTATGTTCCCCGCAAGCTTACTCTCATACTCTGTTTTCCCCTTCTTAATCAATCCCTTGGTCCTCCTTTGCTGAATTCTAAACTGCTCCCAATCCTCAGGTCTGTTGTTTTTTCTGGCCAATTTGTACGCCTGTTCCTTGGATCTAATACTATCTCTAATTTCTCTTGTAAGCCACCTTTGGCCACCTTTCCTGTTTTACTTTTGCATCAGGCAGGAATAAACAAGTGTTGCAGTTCACCCATGCGCTCTTTGAACGTTTGCCATTGCCTATCCACCATCATCCCTTTAAATAGTGTTTCCCAATCCACCATAGCCAACTCGCGCCTCATACCATCGTAGTTTCCTTTATTAAGATTCAGGACCGTAGTCTCAGAGTCAACTTCATCACTCTCCATCTTGATGAAGAATTCTATCATATTATGGTCACTCATCCCCAAGGGGCCTTGCACAACTAGATTGCCAATTATTCCTTTCTCATTACACAAAACCCAGTCAAGGATGGCCTGTTCTCTAGTTGGTTCCGCAATGTATTAATCCAAAAAAATCCTGTACACACTCCAGGAATTCTTCTTCTACAGTATTGTTACTAATTTGATTTACCCAATCTATTTGCAGATTAAAGTCACCCATAATTACAGATGTTCCTTTTTAATGCCATTCCCAACATCACCACTACAGTTTAGAGGTCTATATACAACCCCCACTAATTTTTTTTTACCCCTTAGTGTTTCTCAGCTCTACCCAGATTCCACATCGTCAGAGTTAATATCTTTCCTCACTATTGCATTAATTTCCTCTTTAACCAGTAATGCAACTCCATCACCTTTTCCTTTTTGTCTATCCTTCCTAAATACTGAATACTCCTGGATGTTCAGTTCCCATCCCTGGTCACCCTGCAACCATGTCTCCGTAAACCCGGCTATATCATACCTGTTTACATCTATTCACGTAGTTAATTCATCCATTTTATTGCGAATGCTCCTCAATTTAAGGCACAGAGCCTTAAGGCTTGTCTTTTTAACATTATTTGTCCCGTTCCCAAAATTTTTTACTGAGGCCCTGTTTGATTCTTGCCCTTGATTTCTCTACCTATCACTTTTCTTATTCCCTTTTCTGTCTTTTGTTCTTGTCCTTGATGCCCCTTCCTCTGACTCTTTGCATAGGTTCCCATCCCCCTGCCATTTTAGTTTAAACACTCCCCAACCACTCTAGCAAATATTCCCCCTAGGACATCAGTTCCAGTCCTGCCCAGGTATAAACCGTCCAGTTTATACTAGTCCCACCTTCCCCAAAACTGGTCCCAATATCCCAGGAACCTGAAACCTTCCCCCTCACACCATCTCTTCAGCCAAGTATTCATCCGATATATCCTATTTCTACTCTGACTAGTACGTGGCATTGGTAGTATTCCTGATAACACTACCTTTGAGGTCCTACTTTTCAACTTACTTCCTAACTCCCTATGTTCTGCTTTTAGGACCTCATCTCTTTTTTTAACCAATGTCATTTGTGCCAGTGTGTACAACAACCACTGCCTGTTCACCCTCCCCCTTCTGGATGTCCTGTAGCCGCTCTGAGACATACTTGACCCTAGCACCAGGGAGGAAGCATACCGTCCTGGAGTCTCGTTTGCGGTCACAGAAACGCCAATCTATTCCCCTTACAATCGAATCCCCTATAACTATTGCATCCCACACTTTTTACATCTCCCCTGCGCAGCAGAGCCGACTTTGGTGCAACAAATTTGGCTGTTGCTTCCCCCCTCCACCCTCTCGGGTGAGGCCATTCCCTCCAACAGCATCGAAAGCAATATATCTGTTTTGCAGGGGAATAGCCACAGGAGATTACTGCACTGCCTGCCTAGTCCTCTTGCTCTACCTGGTGGTCACCCATTCCCTTCCTGCCTCTGCACTCTTTAGCCTGCAGTGTGACCACCTCGCTATACATGCTATCCACGATACTTTCCACCTCGCGGATGCTCCACAGTGCCCCAAGCCGCCCATCTAGCTCTGAAATCCGGGCTTCCAGGAGCTGCAGCTGGAGACATTTCCCGCAAACATGCTGGCCCCGGGCACTGGAAATGTTCCCAGCTTCCCAGATAGAGCAGGAAAAGCACACCGTGACTTTGAGCTCTCCTACCACGACTTACCCCTTTAAAGTAAATTAGACCTTTTGGAAGATACTTAATATCAAATAATATCAATTACTCTAGGGCCCTTCCTCCCTGCTCTTTATTGTCACAGAATATAACCCTTACAACAATGAACCACAAAATAAGACCTTAAAAACTATAAATGATAAAAGTAGTAAATACTTACCCAACCATACTCACAGCACTCAAAGGATCACCTTGTTTCCCCCTCACCGAATTATCTACTTAACTAGTTGTAGCTGTAAGCAGAGCCTGTATAGACCCTGTTTTAAAGCTGGCCTGAAACTCACCTTCTTCCAATCCAAACAGCAACTTTTAGTTAATTACTAAATTAAAGAAAGTCTAGGCTTTAGATAGAAATTAACCCTTAAGTTCCCTCAGTCACCAACTCCAACTCTGGATCCCCGTCGCTAGGCAACAGCCCAGTTATTCTACTCTTGTGTTTGCATAGCTTTTCTACAATCGTAAACTCTCATTAGAAATGCAGGCACCTTTTAACATGAAACTAAAAATCAGCTTGATCTTTTCTTAACAGATACAGAAATACAAATCAAACTTAAACATTATAGCCAAAACTCATTCTTAACACCCACAAATACCAATATAACTTACTTAAACGATCCCTATTTCCTAACATTATACACCTGTCAATGCAACATTAGCACAAAGTTTCAATATCGTTACTCACTTTGAGAGACATTTAATTAAAGACAGCCAGCACTAACGAACTTCAGTGTTCTTACAGGAAATATTACTTTAAATGGTAACACTTTAAAAAGAGTAAAAGAGCAGTGAAAGTCTAAAGATCATCTACATGAAAAGTGAGAAAAAAACTATACAAAAACACAGTTGAGGTTCTGGGATTTACAAATAGGTGAAGAGGAGAACAAGGGCAAAAGAAGTAATCTAAATCGACAAATAATTAGTTGGCCACAATTGGAACATTGTGCCCTGTTTTGTGTGCCCTACTTCAGGAATAATATCACTGGCATGAAAACATTGCAGAAAAATATTAAGATGATAGCACAGATCAGAGTTTAGTTTAGGAGAAGCCAAATACAACTGAAGCTTGCTCCACTGGAACAGAAGAAGTTAAAAGGGGGTTTGATACAGATAGATATTGATTATGAGTAGTTAACTAGTTGGAGAAAATATATTTCCACTGGTTGCCATTTGCCATCCCAGCCACTCTCCTTATTGCATCAATTTTTCTTCAATTATTTTCAGTTTCTCATCTTCATTATTCTACTTGGGAAGTCTATTCCCTTTTTTGTGTGAAGAACTTCCTGACTGGAATGTGCAATTACCCAATTTACAGTGAAGAACAATAATATAGCTGCTACTGGTAAACACAGAGTGAGAAGATAGTGCTTTTGCCTTTTCTAGCTTGCTCTTCAAGGATGGAAGATAGCAATCCAATTGACCGGTTCAGGTCACAGCACAAAAAAGGACAGAACTTTCAACTGTTTCCATACAGCAAAATGATGTGACCAAGTACCTGCCTGCGCAACCCCCACCCTGGAAGGTGTAACCTGTAGAACGCTGAGCATGATATGCTGCTGGAAGTGTAACAGTCTTCTGTTAATTTCAAGTAATTGTTTTGCACTAAAAACTTCAAATTACTGAGTAATTCAAATTAAGTGGCCTTGAATTAACAAGAATAGAATGTACTGATATTGAGAAATGCTATCCAGAGTATAGCTACACATATAAGTATTTCTTCGCCAGTTATATCTGTATTTTCTTATGCAAATCTGACTAGATAGGCCATATTTACTAGTGTTTTAGAATCAACATTAGAAGAGCCACTTGTCACGACAATGATCTTTACTTTGACTTCCGTGAGACACTGAACAACAGATCAGCAGCTTCACTGTTCCACTTTCGTAGACAGAGTTTTCCAGCAGCACCTTGGATGCATCAGAGAACTTATCAGAAAAAAATCGCAGACATTTTGCCCACAATTTTCTATTTATGATCATTATTGCGAAGAAAATGCACCCACAATTTTCCAGTAAGCCTTCCACTGTAACTGATTATCTATGGTATCTATCGGAAAGATCCATAATGTAAACTAGTTGTATTTATACAGCAAGGCTTGAAAGAGCAGTGAAATCATGATGCTTTTTTTGTTAAGGGATTCCCCTTTCTTTCTCCTCTCTGACTGATGTTGCTCTCTACCCTCCATCACAACTCAAAGCCATAATTCCCATGTCTAGTAAGAAAATGCATCATGCAAAAGTAGTCCAGTAGATACTTAGCATTCAAATCTCTTACTACATAGAGCCTGCAGAACAGCAGTTACAATTGGGAACTCAATTGTAAAGCAATGAACATTAATTTAAAAAAAAAGTAGAACCTTCCCACATGAACTTGCACACCCAGTTGTTTATTCTCAAAATATCTTAAATGTTCCTCCACCTAGAGATGGAGCACTTGACAAAAGCAGTTGTGCTCAATATAGTAGGGCCAGGCATGAATAAAATGTTCCCAGTTAAAGGTAAAATCGAATGCCAGTCAATCCTGAGATTTGAACTACAGCCCTTTGTTAGGTAGGGTTATTAAGATATATGGAACCAAGGCAGGTAAATGGAGTTAAGGTACAGATCAGCCATAATCTCGATAGCTGAGGCTCATGCTTATGAATGGCCAATTCATGTTCGATGTTTCTTTGGCCGGCAGTTCAAATCCTAGCTGCTACAGTTATCAGAAGAATATGCTAATTATTATTAAATTTGAAACAAAACAAAGGAATAAGTGTCTAGCACCCTATACACTGAAGTTAGTTAAATTTCTACATAAGCTTCCATTGCAAGATTTTTCCACTATCCTACAGTGGCTGTCCATCACAAAGATATACCTTTTTCAGGTGTTTGTAGTGGTGGGGGAGGGGACACATTCCTTTATTTTGTTTCAAATTTAATAATAATTAGCATATTCTTCTGAATACTGTAGCAGCTAGGATTTGAACTGCCAGCCAAAGAAACATCGAACATGAATTGGCCATTCGTATACAGGAGCCTCCACTATCAAGATTATGGCTGATCTGTGTAGCAGCAGTATATTTTCAGGGACCAACAAATAAAATAAGGACATACAAACAGAAAATGCTGGAAATACACAGCAGGCTATGCAACATCTACAGAGGGAGAAAGACCATTAACATTTCAGGCTGGTGATTTTTCATCAGAACTATAAGATTTTATAGATGTAACAGATTTTAAGCAAGGAGAGAAAGAGAAAGAGGAGAGGTGGGGAGATGGGAGGAAAGGACAAAAATGGGAAAAGTCTGTGAATGAATGGAAGGTAGGAGTAACCAAGTGAACAGCAGATTCATTACCAGCACTGGCAAAAATGGGAGCCTTGGTTAGAGTCTGAAATTGTTAAACTCAACGTTGAGCCCGTAAAGTTGTAAATGCCTAATCAAAGGATGAGGTGCTATTCCTAGAACTTCATTAGAACAGTGCAAGGGGCTGAGGTCAGAGGCGGAGAAATACGACAGGCCACCAGAAGCTCAGAGTCTTGCATGCAGACTGAATGGAGGTGTTCAACAAAGCAGTCACCCAATCTGCATATGGCCTCCCTAATGTTCAGTAGTCTATATAGAAATAGTATACTAAATGAAAAATTCAGTAAATCTTCATTTCACCTGGAACCAGTGTAGCACACTCGGCTGTGGGAAAGGAGAAAGCGAAAAGGCAGGTGTTCAATCTACTGCAATGGAAAGGTGAACAGATGTTGGGGGTGGAGAAAGATTGTACCATGGTATCATGAGGGAACAGTCCCTTTGGAATGCTGAAGGCGGGGGGAGGAGGGGGGAAGAGGAAGATGGGTTTGGTGATGGCAAAAAAAAAAATGGCAGATGATGAACTGTGAAATATGGAGGCTGTTAACCCTACTGTGGTTCTGGGAGGGAAGGGTCTAAGCCTGGATATTATCCATTTGGACATATTGCTGCATTTGAACATGGACTGTTTCAGTATCTAAGGAGTCGCGAATGGTGAACCTCGTGTAATCATCAGCAAACATTCCCACTTCAGACCTTATGCTGGAATGATGGTCATTGATGAAGCAGCTGAAGATGGTTGGGCTGAGGTGACTACCCTGAGGAACTCCTGCGGTGATGTCCTGGAGCTGAGATGACTGACCTCCAACAACCACAACCATCTTCCTTTGTGCTGGGTACGACTCCAACCAGCGGAGAGTTTTCCCCTGATTCCCATCGACTCCAGTTTTGCTAGGGCTCCTTGATGCCACACTCAGTCAAATCCGGCCTTGATGTCAAGGGCAGTCACTCTCACCTCACCTGGGGAGTTCAGATCTTTTGTCCATGTTTGAACCAGGGTTGTAATGAGGTCAGGAGCTGAATGACCCTCGCGGAACCCAAACTGGGCGTCAGTGAACAGGTTATTGCTAAGCAAGTGCCACTTGAAAGCACTGTTGATGACCCCTTCCATTACTTTACTGATGAAGAGTAGACTGATGGGATGGTAATTGGCCAGGTCGGGTTTGTCCTGTTTTTTCATGTACAGGACATACCTGGGAAATTTTCCACATAGCCGAGTAGTTGCCAGCGTTGTAGCTGTACTGGAGCAGCTTGGCTAGGGGCGCAGCAAGTTCTGGAGCACAAGCCTTCAGTACTATTGCTGGAATATTGTCAGAGCCTAAAGCCTTTGCAGTATCCTATGCCTTCAGCCATTTCTTGATATCACGTGGAGTGAATCAAATTGGCTGAAGACTGGCACCTGTCATGCTGGGGACCTCTAGAGGAGGCCAAAATGGACCATCCACTCGACACTTCTGGCTGAAGATTGTTGCAAATACTTCAGCCTTATCTTTTGCACTGATGTGCTGGGCTCTTCCATCAGTAAGGATGTGGATATTTGTGGAGCCTCCTCCTCCAGTGAGTTGTTTAATTGTCCACCACCATTCATGACTGGATGTGGTAGGACTGCAGAGATTAGATCTGATCCATTGGCTCTATCACTTGCGGCTTATGCTGTTTGGCATGCAAGTAGTCCTGTGTTGTAGTTTCACCAGGTTGACATCTCATTTTTAGGTATGCCTGGTGCTGCCCCGGCATGCCCTCTTGCACTCTTCATTAAACCAGGGTAGACCCCCTGGCTTGATGGTAATGGTAGAGTGGGGGATATTCCAGGTCGTGAGGTTACACATTGTAGTTGTGTACAATTCTGCTGCTGCTGATGGCCACAGCGCCTCATGGATGCCTAGTCTTGAGTTGTTAGATCTGTTCAACATCTATCCCATTTAGCACAGTGGTAGTGCCACACAATACGGTGGAGGGTATCCTCAATGTGAAGGAGGGACTTGGTCTCCACAATGACTGTGCAGTGGTCACTCCTACCAGTACCATCATGGGCAGATGCATCTGCAGCAGGCAGATTGGTGAGGATGAGGTCAAGTATGTTTTGCCCTATTGTTGGTTCCCTCTCTACCTGCCGCAGACCCAATCTAGCAGCTATGTCATTTAGGACTCGGCCAGCTCGGTCAGTAGTGGTGCTACCAAGCCACTCTTGGTGATGAACATTGAAGTTCCCCACTCAGTACTTTCTGTGCCCTTGCCACCCTCAGTGCTTCCTCCAAGTGGTGTTCAACATGGAGGAGTGCTAATTCACCAGTTGAGGGAGGGCAGTACGTGGTAATCAGGAGGTTTCTTTGCCCATGTCTGACCTGATGCTATGAGACTTCATGGGGTCCGGAGTCGATGTTGAGGGTTCCCAGGGCAACTCCCTCCTGACTGTATACCGCTATGCTGCCACCTCTGCTGGGCTTGTCCTGCCTGTGGGACAGGACATACCCAGGATGGTGAGGGTGGTGTCTGGGACATTATCTATAAGGCATGATTCTGTGAGGATGACTAGTCAGGCTGTTGCTTGACTAGTCTGAGAGACAGATCTCCCAATTTTGGCACTCACTCCCAGATGTTATTAAGGAGGATTTTGCAGGGTCGACAGGGCTGAGACTGCCATTGTCGTTTCTGGTGCCTCGGTCAATACCAGGTGGTCTGTCCAGTTACATTCCTTATTTGTGACTTTGTAGCGCTTTGATACAACTGAGTGGCTTGTTAGGCCATTTGAGAGGGCATCTAAGAGTCAACCACATTGCTGCGGGTCTGGAGTCATGTGTAGGCCAGACCAGGTAAGGACAACAGATTTCCTTCCCCCACAGGACATCAATGAACCAGATGGGTTTTTACAACAATGGTTTCACGGTCATCATCAGACTTTTAATTCCCAAACCACGACACCATCGCCTCCCCTCCTCCTCTTGACAACTTACTTTCCAAACTGTTTTAGTGTCATTGACAAATTTAGGTACCATACATTCAGTCCCTTCATCCAAGTCATTTTTATGGATTGTACATAGTTCAGGGCCCGGTACTGATCCCTATGACACTCCACTAGCTATACCTTGTTGATGTGAAAAAGACCAATTAATCCCTACTATAATAGAAACAGAAAAGGCTGGAAAAACTCAGCAGGTCTGGCAGCATCTGTGGAGAGAGAAACAAACAAGAGTTAATGTTTCGACTCCATATGACTCTTCTTCAGAGCTAAAGAGAATTGGAAATGTGATGGATTTCATACTGTTTAAGAGGTTCAGCAGGTGTAGCAAGATATCATGGACACACAACAAAAGGAGTGTTAATGGTCATGGTAAAGAGTAAAGAAGGTGCTGATAGTGGCATAAAGGTAAGATAGCGGAAGGTGTTTAACAAAAGAACAAGAGACAGCACTCTGCGAAAGCACAACATAGAAAGTGACAGATAGCCCTGTGGGGGGGGTTGTGGAAAAAGGATTTAAAAATTAACAAATAAAGGGATAAAATAAAATCAAATAAAAATAAATAAATAAGATTTAAAAAGGGGGTCAAGATGGAGGAGAGTTCATGGTCTGAAGTTGTTGACCTCAACGTTAAGTTCGGAAAGCTGTAAAGAACCTGAGAGATGCTGTTCCTCCAGTCTGCATTGGGCTCCACTGGAGCACGGCAGCAGGCCAACAACAGATGTGTGTGCATGAGAGCAAGATGGTGCGATGAAATGGCAAGCAACAGGAAGGTCTAGGTCATGCTTGCAGACTGAGCAAAGGTGTTCCGCAAAGTGGTCACCTAGTCTACATTTAGTCTCCCCACCGTAGAGGAGACTACATTGGGAAGAGCAAATCCAGTAGACCAAACTGGAGGAGGTGCAAGTGAAGCACTCTCTAAAAGGAACTTTTGGGGCCTTGGACGGTGAAAAGGGAGGAGGTAAAGGGGCGGGTCTTGCAACTTCTGTGATTGCATGGGAAGGCACCATGTGAAGGGCATGAGGACTTGGGGGTGATGGAAGACTGCACCAGGGTGTCACAGACAGAATGGTCCCTATAGAATGCTGACAGTGGGGGGTGAAGGTAAGACGCGTTTGGTGGTGGCATCATGCTGGAGGATGATCCTTTAAATGTGGAGACTGGTGGGGTGAAAAGTGAGGACAGGAGGCACCCTATCGTGCTTCTGGGGAGGGAGGGGAAGGGGTGAGGGCAGAGGTGCGGGACATGGGTCGGACACAGTTGAGGGCCCTGTCAACCACCGTAGCTGGGGGGCGGGGGGGGGGGGGAACGGACCTTGTTTAAGGAAAAAGGAAGACATGTCAGAAGCACCATTTTGGAAGGTGGCATCATCAGAACAGGTGCGATGGAGGCGAAGGAACTCAGAATGGGATGGAGTCCTTACAGGAAGCAGGGTGGGAGGAGCTGTAGTCGAGGTAGCTGTGGGAGTCGGGGGGCTTGTAATGAATATTGGTGGACAGCAAATCACCAGAAACGGAGACAGAGGTCAAGGAAGGGAAGGGAAGAGTCGGAGATGGACCACGTGAGGGTGAGAGAGGGGTGGAAATTGGAAGCAAAATCAATAAATTTTTCCAAGTCTAGACGAGAGCAAGAAGCGGCACCAATACAGTCATCTGTACCAAAGAAAGGGTTGTGGGAGGGGGCCTGAGTGGGACAGGAACAAGGAATGTTCCACATATCCCACACAAAAACAGGCATAACTGGGGCCCATGTGGGTACCCATAGCCACACCTTTTATTTGGAGGAGATGAGACAAATTAAAGGACAAATTGTTCAACGACAGAACAAGTTCAGCCAGACGGAGGAGAGCAGTGGTAGCTGGGGATTGTTCAGGCCTCTGTTCAAGGAAGAAGTGGACAGCCGTCAGACCATCCTGATGGGAACAGGTGCAGAGGGATTGGATGTCCAAGGTGAAGAGGCAGCGGTTAGCGCCAGGAAACTGGCAATTTTTGATTGGCATAGGGCATCAAAGGAATCATGAATGTAGGCGGGAAGAGACTGGATAAGGGGAGAGAGAATGGAGTCAAGATAAGAAGAAATGATAAAAGCAAAATAATACAGATACTGGAAATCTGAAACAAAAATAAAAATTGCTGGAAAAACTCAGCAGGTCTGACAGCACCTGTGAAGAGAAAGACAGAGTTTCGAGTCCATATGACTGTTCTTCAGAATTGGAAGAAATTAGTTCTGTGGGGCAGGAAAAGGCTAACGCGATGGGTCAAATGGACAATCCTTTCTGTGGATTTTTGGAAGGTGGTGGAAGTGGGCTGTGCAGGGCTGGGGGACTATGAAGTTGGAAGCTGCAGGGGTGGGGAGGGAAGATCTCCATGGGAGATGAGGTCAGTGACAGTTCTGGAAACAATGGCTTGATGTCAACTCTTGATGTTAACTCTGTTTCTCTCTGCACAGATGCTGCCAGACCCGCTAGGTTTTTCCATCATTTTCTGTTTTTATTTCAGATTTCCAGCATCCGCAGTATTTTGTTTTCAAATTAATCCCTACACCCTGCTTCCTGTAAGTTAACCAATCCTTTATCCACGCTAACATGTTACACCCTGCGCCATGTGCTCTTACTTTGCTTAGTAAACTTTGATGTGGCACCTTATCAAATGCATTTTGGAAATCCGAATACACTTGTACAGGTTCTCCTTTATCCACCTTGCTTGTTACTTCCTCAAATTACACATTTTCCCTTTCACAAAACCATGTTGAATCTACCTGATCCCATTATGATCTTCTAAATAGTCTGCTATAACCTCCTTAATTATGGATTCTAGCAATTTTTCTTTGACAGAAGTTAGGCTAACTGTCCAGCTTTCTGTCTCCCTCTTTTTTTAAATAAAAGTGTTACATTTGCTATTTTCCAATCCACTGGGACCCTTCCAGAATCCAGGGAATTTTGGACAATTAAAACTCCCACCACCCTTTGTCAGTACAGTCCAGATCATCAAAAGACGCTGTGTAAAAAATTCTCATCTTGCCTGTTTCGTTTGCCTTAAATCTGTGCCTGCCGGTTCTGACCCTTTCTGCCATTGTAAACTGTTTTATCCTTATTTATTCTATCAAAACCATTTAGGATTTTGAAGACCTGTATCAAATCTTCTCTTAACCTCTGCTCTAAAGAGAGCAGCCCCAGCTTCTTTAGTCTTTCTACATAACTGAAATCGCTCATCCATGCACCATTTCAGTAAATATCCTCTGCACTCTCTCAGAAGCCTTCACATCCTTCTTAAATTGATTTGGACACAATATTCCAGATGTGGTCCAGTGATTTATAGAGGTTTAGCATAACTTCCTTGTTCTAACAAGTGTGAAAAGTCTTCAGCATCCAAGCCTCAAGCTGCTGTTTTCAAAGGACTGAAGTTAAGAAAACTCACTTTGAATTTGACTTGTTCAGGTGTCATGTTTCTTTGCCTGGGTCTTTTAAAATCTGTGTCTTACTGTTACCTTAACGAAAGTGTAACTGGGAGTTAGATTGATTAGGGAATTTAGAAGTTATCATTGTAATAATTTGTAGATCTACGTATGTATTTAAAAATTATTTCTCATATTAATAAATGTTTAATCTAGTTTTGTAAAACCTATAAGACTTGGTCTTATGACTACTGAATTCAAGGCACGCGTCTTGAAATTTATACAAACTGCAAAACAATTTGTGGTAGTTGTTTCAAGTTTCCCTTTGGGATTTGAACAACTCAGCATTTACCATCGGCTGTTCCATAACACGTGTTTTCGATAGAGGATCCAAAAAACATTCCAGCAATAGCTGCAAATCAAGAGGTAAAAGGGAGAGGGGAACTTGGTGAAATTGAAATCACTAGAGAAACAGTACTGAGCAAATTGATGGAGCAGCAGGCTGGCAAGTCTCCAGGTCCTGATGGACTACATCCTAGGGTTTTAAAAGAGATGCTACTGAGGTAGTCGATGCGCTGGTGTTAATTTTCCAAAATTTGCTAGATTCTGAAAAGGTTCCATCAGACTGGAAATTAGCAAATATAACCTCTCTATTCAAGAAGGGAGATAGAAAACAGGAAACTATAGGCCAGTTAGCTTGGCGTCTGTCATGGGGAAGTTGTTAGAATTGATCAATAAGGTGGTTATATCTGGGCACTTAGAAGAGCTCAAGGCAATCGAGAAGAGTCAGCATGGTTTTGCGAAAGGGAAATCATGTTTAACCAATTTATTGGAGTTTTTTGAAGCTGAATAGGATGGGTGAGCATTTCTAGTCTTTAAAGTAAAAGTAAGGTCTTCAGTTTGTGTTTAGGTCTCTAGTCTTTTTTTCTCAAAAATAGCTTAAGTATAAGATCAATACTGGTGCAAAAAAAATTACAATAAAGTGTGAAGAGGGGGTATTCTTTATGTGTAAAGAGCAGGAATACCAGAGTAATTAATTAATTAAATTAAATATGATGGTGATGGCAGGACGGATGATATGTTGCTGCTGCAGCACGTGAGACCTGCTGGACACCAAGGTGATCCAGAACGAACACATCTGTAAGAAGTGTTTGCAGCTCGAGGAACTTCAGATCCGAGTTCAAAAGCTGGAATCCAAACTGCAGACATTGCACCACATCAGGGAGGGGGAAAGTTACCTGGACACTTTGTTCCCGGAGGCGATCACACCCCTCAGATTCAAATTTGGTCTGTGATCAGAGCAGGAGAACATGACTGCAGGGGAGGCAGGTATGCGGATCCAGCAGGTAGCATTCAAGGAGCTTCAGTCCCTGCAATTGTCCAGCAGTTACAAGGTTCTTGCAAGCTGTGTGGACGAGAGCAAGGATTGCAAGGAGGATGAGCGAACTACCATGGCACTGTGGTACAGGGAGCCATATGTGGGGTGGGGAGGAAGGAAATAGGAACATAGCGGTGGTAGGGGACAGTATAATTAGGGGGATAGATACTGTTCACTGCAGCCATGAGCGTCAGTCCCGAAGGCTGTGTTGCCTGCCCGGTGCCAGGGTTAAGGACATCTCCTCAGGTCTGGAGAGGAACTTGGAGTGGAAGGGGAGGGATCCAGCTGTCGTCATCCACTTTGGTACAACAACATTGATAGAACTAGAAAGGAGGTTCTGTTGAAAGAATTTGAACAGTTAGGGGCTAAATTAAAAAACAGAACCTCCAAGGTAATAATCTCAGGATTACTACCTGAGCCATGAGCAAATGGGCATAAGATATATAAAGTCAAGGAGTTAAAATCGTGGCTCAAAGATTGGTGTGGGAGGAATGGGTTTCATTTCATGGGGCATGAGCACCAGTATTGGGGTAGAAGAGAGCTGTTCCAGTGGGACGGGTTTCACTTGAACCGTGCTGGGACCAATGTCCTGGCGAATCAAATAACTAGGGCTTTAGAGAGGGCTTTAAGCTAAATGGTGGTGGGGGATTCTGGAGAGGGGATACGTATGCTTACAAAGCTATGGCAACTTGGCAGGGCAGCTATTTAGGTAATGATTCCCAGAGTGTGACAGGAAGGGACAGAGTGTGCAAACATTAAAAAAAAAAGCAGCAAATAGGGTCAAAGGGCAAAATTAATGGCTCTTTACATAACTGCACATAGCATTCGGATCAAAATAAATGAATTAATGGCACAAATGAGGTTAGTGGGTATGATCTTATAGCCATTACGGAGACATGGTTACAAGGAGATCAAAGCTGGGAACTAAATATTCAGGGGTATGTGACTTTTCAAAAGGACAGGAAGGAAGAAAAGGGTGGTGAGGTAGCTTTGTTAGAACGAGATGGAATAAGTACGATAGCAAAAAATGATCTTGGATCAAAGATGCAGAATCTATATGGGCGAAGGTAAGAAATATCGAGAGGAAGACAACACTGGTGGGTGTAGTCCATAGGCCCCCTAATGGTAGCTATAATGTAGGGCAGAGAATAAATCAGGAGATAATGAGGGCATGTAAAAAAGGCAGTACATTAATCATTGATGACATTAATCTTCATGTAGATTGGGAAAATCAAATTGTAGAGGTAACCATGAGCAAGAATTCATAGTGTGCATTCGGGACAGTTTCCTAGAACAATATGTTGTGGATCCAACCAGGGATCAAGCTATTTTGGACCTGATAATGTGTAATGAGCAGATTTAATAAATGATCTCAGAGTAAAAGATCCCTTAGGAAATAGTGACCATATTGAATTTAGCACTCAATTTGTGAGAGAAACTTGGGTCGGAAACAACTGCACAAAACTTAAATAAAGGTAATTACAAAGGAATGAGGGCAGAGTTGGCTGGAGTGGACTGGGAAAGGAGGTTAGCAGAAAAGACAGTTGATGAACAATGGCAGGTGTTTAAGAAAATAGTTCATGACTCACACCAAACATATATCCCAGTGAGGAAGGAGGATTCAAGGAAGGGGATAAACCAACCATGATTAATCAAAGTAGTTAAGGACAGTATCAAATTGGAAGAAAAAACATACAATGTGGCAAAGTTTAGTGCTAAACCAGAGGACTGGGTAAATTTTAAAAACCAATGAAAGGTGACCAAAAAATAAACATGGAGAAAATAAACTTTGAGAGTAAACTAGCAAGTAATATAAAAACTGACAGTAAGAGCTTCTTTAAATATATATGAGGAACCAGGAAATGGCAGAGGTGTTCAATAAATACTTAGCATCAGTCTTCATGGCAGAAGGCACAAATAGCATTCCAAAAATGCTAAATAATCAAGGGGCAAAAGAGGGGGAGGAATTAAATGCAATGCCTATCACTAGAGAAAAAGTACTAGGAAAACTAATGGGGCTAAAGGCCGATAAGTCACCTGGACCTGATAGTTTGCATCCTAGGATATTAAAGGAAGTAGCTACACAGTGGATGCACTGGTAGTAATCTTCCAAGAATCCTTAGATTCCCAGAGGAGTGGAAAACTGCCAATGTAACAACCTTATTCACAAAGGGAGAGACACAAAAAACAGAAAACTATAGGCCAGTTATCTTAACATCTGTCATTGGGAAAATGTTAAGAATCTATTATAAGGGATGTAATAGCAGAGCATTTATAAATACATAATATAATCAAGCAGAGTCAGCATGGCTTCATGAAGGAGAAATCATGCCCGACAAATTTACTAGAATTCTTTGAGGTAACAAGCACGATAGATAAAGGGGAGCCAGTAAATGTAATATATTTGGATTTCCAAAATATGTTTGACAAGGTGCTGCAAATAAAGCTACTTAATAAGATAGGAGCCCATGGTGTTGTGGGGTAGTATATTAGCATGGATAGAGGATTGGCTAACTAATAGAAGACAGAGTTAAGATAAGGGGGGCATTTTTAGGATGACAACCTGTAACTAGCGGAATGCCACAGGAATCAGTGCTGGGGCCACGATTATTTACAATATATATTAATGGCTTGACTGAGGGAAGTGAATGTACTATCACCAAGTTTGCAGATGACACAAAAATAGGTGGGGAGGCAAGTGGTGAGGATGACAGTCTACAGTGGGGTATGGACAGGTAAAGCGGGTGGGCAAAAACTTGGCAGATGGAATGTAATGTGGAAACCGTGAGGTTAGACACTTTGGCAGGAAGAATAGAGGAGCTGAATATTATTTAAATGGAGAAAGACTGCAGAAAGCTGCAGCACAGAGGGATTTGGGGGTCCTCGTGCATGAATCACAAATAGCTAGCATACAAGTTCAGCAGATAACAGGGATGGGAAATGGAATGTTGGTCTTGCTAAAACTATACAAGGCATTAGTTAGACCACACCTGTGAAGAGTTTTGGTCCTCTGTCTAAGGAAAGATATACTGGCATCGGAGGCAGTCCAAAGAAGCTTCACTAGGTTGATCCTGCAACTGGTAAGAACAATTAACTCAACACAAGCAGAGGATTTAAGCCTGGGGTTTTTCTGTTCTTTGTGTGGCACAGTATCCATCCCAGTGAGATGAATTTACATACCTAAGGCAGGGAAAGGAGCATTGGCCCAACCTGCTCAGCTCAGTATTACACCAGATGAGATCGGCTACCTCAGCACAGGCCAGCGATGGAACATGGGTCCTTTATGGTGTGTTTGTGGTCAATGTCACATCACGCAAGATAAATTAAACAAATGCTGTGGATGAAATATGAGCCCTTCCTTCTTTTTTGTTCCTTTCAATTGACTGTACTTACAGTACACCAACTGATCAGACTCAGCACTTTACCTAGTTTTATCCACCACCACCACCCCCCCCAACCCCATTTGAGAAAAAAATGGACTTAACTTTCCAAGCTAAGCATTCAATAAGTATTTGGATGTTTACTAAGTAGGTAAGCTACATGTTCATTTTGCATGTCCATATAATTAGTGTGGAGAAGAGCAGGAACATGAGAATTTAATCTTAAACATCAAACTCAAGCTCAAATTCAATGGTGGCATTAACCCAATCTCTCTCCAAAAAGGACATATATCAACTGCTCCTAGTTCCTATTTTTCTATAGCTCTTAGGGCAAAAGGGATCAAAGGGTATGGGGAGAAAGCGGGAGCAGGCTATTGAGTTGGATGATCAGCCATGATCATTATGGATGGCGGAGCAAGCTCGAATGGCCTACTCCTGCTCCTAGTTTCTATGTTAACTGCAATCATAGAATTTACAGTGCAAGAAATAGCCCTTTGACCCATCATGCATGCGCATGCCATCTCTTCAGGTGGAGCTATCTACTCTCATCCTAATTCCTTTCTCTGTTTTCATATTTTTGTTCTTTCTTTTCAAATGCTTTACAAGGTCCTCTGTAAATGATGCTGCAATTTAATTATTAGCTGCTTGTGAAAGTGTTTCATGTTGTAATAATCTATTTTTTAAAAATTTCCAGCTTCCCTTTTCACTCTTCCACCGAAGGCTTTGAACCATTCTCAATATAATTCAACAGCCAGCCGAAATAACCCTTCAGCATCTCTTCATGATTGAATTAACTAAATAATTTAATGAGATAAATGACCAGATAATCTATTTTTGGTGATATGGATTGAGAAATAAATGTTGGCCAGGACACGGAGAATTCCCTTGCTCTTCTTTGACTAGTGCCAGAGGATCTTTTACCTACAGCCAAGAGGACACATAATGCCTTGGTTTAATGACACATCAAAAAGTCAGTGCGATATTTCTTCAGGGTTCCACAGAAAAGTCAGTCTACATTAAATGCTGTTCCCAATGATCATATATACATACGTTCACTTTATCTATACATTTCCTCAAAAAATTGAACTGAAGCACAACTTGTCTTTTACAAATTCATGCTGTTTCCGATTAAGGTGTGTATCTTTCAAGGTGTGTATAAATTTCCTTGTGTGTTATGGACTGTAGACACTCACCCACAATAGAAAATTAGATTAAGTGGTCAATGGCTTGCAGGATTATTCTTTCTCCCATTTTTTAATAGGGCTCTAACATTTGCCATCCTCCAGCTCTTTAAATCACTTCAGATTTTTAGTGACTGCCATTAGCACCCCCTACCACCAAAAATCTTTGGACATTTACTTTTTAATCCTTTTTTTAAATACACATGAGCTGCTACTAGGTCTTCCCAAAATAGCTGCAGCTAGTTTAAGATTAATTTCCAATAGTTTAACAAACCTTTCTTCTACAAAGGCGAATTGTTGAAGAATTAACTTTTATTTCTATTAACCTTAAGGAAATAATTTTGGTATTCTTCGCTTAAATAAGAATAAAGTACAAATATATTTAAATTACTCTTTAGTGTCCATAGTTAACATTTCACAGAATATCACTACCACTTACCTTCATATGGTGTGTCAGGAGGCCCTGCAATCTCTCCCCTCAATTCTGTGAAGTTTTCATCTACGAGTTCTACTTTTATTTGATTCTTGCTGGTCTTAAAAAGAAAAAAAAAAGCACAGGATAAGTTCTAAAATATTACAGTAATAGTTATATTTTATGATTTTTTTCATCTCTATTCATACTGCTATCACATTGGTCAGAGCATGCTAGCTGCAGACAGCTCATGCTAACATAACCTAACTATTCATAAATCAAAATGAAATGCAACATGATTTCAGAAACTATAGCCAACTGAAGAGTACTGCAGTGGGTTTCTCAGACTTACTGTTGGGTAACATTAAAATAAGGTTTCACTGTTTTAGGATGGAAATTTACTCTGAAATATTCAAGAAGTAACTTTAAAAAACATACTTGGGGGTTGCATTGCTTTGGCATTAATGTTGGCCAGAGGTTTTGTGGAGACTTGGATTACATTAAATTGAGCTAAAAAAATTACTCAGTGCATTAGAAAAACAGTAAAAAGAGTACAAAATCTCACACACACACACACACACACACACTTCTGTCTCTACATAACTTTTCCTTTGAATGTAAATTTTCCATTGTATTACTAGGTTTTTAACGTCACATCTTCTAACAATAACATTTTCATCCCACTAATTTTATTAGTGATATAAACACATTGCTTGGCATCTCCCAGCTAGGTGCAAGATTTCACCTATTCTTTTGAATGGTTCATTCAACATATGCAAATGTACACTTTACCTTTTAACTTCCTTACTGTTTCCTCAATTAACATCTCAAAACTATGCATCAAAGCACCCAGACTAGCTGGTTTTAGTCCAATTAAGACACGCATACAGACACTACTAAACTCTATTTTTAAAAAATAATTTCCAATAACATTATAAGCATTAATCTCTTCATGACATTTTTTTTTATTCATTCATGGGATGTGGGCTTTGCTGGCTGGGCCAGCATTTATTGCCCATCCCTCGTTGCCCTTGAGAAGGTGGCGGTGAGCTGCCTTCTTGAACCGCGGCAGTCCATGCTCCTTATTGAAAAATGAACCATCCCCCTCCTTATCGAAAAATGAAACGTCATAATTCCAAAAGACGGCTTAATTTTTTATTAACCCATCTTACACTATCTCCTATGCTTATCTATATACTTGTGCTATTACATTACCAGATACATGCATTAACAAAACTATACATGCACACACAGATTCCAGTTCAGTGTCCAGGTTTTAAAATGTTCAATTTTTCCTTTAAGCTTCAAACTCTTGATAATGCATTTGCAATCAGATTCTTGCATCCAGCGACATTATCGATAGATAAAATGATTGCAGTAATAAACTCCAGCTAAATAGCCTTACACTTTTGTCTCGAAATTTGTCCAGAAATTTTAAAGGATTGCAGTCTGTATAAACAATTGTTTCTGACAAGTTGTTTGTCACATAAATGTCAAAATGCTGCAATGCCAACACCAAGCCCAACATCTCCTTTTAAATTGTTGAATATCTTCTCTGTTGTGCAGTTAAATTCCATGAAAACTACCCTATTGGATTTTCAATTCCAGTGTCATCTTCTTGTAACAGTACAGCCCCAATGCTTATATCACTTGCATCAACGGCCAACTTAAGTTGCTTGGCATAGTTGGGTACTGCCAAAACTGGTGTCGTAGTTAGTATAGTTTTCAAACTATCAAATGCCTTCTGACATGCTTATGTCCATCGAAGCTTCTTTTTTAATAGTTCAGCCAGTGAAGCAACAACACAGCTAAATTTTGGTACAAATTTCCGGTAAAACTCACTCATGCCCAGAAATTTTAAAACCTCTCGTTGCATTGTAGGCACTGGGAAATCCACAATAACCTTGACTTTCAAATCTCTTGGAACCACCTTACCATGTCCAATGGTATGGCCTAGATATTCACTCTTAGCCAAGTTCACCACCAAATTAGTTCTTGTAATCAAGAAAATAATTCCTCCAGATGCTGTAAATGTTCATCCCACATCTGAATGAAAACTATCAGATCATCAACATAAACAGCACAATTGCTTAGACCTGCAATTCCTTTGTCAGTCTTTGACGTGTCGCAGATGCATTCTTTATACCAAATGTATGACTTTAAAATGATATAGTCCATCTGGTGCCACAAAAGTCAATATCTCCCTTGCTCTCTCCGACAACGATACCTACCTGTTAGCAAGTCAAGCTTTGTGATAAATTTCGATTGTCCCACTTTCTCAATGCAATCTTCCGACTGTGGTATAGGATACAAATCCGCTTTTGTCACTGCATTCAATAGTCTACACGCAGTCTTTGTGTTCCATCTGGTTTCGGTATCAGCACAATAGACAAACTCCAGTTACTGTACCAGTTACTGCAACCATACTCAATGATACCATTTTGAAACAAGAAGTCAATTTCTTTTTGTACTTGTGATAACTTTGCCGGATTTACTCTATGAGGATATTGCCTCAACGAAGATGAAACTGTTACAGGCACATCAAGTATAGTTAAATCTGTCTTCCCCAACTTATTCCCACAAATAGGTTTGTGCGATTGCATAGCTTTTCCAAATCACTTTGACACTTGTGTGAAAGGTAACTCAATATTACATTTAAGTTTTCAAGTAACCCCTCATTACCTAATTTAATTAAAGGAAAATCAATTTCAGAGTCTTGCATTTCTACCTCTTTCTCATTATCTACCAACACTAACACCCCCTTTTGGTCCTCTTCTCTGTAAAAGTACTTTTAAAGCATATTTACATTACACCCTCTGCTTCTTCCTTCTATCTGGAGTATTTATTAAATAATTTACTTCACTCAAATTCTTTTCAATCGTGCAAGGCCCACTAAACCTTTTCCACTACTCCAACAATAACTTCACTTGTTTTCCACTTACTCTTTAAATTTACCTTCCACAATGGAATAGGTTTATCATTAACAAAACAAAAACAGAATTACCTGGAAAAACTCAGCAGGTCTGGCAGCATCGGCGGAGAATGAATCTCACTTATTATCAGCTGTTCCTGCAATACTCCTTCTGAACAATAAGTATCACTATCCCACAACATTAAGGATTGACTAGCCCGTGTCTCAAAATTTTAACATCTTTACCTACTCCACCCTATACGCATGGAATGACTTCCCCTTCACATACAAAAGCTTTGAACATTTCTGCAACTAGCACCTCAGAATTCTCTTGCTAAATAGTGAACACATTCCCACTTCTTTACCTTTCACTGATTCTCCCTGGTTTACTTGTACACAAACTACTGGTTTCTCCTGTGCCTGAACCTCAAAACCCACAGTACATTTACCACAGAACTTTTCTGCACCCCAATAATTCCAACAGATTTTCCCTTCAATTTCCAACACACTGACTTTGTGTGCCCCACTTTATTACAGTGAAAACTCCTCAACTCTTGAATGTCACTTCTACCCTCAGCACTTTGCCTTTTATTCTGAAAAAAAAACTCATTGGGAATTTCCAATTACTACTCCTTTTCCCTGACAACCTACCTTCCTTTCACCTTCCTGGATTTAAAAGGGTGATGAAAAAAAGGTTTAGCTCTATGCACTAACTCAATCATCAACTATCTCTGCTGCTTGCCTTACAGACTCAACCCTCCAAATGAGTTCTCACTTCTGAAGGGATTGAGTGTTTAAATTCTTCCAAAAGAATTACTTCTCTAAGAGCTGCATATGTTGTCTCTATTTTTAATGTCCGTATCCACCAGTCAAAATTACTTTGTCTTACTCTCTCAAACTCAATATAAGTTTTCCCAGGCTGTTTTCTCACATTCCTAAATTTCTGTCTATATGATTCAGGAACCAACTCACATGCACTCAAAATAGCCCCTTTCACCACGTCATAATTCACCAATACCACTTCAGACAGAGAAGTATATACCTCATTCGCTCTACCCACCAACTTAGACTGTAACAAGAATGTCCAGTTTTCCTGCGGCCATTTCATTTGTTTAGCTATCTTCTCAAGTGAAATAAAGAACGCTTCAATATCTTTTTCCTCAAACTTTGGAAGAGCTGGTAAAATGTTAAAATCTCCCCGCTGGGCTCTACACTGGAGATAAGCCCTTCCTCACCTATCTATGGGCGGAGCCAGGGGAGATCGGTAGAGTGTTGAACAAACACTTCACAATCGTCTTCACCCAAGAGAATGAGGATGAAGGTATGGAACTCGGGGAGAAAGACTGCGACGTTCTTGAGCAAATTGATATTAGAGGTGTTGGCAGGCTTAAAAGTGGACAAATCTCCAGGTCCGGATGATTTGTGTCCCAGACTGTTGAGGGAGGCAAAGGAGGAGATCGCAGGGGCTCTGACCCAAATTTTTAATTCCCCTCTGGCCATAGGGGAGGCGCCAGAGGACTGGAAAACAGTTAATATGGTTCCGCTATTTAAGAAGGGTTGTAGAGATAAGCCAGGGAACTACAGACCAGTGTCTCTCACATCAGTGGTAGGGAAACTAGTGGAGAAAATTCTGAAGGACAGAATCTATCTCCACTTGGAAAGGCAAGGTTTGATCAGGGATAGTCAGCATGGCTTTGTCAGAAGGAGGTCATGTCTAACAAATTTGATTGAATTTTTTGAGAAGGTGACCAGGTGTGTAGATGACGGTAGTGCAGTTGATGTGGTTTATATGGATTTCAGCAAAGCCTTTGACATGGTCCCACATGGGAGACTTATAAAGAAGGAAAATGCACATGGGATACAGTGTAATTTGATGAGGTGGATTCAAAATTGGCTTAGTTGTAGGAGACAGAGGGTGATGACAGAAGGCTGCTTTAGTGACTAGAAGCTCATGTCCAGTGGTGTACCCTATTATTCATCATTTATATAAACGTCATGGATGACTATGTGGGGGGGTAGGATTACTAAGTTTGCAGATGACACAAAGATTGGCTGGGTGGTTAACAGTGAGGTTGAGTGTCTTGGGCTACAGGAAGATATAGACGGGATGGTCAAATGGGCAGATAAGTAAGTGACAGATGGAATTTAACCCTGAAAGGTGTGAGGTGATAAACTTTGGAAGGAGTAACTTGACATGGAAGTATTCAATGAACGGCATGACACTAGGAAGTTCTGAGGAACAAAGGGACCTTGGCGTGTGTGTCCATAGATCTCTGAAGCCAGAGGGGCATGTTAGTGGGGTGGTGAAAAATGCATACGGGACATTTGCCTTTATCAATCGAGGCATAGATTACAAAAGTAGGGAGGTCATGTTGGAGTTGTATAGAACCTTGGTGATGCCATAGCTGGAGTACTGTGTGCAGTTCTGGTCACCACATAATAGGAAGGATGTGATTGCACTGGAGGAGGTGCAGAGGAGATTCACCAGGATGTTGCCCGGGATGAAACATTTAAGTTATGAAGAGAGGTTGGATAGACTTTGGTTGTTTTTGTTGGAGCAGAGAAGACTGAGGGGCGACCTGATCGAGATGTATAAGATTATGAGGGGCAT
The DNA here is from genome assembly GCF_017639515.1 of Carcharodon carcharias. Taxonomy (NCBI): domain Eukaryota; kingdom Metazoa; phylum Chordata; class Chondrichthyes; order Lamniformes; family Lamnidae; genus Carcharodon; species Carcharodon carcharias. Next base: position 138,447,308 of record NC_054467.1, on the reverse strand, counting down.
GGACAGGATAGATAGGGAACAGCTGTTCCCCTTAGTTGAAGGGTCAGTCAGGAGGGGACACAAGTTCATGGTGAGGAGCAGTAGGTTTAGGGGGAATGTGAGGTAAAACTTTTTTACCCAGAGGGTGGTGACGGTCTGGAATGCGCTGCCTGGGAGGGTGGAGGAGGCAGGTTGCCTCACATCCTTTAAAAAGTACCTGGATGGGCACTTGGTATGTCATAACATTCAAGGCTATGGACCAAGTGCTGGTAAATGGGATTAGGTAGGTAGGTCAGGTGTTTCTCACGTGTCGGTGCAGACTCGATGGGCCAAAAGGCCTCTTCTGCACTGTGATTTTCTGTGATCCTGGCATCTCTTTTTTTAACTGCCAACATTTTCAGTTGGAATTCTCTCCCTCCTTTTCTGTTTCCTCCTTCTCTATCTTCACAATTTCTAACTCCCTTTCCCATTTTCTTTCTTTTACCTGCCTTTCTGCCTGTTCCCTTTGGAATGCCCTGTCTCTTTCCTTTGCTTCCAGTTCAATCATTTTCATATGCAACTAGAATTGAGCCCATTCCAACGACCCACCCCTTGGAAAGCTCTGTCTCTCAGGTATCCCTTCCAATTTCAAATATTGTGCTATCACTTCAATTATGTCTGATACCTCCACAGGTAACCCCAATTGTAATCTATTCACCAACTCTGTTAACTGACTCCTGGATACTTTTTTGTAACTTAAAGTTATATCTTCTACTTCCAAAAATTATTTAGCCATGGATACAGCCATTTCTGCAGCCTCACCACTTCAAAAATACCTCACTCCCACTCCTGAACTCAAAGTGCTTCTCATACTCAAGATTTACCAATCAAGGAATTTCGAATATATCCCACCAAGAGCCCCCAATTATAACAGCACAGCCAATGGTAAAGGTTTAATTGTTCAAATCCCAGAAGGAAACTTGAAACAACTGTCATAATCCATTTTTTCAATTTGTATGTTTCAAGATCCAGGCTTTGAATTCAGCAGTAATCAAACCGAGTCTCGAGGTTTTTTTTTTATAAAACTAAATTATACATTTATTATTACAAGAAAAATTGTCAGCTCATACATCTCTACAAAATTACTACTATAATAACTGCAAAAACCCCCTAATTAATCTGACACTCAGTTAAACCCCTGTTAAGGCAACACAGTAAAACTCAGATACAAAAAGACCCCAGGCAAAGCACATTTGACTGTACAAATTCAAAATGAGGTTCTTTGCAGATACAGTTGCAGGCATACAGGCTGGTTAGATCTTAAATGCCTCTACCCTACACACACAAACTCCTTTCTGTTTATACATAACTTTTCCTTTGAATGTAAATTTTCCATTGTATTACTAGGTTTTTAACGTCACATGTTCTAACAATAACATTTTCATCCCACTAATTTTATTAGTGATATAAACACGTTGCTTGGCATCTCCCAACTAGGTGCAAGATTTCACCCGTTCTTTTGAATGGTTTACTCAACAAATGCAAATGTACACTTTGCCTTTTAACTTCCTTACTGTTTCCTCAATTAATATCTCAAAACTACTATGCATCAAAGCACCCAGACTAGCTGGCTTTAATCCAATTGATGCACGCATGCACACCTAAAGTCTATTTTAAAAAAATAATTTCCAGTAACATTATAAACATTAATCTCCTCATGACAGGACAGGGAAACAGTACATCTGATCTTCCAGCAATTTATTAAGCCATTAAAAACCTTCTGAAAGGTTGTAGAAAACAGGTAGACTGCTTTCGATGATTGGTTAGTTTTAGAGTGCATCCATGTGACATTGATGGAAATTGTGGCAAACTATCAAGTTCACCTCGGACTTGGAGGCCTCACTTGCATTGCCATCTGGAAAACTAAACTGGACTCTCAAGGATAAAGTTGGTTGCGTGCACATTGTGATGTCACAAATAGCTAGGTTAATTTTGGGGAATTCAAATTGTTCTTAACAGGAGGCAGGGAAATGAACAGGACAGCAACATTCAGGATTCATAAAGATAGTTGCTCACTCGCCCTGTGAGCAAAGGTCTTTGATTTAAATCTGAAACTGCCAGGTACTATTTAGGCAATCCGGTCTGCAGATCAACTCCCATCTGCCACTAGTTCTCTTTCCACACTTCCTTTAACATTGTGACAAGGCAAAGTAATAATGCTGAAGATGGCATATGAATGCAGTTTAAAACAAAAATGGGGGAAAATGAAATTATGGGGCTCTTGTTTAAGGTTTTTTTCAAATATATTTTGCATAGGGTTCATCTAACACATGTTGTTGAAAATATCAAATCACAGCTAAGAAAACCCGCCATTGTTCTGCTGATTATTCTGACCTTGAGGATAACCTCATCTCTTCTGAAGAGATGGCAAGCACTTGCCAATTTATGGAAACTTCAAACATCAATTAGCCACTAACGGACCTGATGTGCTTAATCGACCACTTCCAACAGGGTTTACCTGAGAGGTATTAAAACAACAGGCCAGGTTAGCAACTAAACATCACAATTGTGTTCCACCCACCTTAAGCAATGCCGGGGAGATCAGTTAATAATGATGCCCTCAGTCAATTATAGATAGTGTTAAAATATTTTTTTAAAAATCTTGTTACGTATTGAATGTTACTACACAAGAACAGGTAAACTGTGTCCTTGAATTGCATTTTAAGCAACAAGATGAAGGAAATTGTGGAATATAGCTGAAATTTTTAACTAAATGCTTGAGCTAACCTGCAGCTTAGATAAACTGAAAAATAAATCAGTTTGGTTTGCAAATGTGAATTTAGCGTTTTTTTCTTGTGAATTCCAGAAACACTGAAGTACCAGCAACAATTTTTGAATGAAATAGATCTATACAAACTATACAAGTTGTCAGAATAACTACTTTAAAAGACAGAAAATAAATTGGGGCCCTGAAAATAATTGGGACTCCAAAATTATAGGAATTAGAATTCATGCAACAGGCTACATTTGAAAACACCAATGCATCAAATTCAGTAAACAGGCAGATAACAGCATTCAATGCAACAGCAGAAAATGCTGGAAAAACTGAGCAGGTCTAGCAGCATCTGTAGCGAAACAGAGTTAAACTTTGAGTATGTACGGTCCTATCACAGGCCTTCTATCCAGCTCGACCTGCTCCATCCCCCCTTAAACAGTATGAATTTAATCACATTTCTACTTCTCTTTAGCTCTGAAGAAGAGTCATATGGACTCGAAACGTTAACTCTGTTTCTCTCTCCACAGATGCTGCTAGACCTGCTGAGTTTTTCCAGCCTTTGCTGTTGTTGCTTCAGATTTCCACCATCCGCAGTATTTTTGCTTTTATCTTAGTGTTCAACACAACAGCTACAGTTTAGTTACTATACAATAATAGTTGCCAAAAAAATTAGTTCCAAGATATCAGACTGTAACATAACGTTTCTTTAAGAAGTTTATCTTCCAACAGTTTATCTATCATACAACTTACTTACACTTCCATAGGTATTCTCACAAAAAGGTTGGAATACTTTACATGATGACAAACCTCAAGCAGGAGGGAGATGGGGAAATTGGAGGGGCAAAAACAGTGTTGAACAGAAGGATTTTTAAAACCACTTAAAAGTAGGGAGAAGGGTGGCAAAGTGAATATGCTGAAGGAGAGAGCAACAGAAAGTGGTGGCAAAGCAGCTATTGGACAGGTAAGCAAGCATTGAGGCAGCGGAGGTGCATACAACTGGCAAGGATAAAAATCTTGAATTCATCTCCATGAGCGTGAGGACCCAAGGATGAGGAATATAGGAAAAATGAACAAGAATATGGCCTGCAACACTCTGGATGAGCTGATGTTTAAGCAGGTTGGAAACAGAGAACATTACAAAAATCCAACCATAGTCACTTCTAATATGCTGCTAGCTGGTCAGTATGGTAGTGTACAAATTAGTTTTGCAATATGAAATGGAATTTGTTCATCATTTTCTTGTTAAAACTTTACCGTAAATTCTGGGCAGCAAATGCATCGTTACCATACGCAAAAGAGAATATAGTCTACACACGTTTCTGGAAAAAACTATGACTTTAGAAGTAAAATAAAAGGTACGGTGCAGTACTTTCAAACAGCATTTCCTTTTCATCTGTTGACTCTCAACAGAATCTAAACTTTCGGCAACGGTTTTCCCTATGAACATGAGACCACTAGTGTGCAAAGATGAGAAATAGTAAAAGATAAGAAGTCACTTGTGGGATTGATATATAGGTCCCCTAACAGTAACCACACTGTAGGACGAGGTATATAGGAAGAAATAATGGGGGCTAGTGAGGAAAGTAGAGCGACAATCATGGCCAGTTTTATTTTACATATAGATTGGACAAACCAGATTGCCAAGCATAGCCTGGAACACGAGCTCATAGAGAGTCTTCAGGATGGTTTCTTACAGCAGCGTGTTCCACAGCCAACCAGAGGGCAAGCTATTCTAGATCTGGTAATGAGACAGAATTAATTATCTCATAATGAAGGCACCCCTTGGTAGCTGTGATCACAATATAATATGATTGAATTTCACATTCAGTTGAGGGAGAGAGGAGTGGATCTGAGACTAGTGTTTTAAACTTAAGGGTAATTATGAAGGCAAGATGACAGAGCTGGCTAAAGTGAACTGGAAAATTAGGTTAAGCGATGGTCAGTAGAGATGCAATGACAGATATTTGAAGAGATATTTCAGAATGCTCAGAAAGACACATGTCAGTGAGAAAGAAAGGTCTAAGAGAAAGACACTCTGTCTGTCTGTGGCTACTGAAGTTAAAGAAAGTATCAAATTGAAAATGAAGGTGTATAATTCCACAAAGATGAATGGCAGGTCAGAAGATTGGACAGAATATATAGAACAGCAAAGAATGACTAAAAAATTAATATGGAGAGAGAAATTAAGAGTATGAGGGAAAGCTAGCTAGAAATATAAATACAGATAGCAAGAATTTCTACAGGTATCTTAAAAGGAAGAGAGCATGTAAAGTGAGCCTTGGTCCTGCAGAGAGTGAGAATGGGGAATAGTGGAAAATAAAGAAATGGCAGATGAATTGAACAGATATTTTGCATCTGTCTTCACTGGAGAGGATACAAATAACATGCCAGAAACAACTGTGAATCAAGAGGTGAAAGGGAGGGAGGAACTTAAAACAATTACACTCACCAGGTATGGAGAAAATTATTAGAACTAAAAGCTGACAAGTCCCCAGTCCTGATGGGCTTCATCCTAAGGTCTTAAAAGAAGTAACTGCTGAGATAATGGATGCATTGGTTTTAATTTTCCAGAATTCCCCAGATTCTAGAAAGGTCCCATCAGATCAGAAAATAGCGAATGTGACTCCACTATTCAAGTAAAGGGGGAGACAAAGCTGGAAATTACAGGTCACTTAGCTTAACATCTGTCATAGGGAAATGACTGGAATCTATTATTAAGTAGATTATGGCAAAGTCTCAATGGGATCAAGCAGAGTCAACATAGTTTATGAAAGGGAAATCGTGTTTGATTAATTAATTGGAGATTCTTGAGGAAGTAACAAGCAACGTGGAAAAAGGGAAACCTTAGATTTTCAGAAGGCATCTGACAAGGTACCACATCAAAGGTTATTATGCAAATAAGTGCTCCTGGTGTAAGGGGTAACATATTAGTGTGGATTGAGGATTGGTTAGCTAACAGGAAGCAGAGTAGGGATAAATGGGTCTTTTTTGAGTTGGCAAGATGTGACGAGTGGAGTGCCACAGGGATCAGTGCTGGGCCTCAACTATTTACAATTTATATCAATGACTTGGATGAAGGGACCGAAGGTATGGTTGCTAAATTTGCTGATGACACAAAGATGGGTAGGAAAGTAAGTTGCGAAGACGAAGGAGTCTGCAAAGGGACATAGATAGGTTAAGTGAGCGGGCAAAAATTTGGCAGATTGCGTTAAATGTGGGAAAATGTGAACTTGCCCACTTTGACCGAAAAACAGAAAAAGGAACATATGGTTTAAATGGAGAAAGACTGCAGAACTATACAGTACAGAGGGATCTGGGTACCCTGGTCCACAGGTCAGGAAAAGTTAGTTTGCAAGTGCAGCAAGTGATTAGGAAGTCAAATGGAATGTTGTAATTTATTGCAATGGGAATGTAAAAGTAGGGGAGGTTTGCTACAGTTTACAGGGCATTGGTGAAACTACATCTACAGTACTGTGTACAGTTTTGGTCTCTTTATTTAAGAGAGCATATAAATGTGCTAGAAGTAGTTCAAAGAAGATTCACGCGACTGATGCCTCAGATTGGGGGGTTATCTTACGAGGACAGGCTGGGCCTATATCGATCGAAGTTGAGGGACACAGTTTAAAAATAAGGGGTCTCCCATTTGACAGCATGCATCTGTCCACGACGGTATTGAGAGAAGTGACCAGAGTTCTTGTGGAGACAAACTCCTGTCTTCAAACTGAGGACAATCTCCATTCTGTTGTGTGGCGCTACCACCATGTTAAATGGGATAGACTCAGAACAGGTCTAGCAACTCAAACCTGGGCATCCATGAGATACTGCAGGCTAATGGCAGCAGCAGAATTGTATTCAACCACTATCTGTAACCTCATATCCCAGCATATCCACAGTCTACCACTACCATCAGTCAAGGGGACCAACCCAGGTTCAATGAGAAGTGCAAGAGAGCATGGCAAGAGCAGCATCAGGCATGCCTAAAAATGAGATGCTAACCTGGTGAAGCTACAACGCAGGACGATATGCATGCTAAATAGCAGAAGCAACATGCTAATGAAGAGCTAAGTGATCCCACATCCAACCGATCAGAATAAAGCTGTGCAGCCCTGCCATCTCCAGCCTTGAATGATGGTGGACAATTAAACAATTCATTGGAGGTGAAGATTCCACCAAAATCTCCATCCTCAATGATGGGGGAGCCCAGCACTTCAATGCAAAAGACAAGGCTGAAGCATTTGCAACCAACTTTCGCCAAAGTACCATGGATGATCCATCTAAGCTTTCTCCCAAGTTTCCCACAGATGATATCAAAAGGTGATTGAAGGCGCTGGATACAGCCAAGGCTATGGGCCCTGACAACATCCAAACTGTCGTTGTGAAGACTTGTGCTCCAGAACTAGCCGCTGTTTCAGTACAGCTACAACACTGGCACCTACCCAGCAATGAGGAAAATTGTCCAGGTGTACATCCTGCCCTCAGAAACAAGACAAATCCAATCAGGCCAATTGCCACCATCAGGCTACTCTCAATCATCAACAAAAACAAATGGAAGGCGTCACTGAGTGTGCTGTCAAGCAACACTTACTCAGCAATAACCAGTTCAACAATGCTCAGTTTAGGCTCCACCAAGGCCATTCAACTCCAGACCTCATTACAGTCCTGGTCTAAACATGGACAAAAGGGCTGAATTGCAAAGGTACGAGTGATGGCCCTGGAGATTAAGGCAGTATTTGATCAAATGTGGCATCAAGAAGCCCTAGCAAAATTGAAGTCAATGGGAATTGGGGGAAAAACTCTCCACAGGCTGAAGTTGCACCCACATGGTATGACATAAGGGAGGCGGTGGCATAGTGGTATTGTCACTGGGCTGGTAATCCAGAGACCCGGGTATGAATCCCACCACAGCAGATGGTGGAATTTGAATTTAATAAAACATCTGGAATTAAGAGTCTAATGATGACCATGAAATCATTGTCGATTGTCATAAAAACCCATCTAGTTCACTAATGTTCTTTAGGGGAGGAAACCTGCCATCCTCAACTGGTCTGGCCTACATATGACTCCAGACCCACAGCAAGATGGTTGACTCTCAAAAATGTCCCCTGAACAAGGGATGGGTAATAAATGCTGGCCTAGTCAGTGACGCTCACATCCCACGAGCAAATAAAAACCTAAAAAGATGGTTGTGCTTGTTGAAGTCAATCATCTCAGTCCCAGTGCAGGAGTTCCTCCAGGATAGTATCTTAGGTTCAATCATCTTCAGCTGGTAACCTTCCCTCTATTCTAAAGGTCAGAAGATGGATGTTCACTGATTGTACAATGTTCACTACCATTCTCAATTCCTCAGATACTGAAGCAGTCTGTGCCTGCATATAGCAAGACCTGGACAACATTCCAGCATGGACTGATAAGTGGCAAATGACATTCGCACCACACAAGTGGCGGGCAATGACCATCTCCAAAAAAAGAGAAAAACCAGCCATCGCTGAATTCCCCACCATCAACATTCTGGGATATTACCATTGACCAGAAGCTTAACTGGACCAGCCACATAAATCCTGTGACTACAAGAGCAGGTTGGAGGCTGGGAATTCTGTGGAATACTTTTGCCTGAATGAGTGCAGCTCCAACAATACTCAAGACACAATCTAGGACAAAGCAGCCCTCTTGATCATTACCCCATCAACTACCATAAAGATTCACTCACAGTGGCAGCAGTGTGTACCATCTACAAATTGCACTGCAGAAACCCACCAAGGCTCCTTCGACTTCCAAACCCATGACCACTACCATCTTGAAGGACAAGATACATGGGAACACCACCAGCTACAAGTTCCTCTCCAAGCCACACATGATCCTGGCTTGGAACTATATCACCATTCAAACATCACATAGGCTGCAGCAGTTCAAGAAGGCAACTCGCCACTTCCTTCTCAAGGGCACTTAGGTAATAAATGGCTGGCCTTGCCAGTAATGTGCATGTCCCAAGGATGAATAGAAAAAGGAATATCTCATCAGATCATAAGGAATGTACTTAGAACAAAGTGTCAAGAGATTAAAATCCCACTGTGCAAAATAACTGTCAAATGTTTTATTAATAAACATAACTGTAGATACTTGACCACTTTTATCAATAATGTATACAATTTATCAATTTAAGTGCACAAACTACTATTCAGATCATACAAACAATCATAAGAACAAGGAGCAGTGGGCCATTCAGCCCCTCGAGCTTGCTCCGCCATTTAATAAGATCATAGCTGATCTGATAGGAACCTGAAACCTGCATCCCACCTACCCCGATAACCTGTCACCCCCTTGCTTACCAAGAATCTATCCACCTCTGCCTTAAAATATTCAAAGATTCTGCTGCCACCACCTTTTCATATGAAAAGCCTCCACATCACACCGCTGGAGAAATGTTTCAAAGCACTAGATATACAATAAATGATGTTAGTTGTGTGCTGTGCTTCTTTTGACGTAGGCAATGCCAAACCTGTGCACCTATGGTAAAGGTACTCCCAGAAACTATTCACAAGATAGGGACTGTGCATCCTTGAAGTGCAAATTGTCCAAAACTCAAAGTACAACTCTTTAGAGTGAATGCTTGGTTTTAACAGACAAAAAATAATAAAAGTGTTAGTGCCTGGCTCACTCACTTAGCACTCTTAATTTCAAGTCATAAAGTTTGAGTGCAAGCCCCATCCACAGCATGGGGACATAATGTGCAGAAATTCAACACAATACTGAGGGATGCTGTATCGTCTGAGGTACCACCTTTCAACTGAGGTCCTGTCTGGCTGTTCAGGTGAACATCAGGTAGTTACTTCCAACATTCTGTCCAACATTGCTATCTCAGCAAACATCACTAAAACGCAGTTTAAGCACCTACCTATTTGTATGCTGTTTGTGGGACCTTGTCGCGCACAACTGGTAAACATATTTCAAAAGTAATTAAGTTGGGAAACACTTTAGAATTTCCTGAAGTTGTAACAGTGCAAATAAATGAAGCTCATGTTTTCTTTTAAGAATATATGCTTATAATGATGTGTAATGCTAAGTGGTGATACAAGCAGAGCATAAATCATAAAACTACAAAAGATTCTATGTAGCATACTAAGTATTAGTGCTCCAAAAAGATAAATAGATCAATGTAACCAATGTTTTATAAATTGCTTACGATGAGAAACTGCTATATTTAGAAAGTAGTGTCAGTTGGAGCCTAAATATATGCAGAGGCAACTAAATTTTTAACTTGATTCAGAATGTCTACTGCAGTGTTTCAAATTCATAACTATCATAACTTTATACTGCAACATTACTTAATGCGGTCCAATTGTATTAGTGTTCTCTTTTCTATTAGAAAAGTTAGATATGGAGGAAATGTAATAATCCGAAAAACATGCGAACATAGCAAAATAATCAAATGTCAATTGTGAAACCAGATATCACCCAACCATACGATGTCATCTGATACTATTACAGTTCTAAACAAAGGAAAGTCTAAGAATGAACATCAGCAGAAAGACAAATAAGTTAAATAAAATTACACATCCCAATCCCACGCAACGCAGGAGCTCCACCACACAAAACGTGCCCATTTACCAAATCAATCAATGTGGAAGTGTCTCGTACGGTGGTGGAAGACTGTTACACGCCTACAACCCTAGCAACAACCTGAGTTCTCAAGGCATCACCCAGACCTCCCGAAATCCGGCATTTCAACCGCAATTCACTTCAACCAGGCCATCCGCACGGCGCTGTTAAACGGCAAATTCGACGTTTGGAGCATATTTTTTAAAATGACCTGTGATGAGCCGCGCAACCGCTCCCCGGACTTTCCCGAAATCGCCTCTGGCGCCTGTCCATCACCATGAAACTCCCCATATTCTCCTCTCCCCTGTTGGAGGCCAATCAACCAAGGGAAGAAGGTATAAATGGATTAGAGGAGGGAAGGTTGGGGGCCAGTCTCACCTCTTCGCTCTTCAAGACCTCCTTGAACTCTCGTTTAATTCGCTGCACTGCGATATTGGCCATTTCGCGACGCGCTGCTCGGCCTCGGCTCAACCTTCCTTACAACATCAGACTATCAGCACGGCCAAAATGGCGGCGCTTCCGCGCAGGCGCACTCTTGCAGCTCTGTCAGGCGAATGGGGTCGGCGAGAAGCGCGAGCGAGCGGGTGGTGGTGCCGGGCTCGCGACTCAGTCGCTGACTGGCAAATGTTGCAGCAGTACAAACCTGCTCGGCTGTAATCTTCATTCAGTACACTTAGGCCGCCAGTACTACCGCCCCGTGTACACCTGGACAGGGCCAAACCTTCAGCCCTCACCCGTGTCAAATGACATCCACTGCAAGTCCACCTGTCATAATACTCACCCACTTATTCCCCCGCCCCCCCCCCTCCCCTCCCCTCCCCTCCCGTTGCCGACCTGTTGATGTATTATTGCGGCTCACTGAGGAGGATATGTTACGTATCGTGGGTGCCATACGTATCTGACGGTAGCCATTGCTTGCGTCCATCTTTGCACCCCCAAACCCTCGCTCGAGGGTGTTCGTGAAAAGAATGTAGTTTGTGAATCATGACGCTCTGCTCGGAAGTACTATCAACCCATCTCGATCCCTTCCTTCATCGCTTATTCTAAATTGTTCACAGTCTAATTGGTGGGATAAATTCGTTCCCAGGTGTAGAGTTATTGATCCTAAAATAACGTTCCGGTAGAATTGCATGTGCAACCATGCCCTATGTTGAATTGGACAACAGAACCAATTAAAGTGACCTTTCTTCTACTTCGGCCTCTTCTTCTGACTGGTCAGCCTGATATTCATTTGCCATCTGAACTTTTCTGGTTTTGATTTTAACATGGGACCCAGTGGTCATTTAAAAATAGGAAACGTGACAAACATGCCACTTTACTGTTTGTAATGTGTATAGATGTTACAGCATTTGCAGAATTATTTAGGGAAAAATAATATATTATATAATTTTATAAAATAAACGGATTTTTAATGGAGCATTTGATGTCATTTTATTGATAGAAATCATAAAATTGCTCTTAAAATAGTAATAAGAATGTTTTGTTTTGCAATCCTCTTAAAAGTCGGGATAGTAGGTCACATCTTTATTGCTGTGTTCCTCTTTAGCTGTCTCTGGCAGAGTATAGTTATAACAGTATTTTATACTTATAAAGAACTAAGTTCTAATTGTAATGTGAGTATATATCCTGGGGTCCCACATTCACTGCTACACTGCAGTTATGTGCTGCATAACTCCATCAGCTACATGGACAACTGAAAGAAATACACTCAAAGAAGATCCACCTTTTTAAGTCTGAAGTGTGATTGTATGGGAACCAGAAGACATAATATGGTGGCTGTGGAGTGTCTGTGAGTTAAAAACCCAAACATTTTTAAATGAGTTTAATGCTGAATTTTTGTGGGTAGATGAGAAAAAGTTAAATTTGTTTAATAGCTGGGAGCTGAGTGAAGACGACAGCAGAAACACAGACAAAATTTTTGAAAAATCCTCCAGCCAAAGTCAAACCATCAGAGCTATTGATATGAATTTCAAGGCCTAAGGCAGGAGCTTGTTGACAATTTCATAACAAAATTGAAAAATGCAGTCAGAAAATATAAACTTAAGAACACAGATGAAAGGCTGCTAGATCAACTCATTTGGGAGTCTTCATAATCTGAAGTACAAAGGATTTAATTGAAAACAGCAAGCTCACAATATCTCTGGCTGTAGACACTGCCAGGGCACATGAAGCCACAGGTAGACAGATGAAGATGCTGACCACCCAAACGGCTAGCTTTCAGTTAGGTCACGAGAAAGGCAGCAGGGATGATGCAGTGAAACAGCAATACAAAAATGCATACCAAACAGAGAGAAAGATGTGCAAGAGATGTGGTCAACGACGAGTTCACAGACAGAAGGAAATGTCCTGCAGAGGGATCAAAGTGCAGAGCTTCTGGAAAGCCCAATCACTCAGAAAAGATGTGCAGAACAAAGATAGAAACTAGGAGCAGGAGTAGGTCATTCGGCCCTTTGAGACTGCTCCACCATTCAATTTGATCATGGCTGATCCTCTATCTCAATGCCATACCCCTGCACTCTCTCCATACCCCTTGATGCCTTTAGAATCCAGAAATCTATCAATTTTCTTCTTAAGTATATTCAGTGACTTGGCCTCCACAGCCTTCAGTAGTAGAGAATCCCACAGGTTCACCACTCTCTGAGTGAAGAAGTTTCTCCTCATCCCGGTACTAAATAGTCTACCCCTTATCTTGAGACTGTGACCCCTTGTTCTAGACCCCCCCAGCCAGAGGAAATATCATCCTTGCATCTAGTCTGTCCATCCCTGTCAGAATTTTATATGTTTCAATGAGATCCCCTCTCATTCTTCTAAAGCTCAGTAAAGCCTAGTTGGCCCAATTTCTTAAGATGCGCTTCCGATGCCTGGACCGCTCGGGGACGCACTCCAGTACCCCCCAGAACGCGTCTCTGTGATAGTGGTAGCATGCTGCGCTCTGCACAATCTTGCACTGGAAAGGGGAGACACAGTTGACGATGAAGGCCTTGACGCAGTGGATGCGGCTGCACATGATGTAATCCAGCAGTGACTCAGAGGATGAGGAGGCACAAGGCAATGATGAGGGGCAGCACGCCGACTGCTACTACACCAAGGAGGTAGGGGCATCCGGGACACTTTAATCCAACGAACCTTCAGCCACCTTCACACAAATGGATCTGCAGGACCAGCATTGCCTGGCGCATTCATATGCGGCACTTAAGTGCTACATCTTCCACCTCATCAGCTGCAACTAAAGGCTAAGTACATAAACATCAATGTCCACTCAAACATTCATGATATGTCTGTGAAACAGACAAATGCAGCACAAAGGAAACACCCTCAGCCATGGTCAAAAATGTGGACTTTATTGCCACCAAAAACATGACAAAATGTAGCTCTGACATTCACAAACAAAAATTCCCTAATCCCCTAAGGGCCAACAGAAAAGCGCCAATGACAAACCGTGGAGTGCCTAACGTGCCTTATGCTTACGTTTGCGGGTGCTACGTCTTGGTGCCGCCCCATCGCTCGGAGTGGCTTGTGAGACAGCCTGCTGACTCTGCTGTCCTGTTGGCCTTGATGACCTTGGTAGACGCCCTCTGGCCCGTGCAGCCTGTGCTGGCCCTGCCAGGGAAGGAGTGGCCAGTTCCAGAACTGGCACCTTCCCAGTTGTTGCAGCCTCAGTGGATGCAACGGTCACTGGCAGAGGGGTGGAGGAGCTGCTGCCCTCATCCGGAGTGCCCTGAGAGGAGCTTGCAGCGACGACAGGCAGCTGCTGCGCCGACGTGAGGTCACATTGGAACTCCCTGTTCACCAGAGATGGATGGGCACCGAGCTGGGACACTTGGTGCCCAGAACATCTCCCACATTGCCAATGACCACCTGTGGCCATTAGCACTGTGAGAGCTTGCAGGTCCGAGAGTAACCCAATCAGATGATGATCAATCTGTTGGAAGCCCCTCTCCATGAGAGTCGCCAATCTCTCAAAGGAGGAAGTCTGACGCTCTGTCCTGAGGTTCATGACATCATTGACATTCTCCCTGGATTCCTCCACCACAGAGACCGAGTGACGCACACCCTCATGCAACCATGCCAGATGCTCCCTTGCACCCTGCCGCTTGTCCTGCAGCTGCTGCATGGTGTATATCTCCAGAGGCATATCATCACTGTCCGACTCAGCATGTGCCTGGTCCCCTGCAGTCCTCCAGCTGCTGGCGACATTGGCATTCTCTGTCCATGTCATCTCCTCCAGCGATTGAAGTGCCCTCTCCACTGTGCCCCAGGACACTAACCGATGTTATAATCCCCACCGATGTGATAGTCGCTGCGCTGTTGCCTGGCTCACTGAAATGATGTGATGCAAGTGCCAATTGACGCCCCTCAGGTGTGGAGGGGAGGCTCTGGATGTCGTCCTGGCAGCCATGCAGTGGTTTGCTGAAATTAACAACAAAGGCAGTGGATCAGTTAGCGTTCAGTCAGTAACACAATTCATCCCTTTCCCCCCCAGGATCATAATGCGATCAAACTTCAAGAACCGAAGGAGACGAACATTGGTGGGGTGGTAAATAGTCAAGAGGAGGGCCAAACATTACATGCGCGTACGGACAGATTGGTCAGATGGCTTAAGGAATGCCACATGGAATGTTACGTGGATAAGTGTGAGGTTAAGCACTTGGGCAAGACAAACAAGGTACGAGAAATGGTAGGACCGTGGAAAGTAAGGACGATTACAGGGACCTTGCAAGGCAGACCCGTTAAAGTAGCAGAACAGGAACATAAGGTGTTTAACAAGGTAAAAGCCAGACTTGCCTTTATTAGCCGAGGAATAGAATGTAGGAAAAGGGAGGTCATGTTGCAAGTGCAGAAAACTCTGTCCAGGCCACAGCTACACTTCTGCATTCAGTTGTGACCTGTGCTTCATGGGAGAGATAGCATTGGAGTAGTGAGAGTGCAGAGGTTCCTGACCAGGATGCATGCTGGCCTGGAGAGTTGGAGTTATGAGGAAACATTGCATACACTTGCGACATTTGCTGTGGAGCACAGAAGATTGACAGGTCACATTATTGACCTTCATACCATTATGAGGAGTGTTGACCGGGTGGACAGAAGGCAACATTTCCCCTTGGCAAAGGGATGACTAAGGTGGTGGCATTTATTTAAGTTGAGTGCCATGAGGTTGACAGGTGAGGTGCTGAGGACCTTTTGGACAGAGTAATGTGGGACGCACTGGCTGAAAGGGTGGTGGACATACAAACCCTCTTAAGATGCAATAAGTATTTGGATGTGCAGCAGCGATGCCATGGCATGTTAGGCCATGAGGATAGTGGTCAGAAATGGGATAAGGTGACTTTGGAAGGTGCTAGAGACGCGCATCCTCAAGGATCCGAGGGACCTTTGTGTATGACCCACACGTCTGACTGTATCAGTCTGTGAATAAGCAGCGTTGCCACATTAACGATTGCAGCAATCATCAATGCTTTGGACTGTGGGCCTCAAATACCTGGCCGCTGCACACCAGCCTCACCAACACTTGCTGATCTGGCTGCTGGCCTTCTCCCCAACTCTTTGGCCTGTTCCTCGAAGTGGGTGACGTTGTGCAGCAAACGCTCCTGTTTATTGTGTTCGCTTTTTGCCTGCAGAACAGAGAAGACCATTTATTGGGGTTGATCCCTCATGTACTCTGAATGCGCATGCCACACCCCAACCACAGTGGCCAATCTGAGGCCTCCAGCGGCTCCTGTCCACACTACTGGTGATCAGTGCTTGCGGCACTGGGTCCCTGTGCACCGGACAGCATCTTGGTAGCTGATGACCTCCGCCACCTCCTGCCAGGCCCGCTTTGTTACGTGGGTGGCCCTCCTCCTCCCATCCTCGGGAACAAGACCTCCCAACCCCCTCCCCCAAAGGCCACCTTGGACACATTCGGCGTCCATCATTTTCAATAACACACAGATCTTAACACCCATGGCAATGAGGCGCAACTAGGCATGGCGCCAAGACCAACAGGTGGCTCTTGGCCATGACACCTTGAGGCTCCCCCTCCACTATCTCATCACCATCAATAAGACATGTGTTGGAGTTCTCAGTATGTGCCTATCTGCCTCTCCTGCAGGTTGCCCCCAGACTACTCAAAAGCAACAAACACCAACATATGCTGCGGAGAAAACCCATCTTCTCATCAATCAATAAGGCTGATGTAAGCATGGTCACTATCTGTTTGCCCACCCAGCATGCCCCAAATGCCCAATGCAGTAACGACACAAAGACTGGGGGGGGGAGGGGCCTCAAAGGCTAAGGCTACCTGCTGAGTTAAGTGGCCAAGGCAGACATGGTACTCACCCTTCCAGAGCGCAACAAATCATTGAAGCGCTTGCGGCACTGGGTCCCTGTGCGCCGGACAGCATCTCGGTAGCTGATGACCTCCGCCACCTCCTGCTAGGCCCGCTTTGTTACTTAGGTGGCCCTCCTCCTCCCATCCTCGGGAAACAAGACCTCCCGATGTTCTGCCACGCCTTCGAGGAGGGCAGCAAGGCAGGCATCAGAGAAGCGAGGGGCACATTGGTGCAGCCTGTCCTCCTCTTCTGGCCTGCCCTCCTCCGGAGTCCACTGTGCAGACCCCCTGCGCTGGTCGCTGGCCATGGTGAACAGCCTAAAGGAGGCTGCCTGGCCTTTCTTTATACAGACTGCCGGTTCCCCACCCGCCACAAATTTGAAAATCCCGCTGTCCACAGGAGTGTGCAATGTGCTGGGTGGGCCTTAATCGGCCCACCTGCGCAACATGGCGGTGCGGCCCACTTCGCCAGCGGCGATCAGCTATGTGCCCACCGGCGATTGGGTCGGGCTCGCCTACCCGACAAATATAAACTTCTGCCCTCTGTTTCTCTCTTCACAGATGCTGCCAGACCTGCTGAGTTTTTCCAGCATTTTCTGTTTTTATTTCAGATTTCCAGAATTTTGGTTTTATCTGCCAAGCTAGATACTCCCTCTGAGGGACCAGGAGGAAGTAAGACAACAATGGTGCACAGTTTTATGTCTTGGGTAAATGAATTTGTTGGACAACCGAACTCTAACTGCACGCCTTCCTACGTTGTCTTCAGTTGCTGCTTGCAATCAATAACAGGGGGAGACTGATGTAAGAATAAACAGCAATGGTTTATTGAGACATAGGGCAGAGCACCAGATCATACATGCTTACTCAGAAACCTCCAGAACTAGGCTTATAGTTCCCAATTGTCCGTGCTGTACAATGATTCGTCAGTGCTACTACATGATCAGTACACTTGCATTCTCTTAAAGAGACAGAGTACCTCACTTTACCACACACAAGTAGAAGGAGGTCAACACTTTAACAAGCATGCTAAATCCCTACCTGAAGTGTTGAAAGGACAAACTTGATGTTCCAATTATGAAAACCTGGAACCCAGCAAAGTTTTTTGGTGAAGCTGGGATTCCAAGGTCATACTTCAGTGAGACTGAAAATGGTAAACAAATGAGAAGGAACAGAGCCCATATTCGACATACACCTGAGTTGGAGGAGCAAGAAAAATCATCAACAAAATGAGTAAGATCACTAAGCTAGACAACATCATCAGCATTACCAACAAGTGGTGCAGCATCAACAACAAAACCAGCAATTGAAACAACATGAGCAACATCATGCACGGCTCCTGCAATGCCAGGAGCAACACACACAACATTGCCTGTACAGTGTGTCAACTCACTACTGAGAGCACTGAATGCTCACAACATCCCACCACCTAAGCAATACCATGAATAATGTTTTTTCTGAGAGAAAGAAACAAACTAAAAAAGACTCTTAAGGGGTTCAGTTTATTTATAAAAGTTGATTGTCAGTCTTCAGTTTAGAAAAAAAATGGTAATGATTGGAATAGTTATGTTGATATAGAGACACAAAATACATTATTGTTATATTGTTATATTATTTGTATAGAGGTAGGAACTAATTGTTATGTGAATATATATCCCAGGATGCCAAATTTACTGTTGCAATGCAGCAATGTGCTGAGTAACAATGTTAACCAGCCACGGAAGAGCTGAAAGAAATATATTCAATGAAGCTCTAGCATTTGAGTCTAAAATGTGATTATTTCTAAGTGATGGGAACCAGAAGACATAGCATACACACTTGCTGAGAAGCTACTACTATTATCTAGTCAGCTGCCCTTATTGAGAAATATTCAATATGGTGCCAACTTATATTTATATAGCTCCATTAATGTACACTACAAGGTCGTACATTATTGCATGACAAAGGATGTGCACTGCTGCCTTAAAGGTGCTGAATGCTGGCCAGGCTTATTATGGCACAGCCGATGGTAAATGATGAGCTGCTCAAATCCCAAAGGGAAACTTGAAACAAATGCCACAACTGTTTTGCAATTTGTATAAATTTCGAGATGCATACCTTGAATTCAGTAGTAATAAGACCACCGAGTCTTATAGGTTTTTAAAAAATTAAATCATACCTTTATTAATAGAAGGAATGATTTTAAGTACACACATAGATCTACAAATTACTACCATGATAACTTCTAAATCCCGTAGTTAACCTAACTCCCAATCAGATATGGGAGGAGCATTTACAACATCTGGAGGAATTATTTACTCGATTACAGGAAGCTAATTTAGTGACAACAGTAAGACACGTTTTGTTAAGGCAACAGTAAGACACATAGATTTTAAAAGACCAGGCAAAAAACATGATACTCTGAAAATCTAATTCAAAGTGAGTTTTCTTAACTTTAGTTCTTTGTGGACAACAGCTTGAGCATAGATGCTGGAGACTTCTCACACTTGTTAGATCTTAGAATACCTATCGTTACACACAGCCTTTGCTACTTTATACACATTTTCCCCTTTGAATGCAAATTTGCATTGTTTCACTATGGGCAGGATTTTATGCGTCAGAGAGCAGGGGCAGGGCCCGCTCACCAATGTGTAAAATGACACACGGTGACGTTGGGGAGAACTCCTGACGCCACCACGCCCCATTTAAATTTTCAGGAAGGCAGGGGCGCAGCGAAATCAGCTGCGCACCCGCCAACCTGTCAATGGCCAATTGAGGCCATTGACAGGGTCAATTATGTAATTAAAGGACCTGCCCATCCAACCTTATGGTTGGCGGGCAGGCTTGGAGCCCCGGTGTGAACTAGAAAAAGCATGAAACCTCATCCACGGGCGGGATGAGGTTTCATGTAGGTTTTTAAAAATTTTAATAAAGTTTTTGTGAAAATTATGGACATGTCCCAACTTGTGACATTGCCACATGAAGAGGCATGTTAGGGAAATTTTACTTTTCTATTTTTAGGGTTTTTACATTTTGAGCCGAGCTGCACTTAGCCTCAGGGAGATGAGTGCGTTCTTTCATGCGCATGCGCGAAAGAGCGCACTCTCGATTTTGGGATTCCCCTGCCCGCACAGGAAGCGCACAGCGCTTCTGTGCGGATGTCACGCTGGGCGGGCCTCAATTGGCCCGCCCACATTAAATGGCGCCACAGCCCTGATTGGGGGCACTGATCAGAAGCACGCCTGTGCATGCTCGCCCTTCAACTTTGCCCCTGGCGGGGGGAAAATTCAGCCCTATGTCTTTCGACTTTACCTTTCTAATAATAAAAATCTCTCATAGTAGCAATTTTACCAGCAATCTTTGGGAAAAATAAACACTGTTTCTTAACTCCACCTAGCTAGGTATAATATTTCACTCCCTCTTTTGAAATCAATCTAGTCTGGTTTATTTAAAAATGCAAATGTTCCCTTGACACCTATGTTTACCTACTTAACACTTCAAACCTAGCTTATCTTCTATTGCATCAAAGCCTTCAGACCAGCTGCCTTACATTCAATTAAATGTATGAGACAACCTTTTGGTAAAGCTGAGTTATTTAAAAATTCCAGAGGGAAATTTTAAACAACTGTCATAACCTATATTTTTAAGTGGTATGTTTGAGATACAACTCTAAATTCAGGAATCAGACCAGCAGTTCTCAAGAGGTTTTATATTAAACTAAATGAAATATTTTATTAATTTACATAAGTTAAATATATACACATGGGTACAAATTACTACTATCATAACTTTTAACAAATTTTCAACCTAATCTCCATAAGGCTAAATTTTGCCCTTGTCGGGCAGGCGGGCCCGACCGACTCAGCAGTGGGCGGGCAGCCGATTGTCGCCGCTGAAACAGGCCCCGCCACCATTTTACATGAACGGGCCAATTAAGGCCCTCCCAGCATGACGCCCAATGGGAAGCGCTATGTGCTTTCTGTGCGGGTGGTGGGGGGGGGGAATTCCCCAACTGCGAGAGTGCACTCTTGTGCACATGTGAGCGGAATAGCGCACGTCTCCCTGAGGCTAAGTGGTGCCTCAGGGAGATCGCTGAAAGGCAGTGAAAGATTAAAAATAGAACAATTAAAAAAAATCACATGAGATGTCACATGAGATGGGACATGTTAATAAAGTACACAAAAATTTTATTAAACTTTTTTAACTCTGAAATCAAACCTCATCCCGCCAGTGGATGATGTTTGTTAAAACATCACTTACCCACCTGCCGTTGGGCCTGTGCGCTGAGCCGAAGTTCGCACGGGCTCCTCAAAATCTGCATCAATTGGTGACTTAATGGCCTTAACAAGGCCTTTAATTAATGACGGGTGTGTGTTGTGCTGCATCGCGTGCCCACTGACCTAAACATCACAATGCTCCGCCACCTGCACGTCAGCCAGAAAATTCAGCCCATAGACTTAAACAGACACTAGGCAAGGCATTTTCACCTTATAAATTCAAAATAAGGTTCCTTTCACATTGGTTCCTGTGAAGATGGTTGTAGGCTTATAGCTACTTTGATCTTATATTGCCTCTGCTCTGCATACACGAAAATTACTGAAGTTATACCTAGCACAGCTAATTGAATGTAAATTCTCATTGTATCACTAGCCTCTTTGATCTTCACCTTTCTAACAATAAAACCCCTTTCATACTACCAATTCTATTAGTAATATAAACATATTTCTTGCTCTCTGCTAGCTAGGTGCCAGATTTCACTCGCCTTCTTGAATTCTCTATTCAAAAAATGCAAATGCATTCTACCTCTCTTACATCTCAAAACTAGTACATATCAAATCACGCAGACTAGCTGTCTTTAATCCAATTAAGACACATCCACAGACTAAACCTCTATTTTAAAAGAAAAATATTTTCCAATAATATTATATTCATTAATAGCTTCATGACATCCCCTTCCCTATCGAAAAATGAACCGTCATAATTCTAAAAGACGGCTTCATTTTAATTACTCATCTCACACTATCTCCTATACTTATTACACTATTACATTACCAGATGCATGTATTAACATAACAATATATATATACACAAGTCCTTGGTATCAACAGAAATCACTCCAATTCATTTCTAGATTTTTTTAAAAATGTCCCATTTTCCTTTAAACTTCAAACTCTTGATAACACAACTGTGAACAGATTTTCTCTTCCAGCAATATTTATAATCCATAGATTAAATGGTTGCAATAATAGACTCCATCCTTTTGTCTTAAAATTTGTCCAAAAACTTCAAAAGATTATGGTCTGTATAAGCAATTGTTTCTGATGAATTGTTTGCAACATAAGTTTCAAAATGCTGCAATGCTAACAGCAAACTCAAAGTCTCTTTCGCCATCGTTGAATAGCTTCTCTGTTGTACATTCAGCCTCTGTGAAAAATACCCTGTTGGTTTATCAATTCCAGTGTCATCTTCTTGTAACAGTACAGCCCCAATGCCTAAATCGCTTGCGTCAATGGCCAACTTGAATTGCTTGGCATAATTGGGTACTGCCAAAACTGGTATCATAGTTAATACAGTTTTCAAACTATCGAATGATTTCTGACACTCCAGTGTCCATTGAAACTGCTTGCCCTTTTTTAACTGTGGAGCAACCACTTGGCTAAAATTTGGTACAAATTTCTGATAAAACCCACTCGTGTCCAGAAATCTCAAAGCTTCTCATTTTGTTGGAGGCACTGGGAAATCCACGGTAGCCTTACCTTTCGCATCTCTCGAAGCCACCTTACCATGTCCAAAGCTCTAGATATATAACTTGCGCTTTTGCAAATTTACTTTAAGCCAAGTTCATCACCAAATTAGCTTCTTATAGTTGAGTAAATAATTCTTCCAGATGCTGTAAATGCTCCTCCCACGTCTGAATGAAAACGATTAGATCATCAATATAAACTGCACAATTGTTGAGACCTGCAATTACTTTGTCAGTCATTGAAATGTCGCAGGTGCATTCTTCATACCAAATGGCATGACTTTAAACTGATATAGTCCACTTGGCATTACAAAAGCTGATATCTCCTTTGCTCTCTCCGAAAGCAGTGCCTGCCAATATCCTTTTAGCAAGTCAATCTTTCTGATAAATTTTGATTGTCCCACTTTCTCAATGCAATCTTCCAGCTGTGGTGTGGGATATTAATCCACTTTTGTTATCGCGTTCACCTTTCGATAGTCCACACACAGTCTTTGTGTTCCGTGGGGAGGCAATGTTGTAGTGGTATTGTCACCGGACTAGTGATCCAGAGACGCAGGGTAATGCCCTGGGGAGCTGGATTCAAATTCTGCCATGGCAGATGGTGGAATTTGAATTCAATAAAAAATTTGAAATTAAAAAGTCTAACGATGATCATGAAACCATTGTTGATTGTTGTAAAAACCCATCTGGTTCGCTAATGCCCTTCAGGGAAGGAAATCTGTTCTCCTCACCTGGTCTGGCTGACATGTGACTCCAGACCCACAGCATTGTGGTTGACTCTTAAATGCCCTCTGAACAAGGGCAATTAGGAAATGGCAATAAATGCTAGCCTAGCCAGCATGTGGCATCCACATCCCATGAACAAATTTAAAAAATGCTTTTGGTACCAGTGCAATAAGTGAACTCCAATTACTGCAACTAGACTCAATGATATCATTTTGAAGGATGAAATCAATTTCTTTTTGTACTTGTGATAACTTTACTCGATTTAATCTATAAGGATGTTGCCTTATTGGAGATGACATTTCTATACATTCATCATGTAAAGCTAAAAACGTCTTTCCTAACTTATTTCCACAATTTGTGTGACTGCAA
This sequence comes from Carcharodon carcharias, assembly GCF_017639515.1. Lineage (NCBI taxonomy): Eukaryota > Metazoa > Chordata > Chondrichthyes > Lamniformes > Lamnidae > Carcharodon > Carcharodon carcharias. The sequence continues at coordinate 138,423,857 of NC_054467.1, read as the reverse complement.
TAGCTCTTCCAAATCACTTTGACACTTGCTTGGAAAGTAACTCAATATTTCATTTAAATTTTCAAGCACCCCCTTATTATCCAATTTGATTAGAGGAAAATCAATTTCAGAGTCTTGCACTTCTACCTCTTTCTCATCCTCCAGCATCACTAATATCTCTTTTTGTTCCTCTTCCCTGTAAAAGTACTTTTTAAGCATATTTACATGACACACCCTCTGCTTCTTTCTTCTATCTATTATTAAATAATTTACTTCACTCAACTTCCTTTCAACCCTGTAAGGCCCACTAAATCTTGCATTTAATGAATCACCTAGTGCTGGTAAAAAAAAACGAGTACTTTCTCCCCAGAAACAAAACTGTGAGTTTTAGCTTTCTTATCTGCCTTCACTTTCATCATTTGCTGTGATGTCTTTAAATGTTCCCTAGCCAACTCACAAGCTCTGGTTAATCTTACCCTTAAATTTGACACATAATCCAGGAGAATAGTTTCCCAATTTTGACCCACCAATTTCTTATGAATCAATTTTAGTGGTCTCCTTACCTCATGCCATAAACTAGTTCAAAAGGGCTGAAACCAGTTGATGCATTAGGAGTGTCTCTAATAGCAAATAACAAAAATGGAATTCTTATATTCCAATCCTGTGCATAATCCTGACAGTATGCTCTTATCATAGTTTTTAAAGTTTGATGCCATCTTTCCTTGTGACTCCGGATGATAAGATGTTGACTTAAACTGTTTTATCCCCAACCTGTTCATTACTTCCTTACACAGCTGTGACATGAACTTTGACCCCTGATCTGATTGTATTTTCTTAGGTAACCATGGGTGGAATTTTCCCAGAATTGCACTAAATGTGATAGCGAGCGGGTAAAATGAAGTCCTACTGCCGAAGAAAATGGCAGGTCTTCCCAAGTCTGCCTCATTATATATTCATTCCTGTGAAACACATCATTTCCATGGCAGGTAGGCTGTCATTTGCCCGCTCGCCAGCACCCCACTGTTGCATCACACTGGCCGCCATCTTTAAAAGGCAGGAGCCAGCAAAGTGCTCATTGCCACCAGCTCACCACTGCTGCCTGGAAGATATGGCCAGCAGAGGCAAAAAGACTGCAGTCCCTCTGCTTCAATGAAAGGTCCCTTGAGCAACTGCTGGATGCCATGGAGGCCCACCGGGATGTGCTCTACCCTTGCTCTGGCTGCAGGATGTGTAACAATATCACCAACTCAGCTTGGGAGGTGGTGGCAGTGGTGGTCAGTGTGAACACCCTGCAGAGGAGGACAGTCACCCTGTGCTGCAAAAGGATGAATGATCTCCTCCGTTCCGCCAGGGTAAGTCACTCTTTTCATCACTCCCAACTCACACACTCACAAACCCATCACTAATTGTCTCCCCTTGCTTTCGCAGGCACATCTACCAAACAGCCAACAGAGTCCATGACCCAGGGCCTCTAAACAAACTCCGAAGAAACCTCGGAAGAGGAATCTGAAGGCACCCTCCCTGAAGTCCCGTCACACCACTCACCCACACCCTCCACCAGGGCAGAGAAACACACTTCGGTGGTACCTAGCTTTAGAGTAGCCTCAGGGTCACAATCTGGTGAGCACATTGCGCTTTCTGATCCACAGCAGGCGGAGGCAGGGAGTTTCCAGGTCCCCGGCACTTGGAGGACTGCTTGAGGCCAGATCGTTGCTGAGTCTGAGTCAGATGACGAGCCTCTGGGCTCGGTCATGTCACAGTTGCTGGAGCTGCAAATGCAAGCTTGGGAACAACAGGATGGAATGTCGGCTGCACTTCTCAGATTGCAAGGCACGATGGAGGAGTCTGTCCATCTTCAGGCTGAGGTTATAGCACCAGCATTGCAATGCACCGAGGTCAACACTGTCAGGATGGCAGCCACTGTGGAAACCTTGGTCCAGGACTCCTGCACTCCTGCACTGCTGCACAGGCTTAACTCTATCACTGATGCCATAGTTGGCCTCCAACAGTGTGTACGCGAGAGGGATGCTGGGCAGCTGAGCCTCCCTCCAGCTACCCCTTCCACACACGAAGTCAGCCAGGGGCCCTCGGGCACCCATAGGGAGGAGGATCTGCAGGTGCATGCTATGGGGCATCCACCCAGGTGACTCTGGGAGTGACCGGCCCACCTGACTCCCCTCTTTTTGTGACCTCTGCAGATCCAGCTTCACAGGCCAAGGTGGGTGCCATTGCCACACAGCAGGACCCTGAAAGCAGGTCGGGGTCCTTCAAGTCTCGGCCCTCCAGAGGATGCCCACCAAAGTCATCACAGACAGGGCATCACAGTCAGCAGGCTGCCTCTACCTCTGCTGTCGATGTCCGGGGAGCAGGGTTAGGAAAGTTAGGTAAAAGTAGTTGTACAGCCTGTTGATCACTTATACATACTGTTCACTATTGTCAGTAAACTCCTAAGAATGCCTCCCTCCCTGTGGCTCCTTGTTCTGATGAGCAGTGTTCCTGTCACTCAAATGTGAAACCTTTCTGCACAAGATAAAAGGCAGGCGTCTCAGTCCAGGACCTCTTCTCTGCGCTCTGTGTGGCCTTCAGACCACAGTGATGGTCCAGCCTCACACTCCCTGGGAACATTACTGATGCCTTAGCCTCGGCAGTGCTGGTCATTACTGCCAGAATGTAGTGGGCAGGCGCCACAGAGTTCTCTCATTCTCTCTGTGTGCTCTCAGCATCTTTAAGGTGGGGCTGGCCCCCATCACACCAGCATCTGCGACCAGTGATGCTGTGCACCAGCTCCTGAAGGGCTGAGGTGCTGAAGGCGGACACAGCATCAAATGTGTTTAAAGTTTCATGGCTGCGTATCTGAGATGGTCCTGATCGTGGAGCACAAGCGAGGCTATGTGAAAATCTAGGGAGTGTCCTCTCTGCATGTTGTCATCAGCCTCCTGCGGCCAAACGACTATTAGGGCCTCCACTACATCTCCATGACAGGAGATTCTTACAGTCAAACATTTACAACTGTGATGTGAGGATCTACAGGGACACATCACTGCATGTCATCATCAACCCCCATAAATCTGGCAGCAATGAGGGCCTCCTGAGTGCACCTGCCTAATCTAGCCAGTGTGACAGCCTCATCCCCATCGTCGTCACACCGAGGACCCCCTCACCTCCATTCCCATTGGTGTCCTCCTCATCAGTGGAGATGTGCAGCTTCTCCATCTCCTCCTCAGCCAGCTTCTCAGCCATTGCAGCACCAGGTTGTAAAGCACGCAGCAGACAATGACAATGTGTGACGCCATCTGCGGACTGTATTGCAGGGTTCCACCAGACCAGTTCAGGCACTGGAACTGCATCTTCAGTGTCTCGATGGTCTGCTCCACTAAGTTGCGAACTGCTGCATGAGCTTCATTATAGTGTTGCACTGCTGCATCTGAGGCCACTGCACGGGTGTCATCAGCCACAGCCTCTGTGCGTAGCCCTTGTTCCCAAGGAGCCAACCCTGCAGCCTCTGTGGACCCTGGAAGACTGCAGGGATCTGCGAGTGACTCAGAATGTACGGGTCGTGCACAGTCCCTGGAAACCATGCGCGTAATCTCAGGATGCGTTTCTGGTGGTTGCACATTCAGTGAGTGGAAGACCTTGCGGCTGGTGACGTCCACTGAGTGTAGCAATGGAGACCTGAGCACCACATGAGTGCAGTCAACCGCACCCTGCACCTATGGGAATCCCAAGATCAGGGTGAATCTAATGGCCCTTGCATCCTGGCTGTCCCGGTCCCAGGTGAAATGCACAAAGTTGTGTGCCATGGAGAAGATGGCATCTGTGACCTCATGGATGCATTTGTGGGTGACGGATTGTGAAATTCCACAGGGGTCACATGTGAAGCCCAGAAAGGAACCACTGGAATAGAAATCGTGTGCCACGGTCACTTTCACAGCCAGTGGCAGAATTTGCTCCCAGATGCCCCACCCCTCAGCAGTCGCTTGTGGGGCCAGGCATCAGTTTAACCCCCGACCCCAGTGCCCCTGAGGCCTGTAAACAATGGGTGAACTGTGGAGAATGCTGCTGCTCACCCACCTCAGTTCCCCAAAGTTCTGCCAGGTCCTGCAGTAAGTGGCAGATGTGAGCTACCAGGTCTCTAGACATGCACAGTCGTCAGCGACACTGGTTCTCGATCATCTGCAGGAATGGCAGGCAGTGTCTATAGACCCTGGGTGTCAGTAGGCGCCGACTAGCCATGGCTCGCTGTGGCTCCTGGGCATCGCGTGCGGGAGTCCCTGCTGCCCCTTCTTCCTGAGGTTACTGGTCCTGCTTTTGGATGGCCAAGTGCCTCAGTCACTCTCTCCTCAGTCTTCTACAGTCTCTGTAGGCCATCAGGCATACAGCTAGATCACCAGGATCCATGATCCTGATGCGGTCCTCCTGCAGCTTGAAAGGGAAAGAGAGATGTGGTTATCCTGGCCTGTACTTAGCACCTTTCCTGGCCCTTTGTGACTGCCCCTTAATGCTTCCCGGAGAGTGCTGGTCACCCCTTGGATTACCAGAGATGAGTGCGCTGCATGGCTGCCCTGTCAACCTGCGACATGGGGGACACTGGTCCAAACCAGGATGCTGAGATTGCAAGTGGCTGTAAGTGCCTTCAGCAGTGACTGCTACATGGCCAGTATTGGCGAGGAGATTGTACAAAGCGTGCAGTGCTCCATGGTCCAATAAAGTGGTGGCAGACTCGAAGTCTGTGCCGGGGGAGATGGGGTGGGGGTAAGGTATGGAGTGCTTGGTGGCCCTTTGGTGCCTCCACGATGCTTGCATGGGTGGGCGGGCTAGGACACTGACCCCAATCATATCACTGAAGCTGCGCCTGATTTGTCTTAGTTCCAGAGACATGGTCAATTTATACAGGTGTTCCCTCATATACCCTACCCCCCACCTCAATTGCCTGTGCACGGGATGCAGTGCCAGGGCTGCACATGAACCCCCAGCCCCAGCAGTCGCCTCCGAAGCTAGCCAGTACGCCCCCAGACACCGCCCCCCAGCAGTTGCCCCCAAGGCAAGCCAGTACTTGCTCCCCAGACAGCCCCCCTCAGCAGTTGCCTCCGAGGTTGGCCAGCACCTGCCTGCAGACAGCCCCCCAACTCAGCAGCGGCCCCCAAGGCTGGCCAGAACTTGCTCCCAGACACCCCCCACCCCTCAGTAATCGCTTATGGGGCCAGGCCAGCTTCCCCCGCACCCCAGCGCCCCTAAGGCCTGTAAACAATTGGTGAACTGTGGAGAACGCTGCTGCTCACCAACTTCAGTTCCCCCAAAGTGAAGGCCGCCAAGTGCACGTCGCCTGCGTGCTGTTGTGAAACACGTCGGTGTGCTTTCCCACTGACATGGACGGACAACACGGTGGGGTTCCAAGAGCCTGGCAGGATCCCTTTTAATTATATGCTAATGTATTACAATTAGCTCCCTGCTGACTGATGGCGGGAAACACGGCCCATTGTCGGTGGGCTGAGTGGAAGATCGTGACCTGCCTTCATGCCACCGTGAAGTGGTTCCCACCATATTTTCCGCGCATACCAGCTATCACGCCCACTGCCAGTGGACTTGGAAAATTCTGTCCCATACCTTGTAAAAAATTTAATTAACTCCTCCACAATCTTCTTAGTTGTAGTATTTCTTAAAGGTTTCACTTCAGGCAACCTGGTAGACACCTCCATTAGTGTCAGTAAACACTGATTTCCACTTTTAAACTTAGGGAGGGGTCCGACACAATTAATCATGACCCTAGTGAAAGGTTCTTCAAATGCTGACATTGGGAGTAAAGGCGCTGGCTTAATCATTGTTTATGGTTTTCCTGTTATTTGATATGTATAACAGGTTCTACAGAATTTGACTACATCCCTATGCAATCCTGGCCAAAAAAAATCTCTGTATCTTTTCCAGTGTTTTCCTAACTCCTAAATGGCCCCCATTGGAATTTCGTGAGCAATCCTCAGAATCTCATTTCTATATCTTAATGGGATAACAATCTGATGCACCTCCCTCCAGTTTCCATTTGCTGAGTCATGATTCGACCACCACTTTCTCATTAAAATACCCTCCTGAAGATAATAATGTACTGGATTATATTTTGCTTCTGTTTCTGAATAAGCTTTCTGATATAACTGTTTTAATTGCAAATCATTTTTCTGTAATTCCACTAATCTCTTTGAGTTAAACACTTGAGCTGATTTTTCCTGTATTCCTTCCTCCTGAACAATGTTATCAAATACAGTGCCAGCTAACTGAATTTCAACACCTTCTTCTTGCCTTTGAACGGCATTCTTATCTTATTTGTCTTGTTCTTCCTTATGAGCCTTTGATCTCATTACAACAGAATCAGGAAACAATCCAGCATGTACCTTCTGTAACACCTCTGTTGAAAACACTTCTACAGGCTGCTCACAAACCATAGGCATCATCCACATTTGCGATCCAGCTGCATCATTACTCAGAATAAATTGAACCCCTGCAATGGGTAATTTTTCCACCACTCCAACTATAACTTCACCAGACTTCCATTTGCACTTTAAATTTACCTTCCACAACGGAATAGATTTAGCATCTCCATGAATCCAATTATCATTACAAAAACAGAATTAACTGGAAAAACTCAGCAGGTCTGGCAGCATCAGCGGAGAAGAAAAGAGTTGACGTTTCGAGTCCTCATGACCCTTCGACAGAACTAGAGTGAGTCCAAGAAAGGCGTGAAATATAAGCTAGTTTAAGGTGTGGGGGGGGGGGGGGGGGCGGGTTGGGGGGGGGGAGGGAGAGAGAAGTGGAGGGGGTTGGTGTGGTTGTAGGGACAAACAAGCAGTAATAGAAGCAGATCATCAAAAGATGACACAAACAACAGAACAAAAGAACACATAGGTGTTAAAGCTGGTGATATTATCTAAACGAATGTGCTAATTAAGAATGGATGGTAGGGCACTCAAGGTATAGCTCTAGTGGGGGTGGGGGAAGCATAAAAGATTTAAAAATATTTAAAAATAATAGAAATAGGTGGGAAAAGAAAAGTCTATAATTTATTGGAAAAAACAAAAGGAAGGGGGAAACAGAAAGGGGGTGGGGATGGAGGAGGGAGCTCAAGACCTAAAGTTGTTGAATTCAATGTTCAGTCCGGAAGGCTGTAAAGTGCCTAGTCGGAAGATGAGGTGTTGTTCCTCCAGTTTGCGTTGGGCTTCACTGGAACAATGCAGCAAGCCAAGGACAAGACATGTGGGCAAGAGAGCAGGGTGGAGTGTTAAAATGGCAAGCGACAGGGACGTTTGGGTCATTCTTGCGGACAGACCGCAGGTGTTCTGCAAAGCGGTCGCCCAGTTTACGTTTGTCTCTCCAATGTAGAGAAGACCACATTGGGAGCAATGAATGCAGTAGACTAAGTTGGGGGAAATGCAAGTGAAATGCTGCTTCACTTGAAAGGAGTGTTTGGGCCCTTGGACGGTGAGGAGAGAGGAAGTGAAGGGGCAGATGTTGCATCTTTTGCGTGGGCATGGGGTGGTGCCATAGGAGGGGGTTGAGGAGTAGGGGGTGATGGAGGAGTGGACCAGGGTGTCCCGGAGGGAAAGATCCCTATGGAATGCCGATAGGGGGCGTGAAGGGAAGATGTGTTTGGTGGTGGCATCATGTTGGAGTTGGCGTAAATGGCGGAGGATGATCCTTTGAATGCGGAGGCTGGTGGGGTGATAAGTGAGGACAAGGGGGACCCTATCATGTTTCTGGGAGGGAGGAGAAGGCGTGAGGGCGGATGCGCGGGAGATGGGCCAGACACGGTTGAGGGCCCTGTCAACGACCGTGGGTGGAAAACCTCGGTTAAGGAAGAAGGAGGACATGTCAGAGGAACTGTTTTTGAAGGTAGCATCATCGGAACAGATGCGACAGAGGTGAAGGAACTGAGAGAATGGGATGGAGTCCTTACAGGAAGCGGGGTGTGAGGAGCTGTAGTCGAGGTAGCTGTGGGAGTCGGTAGGTTTGTAATGGATATTGGTGGACAGTCTATCACCAGAGATTGAGACAGAGAGGTCAAGGAAGGGAAGGGAAGTGTCAGAGAGGGACCATGTGAAAATGATGGAGGGGTGGAGATTGGAAGCAAAATTAATAAATTTTTCCAAGTCCCGACGAGAGCATGAAGCAGCACCGAAGTAATCATCGATGTACCGGAGAAAGAGTTGTGGAAGGGGGCCGGAGTAGGACTGGAACAAGGAATGTTCCACAAACCCCATAAAGAGACAGGCATAGCTGGGGCCCATGCAGGTACCCATAGCCACACCTTTTATTTGGACGAAGTGAGAGGAGTTGAAGGAGAAATTGTTCAGTGTGAGAACAAGTTCAGCCAGACGGAGGAGTGTAGTGGTGGATGGGGATTGTTCGGGCCTCTGTTCGAGGAAGAAGCTAAGGGCCCTCAGACCATCCTGGTGGGGGATGGAGGTGTAGAGGGATTGGACGTCCATGGTGAAGAGGAAGCGGTTGGAGCCAGGGAACTGGAAATTGTTGATGTGACGTAAGGTGTCAGAGGAATCACGGATGTAGGTGGGAAGGGACTGGACAAGGGAAGAGAGAAGGGAATCAGGATAACGAGAAATGAGTTCTGTGGGGCAGGAGCAAGCTGAGACGATCGGTCTACCGGGGCAGTTCTGTTTATGGATTTTGGGTAGGAGATAGAAGCGGGCCGTCCGAGGTTGGGCGACTATCAGGTTGGAAGCTGTGGAAGGAAGATCCCCAGAGGAGATGAGGTCAGTGACAGTCCTGGAAACAATGGCTTGATGTTCAGTGGTGGGGTCGTGATCCAGGGAGAGGTAGGAGGAAGTGTCTGCGAGTTGACGCTCAGCCTCTGTGAGGTAGTGGTCAGTGCGCCAGACAACAACAGCACCACCCTTGTCAGCGGGTTTGATGACAATGTCAGGGTTGGACCTGAGAGAATGGAGTGCAGTAAGTTCAGAGAGAGAGAGATTAGAATGGGTGAGAGGAGCAGAGAAATTGAGACGACTAATGTCGCGCCGACAGTTCTCAATGAAAAGATCAAGAGAAGGTAAGAATCCAGAGGGATGAGTCCAGGTGGAGGGAGAATATTGGAGGTGGGTGAAAGGATCCTTTGAACGGGGAGAGGACTCCTGCCCAAAGAAGTGAGCCCGGAGACGAAGACGGCGGAAGAAGCATTCAGCATCCTGCCGAGCCCGAAATTCATTGAGGTGAGGGCGTAAGGGTATGAAACTAAATCTTTTGCTGAGCACTGAGCATTCAGCATCGGAGAGGGGAAGGTCAGGGGGTATAGTGAATACACGGCTGGGGCTGGGATTGGAAGATGGGGTGGGGACGGATGGACAGGCAGGGGTGGAGGGTCCTAGATGGGTGTTGGTGTCGATGAGTTGTTGGAGCTTGCGTTCCTTAGCACTTGAGAGAAAGAGAAAAAGTTTCTTGTTGAGGCGTCGGATGAGCCGAAGAATAAAATGAAACTGGGGGCACGCGCAGCTTTGAAAAAGGGTACGGCGGTGCTGCTGGAGGGAGAGGTCAAGTGTGTTCATATGTCGGCGCATGGCACTGAGTGTGGATTTCAGAATGTGACGGGAACAGCAGTCCGAGAAACGTTTTATGTCCCGGAGATACCTGTAATCCTGGGTGGGTTCAAAACATGAGGGGTGGAATTTCAGTTGAAATCCACGTGGGGTAAGTCGGAGACGGAGACAGTCACTGAGAAAGGAGATATGGCTGTGAAAGCGGGTTTTAGTAAACACCTTGTCAAACACCAGGAGAGAAATGGAAAGCAACGAAGGTGAGCAAGGCAAAAGAGAGATACGGAAATCTTGTCGCAGAGACGAACAGAACTTCTTCAAGGAGGTAGGCATTTCTTGAAGAGCAGTGGCAGTCAATTAAACACAGAGATAAAAACAAAAAAACTGCAGATGCTGGAAATCCAAAACAAAAATAGAATTATCTGGAAAAACTCAGCAGGTCTGGCAGCATCGGCGGAGAAGAAAAGACTTGACGTTTCGAGTCCTCGTGACCCTTCCCAGGGTCATCCATCTGCAGTTTTTTTGTTTTTATCTCTGTGTTTAATTGACTGCCACTGCTCTTCAAGAAATGCCTACCTCCTTGAAGAAGTTCTGTTCGTCTCTGCGACAAGATTTCCGTATCTCTCTTTTGCCTTGCTCACAGCCATATCTCCTTTCTCAGTGACTGTCTCCGTCTCCGACTTACCCCACGTGGATTTCAACTGAAATTCCACCCCTCATGTTTTGAACCCACCCAGGATTACAGGTATCTCCGGGACATAAAATGTTTCTTGGACTGCTGTTCCCGTCACATTCTGAAATCCACACTCAGTGCCATGCGCCGCCATATGAACACATTCGACCTCTCCCTCCAGCAGCACAGCCGTACCCTTTTTCAAAGCTGCGCGTGCCCCCAGTTTCATTTTATTCTTCGGCTCATCCGACGCCTCAACAAGAAACTTTTTCTCTTTCTCTCAAGTGCTAAGGAACGCAAGCTCCAACAACTCATCGACACCAACACCCATCTAGGACCCTCCACCCCTGCCTGTCCATCCGTCTCCACCCCATCTTCCAATCCCAGCCCCAGCCGTGTATTCACTATACCCCCTGACCTTCCCCTCTCCGATGCTGAATGTTCAGTGCTCAGCAAAAGACTTAGTTTCATACCCTTACGCCCTCACCTCAATGAATTTCGGGCTCGGCATGATGCTGAACTCTTCTTCTGCCGTCTTCGTCTCCGGGCTCACTTCTTTGGGCAGGAGTCCTCTCCCCGTTCAACGGATCCTTTCACCCATCTCCAATATTCTCCCTCCACCTGGACCCCTCCCTCTGGATTCTTACCTTCTCTTGATCTTTTCATTGAGAACTGTCGGCGCGACATTAGTTGTCTCAATTTCTCTGCTCCTCTCACCCATTCTAATCTCTCTCTCTCTGAACTTACTGCACTCCATTCTCTCAGGTCCAGCCCTGACATTGTCATCAAACCCGCTGACAAGGGTGGTGCTGTTGTTGTCTGGCACACTGACCTCTACCTCGCGGAGGCTGAGCGTCAACTCGCAGACACTTCCTCCTACCTCTCCCTGGACCATGACCCCACCAATGAACATCAAGCTGTTGTTTCCAGGACTGTCACTGACTTCATCTCCTCTGGGGTTCTTCTTCCCACAGCTTCCAACCTGATAGTCGCCCAACCTCGGACGGCCCGTTTCTATCTCCTACCCAAAATCCATAAACAGAACTGCCCCTGTAGACCGATCGTCTCAGCTTGCTCCTGCCCCACAGAACTCATTTCTCGTTATCTTGACTCCCTTCTCTCCTCCCTTGTCCAGTCCCTTCCCACCTACATCCGTGATTCCTCTGACACCTTACGTCACATCAACAATTTCCAGTTCCCTGGCCCCAACCGCTTCCTCTTCACCATGGACGTCCAATCCCTCTACACCTCCATCCCCCACCAGGATGGTCTGAGGGCCCTTAGCTTCTTCCTCGAACAGAGGCCCGAACAATCCCCATCCACCGCTACTCTCCTCCGTCTGGCTGAACTTGTTCTCACACTGAACAATTTTTCTTTCAACTCCTCTCACTTCCTCCAAATAAAAGGTGTGGCTATGGATACCTGCATGGGTCCCAGCTTTGCCTATCTCTTTATGGGATATGTGGAACATTCCTTGTTCCAGTCCTACTCTGGCCCCCTTCCACAACTCTTTCTCCGGTACATCGATGATTACTTCAGTGCTGCTTCATGCTCTCGTCAGGACTTGGAAAATTTATTAATTTTGCTTCCAATCTCCACCCCTCCATCATTTTCATGTTGTCCATCTCTGACACTTCCCTTCCCTTCCTTGACCTCTCTGTCTCAATCACTGGTGATAGACTGTCCACCAATATCCATTACAAACCTACCGACTCCCACAGCTACCTCGACTACAGCTCCTCACACCCCGCTTCCTGTAAGGACTCCATCCCATTCTCTCAGTTCCTTCACCTCTGTCGCATCTGTTCCGATGATGCTACCTTCAAAAACAGTTCCTCTGACATGTCCTCCTTCTTCCTTAACCGAGGTTTTCCACCCATGGTCATTGACAGGGCCCTCAACCGTGTCCGGCCCATCTTCCGCACATCCGCCCTCACGCCTTCTCCTCCCTCCCAGAAACATGATAGGGTCCCCCTTGTCCTCACTTATCACCCCACCAGCCTCCGCATTCAAAGGATCATCCTCCGCCATTTACGCCAACTCCAACATGATGCCACCACCAAACACATCTTCCCTTCACGCCCCCTATCGGCATTCCATAGGGATCTTTCCCTCCGGGACACCCTGGTCCACTCCTCCATCACCCCCTACTCCTCAACCCCCTCCTATGGCACCACCCCATGCCCACGCAAAAGATGCAACATCTGCCCCTTCACTTCCTCTCTCCTCACCGTCCAAGGACCCAAACACTCCTTTCAAGTGAAGCAGCATTTCACTTGCATTTCCCCCAACTTAGTCTACTGCATTCGTTGCTCCCAATGTGGTATCCTCTACATTGGAGAGACAAACGTAAACTGGGCGACCGCTTTGCAGAACACCTGCAGTCTGTCCGCAAGAATAACCCAAACCTCCCTGTCGCTTGCCATATTAACACTCCACCCTGCTCTCTTGCCCACATGTCTGTCCTTGGCTTGCTGCATTGTTCCAGTGAAGCCCAACGCAAACTGGAGGAACAACACCTCATCTTCCGACTAGGCACTTTACAGCCTTCCGGACTGAACATTGAATTCAACAACTTTAGGTCTTGAGCTCCCTCCTCCATCCCCACCCCCTTTCTGTTTCCCCCTTCCTTTTGTTTTTTCCAATAAATTATATAGATTTTTCTTTTCCCACCTATTTCTATTATTTTTAAATATTTTTAAATCTTTTATGCTTCCCCCACCCCCACTAGAGCTATACCTTGAGTGCCCTACCATCCATTCTTAATTAGCACATTCGTTTAGATAATATCACCAACTTTAACACCTATGTGTTCTTTTGTTCTGTTGTTTGTGTCATCTTTTGATGATCTGCTTCTATTACTGCTTGTTTGTCCCTACAACCACACCAACCCCCTCCACTTCTCTCTCTCTCCCCCGACCCAAACCGCCCCCCCCCCACACCTTAAACTAGCTTATATTTCACCCCTTTCTTGGACTCACTCAAGTTCTGTCGAAGGGTCAAGGGTCATGAGGACTCGAAACGTCAACTCTTTTCTTCTCCGCCGATGCTGCCAGACCTGCTGAGTTTTTCCAGGTAATTCTGTTTTTGTTTTGGATTTCCAGCGTCCGCAGTTTTTTTGTTTTTATCCCACTTATCATTACCTGCTCCTGCAATACTCCCTTTGAACAACAAATATCACTATCCCACAACATTAAGGATTGACCAGCTCCTGTGTCTCTTAAAAATCTAATATATTTACCTTCTCCACCCTGTGCACATGGAAAGACTTTCCCTTCAATACAAAATCTTCAAATATTTCTGCAATCGGCTCCTCAGAATTCTCGAGTAAATTGTGAACATATTCCCACTTCTTCATGTTTCACTGATTCTCCCTGTTTCACTTGTACACAAACCATCGGTTTCTCTTGTGCCTGAATATCAGAATCCAGACCTTCCAGAGCTTTTCTGTACCCCAACAATTCCTACAGATTTTCTCTGCAATCTTCAACACACTGACTTCGTGTGCCCCATTTTATTACAATGAAAACACCTCCATTTTTGAATATCGCTTCTACCTTCAGCACCTTCCATTTTATTCTGAGAAAAAACTTCCTGGGAACTTCCAGCTACTCATTATCTTCCCTGACCACCTGCCTTCCTTTCACCTACCCACTTTTTATCCTTTTCCAATTTGAAAGTATGATGAAAAAAAGGTTTAGCTCTATGAGCTAACTCATAATCATCAGCTATCTCTGCTGCTTGCCTTGCAAAATCAATCCTTTGTTCCTCCACAAGACATCTCACTACTGAAGGGACTGAATCTTTAAATTCTTCCAAAAGAATAACTTCCCTAAGAGCTGCATAGGTTGTTTCTATTTTTAATACCTGTATCCAATGGTCATAATTACTTTGTTTTACTCTTTCAAACTCAATATAAGTTTACCCAGGCTGTTTTCTCATATTCCTAAATTTCTGCCTGTATGTTTCAGGAACCAACTCATATGCACTCAAAATAGCATTTTTCACCACATCATAATTCAATGACATTTCTTCTGATAGTGAAGGATATACCTCATGTGCCATACTGACTAACTTAGACTGTAATAATAATGTTCAGTTTTCCTGTGGCCATTTCATCTGTTCAGCTGTCTTCTCAAATTAAATTAAGAATGCTTCAATATCTTTTTCCTCAATCTTTGGAAGAGCTTGTACAAATTTAAACATCTCCACACTGTGTTCCACTCTGGAGATAAATCCTTCCTCACCTACTGGCATCTCTTTTTTAACTGCCAACATTTTCAGCTGGAATTCTCTCTATATCTTTTTTTGTTTCCTCCTTTTCTATCTTCACAATTTCTAATTCCCTTTTAAAAAACATTTCCCTGTCCCTTGCTTATAATTCAAGCTTTTTAATTTGTAACTGAAGTCTCACTACCTCCAGCTGTGACTCACTAATGTAAGGTTTCACTTCCACCTGTACATGCTGTGCTATACTTCTAATTATATCTGATTTCCTAGCACCTCAGGTAAACCCAATTTTAACTTACCTGCCAACTCTGTTAACTTACTTTTGGTTATTTTTTCCAACCCAATCTGAGTTACCTCTTCTATTCCCAGACAAGTCTTAGCAATTGCCAAAGGCATCTTGCAGTCTCACCACTTCTAAAATATCTCACCATCTCCTGAATTTAAAGTGCTTGTTGTTCCCGTAACCTTAAGATTCACCAATTCCAAACCAATCAAGGAATTAGAAACATTTTTATCCTGGATGAGCCCCCAATTATTATGAGACAGTCTTTCCAAGTTATTTAAAAATCCCAGAGGGAAACTTTAAACAACTGTCACAACCTATATTTTTAAGTAGTATGTTTGAGATGCAATTCTAAATTCAGGAATCAGACCATGAGTTCTCGAGAGGTTTTGATTTGAACTAAATGAAACATTTTATTAATTTACACAAGTTAAATATATACACATGGCTACAAATTACTACTATCATAACTTTTAACAAATTCCCAAACTAATCTCCATTGAGGCAACAGCAACCCATAGACTTATCCAGACACCAGGCAAAGCATTTTCACCATATGAATTCAAAATAAGGGTCTTTTCACTTTGGTTCCTGTGGAGATGTTTGTAGGCTTATAGCTACTTTGATCTTACATTGCTTCTCTTCTGCATACACAAAAACTGCTGAAATTATACCCAGCACAGCTAATTGAATGTAAATTCTCATTGTATCACTAGCCTCTTTGAGCTTCACCTTTCTAACAATAAAACCCTTTTCATACTACCAATTTTATTAGTAATATAAACATATTTCTTGGTCTCTGCTAGCTAGGTGCCAAATTTCACTTGCCTTCTTAAATTCTCTATTCAAAAAATGCAAATGCACTCTACCTCTCTTACATCTCAAAACTAGTACACATCAAAGCTCCCAGACTAGCTGTCTTTAATCCAATTAAGACACACCCACAGACTAAACCTCTATTTTAAAAGAAAAATATTTTCCAATAATATTATATACAATAATAGCTTCATGACATCCCCCTCTCTATTGACATATGTCAACTTGACATATGACATAAGGCACACATACACACACACACAAACCCATAGACACAGACCCCACTATTACTCTACTTTATAACAAATTCCAATAACATTATGAAAATTATCATATCTGCCTGACATAACCTTCCTTATAGAAAATGAACCATCATAATTTAAAAAGACGGCTTAATTTTCTAAACCCATTTTACCTCACCTCCTATATTTATTACACTATTATATGACCAGGTACATGCAATAACAGAACAATATATACAAATCCTTGGTATCAACAGAAATCATTCTAGTCCAGTGTCCAGGTTTTAAATGTCCAATTTTCCCGTTAAGCTTCAACTCTTGACAAAGCATCTGCAATCAGATTTTCTCATCCTGCTACATGTATAATCTGTAGACTAAATAGTTTCAGTAATAAACTCCATCTGAGTAGCCTTGCACTTTTGTCTCGAAATTTGTCCAGAAACTTTAAAGGATCATGGTCTGTATAAACAATTGTTTCTGACAAATTGTTGGCAATGTAAATTTCAAAATGCTAACACTAACCCCAAAGTCTCCTTTTCGATAGTTGAATGTCTTCTCTGTTGTACATTCAACTTCTGTGAAAAATATGTATGAACGTAAATATGTATGACCCCAATGCCTATATCACTTGTGTCAATGGCCAACTTAAATTGCTTGGAATAATTGGGTACTGCCAGAACTAGTATCATAGTTAATACAGTTTTCAAACTGTCAAATGCCTTCTGACACTCCTGTGTCCATTGAAACGTCCTGTTCTTTTTTAATAGTTAAGTCAATAAAACAACTACACTACTAAAATTTGGCACTAATTTCCAATAAAAC
Source organism: Carcharodon carcharias (assembly GCF_017639515.1). Classification (NCBI taxonomy): domain Eukaryota; kingdom Metazoa; phylum Chordata; class Chondrichthyes; order Lamniformes; family Lamnidae; genus Carcharodon; species Carcharodon carcharias. The sequence continues at coordinate 138,407,282 of NC_054467.1, read as the reverse complement.
CCACTTATGTCCAGAAACCTCAAAACTTCTCATTTTGTTGTAGCATGGGGAAATCCACAATATCCATGACTTTCACACCTCTTGGAGTCACCTTACCATGTCCAATGTTATGACCTAGATACATAACTTGTCCTTTTGCAAATTCATTTTTAGCTAAGTTCACCACCAAGTTAGCTTCCAGTTATAGAGTGAATAACTCTTCCAGATGTTGTAAATCCCCTCCCATATCTGACTGAAAACTATCAAGTCGTCAATATAAACAGCACAATTGCTCAGACCTGTAATTACTCTGCTTGTCAGTCTTTGAAATGTTGCTGGTGCATTTTTCTCATCCCAAATGGCATAACTTTAAACTGAGATAGTCCATCTGGCATCACAAAAGCCAATATTTCCTTTGCTCTCTCCGATAATGGTGCTTGCCAATATCCTTTTAGCAAGTCGATCTTTGTGATAAATTTTGATTGTCCCACTTTCTTAATATAATCTTCCAACTATGGTATAGGGTATGAATCCACTTTTGTCATTCATCTTTTGATAGTCCATGCTCAGTTTTTGTGTTCCATCCAGTTTCAGAACCAGTATAATAGGTGAACTCCAGTTACTGTAACTAGACTCAATTATATAATTTTGAAGCATGAATTCAATTTCTTTTTGTACTTGAGATAACTTTGCCAGATTTAATCTATAAGGATGTTGCCGTATTGAAGATGAAACTTCTACACATACATCATGTATTAGCTAAATTTGTCCTCCCCAGCTTATTTCCATAAATAGATTTGTGTGACCGTCATAGCTTCCCCAAATCACTTTGACAGTTGTCTGGAAGGTAACTCAACATTACATTTAAATTTTTAAGTACCCCCTCATTATCTAATTTGATTAGAGGAAAATCAATTTCAGAACCCTGCATTTCTACCTCTTTCTCATTATCTACCACTACTAACACCTTTTGGTCCTCTTCCCTGTCAAAGCACTTTTTAAACATATTTACATGCCACACCCTCTGTTTCTTTCTTCTATCTGGAGTATTTATTAAATAATTTACTTCACTTAATTTCTTTTCAACACTGTAAGGCCCACTAAACCTTGCCTTTAATGAGTCACCCAGTACTGATAACAGAACTAGCACTTTTCCCCCCAGCAACAAAATTATGAGCTGTCTGCCTTCACTTTTATCACTTGCTGTGTTATCTTTAAATGTTCTCTAGCTAACTCATGCTTTGTCCAATCTCTCTTTGACATTTGAAACATAATCCAGGAGAGTAATTTCTGAATTTTGTCCCACCAATTCTCATGAATTAATTTCGGTGGTCCTCTCGCCTTTTGACCATAAAGAGACTAAAACCAGTCAATGCATTAGGAGCATCCCTAATAGCAAATAACAGGAATAGAATTCTCCTATTCCAATCCTGTGGATAATTCTGACTATACGCCCTCATCATAGGTTTTAGAGTTTGATGCCATCTTCCCAAAGCCCCTTGGAAGGTAAGCTTTTGAATTAAACTGTTTTATTCCCAAACTGTTCATTACTTCCTTGAATAGCTGTGACATGAAATTTGAACCCTGATCTGTACTGTGTAAACATAAGGGCAGAACTAAAGTCTCTGTATCTGAATGCATATAGCATTCATAACAAAGTAAATTAATTGATAGCGCACACTGAAGTAAATAAATATGACCTGATAGTCATTATGGAGATGTGGCTGCAGAATTACAAGAATTAGGTCCTGAATATTGACGGGTATATGGCATTCAAGAAGAATAGAGAGTTAGTTAAAGGTGGAGGGTTAGCACTGTTAAGCAAGGATGGCATTGGTGCAATAGTTAGAGATGACCTTGGTTCAAGAGATCAGGATGTAGAATCACTTTGGGTGGAGATGAGGAATCATAGGGGAAAGAAGTCACTAGTGGGAGTGATCTACAGGCCCCCTAATAATAACTACAATGTAGGAAAAAGTATACAAGAAGACACATTGGGTGCTTGTGATAAAGGGACAGCAATAATGATGGGTAATTGTAATTTAAATATAAACTGGAAAAATCAGATTGGCGGAAGTATCCTGGAAAGGAGTTCATAGAATGCTTTTGAGATAGTTTCTTAGGGCAGCACATTCTGGTACCAAGCAGAGAGTAGGTTATATTAGACTTGGTATTGTGTAATATGACAGGATTAAATAATGACCTCAGAGTAAAGGCACCCCTAGGTAGCAGTGATCACAATATGATTGAATTTTACATCCAGTTTTGGTCTAAGTCTAGCATTTTAAATGTAAATAAGAGCAGCTATGTGGGTATGAAATCTGAGCTTGCTGACGTGAACTGTGATACAGTATTAGGATAGAGGATAGATCAATAGAGAAGCATTGGCAGACATTTAAGGGGATATTTCAGAATATTCAGAATAAGTGTATTCCTACTATGAAGAAAAATTCTAAGGAGAGGACCCTTCATCCGTGGTTAACCAAAGAAATTAAGGAAAGCATCAAACTTAAGGAAAAAAACATATAACTGTACAAAGATGTGTGGCAGGTCAGATAATTGGTCAGAATATAAAGAATGGCAGAGAATCACTAAAAGGTTAATCAGAAGAAAGAAATTAGAGTATGAGAGGAAGCTAGCTGGAAATGTAAAAACGGATAGCAAGAGTTTCTACAGGCATTTAAAAGGAAAACAGTAAGTCAAGCGAGTGTTGGTCCTTTAGAGAGTGACATGGGGAATTAATAGTCAATGTAAAGAAATGGCAGATAAAGTGAACAGATATTTTGTTTCTGTCTTCACCATAGAGGATACAAAAACTATTCCAGTAATAGCTGTAAATCAGGAGGTGGAAGTGAAAGAGGAACTTGGTGAAATTACAATCACTAGGGAAGCACTACTGAGCAAGCAGATGGAACTGCAGCTGACAAGTTTGGGTCATGATGAACTTCATCCTAGGGTCTTAAAAGATATTGCTAATGAGGTAGTAGATGCGTTAGTGTTAATTTTCCAAAATTCACTAGATTCTGGAAAGGTTTCATTTGCGTGGAAAATAGCAAATATAACCCCTCCATTCAAGGAGGGAGGGAGGCAGAAAACAGGGAACTATAGGCCAGTTCACTTGACGTGTATCAGGGGGAAGGTGTTAGAATTGATCATTAAAGAGATAATAGCTGGGCGATGAGAAAAACTCAAGGTTATTGGAAAGAAGCAGCATGGTTTTAAGAAATTATGTTCAACCAATTTATTAGAGTTTTATGAAGGAGTAACCTGCGCTGTGGACAGAGGGGAGCCTGTAAAGGTACTGTATTTGGATTTCCTGAAGACGTTTGATAAGGCGCCACATCAAAAGTTATTGCAGAAAATAAAAGCTCATGGTGTAGGGGGTAACGTATTAGCATGGATAGAAGATTGGTTGGCTGGCAGAAAACAGAGTGTATGCATAAATTGGTCTTTTAATGATTAGCAGCATGTGGCGAGTGGAGTCCCGCAGAGATCTATGCTGAGGTCTCAACATTTTACAATTTACACCCATGACTTAGATGAGGGGAGTGAAGGATGGTAGCTAAATTTGCAAATGACACAAAGATAGGTAGGAAAGTATGTTGTGAAGGCAACATAAGAAGGTTGCAGACAGCTATAAATAGGTTGAGTGAGTGGACAAAGATCTGTCAAATGGAACATAGTGTGGGAAGTTGTTCACTTTGTCAAGAAGATTAAAAAGGTAGGGTATTACTTAAACAGAGAATGACTGCAGAATTCTGAGGTGCAGAAGGATCCAGGTGTTCTAGTGCATGAGTCACAAAAAATTAGTATGCAGGTACAGCAAGTAATTAAGAAGGCTAATGGAATGCTATCCTTTATTCTGAGAGGAATTAAACATAAAAGTAAGGATGTTATGCTTCAGTTATAAAGGGCATTGGTGAGACCACATCTTGAATACTGTGTGAAGCTTTGGTCTCCTTATTTAAGGAAGATGGAAGTGAGTTGGAGGTGGTTCAGAAGAGGTTTACTAGATTGATACCTAGAATGAGCGGGTTGTCTTATGAGGAAAGGTTGGATAGTCTGGGCCTGTTTCCAGGAAGTTCAGAAGAGTGAGGGGTGACTTGATTGATCCAAAAAAGGGCGGTAGTGAGAAATGACTGCAGCATTCTGGGAGAAGTCAGCACAGACACCGCAACTCAGAAGGGGATTGAGGAGAAGGACTCTTGCACTCAACAGGAGGAAGAGCATCCAAGGGGGAGTAGTGAGGAATGACTGAAGCAGACACTGCAACTCAGAAGGGGATCGAGGAGGACCCACTGTCAAAGACTGGAATAGCCCCAAACATTACATTTTTGTAATGTTTCCATCCCTCTCTCCTCCTCAAACCAAAAAAAGAGAGAGAGAGGGAGAGGCAGTACCTTCAGGAGTGCACCAGACCTGTGAAGGACACTCTTCTGAAAGTGGATTTTAAAAAAAGCAGCTGATTGATGAGTAAATCCTGGTGAGTTTTATTTTCAATCTATTAAAGTTATTCATTACTTAATACTGAGGTAGAAGCTAAAAAAAAGTAAAGAGTAATACTGTACAAGTATAATTAATCAAGAAACAGGTTTCCTAGCTAACATAAATAAGGCCCCGAGCTAGCATTTTTTTAAGGGAGTAACTAGCTTAATTGAGAGGGACGTCATGGCAGGAGAACTCAAACCCATGATATGCTCCTCCTGCAGGATGTGGGAAATGAGGGATGCTTCCGGCATCCCTGGTGACCATGTGTGCGGAAGATGTGTCCAAATGCAGCTTCTAGCTAACTGGATTTTGGAGCTGGAGTTGCGGGTGGACTCAGTGTGGAGCATCCGCGATGCTGAGCAAGTTGTGGATAGCACGTTTAGCGAGTTGGTCACACCGCAGGTGAAGATTACACAGGCAGAAAGGGAATGGGTGACCATCAGGAACAGTAAAAGACTTAGGAAGGTAGTGCAGGAGTCCCTTGTGGTCATCCTCCTCTCTAACAGATATACCGCTTTGGATACTGCTGGGGGAGATTGCTTCTCAGGGGAAAGCAGCAACAGCCAAGTTCACAGCACCATGGCTCTGCTGTTCAGAGGGGCAGGAGGAAAACAAGTGGCAGGGCTATAGTGAAAGGGGATTCAATAAGGGCACAGACTGATGCTTCAGTGGCCGCAGACGTGAATCAAGGATGGCATGTTGCCTCCCTGGTGCCAGGGTCCAGGATGTCATGGAACGGCTGCTGGACAGTCTGGGGAGGGAAGTTAAACAGCCAGTGGTTGTTGTACACATTGGTACCAAACGACATAGGTAAACTAAGGGATGAAGACCTGCTAGCTCATTACAGGAAGTTAGGAGATAAATTAAAATGCAGGACCTCAAAGGTAGTCATCTCAGGATTACTCCCAGTTCCACGTGCTAGTGAGAGCAGGAATAAGAGGATAGACCAAATGAACACGTGGCTGGAGAGATGGTGTAGCCGGGAGGGATTCAGATTCTTGAGGCACTGGGACCGGTTCTGGGGAAGGTGGGACCTGTACAAACCGGATGGGCTGCACCCAGGCAGAGCTGGGACCAGTATCCTTGTGGGGGCTTTTGCTAGTTCAGTTGGGGAGTATTTAAACTAGAGTGGCAGGGGGATGAGATCCCAGGAGTAGGATCAGATAGGTCAGATTCAGATCAGAAAAATGGAGGTAGAACATTAGCAAGGGACATTGTGATAGATATGGAGTTACAGGAGAAGCAAAGTTTACAAAGTGTCCAGCAAGGGAAATTGATGGGGTTAAACTGTTTATACTTCAATGCAAGGAGTATTACAAACAAGGTAGATGAGTTAAGGGCACAGATAGACACATGGCAGCAGGATGTCATTGCTATTACGGAGACCTGGCTAAAGGAGGGACAAAACTGGCAGCTTAATATCCCTTGTTATAGAGTCTTCAGACACGATAGAGTAGGAGATTAAAAAGGAGGGGGAGGGGGTAGCACTAATGGTTAAAGAATCAATTCCAGTTGTGAGAAGGGATGATATACTAAATGGGTCAACAAACGAGGCTTTGTGGATTGAGCTTAGAAATAAAAAAGGGGCAGTCACACTGCTGTGAGTATACTACAGACCCCCAAATAGTGAAGAGAGATAGAAGAACAAATATGTAGGCAAATTTCTGCTTGTAAGAACAAGAGGGCAATAATAGCAGGAGACTTCAACTATCCTAATATCAACTGGGATTCAAACAATATAAGGGAGGGAGAAAAGTACATGCAGCATGTCCAGGAAAATATCTTCAACCAATTAGTGACAAACCCAATGAGAGGAGATGCGATTCTAGACCTAGTCTTGGGGAACGAAGAAGAGCAAGTGGGTGAAGTGACAGTTGGTGATCATATCGGGGACAGTGATCACAGTTCATCTAGATTTAGCATTACTATGGAAAAGAACAGAGATAAGTCTTGAACTGGGGGAAGGCAAATTTTGCAGAAATGAGAAGGAACTTGGCTGAGGTGGACTGGTCAGCACTGCTGGAGGATAAAACAGTGGAAAACCAGTGGGAAGCACTAAAAAGCGAGATCATAATTGTACAAAGTAGACACGTCCCCTACAAAAATAAGAGTGGTACTGCCAAATCTAGACCTCCCTGGTTGTCTAGAGGAATACAGGGGAAGCTCAAACGGAAAAAGAAAGAATACGATAGGCACAAAGAACTAAGCACTGCAAGATAGCCTAGACAAATATAGGAAGTGCAGGGACGAAGTAAAAAGGGAAATAAGGAAATCAAAGAGAGGGTATGAAAAAAGATTAGCAAGTAAAGTTAAAGATAACCCAAAGATGTTTTACCAATACATTAATGCTAAAAGGTTAGTTAAGGAAAAAGTAGGACCTATCAGAGATGAAGATGGAAACTTGTGTGTAGATGCAGAGGCTGTGGGAAGGGTTTTGAATGAATATTTTGTCTCCGTGTTTACAAAGGAAAGGGAGGATGTAGATATAGAAGTCCAGGAGGAACACTATTGATATTGGATGGGATAGTAATAAAGAGAGAGGAAGTACTCGAAGGGTTGAAATCCTTGAAAGTTGATAAGTCACCAGGGCCAAATGGATTGTTTCTGAGACTGCTGAAGGAAGTCAGGAAGGAGATAGCAGATGCTCTGAGGATGATTTTCCAATCTTCACTAGATAGGGGAGGTACTGGAGGACTGGAGAAATGCAAACTTAGTTCCATTGTTTAAAAAAGGATCAAAGGAAATGCCAAACAATTATAGGCCAGTTAGTCTAACATCATGGTGAGCAAATTAGTAGAATCAATCCTGAGAGATAGGATTAACTGTCATGTCGAAAAGCATGGACTAGTCAGGGATGGTCAGCATGGATTTGTTAAAGGAAGGTCTTGCCTCACAAATTTGATTGAATTCTTTTGAGGAAGTGACAAGAAGGGTTGATTAAGGTAGTGCAGTGGATGTTGTGTACATGGATTTTAGCAAGGCATTTGACAAGGTCCCACATGGCAGATTGATCAGGAAAGTAAAAGCCCATGGGATTCAGGGTAATGTGGCAAACTGGATAAAAGGTTGGCTGTGTAACAGGAAACAAAGGGTAATGGTTGATGGATGCCCTTGCGAATGAAAAGTTGTCCCAAGTGATGTTCCACAGGGCTTAGTGTTGGGACCCTTGCTGTTTGTGTTATATATTAATGATTGGGACGTGAATGTGGGAGGCACGATTGGGAAATTTGCAGACACAAAGATTGGCCGAGTAGTGGATAGTGTAGAGGATAGCCATAATCTCCAAAACAATATAGATGGGTTGGTGGAGTGGGTGGTAAAGTGGCAGATGGATTTTAACGTAGAGAAGTGTGAGGTCATACACTTAGGGAGGTCAAACAGTTACAGGGATTACAAAATAAATGGGAATATACTAAAAGGGGTAGATGAAGTAAAAGATCTTGGCGTACAAGTACACAGGTCCCTGAAGGCAGCAGTTCAAGTAGATAAGATTGTAAAGAAGGCATATGGAATGCTCTCCTTCATTGGCAGACGTACCGAATATAAAAGTAAGGATATAATGTTGGAATTGTATAAAACACTGGTGAGGTCACAACTGGATTATTGTAATGTGGTCACCACATTACAGGAAGGACGTAATAGCTCTGGAGAGACTGCAGAGGAGTTTACAAGAATGTTGCCAGGGTTTGAAAAGTATAGCTACGAGGAGAGATTGGATAGGTTGGGGTTATTTTCCTTAGAACAAAGAAGGCTGAGAGGTGACTTGATTGAGGTGTACAAAATTATGAGGGGAATAGAGTGGACAGGATAAAATTGTTTCCCTTGGTGGAGAATTCTAGAACCAGGGGACATAGATTCAAGATAAGTGGCAGAAGGTGTAGGGGGGACATGAGGAAGAACTTTTTTACACAGAGTGTAGTGGGTGTCTGGAAGTCACTGCCCAAGTTGGTGGTGGAGGCAGAAACTCTAAACTCTTTTAAAAAGTACCTGGATCTGCACCTTAAGTGATGTAAGCTGCAGGGTTATGGGCCGGGTGCAGGGAGGTGAGATTAGAAAGGGCACCTGGGTGTCCTTGGGATGGCATGGACAAGATGGGCCAAATGGCTTCCTTCTGTGCTGTAACTTTTCAATGGTTCTATGGTTCTATATAAGATCCTGAAAGGCTTTGATAAGGTGGACATGGAAAAGGATGTTTTCTCTTGTGGGTGAGTCTGGAACTGGGGGACACTGTTTTGAAATTAGTGGTCATCCTTTTAGGACAGAGGTGAGGGGAATTTTTTTAATGGAGGGTTGTGCAACTTTGGAACTCTACCTCAAAAAGTGGTGGAGATGGAGTGATTGAATACTTTTAAGGTGGAGGTAGATAGATTCTTGTTAGACAAGGGAATCAAAGGTTACCGGGGTAGATGGGAATGTGGAATTCGAAACATAAGTAGATCAGCCATGGTCTTATTGATTGATGGAGCAGACTCAAGGGGCTGAATGACATACTTCTGCTCCTATTTCGCATGTTCACCAGAAATCAGGGTATTGTGCCCCAAACTTACAAGGATGCTTCCATAACTCACCTGTACGAAAGTAAGGGAAGCAAATCCATCTGTGGTAATCATCATGGTGTTCCACTTCTCTCCACAGCAAGTAAGCTTCTTGCAAGGGTTGTTCTCAGCAAGAGTGTACTCAGAATCAGTGTGGCTTTGGTGCTAGACAAGGGACTGTCAACATGATCTTTTTGGCATGTCAAATTCAAGAAAAGCCTCACAAATAGAAGAAGGGCTTTTACATGGTCTTCCTTGACCTGACCAAGGCCTTCAACATAGTAAGCTGTGAAACCCTGTGGAAGGTGTTGTGCAAATATGGCTGCCCTGAAAGATGATCAGGGTCATCCGCTCATTTCATGATAGCCAGTGTGATACAGAATGCTGACTCTTCAGATGCCTTTCCTGTCACCAATGGCACAAAGGAAGGCTGCCTAATGGCTCCAGTTCTGTTTGCCATCTACTTTTTAGCCATGGTCTTGTATTCAAAGATCTTGATGTAGGAGGTATACATTCAGTTCAGGACAGATGGCAACTTCGTCAATCTGAAAAGGTTCAAGGTTTACACAAGGATCACAAATAAGCTAGGAAGTGAACCTTTGTTTGCCAATGATATGACCTCATAGCAAGCAGCCTGGAGGACAGTTGTTTGTTGGCTGCTTTGCACAAACCTCAGAATGCTTTGGCCTTACAATAATTCTGAAAAAGACAGAGATTTTTTACTAACTTATTCCTGGCCACATCTCCAAGACCCCATTGTGACAATCAATAATACACCCCTCAGCTCAATTCCGAAGTTCTGATATCTTGGGAGCATCCTGCTGGATCATATTGGATGATGAAATTGCCCATTGCCTGGCAAAAGCAAGCTCAGCATTCAGCAGGCCCACCCACAAGCTTTGGACGGAGTGTGGAGATTTTCTCTAAACAAAGATCAAAGTTTACCAGGCAGTGGCTCTCACAATGCCTGTCTATGGCTGTGAGGCAAGGACAACATACCAATGTCGCATAAGGCATTCCACCTTTGCAGCTTAAGATCAATCTGCAACTTCAAGTGGCAGGACAAAATCCATAACACTGAAGTTCTTGCAAGGTGCCACATACCTGATATTGAAAACATGCTCATCAGAGTTCAGCTTTGCTTGGTTGGCAATTTGGTTCATATGGCAAATTCCTGCTACCAAAGGCAGTATTCCACAGTCAGCTGAGCACAGGAACACACAACGTAGGACATCACAAACTCAAGATACAAATACATCCTGAAAGCCAATCTCAAAGTAAGTTGTACCCCACTACATGGGAAAAAAACAAAAAAACATTGAATAAATCCAAATGGAGAAGTCTCTGTCTTCAAGCAATCTAAACATTAGAGAAGAACAAAGTCAGATCCCTACAAGACATACTACCATGCAGCAAAACCAGTGACTTCACCCACACCTCCAACAGTGACTTCACGTCTAATATTTGCAATCGGATCTGCTAATCAATATTTGGTTTAACATCACATATGAGGTGACGCCAACTTAGATGGTGAACAATTGGCTTCCTTGCTAAACACTCATTCATCGAAGTGATGGGAAAATATATCATCATAATCAATGTAAAAATACCCAAAGTGCTTTACAGGAAAGTTATAAAACAAAATTTGACACATAAGGCAACGTTAGGGAAGATAGACAAAAGCTTGGTCGAAGCTGTAGGATTTAAAGAGCATCTTAAAGGAAGTAAGAGAGATAGAGAGTTGGAGGGGTTTCGAAAGGGAATTCCAGAAATTAGGGCCAAGGAAGCTTAAGGCATGGCCGCCAATGGTGGAGCAATTAAATTTGGGGATGCTCTACAGGCCAGAATTTGATGAGTGCAGATACCTTGGAGAGTTGTGAGGCTGGAGGAGATTACAGAGATAGAGAGGGGCGAAGCCGTTGAAGACAAGGATGAGAATTTTAAAATCAAGTCATTGTTTGAGCCATAAAGTAAACACCAGCACAGAAACCAGAACTTGATACAAACAGGAATTGACTAATTGTATATAATTGTACACTAATTGTACATTGGTTCACTAATGTCCTTTAGGGAAGGAAATCTGTCATTCTTACCTGGTCTGGCCTACACGTGACTCCAGGCCCACAGCAATGTGGTTGACTCTTAAGTGCCTTCTAAACAAGGGCAATTAGGAATGGGCAATAAATGCTGGCCTAGCCAGCAATGCCCACATCCCAAGAACGAATTAAAAAAAAGAAAACAACACATATATAATTAATAAGTTTGCAACCACGGCATCGTATTTGACCTTGAGATGAGCTACAAATCCCATGTCCTTTCCATCACCAAGACCACCTACTTCCACTTTCATAACACCATTGGTATCTGCCCCTGCCTCACTCATCTGCTGCTAAAACTCTCAGCAATGCCATTGTTACCTCTACCTTCAATTATTCCAATACCCACCGGCCAGCCTCCCACCTTCTACCCTCCATAAACTCAAGCTCATCAAATCTCTGCAGGCCTTATAGTAACTAACATATGCTCACCCAGCAACCTTGTTCTCACTTTGGCTCCTGGTCTGGCAATACCTTAATTTTAAAATTCTCATTCTTGTGTTCAAATCTCAGCATGGCCTCACCTCTCCATATCTCCATAATGTCCTGCAGCTCTACAACTCCCCAAGATCTCTATCCTCCTTTAAATTTGGTCTCCCCTGAATTTCATTGTTGAACCATTCAGCTTCATTGAACCTTCAGCTGCCTAGGTCCTAAGTCTGGAATTCCTTCCTGAAACTTTTGCACTCCTTTACCTCTCCTCCTTTAAGACGCTCCTTGAAATTTAACTCTTTGACAAAGCTTTTGGTTACCTGTCCTAATATATGGCTCAGTTTCAAGCTTTGTTTGATATCATCCCTATGAAGTACCTTGGGACATTTTACTATGTTAAAGATGCTATATTATACAAGTGGTTGTAATAAGTTACGGACTGGAGAGGGTTTAATTTAGAACAGTCCTGACTTCTCACTCACTACCTGTCTGTAAACAGAAAGGTGTTTTTTGATTTTTGATTTCCCCCTTTTATAAGTGGTGACATATGTTGCCCAATCTTTCAGTTTGGAGTGATCCAATCCTCTATTAATAACCCCACAGCAAACTCAAGATAAGGTAAAGTAAGAGTAAATTTTACACACACACAAACGCGCAAGAAAGAGGTTTCGCAATGGCCGCCCCTTTTTGCATTCATACAATAAAAGAGTTTTAGAGCAAAGGAAGGGGTTCAAGGCAGAGACCATGATAAAAGTAAGAATTAAGGTTTCATGTGAGTCGAGTCCAAAATCAAAGTCCAATGAGGAATTATTTTGCCGTGTTCAGTTGGCTGAAAACTGGTGGCGTGAGATTCATTTTTCCGGTTGTGTTGCTGTCCCAAGATTAAGTAGGCATGCAGACGCTGAATCAGTTCTGTGGGCGGTAATACAAAATCTTCCCAGCAGAGTCAGGTTAGATGGGGACCAGTGGTCCAACCTGGCAAGAGCTTGCTTCTGCATGGCCTGCTAGTCAGATGTTAAACAGCAAGCTAAAGAATGAATCTGAAAGCTGTATAATTAAAGCAATTCAAACGGATCAAGTCTCGGTCATGTGACAGGGTGGTTTCAGGTCAAGATATTCAGATATCAAGACCTCTTGTTAAAACCCATTGTGTTTTGAGGAGGTAACTGTGGAATCATTAGCACAATGTTGGAGATAAGTAGTCACCAATAGTTCTGCCTTTGTCCAGAGCTGCCTGGTGCAGACGTTTTGTCTACTATCCTTTGTGTTGGCTTTGCTGGAATGTTTACACAATGCGAGTAGTGTTACATTCCAGGGGTTTGGTGTGTTAGCCTTTTTCCATTTTTAAACTACTCAGAAAATTGCAGAGCTATCATCATGTGGTCAGTGGCAGCCATTTATCAGTCCAGGCATTTGTCCATTTTAAAAGAAAAATAATAATTTTATAAAGCAGCCAGGGTGACTTTTTTTTCCTTCATGTCTTCTGATCATGCCAAATATAAACCATAGAATTTGCAGACCTTTAAGCACTGTCATCTTATACTCCATAAGAACAGACACATATTGCAGTACCAATTTGAAAAATGGCTCCATTATACATAATGGGTGAAAATATCTCACTGGGGCATGACACCCCACTCCAAAAAAATGGATTTTTGCCACTCTGTTTGGTGAACTTTACATATTTTTTAAAAAGTTTACAGATAGGATACTGTACTGTAATGGTTATGGTACAGGATTAGTAATTCAGAGGATAAGGGTTCAAATCCAATCATGACAAGTTGTGAAATTGCATTCAATATACCACCAAAATAAATAACCATGAAAACTGCTAGATTATCATAAAAGATCATCTGGTCCACTTGTGCTTTTCAAGGAAGAGGATTTGAAATGCTATGACATTTATGGCTGGTAAAAGGGACTGCTGCCACCAAGCTGAAAAGTCGGGGCGGGGGGGCGGATCAAACCCACTTCAGCATTAAGTGCAGCCTGGGGACACTTGTCAGTGGCAAACAATTAGCCCTTATTAAGGAAAGCCACCACCTCCTCCCCCAACCAAGAGGTGCTGGCCAGTCAGAGTGCCGGCAACTCAGCAGCTTCAGTAGAGCCACTTGGAGTGGTAGCCACTGCTGGTACTGCATCTGAATAAGAACACACATCAATGTATGTGCGTCCTCACAACCGGCTCAGTGGGGCCAGGGGGCACTTGGGCCAGTAAGGCAGGCCTCAGAAGGGAGTGGGGAGGGTGTGGGTGGTTGGCGTTGGAAAGGGTATGTGGCACAGTTGGTATGGGGGTACCCATTGCTACCAGGGGGAGGGGTGTCTCCTCCATGGACCAAAAAGTGCCCAAAAAGAGTGCCCCCCCCCCCCCCCCCCCTCCTACTTAGAGGCTGCGAGGGTTTACCTGGTGGTTGGCCCAAGCAGAGGAGCACCCTCTGCTGGTGAAATACCAGTGGAGGTAGAAAGAGACCCTTAATTGACTACTTGAGTGGCTTAATTGGGTTCTGAATGGGAGGGCCATCTGCCTCCTTCCCTGCTGTTGGCAGGATGGCATGGTGGCAAGAAGACGATGTGCATGTCACCCTACCCCACCACCACCACCTTGCTGCACCATTTTATGAGCCCTCCTGCCTCCTAGCCTGTCCTCAAATGATGGTAAAATGCAGCCTTAAAGTTCCCTCAGGGAATATAAAATTGTGCCAAAAATGCTGCTTTACCAGTATCTAAAAATTCCAAGAACAAATAAAAGAAATGCATAAATACTTTATGATGCGCACCAAAATATTAAGACAATTTAAATGAAGATATTCCAATCTAAAGAGATTCTCCATAATAAGTATTCAACCATATAGGCCTAGAAGGCTCTTTACCACCAGCAATAAAAGCCTTCTGAAACTAGCTACCAATCAAAACCAGCTTAGCCAACCATTGTACAGTATATAGTGTGTACAGTTGAACATGTCCCAAGAGCCTGGAGAAAGGTACTTTAGAGCAAGGCTACAAGACACCAAAATTAACCAACCAAGTCCTCCTTCACTTACACCACAGTTCATGGCACTATGTCTCTCTCCAAAAATCCTTGTAGGCTTTCTTCCCTTTTGTGTCCATGTCAGTACATTATCCTTTTCCCAGTCCAAACTGACTTTTTGTTACTCCCACTACCAGTCCCTGAAGGCAATGTTTCCTTCCCACCGCAATCCATGTTGGAAGTTTGTACTCTCTGATAGTTTGTTCCCAACCATTTCCAATGTGGCATGCTGTTTGTCCTCCAGTCCATGCTGATACAATAATTTTTCTGCCAAGACTAACGTGACATTCTGATGAAATGCAAATTTTGTTTCTTTTCCCGCAGATGATGGCAGATCTGCTGAGTATTTCCAGTATTTTCTATTTTCATTCTGTTAACCCAAACCACTACCAGCAGTTCCTGAAGAAACTTACAGAAGTTTGCCACCATTTCTAGCTCCACAGAAATGAACATATACTTCTTAATATAAAATTATATTAGCATATACCCAGCCTATACCCAACTATATTTCCATTAATATTTCCTCTAGCTTTTCTTCATTGTGGGCAACCTGTTTATTGCATTGCATGGTATATTTCAGATTGCTGTGCAGCCACACACCTGCACAGCTAGGAGGGAACATTGCCCCCCACATAAGCAGGTGTTTCAAATGAAGAAATAAAGAAACAAAAGCAAAATACAGAAATACTGGAAATCTGAAATAAAAAAAATGCTGGAACTGCTTAGCAAATAAGGCAGCATCAATGGAGAGAAAAACAAACTTTATGTTTTAGGTCTCTGATCTTTCATTAGAACTGAGGAAAGTTAGAAATGTAATAGGTTTCAAACAGGTGAAAAAGGGTGAGGAGTAGAAGAAGACTAAAAGGGAAGGCCTGTGATAGGGTGGAGGGGAGGACAGATTAAATGACAAAAGGATTCATGATTCAAAAACCAAAGGGAGTGGTAATGGGTGAAGAAAAAAGCAAAAGGTGTGTATAGATGAAGTGTGAATGGTTGGATAGTAGCCAGCTGAATGCAAAGGGATTAGGAAGGAAACAAGAGAGGAAGCAAACTAACAAGAAAAAACACATGTGACAAGATGGGGCAGAGGTTATGATCTAAAACTGTTGAACTCAATGTTGAGTCCAGACGGCTGTGGAGTGCTGAGTTGAAAGAAGAGGTTCTGTTCCTCAAGATAAAAGCAAAATACTGCGGATGCTGGAAATCTGAAACAAAAACAAAAATAGCTGGAAAAACTCAGTAGGTCTGACAGCATCTGTGGAGAGGAACACAGGGTTAACATTTTAAGACCGTATGACTCTTCATCAGAACTGAAGAGAAATGAGATGAAATATAAGCTGTTTAAGGGGGTTGGGGCAGGTGGAGGTGGATAGAGGGCCAGTGATAGGTGGAGGCAATGGTGAGATTACCAAAGATGTCATAGACAAAAGGACAAAGGGGTGTTGACGGTGGTGATATTAGCTAAAGGAATGTGCTAATGGTGACATTAAGGGTAGAAAGCAGGACAAGCAAGTGACAGATGGCCCTAGTGGGGGTGGGGTGGGAGGAAGGGATTGAAATAGACTAAAAGGTGGAGATAAAACAAAGGATGGAAATAAATTTAAGAATAATAATAGAAATAGGTGAGAAAAGAAAAATATATATCTTATTAAATTATAATAATTATTAGAAGAAAGGGGATCGGAAAGGGGGTGGGGATGGAGGACAGAGTTCATGATCTGAAGTTGTTGAACTCAATGTTAAGTCCAGAAGGCTGTAAAGTGCGTAATCAGAAGATGAGGTGCTGTTCCTCCAGTTTGCGTTGAGCTTCACTGGAACATTGCAGCAGGCCAACATGTGGGCACGAGAGGGTGCTGTGTTAAAATGGCAAGCGACAGGGAGGTCTGGGTCATGCTTGCGGACAGACCGAAGATGTTCTGCAAAGTGGTCACTCAGTCTGTGTTTGGTCTCTCCAATGTAGAGGAGACTGCATTGGGAGCAGCAAATGCAGTAGATTAAATTGAGGGAAGTGCAAGTGAAGTGCTTCTGTTCCTCAAGCTTGTTTTGGACTTCATTGGAATACTGTAGCAGGTCAAGGACAGAAAGGTCAAAGTGGGAACAAGGTGAAGAACTGAAGTGACAAGCTATAGGAAGCTAAGGGTCATGCTTGCAGACCAAATGAGGTGTTCCATAAAGCAGTCACCCAGTCTGTGTTTGGCCTTCCGAGTGTAGAGGAGACCACATCGTGAGCAGCGTATATTAAATTGAAACAAGCAAATCACTGCTTCACTTCAAAGGAGTGTTTGGGGCCTTGGACAATGAAGAGGGAAGAGGTAAAAGGTCAGGTATAGAATCTCCTGCGCTTGCATGGAAAGGTGCAATAAGCAAGGGTAGGAGTGTTGGGTGAACTGAGGAGTGCACAATGACATCATGGAGGGAATGGTCCCTTTGGAATACTGAGGGCAGAGGAAGATGTGTTTTTGGTGGCATAATGCTGGAAGTGGTGGAAATAACGAGGATAATCCATTGAAAACAGAGGCTGATGAGGTGCAAGTTAAGAGCAAGGGGAATCCGATCTTGGTTCTGGAAAGGAAAGAAAGGGTGAGAGCAGAAATGTGCCAAATGGATCAAACAAGGTAGAGGACCATGTCAACCACAGTTGCAGGGAATTCTTGGTTGATGGAAAAGGAAGCCATATCAGAAGCAGTAGTATGGAAGGTTGCATCAAATGAACATATGTGTCAGAGACAGAAAAACTGTGAGAATGGAATACGTTTATAACTTTACTCTGTTCTGATGAAAGGTCACAAACCTAAAACATTGGGGAGAATTTTCAGCATGTCGAGTGGGCTGTGTGGGAGCAGGTGTGGGCGGGCGCGGAGCCGATCGCCACCTGTGATTGGCTTCGCACTGCCATTTTACGCAAGTGGGCTGATTAAGGCCCACTCAGTGTGAATCGTGGCTCCCGAGAACAGCGGGAGGGTTGACCTGGTGGCCTGTTTAAAAACTGCGCTGGCCATCTTCCAAAGGCTGACAATGATGGCGCTCAGAAGGGTTCCCAAGAGCACTCTCGGAGATCAGGTCAGGCAGGAGGGCAGGTCGGCGGGGCACTGCGCCCTGAGATTCTTGGCTGAGTGCCATGCTGCCCTCCTCGAGGAGGTGGCAGCACACCACGAGATCCTTGTGCCAAGGGACAGGAGGAGGAGGCCCCCCCACATGACGAAATGTGCCTGGGAGGAGGTGACAGAAGCAGTCAGCGCACACGATGTGGTGAGACACACCTGGGTTCAGTGCCGCAAGCGGTTCAATGACCTCTTGCGATCGGGAAGGGTGAGTACTATGTTGGCATGGGTTACTTAGCACAGCAGTTAGGTTGGTCCCCCTGCACCCTCCCCCAACTCTGAAGGTAGTAACTGCATTGAATCATTCACGGCATGTGGCCTTCACTGGATGGGCCAGCATTTATTGCCCATGCCTAGTTGACCCTGAGAGGGTGGTTCTGAGCTGGCTTCTGTATCCACTGCATGTGATGCACTTACACTCACAGTGCTGTTTTGAGGGTGACCTAAGGATCTGCACCCAGTGCTGGAATGCCAAAACATTTCAAAGTCAAGCTGCTGACTGACTGGGATGAGAACTTCCATGTGGCAGGCCAGCCATCCATCTGCTGCCCTTGTCCTTCTAGGTGGTAGTGCTTCCTTGGTTTTGAAGGTGATACAGTGTGAGTGGCAAATCTGATGGAGGCAGCCTCTGGGCAAGGGGGTCAGCCCTGGCTGCCTGGAGTGAGCGTATGGCGGCTCCAGGGTCACAATTCACATGAGCCCTGCAATGTTTCACTCAGGTGGGGGTGACAGATCTGCAATGGCAATCCAGGTATAGGGTGGACTAATCAATGCTCCTCTCGCCTTTTCAGGAGAAGATCGCACACAAAAATACTGAACGGATATGGACTGGCGGAGGGCAGGCATGATTACTTATTCTCACCAGATACAAGCAGGAAGCACTCGAGCTGGAGAGGCACCATGCGCCCAGGTCTACCAGCAATGGTGAGTTTGGGGTGCCAGGGGGGAGATAAGAGTGCCGTGCACTGAGGACACAATGTCTGTCATTGCAACCATTCCACTGTTGACTGTTTATTGCATTCAGCATCCAGCATGGGTTTTCCAATGATTATGGAAGGAGGAGCGCCTCAAGATCCGGGGGCCAGGCGTGCACATTAACAGTATTACGATGTCAACTAATCAAATGTCCTTGATCTTCCTTTCAGCCTCACCAGAGCACTCCTGGGCTGAGGAGGCAGAGGGCCAGCTACTGAAACCTGAGGGCCCTGAAGAGATACATGTACCAGTGTCACACCAACTCAGCCAGGCAGGCATCAGCGCAGATACCAGCACCTTGGAGGGGATCAGATCGTCAGTTAGTGTCCCAGGGCACAGTGGTGAGGGAACTTCACATTCGCTTGAGGTGCAGGCAGAGACAGAGAGTACCCATGGTGCCGGCAGTAAGAGGACTGCAGGGGACTAGGAGCATGCTCAGTCAGCTCCACGCCCAATTGCACCCGCTCCCGCAAAGCCCGCCCGACTTGTTGTAAATTCTCCCCAATGTTTTAGGTCTGTGACCTTTCGTCAGAACAGAGTAAAGTTATAAAAGTATTCCAGTCTCCCAATTTTTCTGTCTCCGGCACATATGTTCAGATGACGCAACCTTCCATACTTCTGCTTCTGATATGTCTTCCTTTTTCCTCAACCGAGAATTCCCTGCAACTGTGGTTGACAGGGTCCTCTACCTTGTCCGATCCATTTGGCACATTTCTGCTCTCACTCTTTCTCTCCTTTCCAGAACCAAGATCGGATTCCCCTTGCTCTTAACTTGCACCCCATCAGCCTCTGCAAAGCATCAGCAATGCATTGACCTTCATGGCTGAGCGCAATGCTTCCTCCATGGAGAGAGTGGCAACTCTCATGGAGAGGCTCCTCCAGGAGAACAATCAGGGCTTCCTGGGGATGCACTCGGACCTGCAAACCCTCACAGCAGCATTGATGTCAGCTGATCAGTGTCAGTTTGGGAGATGGATTGGGTACCCAGTGCCCCAGCTGGGTGCCCATCCATCAGTGGTGATCAGGGAGGTCCGAAGCGACCTCACATTGGCACACGAGCTGCCTGTCCTCTCTGCGGGCTCCTCTCAGGGCGCTCCGGATGTGGGCAGCAGCTCCTCCACCAATCTGCCAGTGACCGTGGCACCTGATGAGACTGCGGTGACCGGGGAGATGCCAGCTGTGCCTCTGGCTGCTCCCTCCCAGGCAGAGCCATCATAGGCTTCAAGGGCCAGAGGATGCCCTCCAGGGTTGTCAAGGCCAACAGGACAACAGAGTGTGCAGGCTGTCTCAGATGCCGATGCCAGCGAGGGGGGAGCACCTGGATGTAGCACCCAAAAACGTAAGCTGAAGGCACGTTAGGCACACCACAGGCTTTTCACTGGTGGTTTTCTGTTGCCCCGGTATTTGTTGCCTATTAGTCAGTATGCTTTCATTTCTGTTTTGTTTTATGAAATCATTAAATCTTTTAGTTCTGAACAAGGCTCAGGGTGCTTCATTACTAATGCATATGTACGGGAACCCATGACATTCTGAGTGACTTGTTTGTCATTGAAATTTATTGACAAGGCACATAGTTAATGTTCCTAACCAGGCAGATGTTGCTGTCAGTTATCGAGTATGGAGCCTGCAGCCCTTGCATGTGTTGGAGGTCCATCTGTGGTAGGCTAGCTGAAGGTTTGTTGGATTAAAGACTCCCGGGTGTCCCTATTGTTTGCAAAGTTGCAGGGGTAAATAGAACATTGAGATTTAATTTTCCAAATGAGAAGTATTTTAAATCTATTAGTCTTTTCATATTTCAATGAATAAAGGATTTTAACTGTTGCTCTTTCTGAACCCTTTACACTGCCTCTATCTTTTTTCAGAAGTATGATGGTCAAAATTCCATATCATTTTTCCCAGATTTTATGAAGTGTCTGTAACTTCCTATGGAGATATCCATGCACCCTATTCTTCTCTATTTATCCTTGTGGCACTTCCCTACAGAGTGATTGTTCTTTCAGTGTTTGCAGAACATAGCTTTAAGGTTGGGATTTATTTAAAGACCATGTTTGAAAAATAAATGGTTGCATTTTTTTCAAACCTGATGTACAGAAAAATAATGTTCAGAAGAAAAGTCCATTGACCTGAAATGTTAACTCTTTTTCTCGCCACACAAATGCTACCAGAGCATTTCTGGCATTTTCTGTTTTTATTTCAGAATACCAGCATCCACTGTACTTCACTTTTGTACAGAAAATAATGATACGTTATTAATGAGGCTAATAGCAACATTATTTTCCTCTACTCCCCACTTTGAAAAAAAATACGGCTGTTTACTTTTTGAACAAAGCATTGCATATTGACTTCAGTAATGACAAGAAAATGCTGGTGAAGGCACAATGATTGAACATCCCTCAAGCTTCCGAACTGGAAATAAGATGATCGTCTCACCGAGAACCAAATCACCTCAGAGTGAATACAAAAAATGTATTTTGACCCTTTTTGTAACACTTTTTTTTCCAAATGCTCAAAAATAAAGTCGCAGTGGGACCTATCACTAAGTATTCTTTAATAATATTTTGTTCACTTTGCAATCATATTTTGTATTTTTAGTACTATTTTACACTCAATGCTATCTATGTTTATTCAGTCCATTTGATATGTTTCTGCAAATGTCCTTGAATTTAATCTCCTTCCTAAGAACATCCTGCATTCTCATACAATTTCGGAACAATCTGAGTCATTACCTCCTATTTCTATACATAAGTTTTTAAATATGGCCCTTAACATCTAGTGCCTGTAGGCAAAAAAAATTTGTCAAGTGTGGCAACATTTTATCATGCCCATAAAGCATAAATTATGATAACATGATAACTGTTTTAGGGCTTTAATCCATTTATCAATTTATATATTAAGCTCTTGAATCCTGTGTTTGTGTATCACAAACAACAAACATACAGATTAGGAGCAGGAGTAGGCTACTTGGCCCTTCGAGCCTGCTCCACCATTCAATCAGATCATGGCTGATCTGATTTTATCCTCAACTTCACATTCCTTCCTGCCCCCAATAGTCTTTCACCCCTTTACTTAGCAAGAACCTATCTACCTCTGCCTTAAAGATAGTCAAGGACTTTGCCTCAACTACCATTTGAGGAAGAGAATTCCAAAGTCTCACAACCCTCCGAGAGAAAAAAAACCCTCATCTCTGTCCTAAATGTGTGACCCCTTATTTTGAAACAGTGACTCACAAGAGGAAACATCCTTTCCACATCCACCCTGTCAAGTCCCCTCAGGATCTTAAATGTTCCAATTAAGTCACCTCTTACTCTTATGAACTCCAGAAGATACAAGCCTAGCCTGTCCAGCCTTTCCTCATAAGCCAACCGGCCCATTCCTGGTATTACTCTAGTAAGCCTTCTCTGAACTGCTTCTAATGCATTTACATTTTTCGTTAAATAAGGAGACCAATACTGTATACAGTACTCCAGATATGGTCTCACCAATGCCCTGTATAACTGAAACATGACCTCCCCACTCTTGTATTCAATTCCCCTTGCAATAAATGATAACATTCTATTAGCCTTGCTAATGACTTGCTGCACCCGCATACTAAACTTCTGTGATTCATACACTAAGACACCCAGATTCCTCTGCATCTCAGAGCTCTGCAATCTCTCACCATTTAGATAATATGCCTCTTTTTTATTCATCCTGCCAAAATGGACAACCTCACATTTTCCCACATTATACTCCATTTGCCAGATCTTTGCACAGTTACCTAACCTATCTAAAGCTTTTTGTAGCTCCCTTATGGCCTCTTCACAACTTACTTTCCTACCTATCTTTGTGTCATTAGCAAATTTAGCAACCAAAGAGTTGAGGCCCCAGCACTGATCCCTGTGACACACCACGTGTCACATCTTGCCAGCCAGAAAATAAGCTATTTATGCTTACTCTCTGGGTAAAAATTTT
Source organism: Carcharodon carcharias (assembly GCF_017639515.1). Classification (NCBI taxonomy): domain Eukaryota; kingdom Metazoa; phylum Chordata; class Chondrichthyes; order Lamniformes; family Lamnidae; genus Carcharodon; species Carcharodon carcharias. Next base: position 138,384,697 of record NC_054467.1, on the reverse strand, counting down.
AGCTTGTCGGGCGGGTGTGCGCACCTGATCTGACCAAGTGTAAAATGACGCATGATATTTTGGTCAGTGGGCGCACGCTGGAGTCAGCAGCACACCTGCTGATAATTAAAAGGCCTATTAAGGCCATTTGAAAGGTAATTGAAGTAAATTTTTCGCTGCTTGTCCAACCTTATGGTTGGCAGGCAGGTGAAAAGGCCAAGTGGTCTTTGCACTTTTTTGGAAATCTCACCAACAAGCGGGATGAGGTTTCTAAAAGCAAATAAAAATTAGATAAAAACTTTAACTCTTCATAAATAACATGTCCCTGTCTGTGTGACAGAGTCACACGAGGGGACGTGTTTCATAACATTTATCAAATCTTTAATTTTTTTTTCAAATCAGTTCATATCCCTGAGGCAGCTCTCTGCCTCAGGGGGATTATGGCTTTAATTTTTCAGGTGGCGGGCAGGCTCGGTGGGAGCAGGCGGGAGTGGTCATGGAGCCGATGGCTGCACACGATCGGCTCTGTGCTGTCATTTTATGCGGGAGGGCACATTAAGGCCCGCCCAGTATAAGATGCAAACAGTAGAGCTCAGCGCTACCTGTGAGGATGGTGGCGGGGGGGTGGGGTGGGGGGGGGGGGTGGTGGGGGAGGAGGAGGGATAGTCGAGGCCAGCACTCTTTCGTGCATGTGCACGGAAGAGCGCTTCAATCTCCCTGAGGCAGCTCCATGCCTCAGGGAGATTGAATCGCTTCTGAAATTATTAAATAAATGGTTTAAAAATTTAATTAAACATGTCCCTTCATGTGGCTATATCACATGAGATGGTACATGTTTTTATATTTTGGAAATTTGTAAAATTTAATTAATAAAAGCTTCAGTAAACCATATCCCGCTCATGGATGAGGTTTCTTAAAAAATGTGAAGGCCGTTTGGCCTTTTCGCCTGCCCGCCAACCATAAGGTTAGATCTTTTTTACTTCGTTAGTAAGTTATTTTCTTGTTCGAAATCTTGCCACACTTTCTGTTGTTATTTATCTCATTTTTTAAACCACAGACATTAACTCTGCGGCTCCGGATTTGTGGTCTGACCACGGATAAGCCTGAAAATTAAGTCACTACCGCGGTGGCCGGGAATCGAGATGGGCAGTGTTAACAATTCCCTTAATCACTTTCTTAATGGCCTTAATAGGCCGTTTACACATCAGCGGGCATGCAGCCGACTCCGCCGCGGGCCCGCTGAACTAAACATCGGGAGACAACGCAATGACGTCAGGATTCACGCCTGCTGTCAATGCGTGTCATTTACATGTTGGCATGTTGGCCCCCGTCCCCGCATGCCGACTGAAAAATCCTGCCCCATGTAGCGCGCACTTACGCACATGCGCAAAGGTCATGCTCGCCCAGCTTGCACTACTCCCTCTGCCTGTACAGGCAGCGCGCAGCACTGCCGCTCATGTTACTTGGCCCACCAGCATGAAATTGCCTTCCATGCCCGATCGCATTCGACGGTCAGCTTCCTGACCGCCCCCGCCCCCACCAAGCCCTCATGCCAAGGACAAAATTCTGCCCTGTTTCCTGTTAGTTAGCTAATCTTCTATCCATGTTAATATGTTACCCCCTTCCCAAGAGCTTTTATTTTCTCCAATAACCTTTGATGGGGCACCTTATCAAATGCTTTCTGAAACTCTAAGTACAGTAGATCCACTGGTTCCCCTTTATCCACAGCACCTGTTACTTCTTCAAAGAACTCCAATAAATTGGTTAAACATAGTTTCCCTTTCACAACACCATATTGAATCTGCCTGATTACCATGAATTTATCTAAGTGCCCTGTTATAATGTCTTTAGTAATAGCTTCTAACATTTTCCCTATGACTGATGGTAAGCTAACTGGCCTATATTTCCTGCTTTCTGTCTCCCTCCATTTTTGCATAATGAAGTTACATTAGCTATTTTCCAATGTAATGGAACCTTTGTATCAACTATCTCACTCAACATTTCTTTTAAGACCCTAGGGTAAAATCCATCAGGACCCTGGGACTTGTCAACCCACAGTTCCTACAATTTGCTAAGTACCACTTCCCTTGTGATCACAGAATCAAAGAATCACAGTGCAGAAGAGGCCCTTCGGCTCATTGAGTCTGCACCGACATGTAAGAAACACCTGACTACCTACCTAATCCCATTTACCAGCACTTGGTCCATAACCTTGAATGTTATGATGTGCCAAGTGCTCATCCAGGTACTTTTTAAAGGATGTGAGGCAACCCACCTCCACCACCCTCCCAGGTAGCGCATTCCAGACCTTCACCACCCTCTGGTTAAAAAAGTTTTTCCTCACACCCCCCTAAACCTCCTGCCCCTCACCTTGAACCTATGTCCCCTTGTGACTGACCCTTCAACCAAGGGGAACAGCTGCTCTCTATCCATCCTGTCCATGCCCCTCATAATCTTGTACACCTCGATCAGGTTGCCCCTCCGTCTTCTCTGCTCCAATGAAAACAACCCAAGTCTATCCAACCTCTCTATAACTTAAATGCTTCATCCCGGGCAACATCCTGGTGAATCTCCTCTGCACCCCCTCCAGTGCAATCACATCCTTCCTATAGTGTGGCGACCAGAACTGCACACAGTACTCCAGCTGTGGCCTCACCAAAGTTCTATACAACTCCAACATGACCTCCCTACTTTTGTAATCTATGCCTCGATTGATAAAGGCAAGTGTCCCATATGCCTTTTTCACCACCCCCACTAACATGCCTCTCTGCCTTCAGAGATCTATGGACACAGCCAAAGTCCCTTTGTTCCTCAGAACCTCCTAGTGTCATGCCGTTTATTGAAAACTTCCTTGTCAAATTGCTCCTTCCAAAGTGTATCACCTCACACTTTTCAGGGTTAAATTCCTTCTGCCACTTATCTGCCCATTTGACATCCTGCCTATATCTTCCTGTAGCCCAAGACACTCAACCTCTCGTTGATGGCCACAGTAGCGCCTATCTGTTCCCCTGACTATAGAATCCCCTATTACTATTGCTCTTCCTCCCTTCCGCCCCTCCTATACAGACAGGCTGCTGGTAGTGCCAGAAGCTTGGCTCTGTCTGCTCTCCCTGGAGGAACCAGCGCCCTCATCGGCCTCCAAAATGGAATACCGATTTACAGGTGGAACCCCAGGGGACTCCTGAACTACCTGCCTGTTTCTCTTGGACTGCCTGGTGGTCACCTATTCCCTTCCTTCCTCAAGTCCCTTCATCTGCGGTGTGACCACCTCTCTAAACTTGCTATCCACAATGCCCTCAGACTCGCAGATGCTCCACAGTGTCCCCAGCTGCTGCTCCTCTAGCTCTGAAACCTGAGCTTCCAGGAGCTGCAGCTGGACACACTTCCTGTACACATGCTGGTCCCAGGCATTGGAAATGTCCCCGGTTTCCCACATGGAGCACGAGGAGCACACCATGGCTTTGAGTGCTCCTGCCATGACTTATCCCTTTAAATTAAGCCTTTTAAGTCAATTTCTCTAGGGCCCTTCTTTCCTGATCCTCATTACTGTAGAATATACAAACTATAAGCCACAAAAAGACCTTAAACTATAAGCAATTAAAGTAGTAAATACCTTACCCACTACTTACCAGTGATTCCTTTGCCTTGTAGCCTCTACTGCTGCAGCAGGGCAAGATCCACGCTCAGTTCAATTCCTGCCTTGCACCAAATTGCTAATACCCACGCTGGCTGTGCCCCACTCAGGATGTGCCCTCTCCCCTGTTTGTGTGCAATGATTGTAATTTTCTTGAGTTCTCTCCCTTCCAATTCCTGCTTTACAGCAATTTCTGGGATATTACTTGTATCCTCTACAGTGAAGACTGATGCAAAATACCTATTCAATTCATCTGCCATCTCCTTATTTTCTATTATTAACTCCCCTAACTTACTTTCTGTAGGACCAACTCTCACTTTGTTAACTCTTTTTAAAATATCTATAGAAACTCTTTCTATCTGTCTTAATATTTCTAATTAGTTTTCTCTCATACTCTAATTTTTCCCTCCTTATTAATCTTTCAGTCATTCTTTGCTTTTTTTATATTCTGTCTAATCTTCTGACCTGCCACCCAATTTTGCACAATTATATGCTTTTTCTTTAACTTTGATACCACCTTTAACCTTTTTAGTTAACTACGGATGGTGGATCCTCTGCTTGGAATTTTTCCTTCTTGTTGGAATGTATCTATTCTGTGTATTCTGAAATATCCCCTTGAATGTCTGACACTGCATCTCTATTGACCTATCCCTTAACGTAAATTGCCAGTTCACTTTCACTAGCCCTGCTATCATGTCGTCGTAATTGCCCTTATTTAAGTTTAAAATACTAGTCTTAGGCTCTCTCTTCTCTCCCTCAAAGTGAATGTAAAATTCAATCATATTATAATCACTGCTACCTAGGGGCACCTTCACTATAAGGTCCATAATTAATCCTATCTCGTTGCACAATACCAGATCTGGTACAGCCTGCTCCCAGGTTGGTTCCACAGTGTGCTGCTCTAAAAGATTATCCCAGGAACTTTCCATGAATTTGTCATCAATGCTACCTTTGCCCATCTGGTTGTTGTAGTCTATATGTAGATTAAAATCCCTCATGATAATCACCGTGCCTTTCTGAGAAGCTCCCACTATTTATTCTTTGATACCCCATTCTACCATGAGATTATTGTTTCAGGGCCTGTATACCACTCCCACAAGTCACTTCTTGCCTTTACCATTCTTCATCTCTACCCGCTTCTATATCGCGGTTTCCTGAATTTAGGTCATTCCTCGCTATTGTGCTAATGCTATCCTTAATTAACGGAGCCACCCCTCCACCTTTTCCTAACTTCCTAAAAATCACCTACCCTTCAATATTCAGGCCCCAATCTATGTCATCCTGTAGCCATGTCTCTGTAATGGCTATTAGATTGTACTTATTTATCTCTATTTGCACTCTAAGTTCATTTGTTTTGTTTCAAATGCTATGTGCAGTCAGTACAAAGCCTTAAGTTTTGTCCTTTTGTTATTTTTGTAATCTCCAACCTATCTGTTGATTTACTCTCAGACTTGTACTCTCTGTCTCTTCCTGTTATGTCCTGTTTATCACTTCCTATATTAATACCTTCCTTTCTCACCTTGTCTCCACTCTTTGATATACCACACCCTCGCACATTTGATTCCTTGCCCCCACTATTCAGTTTTAAACCCTTTCTACCTCCTTAGCTGTGCAATTTGCAAGAACACTCGTCCCAGCACGGCTCAGAAGTAGACCATCCCAACAGGACAGCCCCCACATTCCCCAGTGCGGTGCCAGTGCCCCACAAATTGGAACCCACTTCTCCAACACCAGTCTGTGAGCCACGCATTCATCTCTATAATCTTATTTGCCCTATGCCAATTTACATGCGGATCAGGTAATACTCAACAGATTAGTACCTTTGAGGTTCTGCTTCTTAATTTGCTACCTAGATCCTCATACTGACTATGCGAACCTTTTTCCTTGTTCTGCCTATATTGCTGGTACGTACATGGACCACGACAACTGGATCCTTCCCCTCCCACTGCCAGTTCCTCTCCATCGCTGAGTAGATGTCCCGAACTCTGGCACTGGGCATGCAACACAGCCTTCTGGACTCTCGTTCTTTGCTGCAGAGCAGTGTCAATCCCCCTCACTATACTGTCCCCGGCTACCACTACATTCCTGTCTGCTCCCCCTGCTTGAACAGCTTCCTGTACCATAGCCAGCTTGCTCATTCACGTTGCAGACCTTGTTTTTGTCCACACAGGTTGTGAGCACCTCAAACCTGTTTGGCAATTGCAAAGTCTGAGGTTCTTCCGCTCCTGTCAGCTCGGTCCCTTTACCTGCCTCACCCATGGGGTGAGCGGCAGCACTGAACTCCCGACGTCACCGTGCCCCATTTAAATTTTCTGGTAGGCGGGGGCGCAACAAAATCAGCTCTGCGTCCGCCGACTTGTCAATGGCCAATTGAGACCATTGACAGAGTAATTAAATTAATTAATGGACCTGCCCATCCAACCTTAAGGTTGGCGGGCAGGCCAGGAGCCCCGGCGGGAATTAGAAAAAGCATGAAACCTCATCCATGGGCGGAATGAGGTTTCATGTAGGTTTTAAAAAATTTTAATAAAGTTTTTGTAAAAATTACGGACATGTCCCAATTCATGTGACAGTGTCACATGAGGGGAAATGTTAGAGAAATTTTATTATTCTATTTTTAGCTTTTTCACATTTAGAGCCGATCTCCCTGAGGTAGCACTTAGCCTCAGGGAGATGAGTGCGCTCTTTCATGCACGTGCGCGAAAGAGTGCACTCTTGATTTTGGGAATGCCCCCCCGCCCGCACAGGGAGTGCACAGTGCTTCGGTGCGGATGTCACGCTAGGCGAGCCTTAATTGGCCCACCTACATAACATGGCGCTGCGCCTCCAATTGGGGGCATCGATCAGAAGCACGCCCACCCTTCAACTTCACCCCCGACAGGGGGATAATCCTGCCCATGGTCACATCTCCTGTCCCTCACTGCTGAACAAAACTAATCTAAGACGTGTGACTGTCTGCTGGAACAAAGTGTCCAGGTATTTCACTCCCTTCCTTATGTTGCGCAGTGTCTGCAGTTTGGTTTCCAGATCAATAATCCTGATCCGGAATTCCTCTAGCCGCTTACACTTTCTGCAGATGTATTTGTCCTGGACACCCTGGTGTCGAAAAGCCTCCACATTCCACAGCTACAACAAAACTCCTGTCCTGCCATTGTTACTTATTTTATTTGGTTAATTTAATTTAATTACTTTCTTAATTAACTTAGAATAATTCCTATCTAAACTACAGTTTATTGTACTTCTTAAAGTCTAGTACCACCTACAACTAAAAGTTATACATTTCTTAGTTATGCAGGTTTTAGGTAATTATTTTATTTTGCATATTGTTTATTTTGTTTTAAAGTTTTACTTCTTTTTATTTATAGATCTATATTAACTCTGGTTTCCTAAGCTGTCTACACACTACCCCGTATACCAAGCATTTAGCGACCAATCAATTTACTAGTTTCCTGTGATGTCACAGTTGATTTTTCACTCAGTTTCTTCAAGCTTCATGGGCTCTCTCTCTCGCCGAACTCCTGCAGCATCATGGGTTCTCTCTCTCCGAATTCCACTGCTTTATGGGCTCTCTCCCTCTCTGAACTCCCACTGTTTTATGGGCTCTCTCCTCTGAACTCTGCACTGCTTTATGGATTCTCTCTCTCCGAACTCCTGCTACTTTATGGGTAAAAGTTTTAGCTCAGCACAACCCGACCGAACGTAAAGTGATGTGCGATGACATCGGGCGTGCTTCCCGACATCATCATGCACTCATGTGCTATTTTGGTCAGCTGACAATTAAAAGGTCTTTTAAGGCCATTAACAAGTTAATTTAAAGAAATTTTTCGTTGCCTATCCAATCATATGGTTGGTAGGCCAGGCAGCCTTTACACATTTTTGGAAACCTCATCCACAGGCGGGATGAGGTTTCCAAAAGCAAATAAAAATCAAATAAAAACTTTATTTTTTCATTATTAACATGTCCCTGCTCAAGTGACAGAGTCACATGAGGGGACATGTTTCATTACATTTTAATTTTTTAAGTTATTTCTTTCATGTATCTTCATCTCCCTGAAGCAACTCTCTGCCTCAGGGAGATTATGTGGCACGCACTCGGGTGCATGCGCGAAGATTGCGCTTGACTGGCTTGCACTCCTCCCCCCGCCCACACAGGCAGTGCTCAGTGCTGCCGCTCATGTTTCATGCTGGGCGGGAATTAATTGGCCCACCAGCTTGAAATTGCCTTCTGGGCCCAATTGCCTGATGCTTCCTGACCGCCCCGCCTGACCCCGCCAAACCCGCATGCCAAGGGTAAAATTCTATCCCATGCGCTCTCTCTATCCAAACTCTGTGTTGCTTTATGGGTTCTCTCTCCAAACTTCACGCTGATTTATCATAATTCAGAAATTTTATTTCAAAATGTTGAAAGTATATTAAAAAAAGGAAATTATTCATTTCATGCTGGTTTCTTCTCAATTTAGAAGCATTGGTCAATTTACAATTTCCATTACCAACAACAATTAATCTTAAATTGACCTCTATATTTGCTGACTGGAAGTAATTAAATTTGTGACCTTAAAGGTTAAGTTCAGTTTCATTCAGTTCCACTGTAACAGCAAAATAATACATTTTACATGAGATAGCAGAACACCTCTTTTGGTATAAAACAATGGGAGGAATCATCCCAGATTTTCACTAAGTGCAGTAGCAGGCGGGAAAAAAGACATTTTGCCTGCTGGCCACAATGGCAGCTTTTCACATCGTATCATCCCAATCCTGCCTCCTTAATGATGCATTCCAGGGGAAAATGCTGTTTTGATGGTGGGTGGGCTCTCATTTGGCCGTCATGCCATTACCTCGCCGCTTCATCACACTGGGAGCCATATTTGTAGTGCAGCCGCATGCACATCTCTCAGTGCTTCCAGGCCAGGACTGCTGCAAAGAAGACATGGGGTGGAATTTTCCCAGATTTGCACTAAGTATGGTGGCAGGCAAGTAAAATGACGTTTTACCCGCGATGACGGGTTTTCACGCCTTATCGTCCCAAACCTGCCTCATTATTTATGCACTCGCGGGAAATATGCCGTTTCCATGGCAGGCAGGCTTTCATTCGCCCGCCAGCCACAACCCTGCAGCTGCATCACGCTGGGTGCCATATTTAAAGCCCAGCTGCATGCACAGCGCTCATTGTTTCCAGCTTAACACTGCTGCACGAAAGACATGGACAGCAAAGGAAAAAAGACCACAGGCCCCCCCACTTCAATGACGGGACCCTTGAGCGACTGCTGGATGCCGTGGAGGCCCACTGGGATGTCCTGTATTCCCACTCTGGCCGCAGGATGGGCAGCAATCCATCCAGTTTGGGAGGCGGTGGCAGTGGTGGTCAGCATCAATGCCCTTCAGAAGAGGACAGCCACCAAGTACCGCAAGAAAATGAATGATCTCCTCCATTCCACCAGGATAAGTCACTCTTCTCATCACTCTCAACTCACATACTCACAAACCCATTGCACATCCACAGGGCTCTCACTCACTGCCAGTTCAAGGAACATCACCATTCACTCTCACGCACCGTTATTATCCTCATCCCGTCCATGGGACCATTCACCACCCACACAGGCCAGGCATACTTATCATATGGCCTGGCAGGTGACCTGCTTACTCTTTTTCCCATCTTTCTCCATGCAGGGCAAACTGGTACACAAGAGAGAGGTTGCAGACCAATAGTGGAGTGCCCAAAATCAAGGTCCTCATGGCCTTTGAAAACGAAGCCATCCAGCTGGCCGGCCACAATCTGAACTGGTCCTGTGCTGACGGTGAGATCGGCGCTGCTCTACCAGGTGAGGATCCAGCAGTGCAACATCCACCAGACAACCATGCCATGAGTGATGTGTCCTCTTTCACAGCCCATTGCCATGCACTAATTATCTCTCCTTGCTTTTGCAGGCACATCTGCCAAACAGCTGACAGAGACCATGACCCAGGACCTCCAATTAAGGTCCGAAGAAACCTCTGGAGAGGAATCTGGAGGCATCCTCCCTGAAGTCCCATCACAGCGCTCCACTGGCACAGGGACACATACCTTGGTGGAACCTAGCTTTAGAGTAGCTCCGGGATCACAACCTGGTGAGCACATCACACCTTCTGATCCACAGTAGGTGGAGGCAGGGACTTCTCAGGTCCCCGGCACTCGGAGAATTGCTGAAAGCCAGGACGTTGCTGAGTCCGAGTCAGATGACGAACCTCTGGACTCGGTCATGTCACAGTTGTTGGAGCTGCAAATACAAGCTAGGGAGCAGCAGGAAGGGATGCCGGCTACACTTCTCAGATTGCAAGGCACGATGGAGGATTCTGTCCATCTTCAGGCTGAGGTTATAGCACCAGCATTGCAATGCACTGAGGTCAACACTGTCAGGATGGCAGCCAACATGGAAACCTTGGTCCAGGACTCCTGCACTCCTGCACTGCTGCACAGGCTTAACTCTATCACTGGTGCCATAGTTGGCCTCCAACAGTGTGTACGCGAGAGGGATGCTGGGCAGCTGAGCCTCCCTCCAGCTACCCCTTCCACTCACGAAGTCAGCCAGGGGCCCTTGGGCACCCATAGGGAGGAGGATCTGCAGGTGCATGCTATGGGGCATCAGATTGCAAGGCATGATGGAGGAGCCCTTCAGTCTTCAGGCTGAGGTGATAGCGCCAGCATGCCAACACACTGAGGTCAAAACAGGTAGGTTGACGGCCGCCATGGAGACCTTGGTTCAGGACATAGCTCCTGCACTGCTGCACGTGCTCAATTCCATCGCTGATGCCATAATTAACCTCCAACAGTGCATACATGGGAGGGGTGCTGGGCAATTCAATCTCACTCCAGCTACTCTTGCTCTTGAAGGAGATAGCCTGGGGCCACAGGGCACCCACAGGGAGGAGGATCAGCAGGAACACATGCCCAGCCCATCCATCCAGGTAACTCCAGAGAGTCGGGCCAACCCAGCTCCCTCCTTCCTGTGACCTCAGCAGCTCCAGCTCCACAGGCTGAGGAGGGTGTCACTGCCACCCAGCAGGACCCCGAAAGCAGGCCGGGGCCCTCCAAGTCTCAGCCCTCCAGAGGGCACCAGGCAAATTCACCACAGACAGGGCGTCATAGTCAGAAGGCTGCCACCACCTCTGCTGTGGTTGTCTGGGGAACAACAAGATGTAATGACAGTGTTAGGAAAGTTAAAGAGAATTAGTTACACAGCCTGGGCATGGGTGTTAATCGCTTGTACATAATGCTCACTATTGCCATTAAGCTCCCAAGAATGTCTCCCTGTATATGGCTCCTTGTTCTGATGAGCAGTGTTCCTGTCACTCAGCTGTGAAGCCTTGGTTCCTGCACAAGATAAAGGCAGGTGTCTCAGTCCAGGGCTCTTCCTTGTTCTTTGTGCAGCCTTCAGACCAAAGTGATAGTCCGGCCTCACACTCCCTGGACACATTACTGATGCCTGCACCTCGACGGGGCTTGTTATTGCTGCCAGAATGTTGTGGGCAGACGTCACAGAATTCCATCATTCTCTCTGTGTGCTCTCAGCATCTTTAAGATGGGCTGGCCCCCATCTCTTCAGCATCTGTGACCAGTGATGCTGTGCTCCTGAAGGGGTCAGGTGCTGAAGGCTAACAAAGGATCAGGTGCATTTGAAGTGTCATGGCTGCATCTCCATGATATGACCCTGATCACAGGATGCAAGCGAGCTGCCGTCTGCCAGACAGGAGTCAGGCATTCACTATGTGAAGATCTATGGAGTGTCCTCACTGCACGTCGTCATTATCCTCCTAGAATTGAGTGACTACTAAGGCCTTCACTGTGTTCTCATGACAAGAGCCTTATCACAGACGGTATGTGCGCTGCTGTCAGCCAGACTGGAGTCAAACATTCACAGATGCAATGTGAAGATGTGAGGATCGATGGAGTCTCCTCTCTGCATGTCATCATTATTGACCATGAATCTAGTAGCTATGAGGGCCTCCCCAGCATGTCTGTCTCGTCTGGCCAGTGCGATGGCCTCATCGCTGATTTTGTTGCCTTCAATGACCTACTCACCATCATGTCCATTGATGTCCTCCTCATCGCAGGAGGCCTCCAGCTCCTCCTTAGCCAGCTCCTCTTCCCATTGCAGCACCAGGTTGTAAAGGGTGCAGCAGGTATCAACGATGCATGACACCCTCTGTGAACTATATTGCAGGGCTCCACCTGAACCAGGCATCTGAACCTTATTTTCAGCATCCCGATGGTTTGCTCCACCAAGGTATGAGTTGCAGCATGAGCCTTGTTATACCTTCGCTCTGCTGCAGGCTGCAGCCACTGCAGAGGTATCATTAGCAAGGTCCTCTGCGGTAGCCCTTGTCCCCAAGAAGCCATCCCTGCAGCATCTGTGGATCCTGGAAGATGTGAGGGATCTGTGACTGACTGAGAGTGTAGAAGTCATGGACATTCCCTGGAAACCAACAAATGGAATCCCTTGCGGTTGACACAGTTGACCACTTGTTGCAACGGAGATCTGAGCGCCACTTGAGTGCAGTCAATGATACCCTGCACCTGTGGGATTGGGTTTGCCTGAGATCTGGGCAAAATCAATCAATTTTGCATCCTAGCTCTCCTGGTCCTGGACGAAATGCACAAAGTTGTGTGCCCTCGTGAAGGTGGCATCTGTGACCTCATGGGACCGTAATATCCCACTGGATGGGAGGGGCCGTACAAACCTTGGACTTGGAGACTTTCTGTAGGGATAAAAGGTTTTTTCTCAGATTGGCGAGGTATGACAAATGATGTTTCCAGGGTATAGTACTGTGGCCTCCGATCTTCACAATATATAGGAATGGCACAGATATATATGCAAGTTTTCAGAAAACAAATTGAAGATCTGAGGTAGGCTGATTAGAATATTTTCCTAATGTTAAAAGGCTAGGAATTGCAGAGGAGCAAAGGGTTTTGGTATCTATATACATAAATAACTAAAAGATGGTGTACAGGTACAAAATGTGATCAAAAGCCTAATGGAATTTTGGCCTTTAATGGAAGAGGAATGGAATATGCAAGTGAAGTAGTGATGCTTCTATAGTACATATCTGGCGCACTGCATTCAGTTTTGGGTATTGAATCTCAGAAAAAATATATTGGCCTTGGAAAGGACTCAATACCGATTCGCCAGGATGATATGAAAAATTAAAAGTTAGATAATGAGAACAGGTGCCTTAACTTGGTTTGTATTCCCTTGAGTTTAGAAGGTTGGGGGATGATTAAATCAAGCTGTTTAACATTATTCAGTGATTCAATAGGATAGATACAGAGAAGCTATTTCCTCTAGTGGGGAAATCCAGAAGAAGAGTGCATAATGATAAAGCTAGAGCTGGGTCATGTAAGACTGAAATCAGGAAGCACTTTTTCAAACAAAGGGTAGTGGTAATCTGGGACTCGCTGCTCTAAAAGGCTGTGGATTCTCAGTCAATTTAAACCTTCATGAATGGGATCAATAGATTATCACAATCAAGCACCTGAAAGCACATTTCATAAAAACGCTGTCCCCAGATATTTCTTTTTATTTTATTTCCTAACAGAGATTTCATCCCGCCCTTGGATGAGGTTTCATCAAAACTGTAAAGGATGCCTGGCTGATTCGCCTGTCCGCCAACAGAAAGGTTGGACGGGCCATGGGGAAAAAAATCACAGATAATTACGCTGTTAGTGAGCTTAATTGCCCGCCTAATTGTCAGCGGGTGCACTTCCAGGTTTTGCGCGCTTCTACCGAGCGAAATATCGCACAAATGAATGATGATGTTGGGTCGCTAGCCTGACATCATCTCACACAATTTTACACCTGATCGTGTTGGTTGCAGCCTGCCTGCGGAATGTAAAATTCTGCCAATAAAATAATTCAATTTTTGAAAAAGAAAGCACAAAACCTACCCAGAAAGTTATCCATTCTATGTTAGAAGATATCTCTCCACATAGTCCTCTTGGTCTCTCTGGTGCTTGCGTTTGAGTGCTAGTCCATCCCCGGAGCTGTCATGCCTTATGTATTCTCTGAATGAAAAAAATTCATTCAGGCAGTAGTAACAACTCTCAGAATGCAGCAATTTAACTCTATACTTACTAAAACTTTCGGAGTGCACGTAAGGCTGCCATCTTCTGCTAAGTAAGTTTTAGTTTCTAATTGGAGTTTATAATCAAGAGGTTATAACATGCTCTGCAAATGGCCAGTCTTGCTGTCAATCATTAAAATGTTCTAGTGTTTCAATGATAACATTAATAAATACTTTCAACTTTTTTGAGGTAAGTTACCGCCAGGTGAGAAAGGGTGAACTGGTTCTCTTATATTCAACCTCCTTGGTTGGTCACGACAAAGGTTTAAATTTCTTTTTCACAAGGATATGCCTTTTCCAAATCAGAATGTATTTAACTATTTAAATTGTAAACAATAAGGAATCAATTAAACAAGATTTTCTTGAGTCAAAGTGTCACGAACACTTAAATCACAGAAAATGGCTCATCTTCAAGGACTTAGGACATTCTGGAAGAATTTGTGTTTTTAAAAGACACTGTCCGTTAAGGGGTTAATACATGACTCTGATTGCTATTCCTGGAAAAAGCATCCTTTTACAAGAAAGGGTAATCGTTAGGAAATAGAGATAGTTTAAGTAAGTTATATTGGTATTTGTAGGTGTTAGGAATGAGTTTTAGCTTTAAAGTTTAAGTTTGATTTGTATTTCTGTATCTGTGTGTTAAAA